>NW_028317810.1:10405000-11811250 GCF_062004578.1 Staurois parvus
AGATAGCAGTAAAGTTTTTGACAGAGGTTCTAATCCTTTCACACTATTAAAAAAAAAATAAATAAATTTTGCTAGACTTACTCTTTAATTAAAAAGCATTGGATTCAGTATTTCTAAAAGTATAACCCGATGAGACACCCGGTGCCTCCACTAGAAAGGGGGACAAGGGGGGGGACCCCATAGGGACCGGCCACCCCAAGAAGTGGCCATGCTCCAACACCGCTTCCGGGGAGGGAAGGGAGGGGGCATCTACTTCTAAATCCAATCCAGCAGGAGCATGCGGATAAGGCTCTCGTGACAGATCCACCTCTCCACTGAAGTGGGGGGGCTGTCGGCCAGGGATTACACTGACACAGACTATAGGTGCCTGGTCATATATGCCCCCACGAGACATTTAACTTGCTGGCCACCCTGGTCCATGGGGCACAGTCACAGCTGGCCGAGCGCTGAGCTAGCAGTCTGCATGCACTCGCTGGTCAGACGGAGGTGCCCACTGGATCTAGATTATCCAGCCCGACTGTTGATAGAAGATCTCTGCAGGAAAAAGAACGTTCCAGGGAAAGATAAAAAGAAGGAAAATAAATAAAACCGCTATGGGACCACAAGTACCAGCAAAAAGGTCACATCCATACTCCTGAGACACAAGGCAGAAAGGACTGATAGCCTATAGCATGAAGGGGGTTTTATGCCCACAGAGAGGACTGCCCATAGGAGGTGCCGAATTTTTTTCGGCCTAGTGTCCTTTTTGTCCCCTATGTGATAAGAAAAAAAAAAAGTTAAGTAAGACTACTTTCACACTGATCTGCCACAAAAAAAAAACAAAAAAAAAAAACACAGCTGCGCTTTCTAAAAAGGACACGGGACTTAAATACTGCACCAAAAATGCTTCTCAGAGGCGTTTTTCAGGCGCTTTCCATTGATTTCAATGAGAAGAGGTGTTTTTTGGGGCTTTTTTTTACTCCCCAAACATGCCTCAAAGATGTTGCAAGCAGGAGTTTTTACACTGCAACACCTCAGTGTGAAAACTTACATAGAATTACATTCACATACACAGGGAAGGGTTTTTCTTGAGCTTTTCAGGCTCAAAAACGCTTCAAAAAATCCTCAGTGTGAAAGTAGCCTTAAAAAAAAAAAAAAATATTAAAAGCAAAAAGGTAACACAGAAAAGCATGTATGTATGTATGTATGTATGTATGTATCCTAAATAAAATAAATACAATATATATGCATAACTAAAACTAAAAATTGTGTAACTTGACACATACATACAATACCTATATCTTTTTTTTTTTTTTAAAGAAAATAAGTTACACGCAAGCATAAACTCCCCCCCACATATGTAAGCACAAACGTAAAAAGCACGTGCTGGGGCGCCTACGCATGAAAACGTTGATTGCAATATACGTTCTGTATTGCCACGCACACCAGAATGAGAGCAATAATTCTAGCACCAGACCTCCTCCGTAATGCTAAACTGATGACCTATAAGGGGCTTTAAAAGCATCATCTATAGAAAATATAGGGTTACTAAAGTTTGTTGCCATTTTACGAGCGCATGCAAATTTAAGGTTTGACATGTTGGATAATCTATTTACTCTATGCAACCTTGTCTTTTATATTTTACAAAAAAAAATTGGATAATTTATTGCTTTTTGTGCCCTAAAATTAACAAGTGTATTTTTTACTGATATCACTTGACATAAAAATTTGGAACTACTGCTATTATATTTTCTGAAATCAGAGACCCTAGAGAATAAATCATGTTTTGGAGTTTGGTGTAATCTTCTGGGCTTAAATGATTTTTTTTAACCGTGTGCAAAAAACCAGCGGAAAGGATAAAGGATAAGCCCGACACTCCCCTTTCCTGACAAGCACCCAATGGGTGCTCATTACACTGCAAGGTCTCTCTCCTCCCTGCTAGTCCCCGGGTGCGGTGCTGGAGACAGGCAGGGAAGGGAGGAGGAGATAAACAGCGTAATGTCAAAAATAATAAACGTTGCCATAAAGCCCTTTTTGTTTTCAAATGCCCCAGACATTACTTAACCGCCTCCTGCACGCCATATAAGGAAATGAAGGGCGCAAGGCGGTTCTCTCTTTCTGGGAGGTCATATGACGCCCTCCCACTCTAACAACGCGTGCGCAGCTCCTGGGTGATCCCTCGGCCACAGCGGATCACCGATCAACGGAAACAGCCAAAGACATCGGCTCGGTCATGTGATCAGCTGTGTCCAATCACAGCTGATCGCATGTAAAATAGGAAATGCCGGTTATCGGCATTTCTCTCCTCACGAGCTGTCACGCCGACAGCTCGTGAGGAGAGGAGAGCCGGTAATTGGGACATGTACACTGATCATTAGGGCACTGATTATTAGTGTGCCCTGATGATCAGTGTAGCCCCAGCAGTGCCACCTGTCAGTGTCCATCAATGCCACCTGCCAGTGCCCATCAGTACCACATATCAGTGCCTACCAGTGCATATCAATGCCACATATCAGTGGCCATCTGAGCTGCCCTTCAGTGCCACCTATCAGTGCCAGTCACTGCCACCTATCAGTGCCAGTCACTGCCACCTATCAGTGCCAGTCACTGCCACCTATCAGTGCCAGTCACTGCCACCTATCAGTGCCAGTCACTGCCACCTATCAGTGCCGCCAGTCAGTGCCACATATGAGTGCTGTCTTTCAATGCCCATCAGTGCCACCTACCAGTGCAGCCTATCATTGCCCATCACTGAAGCCTCATTAGCGCACATCAGTGAAGGAGGAAAATCACTTATTTACAAAATTTTATAACAAAAACTAAGAAAAAAAACTTTATTTTCAAAAATATCAGTTGTTTTTGGCTTGTTTAGCAAAAAATAAAAAATCCCAGAGGTGATTAAATAGTACCAAAAGAAAGCTCTGTCTCAAAAAAATGATAAAAATTTCATATGGGTACAGTGTTGCATGACTGCGCAATTATCAAAGTGCGATAACACTGAAAGCTGAAAATTGGGCTGAGCAGTAAGTGCCCGGTAGGCAACTGGTTAAAAAAGATTTAACCACATGCCGCCCAGCCACCGCCTATAAACGGCGGCAGGGCGGCGCTCGTAGGCAAAACAACGTTTTAAAAAGGACCACCGCAAAACAGGTAGGGGGTGCGCGCGTGAGGCGCGCGTCCGCCCTGCCTGTCCCGCAAGTGTCCGCAGCGGGTGTCAGCTGCTGGGTCACGGCCGGTTTTTACCGGCCGTTTTCCCGCGATGAGCTGTTATCACTGACACAGAGCAGAGCTGCATTGTTTACACACAGCCTGCTCTGTGACAGTTTGCCGACAAGCTGCAGAGGGAGAGAAGAATTTCTCTCCATCCCTCCCCCGTCCCCTAGTAAAACACTCCCCTTACACAGTAAACTCTAAATATGTTAACCCCTTCCTCCCCAGTGACATTAGTACAGTATCAGTGGGGTTTTTTTCACTGATCACTGTATTGGTGTCACTGGGGATGTCAGTGACCCCAAGTCAGTTCCCCCTCAGTGTCAAAATGTCCGCCTCAGACCCGCCATAAGTCCCTGATCGCCACCATAAGTCGCTGATCGCCACATTAGTATAAAAAAAATTAAAAATCCCAGTATCTTTCCCGCCATTTGTAAATGCTAGAACTTTCACGTAAACCTATAAATTTACACGTATTGGGATTTTATTTTAGCAAAGACATGTCGCAGAATGTATTTTGGCAGAAACTTATGACTAAATTTGATTTTTGCATTTTTTTTTTACTGGACATGTTTTATAGCAAAAAGTCCAAAATATTGTTTTTTTTTCCTCAAAATTGTCAGCCTTTTTTTTTTTAATAGCGCAAAAAATAAAAACCGCACAGGCGATCAAATACCACCGAAAGAAAGCTCAATTTGTGGGGAAAAAAAAGGATGTAACTTTCATTTATGTACCGTATTGCATGACCGCGCAATTGTTGGTTAAACTAGCGCAGCGCTGTATAGCAGAAAAATGGTGTAAATTGCAGTATTTATACCATAGTTTGTAGATGCTATAACTTCCACACAAAGCAATCAATACACACTTATTGGGATTTTTTTTTACCAAAAACATGTAGCAGAATACATTTTGGCCTAAATTTATAACCAACTTTGAATTTACTATATATTTTTTATAGCTGAAAAGTAAAAAATATTGTTTTTCTTCAAAGTTTTTGGTCTTTTTTTGTTTATAGCGTGAAAAATAAAAAAGCGCACAGATGATCAAATTACACAGAAAGAAAGCTCTATTTGTGTGAAAAAAAGGACGTAAATTTCGTTTGGGTGCAGCATTGCATGACTGCGCAATTATCAGTTGAATTAGTGCAGCGCCGAGTAGCAAAAAGAGGCCAGGTCATTAAGGGGGGTAAATCCTCAGAAGCTCAAGTGGTTAAACACGGTTTTGGTTATAAAAAAAAAGGAAAAAAAAGAAAAAAAAAATGTTTTTATCAGGACAAGTAGACACGATCCACAATTTCAAACTAGGATTTGAAAATGATGAAAATTTTGATTATTAATCCCTTTACTGACAGGGAGTGTCAGAGCCCTGTGGGTCATCTAGAGCCTGTAACATTGTATTTGAGTGTTCCAAACTCCTTCTCCTTTCTCCAATTGGTTACTATTTTCAACATCTTGTAATGACCATTTTATATCTTGATCTGATTTACATATTGAATCACAATTATGCTAGTATGTTTTAAAATGTAATTTTCTTGCAAACAAATTGACATCCTTGGTACAATCAAAGGAGTCAATGTGGCGAGAAGGGCAAAATTTAGGCCTAAACTTAGAACTTCCAATTCTGATGCAGTGTGGGAATACAGGAGGGGAGCACAGCACTGATTTCTGCAATTACCTCCTTGGAAGAATTTTGCACAATTTCACCATACACTGCATTATTGGTTGAACTTTTCTTTTGGACACTTAATATATATGAACTTTATGTCTAGGTAGCGCTCTGAGTTCTTGTTTTTGATTCATCCAAATCAGATTAAAAAAAAATAAAATAAAATTCACACACGTCTAGGAGGCTGCCAAGAAGCCTACAGCAACCTTTAACCACTTGCCTACCGGGCACTTATACCCCCTTCCTGCCCAGGCCAATTTTCAGCTCAGTCACACTTTGAATGACAATTGTGTGGTCATGCAACACTGCACCCATATGAAAAATGTATCTTTTTTCACACAAATAGAGCTTTCTTTTGGTGGTATATTGATTTGCCGCTGGGTGTTTTATTTTTTGCGCTATAAACAAAAAGAGCAAAAAAAAAAAAGTTTTTCTTTGTTTCTATTATAGAATTCTGCAAACAGATAATTTTTCTCCTTCACTGATGTACTTTGATGAGGCTACACTGATGGGCACTGATAGACGGCACTGCTGGGCAGCACTGATCAACGGTGCCGATCCGTCCAATTGCTGGTATCGGCAGTACGTTTCTCTCCATAGGACACAGCTATCACGAATATCGCTGGGGGGGCGCCCCCGGGGGGCATGCGGGAGGGCGTGTTCTGGGAGGATGTCATATGACGCCCTCACAGAACTGGACAACCACGCTGTAGCCGTCGCTCGGCTATAGCACGGTTGGCAAGTGGTTAAGGAACTGCAGGCATTTCTGGCAAGTACTGGTTATGCACTACATGTGACAATCTCCAGCGTATTCTTCATATGTCTAGGCTGTGAGGTAAGGTGGCAAGATGGAAGTCTTTTATTACTAAGAAAATCATACAAGTCCTGGAACATTTTGCAAAAATGTATATGAAGTCTGCCAAGAACATGTGGGAGAATATGTTATGGTCTGATGAGACCAAGATTGAACCTTTTGGCCGCAATTCCAAAAAAAAATGCAGGTTTGGCGCATCACCAAAAATATATCATATCCATAGTGAAGTATGGGGGTGGCAGCATTATGCTTTGGGTCTGTTTTTTTTCAGCTGGGACTTCAGTCAAGGTGGAGGGACTTATGAACAGTTTTGCATATCAGTCAACTTCGGCACCTTCAGGCCTCTGCTAAAAAAGCTGAAGATGAGGAGGAACAACTTCACCTTTCAGCAGGGGATCAACCCAAAGCATATATCCAAATCAACAAAACAATAGCTTCGCCAGAAGACGATAACCGTTTTGGAATGGTCCAGCCAGAGCCTGGACCTGAATCCAAGTGAAAACCTGGGTGGGTGACCAGAAGAGGGTTGTGCATAGGAGATGCCCTCACAATCTGACAGATCTGGAGCACTTTTGCAAGGAAGAGTGGGCATAGATTCCCAAGGCAAGATGTGTCATGCTGATAAACTCCTACCCCAAAAGACTGAATGCTGTCATAAAATCAAAAGGCACGTCAACAAAGTATTCATTTAACTGTGTGTATATAGTGCCTTGGGGAAAAAAAAAAAAAAAAAAAAAAAGTATTCATACCTCTTCTCCACAACTTTATTGCTGACCTGTCTGGTGTGTTCCTTGGCCTTCATGATGCTGTTTGTTCACTAATGTTCTCTAACAAACCTCTGAGGGCTTCACAGAACAGCTGTTTTTATACCGAGATTGAATTACACACAGGTGGACTTGATTTACTAATTAGGTGACGTCTGAAGGTAACTGGTTCCACCAGATTTTAGTTAGGGGTATCAGAGTAAAGGGGGCTGAATACAAACGCACTCCATACTTTTCAGATTTGTAAAAAATTCTGAAAAACATTTATCATTTTCCTTCCACTTCAAAATTATGTACCACTTTGTGTTGGTCTATCACATGAAATGCATTTACGTTTTTGGTTGTAACATGAAAAAAATGAACAAAGTATTCATACCCCTTGAAATCTTCCAAGGCACTGTATTTATGCAACCACATAATTGTAAGTGTTTTTGTCCCTCCTCCCCCTTTAAAGACTTCAGTTTGTTTTTAATTGAATTGTAGAGATTATATATCACATTAAAAAAGGTGGAAAAAAAAAAAAAAAAAAAAAAAAATCAGATTTATCTGGGTCTGATTCTTGTACATCTTGAAAACCTAACATTTTTATAGGGGTATGTAGACGTATGTCCATTATATGATCAATGCTGCAGACAAGAAATAATGCATGCAATTGAGGATTCATCATATACTTATAAAATGATCTAATTAATTGCCAGCACCACCCAAAACTGGTATTGGCTGGTAATTCATTATAGCGCTAGACTCCAATGGTTAGATTTTCCTTAAGAATTCAGCCCCCAGTTCTGGTATTGAGGAAGAAGTGTACGTTTACAAATATTGCATAACAGTCCAAGAAGGGTGTTGTCCACACTTCCTCCATTAAAGGCAACCCATAAGGGACAGCTGTTGCTCACAATTTGCATTAGAGGCACTCACTGCACGACTCCTGGATTTATTGCTACTTACAGGGTAGATGCAAATGGAGGCTCAAACAGCCAAAATAAAAGCAGATGATAGTTGCCCAGAAAACACAAGCAGCGATAACAGAATGAGTGAAACAGATTTTGTCTTCTAACATGCAATGCACTTCTACTTTACTGTAATACTAAGAGGTTCCAAACCAATGGCAAACAGGGAACTGGGTCCCAATAAAGATTACAATGGTATACGAACAAATAAAGTGTCATACAAAAAACGAGAATTGATATATATTCTGCATCCAGGACATGTGTTCTGGTTCCTGCATCCAACCGAGTTGCACGTCAAACTTTGGCATGCGTGCAGGAGCAGATGCAAGGATCTGAACACAAGCAGTGTGCGTTCAGATCCGTGCACCCGCTTCTGTACGCATGTCTAATTTTGGCATGTGCCTGTGTCCGTACAACCGCTGCTTCTGCGCCCATCTCTATAGGTTGCTTGCACACAGCATGGGGCGGATGCAGGCGCAATAACAAGTGTGGCCTGCGCACAGAGCGGGTGTGAATGCCTGTTTGAATGAAGACTTAAAGTGAATCCATGTTTTGCCATGCAGGGCAAAAACAAACATCTTTCCTTACATGTTACATGTGACAACACCAGGCAAATAGAAGAAAGAAAAACCCATTTTAAAAAACACCTTTATATTTTCAGTAATTTGTATGATCACCACCACACACAGAGCAGAACGAGTACAAAAGCAGTGGCATGAACAGACTATGCCCAACAAAGTGGGCGCAGAAACACACAAAGCATACTGTGCAGCAGCACATACCATACCCAGTGCAAGAGTGCACAGCAAAAATCAGTGCAGCAACAGCATACCACAATACCCACACAGTGGATACAGCAACAACCCCAATGCTGTGCACAGCATCAGAGACCACAGAAGGATAGCACAGAATGCTCCTTAATACAAAACACACACTATCATCCACCAGAAAACAGCCATACCCAGCACAGTGGTTGCTGCAAAGCACAATCTCTCTCTCCCCCTCTCTCCCCCCCTCTCCATCATCATCATAAGGAGCCTCTACCCCCTCATTTATAAGCCCCTTATGCAGCTGAGAACAGAGATTCCATGATTACTTGTAAATATTGTAAATTACTTGAAATAAACATTTATAATTTTTTAATCCATTTTAAACTGAATAGGTTGTTTTACAAAGTTGGATTCATATATATTTTAACCACTTGTCATCCAGAAGGTTTTACTCCTTTCATGATTGGGGCATTTTTTTTTGCTATTCAGCACTACGCTACTTTAACTGGCAACTGCTCGGTGATTCAACACTGTACCCAAAATAACATTTATAGAATGTTTTCACACACAGAGAGCTTTCTTTTGGTGGTATTTGATCACCACTGAGTTTATTTTTTATTACATAAATGGAAAAAAAAAAAAAAATTATATATATATATATATATATATATATATATATATATATATATATATATATATATATATATATATATATATATAATAATCTATAAAACATCCAATAAAAAAAAATTATAAAAATAAAATTTTTCATAAACTGAGGTCAAAAAAGTATTTTGCTACCACGTCTGGTTAAAAAAATAAAAATTCCCAATAAGTATAGATTGATTTTTGTGAAAGTTATAGCATCTACAAACTATGGTATATAGACAGGAATTTACGCAGCCTTGACGCTATACTGATAATGGCGGTGATCAGCGACTTCTAATGGGACTGTGGCAGGGTAGCTGACGCTGGTACACCGACATCAATAGTGATCATTGCCAATACTGTACACCTTACTTGACACTGGCTGGGAAGGGGTTAACATCAAGCTGCAAATGGTTAACTGTGTGCCTAACAAGTTCTGCTTTTACATACATATCTGGCAGCCAGATTGCTTATCTGTGTGAAGAGCCCTGTGTGCTTGTAAAACACAGGGCACTGTGGTGTGACAGCCAACCAGCAGATCTCAGCTATAAATCATTGGCCGGGCCCTGCTGACAAAATCCAGCTGTAGTGTGACAGCGGGGGTTAGCACCGGGTGCGCCTGTGCTCTCCTGACCCAGAATAGGCTAGATGGCATACATGTTCCTGTTCCTGCCGGCTCGTGCCCCCTGTTCGCAGTAAATATACTGTGGGCAGGAGGAAAGCAGTAAAATGTGGTGTCCGCAAGTTTAAGATTTTTTTATTTCCCTTTTATTTCACCTGGGGATCTGGCAAGTAACACTTTTCTACTCTGGATGGAGGAGCAACAGAGACCCCTTTGGACAGCAGCTTTGTCAACCTGAGGGAGGATAGTTTTGCAGCCCTGGCCAAAAATTGAGAATGACAAATATTCAATTTTCAGAGTCTGCTGCTTCAGTGTTTTTAGATCTACCGTATTTTTCGCCGTATAAGACGCACTTTTTCTTCCCCAAAACTGGGGGGGAAATGTCAGTGCGTCTTATAAGGCGAATATGGAGTGGCCGGTCCGGTATTTCCACCGCGGCCGTGTCAGAATACCGGGCCAGCCGCTCAGCTCTGCAGCGGGACCTTACCTGTTCCTCTATCCAGCGGCGTGCTGTCTTCCCGGCTTCTGTAGTGTGGGCACTGGGCATGACAGCCGGGTGCCAAGTGCACATGCGCAAGAAGCGGTGCTTTTTGTGAATGGTAAGGCAGTACCTGGGACACATGACAGATCCCAGAAGCCGCCGGACCAATCACAAAGCGCAAGTGCTTCTCGCTCATGCGCACTGGGCACCCGGCTGTCATGCCGAGCGCCATTACAGAAGCCGGGAAGACAGTGCGCGGCTGGATCGAGGAACAGGTAAGATCAAAGAACAACTCTGCGGAAGTAAGAGCGGGTACCTGTCAAATTCAGGTACCTCACCCCACCTCCCCAAAGGTCAGCAGTCACCTGTGCGGTCCGCAGTCTCTGGTCATCCCTGTGCGGTCCGCAGTCTCTGGTCATCCCTGTGCGGTCCGCAGTCTCTGGTCATCCCTGTGCGGTCCGCAGTCTCTGGTCATCCCTGTGCGGTCCGCAGTCTCTGGTCATCCCTGTGCGGTCCGCAGTCTCTGGTCATCCCTGTGCTGTCCGCAGTCTCTGGTCATCCCTGTGCTGTCCGCAGTCTCTGGTCATCCCTGTGCTGTCCGCAGTCTCTGGTCATCCCTGTGCTGTCCGCAGTCTCTGGTCATCCCTGTGCTGTCCGCAGTCTCTGGTCATCCCTGTGCTGTCCGCAGTCTCTGGTCATCCCTGTGCTGTCCGCAGTCTCTGGTCATCCCTGTGCTGTCCGCAGTCTCTGGTCATCCCTGTGCTGTCCGCAGTCTCTGGTCATCCCTGTGCTGTCCGCAGTCTCTGGTCATCCCTGTGCTGTCCGCAGTCTCTGGTCATCCCTGTGCTGTCCGCAGTCTCTGGTCATCCCTGTGCTGTCCGCAGTCTCTGGTCATCTCCTGTACTGTGTCTGCAGTCCATTAGTTCAGAATTTTTTTTTTTCCTGTTTTCTGCCTCTAAAACCTAGGTGCGTCTTATGGTCAGGTGCGTCTTATACGGCGAAAAATACAGTATTTGTCAGATGTTACTATGGTAAAGTATAATTACAAGCATTTCAGAAGAGTGAAAGGCTTTCATTGACAATTACATTAAGTTTATGCAAAGAGTCAATATTTGCAGTGTTGACCTTTCTTTTTCAAGACCTCTGCAATTCACCCTGGAATGCTGTCAATCAACTTCTGGGTCACATCCTGACTGATGGCAGCCCATTCTCGCATAATCAATGCTTGGAGTTTGTCTGAATTTGTGGGGGGTTTTAGTTCAATCCTCTTGAGGATTGACCACAAGTTCTCACTGGGATTAAGGTCTGAGGAGTTTCCTGGCCATGGACCCAAAATGTTGATGTTTTGTTCCCCAAGCCAGTTTATTCTGACTTTTCCTTTATAGCAAGGTGTTCCATCATGCTGGAAAAGGCATTGTTCATCACCAAACTGTTTTTGGATGGTTGGGAGAAGTTGCTCTCAGTTTTTGTACCATTTTTTATTCAGGGTTGTGTTCTTAATCAAAATTGTGAGTGAGCCCACTCCCTTGGCTGAGAAGCAACCTCACACATGAATGGTCTCAGGATGCTTTACTGTTGGCATGACACAGGACTGATGGTAGTGCCCACCCTTTCTTCTCTGGACAAGGTTTTTTTCCAGATGCCCCAAACAATCGGAAAGGGGATTCATCAGATAAAATGACTTTACCCCAGTCCTCAGCAGTCCAATCCCTGTACCTTTTGCAGAATATCAGTCTGTCCCTGATGTTTTTTCTGGAGAGAAGTGGCTTCTTTGCTGCCCTTCTTGACACCAGGCCATCCTCCAAAAGTCTTCGCCTCATTGTGTGTGCAGATGGACTCACACCTGCCTGCTGACATTCCAGAGCAAGCTCTGCACTGGTGGTGCCCCTATCCCGCAGATGAATCAAATTTAACAGATGGTACTGTCACTTGCTAGACTTTATTGGGCGCCCTGAAGTCTTCTTAACAATTGAACCTCTCTCCTTGAAGTTCTTGATCCAATAAATGGTTGATTTAGGTGCAATCTTAATAGCAGGAATATCTTTGCCTGTGAATCCCTTTTTGTGCAAAGCAACGATGACCGCATGTGTTTCCTTTCAGGTAACCATGGTTAACAGAGATAGAACAATGATTTCAAGCACCACTCTCCTTTTAAAGCTTTTTTTTTGGGGGGGGGGGTTATTTTCATAGCAAAGAGGGACTTTGCAATTAATTGCAAATCATGTGATCACTCTTCATAACATTCTGGAGTATAAGCAAATTGCCATCATAAAAACAGAGGCAGCAGACTTCATGAAAATTAATGTGTGTCATTTTCAAAACTTTTGAACAGGGCTGTATGCTAGCAGATTTAGATAGACTTGACCAACAAATCAAAGCTGACCTCCAGCTAACATTTTATAGGCAGTTACAGCAAACAGTCGATTTCAATTTTAGATAAAAGGTTTACATAACTGAATAAAAGCTGACCATTGCAAGCACCCCCTTCAGTGGATAAAGGTTTGTTTCAACTGCCACTTTTGCAAAACAGCTTGGACTGTTAAAGAAGCTGAAGAAAAAACAGACTCCCCATCCTGGAGTAGCTACTTTCATTCACGCCACTATATCTATGGAGAAGTAGCGTTTACAGCTAGGTTGCTCTCCTGATTGGACTACAGACACAGCTTCCTCTCTTCATCCTTCATTACATGGTAGTGGGGTAATTTGTAGAAGAGAGCTTGTAATGCAGACAACACGGCCTGCTTGTGATTTCAGTTCAGCACCCAGAAAAGGACAATGGCACAGCATTTCTGGAAAGAACAAAAAAATGAGAACCAATACAGACGACACATCTAAAGGACTGGTAAGCTGCAATATTACATTTTTGATCTAGGGTTTAAATGTCCTTTAAAAACATGCTGCTATGCAAAAGTAAGATTTCAAATCCAGTTTAAAAAGGTATTGACTGAACATTTGCAACTTTTTATACCCCTAGAGGTACTGCAGCTCATCACACTTAAGTAAACGGGATTTTATTTGTGAATATTCCACTTTTCTTTATGTACATTTCTGTTTACCAATAACCACAGAACGAAAATAGGTAGCGCAAATAAAAATAAAGACTACATCAAACAGACCAATGAAAAGAAGATTTCAGGTTCAAGCCATTCGTAAGCTAGTATAAAGCCAAATAAAGTTCAGGTCACAGCTTCTATTTTCATCGAGCGATTCAAATTAACACAATAAGTGTGATTTCTGTCCTAAGTGAAAAATTCAGCTCCATGCATTGACACAACACATATTCATGAATGTTTCCACTTTCTTACCCAGTCAGTGCCATAAGCCTTAGATACCCAGGCATGTTTTCATCATTACTGCTGCTGTTCTTTTTCATTTATTGTATGCATTAAGCGCCTATTTTTGGCTATGCTGATTTTTTTTTCTGCATTCATACTTTTGCAGTGGTGGTAAACTCTAGGGGGAAGAAAAAAAAAAAAAAAAAAAAATTTCCCCTGCAAGACAAAGGCATAATGCACCACATACTAGCACATTATGTGAAACTTACCTTAAAACTAAGCCCTCCAGCGGTGTGCTGTCACCACTGTCAGAGCTTCCATTTTCATTGGGCCCCTCTTCTGGGTTTGTTCGCTCTGGCGGCTTGACTGGCCAAGCCGCGATGACATCACTTCTAAACATGCGCGCGGGATTCACGTTTTACGGCACACAGCTCTGAAGGAGTGGCACGGGCATGCCGTTTCTTCAGAGCGCATGAGCTAGTGCTCTTCACAGGTAAATATCTTCTAAACGGTGCACAGTTGGATGATATTTGCAGTACCTAAAAGGTAAGCTTTATTATAGGCGTACATGTTAGTACAAGAAAAAAAAAAAAACCCACACACACCTCAAATATAAATTTTTTTTTTGTTCTTCTACCTTTTTAGTCTGTTTATTTGGACCAGGTTATACATAGGACACCATAGGCATTCTGAGGTACTTAAAAGTGGAAATAGCGGACAGACTCATAACAGGTTTTTTTTTTGCATTAAAGTTGTTCTAAAGTCGTAATGCATTCCCCGCATTCAAGTAGAGCTATAGGCCAAACTTTTTTTTTTGGTTAGGATAGAGTAAGGGAGGGTTATAATCCATGTAAGATTTATTTTTGCCATCTTTGTCCCATTGGGTAGATTTACCTTCACTTCCTGTTCCACAGGAAGTGAGAGGAAATCCCTGCAAATTAAGGGAATTCCTTGGAGACCCCAAGTCATCGGAACCAGTGTCCCCATTGGAAGATTTGCCCCCTATTACTTTTCTGGGGACAACCGAAAATTTGGTATTTTATTTTACTTTCAATAATTGTAAACAGGACAAATAGAGAATATGAATCTCCCTAACAGGGACACAGAGAGCAATAAAAACTGACAGGTGTTCTAATCCCTCTGCACTCTATCCAACACTAAACAAAAAAAAAAAAAAAAATACATTTGCCTTTAGTTATACTTTAACCCATTCCCGGACCGCCCTATAGCAGAAATACCGCTACAGGGCGGCACGGGTGCTCAAAAATCACACACATATATACATAAACACCATTTTGCATTTCCGGGTAGGGGGCGCGTGCGCCCTACCCACCATTCGCGACTGTAAATCACCACCCAGTAATTACTCGCCAACGCCCGATGATCTCCGATGGGGAAGAAGACCCATGTTTTGTTTACCAACAGTCCTCCTCCCAGTCAGCTCGGGCACACTGCTTTGGATGGCAGTGTGAGTACAGTGACGCACACACATCCCGCCCCCTAGTAAACACTTCCTGCACAGTTAACCCTTTGATCACCCCTCATGTTAACCCCTTCCTGCCCAGTGTCAGTGCTTTTTTTTTTTTTTTTTAGCAATTATCACTGTATTGGTGTCACTGGGGACGTCAGTGACACTAAGCCAGTTAACACCCCCCTCCCCCGTGTCAGAATATCCGTCGCAGTCCTGCTATAAGTCGCTGATCACCACGATTACTAGCAAAAAGAAAAAAAAAATCCCAGTATGTATACACCACCATTTGTAATCAGTACAACTTTCACATAAACCAATTAATTTACATGTATTGTGATTTTTTTTAGCAAATACATGTAGCAGAATACATTTTGGTGTAATTTATGATCATTTTTAATTTTTTTTTACTGGATGTGTTTAATAGCAAAAAGTCAAAAATGTTTCTCAAAATTGTTATTTTTTTTTTATAACAAAAACGCACAGGCGATCAAATACCAACAAAAGAAAGCTCAAATCGTGGAAAAAGAAAAAAGGATGTAAATTTCATTTGGGTACAGCGTTGCAAGACCGCGCAATTGTCAGTTAAAGAAACGCAGCGCCGTAATGCAAAAAAAATGTCCTGGTCAGGAAGGGGGGTAAATTCTCAGGAGGGCAAGTGGTGTAGGTAAAAAAAAAAAAAAAATCTCACTACTTGTTCTGACCCCCCCCCCCCCCCCCAGCCTAAACACTTGCCTGACTCCTCTCACAATCAAGCACACTCTCATCTGCGGTAGTGTTACTCTCCTTTTTCTCACAGGAGACACAGAGCAGGAGCAGCCACCGGCTTCTGCTACAGTCAGTCAAATCCTGTGAGGAGAGAACATGTCTGTTGTCTATGGATACACACAGCATAGCTTGGGAGCGCACCCACACGTGCGCCCCTATAACACACAGCTTGCTATGGTGACACCCGCAAGCAGGAGCGAAGAGCACCAGTGGGGGACTGCAGAAGAGGAGGGAAAGGGGCTGCTCTGTGCAATTTTGTTGCACAGAGGGGGTAAGTATAACATTTTTATTTTAAAGCAAAAAAAAAAAAAAAAAAAAGTTATCTTGCATATTACTTTAACATACAAAATATCACCATAGCCTTGAGATTGGTAAAGCAGAACTAAGCTCTCTCAATTAACTACTGTTAATCCTTATGCTGCTAGCATTGGTAAATAGATATGAAGGTGTATTATTTACTGTACTTGGTTTAAAGTTTTTTTTTTTTTTCACATTTCTTCAGCTGCTTCCTGGCAGTCAAAATAATCTTACATTTCAGGTCTTCATGGGCATTTTCCCCCCCCCCCGCTTCATCTTGAGGTAGGGAGGAGGGGCTTTCTCAGCTAAACGCGCCTGCCTAAGCTAAGGGGCAGATGGATTCCAGGAAGGAAATGCTACATGAATCATCTGCCTTTACGCATGATGGCCATGGCTAGAAATGGTAGGAGGGTGTTTTTCAAAGTGATTTCTCAACAAAATGACACAGATGGATAGACGAGTTTGATTACATTTGAATTACATACCCCCTCCCCTCCTTATCTTAACTTCTTCTAACACGGTTTTTCACATTATATGTTAATCTGTAAAATGTGACATATGCAAAACTATCTTTGACTGTGTTATAGCCTCCCATCAAAGAGTTTACATGTTTTACCACGGAATAGCTTTGTTATTTTATACCAGCAATCTGGTCTTTGTGGTGCTAAGATACAGATAAATTCCACTTTAGCCCTTTACTGTGACAGATAGTGTGCACATCCAGTTTGCAACTGATGATGAAATTTGGCAGCACAGTACAGTCAGGGGTCATTATAGTAAACGCAACTCCCCAGTCCCCTCCTTAAAGTGGTACTTCACTCTCTCAATCAATATGGACATTGATTATTTTTAATCGTCATGCTGCTAGCACTAGTAAACAGAAAAGTAGATCATATGTACATATTTTAATTTTTTTTTTTTACATTTCTTCAGTTACTTCCTGGTTTCTTACCTTGGCATACATCACGGGAGTATTCAAGAGGAGAGAAAGGGTTTTCCCAGCTAAGCACACCCTCCTGCCTGCATGCTTGAGGTAAGGCAAGATAGATTCCAGGAAGTAAATGCTACATGAATCGTTTGCCCTTATGGCTACAGCCAGAAATGCTAGGGGAGTTATTTCTCAAAAAAAAAAAAAAAAAAAAAAAAAAAAAAAAAAAAAAAAAAAAAAAAAAGCATGGAGACATGATTGGGGGAGTTTGCTCTGCATATTAAAAATGAAATCGTGTTTTTGGTTTGTGGTGCTCAGATGCAGTGGGAACACCACAAAGTAGGGGATAGCTAGGTAGGATTTTTCAGCAAGTACAAAAGTAAGCAGCAATTTAGTTATCTTAAGGTATGCTGTGTAAATGGAAGCATGCAACAAATATGAAGTAGGTGTTATCCCAATTTTCTGCAAAGTGGAAATAAACTTTATAATTGTTAGCTGCAGTCATAATTTAAAACTATGAACAATGGCCACAAGAACTGCAATTGTATCATTGCTCTTCCTATGAAATAGCAAGCAGACAAAAATCAAGGCCAAAAGGCATAACGAAACTTTACAGTGTGTAACAAATGAACCATCAGTTAAACATGCACCTCAAATGGCATGCTAATTACAGGTAAAATAAAACACCTTCAGGAATACAGGCACTTGCATAGTTCCGTCAAATGATTGCACTGCAATTGTAACCTGGAACATAGTAAGAGAGGCTGCTAACATGCAGATCTAAAGAGAGCAATCAAAGGGTCATAAGAAAACGACGTTCCCCAGTTCAGTATATAACGTGTGTACAATGTATACAGCAACTACTCAGTCTTTGGGCTAAGTGCTCAGATCTAAGCATGCAACCTTTGGACCCAATGTCTCTCTACACAATGACTCTGCTTCACCAAGTAGAATAAAATCATTTGTGAAATTATTCAAGTAATAAACCCATTTGGAATGTTGACTCTGTGATAACCAGCATTGCTTTCAGTATGTCTAGAGTAAGCTACAAAAAGAAAGGACTAAGAGAAAAAAAAAAAAAAAAAAAAAACATCCACGATGCCAAGTTTTACAGGCACAGCACATATGACAAACATACCATTCAGCTGCTCTAACATACTCCATTCTGCAACACGAGAAGCTCAGTTTTAATTGAGATCCCTGATGTGACAGCAATGACAGGAAATGTGAGGCTTGCAGCATAGAATGGATGCAACCTGAGTGACTCATTCAGGCTATAATTGGTAAATTCCTCACTTTCAATCCCATGACTATGAGCCATCCTCACAATATGGTGCAGGGAGATGAGTAAGGCAAGCACATCTGACATCACAGAGTTAAAGCAGAAGATGCAGTCTCTCCATCTACGATGCTCACTGACAATAGCCCTATTATCATTTTTGAAATTCCATAAACATTTCTATGAAAACAAAAACTTATGTATTGACATGCCTCTACCAGCCACAAGAGCAGCTGCGTGGCCCGTCCCCCCTGCTATCACGTCATCGCAGGAAATAACTCTGCTCCCATGACACTACTGGGGCTTCCCCGACTCACTTCTACAGCTGGGCTGACAGAGGGGGAAAAATAGTTTGTTTGCATTTCAGTGCTGCTGATCTCCCGCAGCCTATTTACAACCACTTTCTGTTCACATGTGCTCCAGATGGCTGCATGGCGATTCTTAGGTCACATTTCCTGATGGCTACAATAGTGGACCATATAAAAATGGCTACATGTAGCCTTCTTCAGGAGTTTGCAGGATAATTATCACTCCTCAACCTTGAGATGAATCATTGTCTCCCTCTAACAGGTTGCGCCTAAACAAGGACCCTCGTGGCAGGATCACCAGGTACTGTTTAATGAACCTGCAGAGTTAAAAATATTTCAAATGATATGAACATGTTAAAGCTTTGTGAGAATGTAGGGACTCATTCATCAGGAGCCATGTTATACCACAGCTTCGCACTGCAAAGCTTGCCGATGCATCACATGGTTCATTTCTTTTTTAACTTTATTGAAATTTCACACTGCAACCCACTGCAGTGACTAATGAGGATGGCAATGTCTAAACAAAAAGTACAGCATGTCCTACTTTTTTTTTTAATTGAACTCAGAGGACTCAAGGCAAATTGATGTCTAGGTGTTGGGCGACAGGGTGTATTCCATGTGGCTGGGCCCTTAAAGTGTATCTGTGGCCAAATGTTAAATCATGTATTCATTTTCACACTAAATTTCAAATATTTCTAGCCTAGCCCTATTATTCTGAATGATCCTGAAGTCTGAACACGTTTTGTGAAGATCCCCACACATCTGTTCCCTTGAATTCTGTGACACATATTCACTATGTCCTGTGAGTAGCATGGCTGTGTCACACATCTCACATAGCCTGCCTTCTGAACTACAAAAGGGGTAGGAGGAGGAGGAGCTTCCGAAGCAGCAGTCAGTACAGGAATCGCACCTTGACAGCAAGGTACTATGGGATATGTAGTCCTGAGAAATGGAAAGTAAACAGAGGAGGAGCTGCAGAACAAGCAGGGAATCCAGGAAGTTGTGGAAAGAAATGACCAGCTGACAGGCAGCACTCATAGAAAGGAGATTTTTCAGGTAGGTTTATATTGAATTGCCAACAATAACTATTGTTTTTACAATGCTGAGGTTTTAAAATGAAAGTGTGTGCTGTAACTACAGAACTCCTACAGAAGGCCCCAGTCACATAAACATGTCGCGTGAATGTGTGTTCTTCCGCATTTTTTTTTTTCCCAACCACACACACACACACATACAGGACAGCCCATTCACTTGAACAGGCTGCCCTGCGTGCACCAAAAGAAACTCCCACACCTTTTTGGGTGTTGACCTACACTTCTGTGTAATCTGGAGTGTTTGCTGGTCGCGTTCGGGGTGCCATTGACAGTTAAATGACACTGCAAATAAAAATGCATTTATTGTGGGAATGTGTTTTTGCACATATTCCTGAAATGCGCAAATGTGAGCAAAACCTTAATATGTTACTAAACCCAGGACCCTGCATTCACTATATCTGGTCTCCCACAGTACACAAAAAAGCAATTATTTTAGTAAAAATAAACTGCTAAATACCTTTTCTCACCAGCAGTACATAGCAGCCTTGTGACTTCTATCTGTCCAGCTGAGCACTGGTTAAAGCTTCTAGGAGGAGTTTTCATTCTGCTCGGACTGTCCTATAAGGTTGCATGACCTGGGACCCTCTGTCTGGATAGTGCTGATTGGCCTGATCATGTGCACCCTCCCAGAGGGGGATAAAAAAAAAAAAAAAACACCTTTCTAGCAATACACACCAAACTGAGCATGTGCAGAGTGTCTCCTAGAGCTCTCTACTATCAGCAAGTTGATTGGGAAGAAGGGAAGGATCAGAGAAGTCAGGACCAAACAGCCCTTTTACACAATGCAGAGGATTAACCCTTCAGTTCCAGTGAGTATAACCAGCATGCTTTACTGCATATACAGACTGATTTTACTGCTCTGGGTTTAGGAACACTTTAATGGCTGCGTTCCTTAGGGCTGATTCACACAATGAACACACAAACTCTGCACAAGAGTATACTGAGCAACTCAGACCGCATGCAAAACGCACTCCGTCTGTGATCTGCAATGGGAGTCAATACAAAGTTAATGACACACCAAACACAAATGCAGTGTGTTTGCCAGTACTGGATCACATGGTACTTTTGTACCATGTGATCTGGTTGCAGTGAGTTTTAAAAAGTAATGCATGCACTACTTTTGGTACGGAGCGGTATGATTTTAGCTTATTCAAACTGAATGGCCTGAAATCGCACAGCACGTTCCTTTGCATTTCATGTGCAGGCATGGTGTGAACAGGCCCTTAAAGCAGACCGGTCCTCAGAGGACCAGACAGGGTTCACAAAGGGGTTGATTTACTAAAGCTGGAGACTGCAAAATCTGGTGCAGCTCTGCATAGAAACCAATCCAGTTTTTGCCAAACAATTGAACAAGCTGAAGTTAGAAGCTGATTGGCTACCAGGCAGAGCTGCACCAGATTCTGAGTGTTCCGGTTTTAGTAAATGTCCCCCAGTGTCTGACGTCACTAGTTCCCAGCCAACCCCAGTGAAAGAAACCAGCACGCCAGGACAGGTACACTTTAAGCCCTGGTTCACATTGATGCGATTTGACCATTCAAATCGCATGAAATGATCGGCAACGGAACCATTCATCGGAGTTGCAATGATGAGAAAAGTAGTTCTTGCATAAAACATCTGTGCATGAAGTCACACAGATGCCTATGAAGTGATCCAACTTTGAATTCAAGTGAAGTCGCATGATTTCAAAGCTGGATCCAGTGTGAATCAGGGCTAAAGACCTCATTCACATCGGAGTTTTGTAGAGGGAAGCTTGCAGCTCCAAAACATTCAGGGAGGGGGGAAAAAAAAAAAAAGAAAATCATCAATGCACCTCTATGGTGGTGGCTGACATCTCCGCCCCATTCACACTAGTGTAAGGTCTGTTGTGTAGCACAAAATCGAATGACAATCACATTGTTTTCAAAGCTGCCCATTCACATCAATGTGACTCAACACAGTATGATTTTGGAAAAAGTTCCTGTACTCGGGGCGTATTTACTACAAGGCATGTGCCTAGGGCAGCATTTTTTAGGAGGCAGCACTGCCCCCCAGAAGAAGGGACATATGCGGCATGGGGACCAGGTGTGATCCGAGAGGCTGCGGGCTGCTCGATGGTGTATGCAGAGCCCGATTGTGTTCCTGGGGATGTCCAGAGCTGTGAAGGGGTCTCTCTTTTGCCGGGGGGGGTTTGGGTGTCAGTGGAAGGCTCTCGGATGGGGGAAGGGCATCTGATTTTTGTGTTGCCTAGGGCAGCACTAGACCTAAATACACCACTGCCTGTACTAGTATAGTGCGATTCCAGCCCGATAGATCATACAGACCTCATGCGAGCCGCCCCACATAATGGCACCTCAGCAGCGTGAACGTGGCCGAACGCTCGGAAAAGTTTTGGAAGGACTTTAGTCGCTGGATTGCGGCAGAACGCCGTTTGAGTCCTATAGAATGACATTGCTGCACTGCGCAATACACGCATGTTTACACGGATATGTCCACACGGCAACAAAACGCCTCACGCGTGATCCTGTCCTCTACAGGGAATACAGAAACACCTGCCGCTGCCACAAAACGCACGGAAAAGGTGACGCTCAGGTGTGAACACAGCCTAAAGTCTGTCAAGTCGTGTCATGTGCCCAGGCAGAGCCACACCTCACTCCATTGGTGTTCTAGGAGGGGCGGCCAGTGGCTCGGGCGCCTCATGTGGCATTCAGCAGCCTGTGACTAGAGGCAAGTACACCTGAACTCCCAGCAGAGCCCCGCCTGAGTGTTCCCTGTGTACGGAGGAGCGGCTCCGGGAAGTGCTTACCTGGCAGAAGCAGCCGGCTGTGGTGTCCTGTCTGTGGACAAAGTATGAGGAGGCAGGCCGGGGGTCCCAGCTGTGCGGAGGGGGCGGAGGAGAGTCCTGTCAGAGTGAGCGCGGGGCGGGGGACACCTGTCAAAGTGTCGGCGAAGGAAGCTGGGACTTTCCCGGAGTGAGTGTGAAGAGGCGGCGGCGGGACACACTGCCACTGTCCGGACTGGAGTGCTTTTCCGGGGTGTCGCGGAGGGATTTCTCGCTCTGCTCTGTGAAGTCTCCGCACTTGTGTCACAGCTCCGCGCACCACTCCGCTCCACCTTTCTGACCCCTCACAGCCCCCATCCCTCCTCTGGGAGACTTTACTGATAAAGAGAGAAAAAAAATGGAACCTCCAGCGCGAACGGAGCAGCCTACCGAGGCGTACCCAGCCGCCCACCGATCTCTTGCCTTGACGGGCAGCAGGCGTCATCGACGGCTCCGCGCTCGATTGTTCCGGTCGCGCAGAACAGGGAAGTGCGTGCTTCTTGTGTTATTACATTTTTTGGGCACCACGTGAGGCCGCAGGCCCCGCCCCGTTCAGTGACATTCTGAAGTCTGTGTTCACAGCTACGCTATTTTTAGCCCATTGGGTTATTTGTTAACCCGATGGCGGCCGGAGCCGAGGCGCTCGCCGGCTGGATTACGTAATGACATGTGCTCGGGCGCAGGCTGAGGCGGCTCTCAGGTGCCGGGCTGAGGCGATGGATCCGTTCATGTTAGGAGGGATGGCTGAGCACCGACGCGAACTTCTGGCGCGTTATTAATGAAAGTTATGATTTTTTCATAGGCGGGCCGAGGACTTGTGATGTGTGCGATTCCACCGACATTTAAGGTGTGGGGGCGGACTGGAGAAATTGGGTCACGGAATACAGGCACCACCGTCCTCATTTCTACTGTCTGCTGCCAGCGCGCCGCTCTCTGCTGCCCTCTGCCGGATACAGCCTGCCCCTGCATGCCATGGACTCCGGGAGACCCGTCCTTCACTCTTCATAGAAATACACCCCAAGTGTGTCAGATCTACAGACGGACCGCTGTATCCGCCTCTGGATCGTTAAAGGGGCCCTGTCACCGCACCATTCATTCAAATATCTTCCCGTACGATTAGAAGTGCACTTAAAGGAGAACTTCACCTTTGACCAAAAATAATGAATGCACTTTTATTTTTCAGGTAAAAAGAACTGCATTTATTATTTTTTGGTTGCAAGAGCCTGGAAAGCATTGGATCAGCAGATCACCGGTGCCATGCAGGTCTCCTGCAGACCTGGCACTATATCTGCTTGCCTGTACGGGATGTATCAGAAGGGTGCTTTTACATGGGCGTTCCAGTTTTTTTCATCAGTTCAACCACGTTTTTTCAAAGAAAAATCGAATCAGTTTACATCCATTTTTTTCATCAGTTTACATCCATTTTTTTCATCAGTTTACATCTGTTTTAGATCAGTTTACATCTGTTTTAGATCAGTTTACATCTGTTTTAGATCAGTTTACATCTGTTTTAGATCAGTTTACATCCGTTTTTTCATCAGTTTACATCTGTTTTAGGTCAGTTTACATCCGTTTTTTTATCACTTTACATCTGTTTTAAATCAGTTTACATCCGGGTTTTTTTCATCAGTTTACATCTGCTTTTTTCATCAGTTTACATCCAGTATTTATCAGTTTACATCTGTTTTAAATATGTTTACATCTGGGTTATTTTCATCAGTTTACATCTGTTTTAAATACGTTTACATCCGTGTTTTTTTTCATCAGTTTACATCTGCTTTTTTCATCAGTTTTCCTCCAGTTTTTATCAGTTTACATCTGTTTTAAATAAGTTTACATCTGGGTTTTTTTCATCAGTTTACATCTGTTTTAAATTATTATACAGGATTTATATAGCGCCAACGGTTTGCTCAGCACTTTACATTATAGTGGGAGACAATACAGTAACAATACAGTTCAATACAAGAGGGATTTGAGGGCCCTGCTCCTTGGAGCTTACAATCTAGCAGGGATATATAAATACGTTTACATCCGGGGTTTTTTTCATCAGTTTACATCTGTATTTTCATCAACTTACATTCTTTTTTGTTTTTTTTTCATCAGTTTACATCCATATTTTCATCAGTTTACATCCGTATTTTCATCAGTTTACATCATTTTTTTCATTAGTTTACGTCAGGGTGGATTTGATTTAAATCAAACTGATTTAAATCACTAGTCAGTAAGGCTTGATTTAAATCCTAGTTTTCTACATAAAGACTAATTCTTGCTGGTATAACTTTAATATGCAAGTAGATGAAGTTTTTTAGAACAACAACTTTTCATATTAGTTTTTTTTATCCCCAGTTTAATAGATTAATCATTCATATTTGGACATTATTAAGGTATCATTAGCTTAATAATAACAATTTAAATAGATTTATTCAACTGAAACAATAACATTCCAGCATATGTTATTTGATTAAACAAACATCCATGTTTGTTAACTAATTTGGCTAAACAAAATATATATATTTTAAGAAACTTAGACTGTCAGCCCCTTCCTCCTCACACTTAGTTTCACTTTCTTGTGCAGATCTATTCCACTCCAAACAATCAGAAAAATATTGTTTCTATTCTATTCACTGAACTTCTTGAAACTTAGCCCTGAAGGGGTTGATTCTGAATTCATAGGTTTGTAGAAGTTAGGATTTAGGTCTTTTTCTTAACTCTGTCATATTATAACATTTTTGCTGTGAAGAAGAGGCATGTGATCTCCGCTGAGTCAAATTCAGTTTTGAGAACTGCAAAAGTAAACCAAGCATCTGTGATAATATCTTGTAGGCAGAGAAACTGCCCAATAATCTTACAAAAACCTCTGGAAGAGCATGACATTGTGAATGGATTCATGGAATTTATTTACCAAAAAAATTAAACATATACAGCCTTATTCTACATAAATAAAAAACTAATCTTTATTTCATGATGGAATAACCTTTTGGATGGTAATCTATTTTCCTCAAAAAGCATTTTATTTAAAAAAAAATCTGATTTAAATCTAAAAAATCCGATTTAAATAAAAAAAAATCAGATTTTTTTTTTTTTTTTGGATTTTTAAAAAAAAATCATAGATTTTTATCCACCCTGGTTTATGTGTGGTTTCATCCCTTTACATCTATTTTTCGGCTGTTTTTTTTTTTACCCGGGAGAAAAATAGGGTTTTTTTCCGTTCAAAAAAACGGCTGTTAATCACTTGCCCTCCTGAGGATTTACCTCCCTTCCTGACCAGGCCATTTTTTGCATTATGGCGCTGCGTTACTTTAACTGACAAGTCATGGAATGCTGCACCCAAATGAAATTTACGTCCTTTTTCCCACGAATTGAGCTTTCTTTTGGTGGTATTTGATCGCATCTGTGTTTTTTAATTTTGTATAAAAAAAAAAAAAAGATCCCTCCAATTTTGAGAAAAAACTTTTTGCTATTAAACATACCCAGTACAAAAATTGAAAAAATCAAATTTCATCATAAATTTAGGATAAAATGTATTCTTCTACATGTCTTTGCTAAAAAAAATTCCAATACCTGGAAACTAATTGGTTATAGAGTTTACAAATGGCAGTATATATACTAGATTTTTTTTTTTTTTGTACTAGTAATGACGGTGATCAGTGACTTATAGCAGGACTGCGGCAGGCATTCTGATACTGGGGGGAACTGATTTGGTGTCACTGACATCCCCAGTGACACCAATACAGTGATCAGAGCTAAAAAAAAAAAAAAAGCACTGACACTGTACTAATGACACTGGGCAGGAAGGGGTTAACATAACGGGCGATCAAAGGTTTAACCGTGTGCTGAGAGTGTTTAACTAGGGGGCGGGGTGTTGGTGCTTCACTGTAAGCATACTGCTCTGGATGGCTGTGCTATGCACAGGCATCCAGAGCAGTGTGCCTGAGCCGACAAGTAGGAGGACTGTTAGTAAACAAAGCAGCCCTCCTCCCTGTTGGAGATCCTCGGTAATCACTGGCCAGGGCCCGGTGATTGACAGCCGTGAATGGCGGCGTAGAGATACAAAATCACGTATATATACATGATTTTGCGCACCCCTGCTGCCCTGCAGCAGTATTTCTGCTACAGGGTTGCAGGGAAGTGGTAAATGGATCACCTGTTTATATCCGCCAGTCTATAGAAATACATGGGTGCCTGTTTTTCATCCTTAAATGGACAGATATAAAACAGACATACGGAACACCCGTGTGAAGGGGGCCAAAAGCTGATATACTGACAAAGATTCAATGAGTTACCACAGTGCCCTGGTAGTTAATTGAGAACTACAAGCTGACAGCTGCTGAGGTTGTTGGGACTTGTAGTTCATTCATTTACAGAACATTGTGAATGAATGACGTGGCTGATTTTGAAAACTTAAAGCTAATATAGGGAACTTCTCCCTGGTCTGCTGTAATGGGGAGGTAGGCAGTGGCTGCAGTATTGGGAACATGTTATAAGTTCCACCCTAAAAACAGGTGGAACATTTAACATGTTCACAAAGGTGAACTTATCTTTTAAAGTGATATTAAAGTGGAACTTTATGTTAAAAATATAAAAATGGGTGTCATGTTTTCTAGCAAATGCAAAGGAGCATTGCAGATGAATACAAAATCATTTATGGAAAGTAAAAACACTCTGAGTAAGCATTAAAATACTTTTATTTATTTTCAAAATGCTACTTGAGTGCCAGAGAGTGTAAAGTCGCACTATACTCATGTGAAGAACCTGTTGGAAAGGTTGGAAAAGCCCAGGTACTGGCCATGTGGAAAGACGACTTTTCACTTTTGGAACAAATCCACCCTATCAGGGAAAAAAAGGCATAGACATCTGACTCAAATCCACCCTATATTGGAAAAAGGAGGTGTAGTCTTCAGTTCCGACATTCTTCTGCCCAAAGTTATAGCTATCAGAAAGGCTGTCTTGAGCATGAGATCCATAATAAGCATTGTTCTAAGTGGAACAAAGGGATGTTTTGCTAGAAACTTGTCAAGGTCCTACCTTTTCCCTGAGGTTATGTTACTCCATGTGCTGGCGTCCATCTTGGATTCTGCTGTGCATGGTGGGAATCCTTTTTATGCCTTCAGGTCTCTGAGGTCCACCCCCCAGAGGGGCGTGGCTGATGACATATAAGCCTGTGGCCCGCACATGCTCTTTGCACTTGTGTCTTTGTGTCACTATTACGCTGTTCTGACTCTTGTGACTCTCCTGGTATCTGATTCGGCTTGTGACTTGACTATTCTTTGTATTCTCCTTTGATCTGACCCTCTGTTGCCGAACCCGGCTCGTGACCTGTTATTCTCGTCTGCTGTCCTGTACTGTTTTGTCCTGTTGTTGTTGACCCCTGCCTTTCTGACTACTCTTTTGTCTCTTCCACCAGCTACACGCCATTGGCGGCAGCCATTACTGCAACTGAGGTGTCTCGGGGGCCGCGACCTGGTTCCTGGCTGTGTCAAGTCCATCCCCACCATCAGGGGCCCTGGTGAAGGGCAGCCTGGGACTTAGACTCCGCGCCCTGAGGGACTTCGGTCTGTGGGTGGTGGTTGTTGTCAGCCAGTGCGTTACATTGTTAGGCCTGCCTGTCCGTTCCTCGGCTCCTGCCCTGACAAAACTCTAGCGCCACCGTCAGGTCTTATTGAGAAAAAGGGCATCTGTTGGGGTGCAAATCTTCTGTATAGCCCTGAGGAAATGTACCACAAGAGAGATCCTTGTGCTTGCTACTGCTAGAATTGCTACCACTTAAACTTAAGGGAGCTCAAACTCAAGCCAAGATTCAGACCAGATTGTAATCATTTCAGAAGGTGAGAGACTTAACGCTGTACTAAACACTGCTTGGTGACTTGTACCTACAGGTAAGCGTACTGTACTTGTGGGTACTGGGAATATCTCATAAACATGCATCATTTAGGAAATATTCACTATTTCTGCAGCCACTGATGTCACCAGCGCATGCGTACTGGCAGAGCTCATGAACCCAGAAGGAAGACCGGGTGAAGATGGAAGCCCTGTCAGCAGTGACTGCGCCTCTGCAGGGCTTCATTTTAAGGTAACTTTCATAATGTCTTTCATAAAGTGCTAGTATGTGATGCATGCTAGCACATTATATCCTTAATCTTTCCCAGCTGCAAAATAAACAACATTTTCCCTATACAGTATATGACTGTAAATAGAGAAGTAACCAGTGTTAGGTGCACTGTTTTAATGGCTTAGATTTATCATATCGTCGGTCCCTTAACTAGAGGATGAGTGAGGGTCTTACCCTGGCAGTAAGTGATTCATGGCATAAAAGTAGCATGGAGAGCAGTCAAGAAAGAGAGAAAGATAATGTTAGGCTGTAAGGGAAACACTTTGCCACAACTTGTGGAAGAATTCTGCTCCAGGAGGACTACCCCAGAAAAGGATCAGCAAAGAACCCCTTCATCCAGCATGAGAGATGACAGACATAGCGCCAAAACTATTCAAATTATGACAGAGGGAGGAAAACGCTTGCCTATCCTGTCCCCCGCATCTGCTGCCTTTTTTGGGCAAACCACCCTCATCCAAGATGGCTGCTGGATTCAGGAAAGACACATACGTGGCATGCCACCATGATGCCACTGCCCAGAGGGTGGGGAAAACAATTTGCCCAGCTGGTATGCCCAGTACTAAGATGGAGTCTGAGGAAGAGGACAAGGGGATCTTTCCCACAACCCTGGTCTGATGGTTGTGAGAGTCCGTAGGAGGGGGCTTATCAGAATCTGGAGTCTCCTTTAACAGGGAGCTGCCAAATACAGCCCCCTCTTCCCCTATGTTAATGGGTAAGCTGTGCATGGTGCCCCTAATAGTTCACACCAAAAATGAAAAGTAAATAAGCAGGCTTATACAATCTTTAAAAAAATAACTCCATCTTCAATCATGATGTTCAGTGATGCAGAATCCTCGTCAATGACAATGAACAATGCCCAGCAAAAGAGAAAAATTACTGCCAACTGACAGACTCACATGATCCTATCACTGAGTGGCACAGAATGACATCTCCCAGCTCCCGCCACTAATAGTAACAAATCAACAGGGTCTCCTGTGTAACATTTACCAAATATGATCAATATGGTCAATGTCAGTATGTCTACTGCTACTATATGACCTCATTCACAAAGGGTGTATCAATGCCCCTTGCAAGGGCCATGTTACCCACACGAGGATGCACATTTGCTCCCACTGATGTCAATTGTGATGCATTGGCTCCATGGACACAGCCACTGCTCCCAGTTTGACTTCCGTGAGGGTGTGGATACACAGCCCCAAACGCAGCTAGTGTTTGGAAGCAGTGCGTTGGAGGACTGTGCACCTGCACTGATAGATTGGAAGCAGTGACTGTGTCCGTGTGGCCGCTGCACCACATTTGACATCAATGGGACTGCCTGCACAGGGATGTATGGGACACCTGTATTCCTATTCAGGTAAACACTGCCCTTGCATGGGCATATACGGGCATATACTGTAGTACACCCCATGATGGACGATGCCTATATAATGTTCGGCTCCCAAACAGCCAAAGTTTGCTGACTTTGTATTTGAACCAAACTTTGATCTCAGCCCCACTCTATACAAAACTTGAAAATACCCCAGTGGGCTTTGCCTTTCACATTCTTTAACCAATACATTGACGTTTCAGTGTTAAAGCCAGGGCTTTTCTTCTCTGGGAATAGGTGCAGGTACTCCCACTTTCAGTTCACTCCTTGTTTCCACCCCCTACCCACCTCTGAGCACTGCTCCTTGGTTCCACCCCCTTACCCACTTCCCAGTACCACCCCTTTTATTGAATACAGAAACAAGTGTAATTTTGTGGTGCTAAGTAATTTGTATGGAACGTGTTATTGATAACAAGAAAAGCAGTAAAATAGGTCCTCTGCTGCCAGAAACAATAGATTCCCCCAACAATAGACCCCCCCCTGGCAACAACAAACCCTCCTGCAACATAATAACCCCCAGTAACAATAGATCCACCCCCACAATAACACATCTCCCAGCAGCCATAATCAATAGACCTTCCAGCAGCAAGCAAAAATAGACCTTTCCCTCAACAGTAGATCCTTCCCAGCCACAATTTACTCCCCTAGTATCAATAGATCTCCCACCAAACCCCAGCACCCCTTGCTATTACATTCTGAAGGTGCCAGAATTGCTTTCCATCTCGTTGCCGCTGAAAAAAAGCCCTGGTTAAAACGTTAGTAAACTCTAAGAATAAAAAACTAAAAGTTTTCCCCCTGCAAGACAAAGGCATAGTGTGCTATTATGCATCGCTTACTAGCACATTATGTGAAACTTACCTTAAAAAGGAAACCCTTCGGCGGCACGCAGTTACCGCTGACAGGGCTTTCATCTTCACTCGGTCCTTCTTCCGGGTTTCAGTGCTCCGCCGGCTTGAATAATTGAGCCGCGATGACATCACATGCACATCAATCACTTTTTACGGCACACAGTACATGTACACAAGTAAATATCTTGGGCTTATGCTTACCTTCAAGTAACAGATCAGACTTTACTACCACTTTAGGTATTTGGTTAACTTTTGTGCTTGATAGGAGAAAGGTATACAAATGGGGTAATAACAAAATTGTGTAACTTCCTCAACATCTCCGGTCCAATGTTTGTAGAAAAATGCTGGTGCATAGAAGGGTTTCTGTTCACTCAGACATTCAATGCATACATTAAAGGTTCCTGTACGCAGCATTGACTTACTACACTTCATTAATCTTCAAGCATACAGCTCAAAAGCGTTTCAGATACAAATCATAGCTGATGATACCGATGATACAATGTATGAATAAGTATGCATTGAACAAATGCAAGGGGTCATAGATAGACTATAACATTTTTTATCTGCAACCCTTTATTTTGTTTGCAGTAGTAGTACGTGGGGCCACACAGCCTCCGGAAGGATTCTATCATTGGTTTTTAGGGGGACAATGAAATCTGAGCCACAGTTGATTTTAATGTTCAATTAAATTTGCAGCTAACCATCATATCGGACAGTGGAAGTTTTAAAGATTACGTCTTCTTAGAATTAAAATTATCTTAAAATTATTGTTGTTATTATTATTATTAATAATAATAATAATCCTGAAGACACAGACATTGCTCCAAGAAATGCATTGAGAATGAAAAAGAGCATCTTCTATATGATGTACTCATTTATGGACTGATAGTTATACAGGTATTTAGTATTATGCTGTATACTGCACTCGCTGGACTTTTTAGGATACCACAATGATTTTGTAAGACGTTTTTTATACAATTTGTTAGGCTAAATTATAAATAAAAAGGATATTATATTATTTTATAATAAAATGAGAAAAAAGTACATTGTAGATTCTTTGCTAGTGTGTTTTGTTGGACCCAGCAGAGAGCCTTCAGGAGGTCTGAACCATCTATGCAATGCATATCTGAAGAATGAAGAAGCAAAGTCACAGGCAGAGCACCCATACATGTATACTGTATACTCAAATGCAGTAGTCGTTACTGTCTGAGACTACACTGAATGATGAATTCAATGCAGCCAATTCTTGTACTACCTTCCCTTGACTCTTATAACGTACATTTACCAGCTCCAAGGCACAGTGTGGACATACAGTACATATGTATTTTTCTACAGATTAAATCTCAAAGATAAAGGCACATTGGAGTATGATAGGTATGTAATTGAACAGAAATAATACATTGCACATAAATTGTATCAAATATACAATATGCTCTTTAGTACAGCCTGTAATATAACTATAAACTCTGGTTTTAAAAAATCTATTAAAGTATATACTCTTAACTCCAGAAAGTCCCTTCTATTGCTCTTAGCCTCCTTCAAATTTCCAAATGGCCTTTTTTGCTGCTGTGATCCAGCTTCCTATTTAACCACTTCAATACCGGACACTTTTATCTCCTTCCTGCCCAGACCAATATTCAGCTTTCATTGACTGACAATTGCGCATTAATTCAACACTGTACCCACATGAAATTTTTATCACTTTTTTCACACAAATAAAGCTTTCTTTTGGTGGCATTTAATCACCACTGGGTTTTTAATTTTTTGCTAAGTAAACAAAAAAAGACCAAAAATATTGAAAAAAAATTTTTTTCTTTGTTTCGGTTATAAAAATTTTGCAAATAAACATTTGTTCTTCATAAGTTTAGGCCAAAATGTATTCTGCTACACTCTTTTGGTGAAAATAACCCAAATCAGTGTTCATTATTTATTCCACAAACTATGCTATATATCTGATCAGAGACAATGACTAGTGACAGTACGAGAAAACAACATTTTTTTAATTAAATTTTTTTCCCTTTTTTATGCTTTTTTAAAACACACTATGACCAGAGCAATATGATATTACCGATGTTACCATATTGTACTACTCTGGGGAACTGATCAGGATTTTTCTTTTACACAGTATGATTGCTTATAGAAGTGAATTTCACTGCAATCAGCAAGCATTTTTACTGAATGAAATCAATTTATTCAGTATGTATTTTGTGATTAGCTGTGATTGGTCCTGTCTGTAGCATGTGATCAGGGTGACCAATCACAGCTAGTAACACACTTGTACACAATGAATGTCATGATCAAAGCCATTCATTGTTTACAATTGTCATGTGGTTTCCTGTGATTGGTCACAGCGATCACATGGTACCAGCAGTGGCCCAGTACAGTGATCTGTAATTAGTTGTATCCGGTGGACACAGACGGTGACAGATTGTGCCAGCAGCGTGGCCGCATTCCGAGAGGACGTCATAAGAAGTCCACCTGGGGCAACGAAGTCGCGTTCAGCCTATTGCAGAAGTTGTAAAGGGTGACCACGTTCATTCTCCAGAGACCAACTGTATGTAATAGTGTAACCACCCTCTTTTGCTCACTTTTGAGATGGACCTCGGACTATGGACTGTTGACTATAGGATTTGTAGTGTGCATAGAGCAATGAACATGACTGCAACTAATGTTCACTGCTTTCTCCAAAGAAGTGGAAGTGAGTGGAAAAGGAGAGGTTCAGGGGCTAATGGCGGACATTACAAAGAGGCAGAAAACCACATTAAGAAACAGTTTAATAAGAAATAGATTACAGGGCCATTAAAATTATTGTAAACCCTCACCTTGTAAAACATACCATTCAGTTTAAAATAAAAATGAAAGGCAAAACATTTGTATATAGATATAAAAAAAGTTATAAAAACCTTTTTTCCCTGTTTTTTAAGTGACTACATACCCTCTGTTCTCAGCTGCATAAGGAGCTGCTAGAGGAGGAGAAACAGCAGAACACAGAACTTTCCAATGAATGGTTGTGCAGGGGGGATGACAGGACAAGTCTGATCATTGGAGGAGAGCACACTAGAGAACAGACCATGGTGTGTTTTCCCGCTTAATGTGGTCAGTTTTTAATAGGAAAGCGGAGGGACTGGTAGGAACACCAAGGATTTCACACAAAGGAAGCAATACAAAAAGAACAGGATAACTTTTCATACAAGTACATGGTACATCAGGCATATATCAGGAATATGAAATGTTGGGTTTACATATTATTTAAATAGTGGGTGTGTATGGGTTTGTTTTAGAAAATAACAATACATTTTATTGTATACTACTAAACAGCCATATAATCCCTAATTTTCTAAAAGAGGACTTACAGAGCTCAACAATATTTGCACCTAAAATATCCCCCCCAAAAGATTACATTATCATTTTATTTAAAAAAAACTTATTTTCTAGAAAAACATATTTTTTCTTTAATTATGTATTCCTATGGAGCATCACCCTCCTCTGTTAGCTATCAAGACACCCCCACTGATTTTCTGATTTCCATACACATTGGGGGCAGTATATAAAGCATGTCAAATGGCAAAACAAACAGAAAAGTGATCAGTTCAAAGTGAAAATTGTACTAACAGTTCATTGTTTTCTTTGTAAATTGCCCCCTCTAGTGGACAGAAATAGTATTGTGCTAGTTCAAAGTTTGCTTCTGTCAGTTGTAAGAAAATGTCACTGATAGATTAATCAAGATAAAATCGATAAATAAATCAAGATAAACACAGGATAAACAATGTTCTATATCAGACATGTGAGGTGAAGCCCTTATCAGCTCCCATACAAGGAACAGTCACAGCCACTGCTATTTAAAGAAAACAAAGATTATCTACACCAGTGTTTCTCAACCTTTTTTTAGTCAAGGCACCCTTTAAAATTATGGACAGTTCCAAGGCACCCTATAAAATTATTGACAGTCTTGAGGCACCCCATTCTAAAATGGGGTACCTCAAGACTGTCCATCATTTTAAAAGGGCACCCTATTCCAAAATGTTAAATACTATTCTAATAGTTTTGCATAATGCAGCAACATCCACACATGTAGGACACCCAACATTAGAGGTGATTTATTCTTCCAAAGCAAATACACTTTTGCACACCGGTACTGACTAGTATTCCAGCGTTTCTCTTCTCCCTCAGTTTTTCTCCATCACTGAGCTAATGTGACCCCAGCACTGATGGAGAGGGGCAGGGAAGGGTCAAACTAGGATGCTGTGCAGGCAGCTGACATCCTCCTTATCAATTGATGATGTCATTGGTTGTGTTAAGATCCACCAGGTGGTGCCCATGGCTGCCCACTTGACAGACCTACCCAAAGCGTGGAGTCTAAGTCCTGGTCTGTGCTTTCACCAGGGCCCCTGATGGTGGGGATGGACTTGAAACAGACCGGGACCAGGTCACGACCTCCGAGCAGGCCCACCAGTGGCAGAGGGAACCTCCGGGGATGTTAGGTACCGGGAGAGCCAGATGTGAGGAGGACGGCAGGACCTAGCAGGATGGATCACGAGCAGGGGTCCCGTGGGGTAGGCGAGGTACAGAATCGGCAGGAGGAGAATCGTCAGGTCACACGCAGGGTCAGCAGGATAAGTCAGTCCGTAGAGAGGTCAAAACAAGCCGGGGGTCAGGATGGGAGAAGGCAGAGTAGTCAGGACAATCTGGGTCAAACACAGGAGTAGACAGCGTAGTCAGGGTCAATCAGGGTCAAAAACACAGGTACAGGACTCAGGAACTCAGATAGACCTTGCGGCGATTACTGACAGTGCAGGGCATCTTTAAATATTGCACCCTGCACTGTCATTGGCTGCCCAGGAAGCGCCCCCGGGCTGTCATTGGCCGCCCGAGGTGCGCCCGCGGCTCCCACTGCACATGCGCGGTGTCCTGTCATCCACGGCTCGCCGGGACCTGGTGCCTGTGTCCCGGCGTGAGCCGTCGCCAGCGCGCATGCGCCGGCCAACAGGACGCCGCGATCCCTGACAGGTTGTCAGGACGCCAGCGGCTAGCAGGTCGTAATGGTGCACAATGAAAATCTATGGCTTTGTGTAACTAAAAGGCAGCCTTATTCCACTTGCTGGCTTGTATACAAGTTTTTGGCAATTTTTAGACATTTTGCCGAGGCACCCCTGAAGAAACCTCAAGGCACCCTGGTTGAGAAAGGCTGATCTACACCAAAGGGGCCTGAACTGTAATCTTTGATTTATATCACAATGGGGGGGAATTTACTAAAACTGGAAAAACTGCATAGTAACTAATCATCTTCTAACTTAAGTTTGTTCAGTTAAGCTTTGGAATTAAAGCTAGAATCTGTTTAGTTGCAGTGCACAGCTGCTGTATTTAGTTCTTTTCCTTTGGGATAAAGGTTTTACATAAATGATTATAAACTGACCATTATACTCACCCTTTTCAGTATTAAAGTGGAACTAAACCCCCAGAAATACCTACCTTCACCTTCCAGTGATGTGGTGGTTACATCCTTCACCAGCTGCTGTCATTTTCTTCAGGGTGTTGGGTTTTTGGCCTTTTTATTGACTGGCAGGGGTTGACATCATCTTGTGCATGCACATGCACAGATCAGTGTGCACTCAATAGAAGTAGATATGTCTCCTGTCTAACGGAGCCTTCCCACAAGTTTCCATGTCAGAGTAAAATAGAAACTGGCACAGATATCCGTGTCTTATTCAAAAATGGATTGTGACAGTTTTCAATACAGCACCCTATAGTGTACAGAATGTGAACAGTTGGCTAGTAACCTGACAAAGAGCTCACATGTCTCACTCTGCTCATGCCCTGAACACACTACACTGTGCCATCTACATGTGGTTAACACTTCCGCCTGGCAGCAGTAGGGTCGTTGGTTCGATTCCCAACCACAGCCACGCCTGCCTGGAGTTTGCATGTTTTCCCTGTGCCTGCTTGGGTTTCCTCCAGGTACTCCGGTTTCCTCCCACCCTCCAAAGGCATGCTGGTAGGTTAATTGGATCCTCTCTAAATTGGCCCTAGTATGTTTAGGTATGAATGTAAGTTAGGGACCTTAGATTGTACGCCCCTTGAGGGTCAGGGACTGATGTGAATGCACGATATATGTGTGTGTGTGTGTGTGTGTGTGTGTGTGTGTAAAGCACTACGAAAATTGACAGCGCTATATAAGTAACTAAACTCAATAAATAAATGCCTGGCTGTTAACCCCAGCAAATGCAGTGTTAGACTTCCTCCCCCTCTCTCAACCCCATAAGCTTTAGCCCTTTTTATAAATAGGAGCAGGATCTGCATTGTTTTCTCAGTTTAGGTGAATGGTGCAGACTTTATGCCTGCATCTCTTATTGCTAATTTCCTTTCAGGCTCCAGGCTCCTTCCACCACATGCTCACACTGCAGATCTCCCATGGTTTTAGATTCTTAAAACCCTGGTGAGAGTGACAAAGTCTGGTGTTTCAAAATCCCATTTTCCCCTATGATTTAATATCTTGGAATATGAAAGACTTACATAAAAACCAGGCATATATTCAGATGGGTCACTTTAATACAAGTCGCCTGATATCTTACATCCCCGAGCTGGAATCTACAGGAGAGCAGAAAACGATATCTCCTTAACCGTCCCAGCAGGTATGTCATATTTCATATCTAAACGTTCGGCAGGTGATTCTGCATATTAATCTACTCGTGGATGGAATGTTACATGTATCCAGGGAAAGTTATTGCCTGGTATCAACTTGCAAGGCATTTTGGTTCTAGCTGGGGTCTCGCCCAACACTCTCCCAAAATGATGCAATTGGTTCTCTGCTTCAAGGATACACCCTGCTGAGTTCCTAGAAAAGCTCTTATGCTTGGAGCTAAGCTAAGAAAAGCTGAGTTGAGTTGAAGTTGAAGAAGCTCCTTTTTAACATTGGAACTAACTTTGGGAGACAAGGCCCTTTTGCTCAGAAAACTTGATCTGCTTAACCCAGGACTTTTGGCAAATACTTTATCTTTCTAAACTTCTTTCTGTTATCTCTTTGCTGTGGTATTGCTCTCTGTATACTTATATATATTGGCTACATCTTTTTCTGTAAATATTTTTATTGCACCCTTTTGACCTATTAGTAATAAATCTTACTTTCTGAAAGCGTTGAACTGTTTCTAAAGCTCTTTAATGCAAACTAAGAATCCCTGCCTCTGAAGAGTACTACTGTGTGTTTTAAAACGTCTGCATACATCTGTCTGCGGTGACATTGTGTATACGAACGATTATTTAAACATTATAGTGTTATTGCTGATATTGCCGAGTTTCCTCTTTCACTGAAGAAAAAGGAGGTGGTGGCAGTGTGAAGGGTTAATTGAGTAATTAACCTGACCCAGTAACAGTCGCTCTCAGGCTGCAGATACACAGATTGTGGTCCATTAGCTGGAAAATCTTTGTGCAGAGTGCAGCTGGGCGTGGCATTGTTACGCACGTGACAGCGCGGTTTTAGATTGGCTAGTCCTTCGGTCACAGGTTTGGTGAGAAGGGCTGGGGTCTGACGCCACGATCATCACATATTGGTGGCAGCGGTGGGAGAGATGGCCTCGCAGGATGGGCATACAGAGACTGACACTGGAGTACCACAGCATGTTATCTTCACACCACAGCCTGAGCAGGCCAGCACTGGAGTGCCTGTAACCAGCAAAGACTCTCCTCAGATGCAGGAAGCCCTGAAACGCCTCATGGAGACAGATCCTAGGGCATACTTGCAGTTCCTTGAATGCCAGGCTGAGAGAGCAGCTGACAGAGAGGCTGCAGAACGCCAGGCAACGGCGGACAGAGAGGAACGGCAAGCAGCGGCTGACAGAGAGGAACGCCAGGCTGACCGAGAGGCGGCACAGAGGGAAGATGAACTGGAGATGGCGAGGCTCCAGCAGCAGCGACAGGTTCAGAACCTTGGGTCCTTAGAGCACAGGGACGCCTCTCTTGCCGTGGGCACAGCAGCCAACTTTCCAGCGATGGAAAAAGATAGTGACATTGACATGTATTTACTGTCCTTTGAAAAAACTTGCCGTCAGTACCATCTGCTCCAAGTACAATGGGCTCGGTACCTGACACCAGGGCTACGAGGCAAGGCCCTAGATGCATTCGTCAAATTGTCAGAGGGGCTGGACGACGATTATGAATCTCTAAAAGATGCCATCGTCTGGAAGTACCAGATGACCCAGGAAGTGTACCGCAAGCGGTTTAGGTCCTTGCAAAAGGGACCTGGGGACTCTTACATGGATGTGGTGAGTCGCTTACGCACCACATTCCGGCAGTGGACTAAAGGACTGAAAGCTGACTCCTATGAGTCTCTGGAGGATCTCATGATACGAGATCTGCTCCTGCATATCTGCCCAGCAGACATCAGACAGTTTGTCTTGGAGAGAGAGCCAGCATCTGCCAAAGCTGCAGCCGATCTGGCAGATATCTATGTCCACACGTGGGTGTCTGACCATCGCAAGGCTCCTCCAAATGGCTGGAAAGGAGGGAAATCACCCATAGCAACCCCTCCTACGCCGGTGAGTCAAGCTTCCCCTCACCCAACACCTGCAGTACTTGGGGCCAAGCCATCCCTGCCTGACAACTGCAGATGTTATACCTGTGGGAAATCTGGACATCTCAGGACGCAGTGTCCTGAGCAGAAGCAGATGACATCACCTGGCCAGCCGGCCAGCAACTCTTCTTCAGTGCTGTTTGTCCGCAGGAAGATGCGGGTAACCCCCGCCAACTTGCAGCCAGTCACTGTGGGCAACTGGTCTGTAACTGGTTTCCGTGACACCGGGGCAGAAGTCACCATGATCCGGCCAGAGGTGATTGAGCAAAGGAACCTCATCCCAGGAAAGTTCCTTACCCTCACTGGAGTTGGGGGGACCCATCCACGCATACTCCGTGCATAGGTATTCATTGATTGGGGTGCGGGAAGGGGGATGAGGGAGGTGGGGGTTTCGGATGAAATTCCCACACCTGTTTTGTTGGGTGCCAATTTGGGTACTCTTGTGTCCTACTATTGCCCTGCCGAGAATACCCTAAAGGCCCCCTTGGAACTCTCTGGACATGCCAAGGTACTGTGTGCAGATGTTGGGGTAATGTCTGGGCAACCTGTGGATGGACAGAGGGAGGGGGCTGGGAATAGAGTGGGGCTACAGGATTCTCCATTAGCTGGAGAACGAGAGGAAATCCCCTTGCATGGGGAGGTAATGAACTCGTGTCATTGCTGTTACAAACGTAACTGTTGATAATGATGATGACATTGATAATGTTGATGATAATGTTGATAATGTTAATGATGATGAGGATAATGATGGTCATGATGATAATAATGATGCATTTTCATTGTTGGGGGTCACCCACGGTGCTGTGAAGTGGGCAGAGGTACAATCTCTGGGTGCTGAGCAAAGAGATGGTCTGGATAGGCCTTTTCCTTAGTCCGGCTCAGAGGATGCTACCTTGATAACCGCACAGCCATTGTCCTTGCATGGTACACAACAGCCGGCTGGTACTTATAGTCCCATGGCCAAGGCAGCACCGAGGACTGATCAAACTGTAGACTTCAGCAGGTTAGCTGTGAGCTTCCCTGCAGAGAAAGATAAACAATGGCTTGAAGAGGACAGTGAAATGAATGGTCTATCAGCAGGGGGCTTGGGGACTGAAAGAGTGTCACCTGAGTGTATGGGGAACATCTGAAGCCAGGGAGGAAACCCCCTCCAACTACTTCTGGCTTAGATTCGCTCCCCAAACACCAGGCAGACAAACATATGTCATGGGCAGTGACAGCACACCTGGATTGGAAGTGCGCGGGGCCCCCTTGGAGTTGACAGACGGCCCTCAGAGAGGGAGCTGCAGCCTTCATGTCAGGGATGCAGGTGTGACCAGAAGTGTGTGGACTGACACAAGGAAACGCAAGCCTCAGATATGGTATAAATAAGACAATTTATTAAGACTAACAATACAAACATAAACGCAGTGCACCAAACCCCAAGCTAGCACAAATACAACAAGGTGAAACAAACCCAAACCGATACAGATACCCAGGTACTGTAACGGGGTTAGCTCGGCAGTGAGTGTGTGTGACCCCCTGGATGGGTGCACAACACAAAAAGACAGGCACAGCACAACAGTGGAGGTGAAAACAAACAGGTGCAATTTATTTACAATATTTACAGAAAAATGGTAAACCAAAAAGAAACATCAAAATAAATCCTGGCCAACTTGGCTACTTACTGCAACAACAACTTTCCTTAGCTACCCACTAGGTACAGCCTGCTGCTATACCTAGTTGCTAATACTTGGAGGCTAGCCACACAGGCTTTGGTCTCTCTGCATACAGATAAGATGTCAGCTCCCCAGTCAGTTCAGACACAGATCTGGTTCCAGGTTGGAGCAACTCCCTAAGCACTAAGCTGGGCTCATTACCTCCATGCAGAAGGACTCAGCACTTCCCTCTAGTGGAACAAATCCCATTAAAGCCTGAACCTCGGACAAATGTATCGTCCATCCAGGACGCAACCAGGTGATTTCACCTGCCTACTGTCACAGTACATACACATGTAGAGCACAACATAGTTAGGCAGGCCGGGTCGATAACTATCGAGCAGGTAGGTACAGGAGGAGCAGGCGGAGAGAATGGTCAGGGTCACAAGCCAAGGATCAAAACAGTCAGCAGAGGTCAGGATCAGGCAGGGTTGGCAACAAGTCAGGCAGAAACAGGAACAGGAACAGGAATGCAGGTTACAAGACACAGGGGCCCATGGAAAAACACACACCAAGGCACAGACTGCAGGTCTGGCCATCCCTTAAATACACCTGCAATCAGCCCTAGGTGATGGCTAATTGCCGAAGTGAACCTCTGGTTGTTGAGAGCACCCGCTGGCCAGGCCTGGTACTGCAGCCCACAAGGCAGGTGAGTCCCACCACTATTGGCAAGTCCATTCCTGACAGTACCCCCCCCTCCTCAAGGAGCTGTCTCAGGACGCTCCAAACAGTCCTAGCTGGGCAAAATGTTCCACCGCCCGGGTCCGGTGACTGGCAGGATATCAAAGACTGGCACATCAGGCTGGGCACCGGAGGGAGGCACTTCGAGCTGGGCACCGGAGGGAGGCACTTCGAGCTGGACACCGGACGGAGGCACTTCGAGCTGGACACCGGACGGAGGCACTTCGAGCTGGACACCGGGCGGAGGCACTTCGGGAGCGGGCATCGGGTCACCAGGTACAACAGCGGGCATTGGGTCACCAGGCATCAGGTCATCTGGCTCGACAGCGTGCACCGAGTCATCTGGCAAGACCGCGGGCTCCGAGTCATCTGGCAAGACCGCGGGCTCCGAGTCATCTGGCAAGACCGCGGGCCCCGAGTCATCTGGCAAGACCGCGGGCCCCGAGTCATCTGGCAAGACCACGGGCCCCGAGTCACCAGGCACAACAGTGGGCTCTGAGTCAACCGGCCCGACAGCGGGCTCTGAGTCAACTGGCGGAACAGCGGGCACCGAGTCATCTGGCAAGACTGCGGGCACCGAGTCATCTGGCAAGACTGCGGGCACTGGGTCAACTGGCGGAACAGCGGGCATCGAGTCAACTGGCAAGACAGCGGGTACCGAGTGGTCTGGCAAGTCTGCGGGCACCGAGTCGTCTGGCAAGACTGCGGGCACCGAGTTAACTGGCGGAACAGCGGGCATCGAGTCACTTGGCAAGACTGCGGGCACCGAGTCGTCTGGCAAGACTGCGGGCACCGAGTCAACTGGCAGAACAGCGGGCATCGAGTCGTCTGGCAAGACTGCGGGCATCGAGTCGTCTGGCAAGACTGCGGGCACCGAGTCAACTGGCGGAACAGCGGGTACCGAGTGGTCTGGCAAGTCTGCGGGCACCGAGTCGTCTGGCAAGACTGCGGGCACCGAGTTAACTGGCGGAACAGCGGGCATCGAGTCACCTGGCAAGACTGCGGGCACCGAGTCGTCTGGCAAGACTGCGGGCACCGAGTCAACTGGCAGAACAGCGGGCATCGAGTCGTCTGGCAAGACTGCGGGCATCGAGTCGTCTGGCAAGACTGCGGGCACCGAGTCAACTGGCGGAACAGCGGGTACCGAGTCGTCTGGCAAGACTGCGGGCACCGAGTCGTCTGGCAAGACTGCGGGCACCGAATCAACTGGCGGAACAGCGGGCACCGAGTCGTCTGGCAAGACTGCGGGCACCGAGTCGTCTGGCAAGACTGCGGGCACCGAGTCAACTGGCGGAACAGCGGGCATCGAGTCGTCTGGCAAGACTGCGGGCACCGAGTCGTCTGGCAAGACTGCGGGCACCGAGTCAACTGGTGGAACAGCGGGCATCGAGTCGTCTGGCAAGACTGCGGGCACCGAGTTAACTGGCGGAACAGCGGGCATTGAGTCACCTGGCAAGACTGCGGGCACCGAGTCGTCTGGCAAGACTGCGGGCACCGAGTCAACTGGCGGAACAGCAGGCATCGAGTCGTCTGGCAAGACTGCTGGCATCGAGTCGTCTGGCAAGACTGCGGGCACCGAGTCGTCTGGCAAGACTGCGGGCACCGAGTCAACTGGCGGAACAGTGGGCATCGAGTCGTCTGGCAAGACTGCGGGCACCGAGTCGTCTGGCAAGACTGCGGGCACCGAGTCAACTGGCGGAACAGCGGGCATCGAGTCGTCTGGCAAGACTACGGTCACCGAGTCGTCTGGCAAGACTGCGGGCACTGAGTCATCTGGCAAGACTGCGGGCACCGAGTCAACTGGCGGAACAGCGGGCATCGAGTCACCTGGCAAGACTGCGGGCACCGAGTCGTCTGGCAAGACTGCGGGCACCGAGTCGTCTGGCAAGACTGCGGGCACCAAGTCAACTGGCGGAACAGCGGGCATCGAGTCGTCTGGCAAGACTGAGGGCACCAAGTCGTCTGGCAAGACTGCGGGCACCGAGTCAACTGGCGGAACAGCGGGCATCGAGTCGTCTGGCAAGACGGCGGGCACCGAGTCGTCTGGCAAGACTGCGGGCACCGAGTCGTCTGGCAAGACTGCGGGCACCGAGTCGTCTGGCAAGACTGCGGGCACCGAGTCAACTGGCGGAACAGCGGGCATTGAGTCGCCTGGCAAGACTGCAGGCACCGAGTCGTCTGGCAAGACTGCAGGCACCGAGTCGTCTGGCAAGACTGCGGGCACCGAGTCAACTGGCGGAACAGCGGGCATCGAGTCGTCTGGCAAGACTGCGGGCACCGAGTCGTCTGGCAAGACTACGGGCATCGAGTCGTCTGTCAAGACTGCGGGCTCCGAGTCATCTGGCAAGACGGCGGGCACCGAGTCATCTGGCAGAACAGCGGGCATCGAGTCATCTGGCATAATAGGATCATCAGGCTGGATCAGTTCATCAGGCTGGGTAGAGACATCATGCTGGGTAGAGACATCAGGCTGAATGGAGACATCAGGCTGAATAGAGACATCATGCTGGGTAGAGGCATCAGGCTGGGTAAAGACATCAGGCTGGGTAGAGACATCAGGCTGAATTGTGGGCGCCGAGGCACCAGGCTGCACCACGGAAGGCAGGTTCTCAGATGGGAGGCTGACTGGTTTGGATACTGGCAGGATGGTATTGGTTGGAAAGAACTTTTGCCTTTTCCTGGTTTTAGTTACTGGAGCACTGTAAGTAAGCGCAGGTTTGTAAACGGATGGAGCAGCTGGAGACAGAGAAGAGCTGGAAGATGGAACAGAGGAGGGAGCAGTTGCTACAGAGGACTTCTTTACAGGGTTGAAGAAAGGATAGGTGCAGCGAGTGGGAGCAGGGGACTGGTATGTGGTAGTTAGCCATCACTGGGGGTGCTGTCGGGGATGCAGGAAGAGTGCCTTGAGCAGAGGAATGATGTTGCAAGCCAACTGAGGCTGGGTGTAACAAATCTGTCCATGTCTGCAGTACTGGTTTAACAAAACTCAGCTTACACCTAGCCTGTCTGATCAAAGACTGCACTGCGTATATGCAATCCATAAGCACATGTGATGGACATGCTGCATAGTGCTCATGGAAACAATCTGGATCATCCTCCAACAACCATACCAGTGATTCCACTTGATCCACACTAAATGGGGGAAAAAAGTCATCCCTGCTTTCAGGGGTACAGGACCGAGCCAACTCAGCACAAACCTGGATCAATGGCTGCACCTCAGAAAACTCTGTGCCCTGATCAACTAGACAATGAGCGATCCTTATACACTCTAGCAGTTGATCCCGGGTATACTCCTTAAGAGTCTGATAAGCATAGTCTTTGTCATCAAACACTAGCAAAGATAAATACACCACCTCATGAAGATCCATCCTTCCCAGCAACAATAAGCTAAGATGGCCTCCCTGTGCAGCCACTTCTGGTCAGGTTTTTGGCCTTGGTGTAATGTCAGGGATGCAGGTGTGACCAGAAGTGTGTGGACTGACACAGGGAAATGCAAGCCTCAGATATGGTATAAATAAGACAATTTATTAAGACTAACAATACAAACATAAACGCAGTGCACCAAACCCCAAGCTAACACAAATGCATACAACAAGGTGAAACAAACCCAAACCTAAACCGATACAGATACCCAGGTACATACACATGTAGAGCACAACATAGTTAGGCAGGCCGGGTCGATAACTATCGGGCAGGTAGGTACAGGAGGAGCAGGCGGAGAGAATGGTCAGGGTCACAAGCCAGGGATCAAAACAGGAGAAGTCAGCAGAGGTCAGGATCAGGCAGGGTTGGCAACAAGTCAGGCAGAAACAGGAACAGGAATGCAGGTTACAAGACACAGGGGCCCATGGAAAAACACATACCAAGGCACAGACTGCAGGTCTGGCCATCCCTTAAATACACCTGCAATCAGCCTCAGGTGATGGCTAATTGCCGAAGTGAACCTCTGGTTGTTGAGAGCACCCGCTGGCCAGCCCTGGTACTGCAGCCCACAAGGCAGGTGAGTCCCACCACTATTGGCAAGTCCATTCCTGACACTTCAGCTCCAATCCCCTTTCACTTCCATTCAGGTACAGAAGCTGCTGGCAAGGCCTATGAGAGATGGTGTCTGGGTTCAGGGAAACCCGTGGAGAGCTCACCGTGCTGTTCATGAGTTGGACGGCAGGGTGTATCCTTCACTCATTTCTTCGGCCCACCTCAGCTCACTGGAGGTGCAGACTGAATGTGCCAAAGAGACAGAGGGAATATCGCAGTTAGGGATCCAGAGGTCCCACAGGGTCTGGGCATCACCGGTAGTCTCGGTCCCCAAACAGGATCAGATGACCAGGCTTTGTGAGGACCTTGGAAAACTGAGCGCCAGCCCTGTGGTTGTGGCCTACCCCATGCCCAGGAGCCATGAGGTAATGAAGCAGGTGCCCGCTGTCTAACCATCATGGACCTGAACAGAGGGTATGGGCCACCATCTCTAACCCAGGAGGCTCAGGATGAGTCAGCCTTCACCACCCCAGGTGGCTTGCCTGAATTCATGGGAAAGCTAGTGGGGGTTGAGAACGCACCAACCACCTCCCCAGGGGTCAGGAATGACCTACAATGTGGAGTGGAACTGTGTGCAGTTGCCCACTTTAGGGGTCTTACAGTGTTCGGCCCTGTCTAGGAAGAGCAACTTGGACCCCTGTCACTAGTCAGGAACAAAATGCCTGTGCCTAGTCTGACAGTCGAGATTGGTAACTGTCAGAGGGGCGTGTTAGTGGTTCAGCCTTGGGAACCACTGGTAGGAAGAGACCCCCAGATGTCTGGGAATGGGGAGACTGAGGCAGTTATGGCCTGGCCTACTCCCCAGGCCAAAATGAAGCTTACATCAGTCTTGGGTACAGCTGGCTACGGTAAGATGCCTGGGTGCAACTATCATGGCTCAGCTGAACCTGTGACTGACCTAACAGACAGGAAACTGATGGAAATGGTGTCCTGGATGCTAGCTTGTAAAGAGGACTGTTCATCCTGGACGAAGGTACCGGTAGACACTTTTGGAAGGCGCGTTCCAGAATTCGCCTGTCCGGTTCTGGTGCACACAGGCGCCACTACCTTCGGGTCAGATGTAGTCCTGGGCCTGAGGAAGGAGATTGGAGAGGGAAATCTCATTCTCTACCTCAACAAGAAGCTACATCTCAATATGTTAGCATATGACACCCCTGAACAGAAGTGTGTGAACAGGTGGGCACCACGGCAGTTGCCACGATATCTGGGTAGTCACGGCAGACTGGTGCTTACCCCTAACAGCCCACTTGGTTGGCACAACAGTGTTGCTGGGGAGAACAGCACCCTTCTCAGAAGGAACCTGGTTCTCCCGCAGTGCATTTGTACCAGATAATCCCAAGGTAAACCTCTGGGCACAATGAGTCTGTGCCCTGATCAGCCAAACCAGCAGCAGGTGTCGATTGCGTCAGGAGGGAAATTGCAGTTCCCTCCCATGCAACTACCTGAGGAGGGAGGTGCAGCAATTGTGCACACAGAGATGGATGCAAACCTCCATTTTGGCAAAGGCCTCCATCTTGTATAATTTCTACTCCCAAATCAGCTTCCCTCCAAATCCCCCCTCCCTCTCTGTTAAGCGACATGTCGCCTGTATGATGCAGAGATCACAGGCAATCAGGCTCCAGGGTTATAAATCCCACACTAGCTGGTGCCCAGGTGTCTGTTAGCTTCTCAATTTAAGATATTGTAAAGCCATAAAACCAGTCCTTCACTGAGCTTCAAAGACATTCCAGGTAGTCGTAAAACGGACTCACATTTCAAAATCCCCTTTTCCCCTATGATTTCATATCTTGGAATATGAAAGTCTTACATAAAAACCAGGCATATATTCAGATGGGTCATTTTAATACAAGTTGCTTGATATCTAAACATCCCCGAGCTGGAATCTACAGGAGAGCAGAAAACGATATCTCCTTAACCGCCCCAGCAGGTAAGTCATATTTCATATCTAGACGTTTGGCAGGTGATTCTGCATATTAATCTACTCGTGGATAGAATGTTACATGTATCCAGGGAAATTTATTGCCCTGGTATCAACTTGTGAGGGATTTTGATTCTAGCTGGGGTCTTCGCCCAACACTCTCCCCAAATGAGGCAATTGGTTCTCTTCTTCAAGGAGACACCCTGCTGAGTTCCTAGAAAAGCTGTTATGCTTGGAGCTAAGCTAAGAAAAGCTGAGTTGAGTTGAAATTGAAGAAGTTCTCTTTTAACATCAGAACTATCTTTGGGAGACAAGGCCCTTTTGCTCAGAAAACTTGATCTTCTTAACCCTGAACTTTTGGAAACTACTTTATCTCTCTAAACTTCTTTCTGTTATTTCTTTGCTGTGGCATTGCTCTCTGTATATTTATATATATATATAGATATTGGCTACATCTTTTTCTGTAAATATTTTTATTGCACCCTTTTGACCTATTAGTAATAAATCTTACTTTCTGAAAGCGTTGAACTGTTTCTAAAGCTCTTTAATGCAAACTAAGAATCCCTGCCTCTGAAGAGCGCTACTGTGTGTTTTAAAACGTTTGCATACATCTGTCTGCGGTGACATTGTGTATACAAACGATTATTCAAACATTATAGTGTTATTGCTGATATTGCCAAGTTTTCTCTTTCTCTGTACAAAAAGGAGGTAGTGGCAGTGTGAAGGGTTAATTGCATTATTAACCTGACCCAGTAACAATCGCTCTCAGGCTGCAGATACACAGACTGTGGTCCATTAGCTGGAAAATCTTTGTGCAGAGTGCAGCTGGGCGTGGCATTGTTATGCACGTGACAGTGCGGTTTTAGATTGCCTAGTCCTTCGGTCACGAGTTTGGTGAGAAGGGCTGGGGTCTGACTGCGCGATCGTCATACTTCCTCCCATGCTCTCTCTCTGGTTCTCCATGGTGAACAAACTTACAGACATGGAAAACCTTATGTTCACCCTGTGTAAAAAAGAAGAATCCTTTTGTGACACATGGCACCCCTGGGACTACTTTGTCTTTACAGATACTCACTTGAACGAGCTTACACCTCCCCATTGAAGCTTGCCTTTCTATGCCCCCACAAAGCTCCCCGGGAGAGGAGGAATGCCTTATATTTTGCGCCCTTCTCTTTCCTCTCTCTCTCTCTCTCCATCTGGCCCCTCCTCCTCATGACCCTTCCATCTCCCTCTACCCTTCCCTTCCTTCCCCCTTCTGCAGTCTACTCCGGGGGAGGTGGGGTCCTCTCCCAACCCCTTGGCTGCACACCAGTTTGGCCTAGCGTAAAGGGCTGGAAATGCTGTCCATTCTGTTTTAGAGATATCAGCGGATTGGAGAATTCCATCCCACCTAACTGTGCGCCCATCCCTCTACACTTCCACATGCTATTACCGTTTCCTTGGTCCATGATATTTTTCAAGATATATTTTTTCAATTGTGACTGTTTTCAAATACTTATGCCTTTTGTTTCTAGTTATGTCTATTTTTTTATCTAAATGTTCTGTACGTTGTGGCATTCCTGTGTATTGTTACTGGGTATATTTCTTACACTGATGCTCTGTTTTGCCTATGTGTACGCTTTATTTGTATACAGTTAGGTCCATATATATCTGGACACAGGCAAAATTTTCATACATTTGGCTCTGTATGCCACCAGAATAAATTAAAACAAAACCACTCAAATGAAAGTGAAGACTTTCAGCTTTAATTCAAGGTGTTGAACATAAATATCAAATACAAATTTTAGGAACTGCAACCATTTTTATACACAGTCCCTTAATTTTCAGGGGCTCAAATGTAATTGGAAAAATGAATATAATCATAAATAAAAAGTTCATTTTTAATATTTTGTTAAGAATCCTTTACTGGGAATGACTGCATGAAGTCAAGAACCCATGGACATTACAAAAGACTGGGTTTCCTCCTTTCTGATGCTTTGCCAGGCTCTAACTGCAGTTGTCTTCAGTTGTTCTTCAATTGTGGGTCTTTCTGCCTTTAGTTTTGCCTTCAGCAAGTGAAATGCATGCTCAATTGGGTTGAGATCACGTGATTGACTCAGCCATTGCAGAATATTCCACTTCTTTTCCTTCTAAAACTCCTGGGTTGCTTTTGCTGTGTGGTTTGGATCATTGTCCATCTGTACTGTGAAGCGCCATCCAATCAACTTTGCTGCATTTGGCTGAAAGTAAAACTAAACCCATTGATTTAACAGTTAAAATAAACGTTCCATTCAAAGCATTCCAGGAATGTAACTGTCACATTTGCTTGTGCTGTTAACCAAACTGTCAAACCATCAAATGGCTGGTGTCATAACCTTTACAACCACTTTTAAACATCACTAAAGGCAAAATGTTTTTTTGTTTTGGATAGAATGTAGAGAAATGCTGGTAAGTTAACTGACTCCTGTCTAAATTGGCCCTAGTATGTGTATTTATGAATGTGAGTTAGGGACGTTAGATTGTACACTCCTTGAGGGTTAGGGACTGATCTGAATGTACAATATATATATGCAAAGCACTGCATAAATTGACAGCACTACATAAGTACCTATAATAATAATGATAAATTTAGCCACTGTGCTACTCATGTAAGCCCAGTCAGTTTTTTTTATTTGCCATGTGTATCCCATTGTGAAGATTTTCCTTTATTTCCTGTTCCATAGCCAAAACAGGAAGGGAGAGAGAGATAATACCTCTAAGGCAGGGGTGGGCAACTGTGGCCCTCCAGCTGTTGTAGAACTACAAGTCCCATGAGGCATTGCAAAACTGAAAGTTACAAGCATGACTCCCAAAGGCAGAGGCATGATAGGACTTGTAGTTTTGCAACAGCAAGAGGGCCACAGTTGCCCACCCCTGCCTTAGAGGTATTATCTCTCTCTCACTTCCTGTTTGGCTATGGAACAGGAAATAAAGGAAAATCTTCCCAATGGGATACACATGGCAAAAAAAAAAACAAAAACTGACAGGGCTTACATGAGTAGCACAGTGGCAAATGTATCATTATTATTATTATTATTATTATTATTATAGGTACTTATATAGTGATGTCAATTTATGCAGTGCTTTGCATATATATATATATATATATATATATTGTACATTCACATCAGTCCATAACCCTCAAGGAGTGTACAATCTAATGTCCCTAACTCACATTCATATATACACATACTAGGGCCAATTTAGACAGGAGCCAGTAAACTTACCAGCATGTCTTTGGTGTATGGGAGGAAATTGGAGTGTCTGGAGGAGACCAGTGCAGGCACGGGGAGAACATGCAAACTCCAGGCAGGTGGTGCCATGGTTGGGATTCAAACTGATGACCCTAGTGCTGCCAGGCAGAGGTGCTAACCATTTAGCCACTGTGCTGCCCCCATATGTTTAGCACTTCCACCTAGCAGCACTAGCATTATTGGTTTGCATCCCAACCACGACACCACCTGCCTAGAGTTTGCATGTTCTCCCTGTACCTATATATATATATATATATATACAGTATATATATGCCACCTGTGCAATAAGTCCATCCATGAAATTTCTTTGCTACTAAATATTCCACAGTCCACTGTTAGTGGTATTATAACAAAGTGGAAGCAACTGAGAACAACAGCAAGTCAGCCGTGAAGTGATAGGCCATGTAAAATGACAGAGTGGGGTCAGTGTGCAGAAGTCACCAACTGTCTGCAGAGTCAATAGCTAAAGACCTCCAAACTTTGTGTGACCTTCATATTATCAGAACAGTGCATAGAGAGCTCCATGGAATGGGTTTCCTTGGCTGAGCAGCTGCATCCAAGCCTTACATCACCAAGTGCAATGCAAAGCGTCGGATGCAGTGGTGTAAAGCACGCCACCACTGGACTCTAGAGAAGTGGAGATGCGTTCTCTGGAGTGACCAATCACGCTTCTTTGTCTGGTAATCTGATGGACGTGTCTGGAGAACGGTACTTCCCTGATTGCATTGTGCCAAGTGTAAAGTTTGGTGGAGGGGGATTATGGTGTGGGGTTGTTTTTCAGAGGTTGGACTTGGCCTCTTAGTTCCAGTGAAGGGAACTCTTAAGGCGTCAGCATACCAAGACATTTTAGACAATTTCATGTTCCCACCTTTGTGGGAACAGTTTGGGGATGCCCCCTTCCTGTTCCAACATGACTGCTCACCAGTGCACAAAGCAAGTCCTTACCTCAACCCAATAGAACACCTTTGGGATGAATTAGAGCTGAGACTGCAAGCCAGGCCTTCTCGTCCGACATCAGTGCCTGACCTCACATATGCGCTTCTGGAAGAATGGTCAAACATTCCCATAGACACACTCCTAAACCTTGTGGACAGCCTTCCCAGACGAGTTGAAGCTGTTATAGCTGCAAAGGGTGGGCCAACTCAATATTGAACCCTACAAAGACTGGGATACACGTGTAATAGCAGGCGTCCCAATACTTTTGGCAATATAGTGTGTGTATATATATATATATATATATATATATATATTTTTTTTTTTTTTATTATTTTTATGTATTTATGTTTTTGCCACAATGTGTATCACGTTTTCTCACCCCATATACTGCTTTTCCATGATGACATCTCTACTCCTGTTCTTTGTAACATGTTAATTATTTTGTTTGTGGATGTGTTTTTATGATATTGTGAGCTAAAAACTAGTAAAACTATATCCTAGTTACTCTCAGCCAATACAAAAGGCAATTGAGGGTTTGTGGTCTCACAATTTTGCACATTATGGTGACTTAGCAGTAAGTGATCTGTGGAAATAATTTTCAACTCTTGCCAAGCGTCCTGAACTACACTTCCCATAATGCCATGTGCTGCGGAACAAACCAGATGCTCTAGGGGATTTTGTAGGGAAGGGCAGTCTTCGAGATGCCGGTATATTATGGCCGTTCATTGCACCTCTTTTATTCAATGAAATGCATTTTTGAAGTGCTCACGATGCACGTGAAGTTATATTTCTTTTGCATCCGTATCTTTTTAGGTAATTTTATTTGACATTTCTACGCTCCAGTTGCAGGCATTTCTAAAGGCAGCCGGAAAGAGGAGTCAGGAAACCAGGCAGCCCGAGGACCCCGTTGCTGTGCGGCGGCTGTTGTATCGGAGTGCCCAGTGTGACCAATCGGGGTCGCAGCAGAGTGATCGCTGGTCTCCGGCTGTCTGTCGGGTGCTCATTCCGCACCATGAGCTCCGTCGGTGTGATGTCCCCGGTAGCTGCTCCAGCGACTGATTACTATGAAGAGGAAGATCTGGAGAGCGCCGAGGAGGAGGATGACCGGAGTTTCCGGGGCCGGGAGTCTGATGAGGGTGAGGGATTCTGCGGGCTTTGTTTACACTCTGCTCCGACAACATGTCAGGGCTGTGGGGAAGTGACGTCATGGATGGGATCCCTGCTGTCATGGGTTGGATCCCCCAGTGACCAGGCAGCTGTCTAATACTCCCCAACTTTCTGAGATGGGGGAAGGGGTGCCTGTCGGGCTCATTCACTATGAGCAGCAAAGGGGGTGTGTCTCTGACAACTCTGTGGGCTGAGGGCACACTCTGCTGTTCTTGGTCCGCACATTGCTTAGTGCCAGGCTGAAAGTTGTACACCTTGTACACAGGCTGAAAGTTGTACACCTTGTTCCCTCTATAGAGATCCATGGATTCCTGAACTTTCCAGCTGGAGGCTGTGTGCTCTGCTCATATCCATTCTGAGGAACATCCCAATACACGTGCAGGAAAGCACACAATGGGCTCCTCCATATGGATGGTGGTAAATGTAGGCAGCTGAGCTGGAGTTTTAGTACCCACCTTAAAGCGGTATTAAATCCCGAACCAAAAATGTCATATATTGCTGCTTATCAATCGTTGGATGTCGTGGCTGCATTACGTTTCTCTTATTTAGGCTTCTCCCTCTGTTTTCACCTGGTGATCTGGTCAGTAACGCATCTCCTGTATTAGAGTGCCCCCACTTTGGATGTAGACCCACAGGGGGTGCCTTTGGATAGCAGCATTGTCAGTCTGGGGGGAGGAGGAGTGTTAGGTAGCCTAGCAAATTTAGATACACTAACACATTGAAGCGGAGCTTCAGCTCTCACTTTATAAGCATTTACAGCAACAGTTTTGTTGCTTTTGGAATAAAGGTTTTACATGAATAAATAAAATGCGATCATTGTAAGCACCCCTGTCAGTGGTACATGGTTTGTCTCAACCCTCTAATTACTTCATCTGCAGGACAGCTTGTTCTTTTGAAAAATAAAAGACTTACAGGACCACCAGGTGGAAATAGGGCGGCACAGTGGCTTAGTGGTTAGCATGTCTGCCTTGCAGCAAATGGGTCATGGGTTCGATTCACGACCATGGCGCCTCCTGCATGGAGTTTGCATGTTCTCCCTGTGCTTGTGTGGGTTTCCTCCGGGTGCTCAGGTTTCCTCCCACACTCCAAAGACATGCTGGTAGGTTAATTGGCTCCTGTCTAAATTGGCCCTAATATGTGTATGTATGAATGTGAGTTAGGGACCTTAGATTGTACGCCCCTTGAGGGTTAGGGACTGATGTGAATGTTCTATATATATATATATATATATATATATATATATATATATATATATATGTGTGTAAAGCGCTGTGTAAATTGACAGCGCTATACAAGTACCTTAAATAAATAAATAAAATAAATAAATTGAAGAAAGAGCCTGAAAAATGAAAGCAGACATTATATCTAAGAATTGGTAACCTGCAATATAATGTTTGAAAAACAAAAGACATACAGGATCACCAGGTGACAATCAAAGAAAGAGAGCCTAAAAACAAAACAAAAGCAGACATCACATCTAAGAATTGGTAAGCTGCAAAATAATGTTTGCTTTTGGGTTTAAAACCTCTTATAACATATACGCAGTGAAGTGACTGGTCTCAGGTGATCCTCCTACATAAGTTGTACCCCTTTATTTGCAGTCTCCCTTTCTCCACAAGTCCAGAATTTAAGTTTGTCTGTGAGTTCAGAATAAATGTGTTGGAGAGCTGAAATGATGCACTAGAAAAAATGCGAATATATGCGAGTGCAGAAACAGAAAAGCAGCTAGCATGAAAGGTGAACCTCTTGACCTCCAGATAATGCAATACGATATAAATGCAGATCTCTTTGATAATGTGCTGGTGCACGAAACACGTCAGGGAGGAGCCTACCAGAGTGATGTCACGCCGCAAATGGCCGGCGGCCATTTTACTATATCTCATTTCCACATGTGAGTGCTTTTAATTCCTTATGCTGCTGAAGTTTTATTAATAAAAATACTACACTATCAGTACCCATTTGTCTCTCGCTTGCATCATGCGAGCCCCTAAGGTGGAGATTTCCCCCAATTGCTGATGCTTCTGATCCAGTAATAATTTGGAGCTGTCCCCTGGAGCGGAGTGAGTCCTGTGAGGGAGTGGTGTTACCCTGTGTGCCTACGGTGTGCTTGAAGACCCTGCAGCCCCTGTCCAGACCCAGATGATCAGTGGCGGAGAGAGAGATATATACACATGCGCATACCTTTTGCGCTTCTGCTGAGTGCATTAATTTACTGGCCCTCGTCATAGAGATTACTGACACGGAGCACGGATCACTAATCTATCTGGACTTGATTGGCATTCTCTGTGTATGATGCACTACAGTCACTTTATATATTGACTTTATATATCCCCTTTTCTGATACGTCATCTAGAGACGATTCATCATGTTATCACTTCTTATGCGCTGCAATAGCGCTCACATCCCATTACTCATACTTTTAGCGCTGCAATTATATCGTATTGAAATGATGCACTGCAGAGCTCAATGAGGAGATCTCTGAGAGCTGATAGGAGGGAAGAAACACACCCCCTTCACACAGAAATAGAGCTGAGGCTGTGATTCTGCTGGAGGTCCCTCCCCTGTCACCATTCTTCTCTTGGTGTCAGGAAAACTTGTCAGAAGTGACTCATGCTGATAGCAGAGGAAGCTGCAGACAGAGATGACACTGCTCTGAGTCAAGTACACACTGTAGAGGGATATGCTTTGTTCATATTTCATGTCTGAGGTTTACAACTATTTTAAGCTACAACTGTGGACAGATAGGGTTGTAAAGATGCTGCAATGTTTTGCTTTGCTGCTGCAGCAAAAATGATTTTGTGTTGCATTTGTTGGATTGTACCTCCACTGAATGTGACCCATTCAAGCAAACAGGTCTGCTCTGCAACAGCAAGCTAGATGCTATGCTTGTGGTTGCAGTGCAATGTCCCCATTCAAAATCCCCATATGGCTGCCAAAAAAAAACAAACAGGCATTCAATAGGTGGTAGTATTGTCACCTGAAAGCCTGGCAGTGCTCCTGTACTGCTAAAGCAATGTACTGCAGATTGCCTTTCAGAGGGTTGTCAAAGAATGGAAGCCATGTGAACAAGCCCTTTAAGGTGTATTTATAAAAGAATATACATAGTCGTTGGTCCGGTGACTCTGCGTGTAAAATTGGCAAAACTAATATTCTTTATGCCACTTTTTTCTTTTGAATGGATGTTCTTTTATTATGGACAGTAGTAAAATACTGCCAGTAAGTGGAGCTGAGAAGCATAGGAAATTGGGTATGTTTACTTTCTAATTCCAGCAACATTCTTTTGGAAATGTTACATTGTATCTCTTGATATCCAGATGTGTGTATTTTCTGTTGTCCTCTCCATTCAGTGAAGCTGAGGAGTGGAACGCCAGAAACATAATGAATAGAGGTGAGTTCAGGTATCCTTCAAACATATCTCTTGCTGAACTTGCACGCTGCGTTTTTTTTCTCTCAAATGATCTATGGGCCGGGTCATTCTCACCCCGCAGCCCACCTCTTTGTTTGTGTTATGAGGCAGACAGCTCATAAGAGGATGAAAAAAGAGCGCAAGTTCAGCTAGAGATGAGTTTGCAGGACACTTGAACTCCTCTTTATGATGATGTGTGTTACATAATTAGTTTTCCAACACTAGTGTGCTGCACCCTAAGGCCCGTACACACGATAAGAAAATCGTATGAAGATTTCCGTTTGAGGACTGATCGTCCAATAATCTGATCGTTAGTACACAGCTTTCAAGAGCTGATCACAACAGTTCATGCAACAATATCCAAAGGGACAAGCTTGAGAATTTTTCTCATATGTTATCAAATCGTACGATTTTCATTTAATCAGTACAGTAGTCATCTGAAAATACAATGCAAATATAATACAATACATTACATCACTTTTGAAATTCTTTTCTTTTGTACGAGAATTTTTGTAAGTTTAGTACCCTCTTCATTTTTGATATGGCGACTAGCATGTAAAACAAACCCCGGCTGATTATTCATCTGACATTCTTATCATGTGTATGGGTCATTACTATAACAGTACTGGTCAGGCTGCATATCTTTAGTGCTGATGATGATGGCTGCCTGCAGAGAATGATCTTATTCAACACCTCTGATAATAGAACTGACATATCTCACTCACTTTATTTCCTGTTCATAGTGATGGGCCAATAAAACGTATGATATGAGGTCAGGACAGTGCCTAACCCCACGAGCAAGACTTGAAACGTGCTTGTATATAAAGCTGTTCTTTGCTGTTTTACAAGCCGCTTTTGCCATATTTCATGAAAAGTGAAATCAGTCCAGGAAATTTGTTGGAAGGATAGATTTTTGCCCATTAATAGACATTACACTTGTTTTTCCATACAATTATACCAAGGATTTCTACAATCATAAACTTGGTGTAATTCAAATGTCCAATATATGAAAAATGAAGAAACTTTCCTCCGTATACCATCCTTTCATTACTTCACCTAACAAATTTCCATTAAAAAATAATTGCAGGTAAGTATCTACACCTAAAGGTAAAGCAAGTTGTGGGTTTTTGTTTTTTTTTTATTCCAAACTAAACTCCAACCAATAAAACTCATATTTACTCCTATACAAAACAACAGCCTGGTTTCCAGTGCCTAAGCTCTTATTCTTCCTTATATCTGCTATATAGGATAATACGAGAAGACAATATAAAGAAAGCTTTCACAGAGTGTTAGCACTATTTAAAATGGAACTAAGCCCATTAATTCAACAGTTTTTTTAAAAACCGTTACATTCCTGGAATGCCAGGAATGTAACTCACTTTTGCTGGTGCTGTAAACCAAACTGTCAAACCATCAAATTGCTGCTGTTATAACCATGTGCAGTACCATGGCAGTTGGTGATCAAACAGAGGCTAAGATGACAGTTTCCTTGGCTGAAAAGGATAGGAGGGTTTAGTTCCACATTTGAAGTAAAGATAATATAGCGGAACAAAACCCTCCTATCCTTTTCAGCCAAGGAAACTGTCATCTTAGCCTCTGTTTGATCATCAACTGCCATGGTACTGCACATGGTTATAACACCAGCAATTTGATGGTTTTACAGTTTGGTTTACAGCACAAGCAAATGTGACAGTTACATTCCTGGATTGTAGTATATATATATATTGTCTTAAAGTAACTATTTTTTTTCTTTATTATGATAAAAACTAGTTAGTGGATCTGGTATTCAAGTGAACCTGTCAAAAGGTTCTATTGCATCTTCCTTCTAAAAAAACAAAAAAAAATGTTGCTTGGCTTTAGATGGTGCCAATGCCTTTTGAGTGACAGACCTTGAGCAAGCATGATGTACAACATGAGCATCAGAATTCCTTAGCTGTATGCTTTTTCCAGGTCAGTGACTCAGGAAGCTTTGAACCCACTGCAGTATCTGACAGCCAGCCAACAAGCATTTTCAGAATGAATGAGTACAATAACAGCCTTCATGATTCTCTAATAAAAGGTTTCCTTTAAGATTGTAAAAATGATAAGGATCTACAGTGATCAGGGCTTCGTAAGAAGACTTGTACACAGCGTGAACCTATGTTCCAGGCTGTTCTATGAAGACAAGCACAGTACCTGTGACTGGATTTTACCAATAATATTAATGCACTATGTTGGACGTGACAGGATCTCAAGCATTTTTATTATTCTGTGTTGCTTTTAGGCCTCATTCACACTTGGAAGTGGGGTGTTCAATTATTATTGCTGGAGATCCAGCGGGGGATCCTGGTGGCTGGCTGCAGTCAGCAGCTCTATTGAAAGCAATGTGAGGCTGACGGCTTGCACAGTGAATTGCGCCCTGACTATCTGCGTCCTGTACTCACAACTGATCCAGAGGAAGGCAAAAAAACCGCAGCAAAGCATGATCTAATTTGCTCCTGCAGGGGAAAAAATTATTTTCCTGATCCCCCAAGAGGCAATCGGATATTCCCTGGATCAACTTTACCTATAAATGTTACTATACAGTTTTATTATGTGTATCTAGGAAAGAATCCAGGCCTTTTTTTTTTTTTTTAAAGCAATCCACTGAGCTGGCCAGAACCAACTCTTGAGGGAGTCTATTCCACATTTTCACAGCTCTCACTGTGAAGAAACCTTTCCGTGTTTGGAGATTAAATTTCTTTTCCTCCATACATAAAGAGTGCCCCCTTGTCCTCTGTGACCTCAGGGTGAATAGCTCTACACCGAGTTCACTATATGAACCACTGATGTATTTATACATGTTGATCATATCCCCCCTTAATCTCCTCTTCTCAAGAGAGAATAAATTCAGTTCCTCTAATCTTTCCTCATAGCTGAGCTCCTCCATGCCTCTTATCAGTTTGGTTGCCCTTCTCTGTACTTTCTCCAGTTCCCCAATGTTCTTTTTGTGAATTGGTGCCCAAAACTGAACTTCATATTCCAGATGAGGTATTACTAATGATTTGTACAGGAGTAATATGATATCTCTCTCTCTGGAGTCTATACCTCTTTTAATACAAGAGAGGATTTTGCTCTCTTTAGAAACTGCAGCTTGGCATTGCATGCCATTATTAAGCTTGTGATCTACCAGAACTCCCAGATCCTTCTCCACCATTGATTCCCCCAGTTGTACTCCCCTAGTATGTATGATGCATGCACATTCTTAGCCCCCAAGTGCATAACCTTACATTTATCAACATTAAACCTCATTTGCCATGTTGTGATGCAGTTTTACAGTGACTAATTATTATTTTTCTTTCCAATTTTGTGTCCTGTGAAGACACTGAAGATGCTAGTGAGACTGATCTGGCAAAGCATGACAATGTGGACTATGTGGAAATGAAAGAACAGTAAGTAATGGACAGCAATAATATCAACCTTTTTTTTGGATTGGATGAACACAAGAAGGATGTACGTATTAAATGGGGCATTAGATGTTGGATGTCTGTATTTTGCAGTATATGCATCATAGTGAAGGTGTCTGGAGGAGAAATATACAGTGATTGGCTTATGGGGTGTTTGGAAACATGGCATCTTTCAGAAAAGTAGGCCAGTAATAGTAACTGCACTTCATTGTATAGTTGAATCCCCATGAGTGCAATTTGCCTATGTTTATTGTACTCTGAGCAAGAACTGATATTTTCTTTTGCATTTAATTTATTGACTTGTCAAATTTTACAAGTGGACTAAAACGAAGGCCATTGGATCATACACAACATATGACAAATAAGGTGTCAAATACAATGGGTTAAATGACGCAGGAAAATATGCAAACTGTGCAATAAACAGTATAGCAACAATGGTGACACCCAATGGTGGACCCGGCCTATATTGATTGCCTGACCCTTTATGGATAAACCAATGCACTTCTTTTGTCCAGTACAAAAAGTCCACAATAATAGTTTTTATATCACTGTGTTGTTACTTCTTAATCATGAGCCACATGCTCGCCTCCACCAACTGCACCATCTGCTGACCTTCACAATATGACCTACATACGGTATAGGTCAATACACGCTTTCCCTTTAAATTAGGTATTCCTCTCCTGCCTAGGTTTTACTCCAGATGCATAAGGATGGGATTCACCTGTATCAAGCTCTCCCAGATGTTAGACTCCATTAGAACTAGGCCTTCATATACCATTAAACATAAACTGTTACTGATGCATCTCGTCATAGTCACATAACACCAGTCGTTTTTATGGTTTGACAGTTTGGTTGAAAGCGCAAGCAAATGTGACAGCATTTCCGACATGCCAGGAATTTTAACTGTTTTTTTTTTTTTTTTTTAAACTGGTAAATCGATGGGTTTAGTTCCACTTGTAAAGTGGAACTTTACCCCAAACAACTTGATAAAAGAAAATGTTTTTTTATTGGGGAACACACATCCCACATTAATAATTATGGTACCAAGCTTAGTGTGTGCTGTCAATTGTCCCCAACATTGTTCCCGTTTCTTCTTGCCAGAGGTTGCCATTTTGCTAAAGCCCAGAGTCTTGAGCAGCAGTAAATCTTTAGACTGTTAACAGATTGGCCTCTACAAATTCAGCACATGCAAAAAATAGAGAGCAACTAAGCATGTGCAGTGCAGGGTGAGACTGTAAATTACTGGATTTTAAACAGTATAGGCACTTATTTTTAATGTTATACTTGTAGAAGGGGCCAGCATGAAGTGATCTAGCAGGACTTAATTTTCTGACTAAAGTTCCTCTTTAATAAAATCCTAGACATTTTCAAGGACAGTGGTTTTTTTTTTTTTTTTTTTTTTTTGGGGGGGGGAGATCAACTTCACAGTTGATCTTCCAACCTGTAGCTGTACACGTATCTTACTTTTTTAACCTAAGAATAGAAAAATAACCTACCAATCTCGATTTTTGGCTCCAGGATTGAGTGAATTTGTCTACCTTAGGTTTGGTTGATGGTAGTGCTCTTATTTCTTTTGCAAGGATTTGTCAGGTATTTTTATGTACTTCTGGTGAGAACAGTGCAGGGTAGTGTGCCATAAGAAAATTACTAAATGGTATAAACACTGATATGGGGGTAAAGAGCACAAGTCCCTTTTTTTTTTTTTTTTTTTTTTTTTTTGTCCCAGCTCTGAAAATGAATGTGCCATGGACGGATATGTACCCAATAAAGATAGAATTGAATCTCTGCATTTTCCTTCCAGCTTGGTGATTCAGCAGATGCTAAAGCCATTTGGTCAGCATGACAGCTAGGTCAAAAATGGTTGCCTCTGTATTTCTCTCAGCACAGGATTCCATTAAACTGCATCTAAACCAATAAGTAAACACTCCATATATTGCAGCTGATCAGTACTTAGATGTGGTGGCTGTATCATTTTTTGTTTTGTTTCCAGGCCCTTTTTTTTTTTTTTTTTTATTTTAACCTGGCAATCCTACAAATAACGCACTTCCTGCCCTTGGGTGGCTAAGTTTACTCAACACTTTGTATCCATCGAGAGAGTATGATGATCAGCCTTGGCTGCCTTCTTGATTTGAACTACAAGATTTTATTGCTTACAGGAGAGAGCTTGAAAGAAAGATAGCACTGTTTGTGCTTTTTGGGGTTTTTTTTTTGCACTTTAGTTCTGCTGTAATCTGGAACTGTGTTCCTCTGTAAGTCCCCTTTCACACTTGAGCGTTTTTCAGCTTGACGCTCAAAAGCACTCAACAAATAAAATCCCATTATTTCCAATGGCCCTGTTCACACTTGAGTGTTCTGTCGCCTGTAGCAAAATGCCTGTCAATCAAAAAGTACTTGCGTTATTTTTCAGGCAGATCTGAGCTTTTTTTTCTCCTTTGATTTGATTGGAAAATGCTTGAACAGTGGGAATGAGCGGTTTTTCAAGTGTTTGTTTTTTGTTTGTTTTTTTCAGGCGGTTTCAGCTCAAATAGCAGCTATTTCTATATCCCACAGCAAAAACGCGTAAATAAAAAATGCCTAAAAAAATTGCTTATAATATTTTGAAAATCTGCTAAAAAAAAAATGCTTAGACACCTAAAAAAAAAAAAACCCCAAAAAATCCTACTTGAAAAAAAATGCCTGATAAACGCTCAGCTTAATGTGAATGGAGCCTAAGGCCCTGTGCACATTTGAGCATTTTGTAGTTTATAGCTCAAATCACAAAAACACTCAACAAGCAAAAACAATAGCCCTTGTTCATATCTGAGCACTTTGTCACTTGTAGCAAACTGCCTTTTGCTAAAAAAACAAAACAAAAAAAAAACACACAAGCTAATTTTCAGGAAGAATTTAGCTTTTTTTTTTTTTTTTTTTTTGTCCCCATAGACTTTATTAGAAATGCCTGAAATGCACAACGTGAGTGGTTTTTCTCATGTTTGCAGCTCAAACAGCAGCTCCTTTTTCAGCTTTCCATTGGCCACTTAAAAAAATGCCTAGTTGAAAAATTCCTGACAAAAGCAGCAAAAATGTACAATTGTGCTCTAAAAAACACTTGAAAATGTGATGCTTAGGTGTGCATGTACCCTAAAAGTGCAGTTGTCTTTTAAAACCTGAGATACCATGCAAATGTGGATCTACTTCTTCATAGGTACTATCCCTTTAAGAATGGATTTGGTTTGTTTTTACATCTGCTAGAAAAGTAAAAGAGGCCATGCTGCAGTTCACATTTTCTTCAGAAAGTGATTGCTATATCAAAAAATTGCATCCACTATTTGATTTAGCCATATTGTATCTTTTTAGAATGTATCAAGATAAGTTGGCTTCTCTCAAAAGACAGTTGCAACAGCTTCAAGAAGGTAAGATATTTTTGCAAAACCTTCATTCTTGGCTCAGTTTGGCAAGAGATTTGGTAATTAAGGAAAATAAGAAATGTCTGCTTCTCAGTTCTTCTTTCTACATGACAGCCAATGATTAAGTAGCTGTGTTGGTACGCTTTTTCCCCTATGGCCAGACTAATGGAGTCCAGGGACAGACTGTATATTGTTACAAGAAAAATGATTGCGGCAAATATCGATTATATACCAATATATTTTATCGCTTAATTTCAAGCGTTGTCACTGTAACCAAAAAATAATCATCGAAAACAAACTGCCAAAAGGATGGGCAATAAGTAGTCACTGTGGTGACAGATATCTTTTGAATTGAAAAATTCTGAAAAAACAGTCTTCAGTACCAGGCATTTTAAAACATATTTTTTTATTAATATAACTCAAGATATAAGGCGAGCGCAGAGGCTAAGGTAGCTGCTAGCACAATAAAGGCAAGGTAACAAACCCACAATATGTCAATACAAATGTAAGTGCAGCGCTAAATATGTGTTAAATGCAATCATAAAGTGCTTATGTGAGTAAAGTGGTCATACGATATCCAAGTGACATAAACATAATAAAATGTCTCAGATCATATAAAAACATAGAATTATATAAAATCTCTTAACGTCTGAACATAAATGGTGAATATAAATAGTGTGTGGCACTAAGGTCACAGAAGTGCCAAGTGATACGTGAGTGCTTGTTCAGCAATAATAGTGATTATGAATAGTCCGTGGCACTACAGGTCACAGCAATGCCCGGTGTTTGTGAAACTACAAGGTGCAGCAATACCAGATGGAATACTTGAGAGTGCTCATGATTCAACATGGGAATCCGCCACCTTATATGGATATATAAGAACGCTACATGGGTAATAGCGTTAATGCTGATCCTTATGGGAGGGGGGTCTCAGGAAGCCACAAGCAAGGACTGGACATCTCCAGAATAAGGGCTATTCAAAACCAGCAAAAGGATCCTCCTCCTGGTGCTGCTTTTGGTAAAAAATCTTCTACTCCCTGTAGTTAAAGTGCCTTAGTTAGGGTGCAGTGGTCAAAGTGCCTTGCACTTAGCACCAGAATGGCCCTTTGCACAAGGAGTAGCTGGCTATTCCTTGTGCGAAGGGCCATTCTGGTGCCGTCACTGACACACAGGGCGCCAATTCGATGGATTCCCGGGTGGAAAGTTGGCGTCACTGGACGTGGTGTGCCATCAACGCGTTTCACTAGATGATAGTGTAGCTTCGTCTGAGGACCAGAAGAGAGTTGGAGTTAAAAAGGTCAAGTGCCAATAGTGTTCTTTATACCTTTTGAACTATACAATTCGTATCATATCATTCTTCATTAACTTCATTGCTGCATTCATGCCTCTGTCTCCATACCATTTGATGTGTCCTATTTGAACCTTATGAATATTTGCGGTCCTTATTACCTGCAACAAGAAAACCGGGGACATTTACCCCTTTCTTTGGGGCTTATTAACTAATTGAATGGGACTCAATCCTTCATTCAACACTTGTTTGTAGATTTGCCTCACTGCTTAACATAGGGCCTGGCCCATATGGGAAATCGTCACTTGCAATTTTCTGCTTATTTATGAGCTCTTGATGCATTATAATGCGTATTGACGTTCCAGGGCCTCACGGGATCCCACACTCATACAGTATATGAGGGCTACCTTAATCTGTGTTTGTTAGGGCTCGATCACACTTGACTGTTTTACCAACGCTTGCCAAACGCCCCTATAGCGTTTGGCAAGTGTTGGCCCGGCATTTGCGGAGCGGTTTTTAACGCTTGGCAAATGCTCCTCAAACGCTGCATGCGCGGTTTAGCGGCATTTGCAGAGCGTTAAAAACGCCCCACAAACGCCTATAATGAAGTTTGAATGGTGTTACCGCACCGCAAACGTCCCGCAACTGTGTTGCAACCACACCGCAAACACCAGCTGGGCGGCACCAAAGACTAGAATATGAGGCTTCAACGCCTCCTGACTCGACCAGAGGCGTCCGTTTTGCCGCGATGCGACTCTAATGCTCCCGTTAGAACAGCACCATGTGCTGCAATGTACAGAATTGTCCGAGGCATTTGGGAAGCAGTAAAAACGCTTCCCAAACGCCTCTCTGCCGCCTGCACACAACGCTAGTGTCAACGCAGCCTTACACTGTTGGACAGCATATTGCTTCGGTATGCCATTCTCATATGAGTCTAAGCAGGTGTCTGTACGTGGATATTTAAATTCACTAATGAATGTTCTGTTTGTTTTGCATTGTCTTTACGAATTGAATTTGCGGTGTAAGATGTTCAAATCTACACTGAAGTCTCAGTTAATCACAAAGTAATAAAAATTGATGTTTTAAAATGCCTGGTACTAAAGACTTTTTTCAGAATTTTTCAATTCATATGATATCTGTCACCACAGTAACTACTTGTTGCCCATCCTTTGGGCAGTTTGTTTTCTAAGACTGTATATTGTCTATTTGGACCACCACACAGTAAGTTCATGTCAAGCACTGGCTAGAAATATTTCTGGGTATGAAATCACTATACAGAGAATACTAGGATAAAGAGTTAAAACTTTGATGCATGTCTGGGAACAAGCAAACGTATATAATCTGATTACATTTTGTGATTAAGTCAAGCAGAAATTTCACTGCACTCAGATCATTATAACTAAGAATAGACGTACTGTAATGTGTAACTTGGTCTTTTTTTTTTTCCCCACTTTTTAGCAACATTCAATTCTTTGCTAGTTTTGCATCACTAGAGAAATATATTAATTGAGCCCTGTATGACAACAGCTGTTTGTTTTACAGACATTTTTTACTGTCATTATTATTATATGAGAATTTACAATTTTGAAGATTTCTAAACTATCTCAGCCTAAAGCCTTGTACATGTGATGAGAAAATCGGACAAGAAATACCACTTTTGAAGGGATCGTATGATAATCTGATCAGCTTTCAAGAGCCGATCATGAGTTCACGTGAAATTATCCAAAGGGAAAAGCATGAAAGTTTTTTTTCTTTTTCTCGTACAATTGCAGAATAAACAATTTTCGTGTAACCACATGCTTACCGAGCACTTTTACCCCTTCGTGCCCAGGCCTATTTTCAGCTTTCATCGCTGTCACACTTTGACAATTGCGCGGTCATGCTACACTGTACCCATATGAAATTTGTATCATTTTTTTTCATACAAATAGAGCTTTCTTTTGGTGGTATTTAATCATGTATGGGTGTTTTATTTTGTGCACTATAAACAAAAAAAGAGCAAAAAATTTGAAAAAAAAAAACAAAAATTTTTTTATTTCTGTGTTTCATTTATAAAATTTTGCAAACAGGTCATTTTTCTCCTTCACTAATGTACGTTGATGAGGCAGCCACTAACAGTTGACCGTGTAATATTTAGTAGCAGGGAAATTTCATGGATTGACTTATTGCACAGGTGGCAACCTATCACGCTCCTGAGTGCGTCCCATTCTTTCACAAATGTTTGTAGAAGCAGTCTGCACGCCCAGGTTCTTGATTTTATACACCTGTGGCCATGGAGGTGTTTGGAACACCTGAATCCAATGATTTGGAGGGGTGACCCAATACTTTTGGCAATATAGTGTATATTGTGAGCCTTAACCTGGCTATACACTGATTGAAATTCCTCTAGTTCAGGAGGGACTGGCTGAATTTCAATCAGTTTGTGGGGTTGTTCCCACTCAAAAGACGATCATTTGATCAACTTCTGTTGAAAGGACGTACTGGAATATTTTTCTTGACCAGTGGCTGCAGCCACTGATCAGTGTATTCTGACAGTAGCAGGGAAAGCTGTCAAAATACATTGTCCCAGCAGGAAAGATTTCTCCATCCACCTCATTTGTGTTGATGAATGAATCTGTATTTTTTTTTCCAGCCCACTTGGTGTACAAAATAAACAAACTATTTATGGCCAGCTTTAATCCAGCAAAATGCTTTAGATGATATTTACACTGCCCTACACATGAAGGACAACAACCCTAAACATACAGCCAGAGCTACAATGGAATGGTTTAGATCAAAGCATATTCATGTGTTAGAATGGCCCAGTCAAAGTGCAGACCTAAATCCAATTGAGAATCTGTGGCAAGAGGTGAAGATTGCTGTTCACAGATGCTTTTCATCCAATCTGACAGAGCTTGAGCTATTTTGTAAAGAAGAATGGGCAACAATATCACTCTCTAGATGTGCAAAGCTTGTAGAGACATCCCCAAAAAGACTTGCAGCTATAATTGCAGCGAAAGGTGGTTCTACATAGTATTGACTCAAGGGCTGAATGCAAATGCACGCCACACTTTTCAGATATTTATTTGTGAAAAAATTTGAAAACCCTTTATCATTTTTCTTCCACTTCACAATTATGTGCCACTTTGTGTTGGTCTATCACACAAAATCCCAATAAAATACATTTACATTTTTGATTGTAACATGACAAAATGTGGAAAATTTCAAGAGGTATGAATACTTTTTCAAGGCACTATATATTCTAGATAATCACCCACTCCAATATTTTTTTTTTTTTTTAATATACATGGTGAATCATTCACCACATGTAAGACATATGGTAGTGCCTGTACCTGTTTGGGGCCATTATCAAAACCCTTAGAATAACATATGTTGTATGAAAACAAATCTTTGATTTTCTTGTTGTAGAATGAGATGCTTGCATGAGCTTTATGGGCTTAAATATGTTAATGTATGTATGTGTGTGTGTGTGATTATTTATTTTAATTTTTTTTAACAGGGACATTGCAAGAATACCAAAAGCGCCTGAAAAAATTAGACCAGCAGTACAAAGAAAGATTACGAAATGCTGGTAAGAGCAAACTTATCTATTTATTTTGCAAAGTTTAATCCACACACGTAAACATTAAGTTAAACTGAGTTAGGTAGAGATCACTCCGAAGGACATTGCAAACTTTGCACCACAGTCAGCATTTTTTAAATGGCCCATAAATGCAGGTGGAATGTGAAGTAAGCACTGGGCTCTCGCTTCATTTTAATTAATCCTCTTAGTTTACTTCTAATTACTTTACCAGAGAAAAACTATTTGTGATCTGTAGTAGCAGGCTTACTGTGTTTGTTGATGCCCAAAGAATGGGGATCTCTTTGAATAAATCAGGAAATGGGAGGTTTGCCTATTCCTAATGTAGGGCTGCGTAGTGTTAATTTCTGAATAATTTGTCATATATAGACACATCAAAAGAAAAAAGTTGCATAGAAAATATACAATATGATACAGTCCTCCTGAATTGAAGTAGCTATACGAGATTCGTTTTTTAATATGACCTATATCAATATTTGTTAGTGATGCATCGAAATGAAAATTCTGGACCGAAACCGAAAATTCAGGATGCACTTGGCCAAAAAAACTAAATTAACAGTTTAAAAAAAAAAAAAAAATATGCTGCACAGCCATTATTGGCATCTTTTTTTTTTTTCCCGTCGGCAAAACTCCAATAACCCTATTTTCAGCCGATTACTTTTCAGCAGGCCACTGGTCAGGTGTATGGTGACATCAGCTGGCTTTGCATTGCGCACGCGCAGTTCCGGAGCCAGCCGTTTGGTAATCGACTTGGTCTCGGCGGAGATAGGCTTGAGTGGCGGGGGCTTCTGTCAGGTGATGTCTCCTTTACAGCAAATTTGAAAGCATCTGCAATGAATGGGCGCGGGGGAGAGGAGAACCAAAGCTTGCAGGCCTTTACAGGTCAGTGTGTGACTCAGTCGCTCTATTGGGGGTTACTGATGTATGGAGTGAGTTGAGACCTTAAGGTAAGGGTGGACACTGATATAAGGGTCCCCCCCTATGTCAGTGTCCTCACTCCTCTCTTACATCAGTAAACCCCTTAATGTAAGGGGGGGGGGGGGGGGCTGGTGACCAGAGAACCACAGTTCCCCTCTTGCATCAGGGCCTGCAGAGTTCTCCCATGCATTGAAAGGCAAACCCAGTGGACTCTGATGTACTGTAAAGGGCACTCTGGGAACTTTGATGTAAGGGTAAATTCTAATGTAAGGGCAGGAAGGAGACCCACTACAAAACATTTGAAAGGGTCCCACTGTGGGAGTAAAGGGCCCTTCATAGCGTTTTTGCACCAGGGCCCTGAAGATTCTAAAAATTGTAATGAAACATGTCAAGGCTGGGTTGCACGGTCCTCATCGAGTAATATGAGACCCAGAACGGAGCTGACAAGCCATTGAATCAGGTGAGCTGCTGAGTGTCTGAGTCATTTATATGGACACTGCATCTGAGTTGTTGATGGGCAATGTATAATGCTTGTTTTGTGAGTGTTATTTTAACTGGGGACAAAAAAATGTTAATATTACTGCACTATTAGAGGCTTTTTTCCCTTTTTTTTTTTACTGAGCGTGAGATCTGGATTCCTTAAAGGAGAAGTGATTGATCTTGCATGTTTATTTGCCAATAAGCCATATTTGCCAATCATTTTTATGAGAAGCAAATTTTTCCTATGAGCGAGTCTGATATCTGGTGTTTGGGGATTCACTGAGGTGAAGAATGAGGATTTTAACCACTGAACTTTTCCCTCTTTTATGCACACATTGGAAACTTAGTTTTAGGAGAAAAGAAGTTCATTTCAGAAGGACTATATTTTATTTTACTGTATATCATTTATGCACTTTTTTTTTTTTGATGTGTCAATATATGATAAATTATTGGGGAATTAACACTGCACAGTCCTGCACATATTGGTGTTAATAAGGATTTGTTTATTTAAAGGTTGCATCGCTGGGAATGCATTTCACTTAAGAAGTACATTATTTTTTTTCTAAGATTGATTTGATTTTGGTTAGCACTTTGTGGCAGGGTGGGGTTGTAAATTTAATTTAGTTTATTTACAACATTAAGGAATTGATTATTCCTAATACAGTATCTTTACATTTTCTTGGACAATGGAAGATTCAAACCGTTCATATTATACTGTCAGCTTGCCAATTCTGTTTTCTCCATAAGTTTTTGAACATCCTCAGTATAAGTATAGTAATTCCTTATATGGAAGTTTAGTGTTCAGGTCCCTTATCCCCTGTAATACATTGGGTGTGGTAGGGAGACAAGAGATCCTAGCATGCATTAAGCCCTGGTAGACACGGTGCAACTTTTCTATGACACTATCTTAATAAGTGCGATTTGAACTACTTATTTCTGATTTCATTGTGGTTTGCATTGACTAATGTTAAATGAAGTCGCAAGCTGCAGTGAAATCAGAGGTACAAATTGCACCGATCTGTGGCTTTGAAATCTCGCTACTTCAAGTGAAGTAGCGTGATTCCAAAATTGCATTCAGTGTCAACCAAAGCTAAGGGTATATTTGTCTTCAGAAACACTGGGGTTGATTTACTAAAACTGAAGAGTGCAAAATCAGGTGCAGCTGTTCATGGAAGCCAATCCGTTTTTATCTTCAGCTTGTTCAATTAAAGTGTTACTAAACCCACAACAGTAAAATCAGTCTGTATATGCAGTGACGTATGCTTGTTATACTCGCTGTGGAAAGGGGTTAATCCTCCGCATTGTGTAAAAAGGATGTTTGATCCTGTCTTCTGATCCTCTGCTTCTTCTGCTGTCCCCAATCCATCTGCTGATAGAACAGAGCCTTTGGTGCAAGCTGCACATGCTCAGTTTGCTGTGTATTGCTAGAGTTTTTTTTTTTTTTTCTTTTCTTCGGAGACAGCACTGTTCAGACAGAGGGTCAGGGGTCCTGCAGCCTCATAGGACTATCAGGAGAGAGTGCAAACTCCTCCTAAAAGCTTTAATCAGTGCTCTGCTGGACAGTGCTAGAAGTCACAAGACTGGTATATACTGCTGATGAGAAAAGGTATTTAAAAGTTTATATTTACTAAAATATTAGTATTTCTGTGCACTGTGGAAGACTGGATATAGTGAATGCAGGGTCATGGGTTTAGTAACACTTTTAGCTTTGACAAAAATACCTGGAGCCCAGGTTCACACTGATGCGGTGCAGGAAACACAGCGATTATTGTGCTTTTAACACACCACATAGAAATCGCATTGTGTTCATGTGATCTGTTGCAGGTGTCAATGTTAACGACACCCCAAAAGCAGGTTGCAAAACTCAGTGCGTTTTTGCATAAATCGGATCGCACGGGTATGAACACCCATGCAGTCTGATTCCAGTGTGGCAAAAAAAGGTGCCTTCACCTTTTCAATGCAGATACTTTGCAATTTGAGCCATGCAATATGGCTGGCTCAAATCGCACCGCACAAAATGACGTGTGATTTGCACAGGAATGGGGTGCGAATGTCGTACGGTTCCACAGTGTGAACCAGGGCGGAAGCTGACTGGTGTCTTTACAGATCTGCCTCAGATTTTGCACTCTCCAGTTTTTGTAATTCAACCCCATTGTACCATGAGACAGAATCCGAGAACATACAAAGTACATTGCTATGTTATTCTGTCATTTTTTTCATTGCAATACTTCGTTTCTGCTTTCTAAAAGTTGTGTGTATTTTTTTTTTATTTAGTTTATTTTGCTGCTTAAAGCAGTAGTAACTTGGTAAAAATCTATTTATATTTTTATCCGGCCCCCCTGCAGCTTTTTGCCATAATGTGCTAGTCCGCACCTCATGCTTCCATCTTTACTTGATCTTCCTTCCAAAACTCATTTCAGGCTGCTTGAGTGGGTGAGCAGGGATGATGTTATTCCCTTGTGCACATGGGAGTCACATCACCATAGCACAGAGCTGGTGCCATAATGTGCTGTGCATGCATGGGTCAGTGTACATTACCACTCACTGCGGAGACCAATGGTGTCTCTTCTGCCATAAAAACCCTGCCTGTTAGTGTTTTTTAAATTGTATACCACTTTAGAGCTTTTGCGGTAGATTAGAAAATGTAGAACTAAGCTGTTTAGAGGAAATGCAATAAAGTAAATGTTATTTTTGTCTGGGAATGTGGGATTGGAGCTTGCTTTTCAAAAAGTGCTAAAAATAGGGTTGGAATGACACCACAAGTTAGAACGTACAACTAAGAAACTGTTCATATTTATTTTAAAAGCTAATTCAGCCTTTTACAAAAAATAAAAAACAAACAAGAAAAGAAAAATGTAACATAAAAATAGCGGAATCCATATTTGTAGCCAAAAAAAATGCATTTTATTTTTTACAAATGACCCTGCAAAGCATTGCAGCTGTGATCAGTGGATCACAGGTGCAATGCACAGGCTCCTGCATACTTCCAGCAACTTGGCCATACCAAGGTATGGACTTCCAGATACTGAGCTGAAGGAGGTATCAATGGACTATGAATGTGGTAATCATCACACTTGTGTTCCATTAAGAACTATAAGGCCATCTGCCAGATGGGATTTGTAGTTCATTCACAGATCTCTGTGAATGAACGATGAGGCTGTGTGGGTGAAGCTCCGCACAGCTGCACAAAAATCAAAAGTGACAGCTGCCGAAGCAAGTCCAAAATGTTTTTTTTTAAACTTTTGTAAGAAGTCATTGATGCTACTATATATCTGTTGTATCCTTTGGAAATAATAAAGAAGAATTTTTTTCATTTTCACCTTGTTGCCGGCATTTCGTACTTTGGAGCTCCTCACTGTATCTTTGTATCTGACAGTGGGGAGACTTCCCTGCTGCCAGAAGTCACAGATCAATGCTGCAGGCTTTAGCCTACAACGCTGATCGAACAGGGAAAATCCAACAGGGCAGTTGTACAGAAGATGATTGACTTCTGTACAACCACAGTGCCCATACATTGGTCAAAATAAAGCTGATCTTTGCAAAACAAGCCAAATTTCGATCAGTCTATGCACAGATTTACCCCTTTGTTCACATATCCGCATTCCTGCGGGCCGCGTTTTGTGCGGGCACGAGAGCCCATTCTTTTGAATGGACTCCTGTGCCCCGACATACGCAGGGAAGAAGTCCCTGCACTTCTTCTGAAAACGCAGCCCGCACAGGAACCTCGGTTCCCAGTACGGGTGCAATTTCCAGTGCGGGTGGTGTGCCATTAGAATTAATGGCACCCTCCCGCGTGTCTGCATTCTTCTATGTGGGTGGTGCGGCTGCACGGACTTTTGTGCGGATCCGCAGCGGCACCATCCGCACACATGTGAACCAAGCCTTAGAGTGGATGGAGGTATCTGTTAATTTCTTTTGTTCAGCCTTTAAGTTTATGGTCGGCTTTAGAATACAGGTCTGTAGGCTGAGTAGCTGGGTAAGCAGCAGATAAATTCAGGTTTCTGTACCCCAGTCTGCACTGACTGGAGACATCAGAATCCCTGGTTTCTCCATAAAGAATACCTGTCATTCTGTATGTGCTGATATCTCCACAAGCCATCATTGCATTTAAGGTACATGTACATATGTACAGGTGTGCTCAAACGTTTGCTTACCCTGACAGAAATTGTGGCATTGATATTTAAAATATGCCAAAAAAAGTTTTATTTAAGGATAGTGATCATATGAAGCCATGTATTATCATATAGTTGTTTGGCTTCTTTTTAAGTCATAATGATAACTGAAATCACCCAAATAGCCCTGACCAAAAGATTACATACCCTGCAATGTTTGGCCTTGGTACAGATGCGCAATGTGACACACACTGGTTAAAACTGGCAATCAAAGGTAATTTCCCATATCTGTGGCTTTTTAAATTGCATTTAGTGTTTGTGCATTAATAGTGAGTTTGTTAGCTCTCACATGTAAGCAGGCTAAATACTGAGCCATGGGGAGCAGAAAAGAACTATCAAAAGACCCGTGTAATAAGGTAATGGAGCTTTGTAAAGCTGGAAAAGGATATAAATAAATATCCAGTGTATCTCTATTTACAGTTTCGGGTATCATAATTTTTTGCATTTCTAGCGCACGTGATTTTGAGCCTAGATATTTAATGCAAAATTTAGAGATCTTATTGTGATTCTTTGCACCTAAAAAATATATAATGTTTCTGCACATTAAGTTCTCAGTGATTTTCCACTGCCTTGGCTGTGTTTCCATGTGCTAGTGTATTTTCATTAAGTCCATATGGAGGAAGGCAGACTACATTCCATATTAGCATAGCAATATGAAGTCATAAGACGGGCATATAGTCATGTATCATAATGGGGAAAATTGAAGCAATAAGAGAAGAGGTTTGCAGGTTCTAACCAATAACCTGGTATAGTGATGAATGCTATTGAACCCTGAGCTAATTCTTATCCAGTTAAGTGGATTTCATATTATGCAACACTAAGCAAACTCCAAACCATTGAATTACCTATAGTTCATGTTATTCATATTTAAGTTGTTTTATTTTAAAACAATGTTCTTTTTATAAGAAACCTAACTTGATATTTTGTGATTATTTCAGAGCTCTTCCTGCAGCTGGAGGTAAGTGCATATTTTCTTTTTATTCTAGGACTATGATCACATGTATGTTTTTGTTTTTTGGCTCGTGACAACCGAACATACAATCTCCATGCATGCTAAACCAAATTGCTTGCCAACATATTGCCCAGGCAGCCAGTGTAAGTGTTCTTTCCTCGCATCCAAAACTGATATTTTAGATTTTTGATTCTGGAGCATTAACCATCTGACAACAATTTTAGATAACTTCAGGGTTGCTGAGATTTTTATCTTTGAGGTTCTGGATCTACACAAATGTTGTTCCACTCTTCCTGTTGGATTTCTTCTACATTATGGAAGGCTCAATAGGAAGTGCTGAAACACACAGCATTGGGCAGGGAACAGCAAAAACTCTCAAGTATGGGCGTTGTGGGAGGGAGATCCAGGTCAAGTTGAAAAGTTGTACCTCTCCAGAGCTATTAGGGTGCATGGTCCAGCTGCCAGAGATCAAGGCGTAATCTGATTCTATCAGAGCTTCAATAATATGTTGTTTTTTGTAGCATCTATACCATCCAGCATTAAGTGTGAGAATATATGTCTACATTATGATTTTATTTCGAATTTTTGTGACACTTTAAAGCAAATATAAATGTTTTTTTGGGGGAGAGATAAAAAAGCCCTACTGGTTTGAAAGTTGGAAGCTCCATGAAACAAAGTTCTGACAGAAATCTCTGATAGAAACTTGTGTGGCTTGCGTTCCTCAGTTTTAAGGGATACCTAGTTTGTTGGCAGTTTTAAGACCATACATGTAGCCAGGGGCTGCCGTAGACCAATTAGACTCTGCCTATAGCTAAAATATCACTTTTGAGAGGACTGACCCTTCATGGTTTACAGAGAAGCATTAAAGTCTTTTGTTTTATATTGCAGACAGAACAAGTGGAAAGGAACTACATCAAGGAGAAAAAGGCAGCTGTCAAAGAGTTTGAGGATAAGAAGATCGAATTGAAGGAAAATCTAATTGCAGAACTAGAGGAAAAGAAGAAAATGATTGAAAACGAAAAACTAACAATGGAATTGACCGGAGGTAGGGTCAGTGTAAATGTAAATCTCCTTTTAACATTGTTAAAGTAGTATTAAACTTTCACTTTGTATTTAATCTTTTCTTCCAATTCCACATAATTGGCAGCAGTTTCAAATTATTTTGGTCACAAACCTGGATTTTAGCTTGTTAGTAAAATCTCTGCAGGTGTGTCACTGTCCTAACAGCTTCCTTGAGCATTCGGAGTGCAGACTTTGCAGGTTGCAGAATAATCACAGTGCCAGAAGGAAAACTGCTGTCAATTAGGGCTGCAACTAAAGATTATTTTCATAATCGCTTAGTTGGCCTATTTTTATTGTTTTGATTAATCAAAAATGTGCAGTTGCACATATAAATAACCAGCTATATGGTTAGGGAACAAAATATCTAATCCACTTTGAGAATAACTGACAGAAGAGTGTGTGTGCGTATGTATATATATATATATGTGTGTGTGTGTGTGTGTGTGTGTGTGTGTGTGTGTGTGTGTGTGTATATATATATACATACACACACACAGTTGTGCTCAAAAGTTTGCATACCCTGGAAGAAATTGTGAACTTTTGGCATTGATATTGAAAAAATGATTGATCATGCCAAAGAATGCTGTTTTATTAAAGGATGATGATCATATGAAGCCATTTATTATCAAATAGTTGTTTGGCTCCTTTTTTAAACCATAATCGTAACAGAAATCACCCAAATGGCCATGACCAAAGGTTTACATACCCTGGAATGTTTGGCCTTGGTACAGACACACAAGGTGACACACACGGGGTAAAATGCCAATTAGAGGTTAATGTCCCACATCTGTGACTTTTTAATTGCAATTAGTGTCAAAAGATGTCCAAAGCCTTGTATATGCCAGTCATCACTTCCACTAAGAAGTAGAAAATTCAGGGACCTCTTGATACCAAGCCAAGTACAGATAGAACAAGATCGATTGTAGCCACAACTGCTGGAAGAATTGTTCAGGATACAAAGGGAAACCCATAGGTAACCACAAGAAAAATACAGGCTGCTCTGGAAAAAGACAGTGTGGTTGTTTTGAAGGTGCACAATATGATGATACTTGAACAAAAATGAGCTGCATGGTCAAGGCACCAGAAAGAAGTCTTTACTGCATCAATGCCTGGTTAGGCATGTCAAGGTGTTGTCAGGCATATTGTAACAGGGCTTTTTTATGGCATTGGTGCTGTAAAAGCTTCTTTCTGGCACCGCTACCAAACAGCTCATTTTTGTTCAAGTATCTCCGTATTGTACTCCTTAAAAACAACCACACCATCTTTTTTCAGAGCAGCTTGTATTTCTTTTGAGGTTGTCTGTGGGTTTTTCTTTGAATCCCAGACAATTTTGTCAGTTATGGCTGCAATCTTTCTTGGTCTACCTGACCTGAACTTTCCGATTCTTAATAGGTGATTTAACAGTACTGTTTGGCATATTCAAGGCTTTGGACATCTCTGTATGGCCTTTTTCATCTTTATAAAGTTCTATTACCTTGTTACGCAGGACTTTTGACAGTTCTTTTCTGATCCCCATGGCTCAGTATCTACCCTAGTCAGTGCTTCCACGTAAGAGCTAACAAACTAATTGACTATTTATACACTGACACTAATTGCAATTTAAAAAGCCACAGACGTGGGACATTAACCTCTAATTGGCAGTTTAATCCGTGTGTGTCACCTTGTGTGTCTGTACCAAGGCCAAACATTCCAGGGTATGTAAACTTTTGATCATGGCCATTTGGGTGATTTCTGCTATCATTATGATTTAAAAAGGAACCAAACAACTACTTGATAATAAATGACTTCATATGATCATCATCCTTCAATAAAAGAGCATTTATTGGCATGATCAATCATATTTTCAATATCCATGCCAAAATGTCACAATTTCTGCCAGGGTATGCAAACTTTTGAGCACAACTGTGTATATGTGGGTGTGTATGTATGTATGTGTGCTTGTGTGTGTTGTGTGTGTTGTGTGTGTGTGTGTGTGTGTGTGTGTGTGTGTGTGTGTGTGTATATATATGTATATCGATTCCACCAGATCCCTCTGCACCCGATTAATATGGGGAAGCATTGTCAGGACCCGCCGCAGGTAAATAAATTATCTGATTTCTTAACGAACATGTTCCACGAGCTTCAACAAAATGGCGGCCGGAGACAATATACAACAGTTTGCCAGACCTCCTAGAGCCCAAAACAGCAGATGACACAGACGCAGTACAAGGGCATATAGAAGATGCAGCTGCCAATATAGACTCCGCTTCCTCAGACTCTGATCCTTCCTCTCCCTCCTCAAGAAGCCCATTAAAATCCAGGCCTTGTAGAGAGTCTGGAGAGGCCGATGATACTATGTCAAATATGGAGATGAGCGATCACACCCAGAGACCTCATAGCACAGTTTCCGACAACTGGCCAACTGATTTCTGATGTGACCATAAAGGAAATGCTATCATCCAAACAATCTGACATGATCCATGTATACAACAATACAGAGCTGAAATAGATGAGGTGGGGGACAGGGTACACCAAGTAGAATCTAGGATGAGTGAATACATATCTTCCTTCAATGGTTTGGTGGACTCACATACTTCACAGCAAGAAACCATTTCCAAACTACAAGCGAAAGTGGCAGATCTTTAAGACTGTTCACGATGGATCAATTTAGAAATCTGTGGGGTCCCTGAATCATCCAGGCACAATAACTCACCCGTGATTTATTCAAAGCAGTAGTTCCATCACTGTCTCCTATAGATCTTACTATTGATAGAATACACAGAGTACCCAAACCAACCTTTCTTCCAGCCGAGGTACCTCGAGATGTGGTGCTGTGAATACATTTTTTTTAAGTAAAAGAAAAATTACTAGAAGCATTTCATCATGCAGATAATCTCCCTGAACAAGCGGCCAAACCTCAAATTCTCCCAGATGTCTCTCAACACACCTTGAAACAGTGCAGAAATCTGGCAACTATCACTAAGGCATTAAGAAACCATAAAATTGTCTATAGGTGAAAATACCCGGTTAAAATCAACATTACATATCAAGGCTCGCATCACACGATTGAATCCTTAGAAGAAGGCCTACGGCTCCTGCAGACTTGGGACATTATACCTACTACACCAGAATGCGATTTCTTTTTACACAACCTCCTTAACAGAAAGGATCTCTTATGTTTGGCGATGCCAGCACACCACTGAAAAATCTTTTACATACTAATCTCCAATACGCAACTCATACTCCTGTATTGACCTCTTCTTGTTGGATAAAATGTTGCTGAGGAGGATTTTCATTTCCTACATCCATGATATCCATGATATCACATGGTCAGACCATGCGCCTGTAACAATACAGATGGAGGAGGGAAATACTCTTGTGGCAACACGCCTATGGATATGCAATGATGCGGTGATACAGACACCAGAAATACAACACTTAAACAAGTATTTTCATTTTAATGACCCTCAATTGACAGGATCCTTTGCTAACTGGAACACTCACAAGGCCTATGTATGGGGCATAATTATAAAATTAAGCTCCAGACTAAACAAAAATACACACGGCTAGGTTAGAAACCCTTCTCTCTGACATCCGAACTACAGAATCACAAAACCAGTCTAACCCCTCCAATGAGTTGGCTATAAGGCTGTCTGGACTTTGCCACAAGCTTAGGGAGCTTCTATGTGCACAACATGATTTATCCATACGTAAACTTAAGCTCAATTATTACGCCAGTAATAAGAAAGCAGGCACATTTCTGGCAAACAGAATTAAAACTGAAAGGATGAAGTTTTCCCATATCATTCATCTTTCCTCGTCAGCTAAGCTCACAAACCTGAAAGCAATAGCTGATGCTTTTGTGGACTGTTACTATTCCTAATACAACCTGAAAGAAGATGTTGGCACTATACAACCTGCAAAAGAAGAGAGCGACAGACAAATTCTTAGGCACGCTTAACTTGCCCTCCCTTTCTTCATCTCACCTGGAAATACTCTGGTAAAATTACCCCAAAACAAACTGATTGTATTATACTTTCCCTACCCAATGGAAAGGTCCAGATGGCCTTGCAAATAACTACTACACAATATTCAAACAGGTCTTGACCTCTCATCTGCTTTTAGTATTCCAGGAAGTGATCTCCTCAGGCTCATTCCCCATAGAAATGCTTAAAGTTTATATTGTAACTCTTCCCAAGCCAGGTACATCCCCTGACACACCATACAATTTCCGGCCTGCCTCATTATTAAATACAGACTTCAAAATCTATGCTAAGCTAATAGCCAAAAGACTTTATTATATTATACCACATTTGGTAAAACCCCACCAATTGGGTTTCCCAAAAGGCCATCAAGCAGCCGACACAACTCATCATCTCCTAAATATTATACACTATGCAGAATCATGTCGATTGCCTTCTCTGCTTCTCTCCATTGATGCAGAGAAGGTATTCAGCAGAATCCATTGGGGTTACATGTCCACTGTTGGATTTCAAGGTCTGATCCAAGCAGCTATACTAGCCCTTTTACTCACATCCTTCGGCCCAGGTTTTCACCTTGGCTTTCCTATCTAAAACTTTTAAAATTTCCAACTCCACCAGACAGGGATGCCCACTATCCCCATGTACCTTTAACTTGATGATGGAACCGTTCACTGAAGCCATTCGGACACACTCACATCTCTGGTTTTAAATTTCAACAAACCTCTCATGTTAACTTATTTGTGGATGACGTCATACTCCTACTGACCAGACCAACTATCTACTTATCCTTCGCACATGATGTTCTTACCCATTTCAGTACTTTGTCATATTATAAGGTCAACTTTGCTAAATCGTTAATCCTAGATCTAGGCATAAATGCTCATGCCCAATCGCACCTAATATCTTATCTTCCATATACATGGGAAAGCATTCCATACCATATCTGGGCATTACCTTGACAGCTAAAACGTCACTACTAGCTGAAACTAACTTTAAATCTCTCATCTCAGAGATTCGTAATGATATGACCCGTATAACCCATACAGAACTATCTTGGGCAGGTAAAATAGCATCCTTTAAAATGATGATCCTTCCGAAAATTTTATATATATTCCGAACCCTCCCGATTTATATTAAAAGCATCCCACATATCAGAACTCGCTAAGATTCTCAAACAATTCATCTGGCAAGGGAAAAGAGCAAAATGCTTCCACAAACATCTCATTCAGCATAGAAAAGTTGGAGGAATGGGTCTTCCCCGGACATAAAAGATTACTACTTAGCCGCCATACTTGCAGAAATTAAACATTGGTTCTTGGTCCCTGCTGAAGCTTGGTAGGTCTAAATTGAAGCTACATGTGCACGAGTACCCAACCTAAACCTGCTGTTACTAGCAGATGCATAGAAACAGCCTACCCTGACTCATTTGCTACCAACTACTCAGGCTTCAATCTTGGCATGGAGAACTATACTTTTTCATTCATCAATCGAACCCCCAAATATCAAAATCTGGCTCACTATAAAAATATTAGAAATATTACTGCCTTACTTCTCTACTAAACAATGGATGGAGAAAGGTATAAAATGGTTTGACGAAATAATGCAGCAGTATACACTCAAATCTTTTGACTCATTAACAAGTCAGTATCCGCTATCTAAGCCATGTATAATATATATACATACATTAACTCCCAGATTTGGACATATTTAACCGGCAAGTCTAAAAATGATAAAGGCATCTCCCTACTATATAATACACTCCAATATAAATAGCAACAAACATGGGAGACAGATCTCCATAAAGTATTTACACTTAACCAATGGGCCATGCCATGACAGATAAGTACAACTATATAGCATCCCACTGTATTAATCACTGGGAACTCACTCAGAAGATAATAACTAGGTGGTATAGAACACTGTCTCAATTAGCAAAATATTAGCCCACTTCACCCTCCTTATGCTGGAGACAATGCAGACACGATGGCACAATCTATCATATCTTCTGGAACTGTAAGAATCTGACCAGTTATTGGAAGAAAATATTTAGTATCATCGCCGACATTACTGGGGTATTCTCACCCCCAGATCCAGCAGTAGCAATTTTACATCTGAATATAGATAAATACCCAACCATTCACCATATTGTAGTTACTTACATACGAATAGCAACTAAATTAATAATTGCTAGACACTGGAGAGATGAACGAACTCCTAACCCCTCAAAAGTTCTTGTACAAGTCAACCTTAATTATCAATATGAAAGACTACTAGTCATTAGAACAGCCTCTTGGTCATCCTTTGATAAAAATTAGAAATGTTGTACTGAGTGGTATAAGCAATAATTCTATAGAAGTAGTACACTGTTTTCTCTCTACTCCTGATTTCTTTGTACCTATGGGTGAACTCTATGAATCAGGCCCTTAGTGGCGCACTTCATTTTTCAGTTAGCATTAATATTTGTATTTGCACTTATATTTCTGCAATTTTATCTATCTTCATGTTTTATATGTACAACCTACACGGCATGTATAGTTCTTTTTCCTCATTACACTTACTAATCACTGTGTACTGGAAAACTGATAAAAATAAAAAAAAGGAACACACTTTGAAAACGCATCAGATCTCATGGGAGAAAAATAACATGCTGGATATCTATATTGATATGGACTGGGTAATGTGTTAGGAACGTAAGGATGCCCCACCCTTTGATGGAAATGAAAATTATCAACCTACAGAGGACTAAATTCAAAAACCCCCCCGAAAATCAAAGTGAAAAAATGATGCATCGGGCTAGTCCTTTTTGCTGAGGTTTTTTGCAGCAACTCAAAATGGTACTCAGTAGTTTGTATGCCCCCTACGTGCTTGTAGGCATGCCTGACAACTTCAGTGCATGCTCCTAATGAGATGACAGTGGTGTCCTGGAGTTTTTCCTCCAAGATTTGGACCAGGTCATCACTGAGTTTCTGGGCAGTCTGTGGTGCAACCTGGCGGCGTTGGATGGACTGCAACATGATATCCCAGAGGTGTTCTATTGGATTTAGGTCAGGCAAGCATGGGGGCCATTTAATAGTATCAATTCCTTCATCCTCCAGGAACTGCCTGCATACTCTCGCCACATGAGGCCGGGCATTGTCGTGCACCAGGAGGAACCTAGGACCCGCTGCACCAGCGTAGGGGGTCCAAGGATTTCATCACGATACCTGATGGCAGTCAGGGTGCCATTGTCTAGACTGTAAAGGTCTGTGCGTCGCTTCATGGATATACTTCCCCAGACCATCGTTGACCCAGCAACAAAAGGGTCACGTTGAACGATGTTATAGGCAGCATAACGTTATCCACAGCTTCTCCAGACCCTTTCAAGTCTATCGTGCTCAGGGTGACCCTGCTCTCATCTGTGAAAAGCACAGGGCGCCAGTGGCGCACCTGCCAATTCTGGTGTTCAATGGCAAATGCCAATCGAACTCTATGGTGCCAGGCAGTGAGCACAGGGCCCACTAGAGGACATCAGGCCACCCTCATGAAGTCTGTTTCTGATTGTTTGGTCAGAGACATTCACACCAGTGGTCTGCTGTAGGGCATTTTGTTAGGGCTCTGGCAGTGCTCATCCTGTTCCCACTTGCACAAAGATAAGTCATAAATTCTTCTAAATCTAAGTGATCTTATAAAAGTGCTTTGCTTTTTACAGATTCCATGGAGGTCAAGCCTATTATGACTCGAAAACTGCGACGACGGCCCAATGATCCAGTGCCAATCCCTGATAAACGAAGGAAGCCAGCACCTGATATCCTTTACTTACTACATTAAAACAAATTACTTTTTTATATCAGGTACTTTGGGGAAAACACTTTGTACGATATTACAAAAATATTTGATTTATCTATTACCGTATTTTTCACACCATAAGACGCACTTTTTTCCCCCCAAAAAAGGGGGGAAAATGTCAGTGCGTCTTATGGAGCGAATATGGAGCGGCCGGTCCGGTATTTCCACTGCCGCCGTGTCAGAATACCGGGCCGGCCGCTCAGCTCTACAGCGGGACCTTATAGAGATGACTGCTGACCTTTGGGGAGGGGGGGGAGCGGGTACCTGAATTTGACAGATACCCGCTCCCACTTCCGTGGAGTTGTTCTTTCATCTTACCCGTTCCTCTATCCAGCGGCGCGGTCTTCCCGGCTTCTGTAGTGTGGGCATGACAGCCGAGTGCCATGTGCGCATGCGCAGGAAGCGGTGCTTTTTGTGAATGGTAAGGCGGTACCTGGGACACATGACAGATCCCAGAAGCCGCCGGACCAATTACAAAGCGCAAGTGCTTCTCGCTCATGCGCACTGGGCACCCGGCTGTCATGCCGAGCGCCATTACAGAAGCCGGGAAGACAGCGCGCGGCTGGATAGAGGAACAGGTAAGATGAAAGAACAACTCCGCGGAAGTGGGAGCGGGTATCTGTCAAATTCAGGTACCCGCTCCCCCCCCTCCCCAAAGGTCAGCAGTCATCCCCTGTACTATCCACAGTCTCTGGTCATCCCTGTGCTGTCCGCAGTCTCTGGTCATCCCTGTGCTGTCCGCAGTCTCTGGTCATCCCTGTGCTGTCCGCAGTCTCTGGTCATCCCTGTACTGTCCGCAGTCTCTGGTCATCCCTGTGCTGTCCGCAGTCTCTGGTCATCCCTGTACTGTGTCCGCAGTCTCTGGTCATCCCTGTACTGTGTCCGCAGTCTCTGGTCATCCCTGTACTGTGTCCGCAGTCTCTGGTCATCCCTGTACTGTGTTCGCAGTCTCTGGTCATCTCCTGTACTGTGTCCGCAGTCTCTGGTCATCTCCTGTACTGTGTCCGCAGTCTCTGGTCATCTCCTGTACTGTGTCCGCAGTCTCTGGTCATCTCCTGTACTGTGTCCGCAGTCTCTGGTCATCTCCTGTACTGTGTCCGCAGTCTCTGGTCATCTCCTGTACTGTGTCCGCAGTCTCTGGTCATCTCCTGTACTGTGTCCGCAGTCTCTGGTCATCTCCTGTACTGTGTCCGCAGTCTCTGGTCATCTCCTGTACTGTGTCCGCAGTCTCTGGTCATCTCCTGTACTGTGTCCGCAGTCTCTGGTCATCTCCTGTACTGTGTCCGCAGTCTCTGGTCATCTCCTGTACTGTGTCCGCAGTCTCTGGTCATCTCCTGTACTGTGTCCGCAGTCTCTGGTCATCTCCTGTACTGTGTCCGCAGTCTCTGGTCATCTCCTGTACTGTGGCCGCAGTCTCTGGTCATCTCCTGTACTGTGGCCGCAGTCTCTGGTCATCTCCTGTACTGTGGCCGCAGTCTCTGGTCATCTCCTGTACTGTGGCCGCAGTCTCTGGTCATCCCCTGAACTGTGTCCGCAGTCTCTGGTCATCTCCTGTACTGTGTCCGCAGTCTCTGGTCATCTCCTGTACTATTTCTGCAGTCCATTAGTTCAGAATTTTTTTTTCCTGTTTTCTGCCTCTAAAACCTAGGTGCGTCTTATGGTCAGGTGCGTCTTATGGAGCGAAAAATACGGTAACTATTGTTGCTGTAATACATTTAGGGCCAGTTCACACCACAAAAACGCACTCTGGATGTATTCTGGATACATTTTTGCTTGCAGTTTACACCATACTCTGCTTCAGAATATAATATATATATTATGTGATTTTGCATTTCCAGGTAGGGGGTGTGAGCCCTACCCGCGCCACCATTTGTGGCTTCACCTGCCGATCACTTGGTTTTAGCTGGTGGTTCCCCGCTGGCACCCGGCGATTGCCATGTATCAATGATGGGGGAGAGACCTGTACGTAAACAATACAGATCTCTCCCCTGCCAGCTCCTGCACACTGCTTTGTATGGCTTTGCATAGCAGAACCATACAAAGCAGTGTGCTTACAGTGTAACTCACACACACAGCACACAGTGAAACAGCACACCGTTAATCCTTTGATCACCCCAGATGTTAACCCCTTCCTGCCCAGTGTCATTAGTACAGTGTCAGTGCATTTTATTAGCACTGATCACTGTATTGGTGTCACTGGGGATGTCAGTGACAGTCAGTTCCCCCCAAGTGTCAGAATGAATGCCGCAGTCCCGCTACAAGTCACTGATCGCTGCCATTACTTGTGTAAAAAAGAAAAAAAAATTCCAGTATCTATACCGCCATTTGTAGATGCTATAACTTTCATGTAAACCAATTAATTTACGAGTATTGGTATTTTTTTTTAGCAAAGACATGTAGCAGAATATATTTTGGCCTAACTTTATGATGAGATTTGTTTAATAGCAAAAAGATTTTTTTTTTAATGTCATTTGGGTGCAGCATTGCATGACCACGCAATTGTCAGTTAAAATAACGCAGCACTGTAATGCAAAAAATGGCCTGGTCAGGAAGAGGGGGGGGGGGGGGGGGGGGTAAATCCTATGGAAAGAGAAATTAAAAAATATTTTCCATTTGGTAGTTGCGGCATTTTTTTTACATTTCAGTTGGCCAGCTTTTTATGGGTATTCAAAACAATCTCACTGTTAAAGCAATACCACGTGTTTTATGGAGTTATGGTGAATATGCAAGCAAATAAGCGGTAGGCAGCTGTTTTAAAATTTTAAATCAATCAGGCTAAATGGCATATATGTAATTCCACAAAGATCACGTCATCCTTCGCAAGCAATCCCCACAGTAGCTTGGATAGGCTCTGAAACTGAAGGGTAAAAAAAACCAGCCACATAGCGTAATCCCATTTAAATCATTTATTGGATTCATCCAAACCCATATTAAAATCACACTCACAAAGTTACAAATAAATTGAGCCTGTAAACTCTTAAATTGCATCAAAAGTCAGTCTATGTTTGTTTGGTGGATGTGACCAACATCTCACCGCACTTCCACGATCTGCATTACTTCGGGTGGCAGGTCATAGTCACTTCTGACCAACATACTGACGTCATGTATGGTCACGCACTGAAACGTTTCGCCATCATAACTTCCGCTGAGGGTGTGACTATACGACATGAGAAAGCGGTATTTATATGTAATGCTTACAAGGGTTTAACCTTGTAATAACCATGCCTCTCTGTTCTGTACTCAGTCCCATAGACAAAAAGTACGGATACCTCCTAGAGGTCACTACAAAGAGCAATACTTATTCTCCTCATTATTCAAAATATTATGATTTCTAGAGGCCAATAAAGAGATCATTAAGTAAAATGCAAACCCTCAAACATTACATTTTAAACCCTAGCTATACATGGGTTATCAACATCCATCTACAGTTGATCCAACTGTCAACTTCTAAATTGATCATTTTTAGAACATTTAATCATATTTTTCTAATAAAACAGAGCGTTAGGTGTATAACACCAAATAAAATTCATACAAAAATAAATACAGCATAAAAAGAAGTCATCATATATATCCATTTAGTTTCCTTTTTTGACAAGTCTCTCACTCTATTTGAACCCCTCCATGTGGGGGGACTCTATCAACCCCCAAAATGTTAGACCTGTAAGGTCTCTTCTGTTGTGTTTTCTAAAGTGTAAAGACAATATGTTTGTAGCCTTTTGAGATGTTATAAATGTGTTCCGCTATTTTCTTTTTAAGTTGTCGCTTCGCTCGGCATCATCCCTTATGGACATTCTAGAGCGTACACAACATGGGTAGTACTGAACGTGATAAATTCAGAGATCTTAAATTCTCTATTTGCCTTTGGATTTGAAATAAGTTAACCCTCTCACTCTATTGCTGACCTATTTGCAAGCGTTATATTTCTGGCATGAATAGAACACAGTTTTATCCTAGGATATACTTTTTCTTAAGTGGATCCAATTCCTTTTTCGATCACTTTATCTCCAAAATTTGGAGCTCTTCTATAAATCATATGTTGTGGAGACTTTTGGAATATACAAAATCAAAAAACCGGTGTCCAAATAAACTAAATAAAATATTAAAAAAAACAATAACCCTAAAGATTGACACTCAAAAAGTCACACTTTTACCCTTGAAAGTCCAAAATGAATAATAAACCCTCTTCGTGTCAGTGAATCTTCTCAATTCTTTTTTTCTTCAATATAATAATCCAGAATGTATGGTTGATTTCCACCGTGTACCTCCAAAAAATATATTAAAACCTGGGTAGTGTATTATCTTCAATATTCAAATGATCATAACATATATAAATACAAATTAATTGCAATATGTGAAAAAACAAACACGTGACAAAGTGAAAACACCTCTTGAGCACTTCTATGTTGCTAGAGTAAATACTCTTACCATAAATTATATAACTAAAAGCCTTTAGGATAATTTTCCCAATATGCAATCTCCAAAATTCCTCCAAGATCATTCCATAATCGTTATGCAAGATACCAGACTATCCCATCTCCTCAAGCATGATTTAAGGAAACGCTTCTCAAGGCCGTCCATAGAATACCACTCAGAAGGAAAGAAAGGACTATATAGTGTAGTATTCAGATTAAGTAAGTCGAGGCTTTAGTAAAATATGCTTACATCAATGTAGAAATAAAACTGCAGGTATTCCCATACGACAGGATCTCCAAGCAGCTTCCAGGAACGCATGTATTGATATCACCTTAGTAAAGATTTCAGGTCAATCTGTAACGTCCCTTGACGTGTTTCATCACTTCCTGACTTCCTCATAAGGGTCTCTCTCCCCCTCTCTCTCCCCCTCTCTCTCCCTCACTTCCAACTACCCCCCTCTCTCTCTCCCTCCCCCTCTCTCTCCCCCTCCCTCCCTCTCGCTCTCCCCCCCTCTCCCCCTCCCTCTCGCTCTCCCCCCCTCTCCCCCTCCCTCTCGCTCTTCCTCTCTCCCCACCCCCCCTCTCTCTCCCTCCCTCTCTCCCCCCCTCTCTCCCTCTCCCTCTCTCTCGCCCCCCTCCCCCCCTCTCTCTATCTCTCACTCACCCTCCTCTCCCTCCCTCACTCACCCCCCCCTCTCTCTCCCTCCATCTCCCTCCCTCTCCCTCTCTCCCCCCCTCTCCCTCTCTCCCCCCCTCTCTCGGAACGCACCACTACAAACTCACACAGGACCCTTTTCATAATGGCACTCTAAACATAATGCGTGTGGATCGCATCTCTGTGAACCACCTCAATAGGAACACACAATATCTAGCCTGTCATGTGAGTTTGACAATGCATCCAGAATCACATATGTGTAAACCAGGAGAGCTCTACTCACACCTGGGCATTTTTGGATTGCGGTAGAATCGCCTCGATCACAAAACAAAGGTTTAGGTGCCCTTGTTTTTAATGGCACCTAAAACATGGTGCAGTTTTGCTGTGATTGAAGCTTGTAGACCAAAAGTTGCTTTGTCCCGGGCACGGACAACCCACGCTACCTTTAAAAGAGGAAAAAAAACTGGCTCCCGACTTTGTCTGGCTCCTAGATTCAAAGCAAATGTGTTGAGCCCTAAGGTATAATGCTTCAAAAATTGGCAGCACTATATAGATACCTGTAAAAAATAAATAAGAAGTAAATAAAATATATGCACTGTAGAACAGGACACTAAATTTGTTTTGTAGTAATTTGTGCAAGCTTGTTTTCTTTACTTTTTCCTTAACCTCTGTACCTCAGCTTAATTACCTACTTACAGATGAACAGATCATGGAAGATTTAAGAACCCTAAATAAGGTAAGGGCTAATTTAGCTGCATGTTTCTAGATGTCGTTCTCGGAATAAACAGTTCTTTTAACTGCAGATACATTTTAGTCGTGAGGACTGTTTACTACAACTTCTGTTGTAAAATGTATTGGAAATTATAATACAAGTATTTACACAAACACTACTCTTCATTTTAAAGTCCATCTCTGAGCAATCTTAATCCTCCACCTCTCACACATTCAACAGTTATTTTAAGACTCCTTTTTTACTCACCTGGTCTGTCATGTCCTTCACCAGTGCCACTTCTGGGAGTGGAGACTGGTGATCTAGCACTGCCATTTGTGCCTGTGCCGACCAATCTTCTTGCTGTATCACAACAGTTGTGAAATCGGAGAGGACTCCACTGGTGGAAATCCAGTGGAAATTTGTTCACATCACCCAGGCAGTGACGTGGACATTGGAAGTTAGACTGTCCCATTCTTCTTCTAGGAAGAGGGAAGAAAGTGGCAGGTCATAAAACCACAGATTCAGGTAAGTAAAAAGTTTTCAGTTTAGATGTATTTTTTTCAAACTAATCTGGCTAATAGTTATAGGGGGGGGGGGGGGTTAAAGGATTAAGTAGGAAATTATGTCCATAGAACTGCTTCTTAATTAAGGTTTTCTAAAGTTTTTACTGTTTTGTTTTAGTTGGCTATTAGGTGTATTTTCAGGCCTCATCAGATGCCAGTTTTGGGTGTTTGGCATTTCAGAAGGCTGTTTGAGCTACAGGTAGTCTGCAATTTTCAGTTTTTTCATAGGTGTGTTAGGGCTCATTCACACAAGGCGCTTTACTGCACTCACCCACGTCATATTAGGACAGGGCTTAACAAATTTGCTTTGAATCTAGATGCCAGCTAAAACAGTGAAAAGCCAGTTCTTTTTTTGACTAACGGCTTTATTTTCGTTGACGGAGATAACAGATCTTGAATTTTCGCATGGAGGGGACTGGAGCCGAGGGTTTTGGGGGCTGAGGTCTTTGGTGTGTGTGTGTGTGTGTGTGTGGGGGGGGGGGGGTGGGGGGGGGAGCGGACTCTGCTCACCTTCAGCCTCACGAGTGGGGACTGGCGGCGAGGAGAGGTGGGCCACAGTATGCACTGGTGTCGATGGAGAGGGGAGTATGGGGGAGCCTTTCTGCATGGCAATGGTGGGTCTGCTGGGGGAGGGTGCATGGGGGTGCCGGTGTGTTGAGAGGAAGAGAGAAACTTTGGCTCTGTTGTGGGTAAAGCTGCATGTCTGGGGCTTCAGGCAATGGGAGTTGCTCGCGCCTGGTGCTGGTTGTGAGTGGGCTGTTGTAAGGCCAGATGCTGGGACATGGTTTCTGGTCACCATGGCAACCGAGGATTTGTCAAGCCCTGACCCCCACTATATATCCTGGCTCCTCCCCTCCTCTGTAAAAACACTGGATCTCTCGCTCCTCCACCACATCAAGCTCCTGCAGGGAGTACTGCCAGTCCACTCACTCCGTTAGGTGGAGGTCACACGGGGTGGCACACAGGCCGCCGGTCCCCACTGCTCGCTCCGTCAGGTGGAGGTCACACGGGGCGGCACGCAGGCTGCCGGGTCCCCACCAGTTGCTCTGTCAGGTGGAGGCCACACGGAGCGGCACACAGGCCGCCGGGTCCCCACTGCACCCCCTTTGCCTCCCGCAGCACCGTGTGTGTGTACCATGTGAGCTCCAGAGGGAGCAAGGCCAGCTTGGAGACAATGTGCCTTGGGTACGGCAGGCAGTAAGAAAGCCAACAAAGCTGGCTCATTCTCGGGCCATGCTTGGACATTGGAGGAGGTGATAGTGGCCAACTGAGGAAAGAAGCCCGGCCGTGAGTGGGCTGACCGGTGCCCAGGCACCAGGTCCCGATTTCTGGTCGCTTTGCAAACCTAGCGCCTGGGATTTGTCAAGCCATGTAGTTGGACACGGCGGCTATGTCCATACAGCCGCTTGTTCCAGTAGAAATAAATGGAATTCTGGCATGGGGATGTATGCAGTGCCTGTGCATCCCTGTGTTTGGGAAAACACCAACCTACACAGTGCCCACAGTAAAGTTCCCCATGTGAACGAGCCTTTAGCCTTTGTTCTATGGTTCTCATCCCTCAGTTGGACTGGTTTTTGGAAGTCCTGAAGGCTTAAAGTGGTTGTAAAGCCTTTGAGTTTCTTTACCTTAATGCATTCTATGTATTAAGGTAAAAAACCTTCTGTGCTGCATGTGTTCTCCCTCACCCTCCTTATACTTTCCTGGGTTTCATCTTGATCCAGCTGTATGCATGAGAACAGCAGCTCTCACGGCTCTGTCCCCCCTAATTGCACAGATTAAAAGCAGCAAGAGCCATTGGCTCCGTCTGTTGTCCATCAAATTCTGACAAGGGAGTGAGGGGCGGGGCTGAGCCACCTTGTTTGTGTCAATGGATGCAGATGAGGCTGCTCAGGAGCGAGCCCACACAAGTTCCCCCATAGGAAGCGGCTTCCCATGGGGACACCCACCGAAGAAAAGGAGCCAGGAGCGCCAGTAAGGGACCCCAGAAGAAAAGGATTGAGGCTGCCCTGTGCAAAACCATTGCACAGAGCAGGCAAGTAGTTGATGTGTTTATTATTTTAAAGGAAAAAAAGCGACCCCTTAATGTTAATTTAAGACTTTCTGTGTCCCTCAATGACAAGGAAAAATAGAATTGTTTTGTACTCACTGAAAAATAATTTTCCTGGAGTCTATTGAGGGGCACAGGTCCCACCCCTCTCTTTTTATGGTCATGCTCTTGGTATTACTCTGCTTCAAAACTGGAGCATGCTGGTTATGGATGGGGTTATCCTGTGCTGGCTAACGGTTTTCTGCTGCACAGTATCAATTTCCCCTGTAGGCTGTAGTATAACACCATACTTCATGTGTACATCAATGGTATGCAAAGAAAAGGATTGTATTTTGAACAAAAAATCTTAATTGGTGAGGTTAAGAGTCATAAATTGTTGCAGAGCCCTTGAGCATGTAATAAGACTGAGCCCATGCGCCTTTAACTCTGGCATTTGAAAATTATGATCTTATCTACAAAGGTGTGTGGACTTTTTGTTTAATACCTTTAATCATTTTGATAAAATTGGCGGAAAAAAAAAATCATTTTTGGGAAGGTTTTAAATTTTCACGAACGTATTGAATATTTTCAATTTTGTTTAAATATTTTCTGCATATTGGAAAACTTTTAGACCAGTCAGCTTTTTCTTTTTTTCTTCTTTTTTTTTCCCTCCATAGAAAAGCAAACAAACATTCCACTGTGAATGCATCTCACATTGAAGGTCATCTTCTGTCTGCAGCCTATCTGAGAGTGTCATTAGGCATTGAATAGCTCAATAGGATCTGATGTGAGGAACATGCCACTCAATAATGTTTTGGCATGTGTGCATTAGTAGAAGACTTAGATTGGTTCACACATACTAAAGGAATCTCAGTCAGTATTATCTCTTTTGTGTGGTTGCCTTTTATTTTCCCAGGTTTACCTTTCATCAGGTGGTTATTCTAAAACCAGAATATGGTATTGGTTTAATAGGGTGGCACCTTCATTAAGACTCGATGATAAAAAAAAAATGTGCAAAAAAAAAAAGTTCAGCGCTAAGGTCTAAAAGATATAGTAAAACAGGAATATTTAGCTTGTCAGCAGTACCCAACCAAAACCGAAGTGTTGTTTTTGGGTACCATAGTTCTGGGTTCATGCAGTACAGACTGGTTTTGTGGTATTTTACCTAGAATAACATTTTACAGCGTATGTATTTTTATGTATTCTCTTGATTGGCTTAATTTGTTTTTTTTTTTGTGTGTTCTTTCTAACAGTTAAAATCCCCTAAAAGACCAGGTAAGTAACTATGACAAGCAAACATTAAAGCACTATAAACATGCTAAAGCCTAACCCTGTTGGTAAAAAGTGGTTTCAGTCATTTCAAAATCAATAGATAAATGATCATGGTTTATTTACTTCAAAAGCGTGTTTTTTAGGGAGCAGGCATTTTGTTTTATTTTTTTCAAAAGCAACAGTCACTTTAAAAGACAAGTTTGGGAAGTAAAAAACACAAACCTATGTACTCACCTGGGTGCATCTGTCCCCCCCGCCACTGTCACAGGAGAAGGGGTGAGGGGGGACTGGTGCAAAGCAGCATATTACTTGTTACAGATGTAGTGTTGCTAAAGGTGAACCTATCCCTTAAAGCTCAACTCCAACTCTTAGTATTTCCTCTCCTTCTTTGAGTCTAAGTGCTGTTGTACAGGGCAATATAAGAGGTTAAAATAAAGTTAGACTTGTTTGTCTTTACTTGTATTTAAAATCTAGCTTTATGCAGGTACCTGTGTACTCTTTATTTGATGTTGTATTAACACTCGTGCTCTACAAATATGTTAAATAATATGAATATCCTTCCTTCAAAGCATAGGTGTTCTTTAAAACAACGTGCAATGTTATCTTTTTTTTTTGCCTCTGTGCACTGACATAACTGATCACACACTCCCCTCCCAAAGGCTTCTACCTCTGCGGATTGTTTACATCCAGCACTGCAAATTCTTTGTGGGCCTTACTGTGTCCTTTTTTGCCCCTGTGCCTTGAGCAGAGGTCGGAGACAAAGGTTAAGTGCACTTTGTTTTAAAATTTATGCATCCTTTAACCTATTCTTTTACATGCTGAACATTGTATAGAGGACCCAGTTTGAGAATTGTAATTTCATTCAGTTATCTATTTAGTGCTGTGAGCTGCAGCTGTCTTCAGAGAGCACTAAAGTGGAACATCGCTCTCTCAATCAATATGGACTTTTTAAAAAAAATCCTTATGCTGCTAGCCATCGTAAACAGTAAAGTACAGCATTTACTTGTTTTAAACTTTTTACATTTCTTCAGTTACTTCCTGGTTTCCATGTCTAGACAAATTATGTCATACATCCCAGCAGTCTTCAGGAGGGGAGGGAGGGTTCTCAGCTCAGCCTATGCCTGAGCTAAGGGCAGATGGATTCCAGGAAGTAAATGATGCACTAATCACCTGCCCTTACTCAAGATGGCCACTGCCAGAAATGCTGGGGGGGTGTTCTTCAAAATGATTTCTCAGCAAAACAAAGCATGGAGACATAGATGGATGGGAGAGTTTTCTTTGAATATTAAAAATGAATTAAATAGCATTTTTGGTTTGTGAGTCTCACATGCAGTGTAGTTCCACTTTAAGCTTTGGCAATAAAACCTGGAATAATAAACCAAAAACAGATTGCACTATGTGTTACAAATATAAATAAAGTGAAGGTGAATCAATCTCAGTATTAGCTGCACTCACTATGCTATATATATAGTTAAGTCCATATATATTTGGACACAGGCACAATTTCAGTTTTTTTCAGGTATTTAACAACACATATTCAAGCTATAGTTATATAATGGACATGGGCTGAAAGTGCGCACTCTTGAGGGTATGGACATCTAAATTGGAGAGAGGGTTTAGGAATTACAACTCTTAAGAGTAGTCCTCTCCCCTATAATCATAAATAAAATGTTAATTTGTAATATTTTGTGGAGAATTCTTTACTGGCAATGACTGCCTGAAGTCTGGACCCCATGGACATTATCAAAGACCGGGTTTCCTCCTGTCTGATGCTTTGCCAGGCTCTAACTGCAGCTGTCTTCAGTTGTTCTTTGTGGGTCTCTCTGCCTTTAATTTTGCCTTCAGCAAGTGAAATGCATGCTCAATTCTGTTGAGATCAGGTGATTGACTCGGCCATTGCAGAATATTCCACTTCTTTTCCTTCAGAAGCTCTTGGGTTGCTTTTGCAGTGTGTTTTGAACCATTGTCCATCTGTACTGTGAAGTCCCATCCAGTCAGTTTTTGCTATATATGGACCTAACCTAATTTTGTGTGTGTGTGTGTATGTGTGTATATATATATATATATATATATATATATATGTATGTATATGTGTGTGTATGGAGGAGGCGAGAGATAACAAGGGAGTGAATTAGATGCTTTGTATATCTGTTAGTAAATCGGTGATACGTGAGGAAACTGGTGGGGTGAGCTGAGGTGTAGAGAGATTTGCGTGTCGTTGGCATAGAAATGGTATTGGAAACCATGGGAAGCTATCAGCTTACCCAGGGAAGACGTGTAGATTGAGAATAGAAGATGTCCAAGGACAGAACCTTGGGGGACCCCAATGGTAAGAGGAGTAGGAGAGGAGGAAGAAGAGTTGTAAGTGGCACTGAAAGTGTGGTGAGATAGGTCAGATTCGAACCAACGGAGAGCACAATTACAGAGGCCAAGTAAATAGTTTTTTTTATTGAGGAGGGGGTGGTCAACTGTGTCAAAGGTAGTAGAGAGGTCCAAGAGTAAGAGTATGGAATGGTGACTGTTGGTTTTAGCTTAGTAAGTCATTTGTGAGTCTTAGGAGAGCAGTTTCTGTGGAGTGTTGTGGGTGAAATCCAGACTGCAGGGGATCGAGAAGATTATTCTCAATGAGGTGGCAGCTCAGCCAGTTGTAGACTAGACGTTCAAGGAGTTTGAAGGCAAAAGAGAGTAAGGAGATGGGTCTTAATTTGCTAAGATTTGTGGGGTCCAGTGAGGCCCTTTTTAAGTTTGGGGTGTCTAGCGCATGTTTTAGAGGGTTGGGGAAGATGCCAGTAGAAAGAGAGATATTGAAGATATGAGTGAAGGATAGAGCCAGAGGGTGACCGTAATATTTGCAAGGGAACAGGGGACAGTTGGTTAGGTGGGCTTTCGTAAAAAGTTTACCAACTTCCTCTATAGTAGCTGGGGTAAACAAGGGAAGTATTGATTGTGCAGGTGGACAAGGACTGTAGGGTGAGGGAAATATCTGTTCAGTGGAGATCTCATCACAAATTGTATCAGTCTTATTTTTGAAGGGATTAGCGATCTTTTTAAAAGTGAGTTTCTGCTTCAGCGAGTATGAAAATATATATAAAAACAAAAAAAAAACTTGCAATCCCTGCAGTACACTGTGATACACAAAACCATACTTTGTCATCTGTTTGTCACCTTTGTCAACAAAGATTTGTGTGTCAGCTTATCTTGTTTCACCTTAGTGACCAGTCTGTTTTAAGAGACTTTTACTTTACTTCTTCATATATTTTATTTGCAGTATCTCCATCAACTCCAGAACATCTTCCCACTACCCAAACTGAATCTCCTGCCCAGAGGTTCGAAGCTCGGATAGAAGATGGGAAGCTGTACTATGATAAGAGATGGTAAATATTATTCTTCTTTATTGTACTCGGAATCCTTTTTAATATTGCTTGGAAAACATCCAATTCTTATTTAAAAGCTAACTGCACCTTGCAGTCTATTGATATTTCCCCCAGCTCCGTAGCTGAGGGTCCATACTTCAGTATGGACCTGAGCTGGAAGAGGATTCTGCAGGAACTACAACTCAAAAATAATAAATGCACATTTTTGTGTTTTTTGCAATATAAGTTCATTTATTATTGTTTTTTTAAGAGTTGATTTCTGCCTTAACCACTTCGATTCTCCACAAACGCTCCAGAAGATTTAACCCTTGACAAGACTGCTCTAACTGGCTGCTGATGAGAAAAGCTATTTAGCAGTTTATATTTACTAAAATAAATGCAATTCCATGTTGTGTGTTCTGTGGGTGACCATTTATAGTGAATGCAGGGTCCTGGGTTTAGTAACACTTTAACAGGACTGCAATACTGTAGCGGGCAATCTGACACTAACTGATGCTGGGGGTAACCAACTAACTGACACTGACATCACCAGTAACACTAATACATTGATCAGTGATCATACTATATACACTGTTGCTGTACTAATGACACTGGCTGTGGATAGATTAACATCTAGGGCAACTAAGGGGTTAAATATGTGCCTAACTATGTTTAATGTGTGTACAGTGTGCTGCTTTCACTAGCCGATTTGTTTCATATGCTTGCTTTGCAGGCATGAGAAACTGACAGATCGCTTCTTTGGTTCAAAGCTCTGTGTTTACCAACACAAGAGCTCTGGGCTGTGATTGAACACAGCCGATCAGCAGGCCCCAGCCATGAATTATTGGCCGGGACTTGCTGACAGGCTTCCGCTGTGTGCAATCACAGCAGGTGCCAGGTGGGGGGCACACCCTAATTCTGGAAGTAGGCAGCGACGTACCAGTATGTCGGTTTGCCTACAGCCACCGCTCACCCACAGTATAGTGAGGGCAAATGGTTGGCAAGTGGTTAAAAAAAAATATGTAAAGCCAACATTTCATATTCCTGATATGTGCCTGCTGTATCATATACTTGTATGAAAAAGTATCCTGTTCTTTGTATTGCTTTCTCTGTGTGAAATCCCTGGTGTTCTTGCCTATCCCTCTGCTTTCCTCTTAAAAACTGACCATACTGAGCAGGCAAACACACCGTGGTCAGTTCTCTAGCTAGCTGTGCAGGGCACTCAGTCTGCGCTCCTCCATTGATCTTTCTTGTCCTGACATTTCCCCCTCTTAGTAATCAGTGTGCTGCTATTTCAGAAGGTATGCAGTCACTTATACAAAAGGGAAAACAAGTATTTTTTCAATCTGTACACTAATGCTTTGCCTTTCTTTTCTATTTTAAACTGAATGGGTTATTTTACAAGGTGAGGGTTTACAATCCCCTTAAAAATAAATCAATATAAGCTAAATATAGTTTATAGATAAAATCAACAATTTTTTTTTCTGTGAGTCAAGTATCCAATTAGCAAACTGGATTTAGGATGTCTTTAGAGAATGTTTTTTCTCATAGATTTGTTCCAGGAAACATGTTAGAGATCTGTCTGCAGGGGACCATAAGTACAGCTTTCTGAACTTTCCTGTGAGCATTGATAAGACATTCGGGAGATCTAATCCACCCTCATGTACAGCGTTAAAACGTCTGCACTGAAAATAGAGGTAGGAAGGTAAAAGGGAAGAGGTGATAGGTTGCTGTGTGGCAAAACAGAACATTTATATTTTAGACAATAATTTTGGGGCACATTGTACTGCATGAAATCCCTAACATAGCACATTTCCCCACGTCCAGACAGAATCAATGGCAACTGTGTACATTGTTGAAATGGGAAAATATTGGTTGAGGCCTCATTTTGGTTGTTATTGATGGCAGAACAAAAATATGTAAAGTACCACTGATGACAAGAATTAAGTTGTCATCCTTACTTAATTGAATAGTGAGTGCTGGGCTGGATAAGAAATAAATGTACTGGGTGTGGGGACAATTTACCAGCTGCATGCATGTTCATGAACAGTCCCTTCCCTTTAAAAGAAAACCAACTACTACAAAGCATGACAAATCTCCACTAATACTGTGGATATAAAAAGTCTACACACCCCTGTTAAAATGTCGGGTTTCTGTGATGTAAAAAAATGAGACAAAGATAAATAATTTCAGAGCTTTTTCCACCTTTAATGTAACCTATAAACTGTACAACTCAGTTGAACAACAAACTGAAATCTTTTAGGTGGAGGGAAGTAAAAATCCAAAACTAAAATAATGTGGTTGCATAAGTGTGCACACCCTTAAACTAATACTTTGCTGAAGCCCCTTTTGATTTTATTAGAGCACTCAGTCTTTTTGGGTATGAGTCTATCAGCATGGCATATCTTGACTTGGCAATATTTTCACACTCTTCCTTGCAAAAACACTCCAAATCTGTCAGATTGCGAGGGCATCTCCTGTGCACAGCTCTCTTCAGATCACCCCACAGATTTTCGATCAGATTTAGGTCTGGGCTCTGGCTGGGCTATTCCAAAACTTTAATTTCCTTCTGGTGAAGCCATTCTTTTGTTGATTTGGATGTATGCTTTGGGTCGTTGTCATGCTAAAAGAGGAGGCTCCTCCTCATGTTCAGCTTTCTAGCAGAAGCCTGAAGATTTTGTTGCAATATTTTCTGTTATTTGGAACTGTTCATAATTCCCTCTACCTTGACTAAGACTCCACTTCCAGCTGAAGAAAATCATCCCCAAAGCATGATGCTGACACCACCATGCTTCACTGTGGGTATGGTATTCTTTTGGTGATATGCAGTGTTGTTTTTACTCCAAACATATCTTTTGGAATTTATGGCCAAAAAGTTCAACCTTGGTTTCATCAGCCCATAACACATTTTCCCACATGCTTTTGGGAGACTTCAGATGTGTTTTTTCAAAATTTTAGCCAGGCTTGGATTTTTTTCTTCATAAGCAAAGGCTTTTATCTTGCCACTCTACCCCATAGCCCAGATATATGAAGAATACGGGACATTGTTGTCACATGTACCACACAGCCAGTACTTGCTAGATATTCCTGCAGCTCCTTTTAATGTAGGAACATCTTGTAGGCCTCTTGGCAGCCTCCCAGACCAGTTTTCTTCTCGTCTTTTCATCAATTTTGGAAGGTCGTCCAGTTCTTGGTAATGTCACTGTTGTGCCATATTTTCTCCAATTGATGAGGACTGTCTTCACTGTGTTCCATGGTATATCTGATGCCTTGGAAATTCTTTTGTACCCTTCTCCTTACTGATACCTTTGATGCTTTGGAAGCTCTCTGTGGACCATGGCTTTTGCTGTAGGATGCGACTAAGAAAATGTGAGGAAAGACCTACTAGAACAGCTGAACTTTATTTTGGGCTAATCAGAGGCACTTTAAATGATAGCAGGTGTGTACTGACTCCTACTTAACACGATTTTGAATGTGATTGCTTAATTCTGAACACAGCTACATCCCTAGTTATAAAAGGGTGTGCACACTTATGCAATCGCATTATTTAGTTTTTTTATGTTTACCCCCCCCAAAAAAAAAAATTTAGTTTGTTTTTCAATTGAGTTGTACAGTTTATAGGTCACATTAAGGGCTCATGTACACTGCAGCTGCTAGACTGAAGTTTAGGGACAGTTGTGCAGTTTTTTCAGCAGCCCCTGAACTCTCCTTTATGTTTTTCTATGTGTCCATGTACACATTGTCGTTTACAGGCAGTTGAGGTTACAGGCATTTTTTTGAACGCACAAAAATCGTGTTCAGAACTAGAGTTTACCGGCGTTCTAAACGCATTTAGACGCGTTTTTGGGCTGCTCCATATCCAGACGCTGTCCAGAGCCTTTTTTTCTTCCTCAACAATGCATGCACAGGGTTTTCCATGTATTCAAATGGACCTAGTACACCAGTGTAGTCCGTTCCAGGTTTCGCGTGCAGGGAAAAAATGGTAGAACATGCTGCATTACTTCTGCACAGAACTGTACTGGAACACATCAAAACACAGCAAAAAAGCACAAGGAGTGTTGTGTGCACTCCAGAATGCATCCGGAGGCATTACAGGCATTACAGCACTATGTAGCTCCTCCCACAGCGCCAATCATGTTTCATGAGCCATTTTTGCTACAGTTGGAACACCCATCAGAATGTAGTGCTCTCTCTGCTCTCTCTATTTCTCACAAAATGTCTGAAATAGTTAATTATTTACTATTTTTCAGTGCATTCTGGGCATTTGGGAAGGTCTCCTGAGGTTATCTTTTAAAAATGCTTCTAAACGTGGCTAAACTGATGTTTTTAACCTACCTTTTTCTAGCAGTCAGTTTCCAGCGTTCAGAAAAGTTTTTCAAACGCCCCGTGTACATGAGCCCTAAAGATGGAAAAAGTTCTGAAATGATTTATCTTTGTCTCTTTTTTTACATCACAGAAACCTGACATTTTAGCAGGGGTGTGTAGACTTCTTATATCCACTGTATTAGTGGAGATTTGTCATTCTTTGTAGTAGTTGGTTTCCTTTTAAAGGGAAGGGACTGTTCTCTTGGTTTTGTGTTTTTCTTATTTAAGCTGAAACCCAGGTAAACCGCTAAACATACATATGAAATACATCTATGAAAGCTGTTTCAAGAGCTAAATGGCTTATATTCCCGATCGATCATTCCTGAAAATTACACAGCCCTGCCAACCGGGAGACTTGACTTTTCTCTACTGCAGTTAAGTATGACAACAGGGTCTTGTCCCTCCCCCTGCTTATCACTGGACAGTGAAAAGGAAACTGCAGACTAACGAATGCATCTCTGTCACTCTGCTGCCTCCTCCTGTTAGCCTGTTCCATGTTAGTACATAACTACTGCAGAACACCATTATTGGCTCCTTTTGCTGCTTCTCCCTCTCTTCAGAGCACTGCTGTACAGAGGATTGCAAGAGGCTAGTATCGAAATCAGGTACTTGCAGTAGCTGTTTTCAAGAACACATTCAAAGCTTGATTCCAGATTTGAACACCCCCACACCACTATATTTAAAAAAAAATCTTTATATATACAGTATTTTTTAACTGATGTATTTGTTTTTTTTTTTTAACTTTGACGCATGTGGAGCCCTCTTCTGTCCTTTGGCAGTGGGTGGTTCTCTCTGTGGCATTCTCTTTTGAGCCCAGAGTGGCTGATGATGTTCCCGCCCTTGAGGAGCAGGAAGTTGGTTGAATGTTGCTGGGCATCCTTCAACCTGGAAGAGGACCAGCCTCAGATCACAGAGAAGGATACATAGGGCACCTTTTGGAGCATGAGGAGTCTTGTTTGGCAAAAAGGGGGGGGGGGGGTGATTTAAAAAAAATTAAACTTGACTACTTGAATAGACCTGGTACTGATTTTCAACAAATGTATACACACCTAATTTTTTTTTTTAATCCAACTTTAAATGACATAAAGGCATTTAGCCACTAGATGCCACTGTCTGTGCACATATCTGTGTGTTTGTTGGGAAAAGAATGTAGAGAAAATCCTTGGTTTATGTTGTCATTTTATCCAGCCACTGTTTCTATGATTAAGATATGCCTTCCTTAATTTGGTTGTTTTTTTTCTTTCCACCCCCCCAAAAAACAAAAAAAAGTAATTTTTTTCTCTTTACATGTAATATTGTGCAGAATTGCTTTTAATTTATTTCTCTCCCTTTTATGTTGAATTTTCTGCAACTGCAGGCTGTCTTCTCCTGATATTGAAAATTAGTGCATTGTTACCAGTTGTGCATTTTTCGGCAGTTAAATACACAGGAGGCTACAAGTACAATGAAAGTAAAATCTGTGCCATAATAGTCGGTGGCATAATGAATAGGATTATAGTTCTACAGATCTCTTCATGTATTTTGCACGCAGTTTCACATACAGTTAACTGCTCTACAAATGCACAGATGTGACAGGGCTTTCAGTTATTTTTAGGAAATGACTTTGAAATAATATATCTCTTGTTTTTTTTAGCCGAATCCTTTTAACATCTACTGTGTATCAGTGCTAGTCAACTAAAAATATCAAAGTAACGCCTAAAATACGTGGGAGTCTTTGAATCGCGCAATGGTTTTAGATTAACCTCCTTCTGGCACTCTCCTCTTTTTCATTAGTTTTGATGCAGTGCATATGAGATCTGTGTCAGCAAGGGGTTAATCCCCAGATTCTTAATGACAGAATCTATAATTACACACTCAGAAATGGAAATCTGCTCTGCTGGACAGGTTAGTGAGTCAGAGAACAGAACAGGAGGTAAACCTATGTTCTGGAGATGTTTACTCCCTAAATGCCATTTAAATTACATTGTTCTCTTCTAAAGCGAACCTGTACTTTGACCATGTAGGGGAAAGCAACAGGCTTGCTTTTGGTTCTGCTCTTCAAAAGCATATACTGTCCCATCATGTGGCTCCCTCCATGTGATGAGAAATTAGACTTAACTCTATCAAAATGTTTTGTTTGTTTTATTGGTGGAGAAGTAACCCCTTTTCGCATGGTTTTTATTTCTTTCACTCTATTAGCAACTAAATCTCCAGAAGGTTTTACCCTCTTCAGGACTGCGGCATTTTTTTTTCTATTCGGCACTGTGCTACTTCAACTAGCAATTACGCGGTCATGCAACACTGTATGCAAATTAAATTTATATAATTGTTTTCACACAAATAGAGCTTTCTTGTGATGGCATTTGATCACCACTGTTTTTTATTTTTTATTATATATTTGAAAATAACCAAAAATTAAAAAAAATATATTTTCTACTTTGTTTATAAGACATATCCAATAAAAAAAAAAAATCTAATTTTTTTCATAAATTTAGGCCAATTCTGCTACATGTCAGTTTCTTCATCCAGAGGGATCCTCTGACCTGCTCAGTCAGCTGGGACCAGCTTTGATTGCCCTCTGCCAAAACAAGGCACTGCATCCACAGTGTCGCTTCTGCATTCCCAGTACTTCTCATGCTGATGGCTTTTGTGTCTTGCGTTCCTTTTCTGGTACGTTTTCCTACTAGTGGATTGATCCCATTCCTTGTTGACTATGTCAAGTTATGAGTTTTTTCCTCCCTTTTTTTGTTTCACTCATTTTTGATGGGTTCAGGTTGACCAGCTTCTCTCTTGGTCCATAGTTCAGTGCTCCCTCCATGTCGAGTCACTCTCTCTGATGGTTGGCCATTTTTTCCCTGGTCTTAGGCAGCATGTTGAAGGTTTGGCTTTATCCTGTGTCGAGTTTGAGTGTTGGTCTTCTGGCGACTCTTGAGCTATAGGAAGTCCCCGGTTCTGTTTTCTGTTGAACCTGTTGGTGGTTGTCCACCCTCCAGGTGAGCTGCTTTTTGGATGTTCTAACAGTATATGACTTCCTGTCAAAGGTCTCAACCCCTCTGTTTATGATCATGATTGCTACAAACCGAGGCATACTGGGTTAGGAGGTTGTTCTGGATTGTCCTACAGTGTTTTTTTTTTGTTTTTTTTCAAATCCTCTTGTAGGTGGCAGTGTAAACTGACAATATGACTTCCTATGTCCCTCAATGAACTCCAAGACTTTCCAGACTCCTGTTTTTATATTCAAAAGGTGATATAACTGTCACATTATAATGTAGGATTCAGGATTCAGTACTTATATTTTATTATTTTCTTCTGTTTAAAAGAGAATGTTACAAAGTGCATTGTTTAAAAGCGCCACTGGCAACTTTCACAATTCTCTTCAGTACTGAAACCTTTGTATAACCCATCAGAGCCTTCATTATATGCTTTATAGTCATTAGAGATTAATGCTACCATTTACTAATTTATTCTTGCTAAATATTTGCAGGTACTTTACCATTCTAGTTATTGTGAAAATGCCAGCAAAATGCTTATCTTATAATTCTACAGGGCCTACTTTTCTTAGAAGAAAACAAATAAAAGGTGCATTGAGATGTCAAATTGCCAGAATGCCCCATTGGGGAGGTAGAACTGGCTAATGTTATCTGAAGCTTAAAACCGGAGAAGAGCCCAGGCCCAGACAGGTTGACGTCACAGTATTATAAGACCTTTAGTTCTCTGCTCTCTACGCCTCTACTCCAGACATTTAACTCTCTGACTATGTCTCAGCCAATACCCCCTACTTTCTCTCGTATTACTTTTACATATTACTGTAATCCCCAAAAAAGATAAAGACCTTGCTGAATGCACGAGCTACAGACCTATTTCCGTACTCAACACTGACATAAAACTGCTTGCAAAAATACTGGATAACCTGCTTAGGCCCTACCTCTCTGATATCATTGGCCTGGAACAAATCGGTGTCATGCCGGGTAGGGAAGCACGCGACAATATTGTCAAGGCTCTTAACCTAATCTATAGGGCGCGTGTTGAGGGCCTCGAAGGCCTTCTCCTCTCTACTGATCCGCATCAGAAGGCCTTCAGTCGTGTGTCTTGGGACTTCATGTTTGCTACGTGTTCTCATATCGGACTGGCACATGCTGAATTGGATCGCTGCTCTGTATCAAAACCCCACAGCTAAGATCAAGGTCAATGGCACTCTCTCTGACACAATCACTATTAAGAATGGAATGAGACAGGGTTGCCCTCTGTCTCCCCTTCTGTTCATCCTCGCCCTTGAACCCTTCATTTGGCTGGTTCAGCAAACTGAGGTGATTCATGGATTTCGCATTAACAATGAGACTTACAAAATGGAGGCATACACGGATGACCTGTTATTTTTCATATCCCAACCCCACATATTCGTGCCTAACATTTTGAGCATATTCGATCGTTACCATTTCCTCCCCAATTTGAAAATGAACTACACTAAGTCAGAGGCCTTGAATTTAACTGTCCACTCTTCCTCCTTAGCCCTCATTAAGCAAAATTGCTCTTTTAAGTGGGTCCCTCTAGCCCTTAACTATTTAGGCATTTGGCTTACTCCAAATTTGGAGCATTTGTACAAGCAAAACTTTGTCCCCTTATTATGCAAGATTTGGAACGATTTTAAAATCCGGCATGCGAAAACCTTATCCTGGTTTGTCAGAGCAGCCAGTGGTATGGGGTTGCCAGACTTTAAAAAGTAATATTATGCTACTCACATTGCCAGAATCATAGACTGGAATTGTCATTCCATACACAAACACTGGGTTTCCCTTGAAAGCTCCTATTCTTCAGCTCCTTTTAAGATTTTCACCATGGTTGTCAAAGTCTACCTACTGGAAGCGTCTGATGGCTCATCCCTTAATTGGTGCAGCTTTAGATGCGTATCATGATCTTGCGAAGGTTGAGGGTTTTGCTAGCACTCCATGCCCCCTCACCCCCAATGCTGATAATCCTGAGTTTCCCCCTGGGTTGGAATGTGGAGCGATTCCGGTGCATGAGTCGGGTCTATCTCTATTGGCCACTCATTGTCTCAAGCAAGGAGGAGTTAAGTCCAAAGGAGAGCTTCAGGAGATATGAGGTCAGGTTTCTCTCCCATACTGGACTTATTATCAAATACATAATTACTTGACCAACCACAGACTGAAGGCAGCCTTCTCCAGACCTCTTACAACTCTGGAAACGCTATGACTGAAAGGGAAACCCGTTGACAAAACCACCTCTTTGGCCTATTCTTGGCTTCAAATAAATCTTTCTGTCACCCATGACAATTTTCAGCTAGGTTGGGAATCAGCCTTTCAGGCAGAGTTCTCCATTGACTAATGAAGAAAAGCCTGCATTTTTGCTCACAAATCCTCCATCAGTAACAGGACTCAAGAAACCTCCTACAAATTGTTAACGCGTTGGTATGCTACGCCGGACAGGTTAAAGAGGTGGTTTCCCCAGACATCAGGGTTATGTTGGCGCTGTGAGTTAGCGGAGGGCTCCTTGTTCCACGTTTGGTGGCAATGTCCACGACTTAAGCCATTCTGGGATGAAGTTCGAGAGTTGATCTACTCTTATTACGGAGACTGCATTGCCCTTAACTCCTGAATGTTGCCTCCTCCATATTTCTGAGTGCTCTATGAAATTGTACAAGAGATCCTTTGGTGCGGAACCTTTTGAATGCGGCTAAGTCCTTAATTCCCAGACATTGGAAGACCACTCATACCCCTCGATTCAAGACTGGGTTCTGAGAGGTTAATGTTATTCAGGAATTGGAACGGACACTGGCTATGACTGACGACGTGGTTCCCAGGTTTCACAAATTGTGGTCCAGTTGGTATGCTTTCACTTTTTGGAAAGATATAAAGGGCTGATGGGCGAATAGCTCTTTTTCTCTTTTGGACATGTGGGTCATGCTGGTGATTTCTGGGTATCTCTTGCGGAGATAGATCTGTCCTTACTTATGCTATTCTCTTGCTTTCTTTCCTAGCTCTTCATTTTCCTCTGTTCTTACTTTTCTTTCTATCAGATTTGATGATTATACCTGCAAATTGTAAACGTTTTACTATGTGAATGCTTCCTAATGTTTTGATTATACTACTGAGTTTGCTTCGAAACTAATTTGTAAACTGTGTATTACATGATATGATAATATGCTATGCTTTCTTGTAGCTCATTCTTGTCCATATGTTCTGCTTTTTCTTTCTGAATAAAAGCCAATTGTTTAAAAAAAAAAAAAAAAAAAAGTGCATTGAAACTAGTAGCTGCAATAAAAGTGCTTTTACTGAATCAAGCTGTAATATAATGCTTTGTGTCTCTTATTCCGTTTAGGTATCACAAGAGTCAAGCAATATACCTAGAATCAAAGGACAACACCAAAATCAGCTGTGTGATCAGTTCAGTTGGAACTAACGAGGTACATGTACAGGGGAGAAGAGCATTACTGTTAGGTTATCAGCCACATAGGGAGTGCATTGTTTTTATGAGACAGGTGACACAAAGGTTTGAGGAACAGAAAGCAGAGCCATTGTATTGCACTGCTAAGCAGTAAGAAGAGCCAATGTATGTAATAAGACAATATGACTGCTCTCAAGTACATACAGTATATAACTACAAATTACGTGTATTTTGAATTATCTATATTTTTTCATTGCAATAGCAAACCTTTCCTTGCTGATTTGCTGTACTACGCAGTGGTTGTGCTTTCTGCTCCTTTTGCAATGCAGTTCAAGTCTATATGGGAGCTCTGTTACCTGCTAAAGGATGTGTAATTTATTTTATACAGTCCAACCAAACCGCATATCCAGGCTAGTGACTTGAAGTTTTCAGATGCAGTAAAGCAATAGAGTTTGATCACCCCCCCCCACCCCAAGCCTGTGAGTGCACAATTAGTAACCAAGGACTAGGTGAATTTTGCTAAATCTCTGAATAATGTAATCAGAAATGAAAGAATCTGTGCCTCTTTGAGGGCTACCAAATTTTAAAACTGTTGTATTCCTTTCTGAGCGTGACAATGATGGTCATAGACATGATTGTAAAGGGAAAAAGTTATTAAAACAACAATCATGCCATACTTATGAGCTATTTTGCAACTGTTTTGTACAGAGCTACCCAGATCCTTCTCTACTTGGGTCCCTGGCGGGGGTGGTCCTGACTCCTCTCCTCCTCAGATTTTTATGTCACACGGTATTTACGCAGCAGTTGTTCAGATGCAGTTTTACACACTAACAGAATAATACACTTCAATTAATTTTCATGCACACAAACACAATATAATACCCAATTAAAATATAAAATATGGTGTTGCGCCAAGTAAATAGATACCGAACATGTCACGCTTTAAAAATTGCGCATGCTTGTGAAATGGCACCGAGCTTCAGTATTGAAAAATCTCCAAAGGCAACAATTTATAGGCCTTTACAGGTTACCAGTTTAAAGTTGCAGAGGAGGTCTGGTGCTAGAATTATTGCTCTTACGTTTGCAGCAATACCTCACATGTTTGCTGCGATTGCAGCTTACGTATGCGTATGGGACTAGGGGTATGGGGGCGCTTCAAATTTTTTATTTATTGGTGGTAAACTGGTACACTGGCAGATGTTTTTGTGCACTTAGAACACAGACAGATGTTGACGATCCACTAGGGACACAGACAGATGTTGATATTGCAGTGGAACACTATTGAAGATGTTTTGGTACACTGAAACACTGACAGATGTTGATGGGACAATAGTACACTGTAACAGATGTTTTGTGCACTGGTACAGATGTTGACAGGGACAGATGGTGCTTGGTGTACTGTGTAGGGATGACTGCAGTCTGTGTGTAGCTGAACACTAAAATCATCAGCTACACACAGAACGTGACAGGCTGCACTGTGACAGATGTGGCACTGGAACACTGTGACAGATGTTGATGGGACAATAGTACACTGTGACAGATGACAGCTGCACACACAATGTGACAGGCTGCAGCCATCCTCTGTCCCCCCCTCCCCACTGAGCTCAGCAGGAGTGCTGAGACAGACATGTGTCTTGTTTACGCTGTGTGATGGCTGTGATAGTGATCACTATCACATGATCGAGAGAGCCAATCACAGCACCCATGTCCCAATCTGATATGTGCTTTGTTCGAGGGACATAGCTATCACAGGATCGCGCCTCTGTGCTGACCCACGTTCTGATGGGATGTACGGGTACGTCCATTCTGAACGCCGAAGCTCCCACCTTTTCTGTGCTGTGGCCAGGTAGGAAGCGGTTCAAGTCAGAATTGATACGGCAGATGGTGTGAACTGCACATGTTTTTGTTAAAACCTGTGGTGGATTCTTCCGTGTGTGTAAATGTATAACTGGACAATGACCCTGCTCCAGTGACTTTCACTTTCAGCCTGCAGGTGTTTAGATTGTTGTCCTGCGTGCTGGAAAATCTCTTTGCTCGATGAAGCTAGCTGTGTAGTATATTGGAAAAAATGTAGTTGTGTAAACCGTTTGGATCATTCAGTTCCACCTAATATTTGTTTATTTAGGTCATATTCTATACTATCTGCTGCTTATGTGTTTTGCATTATAATTTTTTTAGATTTTGTGTCAAAGGCATTGTTTTATTCCTTTCACTGATGTTGATGTGTGCATAGCCATGTTTCATAGCATTTAAAGTGGTACTAAAGTCTGTTTTTTTCAACTTGTATCTACAGGTAAGCCTATAATAAGGCTTACCTGTAGGTACTGTAAATATCTCCTAAATGTGCACCGTTTAGGAGATACTTACCTGTGTAGAGCACTGGCGCATGCGCTCTAAAGGAATGGCATGCCTGTGCCTTTCCTTCAGAGCTGTGTGCTGTAAAAAAATGACTCCCGCACGCATGCTTGGGAATGACGTCATCGTGGCTTTGCCATTCAAGCCACCAGAGCCCGCAAACCCGAAAGAGGGGCCGAGTGAAGGTGGAAGCGCTGTCAGCTGTGACAGCGCACCGCTGGAGGGCTTTTTGTTTAAGGAAGGTTTCACATAATGTGCTAGTACGTGATGCATACTTGCATATTATGACATTGCCTTGCAGGGGGAAAACTTTTTTTTTTCTGGAGAGTTTACTACCAATTTAAGTCCCTGGTCACATCGGGTGCGACTTGGCATGCGATTTGCATGCCAGGCAACTTGCAAATCGTATGCCAAGTCGCACCTTATTGTCCGCAATTAGAGCTGTCATATCGGTGTGGCTCTGACTTGATCGGAGCCGCATCGATTTCCAAAGTATTGCATGCACTACTTTTGTTGGGATTTGTATAGACATCTGTGTCAGATGTCTTGCAAATCGCAATGAAATCGGCAGGTCACCCGATTTTGAAATTGTGTGACTTCACTGTAATCGGCTTTAATGTGACTGGGGGGTAAGGGGTTAAAGCAATCTTACAGCTGCAGGCATTCCAGTTCTCAACTATTTGGGTTTACAGCTGTCAAATGCTGGCAGGCTGAGGCCAGGTAAACAGTAGTTCAAGTGCTGTCTGTACTCCGTCTACTAAGGCAGAGTGTAGGGACATTAGCACTCTAATTGACTCCTTAAGTCCTCATAAAGTGGACCTGCCAGCTCGTTGTGCTGCTTCTCACAGTCTAAGCTCTTCTGTACAGTGGACTACAAGGAACAGATGCCAAGTCAAATTCAAGTACTCACACTGCATTAAAAAAAAACACATTTAATGATGTGTTACTGAGAACACAACTGGTTTTAACCACTTTACCCCCTTCCTGCCCAGGCCAATTTTCATCTTTCAGCGGTGTTGCACTTTGAATGACAATTGCGTAGTCATGCAACACTGTACACTTATGAATTTCGTATCCTTTTTTTCCACGCAAATAGAACTTTCTTTTGGTGGTATTTAATCACTGCTGGGTTTTTCAATTTTTGCTAAATAAATGAAAAAAGACTGAACATTTTGAAAAATAAAACCACATTTTTCTTCGTCTGTTATAAAATTTTGCAAATGCATAATCTTTCTTCATGAATTTAGGCCAAATGTATACTGCTTCTCAAATCCGTGTATATTATTTAGTCTATAGGAAAGTTATCCTCAAACTGTAATTTGTACATCTGAAAATTGATCAGTCCTGATGTACTGATGGCCTATCTCATTTCTTGAGACCCTAAAATACCAAGACAGTACAAATATTCCCCAAATCACCCCTTTTTTTCAGCGTCATCTTATAATGGTGATCAGGGACACTGACTGGTGACCGTATGTGACAAAAAAAGATGAATTTTTAAATTGTTTTTTCATTTTTTTTCTTTACTTTTTTTATGCTAAAAGCAATACAATGTACTCTAGGGCTCTGGGGAGGTGATCAGGATTTTTATTTTTTATTTTGCATACTAGGATTGCCTATAACAGTGAAAATCACTGTTTATAAACAACCATTTTTACTGAATGAAATTGATTAATTTAGTTTTTAGCTGTTGCCAATCACAGCTAACCACAATAGTAATCACATTGTACAGATTGGCTGTGATTGGCCCAGTCTGTACCATGTGAGCACTGTGATCAATCACAGAGATCACCACAATATTACACAATGAATGTCATGTGATCTCCTGTGATTGGTCACAGTGATCACATGGTACTGGCAGTGGGCTGATACGCTGATCTGTAATCAACTACGCTGATCTGTAATCAGCTACGCTGTCTGACATATCGCTACGCATTGTGACCTATATTCTGGGGAGCACATCATAAGATGTCCACCCAGAACAGCGAATGTCCTGGCAGCGAGCCGGTACTTTATGATGGGTGGGAATGTGTTAAGTATCCATGCTGTAATGTTTGAAATTGCTTGTTACTGCCATTTGGGTGCTTTCTCCATTTGCCATTGAAGAATGTAAAGTGTTAATTGTTGAATGTAATGTTTTCATCGGCTCCTTAGTTTAGAAGAACATCCTACCTTTTACTTATATCAGGGTTCTTTTCTAATTATATTCACTGAACTTTTCTTTGCAGATTTGGGTGAGGAAAAGCAGTGACAGCACAAAGATGAGGATCTACCTAGGCCAGCTACAGAGGGGCTTGTTTGTTATCCGGAGGCGTTCTGCTGCATAAAACCCACTGGTCTCACCAGTCGTCTAATGTGACAGTTCCTTTATGACACATCATCTTTCATCAGGATGACAGTTGGCATCACTGACCTGCACAGACTGCGAACTATGATCAGTGAACATTACCTTGTATAGTAAAATTTTCAAATCCTTTTTAGTGTCAGTGGTGCTGAAGACTTGCGGGGATAGACGATTCAATTATTCTTCAGTATATCTTGCCCTGAAGATCTTCTTGTGTTTTTTTTTTTTTTTTTTTTTTTTTTGTCTCAGTATTGAGCTGCACAAAGAATCAACTGCATCTTCTGCGAAGAGAATTGTTTCACAAAATCTCAGTGCTGCTGCATAAATGAGTTTGTTTTTTAGCCAGCTTATCACAAAGCTCACAGTGACTATAACAAATTAAAATTAACAGATTTTTTTTAACTTGTTTTGTTGTAACTATAATATGATCTTTATGTTTTACTAAAGCAGCCACTTTTAGATGCAGAATAAAAGGCAGGGAGTAAGATCTTAGATATTATTTGTTTTCATACATTTCATTGTTGCCACCAGTGAATCTTGCTCATTTGTATTTCAGGTTTGGTGCTGACGGTTTTTAAAACCACCACAACCAAACTGATAAATTCATAATTCAAGTAGGATACGATCTCAGGAATTTTTGTGGAAATATTGGTTCTTTGTATTCCTCTGCTTCTATTAGTTGTCAGCGTATTGTTGTAAACTTTATCTCAAGCTGCTTTAAAATGTATTCATTTTAACATTTTCAGTGTTTGTTTACGTGTTTATTCTGTATGTACTAAAAAAGGGACCATAAAAAAGATTTTAAAATTAATTTGTGTTAATTTTAAAGATGATAAACCATCTGCTGGCACGTATGGTTGCAGTTACACATCTTCACATACCCTGTAGGTGCCCTGGTAGTCCTAAGGTCCATTGGGGTTTATTTACTTTTTTTTTTGGTCCATCACTATGATTGGCCTAACAGATCAATGGCAGATTTCACTGCAGTGTGGGTCAGAGTTCAGATTAAGTAAAGTCAATATTTGACATTTGAGTGCCTGAATTTCCAGTGGTTCTCTGACACTGCAGATATGTGTAAGTATAGACTCCTGAAGGTGCCTGTTTGCCATGCATGCTGATGGTTTAATTGCTTTGAATTGAACACAGTGAACTTAAAATGGTTTAGAAGACTTTATATTTTGAACAGATGCTTTTATCATTTTGAACTTCTGATTTTATGCATTTGAGGGGCTGTCTTTTGGTACTTTAAATCGTGTGTGGACACCATAACAAATGTTTCATTTTGAGGCTTCCTGTTGCCAAGCTTTATGTGCATAAGCCATAAGTTGACCTATATCATCAGTTATTTAAAGCTGCAGTAAACTCACACAAAAATAAAGCACTCTGCATTCCATACTGTGTGCTCGGAATGCAAAGCATCACTGCGCATGCGCAGGTAACAACTTTGGCTATTTCTGATGTGAATATCTCCTAAATGGTACATGTTTAGAAGCTATTCATTGTACCTACAGGTATGCTTGTTTGTAGGTTTACTTGTACAGTGGGGATCGAAAGTTTGGGCACCCCAGCTAAAAATTTGTATTAATGTGCATAAAGAAGCCAAGGAAAGATGGAAAAATCTCCAAAAGGCATCAAATTACAGATTAGACATTCTTATAATATGTCAACGAAACTTAAATTTTATTTCCATCATTTACACTTTCAAAATAACAGAAAACAAAAAAATGGCGTCTGCAAAAGTTTGGGCACCCTGCAGAGTTAATATCTTGTACTGCCCCCTTTGGCAAGTATCACGGCTTGTAAACTATTTTTGTAGCCAGCCAAGAGTCTTTCAATTCTTGTTTGAGGTATCTTTGCCCATTCTTCCTTACAAAAGTCTTCCAGTTCTTTGAGATTTCTGGGCTGTCTGTCATGCACTGCTCTTTTAAGGTCTATCCATAGATTTTCAATTATGTTGAGGTCAGGAGATTCCTGTCTGTCACGCACTTTTAAGGTCTATCCATAGATTTTCAATTATGTTGAGGTCAGGAGATTGTGAAGGCCATGGCAAAACCTTCAGTTTACGCCTCTTGATGTAATCCTCCGTGGATTTCGAGGTGTGCTTAGAATCATTATCTATTTGTAGAAGCCATCCTCTCTTTAACTTCAGCTTTTTCACAGATGGCATCAAGTTACCATCCAAAATTTGCTGAAATTTTATTGAATCCATTTTTCCTTCTACTCGTGAGATGTTCCCTGTGCCACTGGCTGCAACACAACCCCAAAGCATGATTGATCCAACCCCATGCTTAACAGTTGGACAGAGGTTCTTTTCATTAAATTCCGTGCCCCTTCTCCAAACGTACCTTTGCTCATTCCGGCCAAAAAGTTCAATTTTAACCTCATCGGTCCACAGAACTTGTTTCCAAAATGCATCAGGCTTGTCTATATGTTCATTTGCAAAGTTCAAACGATGATTTTTGTGGTGAGGACGTAGAAGAGGTTTTCTTCTGATGACTCTTCCATGAAGACCATATTTGTACAAGTATCTCTTTATAGTGGAATAGTGTACCACAACTCCAGTGTCTGCCAGATCTTTCTGGAGGGATCGTGCAGTCAAACGTGGGTTTTGAATTGTTTTTCTCACAATCCTGCGAGCTGTTCTGTCTGATATTTTTCTTGGTCTTCCAGATCTTGCTTTAACTTCCACTGTTCCTAATGACTGCCATTTCTTAATTACATTCCGAACAGAGGATATTGACATCTGAAAACGCTTTGCTATCTTCTTATAGCCTTCTCCAGCTTTGTGAGCGTCAACTATTTTCAGTTTCAGTTTTCTAGACAACTGCTTAGAAGAACCCATGGTGCTGATTGTTGGGGCAAGGTCAGATGAGTCTGGGCATTTAAAACCTTTGAGATTGACATAACCTCGTCTTCCCAGATGATGATTGAGAACAATCCATGACACTGGCAGGTCTCAGCTTGGCAAAGAAGGCAGTGCATGCTATAAATTCTGCAGGGTGCCCAAACTTTTGCAGACACCATTTTTTTGTTTTCTGTTATTTTGAAAGTGTAAATGATGGAAATAAAATCTAACTTTTGTTGACATATTATAAGAATGTCTAATCTGTAATTTGATGCCTTTTGGAGATTTTTCCATCTTTCCTTGGCATCTTTATGCACATTAATACAAATTTTTAGCTGGGGTGCCCAAACTTTCGATCCCCACTGTAGGTATAACTTAAAAAAGAGAGTTTACTACTGCTTTTAACACATTGCTTATTGGTAGATGAATTCTGTTTTTCTTTGTGGAGAACAGAGGTTTGTCCTTCTACACATAAGGCAGGGCTTAAACTTTCGAGTCTAGACCTATAGGTACTACCCAGGCACAAACCTTACTCTCCACCAGTTGCCCCACCCTACCCTGCCCAGGTCCACCTCCAACCCTGGCCCGTCCCCCAGCCGTGCCCCAAACCACGCCCCCTTAAAGCTTATGAAATTACATTTTTCTTTAGAGTAAAGAGTCCAAAATATAAAAAAACTGCAATTATAATATAGCTTTATTATGTCAATTTAAACATAACAGCAATAGCTTAATAGCAATAGGGTGCAATCAAAATATCACATTTTACAACTTTAAACCTGTAGTAAACATTTTGTATTTTTCATTGATGATAATTTAATGATTACACAGGGAGAGCCACATTCTCCTGATATACAGTGCACAGAGCCCAATGATTACACAGGGAGAGCTGCATCCTTCAGATGTACAGGATATATCAGCACTGCAGCACACGTGATTGGCTTCTTGTGCTGCTTCTCCCTCTCCCAGTCTGGACTCTGCTGTACAGGGGCTGATACCAGGTTAAATATAGGTACATACTGTGCTTGCATGTAAAAAGAAAAATACATTGAATGATGAATTAATCAATACAGAGCTGCATTAATATGTATTTGTTTTTATCTTTCTAATTCATCTTTTATTCATTTACTGAATGCCCCTTTGCAAGGACTGACTCTAATTTGCTTTTTTTTTTTTTTCCAAGGGACATTTGTGAGTTTTAAATATAAGCTTAATATTACTATTGCCCCAGTTAATCTCCTATTCTCATAATGGATCCTCTCAGCGGAGGAGAGCGGACCTCTCCTGCACCTGTCCCCTCAACGGTGCTGCCAGTGTAATGGCGATGCCGAAGAAGAAGCCGGAAGTTGGACACCAGAACTCGGCTTCACAATGAGGCTTGGAGCGCAGGTGGAGCCACTCCATCTGTGCTCGCCACACAAGGATTTCCCCTCGCATTTGGCAAGCAGGCGAGCAAGCAGGCGAGCGGCTTTTTCAAGCCCTGACATAAGGTATGAGCAATGATAAACTTTGGCAGACAAGACTACACAAGTTAGTTCTTTAACCAGTGCTCAAGTGTCCCCAATCAGCTGCACAATATCACCCTGTGTTGAATTTCAGTATGTAAGTTCAAAAATGTCCAGCGCTTAACCACTTTGACCAGGCCTTTTCTGACACTTTTTGTTTACATTTAAAAATCCGTTGTTTTTGCTAGAAAATTACTTAGAACAACAAATATATATTCTCCAAAAAATTAAAGGAACACTTTTGAAAACACATCAGATCTCAATGGGGAAATATATCATGCTGGATATCTATACTGATATGGACTGGGTAGCGTGTTAGAAATGGAAGGATGCCCTATCGTTTGATGGAAATGAAAATGATCAACCTACAGAGGACTGAATTCAAAGACACTCTGAAAATCAAAGTGAAAAAATGATGCAGCAGGCTAGTCCATTTTGCTGAAATTTCATTGCAGCAACTCAAAATGGTACTCAGTAGTTTGTATGGCCCCCACGTGCTTGTATGCATGCCTGACAATGTCGGGGCATGCTCCTAATGACACAACGGATGATGCCCTGGTGTATTTACTCCCAGATCTGGAATAAGGCATCACTGAGCTCCTGGACAGTGAGGTGCAACCTGGCGATGCCGGATGAACCGAAACATGATATCCCAGAGGTGTTCTATTGGATTTAGGTCAGGCGAGCATGGGGGCCATTCAATGGTATCAATTCCTTCATGCTCCAGGAACTGCCTGCATACTCTCACCACATGAGGCTGGGCATTGTCATGACCCAGGAGGAACCTAGGACCCAATGCACCAGTGTAGGGTCTGACAATGTGTCCAAGGATTTCATCCTGATATTTAATGGCAGTCAGGGTGCCATTGTCTAGCCTGTAGGAGGTTTGTGCGTCCCTCCATGGGTAAGCCTCCCCAGACCATCACTGATCCACCACCAAAAGGGTCATACTGAACAATGTTACAGGAAGCATAACATTCTCTACGGCTTCTCCAGACCCTTTCATGTCTGTCATATATGCTCAGGGTGAACCTGTTCTCATCTCTGAAAAGCACAGGGCGTCAGTGGGGGTCCTGCCAATTTCTGGTGTTCATTGGGAAATGCCAATCGAGCTCTATGGTTCCTGGGCAGTGAGCACAGGGCCCACTAGAGGACGTTGGGCCCTCAGGCCACCCTCATAAAGTCTGTTTCTGATTGTTTGGTCAGAGACATTCACACCAGTGGCCTGCTGGAGGTCATTTTTGTAGGGCTTTGGCAGTGCTCATCCTGTTCCTCCTTGCATAAAGGAGCAAATACCGGTCCTGCTGATGGGCTAAGGACCTTCTTCGGCCCTGTCCAGCTCTCCTTGAGTAACTGTCTGTCTCCTGGAATCTCCTCCATGCTCTTGAGATTGTGCTGGGAGACACAGCAAACCTTCTGGCAATGGCATGTATTGATGTTTCATCCTGGGGGAGTTGGACTGCTGGTGCAAACTCTGTAAGGTCCAGGTATCGCCTCATGCTACCAGTAGTGACACTGACCCTAGCCAAATGCAAAACTAGTGAAAAACAGTCAGAAAAAATTGTCAGTGGCCTCCACCTGTTAAACCATTCCTGTTTTGGGGGTTGGCTCATTGTTGCCCATCTAGCACACCAGTTGTTAATTTCATTAACACCAAAGCAGCTCAAACTGATTAACAACCCCCTTTGCTACTTAACTGACCAGATCAATATCCCAGGAGTTTAATTGACTTAATGCTATACTCTGATTAAAAAGTGTTCCTTTATTTTTTTTGAGCAGTGTATAATTAGCAGAGGCCCTAAAGAATAAAACTGCTACTTTTTTTTTGTCACACGACATTTGTCCATCAGTTTGTTTTTTTTTAACACAAATGTTTGGGAAAAAGATACACTTGAATTTGAATGCACACAGACACAATATGATCCCCAATTTTTGGTAAGATGTAAAAGATGTTGCTATGCCGAGTAAATAGATACATAACATGCCACGCTTTAAATTTTGCATGCTTGTGGAATGGTGACAAACTACAGGATTTAAAAATCTCCATAGGCAACGCTTTAAAAGCCTTTTACAGGTTACCAGTTTAAAGTTACAGGAGATTTGGTGCTGGAATTATTGTTCTTGCTGATATTTGCGGCAATATCTCACATCTGTGGTGCGATAACCATTTACGTACCAATGCAGAACCGAGGTGTTAACAGTGTCTTTTTATTTTGTTTTATTTTCTACCACTTTTATTGTTATCACAAGGAATGAAAACATCCCCTGTGATAACAATAGTCAGTGACAAGCCCTCTTTATAAAGAGATCTGGGGTCTGTTAGACCCCATTTGTCTCTTCTGCCCTTAAAAGCATTTGATCACACAGAGAGCTTCCTGGAGCCAAAAATGGCTTTGTTGACATTTGTCGAAACTGGAAATAACAAAATCCTTATTGCTTTCGGTTTCCTATAGCGTAGAGATGATCGGGGACATGCCAGTCCTCAATCAGCTCTAGGGTAAGCTGGCTTCATTGTGGACTCGGCAATGGGACAGTAAACGGTTCCCCCTCCCATCACCCGTAAAAGCATACATAAAAGTTGCCACTGGCTAAAAAAAATAAATGCAGGGATGTATGTAGCTTGCAGGTATCACCCTGGTATAATCACTTTAAGTACTGAAGTAAATGTATGTATTGCGGTCTTCAGGTGCCTAAATATATGCAGCTGTTTCTTCAATCAATCAACAGGCAAGTATATCCAGTGGTTTCAATATCAAAGATTCTTACCAGATTTTCTGACCCATACACAAATGGGTCTAATAAAGCTTTCTTTCACTCCCAACGGCTCTGTGTCTTACTTAAACCTCTTCACAATCTCTCCATTGTTTTACCGTAAAATAAATAATTCATAGTGCAGTATCTTCTAAACTATAATACACTTTCCACTCGTGTGCATACTAAAATGCATATGTAATCACCAATGATTAATGACTTTGTGACTCCCTTTTCAGCAGATCGCAGGTGCAATGCTTGGATCCTGCAGACACTCCATACTACAAACTCTGGCACAGAGTTTTATGATTTATGGGTACTAGAAGGCCTTCATGTTGTTATTTAACTACGTATCTTAAGACCCTTCCACCATTAAGGCAATTTGGCCAAACCTGTTCGCCATGGCAAGCTATGTGCACCACATTATTTTTTTATTTGGAATGCTAAAGGTGTTCCAGGTCTTTTACAATTCTAGCAACACCCCTGGCACAATGAAAACCATTGCCTGTTTTCACTGTGGTGCATTAAGAACATTTTTTTTATATCAAGCAATGGGATCAAGATCTTGCACACAGGCTCACTGATTTCATAAAACACCCCTGCTACGTCAATGTAAATGCAGAGGCAAAACTGCTGGTTTAGAATTGGATAGCCTGCAGCCTTCAGCAGGCTGCAACTTCACCTGATTCATACCTTACTGTCCATAGCAGGCACTAGGACTATAGGAAGGCAAGATGTGTGACATGTTGACTCATAGAAAAGATCACTGACCCCTACTTCCCATTATTTCAAATTTGGGGTAGACAGGGATGATGGTTCTGATTGCCACATGTTCTCTTACTAAACCTGTACTTATATTTCTACTTGCTTTTTATTTATTAATTTTGCTTACATACTGTTTAGTTTGCCTGATCCATTCACGAAAAGTTTGTTATAGGTGTAGTTCTCCTGTAGTAATCGTAAACATGACAGAATAGCACAGCAGGGAGTCAGGATCTGTAAAGCAGTATATTTAATGCAAACTGTGGGAGAAATGTACCAGCCAATAGCCATAAATGAAACTCTGTTCCTCCTACAGAAAACTTATAAGCACTATGCACTACCATGTTCCTAGGTACTTCTGGCCCACAAGCACAGAAATATTGATTGAACCATTTCTAAACATGAACACCACTGAACATTCCAATCTGAGCTCAGTAAGTGGTAATTGTGATGTATTTAAGAAAGCGAGGTATACTGCCAAGTAAGGATAATCTCTCTGAAATGAAAAAAATGATTTTTTTTTTCTTTTGTTTGAAAGAACAAAAAGTTCCATTACGTTTTCATAATTACTAGTCTGAAGAGCAAATATTTCCATTTTCAGGGACACCTGGAATGTTATTGTAACAAACATGTCAAATGTGTCCTGGCAGAATTTTCACAACCTATTGTTATAATTTCTGCATTATGATTCATTTTTGACCTTCCCAGATTACAAACACTTGTCATGGATGTCAGAACAGGTACATGTGATCCTTTTGTTGCCTTTCATTAATTGTGACATACTGTATAGTCATTTGTTAGATGTGTTCATGTAGAGGGTATTTGGTACACAGTGTGCATTTACAAGGGTCCTAAAGCAACTTACTAGTTACTAGTATTATGCAGTCAGAGGTGCTTTCATATACCTACAGCTGTCTCTTGCATGGGTGAAAATTGTGTGCTTCTGGGTAAAACGTTGCCACATTTTAGTAGAGTCAGAGCTTCCTCAGCTCTTCTGTTCCAGCACATGTATGAGAATAATGTTAAAGTATAAAAGCAAAAGGTTTTTTTTGGATAGAGTGGAGAGCGATTAGAACACCTGCCAGGTTTTTATGGAAGTCTGCATCCCCATTAGGAAGATTCACCCTCTTTATTTGTCCTGTTTACCTATATCAGCAAGAGTGAGAGGGAATGAAAATCACAAATTTTAGGTTGTCCCCAGAGCAGGAATAGAGGGGAAATCCTCCAAATGAGATGATAGTTCTGGGGAACTTCCCTGTGGCAATGGGAAAGAAAGTAAAGGAAAATCTTTCCAATGGGACACAAATGACAAAGAAAAAAAAATCACAGGAGTTATAACTCTCCCTTACTGTATTCGAAAATGAAAAAAAAAATGAGTTCTGTTTTAAAGCCCATTTCCAGGAAAGTTTCTACCCCCTATAACTGATCACGGGTTGTGAGGAGGAAAGAAAACTTATTTTAAAGAAAAAAGTCTAACTTAAGTGAATGGTTTTAACTGTAACCAGCAAGGGTCCTTCTTCAGCTATCCATGTCACAACCTGCAGTGGTGTATTTAGGTTTTGTGCTGCCCTAGGTAACACAAAAATGATCTGCCCCCCCTATAGATACCGACCAACACAAACCCCCCTTCCCCCTCCCACGCAGAGAACCTGACATTGACCAACAACACCCCTGCCCCTCACTCGGGAGAGCCTTCCACTACCCCCACCAGCCGTGATAGAGAGACACTTATCTTCACAGTTCTGGACATCCCCAGGAACGTGAGCCAGTCTCTACATACACCATCAAGCATCCCACAGAGGGCTCTGAGGAAGAGGCAAGTCCTCGAAACGCGTCAGCCTATTGGATGTCTACATTCCCCATTACGGACTGTTACTCAGTGCGGTGTTGACCCAGCTGTTCTTTTATGATGTGCCTTGACTTTATTGTCGTTTGTGAGTACAACACCTATTTTATTTCTTATTAAACATTTTTTATGGTAATGCACTAGGCCTGTGCACCCTCTGTTTGTTCTTTCCTCATTTAATAGATATTCTCACCTGCTCTCCTGATCTGACCTCGGCTTGGCTAATATATATTCTCACCTGCTCTCTTCATCTGACCTCAGCTTGGCTAACTGATATTCTCACTCGCTCTCCTGTGTATGACCCTGGCTATCCTATTGACTACATCTGCTCCATTCTCCACCTGGCATTTGACCTTGGCTTTAAACTGACTACTCTGTGGTCCTCTGCTACCCTGAAGGCCTGCATACCTCTCACGGGTGCCACCTGTCTGCAGACACCGTTTCAGTGCATCAGCTGTGCTCCTTTGTGTACCTCTGAGAAGCACTCCTACAGGTGACCCGTGCTACTTTAGGCCTGACTCCTCCTGTCCCATATCCAGGGGGGTCTGGAACTTAGCTGCAAGGAAAGCCCTCTCTCCATTGGCCTCTAACACATGTTTATAATGACCCCCTTCTATTCAGCTTTTTAAACAGGATAGACTAATCTAATCATCCTGTATAACATAAAAGGGGTATAATTTGCGCAGTAAAGTTTCTTTTGAGGACAAATTATTAATTATAAGTACCTTAGTATATTAATTATATAAATACCTGGAATTATCTTCGTCTGAGATTAGGAAATTAATTTTATGTTGTTTTCATAGCCTTAAAGTGTATATAACTCTATTTTTTTTCTATGTGTGTGTTCACATATGTGTATTTTATAAAGCATAGTCTTTATCATGTTCATGTACTTCTTCCAACTAAAGTACCTTCTTGATCCTGCCAGTTATCTTCCTTCCTTGTTCTAAACTGACCACACAGAAGCTGATCTATGTTAGCTTGGTCAGTTTTCATCCTTTGGTTGGCCATTCAGAGGTACAGGACACTGTGCAGAAACAAGCCATGCCTATATTGGGTAGTTTGTTCAGCCACCACAATCCCTGACTATTCATAGCCTACCAATTGAGCACACCCCCTGCTCAAACTCAGTGTGCATCTTGCCTCAGACTGAGCAGGCTGTAAAATACAGGCACACTGTTTGTTTGCACAATGTTCTGTAACGAGGGGCGGACTGACCATTTGGAAACTTGGGCACTGCCCGAGGGCCCGGGGTCAGTGGGGGGCCCCATGAGATGCCTCTGGTACCTTTTTCATAGACTTTTTTGAGTTTGGGCAAGGACACAGGGGCCCCATGATCCCCTATTGCCCGGGGGCCCCATGAGTTGTCAGTCCGCCCCTGCCTGTAACACCGTCTCCCCCATCCAGAAAAAGAGATGCATATTCACATGACAGAATGTTTTAACTGTGTACAAAAAGGTAAGAGATTATTTCTGAAAGTGAAGAAAAGCAGTTATGGTGCTTGCATAATTAAAACTGTATTAGAAAGTGTCCATAACATAGTATGTTCACAACTACTTGAACCTCTTCACATCGAGCGCATGCAAATATGTGACCTCTCAGCGGCTGGGCCTTGACATCGAGCAGCTGCATATTTGAGTACCATTTGAAAACAAGCGTGCTGAGAGCGCGTGCCTTCCTAGCACGTGTCGGCATCCCACAGAAAGGTCCCGATCTCTCCTTGCGATTGGGACCTTTTCAATCATGTCACAGCCAATCACTGTGGTCACATGACCCTAAACCCCGCCCCTGCCTCCTGATGTCAGAAACCCCTTAAAGGGCCAGGAGGCGCCGACATGAAGGGGTTAATGTGCATCTGTGCCCAGGCTCTTGATGGTAAAACCCTCGCTCACCAGTGTAGCTTCAGGCACTGTCCAGCAATTCATCTGCAAACCTCACATAAGTCAGGTTTCAGCCAGTTTATTACATTCTAAAGCAAACTTTCAAAACAAAGATCCAATTTATTGTCCATCAGACTTTGGGGGGCCAGACTATGGCCAGCAGCAGTGGACATTTTCCTGGCATTAATGTAAGTAAAAATTGCCACATTTGGTATTAGGGGGAGGAATGGGGCCCCATTGTTGGTATCAATTGGAAGGAATAGTGCCCCATCATTGGTGTCACTGGGAGAAATGATCTTCCAATGTTGGTGTCAGTTGGCATATGCCTCAGTGAGAGAACAGTGCTCCAAGGGCCAGATAGCGGCAATCAAAGGGCCGCAGTTTGGAGACCACTGTTCTATAGCTATGGAGACCAGCAATGGCTTGTTTTAAAGCTTTTACTGCTTGTTAACAATATGGAAATACTTTAGGGCAGATCTAGACATATCTCACCCAGAACTAGGAACTGGGTGTAAAATCCTAAGAGCCTGCACTAAGCAACCTGACAACACAGGTAGCTGAATGATACAGTACATAGCTAAGCAGCAGTTAAAAAGAAAACATTTGTTTTGTGATTATTAAATCCTATCAGACACTAAAACATTGAATATTTAAAGAGGAACTTCATCCAGGAAGTCAAAAACAGAAAGTCAGAAGCTACAAGTACTGTAGCTGCTGACTTTTAAAAAACACATACCTCATAGCCTGTGATATCCATTGCTGCCTTCCTTGCACCGGAATTCTTTGCATTTTTTTTCCCATGCCACTATCATGAATCCTGAATTCAGGAGTTGACTGTCACTTTCTGATCACTCACAGATGACCCACAGCTGAAGTGCTGGTAAGACTGTCCTGAAGTCTTCTGGGATGTGTGATGTGATATGCCAAAAGACTGTGTGCAGTCTAGGGCAGGGGTGTCAAACTGGAGGCCCTCCAGCTGTTGCAAAACTACAAGTCCCATCATGCCTCTGCTTTTGGGAGGCATGCTTGTAACTGTCAATTTTGCAATGCCTCATGGGACTTGTAGTTTGGCAACAGCTGTAGGGGTGCCAGTTTGACACCCGTGGTCTAGGGCTATGTAATCTTTGCCTAGGTGAAGAAGTGTGAGTGAGTACCAGCAAAACAAAGACACTTTATTTAAAAAAATAAAAAAGACATGCAATTCTCTAACATGTAGGGGGGAGTATTAACTGGGTTTTATTTTGTGCGGAAGTCTGCTTTAACCACTTCCCGTCTGGTCCATATACATATATGGCTGGACGTGAGCAGTGCAAGGAACTGATTGCTGTTCATAAACGGCACCCGCCATTTCAGCCTGTGCGCACTCCCTGGGAGATCCGGTGCCTGCTGTGTCCCGAGGACACAGCGGAACACCGATCGCTATACGGGACCTCTGTGTGAGGTCCTGATCATGTGATCACTGATTGGCCACTCAGTGATCACATGAATAGTAGTAAGCAAGATGTCACTTCTAACATCATTGCTACTACTAGTGAAATCTGTGAATGTCACAGAGGTAACATGGTACAAGGCTATTTACAACAGCCTTGTACCATGTGACAAGCTGTGACCAATCACAGCTCTCACAGTATTTCTCAATGGCTGCAAGAATGCAGCCAGAGACAAGGAGAAATGATTGCTTTTACAGCCTTTATGGGTGTAAAAGCAATCGGTGTAAAAAAAAAAAAAAAAACCCTTCATCAACCCCCACAAGTAGTACAGTGTCATTATGGTGACACTGTACTGCTAGGGTGACAGTATGTTAAAAAAAGAAACAAAAACAAATAGTAATATAAAACATTTAAATAAAACTGTAAAACAATTTTTTTGAAAAATTATAATTTTTGGTTATAAACTAATTTGGGTTATTTTTTTTACTAAAACGATGACTGAATAAATTTTGGCCAAGATTTATGAAGAAAGATTATTTATTTGCAAAATTTTATAAGAAAAACACTTTTTTTCTAACTTTTTGGACTTTTTCATTTATTTAGCGACAAAAAATAAAAATCCCAGTGGTGAATAAATACCACCAAAATAAAGTTTTATCTGTCTCAAAAAATGCTAAAAAATTCATATGGGTACAGTGTTGCATGACCGCGCAATTGTCATTCAAAGTGTGACAGCACTGAAAGCTGAAAATTGGCCTGGAAGGAAGGGGTAAAAGTGTCTGAACTTGAAGTGGTTAAAGAGTATAAATATGCCAATGTTAACAATACCTACAAAAAGTAGCTGCTTGGCTTTACATTTAAAAAGATGAATAGAGCATGACAAAAGTGAAGTATGGTTAATATTATGAAAGATCTAGGGCAGATTGGGATACGACTGAAGAACAATTCCAAGACTGGTCCACATGACCAGATTGTACCTAGCAGTGGGAGTGGCTTATTAAACAGGCTCTGTGCCTGTTCGCTGTATACATTGCACACATATGCCCCAGTCCTTCATACATAATACTCTATTACATGTGAGGGTTTCACAGACACCCATAAACCTCAGCACAAAGGATCATTATTAATAAAATGACACTTCTCTATAACATATGCGTTTCTGCACACAAAATGCTATCACTTTGTCTAAGTCTGTCTTTACCCTTGGTTCACACCTAAGCATTTTCCACAGCGTTTTGCAGAAACGAACTACAGTCCATTTAACATGATTTCCTATGCGACAGGTTCACATCTCTGCTTTTTCACCCAGTGTGTTTTTTGGAAAGGGTCAAGGACTTTTTTAAATGCAAAAAGTTGCATTTTTGGTTCTATGGACTTCAATGGAAACACTGCAGAAAAGTATGTAGTGCATTTTTGCTGCGTTTTTGATGTATTTTGCCACTTTTTCATGCGTTTTACATTTTGCATTTTAAATCTGCCTAGCAACAAGAAAAAAAAGCAAAACTCATGAAAAAACGCAGCAAAACATGCACTGGAGAAACAAATCAAACACAAACTGCATAAGTGTGAACCTAGCCTAAGGGCCGGTTCACACTATAGAAACGCAGTCCAGATGAGTTCCTGATGCGTTTCTGCATTGTGCGTTTTTGACATGTTTTTTATGCATTCCAATTCATATTTTACCCTCTTTTGTTTCTTTAATTTAAATAGGGAGTGTTCCGGTGCATTTTTGATGCATTTTACCGCGTTCCAGTACAGTTCTGTGCAGAAGAAATGCAGCCTGTTCTGCTTTTTTTTCTGCAACCAGAACTCACTGGAACTGCAAGCACTGATGTGAACTATGACATTGACAACCATATAACCTACTTTCTGTGCGTTTTGGATGTGGAAAAAAAGCAACTGAAACTCATGTAGTGTGAACTGGCCCTAAAGAAGCACAACCTCCAGCTGCAGAGACAATGAATTGATTGGCAGGGACTATTTTATTGAATGGCAGCTGCAGCTGCTGGTCAGTATATTGAGCAGGGTGCAAACAGTTCTTTTTACTAAGCTTGGTCACCCCAGGCTCAGGCAATGTACAAGGGCAGTAAGCAGCCAGCATCTGAGCTGACTCAGTCAGCTGCATTCTGTAACTTTAAAGCTTTCTGCCCACACAACTCCCCTCCACAAGCTCAGTATGCATGATCTCATTGTAGGCATGGGGGCTGGAGTGTAGTTGGACACAGGGGATGAAACGAGACTAGATACAGCCGCAATCCTGTTTAGTTCTCACCTGCAGAGCACTAGCCTGAGACACCCAGAGATTGTGGGATATGCAGTTTCTTCACAAGAAATGTCAGTTCTCAGACTGCAGACAGAGATTATGCATTCATCTGTGCAGTGACATGCCGCATGCTACATGACTCCTTTTTAAACACATACAGAAACTGTTGACATAGGAATTTTTAAGATTTACTCTACTATAGGCTGCATGTACAGGGCAACAAATGCAACCATGAAACTACATGATCAATGCACATCTTATTCAGGTGAAGAAGGCAAGGTGCCGGTAGGAAGGTACCTTCTCACCATATGTTATTTGCTGTGGATTCATTGACCAAAGCAGTTCAAACTTAGTCTCTGAGTAGATACACCTAGCATTATACAGGCCCCTTATAATCACAAATGCTCTAAGAAAAGTACCTTCTTTAGAAAGCCCTTTCCTACTCTGGATCAGACAAGGTGGGCCTTATATGACTGGCCAAATTTGGAGAGGTTACTCCGGCTCCTGACAATTTTGAAGCCTTGTATCCAACAGAAGCTGAATTTTAAATAACATGGTCCATCCTTACTGTGGACCCATCCATTCTTGCCCTAAATGATGAATTTATCATCCCTATTGATGAAACCCTCTTCTTGAGAGATTCAATGGATAGGTGTTTTAAGACTTTTTGCTGCCTGCACTAGAAGTCCCAGCCCTACAGCAGTTCACTGTCATATTAGCAATTGCCTAAACTATGGCTATCTGGACTGGGGAAAGTTATGATGAATTTTCTCCTGCGGTAGACAATCCAAATCTTTACCAGAAATGATAATGTTCACCTTTTGACATTAATATTCTGGATGCCATGCAGAACCTTATCTGCTGGATCTCCAGAATGTCTTTAATTTGTGAGTATGTGCAGGATCCTATGATCCACTGTGGTAAAGATGCATTTTACGCATGCCCTTTGAGGGCAAGCTTCTCCTTTAGCAAGTGCCTCAATTAATACTTTGAGGCAGCTACTGATGGGGAAGGTACAGGCCCCATTCTTCAGCCTCACAATTTTCTCTGTGTTATGTACAGTATTTCCTGCTATAATATTTTTCATCCGTTTGCACAATTTCACCTATTTCAGGTCCTTCCAGCCGTGGCAAACCTTTCTTTGCTAAGCCCACCAGAGCTGCAAAAAAAACCCTTTCTCAGGCAATGGGGTAGTCTACTTACACTTACCCCAACACAGAAAAGAGATGTCCAAAAAATCTTTTCTCTTTTTTACCATTTGCAGGAGATTCAAAATTATTTTTAATTGCTGTCCTGATCCCAGTCTACTTTCTACTCACTAGGAAAAAAACTAGGTTATTAACCCTTTTTCTATTCTATTGCTGCAATAGGCATTCATCTCTCCTTTTCCTACTCAGGAAAAGATTTCATGGCTTACCAACCCCTAAATAGGAACTTTTGTCATTGAAGGTTCACATACCGCATTGCCAATGTATCTATAATCTATAAATAAATTTGCAAAGACACCTTTGCATCCTTGGGGTACTAGGTTATTGAGATTTTTATTCCTCAATCCCTGGGATAAACATATGTATCCCTTGGAGTTTGTTCCGTTAAAAGGGTTGTACCTACATGCTTTTGAAAGTGTTTTTTTTTTTTACATTTTATTGTTTAGGTACTACTGCCTTTCCAGACACTCTCTTAAAGTCATTCTAAAGGGTTTTTGTTTTTGTTTTATACGTACCTACTTTCTGCAATGGTTTTGCATGGAGCAGCCCTGATCTTCTTCTTTTTTGTGTCCCCTGCAGGTTCTCCTGGCTCCACCCCTTGACCAGTATAGCCAATAGCAAGCTGCTTATTATGGGGACACCGATGCATGCATGCTCCTGAGCCCCACTCTATACGTCCATAAGACAAATATAGTCGCGTCTCTGCCCGACCCTGCTCTTTGTTCATTGGCTTACTGGCTGTGATTGACAGAGGTAGGAACCAATGGCGATGGAGCCAATGGAAAGAGAGACAGCCGAGGTTCCCGTACACATAACTGGATCCCAAAGGGGCTCAGGTGAGTATTAGGGAGGGCTGTGGGGGAGGCAGCACACAGAAGGTTTTTTTCACCTTCATGCATAAAATGTATGAGGGTGCAAATCTTCAGCCTTTACAAATACTTTAAGCTTAACAATCTTGTCTATGTCTAATTCATCAAAATATTTTTTTGTTGCGATTGTCTTCTCCACATTATTCATTGTCCCTTATAACATTTTATTAGGGACAATATTATTTAAAACAGCACACGGATATTTCATTTCTCCCTGGTTACCGGTTCTCATCCCCTCTACTCGAGGAGGTTAGTTACATGACCTAGAGCACAGGCTACTCCATTTTGCTATGATATGATCTCCCTGGCTTACCCTCAGGCCTTTTCCTAAGCCCCTTCTCATCCTTCATGGCTGTAGTTCACTAATTGCTTGTTTCAGGGTAAGGTGTTTAGTCTGCCCTCCCCTGCCTGTGCATTGACCTTGTTAAAGGGTGACATTGCCAAATTGTAGTATTAACGGTTGAAATCCTTCTGTTTCCAGGGATTTGTGGGTGATTCCCCTTCCTCTCCACCTATGGTCTTCAGAACTCTACTCTCCACTCTCCACCTAGCAGCTTCAGCACTAGTCTACTATTCTCTGCCATCACCCGGATATAGTGCATTCCATCCTTGCTTTGGAGCCTTGCTTTACATCTCCATTCAGGCAAGATTATTCCTTGCTTGATCATCTTTTGGTAAAAAATACCCTCCCAGTGAGCCAATAGAAAACCTCATCCTGAGATCTCTACTCATCTCTCTTTCTATATTTACCCTGACCTGTCTATACTCCTGGCATTTCAATGATACATTCTGCAAAGTGTGCTTGATGAGAATGTAAGACCATCTGTCCAAACGTTAAATTTGAACTGTTAATTGGTCTTTCAACATGATAACGATCTTAAAGCAAACTAGGAAATCCACCAATGAATGGCTAAGATACAAAAGGAAGGATGGGGTTTTGAAACAGGCAGTTAATACAAAGAAACCCACAAACATCTTGCAACTAAAGGAGTTATGCATGAAGAAGTGGTCAGAACTTTCACTGTAATCTCTGCTAAATACAGAAATATCAGCTTCTGATACTAAGGGTGTATTTTTTTCCACTGTACTATTACAGCTATTGATATTTTCTTTCAATACATGATTGAAATGGCAAATTTTTCTTGTGTTTTTATTCCAGTATATCACTTTTATCTGTAGGCACTGTTTGAATAAGGATCTAATATTTGCCTGTTCAAATGTTGGAAAGGTCGAGAGCTTCCATGGTGTATACTTAATTTTTCATATGTCTGTAAACAACAGACTTTGCATATACTAGATTGGCCCATTGCCTTTCCTTTGATGCTCTATGTTTATCCTCTTCATATGAGACATGTACAGACACATTGACCAGGAAAGAGCAGGATTCTTGATATTGACAACAGTGAACCATATCTGTGCAATGTGCGGTGAAATGACCACTTGTATTTTACATCAGAAGCCTGTGTAAGAGATTGACAATACAAGACTATAATTAGCAGACGAGGACAATGTGTTGTCACCCCCTAGAAGAGACAGGAACAGACAGGTTAAAATGATGTGCAAAGACATGTAGTGTGTGGGTGGTGTTTACTCTAGCTAGGTCCCCCAAAGGAACTTCGTTGCTTTTATAAATAAGGAATGAGCACCTCTATGACATTCACATAAATGTATGTTGAAGTGATTGGGTGGGTTTACTGCTGCCCAAATCACTTCTACAGGAAAACTGGAAATCTGCAAAGACAAAGTAACCAAACTCCCATCTGCTATAACGATTGGGAGTTTGTTTACCACATAAGGCACCATCTCTTCTAAATGCCTTCTAAAAGCAGCACCAAAAATCGAACTAAAGCGGATTTTTTGCAAATGTGTTTAGGCTCGTTTGTGCGCTTCAAGTGCTTGGGTGTTCATTCATTCATTTCATTGCTCAGAATATTATTTTTTTTTTGTCACTAGAAAGAAGAAAAAAAACCCAGCTGCGCTCAAAGGACCGGATGTGGCATGTGTGGAGGGATCTTCATACACCTTTTAACTCAATGCAATCAAAGCCATGCTGTGCAGCCCACTAGGGACTGGGGTAGCCCAGAATAGCACTATAAAAGAAGAAAAAGAAAGGGGTGCACAAGCCTTCCGTATTACCTCAATATAAAACTTTATTCATAAAATATAACTCACAAATGCCAAATATAAACAGGCACATCATGACCATCATTGGCCCATGATCTGAAGTACAAGACTTGTGCCCCACTTTCTTTTTCTTATTTTATATATATATATATATATATATATATATATATATATATATATATATATATATATATATATTTATTTTTTAAATAGATGAACGCTCAATCACTTGACGCTGCTAGTGAAATTCATTTAGACATGTTGGGTCTTTTTTTTTAGTGGCAAAACACTACTATCCTGAATATGCTGGCTCTGGGTTTTATTTTCTGTCTCTAAATGCCCCTACCTCTAAACGCCTATGCGTGCAGGGACACCTAGGTGAACATGGAGGTGTGTTTAGAGGCAAAAGAAAAATCAAACACCCCTAAAAGTGTCATTTTTTACACTAATTTACATGAGGACTATTAGTTATGTCTGTAAAAGCGTTAATCCCACTACTCAAGCATATATGAAGCCAAAACTGTTTCTTTAGTTTTAAAGTAGAGAAGGGTCAAGTTTTTTTTTTTTTTTTTTTGGCTGTCTGTATCCCCAATGGTTAGATTTGCTCTCTCTATTTGTCCTGGTGACCATGTACACAGAGACAATGCTGGTAATACCAAAATAAAGGAAAAAAGCTCTATTACAAGAACTATTTTCAGATGTGAAGGTCAACAATGGTAATTGGCATACCCCTGTTTTATAGATTTTTATTTTTATATTTTTATTTTTTAAGATTTATATTTTTAAATGGGCAAAATGTAAACATGGGCAAAGAATAAAAAGGGGGAAAATAAAAAGCACAAAGCCTGACTGTGACATTTCTATTACCAATTCTAGAGCAATATTTTTCATCTGATATGGTCTAGTACAGTGAAAGTCCTCAGTCCACATACAGTATTTCTACAATATTGTTTATGTCAAAACAGGTACATCTGGATACATTCCAATTCACCTATTAATACTGCCAAATCCCACAGAGTTTTCCTAACTTCATAGGCAAATCATTATAATTTAGTGCACGGGGAGAGATAATGCTACTGTTCGCTGCACACATCAAGAGCTAGAATATCTCAACATCTCTCTTCATTAATTCATCCTCCTTCCTTCTCATTAGCTATTCTATTAATTAGTTGCATATCTCCTTTGCTTATTGCTGTTCATCATCTGCAGTAATAATCAATAACAAGGATCTAAGGATGTGGAATTAGATGCAGACACATGGACACAATTTACAGATAAAATCTTGATTGCCAAAGTACACTTTTTATTATGTTTACACAGCAAGCTCTTTTTATGACTCCATGTTTTAATCTCTTGTTCTTTTCACAGAGAGCATTGCTGTTTGCATGTGTCGAAAAGCTCTTTGAGACAGTTTAATTTGCGTTTTCTTTTAAGGATTTATTTCGTACCAGTGGAAAAGTCAGCCCTCTATTCCTTGATTTTAAACCTACCACAGCAGGTAAATTATCTAATTGTCCTAAGTGCGCTTAGGCTGTGTAACCACAAGCACTATCTGCAAAGCTACAGAGATGAGAAACTACAGAGAGGTAAACACTTCAATAAATGTCATGCAATTATGATTAAGAAAAATGGAAAGACAGTATCAAGCATTGCTTCTTCACAAGCTGCTCATTTAACTCTTGTCATTTCTAAATTGTGGTATCTTGCCAAACTGTTTGGAAGTAGGATACAATTTTAGACATAAAATGACAAGAAAAGAATGATTTTGTAAAGGCTAGCACATCAATTTCTTATAGATTTTTTTTTAGAAATCAATTCATGATGTCACTATTTTTCCAGTGCTCTGTTATCCCAATACCATACTTCCAACTTGATGAGAAAGAGGGACACTTTTTTGGTATAAAGTATGAAGCCAAAAGACACATCCCTGAAATGATCCAGTTTAAATAGCCCATGAAAACTGATACTCCAAAAAAGATTGGTTAAAATGGTTGTAAAGCCTAAATATTTTTTACCTTAATGCATTCCCTACGATAAGGTAAAAAATGTTTCAGTATGTGTATCCGCCCTCAACCCATCACTCCCCAATACTTATCTCAGCCTAATCTTGATCCAGCCATGTACCCATCTGTAGCCTCTCCTTCCTCTTCTCCCCACTCTCATAGGTTTTGCTGAGAGCAAAGGGAGCCATTGGCTCCCGCTACTGTCTGTCAAATCCTGTGAAGAGGTAGCGGGAGGCAGGGCCAAGCCATGTTGTCTGTGTCTATAGATGCAGGCAGCGCAGCTTGAGATTGAGAGTGCAGGTGTGCCACCAAAAGAAGTGATCTCCTATGGTGGCACACCAAGAAGAGGAGGTTTGGGGCCCCCTCTATACAATATCATTGCACAAAGCAGGTGAGTATAATACATTCGTTAATTTAAAAGAAAAAAAATTGACTTTACACACTTAAACACTTTAAACCCACAATTGATTTTTTTTCTCCAATTCCTCTTTAATACTGATTTCAAATTAACAATAATTTAGTGGCTGGGTATATGTTTTTTTGCAGTAAAACAGTCTGGTAGCTAAACAATACATTTCTTTATAAAGGTCTCTTTTGGTTCCAAAAGAGAGACAGTTTCTCCAAATCAGAGATGGTTGAGAGCAATGCAACTACAGTGTGGCAAAAAAGTATTTAGTCAGCCACCAATTGTGCAAGTTCTCCCACTTAAAAAGATGAGAGAGGCCTGTAATTGGCATCATAGGTAGACCTCAACTATGAGAGACAAAATGAGAAAAAAAATCCAGACAATCACATTGGCTGATTTGGAAAGAATTTATTTGCAAATTATGGTGGAAAATAAGTATTTGGTCAATATCAAAAGTTCATCTCAATACTTTGTTATATATCCTTTGTTGGCAATGACAGAGGTCAAACGTTTCCTGGAAGTCTTCACAAGGTTGGCACACACTGTTGCTGGTATGTTGGCTATGATGCCAATTACAGGCCTCTCTCATCTTTTTAAGTGGGAGAACTTGCACAATTGGTGGCTGAATAAATACTTTTTTGCATCACTGTATATATACATTATATGTTCTCCAAATGGGTTTTGATCTTTTTATGCACTACTGAGTTTTGGTAGACTACTTTCTCTGCGCAGAATCACAGTTCTGCCACATTCTTTGCTTTAACACGTTCCTGCCTGGCTTATAGCAGATTGACGGCCATGTGGTCCTCTTCTCCCTGTGACTGGGTGTCATATGATGTCCTGTGCATCGCACCGTGCATGCGCGCCCCCAGGGGCGTGCAGCGCAGCCGTTGCTGTCGGGCTGTGTCCCTCAAACACAGCGGTACCCCGCTGAAGGTAAAGAGCCAATAAAAATTGGCTTTTTACCATGTCACAGTCCATCATAAATATAAACACACAGCGGTCACTCACTGTTGCTATCTTCTCCTCCTCACACATCGATCTTGAGTCCCTGTCAGTGCCACAAGTGGATCTGTCAGATCAGCCCATCAGTGGAAATGTCAGATCAGCCCTTCAGTGGAAATGTCAGTGGAGCCAATAGTGGACCCATTAGTGGATTTGTCAGTGCTGCAATTAGTGGATCTGTCAGTGCTGCCATCAGTGGATCCGTCAGTGCAGCCCATCAGTACACAGCCCATCAGTGCATCTGTCAGTGTCGCCATCAGTTGATCTGTCAGTGCCACATCAGTGGATATGTCAGTGCAGCCCATCAGTACAGAGCCCATCGCTGGATCTGTCAGTGCCACCATCAGTGGATCTGTCAGTGTATCCCCATCAGTGGATCTGTCAATGCAGCCCATCAGTGCTGCCCATCAGTGAACCTGTCAGTGCAGCCCATCAGTATACTTGTCAGTGTACTTGTCACTGCAGCCCATCAGTGCATCCATCAGTGGACCTGTCAGTGCAGCCATCAGTGTACCTGGCAGTGCATTCATCAATGCAACCCATCGGTGTACCTGTCACCACAGCCATCAGTGCAGTGTAATCAGTGTACTCATCAGAGTCGACATCACAGCCATCCATCAGCAGTTTACCCCTCATGTAGCCACAATCACCAGAGCTGCAATGTCCAAAAAATATTTTACTAGTGAGGAGGCACTCAAAATCCTGAGCATGTCGGATGAGAGCAGCGGATTCCAATTCAGAATACGATCCAATAGAAAGTAGTGGGTCAGTGAGCGAATCGGAGGAGGAAGCAGTTCCTCCTAATAAGATAGAGCAGGCAACAACGAGCAGCACCATACACCCCAATGGTCAATCAGCAGACACCAGTGGTGCTAGACCCCAGGATGAAAAGTCCAGTACCAGCACTGGAGCATCCCACCAGATCCCAGGAATTAGGGCCCAAACATATATTTCTGACACCCAGGCAAACCCTTTATGGCTGCCTTCCAGCTTAGGATCAGCTTCAGTCCCCCCTTTCACCACACAGCCAGGTATGCAGACCAATACTGAAAATGTTTCTGAAATTGATTTTGTTTATTTGTTTTTTCCCTGACAATTTCCTGCAGTACAAAGTGGACCAGACTAACCTTTTTGCTCAGCAGTATATTGATAACAATCAAAGTACATCCTATGCCTGTCCTTTTCTATGGAGACATCTCACAGTGGAGGAGTTAAAACAGTTTTTGGGTCTTACGTTTAATATGAGGCTTACAAACAAAAACTAATTGCATGCCTACTAGACCACAAACCCCATCCATCATATGCCCATCTATTCTGATGTAATGTCCCAGTATATGTAAAAGTCTCACACATGTGGTATCACTAAACTCAGGACAAGTATCAGAATGTATTTTGGGGTGTAATTCTTGGTATGTACATGCTATGTGTTAGAAATATCTTATAAATTGACAAATTTGTGTAAAAAAAATATGTTTTCATTTTCTTTCCACATTTTTCAAAAACTTGTGGCAAAAAATGACATGTTCAAAAGACTCATTAAGCCTCATAGATTATACCTTGGGGTGTTTGCTTTCCAAAATGGGGTCATTTTGTGGGTAATTCCATTGTCCTGGTGCTCCAGGGCCTTCAAAAATGTGATAGGTAGTCAGGAAATTAAAAATGTAATTTATGCCCCTAGAACGCTTGACGGTGCTACTTGGATGTTGGGCCTCTGTTTGTGTCCAGGCTGTGAAGAATTCTCACATGTGGTATCACCATACTCAGGAAGAGTAGCAGAATGTGTTTTTTGGGAGTAATTGCAAGTATGCATATGCCGTGTGTGAGAAGTAACTTGTTAATATGACAATTTTGTAAAAAAAATATATATATTTCTTAATTTTCCCAAGAATTGATGAAAAAAATTACAACTTCAAAAAAATTCATCCATGCCTTTTTACTAAATAGCGTGGACTGTCTACTTTCCAAAAAGGGGTCATTTGGGGGGTATTTGTACTTTCCTGGCATATTAGGGTCTCAAGAAATGAGATAGACCATCAGTGCATCAAGTGTGATCAATTTTCAATGATTGGTACCATAGACTCTATAACTTTCACACAGACTAAATAATATACCCTAAGTTGGGTTATTTTTACCAAAGAAATGTAGCAGTAAAAATTGTGGCCTAAATTTATGAAGAAAATGTACTTATTTGCAAAAATTTTTAATAGAAACTAAAAAAAATGTGGTTTATTTTCTTTAATTTATCACACTTTTTTTTGCTTAGTCCACAAAAAATAAAAACCCAGTGGTGATTAAGTACCACCAAAATAAAGCTCTATCTCTGCATAAAAAAATGATAAAAGTTTTGTTGAGGTACAGTGTAGCTAGACTGAGTATTTGTCATTCAAAGTGCGAGATCACTGAAAGCTGAAAATTGGTCTGGGCAGGAAGGGGGTAAAAGAGTCCTGTATTGAAGTGGTTAAAGCCTTTAGGCCCCATTCACACTAGGGCGTTTTGAATCGCGGACAGAATTGCCATGATTCTGCATGCGATTTCAAAAGGCTCTGCTAAAATGAAAAATCACAGAACCGAGTGTTTAGGTGCCATTCATTTTAATGGCACCTGAAAATGCGGTGCGGCGACTCAACTGTTGTTTGTACTGAGTTTTTGAGAACAGCCTTCTCTAGGCAGAGTCACGGTTCTGCCATATTCTTTCCTTTATAAAAAGTGTAAGTAGAATTTAAGTCCTGAGATATACAAGGAGCACAACCTACCTGCCATTGCTGTAGTATTTTAGCCGACCATGCTCTTAGTAAAATCCCAGTAAGCTGCATTTGTGTTGCATTGGACTACGGAGCATTGAGATTAAAGTATAACTACCAAAACTTTTTTTTTAGTTGTGAACAAAGTGGAGAGGGATTGGAACTGTCTGTGTCCCCATTAGGAAGATTCACCATCCCATTTGTTCTGTTTACCATTATCATCAAAAGGGAAAGTAAAGAAAACCCCAAATTTTGGGTTGTCCCCAGAAAAGTATTAGAGGGGACGTTTTCCAAAGGGGACACTAGTTCTGGTGATCTGTGGGACCCCAAGGAATTCCCTTAATTTGCGGGGATTATCTCTCACTTTCTGTTGTGACTATGGAACAGAATGTGAAGGTAAATCTCCACAATGGGACACAGATGACAAAAACTAAACTGATGGGTTATAACCCTCCCCTACTCTATCCAAAATTAAAGAAAATGTTTGCCTATAGTTCTACTGTAAGGGAAATAGAGGGTATCTAAGTGTAACCTGAGCTACTTGCAGCATAATCTAAAAAATAGAGGACGTTGAGAGTTAATTAAGGGGCGGTGGCCATTTCTCTTGCTAGCTAGACAAGAAGTATTCTGTATGTGATCCATTATTATGAATAGTGGGTCACCTTCCGTTTTTCCCTTACCCTTTCCATTTTCCTCTCCCCCCATTATTTTTCCCTTTTTTTTGCCTATCTGCTCCTCAAAAGAGTGTTCAGTTGACTCTTTCAGGTTGCAGGTACCCTTGTGGCTGATAATGGGTTGTTCAGGACGTTTGGATATCCAAAAGGCCCAACAACTGTTTATGAGTCTACTGTCAAAGTGTCTGCCCTGATCAGTGTGAATTCTTTTAGGCAGCCCATAGTATACAAAGGGATTTTGTACCAGGACCTTGATCACTGCCAGGACATTTCCCTGTCCACTTGTATCAGGCTCCAGACTCAGAAGAATAATGCACACTAACTCTTTGGGTCCTTGACTTTGGAGATTGCCTATCGAGTCAGCTCTGGATGATAAGGTTTTTGTCTGGAGGCAGCCTAGACAGCAGTTACAGTATCTTTCAACTTCAGCTCTCATGCAGGGTCAGTAGAATGGGTCTCTCACTAATCCTGTGTGGGCATAAGTGACTATGGTCATCGTGGAAAGAAGATAACACAGTTTTCCTGGAAGAAACAGTTGTCACTTGTCTTCAGGATCATCCGAGGGGACCCTTATGTAAACCACCCTGTAGTGCAGGTGTAATCATTACCAGTCTTTCTGGACCAGTTGTGCCTCCTTTGGATAATTGCCAGCAAGAGCCCAGACTAACAACTATCTAGGGCTTTCAAGGTAAGACTACAGTGAGGATCCTCTCCTTGATCCTTTCTCAGGTCTTTCTTAGTGAGAGTAGGCAGACCTCCATCTCTCATTTGAGCGAGGTCTCAGTAGAGCCTGAGGACACCTGCAGCAGTGACTCCAAAGGCTTCAGCCCCTGCCATTCCCTTGACTCAATGCTCGACTCCCGCTTGCACTCTTTCTGGTTTTAGCTGAGTCCATTCCTTTGTAGCAGCTTTAGTGCTGTGGGATCTTCTTGACAATGTGTCAGCAAGTCTGTTTCCCACTCCAGGTCAGTATTTCAAACCAAAGCAAAATCTATATTAGACAAGCTACATTTTAATTAATGAAAGACCTGCTCACACTGGTTTGAACAGTCCTCTTGCATTGACTCTGACCTGATGACTCTGGTTCAAATTCCTAGTTCTTCTTTCTCAATAGCTTGTTGAGGGGTCTGATGATTTTTGCAGAACTCTCCACAAAGCTTTAGTAATCCCCCAAAATTCAGTTACATTTGAGTTCAGTTACATTTTAGGGCCTTGGAGGTGATAGCCTGCAACTTCTTGGGGTCAGGGGCCACTTCTTCGGCATAAGCAACATGATAAGTGACAGATGGTTGGGACAGCTTCAACCCCTCATCATGAAGTCACTTTAAGAGTTCAGATTACAGGAAGACGTGGATGCTGTATCCTGCTGCATCCTACGCTGTGCTCTATGCTGGAATTGCAGAGTGTGTACATCACACTCTGTCTATTTAATGTGTCTACTTTGGTAACTATATTTTGTGTGGCAATTGACTTTTAATTGGATGTGGTGACCCTTGATGGGCTAACTTTCTGTGAGTAAAGTGATGTACAGGTTGATTGACGGCGGCGGGGGTGGGAACTTCAGCCGTCCCAACCATTGTTATGGCAACCTGTACTACACACGTCACGCCGAGCAGTGTCTGTACTGTGCCGGCGCGAGAATGAGTGGGATAGCAAGCAGCACCGATTCCCAGAAATAAATACCTGCGGGCTTCAGATGTCCACAGCCATCATGGCTCCTGCCTGCTTCCGAGATCATGGTCAATTTTTAATAAATACTAAGTAAATACAATGCTTTTACTATTGAATTATTCCAATTGTTAATGCTATTTGATTTGATTTCATTGTGGTTTTCCTTTTACCAAAAATGTATTAGGGGGAATGGAGCTCCACTTTAAGGTAAGTTCTGGACTATCAAATGAAGTGTTGTGGACTGCGAAATGAGAATATTATATAGTGCAATATGAGCCTGCCATCCCTATGTATCCCATGGTGCTGATATAGTTACTGCTGAAGAATGGTTAGTCTTTGTTATAGTTGTTAGCTGGGAATCTTTGTGTGAGTTCTGCTGTAAAGAGGTCAATTGTCTGGGCAGTGTTTGAGATCAAAGGGGCACAGATTACAAGTATCCTTGAGGGTATGTCTGTGTGCAAACTGCCTGATGAAATCTGATTAATATTTACTGTATGCTGCATTAGCATGTGACCAATCATATCACTCTAGTTTAAAGCTCTAGTTCCTTTAACCACTTGCTATCCTGAGGATTTAACCCCCTTCCTAACCAGGCCATTTTTTGTGTTAACGTGCTGACAAATGCGCGGTCATGCAAAGCTGCACCCAAATGCAATTCAAGTCCTTTTTTCCCATGAATAGAGCTTTCTTTTGGTGGTATTTGACTTCTGTGCGTTTTTTACTTTTTGCATTATAAATAAAAAAGACTGACAATTTTGAGAAAAAAACAATATTTTTGACTTTTTGCTATTAATCATGTCCAGTAAAATTAAAAAAAAAAATCAAATTTCATCAGAAATTTAGGGGAAAATGTATTCTGCTACATGTCTTTGCTAAAAAAAAAATCATATATATATGTGATTTTGCGCACCCCTGCCACCATGTAGCAGTATTTCTCCTATAGGGCAGCGGTAAAGCAGTTAAAGAGTGACTTTATTTTTATTTTGAAAAAACAATCCATATCAATGTGTATTGCAGGGATATTAACAAACTTTGTTGCAGATTCCTACATATTTCTGTTCTGAAGAAAACATTGTTTGTTCTTCTGTGTCTTTTGGATACTGATTCTGAATGGGAGTGACTTTTTCATTATTGATCAGCTGATACACTTTCAGTGGTGTAATGAGCTGCATGGTCTGCATCCCTTTAAAAGTGCTTAACCCTTTAGGAGCATCTCACCAAAAATTACATTTTTGTTGCAGAGGATGCCTAAAATCTGAATTGTATCTTCTTGCAGAGTTCTGGGAAAATAGTCAATCAAAATACAATACTATAACAGTGCAGCGCGGTCATATATCACCACCAATAACACATACCTCAGTGTCATAAAAATATATACATTCATGCTAATAAATATATACATGCTAGAAATAAATAAATCAAATGCACATAATCAATATAGTGAGTCCTTTAAATGAACAAATATATTTGAATAACTATGTAAAAATGTTTCTTATTTGAACAATATTCTACCATTGATCAGTCAATTAATTGAGCAGTTCTTGAATTCGACCAGTGCTGTTATCACCAAAATCGTGTATTCCCTTCACCGACATACATGTATACTCTCACCTCCAATATTTGACCCACAAGTGTTTATGTCAAATTGTGATTTTTCCCTTTATCAAGGTAGATTTAACCTCAAACACTCCAGCCCATTTTGAAGTGTACATAAGGGTAAAACATAATTGCGCTGAGGTATACTGATTTTAGAGGTCAGCCAATCACACAAGCAGGAAATTAAATTTCTGGAGGAGTTCTGTACAACAGCTATGCACAGAATTCCTCCAGGTTGCATTGGCAACCAGATTGAAAAGGAAAGTTTATTTTTAATAACATTAAATTACAATATGGCTTGGGTAATTATATATGCTATATTATTTTTTTTTTAATTTTCTATATTTCTCCCACAAGAGTGGAGTTACACGTCAGGGTTAATTCTAGGTTGCAAAAATTGTAAAGCTCTAAGTATCTTTTAACTAACCAAGGAATTTGAAGCTTTTATTTGAGAAAGGTAAAGGTTGGAAAAAAGATGGTGTATGGAAAACAATGGATTCTGTCTGAAGCCCCATTTTCGCTAACAGAACCATAAATGTATAGTTTGTTCTGATTATTCAATATGTTTTTAACGAGTGACATCCATCTGTTTCTCAAACACAAACCGTTTTCTTGATAATCTGTTCCCCTAACAATTGAACACAGATGCCAATAAATCAATATGTGAAAGTAATTATTCCAATGTCTGACTGGCCCTAGTTCATTTACTCTTGAGTTAAAGCAAAAACAGCTGTCTCAAAGCAGCCAGTTGTCTGACCATTGAACATCTATTGATTATAGCTGATTATTAGCTCGTGTACTTACCTTGGAGAATTGAATTTATATTTTAATGTTGTACAAGGACTTTTTGTCTTACATTTGAGTTGCAATTCGAATAAGTGTATCTCTCTGTGCTAAAAAGGATTTCTGAAATTCAGATGAATTTGATTTAGTCTCAATCTTTTCCAGGAAAGCCACACAGTTTATGAAGTCATGTCTGGAGCACCGTTTCTGTATTCTGTGAAGTTTTGTTGTTTTAAATCTGATTTCATGATTTTGTCACGCATTTCTTCTCTAAATATAATTGCAATGCATTTTGCAGAATGATGAGATCTACTGATGTCATTGATAAATGCGCTTTGTTTTATTCAATCTATTTAAATGATTTATTTACGTATATGCCTCCATAGTCTTAAAATAGAAATATTTCCTTACCTATACAATCTGTTGAATATATGTATATGTATACCCAATCATTAAAATCTCTTCAAACGTTTAACTTGTTCATGTCATTTAAGTATTAATTTTCAGTATTTTTAAATCTGCAGCTATCATTAAAATGATATCTGGTGATCCTGCCAGGCAGATTCTTGTTCAGGCCTTTCCTGCTTGTGTGGTGACAACACTCTTTACCTGTTCCCATTGTCAACTGTTTGCAAAACCTGAAATGAATGTATACACAGCATTGCTCACTACCCAAATCCTTCTCATACACAAAAACGTATATCAACAAAAGTTCATACAGTTTCAAGAAAAAGTATGTGAACCCCTTGGGATTTTGTGGAGTTTTGCATGAATTGGGCATAAAGTGTGCTTTGAACGTCATCTAAGTCACAACAATAGAAGAACACAGTCTGCTGAACATAATACTACACAAATATTAGATGTTGCCATGGTTTAATTGCACATAACATGTAAACATTCACAGTGTAGGGAGGAAAAAGTATGTGAACCTTTGGACTTAATAACTGGTTGACCCTCCTTTGGCAGTAATAACCTCAACCAAACGTTTCCTGTAGTTGCAGATCAGACCTGCACAACGATCTGGAGTAATTTTGGACCACTCCTCTTCACAAAACTGTTTCAGTGTAGCAATATTCTTAGGATGTCTGGTGTGAATCGCTCTCTTAAGGTCATGCCACAGCATTTCAATCGGGTTGAGGTCAGGACTCTGACTGGGCCACTCCTGAAGGCGTATTCTTTGCTGTTGCAGCCATTGTTTTGTTGAATTACTTGTATGCTTTGGGTCATTGTCCTGTTGCATCACCCATCCTCTGCGGAGCTTCAGTTGGCGGACAGATGGTCGTACGTTTTCCTGCAAAATGTCTTGATAAACTGGAATTCATTTTCCCATCAATGACAACAATCTGTCCAGGCCCTGAGGCAGCAAAGCAGCCCCAAACCATGATGCTCCCTCCACCATGTTTTACAGTGGGGATGAGGTTTTGATGTTGGTGTGCTGTGCCTTTTTTTCTCCCCACATAGTGTTGTGTGTTCTTCCCAAACAACTCAATCTTGGTTTCATCTGTCCACAGTATATTTTGCCAGTAGTGCTGTGGAACATCCAGGTGCTCTTTTGCAAACTTCAAACGTGCTGCAATATTCTTTTTGGACAGCAATGGCTTCCTCCATGGTGTCCTCCCATGTACTCCATTCTTGTTTAATGTTTTCCTTATTGTAGATGTGTCAACAAAAATGTTAGCATGTGCCAGAGATTTCTGTAGGTCTTTAGCTGACACTCTGGGATTCTTCTTTACCTCATGCAGCATTCTGCGCTGTGCTCTTGCAGTGATTTTTGCAGGACAACAACGCCTAGTGAGAGTAGCAACAGTGCTAAACTTTCTCCATTTGTAGACAGTCTGTCTTACCGTGGACACATGAACGTCAAGGCTTTTGGAGATACTTTTGTAACCCTTTCCAGCTTCATGCAAGTCAACAATTCTTGACCGTAGGTCTTCTGAGAGCTCTTTTCTGCAAGGCATGGTTCACATCAGACAGTGCTTCTTGAAACCAGTAAACCCAAAACAGGTGTGTGCTTTTTAAGGGCAGGACAGCTGTCAGCAACACATCCAATATCATCACACTGATTGGAGTCAAGGTTGGCTCACTCCTGGCTCCAGTTAGCTCTGGGAGAAGTCATTAAGCTAGGGCCTCAAATACTTTTTCCTCCCTGCACTGTGAATGTTTACATGTTATGTGCAATTAAACCATGGCAACATCTATTGTTTGTGTAGTATTATGTTCAGCAGACTGTGTTCTTCTATTGTTGTGACTTAGATGATGTTCAGAGCACATTTTATGCCCAATTCATGCAAAACTCCACGTAATCCCAAGGGGTTCACATACTTTTTCTTGCAACTGTATATAACCATGTCCATCAAATCAACTTGTATAGATTAAAAAAGAAAAAAACTAGAAAAACTTAACTGGTCATCAGCAGGAGGAAGGAGGTCCTGATTCCCCTATATACACCGCGTTCCAAATTATTATGCAAATTCTATTTAAGTGTCACAAAGATTAAATATTTTTGTTTTTCAGTTTAACTCATGGATGGCATTGTGTCTCAGGGCTCTTTTGATCACTGAAAACAATCTCACACACCTGTGATAATTAGATTGGACGGTGAGCCCAATTTAAGGAAAAACTACTAAAGAACGGTGTTCCACATTATTAAGCAGAGCACCATTTTCAAGCAATATGGGGAAGAAAAAGATCTCTCTGTTGCCGAAAAGAGTGAAATAGTTCAATGCCTTGGACGAGGTATGAAAACATTAGATATGTCATGAAAACTTAAGCGTGATCATTGCACTATTAAGAGATTTGTGGCTGATTCAGAGCACAGACGAGTTTGTGCAGATAAAGGCACATTGAGGAAGATTTCTGCCAGATCCATGCATCGGATCAAAAGAGCAGCTGCTAAAATACCATTACATAGCAGCAAACAGATATTTGAAGCTAATATGGTGCAGCGCTAGAAGAATAAAAACTGAAGACAGTCAAAAGTCAATGTGATAATATCCGTGGTTTCTTATATAGGGTGCAGACTTTCAAAGCTCTTGCGGCCTGCGCAGCCGGCTTCGGATGACATCTGAGGAGATGAGAAGGTGCCATTACCACTTAGTGGAGAGAGTCCCACCACCATTGTGAAGTGCCTGGTACACCTTAAGGAGGACCTCAGGATCTGGTTTTGAGTCTTCGGGGACCCACCGTGAGAGGGATGCATGCCATTTGAATGTTGGAGGATCTGACATCTGGAATGATTATTCCTACATGCGCATAATCCATGCGTTTCTGGTGAGTGCGCATTGCTATTATTTAAGGCCGCAAGAGCTTTGAAAGTCTGCACCCTATATAAGAAACCACGGATATTATCACATTGACTTTTGACTGTCTTCAGTTTTTATTCTTCTAGCACTGCACCATATTACCTTTGTTTACACTTTACATTTAAAGGCATTGTGGTTGCCTTCGGTGCTTTAGCTGCTGTGTTCATTAAGAGCGCTCACTATTATTCGTTTTTACCTTTTGTAGATATTTGAAGCTGCTGATGACTCTGGAGTCCCACGGACATCAAGGTGTAGAGTCCTCCAGAGTCTTGCAACTGTGCATAAACCTTCTATTCGGCCACGACTAACCAATGCTCACAAGCAGAAACGGCTGCATTGGGCAGAAAAATGCATGAAGACTAATTTTCAAACAGTCCTGTTCACTGATGAGTAGTGGATGGTTGGTGGATGGCCACCCTGTTCCAACAAGGCTGCGACGTCAGCAAGGCAATGGTGGAGTCATGTTTTGGGCCGGAATCATGGGAACAGAGCTGGTCGGCCCCTTTAGAGCCCCCGAAGGTGTAAAGACCACCTCTGCAAAGTATGTGGAGTTTATGACTGACCACTTTCTTCCCTGGTACAGAAGGAAAAACTATGCTTTCCGTAATAAAATCATCTTCATGCATGACAATGCACCATCTCATGCTGCAAAGAATACCTCTTGATAACATGAGAATTATGCTGACTGTTATTTACATCAATTATTTAGGTAAATGAGAAAAATATCATTTGCATAATAATTTGGAACGCGGTGTAGGTCTTAGCTAGACCTAATTTAGAATACTGTGTCCAGTTCTGGAGAACTCACATACAAAAAGATATTGATAAGATAGAACAAGGCCAGAGATGGGTAAGAAAAATGGTGAAAGGTCTGTGGAATAAAACATATCAAGAGCGACTTCAGGAACTTAACATGTACAGTATGGAGGAAAGAAGGGAAAGGGGAGACATGACTGAAACCTTTAAATACATCGAGGGGGTGAATAACGTTCAGGAGGGCAGTATTTTCAACATGAAACCAAAATCAAGAACACGGGGACATGACCTTAAACTAACTGGAGGAAAGTTCTATGTTTCTAAATAAATTAGAGTTCCTCCACTCTTCAGACATTAAATCTTGAAATGTGCTCCATCATATGGTCCCACACTCACCAAGTGTTGTTGACCCCAACAAATAAATGTTAGAAGTTAGATGGCAGACATCCTGGGTTTGCTGGGATTTATAATCCTCCTCTCTATGAAGTTTCTTCAGCTTACTCCTCCAGGCATATAGGATTAAATAAAACTGATGATTGTGTCCTCCACAGTGAAAACAAATTGAAACTGCTGGGCTTTGTAGTTCTCCAACACTTGATCTCATCTTCTCATAGTTATTACTCACATATAGAACAAATAGCAAGAAGGGGAGACATAGGGTGACTCTATTTACTAAAGAATTTTACAAAATTGGTTTATACTCACTTAAAAAATGTAATGAGATAAAAAAATCGTTTTTCCACTCTGAACTTGGAATCATCAGGTATGCTCCCATCATATGGTCCCACACTCACCTAGTGTTGTTGACCCTAACAAGTTCATGTTAGAAGTCAGATGCGTTTTAAAATACAGATATCCTGAGCTTGCTGGGACTATATCCTCCTCTCTATGATGTATCCTTAGCTTGCTCCTCCAGGCATATAAGATTATAAGAACACTGGTGCTAGTATCCTCCACAGTGAAAATGAATTGGAACTGCTGAGCTTTGTAGTTCTCCACCGCTTTATCTCATCTCCTCATGGTTGATGTTCACATAAAGAATAAATAGCAAAAAGAGCAGACATAACGTGACTCCATTTATTAAAAACTTTTGCAAGATTGGTTTACACTCACTTAAAAAGATAGCTATTCAAAAGCACATATACCAAACCAGACGTACCGCTGCAGCCTGTTTGCGTAACCTGCAATATTTACAGCAAACTTTAAGGTGCAATCAGATATAATTTGAGATCCATTTGGGATGCTTCTGAGATCATTCAGAGTTCCTTCACAGATGGATTCGATCTGCAGCTCATGCACAGGCAGAAACACAAGCTCTGTACCACCTAGTTGTATTTTCTGTGTTATATTGATCTGCATCAGATTGTTGTTATTTTGTTGTATAGTATGCCAACATATATGGGCAGGTTTAGAGCCACCACAACTTGTTTACTTATGTGGTTTAGTAACTCCATTTGTCCTCCCCTCCTGTTTTAGGAGAGTTGGTTAAGTGCTAATTAGACCCTCCTTGTGTCTTCTATGTTCCTTCAGTGTTAGTACTGCACAGAGAAAAGGCTTAAAAAAGTACATGGGGGTGGATTTACTAATGGCAAATAGACTGTGATATCTTAGTGACTTTGTTGGAGCTCTGTTGCTATTCATCATCCAGTCATGTGCAAGCAAAAAATTTTGGTTTTTTTATTTTCCTTGCACCAGATTGGTAGTTTACCGCATTCACTAAGCTCTTGGGAAAATGAGTGCAACTGCATTTTCAAAGTGCACAATCTATTTGCCTTCAGCAAATGCACCCCATTGGCTTCTTGCACTTCAAAAGACTGGGAAAAAACATAATCTGTGATGAAATTATCTGAAGTAAAATCCCATTGGATTTAAGTTCTGTGTCATAAAATAGTTAAGCTGCCTCTGGATGGTGCCAGGTCAGCAGGTAACCATACTGCCTGCACAGATTGGGTCTATGGAGGCAGGGCTCAAAATTTCAAGTTCTGAGCTACTAGCCAGGACTTAAGAGTTACTTGCCACCAGTTGCCCCACCCATCCCCTACCCTGTCTCGCTCTTAATTCCATCCCTAAACACGCACTTGTAAATTATCTCATGAAATGGCACTAATAAATGTTTTATGCAGAATGAAGGAAGGGAAGAAAGGAAGGGAGGGAGGGGTGGAAGAAAGGAAGAGAAAAAGGGAGGGAGGAGTGGAAGGAAGAGAGAAAGGGGTGGAAGGAAAGGAGGGAGGAAGGGAGGGAGGGGTAGAAGGAAGGGAGGAAGTGAGGGGTGGAAGGAAGGGAGGCAAGGAAGGAAGGGTGGGAGGGAGAGTGAAAGCAAGGAAGGGCTGAAAAAGAAGGGAGGGTGGAAGAAAGGGCTGGAAAGGAAGGGAGGGGTGGAAGGAAGGAAAGGAGGGAGGGGTGGAAGGAAGGAAAGGAGGGGTGGAAGGAAGGGAGCGAGGAGTGGAAGGGAGGGAGGGGTGGAAGGAAGGAAGGGAGGGGTGGGAAGGGAGAGTGGGAGGGAGGGAGGAAGGGGTGGAAGAAAGGGAGGGAGGGGGGAAGGGGAGGAAGAAAGGGTGGGAGAAAGAGAGGGGAGAAGGATGGGAGGGAGGAGTGGAAGGAAGGAAGGGAGTGGTGGAAGGAAGGAAGGGAAGGGTGGAAAGAAAGAAGGGGTGGAAGGAAGGGAGGGAGGGGAGAAGGAAGGGAGGGGTGGAAGGAAGGAAGGGAGGGGTGGAAGAAAGGAAGGAAGGATATGAATGATGGAAGGAAGAGAGGGGTGGAAGGAAGCGATGGAGGGAAGGGAGGAAGAGAGGGGTTGTGGAAGGAAGGAAGGGAGGGGTGGGTGGAAGGAAGGGAGGAAAGGAGGGCTGGTGGAAGGAGGAGAGGGGTGGAAGGAAGGAAGGGGTGGGTGGGTGGAAGGAAGGGAGGAAGGGAGGGGTGGGTGGACGGAAGGAAAGAAGGAAGGGAGGGGTGGGTGGAAGGAAGGGAGGGGCTGGTTGAAGGAAGGAAGGGGTGGGTGGAAGGAAGGGAGGGCTGGAAGGGAGTGGTGGAAGGAAGGAAGGGATGGGTGGAAGGAAGGGAGGGAGGAGTGGGTAGAAGGAAGGAAGGGAGGGGTGGATACAAGGAAGGGAGGGGTGGAAGGGAGGTCAGACTCACATGCTCAGTCAGAAGCATCACAGCTGTCGGCTGCTCTGTGTACAATTTGTGGGCGGGCACAGGAAGAGGCAAAGCAGATCAAGCTTCTCTCTCCTCTTCTCCTATTGGTGCGGAAGATGGGGGGAGGGTCTAGGCACTGAAGAGCACATAGCGCGGGGGGCGAAAGAAACAGAATGTTCAGAGATGATCGGTGGGGTGGTGGTGGTGGGAGGGGTGACAAGCAGTGATCTGTATGTATTTCAGTGAAGCAGCTAGAAGCCGTTTCTCTTCTCCCTCCCATGGCTTCCAGCTGCTTCATTGAAAGACATACAGGAGATTGCTGCTTATCACTGCCCCCACCATTGCTCCTCCCACACACCCCTGGTGCCAGTGCTGCTCGCTCCCATCCTATTTCCACTCGCCCAATATGAACAGGCGAGTGGAAATTTCAAGGGCTGTATGGAGGTATGTCAATGCACAAAGCAGCAAACCTCTCACAAAATGCAGCTTTTGGTATGTTGACTGGGAAAATACTATGTGATCACTTGGAAAGACACAAACAAGGTATTTTGGCAAAAAGTAATGTTCGTAATACAATGAGGTTCATTTACTAATATTGGAGAGTGCACAATCTGGTGCAACTGTGCATGGTAGCCAATCAGCTTCTAAATGCAGCTTGTTCAGTTAAACGTTGACAAAAGTTCTGGAAGCTGATTGGTTTCTATGCAGAGCTACACCAGGTTTAGCAATTTCACGTTTTAGTAAATCAAACCCACTGGGGGGGGGTTTACTAAAATGGGTGCACTTAGAATCTAGTGTAGTGGTGCATGGTAGCCAGTCCTCTTCTAACTTCAGCTTTTTCAATTAAGCTTTGGCAATAAAACCTGGAAGCTGATTGATTTCTATGCACCACATTTTGCATTCTCCAACTTTGGTAAGTAACCTCCATAAAATTGATTTGGACTGTTTTTCACACCATGTTGATGGCATGTTGAAAGCAAATTCTTAAGAATCACATTTTTTTAATGGTGCATTTGTGTTTTATCCTATATATGTATAGGGTCCTCTTCAGCATGAATTCACAGATGGAACTTTTGGAAGCACTAGTCAGTTTATTAATGTTGGCACTAATTGGAAAAGGTTTTGATACATATATAGTTTTTAGAGATGAGCGAATTATTCAAAAATTCGATTCGGCTGATTCGCCGAATTTGCGGGAGAAATTTGATTCGATGCAAATTTATTTGCCGCGAATTTAACTTATTTAAAGGGTTTCTAGGCTTCAGAGAGCCTTTATATTAGTGCAGAACACTGTACCTTTAATTTAAATGCCCTTGGAGTCTGCTGGGGAAGAGAAATAATACTGTCAGTCAGTATGACATGCAGATGAGTGCCGTCGATCTTAGAATCACCGCACACTTCACTCATTTGGGCAGTCATGGGGCACGACGAATAAGAAGAAGAAGAAGAAGAAGAAGAAGAAGAATGAAAAGAAGAATGAAAATAAGAAGAAGAAGAATGAAAAGAAGAAGAAGAAGAATGAAAAGAAGAATGAAAAGAAGAAGAAGAAGAATGAAAAGAAGAAGAAGAAGAATGAAAAGAAGAATGAAAAGAAGAAGAAGAAGAATGAAAAGAAGAAGAATGAAAAGAAGAAGAAGAAGAATGAAAAGAAGAAGAAGAAGAATGAAAAGAAGAAGAAGAATGAAAAGAAGAAGAAGAATGAAAAGAAGAATGAGAAGAAGAATGAAAAGAAGAATTAAAAGAAGAATGAAAAGAAGAATTAAAAGAAGAATGAAAAGAAGAATTAAAAGAAGAATGAAAAGAAGAAGAAGAAGAATGAAAAGAAGAAGAAGAAGAATGAAAAGAAGAATGAAAAGAAGAAGAAGAATGAAAAGAAGAAGAAGAAGAATGAAAAGAAGAAGAAGAATGAAAAGAAGAAGAAGAAGAAGAAGAATGAAAAGAAGAAGAAGAAGAATGAAAAGAAGAATGAAAAGAAGAAGAAGAAGAATGAAAAGAAGAAGAAGAATGAAAAGAAGAATGAAAAGAATAAGAAGAAGAATGAAAAGAATAAGAAGAATGAAAAGAAGAATGAAAAGAAGAATGAAAAGAAGAAGAAGAAGAATGAAAAGAAGAATGACAAGAAGAAGAAGAAGAATGACAAGAAGAAGAAGAAGAAGAAGAATGACAAGAAGAAGAAGAAGAAGAATGAAAAGAAGAAGAAGAAGAATGAAAAGAAGAAGAAGAAGAATGAAAAGAAGAATGACAAGAAGAAGAAGAAGAATGACAAGAAGAAGAAGAAGAATGAAAAGAAGAAGAAGAAGAATGAAAAGAAGAATGAAAAGAAGAAGAAGAAGAATGAAAAGAAGAAGAAGAAGAATGAAAAGAAGAATGAAAAGAAGAAGAAGAAGAATGAAAAGAAGAAGAAGAATGAAAAGAAGAAGAAGAAGAAGAAGAATGAAAAGAAGAATGAAAAGAAGAAGAATGAAAAGAAGAATGAAAAGAAGAAGAAGAAGAATGAAAAGAAGAAGAAGAATGAAAAGAAGAAGAAGAATGAAAAGAAGAATGAAAAGAAGAATGAGAAGAAGAAGAATGAAAAGAAGAATGAAAAGAAGAAGAAGAAGAATGAAAAGAAGAAGAAGAATGAAAAGAAGAATGAAAAGAAGAAGAAGAAGAATGAAAAGAAGTAGAAGAAGAATGAAAAGAAGAATGAAAAGAAGAAGAAGAAGAATGAAAAGAAGAAGAAGAAGAATGAAAAGAAGAAGAAGAAGAATGAAAAGAAGAAGAAAAATGAAAAGAAGAAGAAGAAGAATGAAAAGAAGAAGAAGAAGAAGAATGAAAAGAAGAAGAAGAAGAAGAATGAAAAGAAGAAGAAGAAGAATGAAAAGAAGAAGAAGAAGAATGAAAAGAAGAAGAATGAAAAGAAGAAGAAGAATGAAAAGAAGAATGAAAAGAAGAAGAAGAAGAATGAAAAGAAGAAGAAGTAGGATGAAAAGAAGAAGAAGAATGAAAAGAAGAAATATTCCAGTACAGCAAAAAGTGTATCTGCAGAGAGCTCCGCTATTTCTGACAGTTCTCTGACAGTTCCTTCACATTTACAGCGGTTGAAACATTGTATCTATTTATTTCCGAATAAAAACATCTGTATCCTAAATGGAAACAAATAGATACAATGTTTCAACCGCTGTAAATGAACTGTCAGAACTGTCAGAAATAGCGGAGCTCTCTGCAGTGACACTTTTGCCGGCTGATCGGGAAAAATTCGATTCGTGCACCCGAAGTTTGCTAAAATTCGGATTCGATGCGAATCGAATTTTTCCTGAAATTCGAAACGAATTCCACTTCGCCAGGTTCGATTCGCTCATCTCTAATAGTTTTAATTTAATGTTTAATACACAAACTTGTTTGTATAAAATAATTATTTGAGGGGCATTACATAGCTGGTCACAAATAATTTTTTGTAGCGCTATATAATATAATTACACCTTTTGTAGATGTCTGGGGGATATCAAAATACAGCAGCTGCATTAAATTAGGCACAGAGGGGAACGGACATTTTTTAACTTACAATTTTATAAACAGAGATAGTTGGTTCCTGGACCTATAAATTGTGTATTTAGTCAAAACAGGACTCTATTTTCCATAAAAACATATTTTGTGAAAATAAACTCCTGTTGTTAGCCTACATTTGTGCACTGGGATTTTATGCAGGAGAGCAGCAAATTGCATTTTTAGAAATTATTGGAGGTAGCAAGCAGTGTAAGCAATAGTGGGGCTACAAAACAAACAGAGCTGTAGTCGTTTATGGACACAGATGCAAAACAGAGCTCCATTATTATTGACAATTTTCTGGTTATTCTCTAGGATGTTTTTTTAAATGTTCATTCCACTTCCAATGTAGATCCCTGCTTGTTTCTGGAAAATTGTATGTAGAAGAGGTTTCATTCTATTACCAATGATGCATTAGCAATGATGAATCAATTTTTGCAAGTTGCAGCAAAATCATACTGTTCACTTTGATAAAGATTTGCAGGTAATAGGTGACCTTCAGACTGGTTACATGCACCACTTCTAAAGCATGTGTGCACTTGTTGTCACTTTGGCTGGCCTCCCCATGATCCCTAGCAATTTGTGTTATCCAGATTGCCTCCTGCAGCAGCCGGTTAGCAGCAGAAAAGTGCATTCTCCATTTATGTCTGTTACTTTTGCATTTGTTTGCAAAAAAAATGGAGAAAATGTTTGTTTAAAGTGTTACTAAACCCACAACAGTAAAATCAGTCTGTATATGCAGTAAAGCATGCTTGTTATACTCACTGTGGAACCTAAGGGGTTAATCCTCTGCATCGTGTAAAAAGGCTGTTTGATTCTGTCTTCTCTGTTCCTCCCCTTTTTCAAGCAACCACCACTTATCTCCACACTGAACCATAGGCATGGACATGCTCAGTTTGGTGTATATCACTAGAGAGGTTTTTTTTTTCTCTTGGGAGGGTGTATGTGATCAGCACAGGACCAATCAGCACTGTCCAGACAGAGGTCAAGGGATTTACATCCTCCTAGAGCAGAAACAAAACTCCTCCTACAAGCTTTAGCTAATGCTGGGCTGGACACTGATAGAAGTCACAAAACTGCTCTAACTGCTGATGAGAAAAGGTATTTAGCAGTTTATATTTACTAAAACAATTGCACTTCCATGTTGTGTGTACTGTGAGAGATCAGCTATAGTGGATACAGGTTCCTGGGTTTTAAATGATACATTAAAGGTAAGACTAGAAATTAGCATTGCTCCTAAACTCTTAATTTTTACTGCATATGAAAAAGTAATTTCATTGCTTGGTGAAAGCAAGTGGGCTTTGTTTGCTATGTAAATGGTTATACTGTTACTGAGTCAACATTAAATCAAACTCCCAGCACCAGTATCTCTGTAATAACATTTTTGACTTGTGACATTTACAGATCAAATTTCAGAATTTGCTGCTGTAAAGGATAAAGGCTTATTTTAGTTTCCAGTCACTAGATTAATGTTTGTACAGGCAACGTCAGGAATCATCCAAATGCTTTGAAAATTCTTATTAATCCTCTTTTTCAAGGTAGTAAATAAATATCAAGCTGAGTCACCAGGTAAAGTCATAAATGATAACGTGATCTTGTCTCTACTGTTCCGTTGGAGATTTTAGTGAAAACTCACCTCTGTTGGGTGGTTCAACTAATTCAGTTAAAAACATACACTCATCTTGGATGTCTCTTGCAGGTTTTCCACACTCAGTGCTTGCAATGGTCCTTCCTCAATTTCATAATCCACTTAGCTCTTGACCTGCTTTGTGAAAGACCTAGTAGAATATTCACTTTCATTTTATGTTGTATTTTCTGGTATGCTGTTCAGTGTGCTGTTTTTTTTTTCTCTTGCTGCAGCATTTTTAGGGTTTAGCACCAAAGGAGTACCTGGATCACAAAACTTGCTGCAAAAAGTTCCCAAATATGTTTTCCAGCCCTGTATTTAGATGCCTACCTAGACTTCTGCTTTACATTTGAACGTTTTAAGAAAAGGTGGCTTGTTTTTTTCTAAACAACTTGATATGGCGATATGATCAACATTAGAGATGAGCGAATTATTCAAAAATTCGATTCGGCTGATTCAGGAAGAAATTCGATTCGATGCGAATTAATTCGCTACGAAGTTAACTTATAAAAAGGGTTTCTAGGCTTCAGAGAGCCTTTAAATTAGTGCAGAACACTGTACCTTTAATTTAAATGCCCTTGGAGATGAGGAAGGAGAAGGATGAGAAGAAGGAGAAGGAGAAGGATGAGAAGAAGGAGAAGGATGAGAAGAAGGAGAAGGAGAAGGATGAGAAGAAGGAGAAGGATGAGAAGAAGGAGAAGGAGAAGGAGAAGGAGAAGGATGAGAAGAAGGAGAAGGAGAAGGATGAGAAGATGGAGAAGGAGAAGGATGAGAAGAAGGAGAAGGATGAGAAGAAGGAGAAGGAGAAGGATGAGAAGAAGGAGAAGGATGAGAAGAAGGAAAAGGATGAGAAGAAGGAGAAGGAGAAGGATGAGAAGAAGGAGAAGGAGAAGGATGAGAAGAAGGAGAAGGATGAGAAGAAGGAGAAGGATGAGAAGAAGGATGAGAAGAAGGAGAAGGATGAGAAGAAGGAGAAGGAGAAGGATGAGAAGAAGGAGAAGGATGAGAAGAAGGATGAGAAGAAGGAGAAGGATGAGAAGAAGGAGAAGGAGAAGGATGAGAAGAAGAAGGAGAAGGATGAGAAGAAGGAGAAGGATGAGAAGAAGGAGAAGGATGAGAAGAAGGAGAAGGAGAAGGATGAGAAGAAGGAGAAGGATGAGAAGAAGGAGAAGGATGAGAAGGAGAAGGAGAAGGAGAAGGATGAGAAGAAGGATGAGAAGAAGGAGAAGGATGAGAAGAAGGAGAAGGATGAGAAGAAGGAGAAGGATGAGAAGAAGGAGAAGGATGAGAAGAAGGAGAAGGATGAGAAGAAGGAGAAGGATGAGAAGAAGGATGAGAAGAAGGATGAGAAGAAGGAGAAGGATGAGAAGAAGGACAGTTCTGTGACAGTTTCTGTCTATTTCTGACAGTTCTGTGACATTCACTCCATACAGCGGTTTCAACCGCTGTATGGAGTGAATGTCACAGAACTGTCAGAAATAGGCTATTTCTGACAGTTCTGGGACATTCACTCCATACAGCGGTTGAAACATTGTATCTATTTGTTTCCATAAATGGATCCATTTATGGAAACAAATAGATACAATGTTTCAACCGCTGTATGGAGTGAATGTCACAGAACTGTCAGAAATAGCGGAGCTCTGCAGATACACTTAGAGGAGCTCTGCAGATACACTTTTTGCCGGCTTGGAATTATTCTTATTTTCATCCTACTTCTTCTTCTTCATCCTCATCCTCTTCTTCTTCTTCTGAGGATGAGGATGAGGATGAAGAAGAAGAAGAAGAAGTAGGATGAAAATAAGATTAATTCCAAGCCGGCAAAAAGTGTATCTGCAGAGCTCCTCTAAGTGTATCTGCAGAGCTCCTCTAAGTGTATCTGCAGAATAGAGGAGCTCTGCAGATACACTTTTTGCCGGCTTGGAATTTTTCTTATTTTCATCCTACTTCTTCTTCTTCTTCTTCATCCTCATCCTCATCCTCTTCTTCTTCTGAGGATGAGGATGAGGATGAAGAAGAAGAAGAAGAAGTAGGATGAAAATAAGATTAATTCCAAGCCGGCAAAAAGCGTATCTGCAGAGCTCCTCTAAGTGTATCTGCAGAGCTCCTCTAAGTGTATCTGCAGAATAGAGGAGCTCTGCAGATACACTTTTTGCCGGCTTGGAATTCTTCTTATTTTCATCCTACTTCTTCTTCTTCTTCATCCTCATCCTCATCCTCCTCTTCTTCTTCTTTTGAGGATGAGGATGAGGATGAAGAAGAAGAAGAAGAAGAAGTAGGATGAAAATAAGAATTCCAAACCGGCAAAAAGTGTATGTGCAGAGTTCCTCTATTTCTGACAGTTCTCTGACAGCTTCTTCACATGTACAGCGGTTGAAACATCTGTATCCTAAATGGAAACTAATAGATACAATGTTTCAACCGCTGTACATGTGAAGGAACTGTCAGAGAAATGTCAGAAATAGCGGAGCTCTCTGCAGGGACACTTTTGCCGGCTGATCGGGAAAAATCCGATTCGCGCACCCGAAGTAGGCAAATATTCGGATTCGACACAAATCGAATTTTTCCTGAAATTCGTATCGAATTCCGGTTCGCCTGGTTCGATTCGCTCATCTCTAATCAACATGTATAAATACATCAGTGGTTTATATAGTGAACTCGGTGTAGAGCTTTTCACCCTGAGGTCATCACAGAGGACAAGGGGCACTCTTTACGTCTGGAGGAAAAGAAATGTAATCTCCAAACATGGAAAGGTTTCTTCACAGTGAGAACTGTGAAAATGTGGAATAGACTCCCTCAGGAGTTGGTTCTGGCCAGCTCAGTGGATTGCTTTAAAAAAAGGCATGGATTCTTTCCTAGATATACAGAATATAACTGGATACTAACATTTATAGGTAAAGTTGATCCAGGTATTATCCAATTGCCTCTCAGAGGATCAGGAAGGAATTTTCTTTTTTCTCCATAGGAGAAAATTGGATCATGCTTTGCTGGGTTTTTTTTGCATTTCTCTGGATCAACTGTGGGTATAGGATTATACATTTTTTTTTTTTTTTTTTTAATGGTTGAACTGGATGGACTTTTGTCTTTTTTCAGCCAGACTAACTATGTATTAGTCTCAGGAGCTAATAATGTATTTTTAAACTTAGTGACAGACGTAAAAAAGTACCACTCCAATGCTCCTATCCTTGATATCAGTCAGCATGATATGTAATTAACTGGTGCTGTTTATCTGACAGTTTTCATATTAAACAGCCTGTCAAGCTACAGTGTGCTACAGAAAAATGGCAACCGATCTAACTCAGGTCACCAGTTTACGGTGACCAAAACTGACCCACGTAGTCTAAGATGACTTCAGCTCTGCTTTCCACCCACAGTAGAGGTTCCTCAGATGTGTTTCACCCCCTAGTGGGCTTAATCGTTGAGCCCACTAGGGAGGAATTTAATTTGTGCGACCTCTTATTCGGGTGGCTGTGGCGGTGATCACGTACAATGGCTGGCTGCAGTGATATCACTGTATGTCAATGCCGCCAGCCATTGTCTCTGATCACTGTCATAGCAGTACAGTGTCATCAAACCAATATAGGCAGTCACAGTATCCTCAATCACCACCACACCAGCCCCAGTGTTAACATAAAGCCTCATTCACATATCTGTGTTTGGGTTCATCTTCACAGAGTCTGGAGGTGTTGTATCACCTTCTTGCTACCTGCTTTAATTCCTTGGACCAAACACAAGCACCTCTATTCACTTGAATGGGGCAGGATCAAAAGTCATGGGGGTATAATTCCTGACACGGCTGTGAAGCAAAGCATCGTAGTTGTTGCATGTGTACACTTCTGACAGTTGCATTTTCAGCTAATCTGTGTTCTTCAGAGATCATTTTACAGGAGGTGAGGAGGCCTTGCATTGCCTCCTCACTGCCTGTTTTAACTCCTTGGACCCCACACAAGAGCCCCCATTCACTTGAATGGGCCAAAATCAACTGACGATATGGCCGATGAAAGCTACAAAGGGATAGCTTTGCAGCTGTGGCATGTGTACATCCCCCAGCCACTGCAGCTGCAGCTAAAGAGGGTAGTGGTTGGGGGTGGTAAAACTGTGAGGCATTACTGTCCCCACCAACTTCACGTGTGAGTGCAGGCAGTCACAGTGTCTTCAATCAACACCACACCAGTCTCAGCGTCTCCAGACCAGTGTAACTCAAAACAGTGTTCTTAAACATTGCCACACCAGACCAGTGCAACCACCAACAGTTTTCCTGACCACTGCTACACCAGTCCCTGTGTCTCTAGACCAGTGTATGCCAGCAGCAGTGTTCCTTATTGCTACTACACATGTCCCAGTGTCATCAGGCCAGTGTGCACCAGCATTAGTGTTCCTGATTGCCATCACACAAGTCCCAGTTTCACCAGGCCAGTGTACGCCAGCAATAGTGTTCCTGATTGCCATCACATAAGTCCTAGTTTCACCAGGCCAGTGTACACCAGCAACAGTGTTCCTGATTGCTGCCATACCAGTGACAATGCCACCAGATCAGTGCAGTCAGAAACAATGTTCCTGGTCACTAGCCACACCAGTCCCTGTATCACCAGAGCCAGTGTAGCCAGCAACATTGTTCCTGATATCTGCCACATCAGTGCAGTGTTGCCTGTCATCTGCACTGACCCTGGTCTGTTTATTGACCATGTTTCTGCCTGCTGTTTGCACCAATCCTTTGCTTGTTTGCTGATCATCTCTCTGCTTGCCGCCTGAATTGATCACTCATCATGACTCTTAGAAGATAACTTGGGGTGTTTGTTTCACAAAATGTGCCCATTTTTTGTGTGTGTTTCAATTGTCCTGGTGCTCTAGGGCCTCCAAAAATGTGATAGGTATTTAGGAAATTAGATGTGCAATTTATTCCCCTAGAATGCCTGAAGGTGTTTCTTGGATTTTGGGCCTCGCTATGTGACTAGGCTGAGAAAAAGTCTCACACATGTGGTATCCCCATACTAGGGAAGAGTAGCAGAATGTGTTTTGAGGTGAAATTCTAGGTGTGCTCATGTTGTGTGTTACAACTTTTTGTTAAACATTATATTTTAATTTACTTTCTGCTTTTTCCTAAAATTTGGGGCAAACAATTATTATTATTATTATTATAATTAGAGATGAGCGAAGAAATGAAAAATTCGATTCGACTGATTCGGCGAATTCGTGGACAATATTCGATTCGAGTCGAATAAATTCGCTGTGAATTTAACTTAAAAAAGGGTGTTTCTAGGCTTCAGAGAGACTTAATATTAGTGCAGAACACTGTACCTTTAATTTAAATGCCCTTGGAGTCTGCTGGGGAAGAGAAATAATACTGTCAGTCAGTATGACATGCAGATGAGTGCCGTCGATCTTAGAATCACCGCACACTTCACTCATTTGGGCAGTCACGGGGCCAAAACCAGAGTGTGGAGCCACAGTGTGGCGGTGGAGGCAGCAGCAATGGGAGGCCATACAGCACCCTATGACAAAAATGGAAACCACCAGCAGTGTGAGGAGACCTGAAAGTGGCACATGGCAGAGTGTGGCGATAGAGACAGCAGCAATGGGAGGCCGTACAGGGACCCATGACACACTCTGGACCTGGCAGCAGCATGAGGAGGCGGTACAGGGGCCCATGACAGATTACGGGCCTGGCAGCAGCATGAGGAGTCGGTACAGGGGCCCATGGCAGATTACGGGCCTGGCAGCAGCAATGGGAGGCCGTACAGGGACCCATGACACACTCTGGACCTGGCAGCAGCATGGGGAGGCGGTACAGGGGCCCATGACAGATTACGGGCCTGGCAGCAGCATGAGGAGTCGGTACGGGGGCCCATGACACACTCTGGACCTGGCAGCAGCATGAGGAGGCGGTACAGGGGCGCATGACAGATTACGAGCCTGGCAGCAGCAACTTGGACAGGAGGACGTTCAGCTTCTGCACCGTCGGGTGCGTGCTCGCAAACTGTTGTCTCTTGGAAACGGATTCCAAGAAAGACTGCTGACGGAATCCGTGAAGAGGAGTAGCAGGAGAAGGAGCATCTGAACGAGCGGAATATGCCAACAAGCGACAACAGTGGCCCATGACAGATTACGGGCCTGGCAGCAGCATGAGGAGTCGGTACGGGGGCCCATGGCAGATTACGGGCCTGGCAGCAGCTATGGGAGGCCCGTAATCTGCCAGCACCCTATGACAAAAAATGGAACCCACCAGCAGTGTGAGGAGACCTGAAAGTGGCACATGGCAGAGTGTGGCGATGGAGACAGCAGCAATGGGAGGCCGTACAGGGACCCATGAGAGACTCTGGACCTGGCAGCAGCATGAGGAGGCGGTATAGGGGCCCATGGCAGATTAGGGGCCTGGCAGCAGCTATGGGAGGCCCGTAATCTGCCAGCACCCTATGACAAAAAATGGAACACACCAGCAGTGTGAGGAGACCTGAAAGTGGCACATGGCAGAGTGTGGCGATGGAGGCAGCAGCAATGGGAGGCCGTACAGGGACCCATGAGAGACTCTGGACTTGGCAGCAGCATGAGGAGGCGGTATAGGGGCCCATGGCAGATTAGGGGCCTGGCAGCAGCTATGGGAGGCCCGTAATCTGCCAGCACCCTATGACAAAAAATGGAACACACCAGCAGTGTGAGGAGACCTGAAAGTGGCACATGTTTGGGGCATGATTCATGGCGGATTTAGTCAGTTGTGTCAGGAACTGGTGGTTTGAAATCCAGACTAATCCACGCCTGATTCATTTTCACAAACGTGAGTCTCTCCACACTTTGGGTGGACAGTCGTGTCCTCCGCGGAGTTGCAATACCTCCTGCCGCACTAAACACGCGCTCCGATGCCACGCTACTGGCCGGGCATGACAGCCTTTCAAGGGCAAATTCAGCTAGTTGGGGCCAAAGGTCAAGTTTCGTTGCCCAGTAGTCAAGGGGATTGTCTACCTCGGTTGGCAGGGTGCTGTCCAAGTAGGCCTAAGCCTGTTGTTTGAGGTCCTGCTCCAGGTCCACCTGATGCTGCTGCTGCTGCTGCGGCTGGTTAGTAGTTTCCTCACTGCGCTGGTGAAGAAAGCTACTCATCATCGACTGCAGACTGAGGCAGCCGCTGCTGGTGGAGCTGCCACTGCTCCTACCACCCCACCCCTCCCCTGCTGCCATGGCAGCGGAACACGAGCGCACAGGGCCCACAGTGTCTGAGGATGGACGTTGGCGCAGACAGGCAGAGACCAGCTGACTACATAGGTGTTTTTTATAGTACGTTATTTTGGCCTCCCTCTCAGCAGGTGTGAAAAAGGCCACCATTTTTGAACGGTAGCGAGGGTCCAACAAGGTGGACAGCCAAAAGTCATCCCTCTGTCTGATGGTTATTATTCGGCTGTCGCTACGCAAGCAACCGAGCATGCTATGGGCCATTTGTGCCAAGGAATGCGAGGGACTCCCTGCCTCCATCTCCACAGCATACTGCCACGGTGCGTCTAGGTCCTCTGTCTCCTCTTCCTCCTCCTCTACCAGATGCTCCTGCTCCTCCACTCCTGTCCGCTGAGTGGAAAAACCACCCATTTCACTCAATAATTCCTGAGCACCAATGTCCTCCTCTACCTCCTCCTCTTCTTCCAGTCCTGCCCCCACAGGGGCCATGTGGCGTTGAGATCTGTGCGCCACGTCTACCGCACCCTGACCAGCCATTGTTAACAGCATTTGTTCCAGGACGTGCAACAGAGGAATGACGTCGTTCATCCCATAGTCCTGCCGACTCACGAATAGCGTGGCCTCCTCAAAGGGCCTGAGCAAGCGCAGGTGTCACGCATGAGCTGCCAATGGCTGACATCTAAGTTACACAGGGAGTACCTTTATCTGCTTTTAACATCAGGAAATCTGTGATGGCCTTTTGCTGTTCGTAAAGGCGGTCTAACATATGTAGGGTTGAATTCCACCTTGTTGCAACGTCACAGCATGAGGAGTCGGTATAGGGGCCCATGGCAGATTAGGGGCCTGGCAGCAGTTATGGGAGGCCCATAATCTGCCAGCACCCTATGACAAAAAATGGAACACACCAGCAGTGTGAGGAGACCTGAAAGTGGCACATGGCAGAGTGTGGCGATGGAGACAGCAGCAATGGGAGGCCGTACAGGGACCCATGAGAGACTCTGGACCTGGCAGCAGCATGAGGAGGCGGTATATAGGGGCCTACGGCAGATTAGGGGCCTGGCAGCAGCTATAGGAGGCCCGTAATCTGCCAGCACCCTATGTCAAAAAATTCAACACACCAGCAGTGTGTGAGGAGACCTGAAAGTGGCACATGGCAGAGTGTGGCGATGGAGACAGCAGCAATGGGAGGCCGTACAGGGACCCATGACAGACTCTGGACTTGGCAGCAGCATGAGGAGGCGGTATATAGGGGCTTATGGCAGATTAGGGGCCTGGCAGCAGCTATAGGAGGCCCGTAATCTGCCAGCACCCTATGTCAAAAAATTCAACACACCAGCAGTGTGAGGAGACCTGAAAGTGGCACATGGCAGAGTGTGGCGATGGAGACAGCAGCAATGGGAGGCCGTACAGGGACCCATGACAGACTCTGAACTTGGCAGCAGCATGAGGAGGCGGTATATAGGGGCCCATGGCAGATTAGGGGCCTGGCAGCAGCTATAGGAGGCCCGTAATCTGCCAGCACCCTATGTCAAAAAATTCAACACACCAGCAGTGTGAGGAGACCTGAAAGTGGCACATGGCAGAGTGTGGCGATGGAGACAGCAGCAATGGGAGGCCGTACAGGGACCCATGACAGACTCTGGACTTGGCAGCAGCATGAGGAGGCGGTATATAGGGGCCCATGGCAGATTAGGGGCCTGGCAGCAGCTATGGGAGGCCCGTAATCTGCCAGCACCCTATGTCAAAAAATTCTACACACCAGCAGTGTGTGAGGAGACCTGAAAGTGGCACATGGCAGAGTGTGGCGATGGAGACAGCAGCAATGGGAGGCCGTACAGGGACCCATGACAGACTCTGGACTTGGCAGCAGCATGAGGAGGCGGTATATAGGGGCCCATGGCAGATTAGGGGCCTGGCAGCAGCTATGGGAGGCCCGTAATCTGCCAGCACCCTATGTCAAAAAATTCAACACACCAGCAGTGTGTGAGGAGACCTGAAAGTGGCACATGGCAGAGTGTGGCGATGGAGAAAGCAGCAATGGGAGGCCGTACAGGGACCCATGAGAGACTCTGGACCTGGCAGCAGCATGAGGAGGCGGTATATAGGGGCCTATGGCAGATTAGGGGCCTGGCAGCAGCTATGTGAGGCCCGTAATCTGCCTGCACCCTATGTCAAAAAATTAAACACACCAGCAGTGTGAAGAGACCTGAAAGTGGCACATGGCAGAGTGTGGCGATGGAGACAGCAGCAATGGGAGGCCGTACAGGGACCATGACAGACTCTGGACTTGGCAGCAGCATGAGGAGGCGGTATATAGGGGCCCATGGCAGATTAGGGGCCTGGCAGCAGCTATGTGAGGCCCGTAATCTGCCTGCACCCTATGTCAAAAAATTTAACACACCAGCAGTGTGAAGAGACCTGAAAGTGGCACATGGCAGCAGAGTGTGGCGATGGAGACAGCAGCAATGGGAGGCCGTACAGGGACCCATGAGAGACTCTAGACTTGGCAGCAGCATGAGGAGGCGGTATATAGGGGCCCATGGCAGATTAGGGGCCTGGCAGCAGCTATGTGAGGCCCGTAATCTGCCTGCACCCTATGTCAAAAAATTAAACACACCAGCAGTGTGAAGAGACCTGAAAGTGGCACATGGCAGCAGAGTGTGGCGATGGAGACAGCAGCAATGGGAGGCCGTACAGGGACCCATGAGAGACTCTAGACTTGGCAGCAGCATGAGGAGGCGGTATATAGGGGCCCATGGCAGATTAGGGGCCTGGCAGCAGCTATGTGAGGCCCGTAATCTGCCTGCACCCTATGTCAAAAAATTAAACACACCAGCAGTGTGAAGAGACCTGAAAGTGGCACATGGCAGCAGAGTGTGGCGATGGAGACAGCAGCAATGGGAGGCCGTACAGGGACCATGACAGACTCTGGACTTGGCAGCAGCATGAGGAGGCGGTATATAGGGGCCCATGGCAGATTAGGGGCCTGGCAGCAGCTATGTGAGGCCCGTAATCTGCCTGCACCCTATGTCAAAAAATTTAACACACCAGCAGTGTGAAGAGACCTGAAAGTGGCACATGGCAGCAGAGTGTGGCGATGGAGACAGCAGCAATGGGAGGCCGTACAGGGACCATGACAGACTCTGGACTTGGCAGCAGCATGAGGAGGCGGTATATAGGGGCCCATGGCAGATTAGGGGCCTGGCAGCAGCTATGTGAGGCCCGTAATCTGCCTGCACCCTATGTCAAAAAATTTAACACACCAGCAGTGTGAAGAGACCTGAAAGTGGCACATGGCAGCAGAGTGTGGCGATGGAGACAGCAGCAATGGGAGGCCGTACAGGGACCATGACAGACTCTGGACTTGGCAGCAGCATGAGGAGGCGGTATATAGGGGCCCATGGCAGATTAGGGGCCTGGCAGCAGCTATGTGAGGCCCGTAATCTGCCTGCACCCTATGTCAAAAAATTTAACACACCAGCAGTGTGAAGAGACCTGAAAGTGGCACATGGCAGCAGAGTGTGGCGATGGAGACAGCAGCAATGGGAGGCCGTACAGGGACCCATGAGAGACTCTAGACTTGGCAGCAGCATGAGGAGGCGGTATATAGGGGCCCATGGCAGATTAGGGGCCTGGCAGCAGCTATGTGAGGCCCGTAATCTGCCTGCACCCTATGTCAAAAAATTAAACACACCAGCAGTGTGAAGAGACCTGAAAGTGGCACATGGCAGCAGAGTGTGGCGATGGAGACAGCAGCAATGGGAGGCCGTACAGGGACCCATGAGAGACTCTAGACTTGGCAGCAGCATGAGGAGGCGGTATATAGGGGCCCATGGCAGATTAGGGGCCTGGCAGCAGCTATGTGAGGCCCGTAATCTGCCTGCACCCTATGTCAAAAAATTAAACACACCAGCAGTGTGAAGAGACCTGAAAGTGGCACATGGCAGCAGAGTGTGGCGATGGAGACAGCAGCAATGGGAGGCCGTACAGGGACCATGACAGACTCTGGACTTGGCAGCAGCATGAGGAGGCGGTATATAGGGGCCCATGGCAGATTAGGGGCCTGGCAGCAGCTATGTGAGGCCCGTAATCTGCCTGCACCCTATGTCAAAAAATTTAACACACCAGCAGTGTGAAGAGACCTGAAAGTGGCACATGGCAGCAGAGTGTGGCGATGGAGACAGCAGCAATGGGAGGCCGTACAGGGACCCATGAGAGACTCTAGACTTGGCAGCAGCATGAGAAGGCGGTATATAGGGGCCCATGGCAGATTAGGGGCCTGGCAGCAGCTATGTGAGGCCCGTAATCTGCCTGCACCCTATGTCAAAAAATTAAACACACCAGCAGTGTGAAGAGACCTGAAAGTGGCACATGGCAGCAGAGTGTGGCGATGGAGACAGCAGCAATGGGAGGCCGTACAGGGACCATGACAGACTCTGGACTTGGCAGCAGCATGAGGAGGCGGTATATAGGGGCCCATGGCAGATTAGGGGCCTGGCAGCAGCTATGTGAGGCCCGTAATCTGCCTGCACCCTATGTCAAAAAATTAAACACACCAGCAGTGTGAAGAGACCTGAAAGTGGCACATGGCAGAGTGTGGCGATGGAGACAGCAGCAATGGGAGGCCGTACAGGGACCATGACAGACTCTGGACTTGGCAGCAGCATGAGGAGGCGGTATATAGGGGCCCATGGCAGATTAGGGGCCTGGCAGCAGCTATGTGAGGCCCGTAATCTGCCTGCACCCTATGTCAAAAAATTTAACACACCAGCAGTGTGAAGAGACCTGAAAGTGGCACATGGCAGCAGAGTGTGGCGATGGAGACAGCAGCAATGGGAGGCCGTACAGGGACCATGACAGACTCTGGACTTGGCAGCAGCATGAGGAGGCGGTATATAGGGGCCCATGGCAGATTAGGGGCCTGGCAGCAGCTATGTGAGGCCCGTAATCTGCCTGCACCCTATGTCAAAAAATTTAACACACCAGCAGTGTGAAGAGACCTGAAAGTGGCACATGGCAGCAGAGTGTGGCGATGGAGACAGCAGCAATGGGAGGCCGTACAGGGACCATGACAGACTCTGGACTTGGCAGCAGCATGAGGAGGCGGTATATAGGGGCCCATGGCAGATTAGGGGCCTGGCAGCAGCTATGTGAGGCCCGTAATCTGCCTGCACCCTATGTCAAAAAATTTAACACACCAGCAGTGTGAAGAGACCTGAAAGTGGCACATGGCAGCAGAGTGTGGCGATGGAGACAGCAGCAATGGGAGGCCGTACAGGGACCCATGAGAGACTCTAGACTTGGCAGCAGCATGAGGAGGCGGTATATAGGGGCCCATGGCAGATTAGGGGCCTGGCAGCAGCTATGTGAGGCCCGTAATCTGCCAGCACCCTATGTCAAAAAATTTAACACACCAGCAGTGTGAAGAGACCTGAAAGTGGCACATGGCATGAGAGACTCTGGACCTGGCAGCAGCAGGAGGAGGCGGTATAGGGGCCCATGGCTGATTAGGGGCCTGGCAGCAGCTATGTGAGGCCCGTTATCTTGCAGCACCCTATGTCAAAAAATTTAACACACCAGCAGTGTGAAGAGACCTGAAAGTGGCACATGGCAGCAGAGTGTGGCGATGGAGACAGCAGCAATGGGAGGCCGTACAGGGACCCATGAGAGACTCTGGACCTGGCAGCAGCAGGAGGAGGTGGTATATAGGGGCCCATGGCAGATTAGGGGCCTGGCAGCAGCTATGTGAGGCCCGTAATCTGCCTGCACCCTATGTCAAAAAATTTAACACACCAGCAGTGTGAAGAGACCTGAAAGTGGCACATGGCAGCAGAGTGTGGCGATGGAGACAGCAGCAATGGGAGGCCGTACAGGGACCATGACAGACTCTGGACTTGGCAGCAGCATGAGGAGGCGGTATATAGGGGCCCATGGCAGATTAGGGGCCTGGCAGCAGCTATGGGAGGCCCGTAATCTGCCAGCACCCTATGTCAAAAAATTTAACACACCAGCAGTGTGAAGAGACCTGAAAGTGGCACATGGCATGAGAGACTCTGGACCTGGCAGCAGCAGGAGGAGGCGGTATAGGGGCCCATGGCTGATTAGGGGCCTGGCAGCAGCTATGTGAGGCCCGTTATCTTGCAGCACCCTATGTCAAAAAATTTAACACACCAGCAGTGTGAAGAGACCTGAAAGTGGCACATGGCAGCAGAGTGTGGCGATGGAGACAGCAGCAATGGGAGGCCGTACAGGGACCCATGAGAGACTCTGGACCTGGCAGCAGCAGGAGGAGGTGGTATATAGGGGCCCATGGCAGATTAGGGGCCTGGCAGCAGCTATGTGAGGCCCGTAATCTGCCTGCACCCTATGTCAAAAAATTTAACACACCAGCAGTGTGAAGAGACCTGAAAGTGGCACATGGCAGCAGAGTGTGGCGATGGAGACAGCAGCAATGGGAGGCCGTACAGGGACCCATGAGAGACTCTGGACCTGGCAGCAGCAGGAGGAGGTGGTATATAGGGGCCTATGGCAGATTAGGGGCCTGGCAGCAGCTATAGGAGGCCCGTAATCTGCCAGCACCCTATGTCAAAAAATTCAACACACCAGCAGTGTGAGGAGACCTGAAAGTGGCACATGTTTGAGGCATGATTCATGGCGGATTTAGTAAGTTGTGTCAGGAACTGGTGGTTTGAAATCCAGACTAATCCACGCCTGATTCATTTTCACAAACGTGAGTCTCTCCACACTTTGGGTGGACAGTCGTGTCCTCCGCGGAGTTACAATACCTCCTGCCGCACTAAACACGCGCTCCGATGCCACGCTACTGGCCGGGCATGACAGCCTTTCAAGGGCAAATTCAGCTAGTTGGGGCCAAAGGTCAAGTTTCGTTGCCCAGTAGTCAAGGGGATTGTCTACCTCGGTTGGCAGGGTGCTGTCCAAGTAGGCCCAAGCCTGTTGTTTGAGCTCCTGCTCCAGGTCCACCTGATGCTGCTGCTGCTGCTGCGGCTGGTTAGTAGTTTCCTCACTGCGCTGGTGAAGAAAGCTACTCATCATCGACTGCAGACTGAGGCAGCCGCTGCTGGTGGAGCTGCCACTGCTCCTACCACCCCACCCCTCCCCTGCTGCCATGCCAGCGGAACGCGAGCGCACAGGGCCCACAGTGTCTGAGGATGGACGATGGCGCACAAAGGCAGAGACCAACTGACTACATAGGTGGTTTTTATAGTACGTAATTTTGGCCTCCCTCTCAGCAGGTGTGAAAAAGGCCACCATTTTGGACCGGTAGCGAGGGTCCAACAAGGTGGACAGCCAAAAGTCATCCCTCTGTCTGATGGTTATTATTCGGCTGTCGCTACGCAAGCAACCGAGCATGCTATGGGCCATTTGTGCCAAGGAATGCGAGGGACTCCCTGCCTCCATCTCCACAGCATACTGCCACGGTGCGTCTGGGTCCTCTGTCTCCTCCTCCTCCTCCTCTACCAGATGCTCCTGCTCCTCCACTCCTGTCCGCTGAGTGGAAAAACCACCCATTTCACTCAATAATTCCTGAGCACAAATGTCCTCCTCTACCTCCTCCTCTTCTTCCTGTCCTGCCCCCACAGGGGTCATGTGGCGTTGAGATCTGTGCGCCACGTCTACCGCACCCTGACCAGCCATTGTTAACAGCATTTGTTCCAGGACGTGCAACAGAGGAATGACGTCGTTCATCCCATAGTCCTGCCGACTCACGAATAGCGTGGCCTCCTCAAAGGGCCTGAGCAAGCGGCAGGTGTCACGCATGAGCTGCCAATGGCTGACATCTAAGTTACACAGGGGAGTACCTTTATCCGCTTGTAACATCAGGAAATCGGTGATGGCCTTTCGCTGCTCGTAAAGGCGGTCTAACATGTGTAGGGTTGAATTCCACCTTGTTGCAACGTCGCAGATCAGGCGATGCTGTGGAATTCCGTTCTGCCGCTGCAGCTCAATGAGGGTGTTCTTTGCGGTGTAGGAATGGCTGAAATGCATGCACAGTTTACGTGACATTTTAAGGATGTCTTGCAGTGGGATGGTGGATTTTAGGAACCGCTTGACAACCAGATTGAACACGTGAGCCATGCATGGCGCATGGCACAACCTTCCTTGACGCAGAGCAGACACCATGTTCTTTCCGTTGTCAGTCAACATGGTTCCGATTTTTAGTTTGCGCGGAGACAGCCATCTGTCGATTTCTCTGTTCATTACACTCAGCAGTTCCTCCCCTGTGTGACTACGTTCGCCAAGGCATACCAGGTGCAGCACAGCGTGACACCGTTGCGCCCTGCACATGTGATATGCCGGTCGGGTAATGGGACTTGGCACGGGGGTGGCGGCTGAGGACACGGCGGAAAAAGAGGTGGTAGAGGCGGACATGCTTGCTGGACCAAGGACGTGCAAACGTGGAGGCAAAAGCGTCGTGACCTGTCCAAGTTGCTGGTGCGGCTGTGCCGGCACCACGTTCACCCAGTGGGCCGTAAATGACATGTACTGTCCCTGACCGTAGTTACAGCTCCACACGTCGGCGCTGCCGTGCACTTTGGCAGAGACCGACATGCTCAAAGACTGGCCCACCATCTCTTCTACATGTGAATGCAGGGCTGGCACTGCCTTTTGGGCAAAGAAATGACGGCTTGGCACTCTCCACCGCGGCGCGGCACAAGCCATCATTTCTCGGAAAGGTGCTGAGTCCACCAGTTGGAAAGGGAGGGACTGCAGCACCAGCAACTTGGACAGGAGGACGTTCAGCTTTTGCACCGTCGGGTGCGTGCTCGCAAACTGTTGTCTCTTGGATACGGATTCCAAGAAAGACTGTTGACGGAATCCGAGAAGAGGAGTAGCAGGAGAAGGAGCATCTGAACGAGCGGAAGATGCCAATGAGCGACAACTCCCCTCAGCAGAGGTGTTGGAGCCTTGACTGGCTGATAGAGGGCGATTGACGACGTCGGGTGACGGAGCAAGTAACGGAGCGGGTGATGGAGCGGGGGCTGGGGCAGGCAGAACCGCCGTATGTTTATCACGGTTTTCCCAGGCCACCGAATGGTGACGCTGCATATGCTGACGCAACGCTGTAGTCCCAACATGGGCCCCCTGGCCACGCTTGCATTTCTGGCCACATAGTCGACATACGGCTACGTTTACTTCCTCGGGCGGCTTGAGGAAAAATTGCCACACCACCGAGTAGGAAACTTTGCCCCCGCTACTCTTCACTGGCTGACTGCTACTTCCTCCGTGCGCACCGGCACCACTACTGGCCGTGGTGGTAGGCTGCAGTGGAGCTGGTGCTCTACTCCGTGGACGTTTGGCTCCACTGACACTGATGCGACCCTGCTGCTGTCTCCTGGGCAACCCACCGACTGTTTTGCTCGCTGCCAAGCTGCCACCCTCTTCTCCTGATGATGCGGAAGAAATTGCCTGATGACGACGAGGCTGCCAAGTGCGATCAACCTCCTCATCATCAAGTAGGGTCTCCGCCTCACTACTAGCCCCCTCGGCTGCGTCTGGGTCAGGAGACAGACCTGTCTCTAGACCGGCTACCGAGCCACTCTCCTCGCCAGTACTTGTTCGCTTGGCTGCTGAAAAGGCCGATGTCTCCCCCCGTTCCTGACCGCCCTCTGTTAGCTCTTCCTCACTGTACAGTGGGGCTGAGCCCACAGCATGCGATACTTCGCTTGGTGAGGGAACAGCAAAGGACAGGGGCAGGTAGAGGACACGTGATTTCAGTGGGCTTGGTCCCGGGCCATGCCAACTAACGGTTGTGTCTGACGTACCCACCGACCGTTGGCTGTAGGTGTCAGAGGTGACCTGGGAAGAGGAAGACGACCGAGCCAACCAATCAATGACGGCAGGGTTGTCGGTGGAGACACGACCGCTGGATGACACCGGGAGCACTGGCCTCTGGCTGCGAATACTGCTGCCTCGACCCCTTCCTCTGCTGCCACGTCTGCTCGCTCCTAAAACATTGCCTCCTCTGCCACTCCTCTGCATGTTGTCTGACATACTATTTAATTCAACGATTAGGTGTCCCTGAGTAACAATTCTCTGGCACTCAGTAACAATTCTGTCTGTCCCTGAGTATGAATTCTGTGGCCCTGAGTAACAATTCTGTGTCTGTGCGAGTAACAATTCTGTGTCTGTGCGAGTAACAATTCTGTGTCTGTGCAAGTAACAATTTTGTGTCTGTGCGAGTAACAATTCTCTGGCACTCAGTAACAATTCTGTCTGTCCCTGAGTAACAATTCTCTGGCACTCAGTAACAATTCTGTCTGTCCCTGAGTAACAATTCTCTGGCACTCAGTAACAATTCTGTCTGTCCCTGAGTAACAATTCTCTGGCACTCAGTAACAATTCTGTCTGTCCCTGAGTAACAATTCTCTGGCACTCAGTAACAATTCTGTCTGTCCCTGAGTAACAATTCTCTGGCACTCAGTAACAATTCTGTCTGTCCCTGAGTAACAATTCTCTGGCACTCAGTAACAATTCTGTCTGTCCCTGAGTATGAATTCTGTGGCCCTGAGTAACAATTCTGTGTCTGCGCGAGTAACAATTCTGTGTCTGTGCAAGTAACAATTTTGTGTCTGTGCGAGTAACAATTCTCTGGCACTCAGTAACAATTCTGTCTGTCCCTGAGTATGAATTCTGTGGCCCTGAGTAACAATTCTGTCTCTGTGCGAGTAACAATTCTGTGTCTGTGCAAGTAACAATTTTGTGTCTGTGAGAGTAACAATTCTCTGGCACTCAGTAACAATTCTGTCTGTCCCTGAGTAACAATTCTCTGGCACTCAGTAACAATTCTGTCTGTCCCTGAGTATGAATTCTGTGGCCCTGAGTAACAATTGTGTGTCTGTGCAAGTAACAATTCTGTGTCTGTGCAAGTAACAATTTTGTGTCTGTGAGAGTAACAATTCTCTGGCACTCAGTAACAATTCTGTCTGTCCCTGAGTAACAATTCTCTGGCACTCAGTAACAATTCTGTCTGTCCCTGAGTATGAATTCTGTGGCCCTGAGTAACAATTCTGTCTCTGTGCGAGTAACAATTCTGTGTCTGTGCAAGTAACAATTTTGTGTCTGTGAGAGTAACAATTCTCTGGCACTCAGTAACAATTCTGTCTGTCCCTGAGTAAGAATTCTCTGGCACTCAGTAACAATTCTGTCTGTCCCTGAGTAACAATTCTCTGGCACTCAGTAACAATTCTGTCTGTCCCTGAGTAACAATTCTGTCTGTCCCTGAGTATGAATTCTGTGGCCCTGAGTAAGAATTCTCTGGCACTCAGTAACAATTCTGTCTGTCCCTGAGTATGAATTCTGTGGCCCTGAGTAACAATTGTGTGTCTGTGCAAGTAACAATTCTGTGTCTGTGCAAGTAACAATTTTGTGTCTGTGAGAGTAACAATTCTCTGGCACTCAGTAACAATTCTGTCTGTCCCTGAGTAACAATTCTCTGGCACTCAGTAACAATTCTGTCTGTCCCTGAGTATGAATTCTGTGGCCCTGAGTAACAATTCTGTCTCTGTGCGAGTAACAATTCTGTGTCTGTGCAAGTAACAATTTTGTGTCTGTGAGAGTAACAATTCTCTGGCACTCAGTAACAATTCTGTCTGTCCCTGAGTAAGAATTCTCTGGCACTCAGTAACAATTCTGTCTGTCCCTGAGTAACAATTCTCTGGCACTCAGTAACAATTCTGTCTGTCCCTGAGTAACAATTCTGTCTGTCCCTGAGTATGAATTCTGTGGCCCTGAGTAAGAATTCTCTGGCACTCAGTAACAATTCTGTCTGTCCCTGAGTATGAATTCTGTGGCCCTGAGTAACAATTGTGTGTCTGTGCAAGTAACAATTCTGTGTCTGTGCAAGTAACAATTTTGTGTCTGTGAGAGTAACAATTCTCTGGCACTCAGTAACAATTCTGTCTGTCCCTGAGTAACAATTCTCTGGCACTCAGTAACAATTCTGTCTGTCCCTGAGTATGAATTCTGTGGCCCTGAGTAACAATTCTGTCTCTGTGCGAGTAACAATTCTGTGTCTGTGCAAGTAACAATTTTGTGTCTGTGAGAGTAACAATTCTCTGGCACTCAGTAACAATTCTGTCTGTCCCTGAGTAAGAATTCTCTGGCACTCAGTAACAATTCTGTCTGTCCCTGAGTAACAATTCTCTGGCACTCAGTAACAATTCTGTCTGTCCCTGAGTATGAATTCTGTGGCCCTGAGTAACAATTCTGTGTCTGTGCGAGTAACAATTCTGTGTCTGTGCAAGTAACAATTTTGTGTCTGTGCGAGTAACAATTCTCTGGCACTCAGTAACAATTCTGTCTGTCCCTGAGTAACAATTCTCTGGCACTCAGTAACAATTCTGTCTGTCCCTGAGTATGAATTCTGTGGCCCTGAGTAACAATTCTGTGTCTGTGCGAGTAACAATTCTGTGTCTGTGCAAGTAACAATTTTGTGTCTGTGCGAGTAACAATTCTCTGGCACTCAGTAACAATTCTGTCTGTCCCTGAGTAACAATTCTCTGGCACTCAGTAACAATTCTGTCTGTCCCTGAGTAACAATTCTCTGGCACTCAGTAACAATTCTGTCTGTCCCTGAGTAACAATTCTCTGGCGCTCAGTAACAATTCTGTCTGTCCCTGAGTATGAATTCTGTGGCCCTGAGTAACAATTCTGTGTCTGTGCGAGTAACAATTCTGTGTCTGTGCAAGTAACAATTTTGTGTCTGTGCGAGTAACAATTCTCTGGCACTCAGTAACAATTCTGTCTGTCCCTGAGTAACAATTCTCTGGCACTCAGTAACAATTCTGTCTGTCCCTGAGTAACAATTCTCTGGCACTCAGTAACAATTCTGTCTGTCCCTGAGTATGAATTCTGTGGCCCTGAGTAACAATTCTGTGTCTGCGCGAGTAACAATTCTGTGTCTGTGCAAGTAACAATTTTGTGTCTGTGCGAGTAACAATTCTCTGGCACTCAGTAACAATTCTGTCTGTCCCTGAGTAACAATTCTCTGGCACTCAGTAACAATTCTGTCTGTCCCTGAGTAACAATTCTCTGGCACTCAGTAACAATTCTGTCTGTCCCTGAGTAACAATTCTCTGGCACTCAGTAACAATTCTGTCTGTCCCTGAGTAACAATTCTCTGGCACTCAGTAACAATTCTGTCTGTCCCTGAGTAACAATTCTCTGGCACTCAGTAACAATTCTGTCTGTCCCTGAGTAACAATTCTCTGGCACTCAGTAACAATTCTGTCTGTCCCTGAGTAACAATTCTGTCTGTCCCTGAGAATGAATTCTGTGGCCCTGAGTAAGAATTCTCTGGCACTCAGTAACAATTCTGTCTGTCCCTGAGTAACAATTCTCTGGCACTCAGTAACAATTCTGTCTGTCCCTGAGTAAAAATTCTGTGGCCCTAATAACGTTTCTGTGGCCCTAAGTAACAATTCTCTGGCACTGAGTAACAATTCTGTCTGTCCCTGAGTATGAATTCTGTGGCCCTAACTAGCGTTTCTTTGTCCCTAAATAACGATTCTGTGGCCCTCATTAACAAGTCTGTGTCCCTGAGTAATGGTTCTCTGTCCCTAAGTAACTTCTCTCTGTCCCCAATTCTCGTTTCTGTGGCCCTAACTCTGTCCCTGTCCCTAGTACAGAGCGGTCTGCCTCTGTTCAATGACTGCAGGCAAATGAAGATTTCCAAAATGGCCGCTATATATACCTCGACCATTACACAGTGCTGGCTGGCTGGCTGCTGATTGGCTGATGCGATCACATGTCGTTGAGGAATGCATTATGGGGCAGCGCGCCTTGTCTGCGCGCCTTCCCCGACATCCCCGCTCCGTCGCCGCACATGTCAGCCGCCATTTTCTGAAAAATTTCGATTCGCGCGTCCGAATTAGGCTGTTTTTCGGATTCGGCACGAATCGAAATTTTTCCGATATTCGACTCGAATTCCACTTCGGATACTTCGATTCGCTCATCTCTAATTATAATACATGATTTATATAGCACCAACAGTTTTCACAGCGCTTTACAAAATGAAGGTAGACATTACAGTTACAATACAATTTGGTATAAAAGGAATCAGAGAGCCCTGCTCGCTAGATCTTACAATCTAAGGTGGCATTTTAAGACTCACTATGCCTTTCAGAAAATACCTTGGGGTGTTTCATGTGGTCATTTTGTGTGTGTTTCTTTTTTCCTGGCACTTCAGGGACTCAAGAAATATAATAGGTGGTTAAAAGGGCAGCCATCAGAAATGTTGGGCCCATTACACAGCTTTTAGCCTGGGCCCCCCAGGACCTGACCATCATCATTCCCCAGGGCCTGCCCACCGGCCATCCCACTGGATGTGCCCACTGACCATCCCATTGAGTTCTTCAGTGCACCCACTGTTATTTCAACATTCTTACATCTTAATATATGAAAATTGTATTCCAAGTCATAAGTGCTTTCAAGATTTAACGGTAAGGAATTATACACTGCTCAAAAAATTAAAGGAACACTTTGAAAACAAATCAGATCTCAATGGTGAAAAATATCATGCTGGATATCTATACTGATATGTACTGTATTGTGTTAGGAACATAAGGATGCCCCATCGTTTGATGGAAATGAAAATGATCGACCTACAGAGAACTGAATATAAAGACACCCCAGAAATCAAAGTGAAAAAATTATGCAGCAGGTTATGGTGCCGAGCAGTGAGCACAGGGCCCACTAGAGGACATTGGGCCCTTGTTCCACCCTTATGAAGTCTGTTTCTGATTGTTTGGTCAGAGGCATTCACAGCAGTGGCCTGATGAAGGTCATTTTGTAGGGCTCTGGCAGTGCTCATCCTCTTCCTCCTTGCACAAAGGAGCAGATATCGGTCCTGCTGATGGGTTAAGGACCTTCTATGGCCCTGACCAGCTCTCCTAGAGTAACTGCCTGTCTCCTGGAATCTCCTCCATGCTCTGGAGACTGTGCTGGGAGACACAGCAAGCCTTCTGGCAATGGCACATATTGATGTGCCATCCTGGAGAAGTTGGACTGCCTATGCAACCTCTGTAGGGTCCAGGTACCACCTCATGCTACCAGTGGTGACACTGACCCTAGCCAAATGCAAAACTAGTGAAAAACAGTCAGAAAAGATGAGTAGGGAAAAAAATGTCAGTAAAACCATTCCCAAAAGTTTAATTGACTTGATGCTAAACTCTGATTAAAAAGTGTTCCTTTAACCTTTTTGAGAACTGTATTTTGGCCAAGTAATATGAAGCTTGCCACTACGACAAGACTATTTTGAGCAATGCCCCCACAATCTATCTTCCCCTAGTAGATCTAGATCTAAGAAAACAAAAAACTCCAAAACAAAAAAAAACCAAATATATTCAGCAAAGGGACAGCGCAATCAAGCAAACAGACATCACAATATATTAAGCAAAGAGACATCCTAATCGAGCAAAGAGTCAGCCCCATATATTCAGCAAAGAGGCATCCCAATCCAGCAAAGAGACAACCCCATGTAGCAAAGAGACAGTCACAGCCACGCCCAGCAACATTGTCAGTCAATTTACCATTGTGATGTCTAACCAGTCCTGCAAGCTACATGCAGTGCAGTTCTTCCACACGGCTGAGCTGTGACTGGTGTGGTGCCCAAACCAGCATCCAGTCTGCAGGGAGAGGAGGAGTGCAGATGATATCACTCCACCTTCCCCCTGCAGCTGGAATTAAGTGAGCTGCATTGGCCGCAGCCGCCCTGTTTTAGCAATTGGGGATCAAGGGGACCCTTGTGTCTGGGCCCACACTCAAGTCACACCTACACAAAGTCTCACTTACATATTATGAAGACGGAGGCTTTGTATGTAGTAATATTCAGTGACAGTATACGTAACAATATCCAAAAATGTTGGGTGACAGGATATTTTGGAGGCTTTGTGTGTAGTAATGTAGGAGTTTCTGTGGTGTTCTATAAAGTCTCCTCAGAGAATTTTGCTGTCAGTTGGAGGATCCTGTGAGGAAGGACACACACACACACACACACACACACACACACACACAAACACACCTTAAAGAGGGGAGGACACACCACACTATAAAAGCTCTGCCACCTCAGATGCAGCTTCCATCCCTTATTTTACCTCAGAGGGAGCCTTTATCTCCCTACACTGATACCCTTCAGTACCACGATGGTGAGTCTTTTGGCAGCAACTTGGATAGAAAAGAGGTCAAAATCAACAACACATGGCTCATTGGAAAACAAAAAAGGAAGGTGGCATTACAATGAGTGATCAGAAAGAAGTATACTGCTTACAGATTAGTGAATGTCTTCAGAGGGGAAAGATTATAGGGAAATCTCAGGAAGAAAGTAGACAGAACAAAAGGAGTGAGGCCCCCGATGTGATGGCACACAGTACACTCAGACTAGATAGGAAGGTGCAGCACAGGTGGGGGATGTGGCTCTTATACACTCACCATGTCACATACATTAATGATGACAGGCTTGTTTCTCTGCATGTAAACCTCCAAAGTTCTCCCTTCCCCCACAGCTCACCACCTGAATCCAACTCTGTGCCTCATCCTGGGAATATGATGACTAGGACAGCTGTGCTCTTATCAGTACAGGGCAGATGACTGGACAAAAGATCATGACAGGTCATAGGAGGGACTGCAGCCCTTAGCAGGAAGCTGTGAGGTGCAGCACTAGAGGCCGCCAGGGCATCCCTGCACAATTGGTTCCCAGGAGGCTAGGCAGGCCTAGCAACCAATAATTTTCACACACAGATTGGCAGTGGCGGCAGAAGCTAGGGATGGGAGACTCACAAACCTACCGGGGGAAGCCAGCATCAGGATTTTTACAGACAGTTTATGTCTTTTGATTGTCACCCCTGGCAGCAACAATTTGGTCTCCTTGGTTGGGGTCCCAGTGACCTGGCCCCTCGGGATTCCTGGGCCCCCTACATGTGTATGTGCTGTTGCCCCCTGATGGTGGCCTTGAGTGGTCAGGAAATTAGTTGCTTAACTTATGCTTTTTGAAAGCCCAAATGTGCTCCTTGTATTTGGGCCCCTCTATGCATTTAGGCTGTGAAAAAGCCTCCAACATGTGGTATCTCCATGCTCAGGAGAAGTAGCAGAATGTGTTTTGGGAAGTATTTGTATGTATGCTTATGCTGAGTGTGGGAAATAAAATGACAACTGTGAATAAAACACATTTTAATTAGTTTCTCCATTTTCCAAAAAAGTGACAAAAACTAAAACTAAAACTCACCATGCCTCTTGCTAAATACCATGGACTGTTTACTTTCTAAAAAGAAGCCATTTTGTGGGTATTTGTACAGTCCTGTACAAAAGGGATAACAGGCACATGGTGTGGCAGTCCATGTATGTTTGATGAGTTCCAAATGGGCAGGGGTAAAGGTAGTCCAGTAGGCACTAAGGGCAAGCTGCTTAGGAGTGAAACATAACTCTGCAGAAGGGAAGTAAAGAAACACAGCACCTCTAAGTGTGTACTGCAAAGGTATTTAATAGAAATATAAGTAGTAACTCACATCTTAGAATATAAAAACAGGTTCATGGGTAAGAGGGTGAGATGTCTATAGTCAGATGTTGTGTGACTGATCCAGAGAGGAGATCGATTGAGTCCGCCAGCAGGTGGTGCTGTGCATGTGCAACATGGATGGTAAGCCTGGTGGAATCTCTAAGGTGTCTGCCAGCAAGTGGTGCTGTGCATATGCAACATAGATGGTGTAGCCTGGCAGAGTCTCCAAGATGTCCGGGATCAGCACGTGTGGCGTCTGACGTCAGAGGCCACACGTGCTGATCTCTAAGTCTGGTCCACCTATAGAAGCAACAGTGGCAACTAACCCAGGAAGCTCTCTGCCTTTTTAGTATACCCTTACCCAGGCTGCCCCTTTTGTAGTAGGGGCAGGGATGGCACTTAACTGTAACCTCTCCTAACTTATGTCCATGGAGGCATTAAGTGGCTTAAAGGGGGGAATTACAAGGGCCACCTCTGTGCCTGACCCTACACTGAGGTGCATTATGCTGCACACTACAGTTTGTTTTTCAGGCACTCTGTTTACACCATACATTTGCAATGAGCACATACATTTAGGTGGGGGAAATCTTCCTCACTGATGTCAGGATATTGTTCCAGTGATAGAGGGATATTTTTCCTTCCGCTAATCACCAATGGTGGGGCATTGCTTTTCTTACTGACCATCAAGGGGTGCTCTGTTACAAATTCTTAACCACTGCACTCTATATGCTTTGTTGTGCATTACATTCACCTGACCACTCTACTCCGTTGCCAACTAACAAGGGGAAGCCAATGAAAATCAACCTGATGATCAAGGCCAGGATAGAGGATGTCACCGCTGAATGGGAATGGCAGAAGAAACACTTGCTTTACACAGGTGGTACAACATAACAAACAGATAATGTGTTGTGGTCAACAGCAAAAAAAAAACATGAGAACAGGTTTCCAGTGGGAACATTGCTCAAAAACAAGAAAAGATAAACTCATCTAAACATGAAGGCCCAAGCCCTGCACCCCCAACCATTAGGATTCAGAGAAGGAAAGTCCTATGATAATAATGAAGTACTGGCAATGGGAAAGAATCACAGCACAATATTCCATAAGGATTGTCAAGTAATTCCTGAGACTTTAGAGAACTCAAGAGTACAATCCCTTGAAGCCAGCCTGACTGAAGAAGGTCAAGGGCAGACTGAGATGAAACATATACTGCAAACCCAGACTGGTGAAAAGTAACACCATAAAGAAAGGAGGATAAAGAAAACCATTCAAATTAACACAGAGATTACTCTGTCAAACCATGAGGACGGAACAATTTACTGATACCAATATCAGGATATCCCTACCTTCCCGGAGGTGAAGACTCTGCAACACTTAGGTGATGTCCAACAAAGACCAATTCAGGAATCTGATTCAAACAGGGGTCCCTCTCAACAGAGAACTATTTGTTCTTGGGAGCCAGACTAAAGCCCCAGCCAGACAAGTGGGTTTCCCTCAGGATAGGGGGAAGAGACCATCCTGTTAACCTGAAAGGACTGATGGGACACACCATGGATTTCCTGATGTATAGAGCCAATCTGCATGTCTCGTCCACATCTAAGGTCAATAGCAATAGATGAGGAACTGAATAACGACTGTGAGCCAAAAAAAAGAAGAAGGAGAGATCCTGCTGATACGTTGTTCTCTCAATGCCATACACACCCCTGATGTGGGAAAAGGGGTGAACTCTCTGACAAAGAATCCACTGGCACACAGTGTGTAGACCTTTTTTAGTGAGGGTCCAAGCTAAACAGTTTGGATGCACAAACAGCTCCCAACTTGTAGAAGTTGGGGTGTGCCTTCAATCAAAAAGCTTTTGTTTGAGGTTAGCTGATATTGGGTTTTAAGTCTTATGGGCTAAATGGTACTTAGGATCTGAAGGTATAAGAATGCTTATTGCCAAAGTAGATGAAGGAGAAGAGTGGGGTTTCTCTGACCCCTCCACACTCTGGCCACCCATAGTGTTGCTAATCACAATGACAAGAGCAGGGCCAATGCAATGTTCCTTAAAGGTTAATTCTAGGTTACTAGGATGCATGTAGCATCAATATCCTAACCATGCAGTCAGAATGCTCTGCACATTTGTGAATACATCAGTCCCTTGTGAAACAAGTTTAGATGCTTGTAACAAGTCACAACTAAATGACAACTAAAGCACAATGATCCCCTCCATCTGCTATTTGAGATGTAAAGCTTCCCTAGTGATAGTAGTATCCCTTTTGAGGGAATCCACCTATTCTGGCAAGGCTTGACAGATCAAAGTCAGCACCAACAGTGGGCAGAGGGCAACATCACTGGGATTCAAGGGGGGATGTTAGCTGCTTGTCAGAGAAAACATGAAAGGTGCACATGCCCTTAAAAAGCCTATTTGTATTCCTGTTAAGGTGCACCACTGCGGTAAGAACAGACCACTGGTTTTAAACTTCCTATTGAAAAGTAAAATTTGCCACACATTCTAAAATGGGTCCCAGGACTGTTCAGAGTGTTTCCACTCTGCTCAGAGGAACGCCTTAAATAGCTTAACAGAAAGTTGTTGAAACTGTAGGAGCTCTAAAAAACTCAAGGCCTGGAATAGAATGCTAATCCCTCAGATGCAGGACAGTATGCACTGCATACTGATTGAAATATAACCTTATGATATGGAAGGTTACCAAATGAACCGTGCAAAATAAGCTTATTTTGCACATTTTTTCTTCTTTGCACAGTTCATTTGGTAACCTTCCATATCATAAGGTTATTTTTCAATTGGTTTCATTAGTGATTAGATATTTGTTTGAAGGATTTTTAAAAGGACAGCGCACTGGTTTATTTCACTTCCACATTTTAGACTCTAGTACTCAGGGTTCCCAAGTGCAGCAGTCTGACTTTTTATATAATTCAGCGTAAGGCATTGCCATTATTATTTTTATCTAGTATGCACTGCATCAGTTAGGCTTGCAACAACCCCTTGAAAATCTGTGGTAACCACAGAAGATTGTGGTGCCTCAAAAACTGTCTCCTCAGACATAGACTCCTTGGAATCTGAATAGAAGATGGAGTCAGGGTCCAAAAGATCTTGATTTAAGGATTTAAGATGGTCAGAGAAAGCCTGTGCAGGGGATGGTGCAGGGAGGCATTTAGAGCTTTTGCAAGCAGAGTGCCCTAGTAACTAAGCACAAACAGCCAACAAGTCCTGAGTGGATACTGAGATCCCAATGGACATGAGGGAGGACTTGGCCTAACCTGACAGAGCTGAGGATAACCTTACAAGAGAGGTTTCCAAGTTTCAGATTACAGGTGCCACTTCCTTGTGAGAATACTGTGTAAACACCCCAAAAATCAATAGGGAAGTAAGGGAAGAGGTCAACCATTGCATCGGGACAGTTTCTTCTGTTTCTTAGCTGAAGACATGCTGTGCAACAGTAATGCATCGAGGCCTAAATATGAGGCAAGCTCTTAGGTACTGACAAACCCAGGCAGCTAATGCTGCTGAGGTTTTTAGGCATCCAGAGGTGACCACGTCAATGTAGGCATGTAGTGGAAACAGACTGGAGATCCACATGGTGCTTTACAAGCAGGATTGGCACCAAGATGGGGCTTCCTCCAGACTGAATGATGGGAAAGAGAGCATAAAGTTTGCTCCACCCAGTGAATTACTTCAGCAGTCTGTCCCTCAGCCATAACTCTACCTGCAGTAAAATTGACAGTGGCATGACTTTTAAAAGGCTCTGATTGTTGTAAATGTAAGTACCAATGCCTTGACCTGCATAAACCTACGCACAAAGTGAATCTTCAGAGACTAGGTCACACCTGAGGCTACATCTCTAGAACTGGAAGGTGCTTTGTGGCTAACGAACACAGTATACTCAGGTCTGGAAAGCCCCATAATATCCAATGCCTGAAGGTCACATTCGAGGATAGTGGGGTTCAGGTACAGTTTCCAAAGCTAGACTGAAGAAACACTGATCTGCATTACTGCTATATAGAAACCAGCTCGAGCAGAGGTGTAGTGAGAAATCTTGATTGAAGTCACAGATGAAAAAAAAAAATCATGAGGAGGCTAGCAAAAAATGAATCAGAAAGAAAATACATTTACCCCAAACCAGGGCAGCAACAGCTGTTTGTCTGAAGTGAGCTGTAAGGGCCACATATCTAATACATAACAAAGTATGCAGGAATCCTGCCATAAGCCGAAGTATCCCTAGTCTAAATTTGGATGGCAGCTTGGCTGTAGTCAGCCTGAGCTCTGATTGTTCCTGTTTTTGTGTTCATTGTTCTCCTAAGTTCTGTTCATATTGATTGATTCTGCCTGTTACCAGGGATTTTTTAGCAGGAGGAATAAATGTTATGGATTGAATGAATATTGATATCAACATGCAGTAGAAGGGCCTGAGATGTGCTGAAAAGTTCCTGGAATGCTTGAAAGAAGCTTCTGCGAGTGATTTCAATATGTTCTCACTGCTCATCCTATAAAGGTACCTGTGATTGATAGCATAGGGTCTGGGTTTGAATTACAGGTTTATAATCATAAATTAACAAGGGGCTTACTATTTGCTGTAATATTATTAATTATGATAGTTTATAGGTATCCATTTCTGTGACTGTATATGTGTACAATTTATATAATTTGTTTTGTTAGCCATGGGCTTACCATAAGTTTACATTCACTCCAGGAACCAAAGTGAAGCTGCATATCTCCAGTTTATCAACTGTACTCCATCTTTAACTGAAGCAGAATAAATGTATTTTATTAGTATACTACGTGTGAGTTGTTTGAATTATTACACCACACCCAGATATCCAAATGTTAAGCATTAGAACCGGTAACAAACAAATAAGTGGAACAAGGACTTTAACCCTTTGTTATAGGGCTCTGCTTGGCTGCTATAAAAGTTCCAATCACCTACAATACTAGAGAAGAGAAGTCTGGAGCTTTTTTTGTCTGTTTTTTGTGGTATTTTGTGCCCCTTCCCTTAGGATTACTGAGCTAAATAAACTTCAAAGCTAACTAAAGTGACTGGCACCCAGTTTCCTTTAACCCCACAGGAAAACAAGGATTCCATCCTGAGAAGTTAAATGCTTACACAATCTAGGGGGTCATCTTCAACTTACCCAGGCAGGAGGAAAGCTACAAGTGCATGACAAGTTATTTATCAAGATCAAAAGTTGGGAGGTTTACGTTCTTGGCAGAAAAAAACCCAAACATTCATATAGAGCGGTTTTGTACACGTGTTTATGTGCATTTAGTGTTTTTTCTTCCAGAAAGTACCTCTTAAAAATGCAGTCCAGAAGAGTTTTTCTTTTCTGTCTCTAAATGCTGAGCTTAAAATATGCCTCTAAACATCCTAATGTGTATGGACACATAAAAAAAATGCAAAACTCTTGTAGAAGCAGCATTTTTTACACTCACAGACCCTTACTTGGTTTATCACGTGATTTAGTACTAGTGCTTCCATAGGAATCTTCCTCGCTAGACAGAGATTATGAAGTTGATTCACTGTCCAATAAGGAGGATGGAGCAGGCGAAGTGACATGGGATACTGCTCTTGTAAGGGTCCCACTTATTGGTTGGTGGTTCTCAGCATGCTGACTCTGGACCCATATTCGTGACCTAAGGCTTTTTACACAGAATAAAGGAATGTCCAGTCCAAAAGGCTTTTCAATACTTTAATGCATAACTTCACTCCAGCACAATTCTTAAGGTCTCAGGCACTCTTCAACACATTTAGCAGTACTGTACATGACTGGCTGACAGAAGTCCATGGTGCAAAACACTTTCCCCCTTCTCAAGACTTCCCAAACAGCGGTTCCATAAGTGCTGAGCAATTAAATGTCTTAAAAAATAGTTACAGCCATCTTCCCCAGATGTTGCAGGCTCTTATCATTGATGTTTTTTTACACAGGGTGTTCCTTCCCCACACACAAGGGAGATCCATAGGCCCAGATACCACTCCACTCTAAACCAGACCATGGGACCTGCTAAACGAGGGTCAAGGTTTCTCTTTCTGATCACAGATGTCTTCACCCTTGCAGTTCAGCCCTACAGAGGGTTTTCTATTGCAGATCCTGCATAATACTACATCTTTGTTAATCAGGGGTATCGGTATCCTTGTCCCATAACCCAAGTGCACTCAGCCACACCCACAGCTGGCATATACATGGAGGGCTTCAGGATGGGCAGCAATTAAAGGGCACTGCTAACACATTGCTAAACAAGGAAGATGAACTGTTTAATCAGAAAGTTTGTGTGTTACCTGTTTGGCTGTGCTTTGTAGCAAAAGTGTGTAAATCAGAAGAGTTTCAAATTCTTTGACCGTATGCATTTGAAATGTGTATTTAGGTGTTTGCCTAGAGATTTTCTATAACAATCTTTGTGACAAAGACTTTTGCTTTCTGTCGTTTTTAGATGTGGTGGCTCAGTAGTGCTTGCAGTGTGTCATTAAGGTACTGAAATTAGCTACCCTGTATACTCACCGTCCACTTTATTAGGTGCTCTTTGTTAGTGCCAAGAAAATATCCCTCCCACCATTATATCACCACCACCACCAGCCTGAACCGTTGATACAAAACAGTATGGATCCATGCTTTCATGTTGTTTATGCCAAATTCTGACCCTACCATTTGAATGTTGAACCAATCTGCCCAATCTCCTCTGACATCAACAAGACATTTTCGTCCACACAACTGCTGCTCACTGGATATTTTCTCTTTTTCGGACCATTCTCTGTAAACCCTAGTGAGGGTTGTGCATGAAAATCCCAGTAGGTCAGCAGTATTTGAAATACTGAGACCAGCCTGTCTGGCACTAACAACCATGCCTTGTTCAAAGTCACTTAAATCGCGTTTCTTCCCCATTCTGATGTTTGGTTTGAACTCCAGCAAGTCGTCTTCACCATGTCTAGTTGCCTAAATGCTTTGAGTTTCTGCCATATGATTGGCTGATTAGCAATTTGTGTTGTCAAGCAATTGAACAGGTGTACCTAATAAAGTGGCCGGTGAGTGTATACAGATGATCTATTGTTCAAATCTGAGAACCCTAAAAGGTGGACATTTTAACATGGGTTAATGGTAATCATTTTGTACCAATATAGCTGTGAGAGTAAAGTAACTTGGAATGTGGAATTCTGAAGCACGTTACATATGTTAAAGAACTAAAAGGAACACTTATTATACCACCAAACGTCATAAATCTCAGCCCCAATGTCTAAACCAATGTGTGATAATAGTGTGTTACTAGTTACCTGCTGTGGCACAGTGAATAATACCCACACAGCTATAATGTAGAGGTACATCATGCAGTTCTAAGTGCTTCTTTCTTTTAACCAGTCATTAGGCAGGTCAGACTGTGCCTCGTTTATAAACCCATAAAGAACTGCAAGTAGTGTGGAGTAAAAATATTCACTCCAGTACTCTATAAACATATCTAGATATTTTATATGAACCCTTGTACAACCAAAATGCTTCTTTTCAAAGTGGCTTATTCTAGGAAGTTATTTTTACCATATATGTGTAATTATGTGCTAAATATGCTTAAAAGTCGTTCTTCTAGACAAATAGGTTGAATCAAAAATTAGAATGAAGTCTGGTGTCCTTTCACCAAGTGCACTTTGGTACTATTTTGACTGAATGGAGAATTGATAGTGAGTTATCCTTCAAGGTATGCTCTGGGGATTGCAATAGCCATAGAATATAATTTATTAAGCTTCAGATATGTGGTCCACAAAAAGAATACAACCTGTTTGACATCTTCAGGAAAGATTTTTCCCTTACCACTGCAAAATACTGAAACATAGCTTTTATTATAGCAAAGTTTCACAATCTGATTGTACAATATCCATAATATACCTGGGGTCTATCTGATCAAATATATATTGACGTAGATTGCATATGTAGGTAGTTGGTAGATTTTACGATTCTAGAGAGGATGCACAATCAGAATACAGATTAAGCATTTTATCCTAATTTTAGCACAATATGAAGTTTATCACTAGAACAAAACTTTCTGATGTTCACATTAGTAAAGGTTCATGGTTATCCTATATGCATCACATTTTGTTTTGTGTTATCAGGAGAAGTTTAATTTAGAAATGTGGACAGTGTAAAGGTATAAACTCATAACTTTGAGCTGCAAAAATGTAAAAATGTCCCTATATTATGTAATGCCAAATTACATAGGTCCAAGTACTGAATAGGTCCAGTAGTGGCTGGTATAAGAAACATTCAAGAAAGGAGTGATGAGTTGAGAAAGAGAGAAGACAGAGGATCTAAATGAAGAGAGAAGAGTAGGAGTAAGTAGGGGGTGGGGAAAGCATGACAGCCGCGATTCTTTCTTGCATCAGCGAGATATGCTCAATGATCCTTCTATAGGACATGATCTCTCCCTCCCACGTTTCTATTTTGCAATCAAAAGAGTCAGGAGTGAGTTCAGGTGTTTTCCCAGTAGGGGGAGTTATGTCCTCCTCACTTTGTTTTCCCACAAACTCCAAAAATGGGGAAAATTTCTCTCCACTATAGCTTCACAAAGCAATGAGGATACCACTCCCACTGAATGTGTCATTGATCCCCAAGGAGTATCATTCTCAACCATAGCAGTCTGGTAGTCACGTGTGTTGCCATGTATACAAAAAACCCCATAGTGCTGGGGTAACACTTTGCAGGGTTAACTATATCCCTTTTTACTAATGTCACAATGCTACCAAGGTTTAGTATAGCTGTGACTGACTTTCCATCAACTGAAGTCATGCATTTGTTTTTCCATACCTCCCTGACATGGTGCAGTACATGCTACCTATGCAAAAAGAGATGCGTTTTTTCAAATATGCATTATCACATTTTATTGGTTCATCAGATAAGGAACAGTTAGCACTAATATGACTTAATGCATGACAATGATAACATTGTATGGGTACTGCACCCAGTTTTCTAAATGGCTCAAGGGGCCCTCCTATTTGTCCAGTCCCCAGGTCCTGTGCCCACAGTCTCCTCTTCTGTGGCAACAGTCTTGTAATTCTTCCCCAAGCCCTTGAACCCTGTCCCCCCCCCCGAAACATCGGGGTGGGGCACAGATAAGTTCAGCAAGTTCTCAGATTCAATATATATCTCCTCCAGGTCCATTAGTTGGTCTGCAGTCTTAGGGTCCCCATGACTGATAAATTTCCTTACAGTGGCAGGAAGTGCTCATAGATAGCGATTCATGATCACATGCTTCTTAGGTGCTGCCAAGGTCTCAGGCTGCTGCAACTTCCTGTGAGATGTATCAAATAAGACATGGAAGTGGGATGGCTTGTCGTTACTATAACCACCGATGCATCTGTTGAGCCCGGACTGCAATAGTGACACCCAGGCATGCAAGAATTTCAGCCTCCAGCTTCTCATAATCCCGGGCAGCATCTGGTCCAGGTCATAATAGGATTTTTGGGGTTCACCTATCAGAAAAGATGCTAGCAGTCCTGTCTATTGCTCTGTTTGTCATCCTTCCTGAACAGCAACTCCAGGGGCAGTGGACCTGCAGACCTCTTATTTAATTTCACAAGTTGTAGGGCTATGCCAGGTACCTACTGACGGTAGCTCTATGGATCCACAGACCGGGATTACCCAGGGCGTGGAGTCTAAGCCCCAGTCTGCTTGTTCACCAGAGCCCCTGATGGTGGGGATGGACTTGGAGCATGTTGAGACCAGGTCGCGGCCCCTGGGTACACCCAGCTGTAGTAGAGGGAACCGCCAGTGGCACATAGCTGGATAAGAGCCCGATGTGAAGAGGCAGAGCAGGCCTCAGCAGTAATGGATGGATCCATGCAGGATGGATGGACGGAACACACAGTGAAGCAGTAGCGGAGTCAGACAGGCCAGGTCGGTAACAGTGGAGGCAGAACAGAACAGAGCAGCAGGCAGAGGATAGTCGGGTCACAGGCCAGGTTCAGCAGCAAGAGGTCGGACAGTCAGCAGAAACAGGCAGAAGAATGGTCAAGACAAGCCAGGGGTCAGGGCAGGAGACGGCCAGCAGTAATCAGGATCAGGCTGGGTTCGGCAACAACAAGATACTCTCACAGGAACAGGATAAGCAGGGAACAAGACCATACGGCAATTTGAGCATTGCAAGAGCCAGTTTAAATTGTGTGCTCTGCGCTGTCATTGGTGCAAGGCGCGCATGTGCGGCCGTAACTGTTGCTGCGGGTGCCTATGTCCTAGCGCCCGCACGCTTGTCCGCATCAAAATTCCACGCATGCGCAGACCCGTGCGCCGTGGAGAAACTCGAGATCCCTGACAGGCTACCTCCTTAAGAAGCTCTCAGTCTGCTTATTGGGCCTTGACAAACTTGCGATTCACCTCCTGCTGTGCTGCAGTGGGCTTCTGTTGCAGCTCTGCCATCTGCCACTGAATCACTGCAAACTGGCAGTTGGTTTCCTGCTGGGTTGCAGTGGTCTGCAGCAGCAAGGCTCTTATCACATCCTCCATCATATGTGAGGGTTAGCTCAAGTGGGCATCGCCCTCCCTGGGAAAAGGCAATCCAACGGCAGGTCTTTCCTTAACCTCTTCACGCCGGCCGAACGCAAATGTGCAGCCTCCCAGCGTCTGGGCCTAGACGCCGAGCGGCCACACATTTGCGTTCTATTAAAAAAGAACATATGTGCTGAGAGTGCGCGCCCTGATCAGGACCTTTCCCGATCATGTGACCTCCGTGACGGCGTGTCATGGCGGTCACATGACCCTAAACCCCACCCCACCTCCTGGCTTCTGAAACCCTTAAAGGGCAGGGAGGTGCTGGCGTGAAGGGGTTAAAATTCTGACTTGTAGTCAGCTTTATTTAAAAGGTTGCACAGAAAACAAAACAGAAAATAAATCCTTGTCATCCAGGCACTAACTAAACAGCACAGACTCACAGGTGAAGGGCTTCGCCCAGCCACCAATGAAAAAAAAAAGCATTTTGCAAACCTTTTCATTTCTTTTACAGAGCAGTTTCCACATGCAGTTCTTTCAGGCTTATGCAGGCCGTAGACGGGGAGAAAACTGGCCTTTTTTTAAATAAAAAATCGGTCGTTCAATCGGCCGACGTTACCACCATTGGTAAAAAAAATCCGCTGATTTTCGTCCCGTCTACGGCCAGCAAATATAATAGCGGTGTCTCTGCAGAGAGCTCCACTATTATATTTGTCATTTAAAAGTATAGCAAAGTTGCAACATTGTATCTATTTGTATCCATTTCAGATACAGATGTTGATATTCGGATACAAATAGATAGAATGTTGCAACCGCTATACTTTTAAATATCAAATATAATAGCGGAGCTCTCTGCAGAGACACCACTATTATATTTGACATTTAAAAGTATTGCGGTTGCAACATTGTATCTATTTGTATCTGAATAGCAACATCTGTATCCGAAATGGATACAAATAGATACAGATGTTCTACTTTTTCTTTGTCTTCATCTTCTTTTCTTCTTTTTCTTCTTCTTGCAGGTTGCGGCTCATGCGCATTTTTTTAATCGGTAAAAAGATCGCCCGATTTTCCCATCATTGCCGTGAAAATTGGCCGATGGACAAAATCAGCTGTCTTTTTTCCAACATAACAGATTAAAAAAATGTGTCAAAATCACGAAAAACGGCCAACCAATTCACCCACTAATGATCCGAAAATCGGCTGATTATTCTTTCGGACGAATTTGCAGCCGATTTTTGACCCATCTATGGCCTGCATTAGCTTCCCTGTGTCCCAGGCCAGGGCACACTCTTGCTCCAATCCTCCCTTATTTATCCCACCTGCTATTGGTTACAAGTGGGAAGCAAAAACTGTCAAGGTGACCTGGAAAACCTGGACCGGATTCCACCTTAGTTTCCCACATTATAAAGCATGAAATGTGACACATAAGGGGGGATTTACTAAAGCTGGTTCACTTAGAATCTGGTGCAGCTGTGCATGGGAGCCAATCAGCTTCTAACCTCAGCTTGTTCAATTAAGCTTTAGCAATAAAACCTGGAAGCTGATTGGTTTCTATGCAGAAGTGCACCATATTCTGAGTGAACCAACTTTAGTAAATAAACCCCGTACTGTACCTCAACCATTCTGCCTTTCATTATGTCACACTAAGTAAAACATTAAAAATAAGTGCCTATACTGTTTAAAATCCAGCCACCGCCCTATCTGTCCCGCCGATCACCGCCGCAGATGTGAGTCGCCGGGTCACAGCCGTTCCTTAGCGGCTGTTTCCCGGCGATCGGCGGCAAACAGTGACAGACAGCACAGCTGCAGTAGCTGTGCTGTCTTTCACTTCCCTGTCAGCTCGAGGATGAGCTGATCGAGAAAGAACAGTTTCTCTTTCTCGATCAGCCTTGTCCCGCCCAGCACACACCCCCGCCTCCTAGTAAAACACTCCCCTCACTCAGATAACCCTTCCCTGCAAAATAAAGTTAACCCCTTCCTCCCCAGTGCCATTAGTACAGTGTCAGTGTTTTTTTTTTTGCACTGATCACTGTATTAGTGTTTTTGGGGATGTCAGTGGCCCCAAGTCAGTACCCCCCAATGTCAGAATGTCCACCGCAGTCCCGCAGTCCCGCCATAAGTCGCTGGTCGCTGCCATAAGTCCCTGATCGCCGCCATAATTCGCTGATCGCCGCCATTATTAGTATAAAAAAACCCTAAAAATCCCAGTATCTTTCCCGCCATTTGTAAACGCTATAACTTTCACGTAAACCAATTAATTTACACGTATTGGGTTTTTTTTTTTAGCAAAGACATGTCGCAGAATGCATTTTGGCAGAAATTTATGACTAAATTTGATTTTTGCATTTTTTTTTTACTGGACATGTTTTATAGCAAAAAGTCCAAAATATTGTTTTTTTTTCCTCAAAATTGTCAGCCTTTTTTTTTATAGCGCAAAAAATAAAAACCGCACAGGCGATCAAATACCACCGAAAGAAAGCTCAATTTGTGGGGAAAAAAATGATGTAAATTTCATTTATGTACCATATTGCATGACCGCGCAATTGTCCATTAAACTAGCGCAGCGCTGTATAGCAGAAAAATGGCGTAAATTGCAGTATTTATACCATAGTTTGTAGACGCTATAACTTCCACACAAAGCAATCAATATACACTTATTGGGATTTTTTTTACCAAAAACATGTAGCAGAATGCATTTTGGCCTAAATTTATAACCAACTTTGAGTTTACTATATATTTTTTATAGCTGAAAAGTAAAAAATATTGTTTTTCTTCAAAATTTTTGGCCTTTTTTTGTTTATAGTGTGAAAAATAAAAAGCGAACAGGTGATCAAATTACACTGAAAGAAAGCTTTATTTGTGTGAAAAAAAGGACATAAATTTCGTTTGGGTGCAGCATTGCATGACCACGCAATTATCAGTTGAATTAGTGCAGCGCCGAGTAGCAAAAAGAGGCCTGGTCATTAAGGGGGGTAAATCCTCTGGAGCTCAAGTGGTTAATGCTGCTCAAGATGTTGGGCTTCAGCAAAATGGCAGCCTCCAGCAAGAAGAAACAGGAACGATTCTGGGGGCAATTTACAGCACACACTCATTTTGGAAGCATAGTTATTAATGTGGAATGTATATTTCTTACTGAAGAATTTTTTCTTAATCAAGTTGTTATGGGTAAATTTCTGCTTTAAGGTCTGTATCATTTCCACAATGACTTCATGACCCACCTAACAGCAATGACATTTGTATTCACAGCTGCTAAGCCACAAAACCAAATTAATGCCAAGATCATCATATCTTCATAAAGAGTGACATCAGGCTTTTAGGAGGAGACAAGGATATTTCAGAAAGAATAGTAATGAATGATAGTGTTATTTTCAATGATGAGGTCTAAAAGTAAAAAAAAAAATTCTTTATAAAAGCCAAGAGAATCTTGTCTTGGTTAATTGTTTATAAAGCCATCTCTTAAGAAAAGATAAAAAATAATGAAGCTCAAGTCAATTTAATTGAAAATAATTAATACACTGCAATGTAAGACAGCACAATAACATCAATACATTTAGAAATCATCCTGGTAAGAGTCATTTAAATTATAGATTCTGTAAGTCAACTCAACACATAACAATTCTAGTGGCTATCTGTTTTTAATGTTCAAACAAATGAGAAGTGCCCCCTGAGAAAATAGGAGAAGGTGTCGGCATTAGGCAGCACAGTCTATTACCTGTCAGGCTTATTGCCATCTTGTAGAATGTTTACTGTTTAAAGGGTGTATGAAATAGCTGAGTCCTTTAACCACATTTAGTATTTCAGCCAGACATCCTCAAATTATTCCACTGACTGGCAGTTATATCTCTTTGCCATATAAATTCAATTTCCTTGCATTACCCAACAGGCTGAGAACATTTGTTAATGATATTTAAATGGTATTTTTATTTGCATTTAGAACCATTTATAAGAATTCCCTGAGGATTCTTTCCTGCTTTTTCAATTAGTTTTATAGCAGCTGGAAGAACTGATATGTACAAAGATGGGCAGTTTAACCCCATACTGGTTAACTGAACTTAAAATCAGTTTGTCATCCCCAATATGTCAGTTTATGAATTGGGAAGAAGCCAGGAGGTGCATAATGGGATTAAAGTCAGCACAGAAATATAATGGTCTTATTTAAAGTATGACTTCACTTTCATTAGGCAAAAAATAATTCCCTCTTGGTTATCTAGGTGCTAGATTCTAGGATATTGCAAAGATTCTAACATATTTTTCTGTTCTGTACCTTTTTCTGTTGTGAAGATAAAATCTGTTTGTTCCACTTTGTCCTTGCAAGACTGATTCCTGGTTGATAATATCTGGTTAATTATTACCACATAGTGCACTTTCAATGTTCTAATGAGGAAAGTTGCAGTGTCTGCATCCCTTTAAAAGTAATTAACCCATAGGGAGAATCATATAAAAATAAATTCCTATTACAGAGGATACCTAAAATTTTACTTGAAGCTTTAGTGCAGATATATGAAAAAAGCAGTGAGTGAACCAATCACACAAGCATTTTTCATATAATTCATTGGTAAGTACATTCTATGAATATATGATTATTGATTGGACTGAGAGCTCTCAGAGAAGAGGGACAGACATAGAGTGTGAGGAAAGCAGAAAAAAGGAGTGACCATGAAAAATGCAGCTGCTATATTGATGTATTCCTCTGTCTGTTGCTCATTTTGTGTGAAGATTTGCTGGAATAGCCGTAGGGATCCAAAATGCAGCGGAGGTCAAGCAATAGACTGGTGGACATAGAAGTGACCAAATAGTGATTTCACTAGATCAATCGCATTAAGCCATCCTTAATGCATGTATATTGTTGTAGAGTATACAGCCATATACATGCTTTAAAGATGGCTCAATGCGATTGATCTAGTGAAATCACTATTTGGTCACTTCTATGTCCACCAGTTTATTTCTATAATTATATATTCATAGAATATAATTACCAATGAATTATATGGATATTATATGGATAACATTTGATTAACCCCCCTGGTTCGATTAACCTCCCTGGTTAGTGTAGCTCAGGGTAAAGTTTCAGTACCAGAAGCGGTAACCCCGAGCTACACTTGGGATTACACTGCAGTGTTGCTCTGGGATCCTTGGATCACTTACCTTGTCCCACGGTCCTGCGCTGTCCTCCCGCTGCGTCCCCTGCCATGTCCTCCGGCCGATGCCAGAATCCATCTTCCTGTTTCCATTCCCTGCGAGCGTCGGGAAGTACGGGGGAAGGAACCGGCGGGAGATTAAAAAATGTCAAAATTTTACATACACATAATACACTAAAATCTGATAGTATTACATTACTGTATCAAACCATTTCACATACATTTTGTCCTGTGCCCTGCCTACATTATTACCATTCTTTATGCCTGGAAACTGAGAAACGTCCATGGCATCCAAAAAGTGTCACTTTAGGTCAAAAGCGATTTTAGACCGGCTAGAGTACAGCGATAGTAAATTAGAACCACTTGCAGAATTGAGTGATAATGATTCGTGGGGGAAATTCGTCATCAGACACTGAAAACGATTCTGCGACTTTGCTCAGTGATGTGCAAACTTGGTGCTCTATTTCAAATTTCAGTGTTTTTGGTTTGATTACATTATTGAATAACATTTGTTATTATTATATTATTATTTTTTATGATTATTTATTATACTTTATGATTTCGTGTTTCAAATTTTATCATACCCGGGATGTTTAATAGACTCTTGTTCAGACAGATTTCAGCGAGTTATTCCTAAGAATTACAGGCCTACAATAAAAAAACAACATATTTCCATTGAAAACGCTTTGAGCACAGAAATACTGACATAATCATATCGCTAGGGAGGTTAATTGGATCCATGGTTACCACTTCTGACCCATAATTTGCTTTTATATTGGGTTAATGTTATTGTATTTATGTGTTATTTTAATCAATAAAGGTTTGCTATTGCTGTCAATGATCTCTGTCAATATTTAATCACAAATGAGATTCCTTTTTTTCAGATACTTTGGGTTTGAGATGTTGAGCAAAAGCCATATTTTATGTGTAGAGTATTTTTTAGCTTGGATTTTGTGAGCTCTCCTCCCCTTATTTATACATATATATTCTAAGATATAAGCCTGGTAGGATCATATTTCCTTCATTTTTTTTTATACCTGTTAAAAATAAACAATTAAATGAAAGCATATATAAACAAATCAAAACATGCAGGAAATATGGTCTCCCATTTCAAAACTTTACTTTTGCGTCCAGGTGCAGCTGAAGCATACTAGTCTATCCTGTGGCTTGTTTTAAGAAATCTGGTGATCTACGTGCCTGTTCGTAATACAGTAAAGTATAGACATTGCTGCATGCCTCTCAATGTTTATAGATAGGTGGAAGTGGTGGGCAGCACAGTGGCTAAATGGTTAGCACTTCTGCCTGGCAGTACTAGGGTCGTTGGTTTGAATCCCAACCATGGCACCTCCTGCCTGGAGTTTGTATGTTCTCCCTGTGCCTGCGTGGGTTTCCTCTGGGTTCTCCTGTTTCCTCCCACACTCCAAAGACATGCTGGTAGGTTAATTGGATCCTGTCTAAATATGGCCCTAGTATGTGTATGTAAGTTAGTGACCTTAGATTGTACACCCCTTGAGGGTTAGGGATTGATGTGAATGTACAATATATATATAAAGCACTGCGTAAATTGACGGCGCTATATAAGTACCTGTAATAAATAAAATAAATTATATTCTAGAAACCAAAGTTGTCCAGATGGTATCCCAAACTGAGATTAATACTGTCACTGTAGGCACTGTCCCTTGCTTTAACATAAGAAACATCCTTTTATACAAATAAGGATTACCCGACATGCTATTTGGCAGACAGAGGATATTATAGTTACTTATTGTTTTTTTTTTAAGTTCAGAACTCACAACCTAAAGCCAGTCATAGATGGTTCAAATCTCGACCAGTTCAGTAGGCATCATCTGATATTCAAATCATCTATGGACAGTCTGAGTGTGCCCAATTTAATTGTTGTACAACTTGGGTGCAACCATGCAATTATTGCCAGTGGCTATATAACTATAGGGAAGGAGCTGTCACAGATCGTACGTATTCTGGCAGGCTGTCACTTGGCTAAATCTACAACTGGAATGACATCTTCCCCTCTACCATCCCCTCTGGAGTTTCAGGCTCTCTTCTGGCACTTTTCATGGACTAAGAAAGAACCCAGAGATGGAGCATCTTATTGCTGCTGCTGCTGCTTGTGTGGGTGGGATGTTTATTGTGTCAATCATTTTGGGATGAATAGAAGAGGAGGGTCAGCAGGGATTGGGGCAGTACACATCCTGCCCACACAAACAGCAGCAGTACTAAGATGCTGGGAGAGAGGGAGTGATCTCCATTTAATAAGTCAGCGACTGTGTTGGGAGTGTGCAGGGTGGGGGATTCCAGCCATTTGCTATATGAAACTATATATATATTATATGAAAGTAGCAGTTTTCAAATTAAAAATATTTCCAGCCATTTGTAGTGTTTGTGTATGGGACACACATACACACCTGTGTGAAGGTGAAGTGCCTCCAGAGAAGAAGCAGATAGACGTGGAGGGAAGGGGAGTGAACTGGAGGGACTCTTGTTGAGAAAGTGTCAGGAAGAGAATTCCAGCCATTTGGGCGATGAGGCTGTGAATTAGCAGGACTGCTAGGCTGGGAGAAGGGAGCGAGGGTTAAAAATGATCTGAGAGAAAGGCAGTGTGACATGCAGAGATGGATGTATCTGTGTGAGAATGAAAGGGAGCTGAATGGGATAATGGCTGAGGTGGGGAGGAAGATGCCGGGGAGGGAGAGAAGACAGCTGGAGATGTGAGAAACCGATAACGAAACTGACCTGAACTGAGGGCGGAGGAACTGTGGACAGGAAACTGCAAGGCCCCCCATGCACTTAGGGCCCCTGGGCAGTTCCCAGAGGTGACTGTGCATTATGACAGCCCTAGGAAGGGGCCCTCTCTCAGTCCTGACACATCACCCTGTTTTCCTGCAGCACCTGGTGGGAAAGGCTACTGGAGAGGCTACATACACAGGGCATCGTTCCTGTAACCGGTGGTCTTCCCCTATTGGAGGTCCTGCTCTCAGCTCACAGATCCAGTCTCAAAGGGGGAGGGAAAAAATAATCTCCTTATAGCTCTAGTCTAACAGCAGCCCAGCCATTATCTGGGCACATCTCCCCAGGGATTGGCTAGGCCCTGATAAATATTCAGGTTGGTCATCTGAATTCTCCCTCCCTAAGCTGTAGAATTTTTTTCCAGAGGTATGGGAAGCAATCAAACTCCTAGCCTGTGAAAGCCTGACCAGACCAGAGATAAACAATCCCTGCTTCTCTAAATACAGAGCAAGCCAAAAACTAAATTTACTTAGCAGCCTAACTAGGAGGGTGCTACAGTCTCTTCTTTCATAAATGCTTCTCCCTGCCTGTCGACATTAATGTACACTGAGCTGCACATGCCCAGCTCAGAGTATATTTACAACACCACTCTGTCCATGATGAAGTGATTCCTGTACACATGAGTGGGAAAGACGTCATTGTGGCTCAGCCTTTCATGCAGCCAAACAGAACTAACCCAGAAGGACACCGGGCCAAAATGGAAGTGCTAATGCTGGGTGGCTTTGTTTAACAGGTAAGTGCTCATGTACGCTGCAGCTGCTAAACTGACGTTCAGGAGCTGTTCAGCATTTTTTCCAGCAGCCCCTGAACTCTCCCTAATGTTTTCCTATGTGTCCATGTACACATCTTCTTTTACAGTCGTTTACAGGCAGCTGAGTTCACAGTCGTTTTTTTTAACGCGCCAAACTTGCGTTCAGAAGTAGATTTTACTGGCGTTTCAAATGCCAAACACTTGTAAATGCGTGTAAATGCTTGTAAACACGGTTAACCTCGTTTATAAGCGTTTGCGTTTAGAAGCTTTTATTAACAGTTCCTTATCCAAATGCTGTCCAGTGCCTTTTTTCATCATCAGAAATGCATGCAGAGCGTTTTCCATGTACTCAAATGGACCTAGTACACGAGCGCAGTCAGTTCCAGGTGTCGTGTGAAGGAAAAAATGGTAGAATGTGCAGCATTATGCTCATGATGGGATCCATAGTGAATACAACCAGAAAAGACAGATAATCTCAACACATATTGCTCTCTCTGCTTCTGCTCTCTCTATTTCTCTCAAAATGTCTGAAATAGTTAATTTTTTACTATTTTTCAGTGCATTCTGGGCATTTGGGAAGGTCTCCTGAGGTTATCTTTTAAAAATGCTTCTAAACGCAAACGCGCATAAACGCACATAAACGTGGTATGAAAACACGGCTAAACTGACGTTTTTTAACCTACGTTTTCCAGCAGTCAGTTTCCATCATTCAGAAGAGCTTTCCAAATGCCCCGTGTACATGAGCCCTAAGTCTGTCATAATGTGCTAACATGGGGTGTTTAGAAGCACATTATGGCATAAACCTCCTGGGGGCCCAAAAAAATGTAGCCGAGTTTAATTCCACTTCAAAGTCTACTGTTGCTTATATATTAAAGATTAAATGTATAGAATGCCCATAGTTCAGTTTTAGAGTAAACTGAATGGGTATTTGATTCAGGGGTCTTTCTATTCCATCATGAGTCTGCCCACACAACCTTCTTATGCTACCTATATTTCTCCTCCACCACTGCTGCAGTTTCAACAGAGAGAACACTGTGGAGAACTCTGGAGAAAATAATACCAGATCTTGTAATTTTTGGTCCTGTAAAATCTTTGGGTTTAGCCCCTGTTGTTATTTTTCTTGACTTTTCTGAGTACCACAAAAAATTGTTTTGTGAAATAAATACTGTAGTTGGTGCTAGTCCTTATTTAGTTTATGTTTTGATCACTTTATCACTGCATGTGTCTTCTCCCAAAATTCAAATTTTTCACATTAGATTGCATTTGAAAAAGGTGTGTATTGTGATTGAACCAACAAAGGGATGCAATACTTACCATTGTCACTAGAGATGAGCGAATTATTCAAAAATTCGATTTGGCTGATTCGCCGAATTTGAGGAAGAAATTCGATTCAATGCGAATTTATTCGCTACGAATTTAACTTATAAAAAGGGTTCCATTTATGGAAACAAATAGATACAATGTTTCAACCGCTGTATGGAGTGAATGTCAGAGAACTGTCAGAAATAGGCTATTTCTGACAGTTCTCTGACATTCACTCCTCAACCGCTGTATGGAGTGAATGTCAGAGAACTGTCAGAAATAGCCTATTTCTGACAGTTCTCTGACATTCACTCCATACAGCGGTTGAAACATTGTATCTATTTGTTTCCATAAATGGAAACAAATAGATACAATGTTTCAACCGCTGTATGGAGTGAATGTCAGAGAACTGTCAGAAATAGCGGAGCTCTGCAGATACACTTAGCGGAGCTCTGCAGATACACTTTTTGCCGGCTTGGAATTCTTCTTATTTTCATCCTACTTCTTCTTCTTCTTCATCCTCATCCTCTTCTTCTTCTTCTGAGGATGAGGATGAAGAAGAAGAAGAAGTAGGATGAAAATAAGAAGAATTCCAAGCCGGCAAAAAGTGTATCTGCAGAGCTCCTCTATTCTGCAGATACACTTAGAGGAGCTCTGCAGATACACTTTTTGCCGGCTTGGAATTCTTCTTATTTTCATCCTACTTCTTCTTCTTCTTCTTCTTCTTCTTCTTCCTCATCCTCATCCTCAGAAGAAGAAGAAGAGGATGAGGATGAAGAAGAGGATGAAGAAGAAGTAGGATGAAAATAAGAAGAATTCCAAGCCGGCAAAAAGTGTATCTGCAGAGCTCCTCTATTTCTGACAGTTCTATGTCAGAGAACTGTCAGAAATAGAGGAGCTCTGCAGATACACTTTTTGCCGGCTTGGAATTCTTCTTATTTTCATCCTACTTCTTCTTCTTCTTCTTCATCCTCATCCTCATCCTCTTCTTCTTCTTCCGAGGATGAGGATGAGGATGAAGAAGAAGAAGAAGAAGTAGGATGAAAATAAGAAGAATTCCAAACCGGCAAAAAGTGTATCTGCAGAGCTCCGCTAAGTGTATCTGCAGAGCTCCTCTATTTCTGACAGTTCTCTGACATTCACATTTACAGCGGTTGAAACATTGTATCTATTTGTTTCCATAAATGGAAACAAATAGATACAATGTTTCAACCGCTGAGCTCTGCAGATACACTTAGCGGAGCTCTGCAGATACACTTAGCGGAGCTCTGCAGATACACTTAGCGGAGCTCTGCAGATACACTTTTTGCCGGCTTGGAATTCTTATTATTTTCATCCTACTTCTTCTTCTTCTTCTTCTTCTTCATCCTCATCCTCAGAAGAAGAAGAAGAATGAAAAGAAGAAGAAGAAGAATGAAAAGAAGAATGAAAAGAAGAAGAAGAATGAAAAGAAGAAGAAGAAGAATGAAAAGAAGAATGAGAAGAATGAAAAGATTCTTCTTCTTCTTCTTTTCATTCTTCTTCTTCTTTTCATTCTTCTTCTTCTTCTTTTCATTCTTCTTTTCATTCTTCTTTTCATTCTTCTCATTCTTCTTCTCATTCTTCTTTTCATTCTTCTTCTTCTTTTCATTCTTCTTTTCATTCTTCTCATTCTTATTTTCATTCTTCTTTTCATTCTTCTCATTCTTCTTTTCATTCTTCTCATTCTTCTTTTCATTCTTCTTCTCATTCTTCTTTTCATTCTTCTTCTTCTTTTCATTCTTCTTCTCATTCTTCTTTTCATGAAGAAGAAAAGAAGAATGAGAAGAATGAAAAGAAGAATGAAAAGAAGAAGAAGAAGAATGAAAAGAAGAATGAGAAGAAGAATGAAAAGAAGAATGAGAAGAATGAAAAGAAGAATGAGAAGAATGAAAAGAAGAATGAAAAGAAGAAGAAGAAGAATGAAAAGAAGAAGAAGAAGAATGAAAAGAAGAATGAAAAGAAGAAGAATGAAAAGAAGAAGAAGAATAATGAAAAGAAGAATGAAAAGAAGAATGAGAAGAATGAAAAGATTCTTCTTCTTCTTCTTCTTTTCATTCTTCTTTTCATTCTTCTTCTTCTTTTCATTCTTCTTCTTCTTCTTTTCATTCTTCTTTTCATTCTTCTCATTCTTCTTTTCATTCTTCTCATTCTTCTTCTCATTCTTCTTTTCATTCTTCTTCTCATTCTTCTTTTCATTCTTCTTCTTCTTCTTTTCATTCTTCTTTTCATTCTTCTCATTCTTCTTTTCATTCTTCTTCTCATTCTTCTTTTCATTCCTCTTCTTCTTTTCATTCTTCTTTTCATTCTTCTACTCATTCTTCTTTTCATGAAGAAGAAAAGAAGAATGAGAAGAATGAAAAGAAGAATGAAAAGAAGAAGAATGAGAAGAGGAATGAGAAGAAGAATGAAAAGAAGAATGAAAAGAAGAATGAGAAGAATGAAAAGAAGAATGAAAAGAAGAAGAAGAAGAAGAATGAAAAGAAGAATGAAAAGAAGAATGAAAAGAAGAAGAAGAAGAATGAAAAGAAGAAGAAGAAGAATGAAAAGAAGAATGAAAAGAAGAAGAAGAATGAAAAGAAGAAGAAGAAGAAGAATGAAAAGAAGAATGAGAAGAATGAAAAGAAGAAGAAGAAGAATGAAAAGAAGAATGAAAAGAAGAAGAAGAATGAAAAGAAGAAGGAGAAGAATGAAAAGAAGAATGAAAAGAAGAAGAAGAATGAAAAGAAGAAGAAGAAGAAGAATGAAAAGAAGAATGAAAAGAAGAATGAGAAGAATGAAAAGATTCTTCTTCTTCTTATTTTCATTCTTCTTTTCATTCTTCTTCTTCTTTTCATTCTTCTTCTTCTTCTTTTCATTCTTCTTCTTCTTTTCATTCTTCTTCTTCTTCTTTTCATTCTTCTCATTTTTCTTTTCATTCTTCTTCTCATTCTTCTTTTCATTCTTCTTCTCATTCTTCTTTTCATTCTTCTTCTTCTTTTCATTCTTCTCTTCATTCTTCTTCTCATTCTTCTTTTCATGAAGAAGAAAAGAAGAATGAGAAGAATGAAAAGAAGAATGAAAAGAAGAATGAAAAGAAGAAGAAGAATGAAAAGAAGAATGAGAAGAAGAATAAAAAGAAGAATGAAAAGAAGAATGAGAAGAATGAAAAGAAGAATGAAAAGAAGAAGTATTCCAGTACAGCAAAAAGTGTATCTGCAGAGAGCTCCGCTATTTCTGACAGTTCTCTGACAGTTCCTTCACATTTACAGCGGTTGAAACATTGTATCTGTTTCCGAATAAAAACATCTGTATCCTAAATGGAAACAAATAGATACAATGTTTCAACCGCTGTACATGTGAAGGAACTGTCAGAGAACTGTCAGAAATAGCGGAGCTCTCTGCAGGGACACTTTTGCCGGCTGATCGGGAAAAATCCGATTCGCGCACCCGAAGTATGCTAATATTCGGATTCGACGCGAATCAAATTTTTCCTGAAATTCGAAACGAATTCCACTTCGCCTGGTTCGATTCGCTCATCTCTAATTGTCACATTCTGTTTTTTGGGATAATAGATGTTCACGATCTTGATGGCAGAATGAAACCCAGCATCATTCCATCAGGGAGACTGAGTGCAAATAGAAATGACAGTTGCTTGGAATGGTAAATGTTAAGTTGACCATTCAGACCTCATTCTTGCTGAATCAACCATAATTCAAGGTGTGAGTGGCCCTGTGAGCACCATCACGCTTGACAGAAGTTGATTTCTCAGCAGGAGCAGGCAAGATCCTCCTTTCACACAGTAAGTTTTACATACGGTAGTTGTTTCTTAGTTGTTAAGGTTGAATAAAGACCTGTCCATCCAGTACAGCCTGAGAGTGTGTGTCACTACCATTCTCAATAATTCTGTTAATTGTGCTTGCTATAAAACTCATCTAAAAGTTTTTTGAGCTTAGCCACACTCCCTGCAGACACCAACAACTCTGAAAGGGGTTCTACATCCTTACTGCCCTAACAATAAAGAACACCTTGCACAGTTTAAGATTGAATTGCTTCTCATCCAACTTTGTTGTAAGACTGGGTGTCTTCTTTAGAAACTTTAGGTTAGTTTCCTTTCAATGCTAGATTCACTTTTCAAAGATGTGTATATGCAATCGTATTCTCTCTTATACATCTTAAGGGAGAATAAGTTTAGTGTTTTTAGTCATTCTTCAAAACTGAGGTCCTCCAGTCCCCATTTTATCTTTGTTGCCCTTCTCAGGAATCTCTCCAGTTCAAGCACATCCTTCATGAGGACTGGTGACCAGAACTGGACAGCATAGTTAGGATATGGCTGAACCAGAGTTTTGTAAAGTGGTAAAGTTATAGTTTTATCTCTTGAGTAAATAACCTTTTTAATGCATGCTAATAGTCTGCGAGCCTTGCTCACTGCAGCTTGGCATTTTGTGTCCACTAAGACCCCCAGATCCTTTTACATTCTCTATTCCCCTAGAGCAGTGGTTCTCAACCTTTCTAACGCCGCGACCCCTTAATACAGTTCCTCATGTTGTGGTGACCCCCAACCATAAAATTATTTTCGTTGCTACTTCAGAACTGTAATTTTGCAGTGGGAGGAATAGTGTCCCATCATTGGTATCAGTGGGAGGAATAGTGTCCCATCGTTGGTGTCAGTGGGAGGAATAGTGCCCCATCATTGGTATCAGTGGGAGGAATAGTGTCCCATCATTGGTATCAGTGGGAGGAATAGTGTCCCATCGTTGGTATCAGTGGGAGGAATAGTGCCCCATCACTGATGTCAGTGGGAGGAATAGTGTCCCATCGTTGGTATCAGTGGGAGGAATAGTGTCCCGCCATTGGTGTCAGTGGGAGGAATAGTGCCCCATCATTGGTATCAGTGGGAGGAATAGCGCCCCATCATTGGTATCAGTGGGAGGACTAGCGCCCCATCACTGATGTCAGTGGGAGGAATAGTGTCCCATCGTTGGTATCAGTGGGATGAATAGTGCCCCATCGTTGGTGTCAGTGGGAGGAATAGTGCCCCATCATTGGTATCAGTGGGAGGAATAGTGCCCCATCATTGGTGTCAGTGGGAGGAATAGTGCCCCATCATTGGTGTCAGTGGGGGGAATAGTGCTCCATCATTGGTGTCAGTGGGAGGAATAGTGTCCCATCATTGGTATCAGTGGGAGGAATAGTGCCCCATCATTGGTATCAGTGGGAGGAATAGTGTCCCATCATTGGTGTCAGTGGGAGGAATAGTGTCCCATCATTGGTGTCAGTGGGAGGAATAGTGCCCCATCATTGGTGTCAGTGGGAGGAATAGTGCCCCATCATTGGTGTCAGTGGGAGGAATAGTGCCCCATCATTGGTGTCAGTGGGAGGAATAGTGCCCCATCATTGGTGTCAGTGGGAGGAATAGTGCCCCATCATTGGTATCAGTGGGAGGAATAGTGCCTCATCATTGGTATCAGTGGGAGGAATAGTGCCCCATCATTGGTGTCAGTGGGAGGAATAGTGCCTATCATTGGTGTCAGTGGGGGGAGGAATAGTGCCCCATCGTTGGTGTCAGTGGGGGGAGGAATAGTGCCTATCATTGGTGTCAGTGGGGGGAGGAATAGTGCCCCATCGTTGGTGTCAGTGGGGGGAGGAATAGTGCCCCATCGTTGGTGTCAGTGGGGGGAGGAATAGTGCCCCATCGTTGGTGTCAGTGGGGGGAGGAATAGTGCCCCATCGTTGGTGTCAGTGGGGGGAGGAATAGTGCCCCATCGTTGGTGTCAGTGGGGGGAGGAATAGTGCCCCATCGTTGGTGTCAGTGGGGGGAGGAATAGTGCCCCATCGTTGGTGTCAGTGGGGGGAGGAATAGTGCCCCATCGTTGGTGTCAGTGGGGGGAGGAATAGTGCCCCATCGTTGGTGTCAGTGGGGGGAGGAATAGTGCCTATCATTGGTGTCAGTGGGGGGAGGAATAGTGCCCCATCGTTGGTGTCAGTGGGGGGAGGAATAGTGCCCCATCGTTGGTATTAGTGACACAAATGATGGGGCACTATTCCTCCCACTGACACCAATGATACTTACCTTGCTGACCCCTGCTCCAGCCTGGGCTCGCTCTCTCCCTCTCCCATCTACAGCCTGCAGAAGCAAAATTTCCACTTACCTGTCAGCTGTCTTCCTTCTCTGGCCTCTCTCCTCTTCACTCGGTCCTGCAGCTCCCTCGATCTTCTTCGATCTGCGCGCTCTGCCGCTCGGCTCCTCCTCTCCAAGCTCCACCTCCTCGCCGGTGATTGGCCGCCTGTGGGCCTCTCCTGAGCTACAGTTCCGGTGGCCAATCAGCGGCGAGGAGGCGGAGCTGTTGAGTGATCCCGGAGGTGTGGCCAGGTTTCAGGGGCAGCATATCATCCCGCCCACAGATCGCGAGACAGAGCAGCGGTGTCTCGGTTCCTAAGACCATCGGAAATATGTTTTCCGATGGTCTTAGGCGACCCCTGGGAAATGGTCGTTCGACCCCCAAAGGGGTCGCGACCCCCAGGTTGAGAACCGCTGCCCTAGAGGTTCTCCCCCCTAGCATGTAACTTACATTAATGTTGTTAGTTCTCAAGTGCGTTACTTTACATTTTTCAATATTAAACCACATCTGCCATATAGCTGCTCACTCTTCTATTCTAAGAAGCTCTTCTTGTAAAGTTACTATATCCTATTGTGAAGTTATTGCCCTGCTTAGATTTGTATCATCAATGAAGCTATTTTTTTCCAACTTCTATATAATTTATGAACAAGTTAAACAGAACATGCTTCACTGTCTTCACAGTGTACTGTGGCTTGAATTCAGTGTTTGGGGGTCATCTGACAAACTGTCTCCGGCCACTAGACCCAAAAAGAACAATCTTACTTTCATCAGTCCACAAAATGTTGCGCCATTTCTCTTTAGGCCAGTCAATGTGCTCTTTGGCAAATTGTAACCTCTTCAGCACGTCTTTTTTTCAACTGTGGGACTTTGCAGGGGCTTCTTGCAGATAGCTTGGCTTCACATAGGCGTCTTCTAATTGTAACAGTACTCACAGGTAACTTTAGACCTTCTTTGATCTTCCTGGAGCTGATTGTTGGCTGAGTCCTTGCCATTTTGGCTATTCTTCTATCCATTCGAATGGTAGTTTTTCACTTTCTTCCACGTCTTTCAGGTTTTGGTTGCCATTTTAAAGCATTTGCAATCATTTTAGCTGAGCAGGCTATCATTTTCTGCACTTCTTTATATGTTTTCCCCTCTCCAATCAACTTTTTAATCAAGGTATGCTGTTTTTCTGAACAATGTCTGGAACGACCCATTTTCCTCAGAATTTCAGAGAGAAATGCACTGTAAGCAGCATGTACAACATTGGCTGCCTTCCTTCCTTAAATAAGGGCAATAACTGCCACCTGTTTAATGACCTCACTAATAGAACTCCACACTGCTATTATTTTGAACATGCCCCTTTCAATTAGTGATTCAATTACACAGAATCAGCAGCATGCATGTCATGACTGTTGGGTCTGTTGGATTTTTATCACTCTACTACACCTGCTAGTAAATTATTTGCCATGTAGAAATATAATTTCTACCAAAAACAGTGATTGATCAGGTTAGTGATGTCTGACTGCTATTATTTTGAACACAACTGTACATACCATCTGCAGACCTTCCTTAATCCAAACTACAAATGACGTACTCATAGAATGTTAAATTGTTGACCTTACAAGAATGGTCTTTTATAAATCCATGTTGGTTGCTGCTAAGGACAGGCAAAACATGACTTGAGTAGTATTAGCTTGCCATAGAGTTACTATGAGATGTTCATTGGGTGAAACTGCATTCTGGTATGCTGTGTCCTGAAATTAAAGGTTGGGCATCATACATGACAGACAGCCACTGTTTCTCCACCTCTAGGCCACCTCACCCCCCATAGGTTTGTTCCAGATAGCTTTATCTATTCAGTAAAATCCCTACTAAGAGGGTTATTGACTGCATGGCACTGTACCCCATAGTGAGTGACTGTGAACTACTGTGTGCTTGCCTGTCACTTGCTTATCAGGGAATAGAACCTGGGATCAAACAGTCAGCCTTGTCTGGGGTCTGTGCTACAGTAACTAAAAAAAATGATTGACAAATCAGTTATTTCAGCTGCTGAATGTGACTACTGAAACAGTCTTTATATATAGATCATATGCTGCTATGAACAGACAACAAAGAGAAAGTCATATTAGCCGCACAATTATATATTCAGTGCTTCATAAATAAGATCCTGTGCTCAAATATTGCTGCAGGGATGCCTTGTAGTATGACCTCAAGTTCAACAGAAGCATTGGCGTTAGAATTCTGGAAAGTTACATCTATAAACCACTGTTGCTCTGAATGCAAGAAAGAGAGATTTGGATTTTTAATGGTTTTAGAAGATCATAACCGTGGATCAAAATGGAATGGGAAAGGTAATTTGTAAAAATACTAAATAAAAAAAATGTCTCATATTGCCTCATTTATCATTTCTATCTGTCATGGAGCACTGTAAAGATGGACGCAAGTAAACTGATATTTTTTAACGCAATCACATCACTGCAAAAAATAATTATTAATATAGACAACATTCATCATAAAAGGTACATCACTCATTATAAAGGAATGGAAATTTGGTAAAGGAAATGTAAAAGTAAAGGACATTTGTAAATTCTGTATAAAATTGTATTCTTTTTTGTATGCTTTGTCTATGTATTGTACACTGCATTCATTGTGCACACAGCACTAATAATGTTTTGATTATTATTATACAGAATTTATATAGCGCCAAAAGGTTTGCTCAGCGCTGATTACGTTTGCATTCCTTCTAGTCCTGATTAGAAATTAGCCTGCCTATGTAACGCCCCTTGTTACCATAAAAGTACCATTGTAATATTAATGTGATACCTACGTAATCATGTGTATGAAAAAACTTCAAATTCGCAGAATAAACAGAACAGTTATTTGGAAAGCTGTTGAGTGTATCTTTTTGTGTCTGTTCCCTACTGCAGTATTTATTATTAATTTGGAACCACTAATATGAAGATATGAGTTGCCTATCTATAAAATTTCAGTATTAATTTCCAGAACACTACTGTATAAACTATTGTTGCAATGAATGAAAGAAAGAGAGATTTGAGATTTTAATGGATTTAGAAAATCATAACCGTGGATCAAAATAGAATGGGAAAGGTAATTTGTGAAAGTACTAAATAAAAAAATGTCTTATACTGCCCCATTTATCATTTCTATCTGTCACAGAGCACTGCAGAGATGGACACAAGTAATATATTTTTTACTGCAATCACATCACTACAAAAAACAATTATTAATATAGACACCACTCACCATAAAAGGTACATCACTCATTATAAAAGGTACATTTGTAGGATGTTTGACCGTATTAATTAGATAGAAAGTAATACATGTTATTGTTAGCTGACACTTCTATTAATTTACAAATCCAGTGCTCTGATCTTGAATGTTAAAGCATACACTATTGGGATTTCAAGGTGCTTTCACAAACCATTAGGTGTCTCTCTTGTGTTGAATTATACAGAACTAAAGAGATATGTCTACAGATGCTAATAAAAGGCTTTATGCTAGTAATAGCAGGTTTCAGAGCTGTCAAGACCTGAGACTAGTGAACATGATTGATATATTAAGGCAATATTTCTTTGCAAGAAGAAGCAGAAATCAATTAAATATTGTTACTGATCAAGATTGGTAATACTAATGGCATTAAGTCCTACTAATGTGTATAGCATGAAGCCTATTTGTATATACTGCTGAATGTATTCTTCTCCATCACATAAAAAAATCTCCAAAGTAATTGTGCTCTTTTTAAGTGAGCTTAATGCAGGGCTTGTTCAATGTATAGTGTCAACATCACAGTGTTATCTCCCACAATGCACCTTGTTCTGTGACTGGAAGAGGAGCAGTTGAATGGAGGGATTTTCAATGCCTATTCACAGAACATCATCTTCACGCACCTGATAGAGGCTGAGTTGACAAGAGGGCTTCCCTTATACCTCTTGTCCAACACCCCCTGAAGTTGGTGACAGGACGTAGCAGGACGAGGAGTGACACAGGTGCTTGTAGTGGGTCCAGACACAGTTGATGACCTGAGGGCAAGCCAGTTACTGTTGGGATGCTGTTGGTGTGTAGACCAGATCTGATACAGAATGCAGGCAAGCAGGTAGTGCTTTAGAAAACACGCAGATTTGGAAAGCAAGCCATAGTAAAAAAGGAGCATGAAGTAGGAACAGCTGACTAGTAGCCATACCAAATTAGGAGACAGAAGCAAGGCCAGAAGCCAGGTTGGGTCAATATCAGTGTCAGGGCTCCCAGGTATGACCAGAGGTGTGTGACTGAAGCAGGGAAACGCAGACTTCAGATATGTGATTAACAATGTAATTTATTAACACTAACAATACAAACATAAACGCAGTGCAATACTAAACATAATACAGTGCAAACAAACCCAACCAACCACCCACAGATAACAGTACATACAAGCAAGCGTCGTCAGGCAGGCCGAGTCAATATCAATTGGGCAGGTAGGTACAGGGGGAGCAAGCGGACAATGGTCGGGGTCACAGGCCAGGTTCAGCAGGTAGCAAGCAGCGTAGTACAGAGGGTCAGGCAGAGGGATGGTCAGGGTCACAAGCCAGGGATCAGAACAGGTAGCAAGCAGTGTAGTACAGAGGGTCAGGCAGAGGGATGGTCAGGGTCACAAGCCAGGGATCAGAACAGGTAGCAAAGGAACAGAAACAGGATGCAGGACAGATACAGGGCCCAGGACAAACACAACACCAAGGCAGAGTCTGCAAGTCTGGCCATCCCTTAAATACACCAGTATCATCAGTTCCAGGTGTTAGCTGGCTGAAAGGTTGAGTCTCTGATTGCTGGGAGCACCCGCTGGCCAGCCCTGGTACTGCAGATCAAAAGGCAGGTGAGTCCCACCATTGCTGGCCAGTCCATTCCTGACAGTACCCCCCCCTCAAGGAGCGGCCTCAGGACGCTCCAAACAGTCCTAGCTGGGAAAAATGTTCCACCGCCCGGGTCTGGTAACTGGCGGGATATCAAAGACTGGCACACCGGGCAGGACTCCAGGCAGCGGTACACCGGGCAGAGGCACATCGGGCTGGACTCCGGGCAGAGGCACATCGGGCTGGACTCCGGGCAGAGGCACACCGGGCTGGACTCCGGGCAGAGGCACACCGGGCTGGACTCCGGGCAGAGGCACAACGGGCTGGACTCCGGGCAGAGGCACACCGGGCTGGACTCTGGGCAGAGGCACACCGGGCTGGACTCCGGGCAGAGGCACACCGGGCTGGACTCCGGGCAGAGGCACACCGGGCTGGACTCCGGGCAGAGGCACATCGGGCTGGACTCCGGGCAGAGGCACATCGGGCTGGACTCCGGGCAGAGGCACATCGGGCTGGACTCCGGGCAGAGGCACATCGGGCAGGACTCCGGGCAGAGGCACATCGGGCAGGACCCCGGGCAGAGGCACATCGGGCTACCAGGCGAAGCGGCAGGCAGCGGGCCCCCGGGCGGAGCGGCAGGCACCGGGCCCCCGGGCGGGGCGGCAGGCACCGGGCCCCCGGGCGGGGCGGCAGGCCTCGGGCCCCCGGGCGGGGCGGCAGGCCTCGGGCCCCCGGGCGGGGCGGCAGGCCTCGGGCCCCCGGGCGGGGCGACAGGCCTCGAGACCCCGGGCGGGGCGACAGGCATCGGGCCCCCGGGCGGGGCGACAGGCATCGGGCCCCCGGGCGGAACTACAGGTCTCGGGCCCTCAGGCGGAGCGGCGGGTGCCGGACCCCCAGATGGAGCGACAGGCCTCGGGCCCCCAGGCGGGGCGACAGGCATCGGACCCCCAGGCGGGGCGACAGGCATCGGGCCCCCAGGCGGGGCGACAGGCATCGGGCCCCCAGGCGGGGCGACAGGCATCGGGCCCCCAGGCGGGGCGGCGGGCGCCGGACCCCCAGGCGGAACTACAGGCCTCGGGCCCTCAGGCGGAGCGGCGGGCGCCGGACCCCCGGGTGGAGCAACAGGTCTCGTGCCCTCAGGCGGAGCGGCGAGCGCCGGACCCCCAGATGGAGCGACAGGCATCGGGCCCCCAGGCGGGGCGACAGGCATCGGACCCCCAGGCGGGGCGACAGGCATCGGGCCCCCAGGCGGGGCGACAGGCATCGGGCCGAGTAGAGGCATCAGGCTGAAGAGAGGCATCAGGCTGCATACAGGCATCAGGCTGAAGAGAGGCATCAGGCCGAGTACAGGCATCAGGCTGAGTAGAGGCTTCAGGCTGAGTAGAGGCTTCAGGCTGAGTAGAGGCTTCAGGCTGAGTAGAGGATTCAGGCCGAGTAGAGGCTTCAGGCTGAGTAGAGGCTTCAGGCTGAACCACGGAAGGCAGGTTCACCAGTTTGGATACTGGCAGGATGGTATTGGTGTGAAAGAATTTTCGCTTTTTTCTGGTTTTAACTACTGGAGCACTGCAAGTAAACGCAGGTCTGCAAACGAATGGAGCAGCTGGAGACAGAGAAGAACTGGAGGATGGAACAGGAGAGGGAGCAGTTGCTACAGAGGGCTTTTTTACAGGGTTAAAGGCAGGATAGGTGCAGCGAGTGGGAACAGGGTACTGACATGCGGTAGATAGCCAAGTATTCTGGGCTGTAACTGGAGGAGCTGTTGGGAATACAGGAGTAGAGTTAGAAGCAGGACTGGGTTTTTGTAAGCTGACTGAGGCTGGGTGCAACAAGTCTGTCCATGTCTGCAGTATGGGTTGAACAAAGCTGAGCTTACACAAAGCCTGTCTGGTCAATGACTGCACTGCGTTTATACAATCTCTTAGTGTCTGTGGTGAACATGTGGAATAACGCTCCAGAAAGTAACCCACATCATCCTCTAATAACCACACCAGGGACTCTACCTGGTCTGCACTAAATGGTGGCAAAAATTCATCCCTGCATTCGGGGGTACCAGATGAAACCAACTCTGCACAAACCTCAATCAAAGGCTGCACCTCAGAGAACTCTGTGCCCTGATCTACTAGAACATGAGCGAGCCGTATACATTCTAGCAGTTCATCCCGGGTATACTCCTTCAGAGTTTGATAAGCATACTCCCTGTCATCAAACACTAGCAGATATAAATACGCAACCTCATCCAGATCCATCCTTCCCATCAACAAGCCAAGATGGCTTCCCTGTGCAGCCACTTCTGGTCAGGATTGGCCTTGGTGTAATGTCAGGGCTCCCAGGTATGACCAGAGGTGTGTGACTGAAGCAGGGAAACGCAGACTTCAGATATGTGATTAACAATGTAATTTATTAACACTAACAATACAAACATAAACGCAGTGCAATACTAAACATAATACAGTGCAAACAAACCCAACCAACCACCCACAGATAACAGTACATACAAGCAAGCGTCGTCAGGCAGGCCGAGTCAATATCAATTGGGCAGGTAGGTACAGGGGGAGCAAGCGGAGAATGGTCGGGGTCACAGGCCAGGTTCAGCAGGTAGCAAGCAGCGTAGTACAGAGGGTCAGGCAGAGGGATGGTCAGGGTCACAAGCCAGGGATCAGAACAGGTAGCAAGCAGCGTAGTACAGAGGGTCAGGCAGAGGGATGGTCAGGGTCACAAGCCAGGGATCAGAACAGGTAGCAAAGGAACAGAAACAGGATGCAGGACAGATACAGGGCCCAGGACAAACACAACACCAAGGCAGAGTCTGCAAGTCTGGCCATCCCTTAAATACACCAGTATCATCAGTTCCAGGTGTTAGCTGGCTGAAAGGTTGAGTCTCTGATTGCTGGGAGCACCCGCTGGCCAGCCCTGGTACTGCAGATCACAAGGCAGCTGAGTCCCACCATTATTGGTGAATTCATTCCTGAGAGAGGGTGTGTTGCACTTGTCTGCTGAGCTCCAGAAAGGCCCGAGAAGCCTGGGGCTAAAGTGCCCTGCCCAGCCCAGGCAGGATGGCGGATCCTGGGCCTGGGTCCAGCGGGGAGAAGGCCCTGGAGGGGCCTAGTACCGGCCTCTCTTTTCCACCAGTAGAGGACCTGGGAATGGCCCCTAGGAAGGGGGAAGTTTATTCTGCCTACAGGGACCGTGTGGCCGCTCGGGCCAGGTTAATAGAGAAGGAGGAAGCCAAGCTCCAGAAGCTGACTCTGGAGCTAAAGAAGCTCCGGTCATCCTACGACCGTGTATGGTCTACTAAGCGGCAGGCCATGAAACCGGACCTGGAGGCGCTGGAACTTCGTGTGTCACAGCAGGGGAGGTATGTGGCGGCGCTGCAGCGCCAGAGCGGCGTCCTAAGCGAGAAGTATCTGAATGAAGCGAGATTTAAGGCTGCAAGAAGCCGCAGTGTTGCGGCGATGCGGGGTCCGGTGGAGGAGGCCTCTTCAGTGGAGGAATTGTCGGGGGAGTTGCTGGTGGAAGGCGAGCAGGGGCAGGTTGAGCCCACAGCACCCTCAGAGGAAATGGCGTCTATCATGGAAGACAGCGTGGTGGCAGGATCATCAGAGTCCCTCCCCCCTGGGCAGCTGCCTGTGGATTGGGGGACCCAGGTGGAGGAGGAGGAGATAGTGGGCGGATTGCAGTTCCTGGCAGAGGCGGTTGCAGAGCTGCGTGGAGCCGACTTCAGGTTTACGTCCGAGGACTCAGAGGAAGAAGCTGAAAGTGATGTCATCCCCCGCAAGCCGGCTAAGCCGGTGGTGAAAGAGCATGCTGCCTTTGTCATGCTGCAACGCATCCCCAAGGACGTGTTGGCAAAGGCAGGGGAGCCACTGGAAGGGGAGAAGGACTCTGCTGATTGTGTTGGTGAGATGGTTCTGGACACTGGGGTAGCGGGTATAATGCCTGCAAAATTGTCTGAGCTGCAGGTTAGCCCTACAGTCCTGGCTAAGGGTGTTTCCCCTCCGGTGGTGGTCCCACTGGGCCCCGCCCCTTTGGGGGGCATGGTGGCCTCTGGTGTGCAACCAGCAGGTCCCCCGGTTTCTCCTCAGGGGGCTCCAAGTTCTCAGGTCCAGGCTCCTGCGGGTCCGGCTCAGGTGGGTTCTCCTGCTGGTATGGGTGGTCCCCAGCCCCGGGCTCCCCCAGGTCATGGCTCATCAGCATCTGCCCCTTCAGTTGCTGCTGCTGGTGTGGCGGCTTCCCCTGGTCATGCCCCCTTGATGTTGAGTGCCCCTGGGGCTGGATCGGGGCTCAGTTACTCTGCTGCAGTTAGGGGAGGTCAGGGGTCAGTGGGATCGGCCCGGGCAAGGGCAGGTAACCTACCCACTTCCGCCGCAAGGCGAAATGTTGTTCAGTTGAAATGGTCAGGGGAGGGCCCCCCCCTTAGCAGGAGAGAGGTCATAGACCGCATATTAGAAATGGGCTTCCATGCCGCAGATATTTTTGCGTTTATTGCTCCAGTTGGTACTGGAGAATATGACGTGTCCTTCATGCGGCCAGAATTGTTGGACCTCTTTTGGCAGAGGTATGAGGCCACCTTTGTCACCAGCCCTAGGTGGGTGGGCCTAACCCCGAGGCTCGTCTCTCGCCAGTCCCTGATTAAAAAAATAACGGTGCTGGTGAGAAATGAATCCATCCCTGCATCAGATATTGTGGTCTGGCTAAGCAGATATGGGGATGTGATGGGGCCCCTTGGGAAGATCAAGGATGAGAGGGGAATATGGACAGGTGGGTGGACGACCACCGTCCGCTTAAAGGTGGTTGGAAATGTGCTCCAGCACATTCCCTCTTCCGCTTTTCTAGGGAAGGACCGCCTGATAATTTTTTATGCGGGTCAGCCGAGGGTCTGCCACCGGTGTGGGGGCAAGGGGCATTTTGCGGCCACCTGCCCCGTCATTAGATGTTCCCTGTGTCAGGAAATAGGACACCTGGCCAGGGACTGCAATGTTGTCCGATGCAATCTCTGCGGGGAGCTTGGGCATTCATACAACCAGTGCCCGGAGGCCCTCCACAACCTTCCGGTGGGGGAGCTTGAAGCAGAGTTGGATCGGGTAGATGCTGAAGAGGCGGAGGCGGCATTGGAGAGAGCGGCTTCGGTTGCTGTGGCGGCCCTTGTGAGGGAAGGGGAGGTTTCTGTGGCCCCTCCTGTCTCTGTCCCCCCTGTTTCGTCTACCCCTTTGGAGTCCCCTGTTGTTCCCCCTTGTGTGCCGGTTCCTCCTCCCAGGACTAAGAAACAGCTGAGGGAGGCTGCTAAAGGGGCCGGGATGGTTGAGGCTAGGTCTAGTCCCTCAGTGTCTGCTCCCCCCTTGCTCTTGCCGCTGCGGCGGAGTAGGAGGCCCGGTAGGGAGTCCCGTGAGTCCCAAGGTTCTGCTCCGGTAGGGGCTCGGGTGGAGGAGGGGTGGTCCCTGGTGGGTAGGCGGAGTAAGCCAGTTTTGTCCTCAGCAGGGTCGGTGTCCTCTTTAGAGGCGGGGGAGGTGGCCCTGGGGAATAGGTTTGGGGCTTTGTCGGGGGAGGAGGAGGGGTCAAGTGATCCCGCTTCCCCGATGGAGGACGAGGATGCTGGGGGGTCTCTTAAGAGAGTGAGGGACCCTGCCAAGAAAGTCAAGAGGAGGATTAAGAAACGTCCCTCTCAATTATCTTAATGGCAGTTCCCGCTCCGATAAAGGTGGCAACCATTAATGTTGCCAGCATAAAGTCTGTAAGTGCTAGAGAAACAGCCTTATTTTTGATCAGTGGGATGGAAGCTGATATTTTCTTTTTGCAGGAGACCAGGTTGCCCACCTTGGCTGATGTCCATCTGGCCAAGCGTGAGTGGAGGCGTGGACCCTCCTACTGGTCTCTTGCGGCTGAGCTTTACAGCGGAGTTGCGGTGCTTTTTACCGGCATGGTAACGTGTCGGCGGATAATTGAGGTAGAGATCGGAAGATGTCTGATTCTGGATGTTCTCGTAAGGGGGCATGAGCTCCGTCTCATTAATATCTATGGCCCACAGTCCAAGTGGGACAGGAAGAACCTCTTTGCGAGGATTAAACCTTACCTCTTTACATCCCGGCTGGTAGTCTTTGGAGGTGATTTTAACACCATTACTAGGCCCAAGGACAGGAGAGGCTTCACTGACGGGCTGGGATATGATAGCAATTTTCTAAATGCTATAGTCAGGGAGGCAGGTCTGGTTGACGCTTGGATTCAAAGTGTCCCAGACGGCACGGGTTTCACCTTTAGGAGAGGTAATAGCCAGAGTAGGATAGACAGGTTTTTTTTGAAGGAGAACTCTGCCTTCTCGGCACCTGAGTGTCAGGCGGTGGAGTTTTCCGATCACCTTATGCTATCTGTCACCTTGAATATTTCAGACACGCCGCTGAGAGGAAAGGGCATCTGGAGGATGAATTCGTCTCTGCTGGAGGACGAGGAGGTGAGACGATCTTTCGAGGAGTTCTTTCAGGCGCAGGAGACGGTGCTGGATTTCTGCGTCAGTAAGTCTGAGTGGTGGGAGCTCACCAAAGTGCGGATCAGCAGGTTTTTCAAGGCTATTGGTAAGAGACGGCAGTTTAAACAGTATAACGCCTACCAGTGGTTGCGGAGGAAGCTCGACCGCCTTGTTTCTAGCGGTGGAGATTCGGGGGCAATCTCGGAGGTGAAGCTTCTCCTTAGGGAACTCCAGTATGATCGGCGTGCCTCTTTGGTTCTGGAGAGGGATTATGGGAAATACCACTCGCCTGACCCTTTCCAGAATTGCAAACAGAGTGCAGCAGTTAAGACGATCTCTGCTCTGAGGGATAGTACAGGGTCCCTGGCTAAATCCAGGTCAGGGATTCTGGAGGTCTCCAGGTCCTTTTATGCGGATTTACTGAGTGAGAAACACCTTGACCGGACAGGGATGTCGAGCTTTTTGGAATCCACGCCTGGTCTGGACAGTGATGTCCCTCTGGCGAGTTTGACTGGGGAGATTACTGCAGAAGAGGTGTCCAGAGCGATTGATAGTCTGGCCATTAAAAAGACTCCTGGACCAGACGGTCTGACTGCCGAATTTTTTAAGGCTTTTAAATCCCGCCTGGCACCTCGTCTCGCGGAAGTGTATAACAGCTGTCTGGATGAGGGATCTCTCCCTCCTTCCATGAGACAGTCTGCAGTTATTCTCCTGTCAAAGGGTAAAGATCCTTCGGCTATTGAGAACTGGCGCCCCATCAGCCTCCTCAATGTCGATAGAAAGGTTCTGGCGAAGATCTTGTTCTGGCGCTTGTCGTCAGTGGCAGACAGTTTGCTTTCTCGTCAGCAGCATTGCTCGGTCCGGGGCAGGAGTACCTTCACAGCGGTGTTAGCTGTCCGGGAGGCTCTGGAGCGATGTAAGGCTGAAGGATGGGGAAAGTACTTGCTGGCGGTGGATCAGGCAAAGGCCTTTGATCGAGTTGATCACAAGTACCTCTGGCATCTCCTGGACCGGTATGGTTTGGAGGGGAGGTTCATCGGCTGGTTGAAGACATTGTACCAAGGGGCGGAGAGCTTCATGTTGGTGAATGGTTGGGTTGGGCAGCCCTTTGAGGTTGGATCTGGGGTGCGCCAGGGGTGCCCGCTGAGTCCCTTGCTCTATGCCTTTGCCATTGACCCCTTCGTCAGGAGGCTAGATGGCGGGGCGGTGAGTGGGGTGCTGGTGGGTGCCACTGGAGATCCGCCTTTGAGAGTTGTGGCTGATGACGTTTCTGTTTTCATTTCTGGACCGGAGGAGGCGCAGGAGGTGGTTTCAGTAATGGATCAGTATGCCGAGGCATCAGGTTCCAAGGTCAATCAGGACAAATGTGAAGTTCTCTGGATGGGTAGGGAGGGTGAGAGCTTCTCACTCCCGGATGCCTTACCGGTGCCTCAGCCGAACATCAAAGTGTTGGGCATCAATTTTGGCTCTGCTGATTACAGCAAGCAAAATTGGGAATCCAAGCTGTCGGATGCCGAGGTCAAAGTGAGATGTTGGAAGGGGTGGCGGCTCTCCTTGAGGGAAAGGGTTGATTTGATCAAGACTTTCCTGCTCCCAGTCTTTTTGTACGTCAGCTTCGTTTGCCTCTTGCCAGAATCGCTCTATACGAGGATCTATAGCTGTTTCTTCCAGATGTTATGGGGGAATCGGCTGAACCTCGTCAAGAGGGACGTGACTTACTCATCCAGGCGGGAGGGTGGCCTAGGTATGGTCAACCCGGTGGTCTTTTTCTCTCTGATGTTCTTGAAACATAACTTTGGTAATATGCTGGCAGAGAGACCGCCTGCATGGGTAGGACTGTTCCGGATCTGGTTTGGACCCTTTCTGCACAGTTGGGAGAGTGGCAGGCCAGTGAGAAGCCTGCGGGTCAAGCATGGTAAGCTCCCGGCTTATGTGGCCCTGTGCCTGAAGTTACTCCGGCGGTGGCATGTGACTGCGGAGGAGGTCCGGTCCCTCCCCAGGAGGCTCCTGGGTGAGAGGATTGTGGCATCTGCTTTCCATGCGCCGCTGGCCTTGAGAGATTGCCCGGGCCATGTTATGAGGGAGGGTTTGCGGTTGATAAATCTGGAGCGGATCCCCCTGAAGTTGCGGGACCAGGCCTGGCTCGCCTTCCATGGCAGGCTCTACGTGAGGGGTAACCTGAAGTACCGTCCTGCGGATGACCGTGGTTGTCCGAGGTCGGAGTGTGGGGGTGAAGTGGAGACTATGGACCACTTCTTGCTTCAGTGCCCCTTTAACGTAGAGGTGTATAAACAGGTGGGAGGGGCTCTGGGTGTTCCTTTCCTCCATCGCATGTCGTATGCGGAGTGGGTGTACGGAGCATTCGAGAGTCGCATGGGTTTTAATTTGGACACCCTGTTTTTAGTCAGCATAGTTGTCCGTTATTACACTTGGATGGCACGGTGTCAGGTCTCCATTCGGCAGAAGGTCCTCCCTGTTCAGGTGGTGGCGAGTGACATCCTTGGTGAGGTGGGGAAAATTCGGGGTCTTGAGAAAGACAGGCTGCGACGCAGAGCTTGGATGGAGGCGTGGAGGAACATCAAGCCTGTTGCTGCGGTCTGTTGATCTCGGGTGGTGGGATCTGTCCCTAGTTTCTGCCTTCAGCACTCCCTAGATTTTTGCGTTCGGATCTTTTTGGTAGCCTTTTGCATGGTAGGTTGTAGGGGTCAGACGTGGAAGATTTGCGGGTTCCTTAGCCCTCCCCTGTGGTGTATATAATAGTATGGTTAGGTCCTTTGTATATAGTTTAGGCCATATAGGCCGTAAGCAGCAGGTTTGAATATGGAAATTGCATATGGTTTATGTTTTTGTCTGAGCCATAAAGGCTCTTAGTCATGTGGTCTCGGCCATAAAGGCCTTGTACTGTAAATATTGTATATAGTTTCCGTTTTTTTTTTCCTTTCAGGTTATGGACTTTTATTTATGAGCCGTTCAGGCTATGTTTGAGTTTTGTTTTTGTTTTTTTTTGTTTTTTTTTTTTTTTTCCCCAGGGACTGTTGGGACATTTTAGTTTCCTTTCTGTTGAGTTTTGTATTTATTTATTTATTTATTTATATTTATACTTTTATGCATAAGTCTGATGGATATGTATGACATCAATACATAATAAAAAATCTCCATTCCTGACAATCAGGCAGGCAATTGAAGTACTGAATAAGCAGGCAGAAGATGAAGTCAGAGCACAAGCCAGAAACAGCAATGGGAGACAAGGATACAATGGAATCAGGAGTCAAACACAGAGCAGCAGAACAAAGGTAAAGTCACAGGTCTCAGAAGCTGATGACCACTCAGCAACTGCTCCTCAGTGTTTTGTCTTTTAACAAGAGATTGGTGTCATTGCCAGTCAGACGTGCATAGCCAAAATCAGATGTATTGGAGAGCAGCTTGTACCATGCGCATGCACACATCATTGGGCATGACCATACACTTCATCCTCCTGAAAGTGATGCATTGTGAAAGAATAGTAACACAAGCTATCTGAATGGCAGGGAGGGCAGAAGGAGGTGGGTGAGTGACTCTCATAGCTCTGTATCGGGGGCAATGAAGAAGGCACAAAAGGGAACATTTCTACAAGAAGCACAAATTGTAGCTGCTTTATGCTGAATCAGGTGAAATTTGAGCTGTGGGTGACCCTGTTGTCACCACCTGGCTGCAGCAAATGGATATTTCAATTAACTGGGTTCAATGAACGCAGAACAAGGTTGCTGGGTAAAAATTTGCCAGTCAAACAGCACCTGAATCCCAACAGAACAGTCACTGTTCAGGTAATCTGACAGCCATGGATGCCAGCTGTTGGAATACAATAATCAGCAGGGGAGATGCCTCTCTCCACAATGTTTAGCATGGATGGAGAAGTAGGAATCAATCCATGGTCACCAACTCTAAATACAATAGCGGGGCTGGGTCGACTTTGAAAGGATATTTGTCATTAGAATAAATTAAAAAACTAGGGTGCCTTGTACAATAGCCTTTTATGTCTTGGTTTTATGGCCAAATGCTGAACTGTTATGATAGGCAACCCTTTTAGGATTTCTCATAGGTACAGGCACTTTCTACTTGCAACATTTATTTTTATGACTAAGTCTATTGAAAGTTGTTCTTAATTCTTTACATGGTTTTTCAATGCCCAATTCATTTATAAAGCCCACATACTTTAATTTTGCTAAATTATCATACCCTTTCTTCATTTAATTGGAATCTAATCAAAGCTGCATATTCCAACATTATTTTCATTCATACAAAAGCCCCATTTATATGAGTGACTTCAACTGGAGACATGCCCCAACCCCCCATCTTTGTGCCCAGACTATCACTCATTTTATAATCTACCACTGTGTAAATTACCTACAGCCTCTTTTATTCTTGTGTCACTGACACTTCCTTTTTTTCTACACTAATATCAAGAAGACTATATAAGCCTTTTTATTTTATTTGTAATTCTTTAAAAACCTAGAGATTTGAGCATGGACAGGAGGAGACTAGCAAAAAGACCACAAGAAGGTAAAGTACATTAATTGTGAGCCACATAAATAAATGTATTTACATTTTTTCGTATACAATACTAGGGGTTAGGATGTGCACATTTTCTAGCTTGCCCTTTTAATACTCTACATCAGCTTTGGGCAACCATGTGGGCAGGTTCCTAGCAGGCATTATATAGAATTAGACATTAGCAAAGCAAGGCCAGAGTGGGAGGTTGTCATCAAATGTCTATGAGAACTTTTAAGAGAAGATTTTTGGAAGTAACACTATTACCTCACCTTCAGTGTAAATGATGAGTACTGAAAGCACAGACAGTATCTCCCAACCAGTTGTATATAATTTAAATCAATGTATCTGTGAAGGTTCTTATTTATCCAGGTCATGGTATAGCTAGTAGTAGTTAGTCACATTCAAATGGACTTGTTCTGTAAAGCTTTACACATTTTGCAGCATATCAAGGCTGCTTCTTTGGTTCTAATAAGTGTCAGAAGCTGGCATTTATATACACCAGTGTTTCTCAACTCCAGTCCTCATGGACCCCCAACAGGTCATGTTTTCAGGATTTCCCTCAGATGAAACAGCTGTGGTAATTACTAATAGAGATGAGCGAATCGAACCAGGCGAACCGGAATTCGAGTCGAATTTCAGGAAATATTCGATTCGCGGCGAAACCGAAATTTTGCCTACTTCGGGTGCGCGAATCGAACATTTCCCGATCAGCCGGCAAAAGTGTCCCTGCAGTGAGCTCCGCTATTTCTGACAGTTCTCTGACAGAAGGAACACATGTTTAGCGGTTGAAACATTGTATCTATTAGTTTACATTTAGGATACAGATGTTTCAACCACTGTACATGTGAAGAAGCTGTGAGAGAACTGTCAGAAATAGAGGAACTCTGCACATACACTTTTTGCCGGCTTGGAATTATTCTTCTTTTCATCCTACTTCTTCTTCTTCTTCATCTTCATCCTCAGAAGAAGAGGATGAGGATGAGGATGAAGAAGAAGAAGAAGAAGTAGGATGAAAAGAAGAATAATTCCAAGCCGGCAAAAAGTGTATGTGCAGAGTTCCTCTATTTCTGACAGTTCTCTCACAGCTTCTTCACATGTACAGCGGTTGAAACATCTGTATCCTAAATGGAAACTAATAGATACAATTTGTATCTATTAGTTTCCATTTAGGATACAGATGTTTCAACCGCTGTACATGTGAAGAAGCTGTGAGAGAACTGTCAGAAATAGAGGAACTCTGCACATACACTTTTTGCCGGCTTGGAATTATTCTTCTTTTCATCCTACTTCTTCTTCTTCTTCTTCTTCTTCATCCTCATCCTCATCCTCTTCTTCTGAGGATGAGGATGAGGATGAAGAAGAAGAAGAAGAAGTAGGATGAAAATAAGAATAATTCCAAGCCGGCAAAAAGTGTATGTGCAGAGTTCCTCTATTCTGCAGATACACTTAGAGGAGCTCTGCAGATACACTTAGAGGAGCTCTGCACATACACTTTTTGCCTGTTTGGAATTAATCTTATTTTCATCCTACTTCTTCTTCTTCTTCTTCTTCTTTATCCTCATCCTCAGAAGAAGAAGAAGAGGATGAAGAAGAAGAAGAAGAAGAAGAAGAAGAAGAAGAAGTAGGATGAAAATAAGAATAATTGCAAGCCGGCAAAAAGTGTATGTGCAGAGTTCCTCTATTCTGCAGATACACTTAGAGGAGCTCTGCAGATACACTTAGAGGAGCTCTGCACATACACTTTTTGCCGGCTTGGAATTAATCTTATTTTCATCCTACTTCTTCTTCTTCTTCTTCATCCTCATCCTCATCCTCAGAAGAAGAAGAAGAGGATGAGGATGAAGAAGAAGAAGAAGAAGAAGAAGAAGAAGTAGGATGAAAATAAGAATAATTCCAAGCCGGCAAAAAGTGTATGTGCAGAGCTCCTCTAAGTGTATCTGCAGAGCTCCTCTAAGTGTATCTGCAGAATAGAGGAACTCTGCACATACACTTTTTGCCGGAAACCGCTGTATGGAGGGAATGTCCCAGAACTGTCATAAATAGTCTATTTCTGACAGTTCTGGGACATTCACTCCATACAGCTGTTTCAACCGCTGTATGGAGGGAATGTCATAGAACTGTCAGAAATAGACTATTAATGACAGTTCTGGGACTGTCCTTCCATACAGCGGTTGAAACATTGTATCTATTTGTTTCCATAAATGGATCCATTTATGGAAACAAATAGATACAATGTTTCAACCGCTGTATGGAAGGACAGTCCCAGAACTGTCATTAATAGTCTATTTCTGACAGTTCTATGACATTCCCTCCATACAGCGGTTGAAACAGCTGTATGGAGTGAATGTCCCAGAACTGTCAGAAATAGACTATTTATGACAGTTCTGGGACATTCACTCCATACAGCGGTTGAAACATTGTATCTATTTTTTTCCATAAATGACATTCTGCAAATACACTTAGAGGAGCGCTGCAGATACACTTTTTGCCGGCTTGGAATTAATCTTATTTTCATCCTACTTCTTCTTCTTCATCCTCATCCTCATAAGAAGAAAAAGAAGAAGTAGGATGAAAATAAGAATAATTCCAAGCCGGCAAAAAGTGTATCTGCAGCGCTCCTCTAAGTGTATCTGCAGAATGTCATTTATGGAAAAAAATAGATACAATGTTTCAACCGCTGTATGGAGTGAATGTCCCAGAACTGTCATAAATAGTCTATTTCTGACAGTTCTGGGACATTCACTCCATACAGCTGTTTCAACCGCTGTATGGAGGGAATGTCATAGAACTGTCAGAAATAGACTATTAATGACAGTTCTGGGACTGTCCTTCCATACAGCGGTTGAAACATTGTATCTATTTGTTTCCATAAATGGATCCATTTATGGAAACAAATAGATACAATGTTTCAACCGCTGTATGGAAGGACAGTCCCAGAACTGTCATTAATAGTCTATTTCTGACAGTTCTATGACATTCCCTCCATACAGCGGTTGAAACAGCTGTATGGAGTGAATGTCCCAGAACTGTCAGAAATAGACTATTTATGACAGTTCTGGGACTGTCCTTCCATACAGCGGTTGAAACATTGTATGTATTTGTTTCCATAAATGGATCCATTTATGGAAACAAATACATACAATGTTTCAACCGCTGTATGGAAGGACAGTCCCAGAACTGTCATTAATAGTCTATTTCTGACAGTTCTATGACATTCCCTCCATACAGCGGTTGAAACAGCTGTATGGAGTGAATGTCCCAGAACTGTCAGAAATAGACTATTTATGACAGTTCTGGGACTGTCCTTCCATACAGCGGTTGAAACATTGTATCTATTTTTTTCCATAAATGACATTCTGCAGATACACTTAGAGGAGCGCTGCAGATACACTTTTTGCCGGCTTGGAATTATTCTTATTTTCATCCTACTTCTTCTTTTCTTCTTATGAGGATGAGGATGAAGAAGAAGAAGTAGGATGAAAATAAGATTAATTCCAAGCCGGCAAAAAGTGTATCTGCAGCGCTCCTCTAAGTGTATTTGCAGAATGTCATTTATGGAAAAAAATAGATACAATGTTTCAACCGCTGTATGGAAGGACAGTCCCAGAACTGTCATAAATAGTCTATTTCTGACAGTTCTGGGACATTCACTCCATACAGCTGTTTCAACCGCTGTATGGAGGGAATGTCATAGAACTGTCAAAAATAGACTATTAATGACAGTTCTGGGACTGTCCTTCCATACAGCGGTTGAAACATTGTATGTATTTGTTTCCATAAATGGATCCATTTATGGAAACAAATACATACAATGTTTCAACCGCTGTATGGAAGGACAGTCCCAGAACTGTCATTAATAGTCTATTTCTGACAGTTCCATGACATTCCCTCCATACAGCGGTTGAAACAGTTGTATGGAGTGAATGTCCCAGAACTGTCAGAAATAGACTATTTCTGACAGTTCTGGGACATTCACTCCATACAGCTGTTTCAACCGCTGTATGGAGGGAATGTCATGGAATCGTCAGAAATAGACTATTAATGACAGTTCTGGGACTGTCCTTCCATACAACGGTTGAAACATTGTATGTATTTGTTTCCATAAATGGATCCATTTATGGAAACAAATAGATACAATGTTTCAACCGCTGTATGGAAGGACAGTCCCAGAACTGTCATTAATAGTCTATTTCTGACAGTTCTATGACATTCCCTCCATACAGCGGTTGAAACAGCTGTATGGAGTGAATGTCCCAGAACTGTCAGAAATAGACTATTTATGACAGTTCTGGGACATTCACTCCATACAGCGGTTGAAACATTGTATCTATTTTTTTCCATAAATGACATTCTGCAGATACACTTAGAGGAGCGCTGCAGATACACTTTTTGCCGGCTTGGAATTATTCTTATTTTCATCCTACTTCTTCTTTTTCTTCTTATGAGGATGAGGATGAAGAAGAAGAAGTAGGATGAAAATAAGATTAATTCCAAGCCGGCAAAAAGTGTATCTGCAGCGCTCCTCTAACTGTATTTGCAGAATGTCATTTATGGAAAAAAATAGATACAATGTTTCAACCGCTGTATGGAAGGACAGTCCCAGAACTGTCATAAATAGTCTATTTCTGACAGTTCTGGGACATTCACTCCATACAGCTGTTTCAACCGCTGTATGGAGGGAATGTCATAGAACTGTCAGAAATAGACTATTAATGACAGTTCTGGGACTGTCCTTCCATACAGCGGTTGAAACATTGTATCTATTTTTTTCCATAAATGGATCCATTTATGGAAACAAATACATACAATGTTTCAACCGCTGTATGGAAGGACAGTCCCAGAACTGTCATAAATAGTCTATTTCTGACAGTTCTGGGACATTCACTCCATACAGCTGTTTCAACCGCTGTATGGAGGGAATGTTATAGAACTGTCAGAAATAGACTATTAATGACAGTTCTGGGACTGTCCTTCCATACAGCGGTTGAAACATTGTATCTATTTGTTTCCATAAATGGATCCATTTATGGAAACAAATAGATACAATGTTTCAACCGCTGTATGGAAGGACAGTCCCAGAACTGTCATTAATAGTCTATTTCTGACAGTTCTATGACATTCCCTCCATACAGCGGTTGAAACAGCTGTATGGAGTGAATGTCCCAGAACTGTCAGAAATAGACTATTTATGGCAGTTCTGGGACATTCACTCCATACAGCGGTTGAAACATTGTATCTATTTTTTTCCATAAATGACATTCTGCAGATACACTTAGAGGAGCGCTGCAGATACACTTTTTGCCGGCTTGGAATTATTCTTATTTTCATCCTACTTCTTCTTTTTCTTCTTATGAGGATGAGGATGAAGAAGAAGAAGTAGGATGAAAATAAGATTAATTCCAAGCCGGCAAAAAGTGTATCTGCAGCGCTCCTCTAAGTGTATTTGCAGAATGTCATTTATGGAAAAAAATAGATACAATGTTTCAACCGCTGTATGGAAGGACAGCCCCAGAACTGTCATAAATAGTCTATTTCTGACAGTTCTGGGACATTCACTCCATACAGCTGTTTCAACCGCTGTATGGAGGGAATGTCATAGAACTGTCAAAAATAGACTATTAATGACAGTTCTGGGACTGTCCTTCCATACAGCGGTTGAAACATTGTATGTATTTGTTTCCATAAATGGATCCATTTATGGAAACAAATACATACAATGTTTCAACCGCTGTATGGAAGGACAGTCCCAGAACTGTCATTAATAGTCTATTTCTGACAGTTCCATGACATTCCCTCCATACAGCGGTTGAAACAGTTGTATGGAGTGAATGTCCCAGAACTGTCAGAAATAGACTATTTCTGACAGTTCTGGGACAATCACTCCATACAGCTGTTTCAACCGCTGTATGGAGGGAATGTCATGGAACTGTCAGAAATAGACTATTAATGACAATTCTGGGACTGTCCTTCCATACAGCGGTTGAAACATTGTATGTATTTGTTTCCATAAATGGATCCATTTATGGAAACAAATACATACAATGTTTCAACCGCTGTATGGAAGGACAGTCCCAGAACTGTCATAAATAGTCTATTTCTGACAGTTCTGGGACATTCACTCCATACAGCTGTTTCAACCGCTGTATGGAGGGAATGTCATAGAACTGTCAGAAATAGACTATTAATGACAGTTCTGGGACTGTCCTTCCATACAGCGGTTGAAACATTGTATCTATTTGTTTCCATAAATGGATCCATTTATGGAAACAAATAGATACAATGTTTCAACCGCTGTATGGAAGGACAGTCCCAGAACTGTCATTAATAGTCTATTTCTGACAGTTCTATGACATTCCCTCCATACAGCGGTTGAAACAGCTGTATGGAGTGAATGTCCCAGAACTGTCAGAAATAGACTATTTATGGCAGTTCTGGGACATTCACTCCATACAGCGGTTGAAACATTGTATCTATTTTTTTCCATAAATGACATTCTGCAAATACACTTAGAGGAGCGCTGCAGATACACTTTTTGCCGGCTTGGAATTAATCTTATTTTCATCCTACTTCTTCTTCTTCATCCTCATCCTCATCCTCATAAGAAGAAAAAGAAGAAGTAGGATGAAAATAAGAATAATTCCAAGCCGGCAAAAAGTGTATCTGCAGCGCTCCTCTAAGTGTATCTGCAGAATGTCATTTATGGAAAAAAATAGATACAATGTTTCAACCGCTGTATGGAGTGAATGTCCCAGAACTGTCATAAATAGTCTATTTCTGACAGTTCTGGGACATTCACTCCATACAGCTGTTTCAACCGCTGTATGGAGGGAATGTCATGGAACTGTCAGAAATAGACTATTAATGACAGTTCTGGGACTCTGACAGTTCCATGACATTCCCTCCATACAGCGGTTGAAACAGCTGTATGGAGTGAATGTCCCAGAACTGTCAGAAATAGACAGAAACTGTCACAGAACTGTCCTTCTTCTCATCCTTCTCCTTCTTCTCATCCTTCTTCTCATCCTTCTTCTCATCCTTCTTCTCATCCTTCTTCTCATCCTTCTCCTTCTCCTTCTTCTCATCCTTCTCCTTCTTCTCATCCTTCTTCTCATCCTTCTCCTTCTTCTCATCCTTCTCCTTCTCCTTCTTCTCATCCTTCTCCTTCTCCTTCTTCTCATCCTTCTCCTTCTTCTCATCCTTCTCCTTCTCCTTCTTCTCATCCTTCTCCTTCTCCATCTTCTCATCCTTCTCCTTCTCCTTCTTCTCATCCTTCTCCTTCTTCTCATCCTTCTCCTTCTCCATCTTCTCATCCTTCTCCTTTTCCTTCTTCTCATCCTTCTCCTTCTGCTTCTCCTTCTCCTTCTTCTCATTCTTCTCCTTCTTCTCATCCTTCTCCTTCTTCTCATCCTTCTCCTTCTCCTTCTTCTCATCCTTCTCCTTCTTCTCATCCTTCTCCTTCTTCTCATCCTTCTCCTTCTTCTCATCCTTCTCCTTCTCCTCATCCTTCTCCTTCTTCTCATCCTTCTCCTTCTCCTTCTTCTCATCCTTCTCCTTCTCCTTCTTCTCATCCTTCTCCTTCTCCATCTTCTCATCCTTCTCCTTCTCCTTCTTCTCATCCTTCTCCTTCTTCTCATCCTTCTCCTTCTCCTTCTTCTCATCCTTCTCCTTCTTCTCATCCTTCTCCTTCTCCTACTTCTCATCCTTCTCCTTCTCCTTCTTCTCATCCTTCTCCTTCTTCTCATCCTTCTCCTTCTCCTCATCCTTCTCCTTCTTCTCATCCTTCTCCTTCTTCTCATCCTTCTCCTTCTCCTTCTTCTCATCCTTCTCCTTCTTCTCATCCTTCTCCTTCTTCTCATCCTTCTCCTTCTCCTTCTTCTCATCCTTCTCCTTCTTCTCATCCTTCTCCTTCTTCTCATCCTTCTCCTTCTTCTCATCCTTCTCCTTCTTCTTCTCATCCTTCTCCTTCTTCTCATCCTTCTCCTTCTTCTCATCCTTCTTCTCATCCTTCTCCTTCTTCTCATCCTTCTCCTTCTCCTTCTTCTCATCCTTCTCCTTCTCCTTCTTCTCATCCTTCTCTTTCTCCATCTTCTCATCCTTCTCCTTTTCCTTCTTCTCATCCTTCTCCTTCTGCTTCTCCTTCTCCTTCTCCTTCTTCTCATCCTTCTCCTTCTCATCCTTCTCCTTCTTCTCATCCTTCTCATCCTTCTTCTCATCCTTCTCCTTCTTCTCATCCTTCTCCTTCTTCTCATCCTTCTCCTTCTCCTTCTTCTCATCCTTCTCCTTCTTCTCATCCTTCTTCTCATCCTTCTCCTTCTTCTCATCCTTCTCCTTCTCCTTCTTCTCATCCTTCTCCTTCTCCTTCTTCTCATCCTTCTCCTTCTTCTCATCCTTCTCCTTCTTCTCATCCTTCTTCTCCTCATCCTTCTCCTTCTCCTTCTTCTCATCCTTCTCCTTCTCCTTCTTCTCATCCTTCTCCTTCTCCTTCTTCTCATCCTTCTCCTTCTTCTCATCCTTCTTCTCATCCTTCTCCTTCTTCTCATCCTTCTTCTCATCCTTCTCCTTCTTCTCATCCTTCTCCTTCTTCTCATCCTTCTCCTTCTCTTTCTTCTCATCCTTCTCCTTCTTCTCATCCTTCTCCTTCTCCTTCTTCTCATCCTTCTCCTTCTCATCCTTCTCTTTCTTCTCATCCTTCTCCTTCTTCTCATCCTTCTCCTTCTTCTGATCCTTCTTCTCCTCATCCTTCTCCTTCTTCTCATCCTTCTCCTTCTCCTTCTTCTCATCCTTCTCCTTCTCATCCTTCTCCTTCTCCTTCTTCTCATCCTTCTCCTTCTCCTTCTTCTCATCCTTCTCCTTCTTCTCATCCTTCTCCTTTTCCTTCTCCTTCTCTTTCCTCATCTCCAAGGGCATTTAAATTAAAGGTACAGTGTTCTGCACTAATTTAAAGGCTCTCTGAAGCCTAGAAACCCTTTTTATAAGTCATCTTCGTAGCGAAGAAATTCGCATCGAATCGAATTTCACACTGGAATTCGCCGAATCAGCCGAATCGAATTTTTGAGAAATTCGCTCATCTCTAATTACTAAGGCAGTGAAACTGATCAAATCACCTGTGCAAAATAATGGAAATCCTGAAAACATGACCTGTTGGGGGTCCATGAGGACTGGAGTTGAGAAACACTGATATACACACAGGTAGCTCAGTCATTCAAAAGTGTGAAAGAAGCCATTTACGTCCAGTTAGAACAATGTTCCATAAACATGGGTCGGGGCTTTCAAAAACATTTTTTTTCTTTTTTTTTTTTATTATTGTGAGTGCCCAGTTGTGGGGTGTACAGTATATATAGTTCTCTGTATAGAGATGCACTCAGACTTAAGAAAGAAGCAGACTGCCTGGAAATGTGTTGTCTGCCGCCCATCCCTCTCACCCTCTGTCAATCCTGTGTTGTGCTACTGCTGTACAGCCTGCATGTAGTGCTGCTCTCTTTCTTGTGTCATTACCAAGCTGGCTTAGGCTGCCTGCTGATACCCAGTCTGTGATGTGAGCCGTTTGGCTGTGAAAGATAACATCAAGCAGCATCACTTGTTTTTGACATGTAAGTGGCTACTTTGTTACTTGTTCAGTTAAACTTTCTTTCTACTAATGCATCGCTGCAAAATGTGTTTTCTCAGAATACTACATGTGCTTGCTGGATCCTCCCTGATTGGTTACAAGGAGCTGCAGGATGTAGTAACCCTATCAGATCACGTGCTCGTGGCACTGTGGTTCCCAAAGCAGAAAAGTTTTGTTTCAATGGCCACCAGTGGGTGTCTTCCAGCAGCCAGCTGATCCTAGTAATTAGGCTCCACTTGAAGCTGGGAAGGTATATAATCGCTCCCTTAATTGATACACTATATTGCCAAAAGGATTGGGACAACCCTCACAATCGTTGGATACAGGTGTTCCTATCACCTCCATGGCCACAGGTGTATAAAATCAAGCACCAAGGTATGCAGACTACTTCTACAAACATTTGTGAAAGGTGTGGCCTTCATATTAGAACAACAACAGTACATAGAGAGCTTCATGAAATGGGTTTCCATGGCCGAGCAGCTGCATCCAAGCCTTACATCACCAAGTGCAATGCAAAGCGTTGGATGCAGTGGCCGGACTCTAGAGCAGTAGAGATGTGTTCTCTGGAGTGATGAATCATGCTTCTTTTTATGGCAATCCTATGGACATGTCTGCTTTTGGCGATTGTCAGGAGAACGGAACTTGCCTGACTGCATTGTGCCAAGTGTAAAATTTGGTGGAGGGGGGGATTATGGTGTGGGGTTATTTTATAGGGGTTTGGCTTGACCCCTTTGTTCCAGTAAAGGGAACTCTTAAGGTGCCAGCATACCAAGACATTTTGATCAATTTCATGCTCCCAACTTTGTGGGGACAGTTTGGGGATGGCCCTTTCTGTTTCAAAATGATTTCATACCAGTGCAAAAAGCAAGGTCCATAAAGACATGGATGAGCAAGTTTGGGGTGGAGGAACTTGACTGGCCTGCACAGAGCCTTGATCAAAACCCGATAGAACACCTTTGGAATGAAATAGAGAGGAGACTGCGAGCTAGGCTTTCTCGTCCGACATCAGTGCCTGACCTCACAAATGCGCTTCTGGAAGAATGGTCAAACATTCCCATAGACACACTCCTAAGCCTTGTGGACAGCCTTCCCAGAAGAGTTGAAGCTGTTATAGCTGCATAGAGTGGGCCAACTCAATATTGAACCCTACGGACTAAGACTGGGATGCCATTAAAGTTCATGTGCATGTAAAGGCAGGTGTCCCAATACTTTTGGCAATATAGCATATCTGTGCCTCAGTGTTCTGCCTGAGAGCCGCTCCCCTTGTTCCCAATCCAGATCCTGCCATGTTCATGTGAGTGTTCCTCCATTGTACTGTGTATAGTGCATTATAGTTAGGTTGTTTGTGTAATTTTTGCTTCACTGTCACATTTATTTCTCACTGTTGCCTTGTTTATGGTTATTTGGTGTTGGATAGGTGTTGTGTGCATAAAAAAAACTTTATTATAATCATACTCAATCTGATTCCTGTTTCCTCAAGTGTAGCCCACTGATCTGGTCATCCTTGCTGCTGCTGGATACCTGCATTTGTTATTCTTTACAAATCCCTTAAGTGGAAGATGCCAGCCACATTTCAAATGAAACTTTGTTAAAGTCCTGTGTGTTTCTTGGATGTATTTATTGATTTTTTAACTAATTACCCTTTAGAAGATCTTTTAGTTGTTTTTTTATGGCTTTATTATGCCTTGCTGATTAGCTGTAATGGTGACAGTGGCAGGCCAGGAGAAGTGGGAGGAGGTGGTAAGATCACAGGCCATCAGTGGTGGCCGTAGCTGGTAATGGTGTATGCTACTGGTTATTTGTGGGCTGGATTACAAGAAAAAATTTAGTCGGTATCATCAGCTGCAGGGGTTCTCTAGTTATTGCTGATCCAGGACTGGTTAATTCATGAAAGTGAGCATGTTCAAAAGAGACAGGTGGATTTTTCTTTCCCAAAACTGCCTGTTGCACTGAAAGCCCTCTCGGTGCTCAAGCATGTATTGTGTAAGCTCCAGCCATTGATCCAGCTTGGATACCCAAATGTTCTTGGGGTCTTCACTTCAAACAGTGACTGCATCTGCCTAAACTATTAGGCACTGCCTCTTATGGCTTCCTGCAGCTAGAACTGTCTTCTGCATTGCAGAGGCAGTTACCACCTCCACTGCTCTTCTTTTCAGAGATTTATTGATTTTTTGGGCATGAAAGGGGATGCTGCCACTATCTGGAAGAGTGGCCAAGAGGCTCTTCTGCAGCACTTTTTATATTTTTTTTTCCCTCTGGGATGGAAGCTTGAGATTTGCCAGTTTCACTATGTATTGTTGATCCAAAAGGGTGGACAATCAGCAATGGTTTTTTCCTTCATGACATCAATCCCTTGGTCATTCAGTAGGTATTTCAGGTATTTATCATAAACTGACTGTTGCTGAGGGCAATAGTTTCCTCAACAATCGCGCTCCACCCATGTACTTCTTTCAGGGCATGAGAGGGGTTAAACGTCTTCTTCCTCACTGTCAGCATCCCAATATTCTTCCTTTTCCTGCTTCTTGTACTCATCCTGTGCCTCCTGCTGCCTCTGGGTCACAGGAATAGAGACAGTAGGCAAAGAATCTTTCTGGCCCAAGACAGCAGGAAGCCCTCCCCGATTTATTACATCATACATGTGTGTGCTCAACCACAAACACCAGAAGGATCATGTCACTAATCTGTGCCTCGTTATGGTTAATACATTGCAGGCAAATGCTGCAAACCACAATGATGCTTTCAGCAGCCAATATGTGCAAAAAGGTCCAGAGGACTGAGCTGTATGGAGTGGCCCTAGGGATAGCAGTGGCAAGTACCCATGGGGCTGTAGTTTTCAGTGGAATAGGATGGCTGCCTCCTGGCACCCAGGTACAATTTGCCACTTCAGTATTCCACCCTCCTCTTTGCTCAAGCCCACTTTGCAGTAAGCTGGGGCTAGAGGAACATCACAGCTAATTGCAGCTCCCTGCCTGATGTAACTCACTCCATGCTTCTATTACTTTCTTGTTCAATATCAGAAAACATGAATAAAAGTGCATCCTCCTGCAGAAAGTTAATTAAATAATTCAGCTACTACTCCATTCCAGTTTGTAGGTCTATGGTGGGATTATCAGTAGAGGAAGAGAAAGAAATGTTTTCTTTTGCAGCTGGTTTGGAAATAAGAGCTGTTGCAGAAAATAGGATTCTCTGCACCTGGGAGGATGAAGCTGAGGAAGGCTTGGAAAACTGCTAAACTCCCTTCCTTGTGTGCTCTTGATGAATAGCATATTTCCTCTGCCAGAAAGAAAAGTCAGACATGCCTTGCTTCTCAAAGATGTGGCCCAATTTATGTTTGTACTGCGGATGCAGAACTTGCTTGCCCTTTACTATCTGTGGTTGCAGAACCTATGCCTCTCCTTTTAAGCTTTTCTAACATTATAAATACAGGACATTGTCTAACTTTATTATAAGCTATGGTAATAATAGTAATAGGAATGTAGTGATTTAGTGTGTTTCAAAATGTGGTCATTAGAAGCTGTGTGGACTTTCAAAGACTCAAAGGGGTCCTTAGACATGCCAGCCATTATGACCCATCTCGCTGCTTCCATCCACCTCTAAACTTTTAGAACACTTAGTCTACAACCATCTTAGTGCCTACCTCACTGTAAACAACCTTCCTGACCCCATACAGTCTGGCTTTCACTCACAGCACTCCACAGAAACTGCCCTACTAAATCTCACTAACGATTTACTAACTGCTAAAACCAATGGCCACTACTTCATACTATTACTACTAGACCTTTCTGCAGCCTTTGATACTGTTGACCACCCACTCCTTCTCAATAAGCGACATTGCCTTGGTCTCTGAGAGTCAGCTCTTTCCTGGTTTTCCTCCTATCTGTCACAACACTCCTTCAATGCTACCTATAACTCTGTCTCCTCCTCTCCACTTCATCTCTCTGTAGGGGTCCCCTACAAGGGGCTCAGTTCTTGGACCCCTTCTCTTCTCTATCTACACCTCTCTTGGTCACCTGATAACCTCACACAGGTTCCAATACCACCTCTATGCTGAGGACACCCAAATCTATTTCTCTACCCCTCACCTCACTCCTTAAGTCTCCTCTCACATTACTAACTTACTAAATGACATACAAGCATTGATGTTGCACCAATTCCTTAAACTAAATCTCTCTAAAACCAACCTGATAATATCCCCCCCCCTTGTGCCCTCCTCCATGACTTTTCCATCAAGATCAATAATACAACTATCAGTCCCTCCCCTCAAGCCAGGGTACTAGGTGTAATCCTAGACTCTGACCTGTCCTTTCAGCCCCAAATCCAATTGCTGTTTAAAGCTTGTAGAAGTCACCTCCATAACATCTCTAAAATTCACCCGTTTTTAACTAATGAAACTACCAACCTACTCATTCACTTCCTTGTTATCTCTCACCTTGATTACTACAACTCCCTTTTCATAGGCCTACCTCTCCATAGGTTATCCTCTCTTTTGTCTACCATGAATGCTGCTGCAAGAATCAGAAACCTTACCAACTGCTCAGTGTCTGCCACCCCTCTCTGCCAATCCCTCCTCTGGCTTCCGATTGCGCAGTGAACTGAAGTCAAAATAATAACAACATACAAAGATATTCACAATTATGCCCTGAGCTACATCACCAATCTTGTCTCCAAACATCACCCAAACTACCCTCTCAGCTCCTCTCATGATCTCCTGCTCTCAAACTCCCTTGTCTCCTCTTTCCATACTCGTCTCCAGGACTTCACCAGAGCCTCTCCCTTCCTCTGGAACTCGCTATCTCAATCCATCCAGTTATCTTCTACTCTGGCTGCCTCTAGGCAATTTCTGAAAATTCAGGGAGGCCTATCATGCCTCCAGTTAAACATTTATCACTTCCATCAGCTCATCACCCACAGTTATAACCTTTCATACTGCTTGCCCCACCCTATTAGACAGCAAGCTCTTATGAGCAGGGCCCTCTTAATCCTCTTTTTTTTAATGTATTGTAACTGTACTGTCTCCTTTTATATTGTAAAGTGCCGTGCAATCTGTTGGCTCTATATAAATCCTGTATAAAAAATAATAATCACAGAAGGAGGAAATACTGGACTCGGTCTAAATAGAATCCTTGCATATATTTCAGTTCAGGTAAGAAAAACTTTTCAAAGCACAGTTGAATAAGTATGTTGTTTATCATAGCATTATGGTTAGTTATTGAATAAAGGGCATATTGTGTATGAATTAAGTGAAATTATTCATATACAGTAGAGTTGTAGTTTTGTTAACCCACAAGAAATGACACCAGCCTTATAATGTGTTAGACTCACCAGCTAATCTGGCATATGCTAGAATTGCCTTATCACTGGTCCAGGTTTTAATTGTAGTAAAATGAAAAAAGTGCATAATTACCACAAAAAAAGCCTTGTTTTAAACAGAAATTCCCTGGCAGTTTGGTCATCTACAATTGTAATGTTTGCCAGTCTATATTAACCAATGTAGTAGAAATGATTATGACAACAGGTAGGACGTTTTGTGCTTCTGAATTTTGACAAGATAATTTATGGTGACAGAACCACTTTAAGGCATTTAGAGAATAGCTCAGAGCATACCGAGTCATTTCTCAATGGGATATATCCCATTTATTTCATTGCCCTGCTGCCTGCAGTTTACACCACAGAGTTAGATGCTGAGCCTGTAATTGTACCCTTAACATTGGATTAGAGATAGCTGCTTCTTGATTTAAAGCTGTGATTATATGCAAACAGAATCACATTTCTGTACTCCTGTGGCCAGACATATTAGCTCATTTCTCTCCAAAATTGTTGTGTTTTTCCAACTCCCGGAGCTATGAGCAGAGATGTCTGCATCTCATTGTATACCAATATCACCCTAAAAATCAAAAACACTTTAACCAGGTTCCTTGCCAACATTGGCATATATATGTTTTGGAGAAGACACACATTGCTCTTAAATAATTACAAAATTGAACATCTATAACAGAAATGTATAAATTTCTCTTGAGAGCCTTTGCAGAGTGTGTGTGCCTAATCTACAAGTGTTCTGCCAATAAATACAAGCAATTATAAATGTTTCACTTGCTTCAAGGTCTTACATCTTGAGGTTGGACATTCAGTAAGAGGTGTAACCTTTTCCCACATTATCCAAGATTAAAAAAAAATATCTTTAGATTTATGTGTGCTGTGTAGAAGTATCATCCAGGGACCAGACACACACACAGTGATGTTTATTTGACCTTTACTGACTGTATACAGAACAAGAAGGTACAAAAATATAACCAGTGTTAAAGTAGTGTATAACTAAAGGAGAAAACTTTTTTTTTGAATTTGGGACAGAGTGGAGATGGAATAGAACATTTTTAGTTTTTATTGCTCTCTGTAATGGGGATTCACCCTCTCTGTTTGACCTGTGTTTTTTTCAGTGAAAGTAAAAGAATATCCCAAATTTTGGGTAGTCCTTAAAAAATTAACAAAGTGGTAATCGTCCAATGGGGGTACTAGCTTGGTAACCTGGGAGGCCCCAAGATATTCCCTTAACCACTTGCCTACCGGGCACCTTTACCCCCTTCCTGCCCAGGCCAATGTTCAGCTTTCAGTGCTGTAGCACTTTTAATGACAATTGTGCGGTCATGCACCACTATACACATATGACATTTTTATCTTTTTTTTTACACAAATAGAGCTTTCTTTTGGTGGTATTTAATCACCACCGGGTGTTTTATTTTATGCCAAACAAATGAAAGAATACCAAAAATGTTGAAAAAAAGAAACATTTTTCTTAGTTTCTATTATAAAATTTTACAAACAGTTACATTTTCTCCTTCACAGATGTGCACTGATGAGGCTGCACTGATGAGCACTGATAAGCAGCACTGATGTGCACTGATGAGGCAGCACTGATGAGGCAGCACTGGTGGGCACTGATGAAACTACACTGATAGGCATTAATGATGGGCACTAATAGGCAGCACTGAAGGGAACTAATAGGCTGCACTGAAAGGCACTTATAGGCAGCACTGATAGGTGGCACTGGCTGGCAGCACTGATGGGCACTGACTGGCAACACTGATGGGCACTGATTGGCATTGATAAGCAGCACTGATGGGCACTGTTTGGGGCTGCACTGATAATCAGGGCTTTGATAATCAGTGCTCTATCAGTGTAGATGTCCCCTTTCACATTTGCTGGTTATTGGCAGTACTTTCCTCACGCTTTGACAGCGTGAGGAAAGTACTGCAGATATCCCTCAAGTGTGTTTACATTGCGATTAGCTGTGATTGGACACAGATGATCACGTGGTAAAGGGCCTCTGTGATTGGACAGTGCTGAGGTGCTGGGGGGCACAGTTCTGGGAGGATGTCAATAGACACCCTCCCAGAAACTGGACGACCATGCTGTAGCCATCATTCGGCTATAATGGAGTCAGCTAGTGGTTAATTTGTAGAGATTTCCTTTCATTTCAGTCTCCAATCAGGTACGTGACAGTACCAGTCAGCCAGTGATGGAGTCTGAAAGGAAGGCCTCTGCAATGGGGGACATCTGTCAATCAATCTCTGCCTTGTCTTACATGGTGCAGAGTTTGCAAAGAAACCTTGAGCATATGGAAAACAAACTACCAACCAAGTCAGATGTCTCAATAGCCATGGGTCCCTCTGCAGTCTCGGACATAACTACCCAGACAGAGCTCAGCATGATTCATGGAACTTCTCCTTCACCGGAACCCCCTGTTCTAATACCTGAGTATTTCACGGGAGACAGCAGGAAGTTTTGAACCTTTCGTAACTCCTGTCAGCTATATTTTTCTCTGCTACCAAGAACCTTTGCATCACAAAGCACCAAAGTGGGATTCATTATTTCACTCCTTCAGAATGAACCCCAGTCCTGGGCACACCACCTTCATGAACAACATGATCTGGCTCTGACTTCTATGGACTCTTTTTTCTCAGCCATGTCACGACTTTACACTGATCCCTTCCGTCATCAGACTGCAGAATCTATGCTTAGCAAGCTACAGCAAGGCCAAAGGCCTATAGAGGAATATGTCACTGGGTTCCGTATATGGAGTTCTGACACTCAATGGAACGAGTCTGCTCTCCGCCATCAGTTTCGCCTTGGTCTCTCTAACATCTTGAAGGATGAGCTTGCCCGAGTTGGGGTACCAACCAGGCTAGAGGACCTGATTAACCTTTCCATTAAAATCAATCGACAGATCCGGGGAAGGCGGGATGAAAGAACTAGCAGGGGTGTCTTGATCTGCTCAGAAATGGAGACTCCTGTCTCCTCACCCACTGCTGTCACATCAGACATACTCCCCAACAAAAGAGGGCATCATAATTCTCCTAGAAGGAGCTTTTGGAGACAACCGTTATCCTCTGCTGAATGTCTTCGACGACAAAACTCCAACCTTTGCCTCTACTGTGGTGATGCAGGTCACTCTGTACTGACATGTCCAGTGAGACCTCATAAGCCTTCTCCTAGCTGGTTCCATACGATGCACCCCCAAGGAATAAGTCAAACGCACCTCTCCTTCCATCTTCACTTACAACTTGCTGAAAGAACTATTACTGTTCTAGCAATTATAGACTCTGGTGCCTGTAGCTGCTTCATGGATTCGACCTTCGCTAATCAAAACAATATCCCTCTCCGTACTAAGGCACAAAGATTTTCGGTCCATCTGGCTGATGGCTCTGGTATCAGTTCTGGCCCAGTGACACAAGAGACTATGCCAATTTTCTGCCACTCCTCCTTGGGACATCAGCAATTTCTATGTCTGGATGTCATAACCTCACCAATGTTTCCAGTCATCCTTGGCATGATCTGGCTAAGGGCACACAACCCATCCATCGATTGGCTTTCCAGGGAGATCCTCTTCCCTTCCGAATACTGTCAGAATCATTGCATTCCAAAGGAACCATGCACAGTGACTCCTCTTCTTAGCATCCATCCTGATTCAGAGATGATGAAAGTTGTCCCTGCCGCTTACCATGACTACTTGGATGTATTCAACAAGAAGAGTGCCAATGCTCTTCCCCCGCACCGGCCCTATGATTGTCTTATTAAACTTCTGCCCGGAGTTGAAATTCCTTTTGGGTGAATTTACCCCCTCTCCGAATTGGAACTAGAGGTCCTCCGGAGTTATATACTGTAGATGAAAGCCTGGCAAAAGGGGTTATTCGGCCCTCTACATCTCCAGCGGGAGCTGGCATCTTCTTTGTCGAAAAGAAAGATCGTACTCTTAGACCATGTGTGTACTACCATGATCTGAATAAGATAACAGTCAAGAACCGCTATCCTCTTCCCCTGATTCCTGAATTGTTCCAAAGGCTACGAGAGGCATGTGTCTTTTCAAAATTAGATCTAAGAGGTGCATACAATTTAGTCAGAATTCGTAAAGAGGATGAATGGAAGACGACCTTTCGAACACGGACGTTGGGACTTAGCGAGTGCTTACAGAATAGCAGCTATTGCACTAAAAAGGAACCACAAACCTTCTCAATAGACAATAAGATAAAAATTGTGCAGCGCTTGAATCAATGGTATAAATTCATAAATATTACCAACGGGGTAATAAAAGCAATAAGAACTATGACGTAACTAAAATTGCCAATAGCTGATTAGGTAGCAACCCACACTAAAATGGTAATCAAAGCAATAGGATGGTTATGCCAATACACATAGTCTGCATAAAAAGAAAAGAAAATGTCCCACTAAAGTGCAGAATATTAATAATAAAACCCAATTAGGGGACTGTATCTCGGAAATGAATAATATAGAGTTCCAGAATAGTTAAAACCAGATGAGTATCTTTATGGTCCCAGTGTGAACAGATAATAATCCGGTGACATGCAATACATAGTAAGATTGCACACTCACCAGAAGCGCAATCTTAATGCAAATTAATCATGTGAATCAGCCAGAGGTCTCCTCTTTAGTGGGGTAAAGCCTGGTGCAGGAATCACCTCCTCTGTGGGTCTGGGTGCTTAGATGTCAATCAGAGGTCCCTTTATGGGTTAGCTGTAATAGGGTCTGGTCACAAAAGGCTCCCTCCTCTGGTCTGGATAGAACACCTGGGGTCCTAGGGGGTTTAAATGCTCTGTGCAGAGCAGAAAATATAGATACCCATAGTGTAGTATTTCCTTCGAGATTTATTGAATAAGTATCCAAATGTATAAAAGCATAAACACACATGTGGTAACTAAAGGTATCCTTGGATTAAAAACTAACATGCAGCTTAAAAGCTGCTTAGTGAACTGACCATTTCGAATACCTGGTGATGCCATTTGGTCTCTGTAATGCCCCAGCAACATTCCAACACTTCGTTAACGATATATTCCGGGACTAACTTGATCTATTTATCATCGTTTACTTGGATGACATCCTAGTCTTTTCCAGCTTATTTGAACAACACCGGGATCATGTAAAGAAGATACTGGGTAGATTACGCCAACATCACCTCTATGCCAAAGCTGATAAGTGTGAATTCGAGAAACAGACTATTCAGTTCCTTGGACTTGTGATCACTCCCGATGGCATTGCTATGGATCCCCAAAAGGTGACCTCTGTATTAGAATGGCCCGTTCCAAGAGACAAGAAAGCGGTACAACGCTTTGTGGGATTTGCCAATTTCTATAGGAAATGTATTAAGAACTTTTCAGGTATCATTGCACCAGTCACACAGTTAACCAGGCAACATGTTGCTTTCAAGTGGACTCCCAAGGCTCAAGCAGTGGTTGAACAATTAAAGACCTTAATCACCTCTGCTCCTATCCTGAAGCACCCGGATCCTGCCTTAGCTTATGTCCTTGAAGTAGACGCTTCTGAAGATGCTGTTGGAGCCATAGTGTCGCAACGACAGGGAATCAAATCCCTCCTTCACCCTGTTGCCTTCTTCTCTAGAAAGTTAAGCTCCCCTGAAAGGAACTATGACGTGGGCGACAGAGAGCTGTTAGCCATCAAGGCGGCACTAGAGGAATGGCGCTACTTGCTGGAGGGAGCTTCCCACCCTATCCTCATCACAAGAACCTAGAGTACTTGAGAACTGCAAAAGGCCACGACAGGCAAGATGGGCACTGTTCTTCTCCCGCTTTGTGTTTCACTTGACATACCGTTCAGGATGAAAGAATGGCAAGCCGATGCGCTTTCACGCATGTTTCATGACCCAATTGTACCATCCAAACTTGACACGATCCTGCCAGCTAAAAATGTTTTACTCCTACAAACAGATCTTGTAGCACAAATAAAAGAAGTGGTTGATGATCATCCACCCCCCTTGGAAATGCATCTTCAGCTAAGAGATGGTCTGTATCTTCACAAAGAACAGATTTATATACAGTTGTGTTCAAAATAATAGCAGTGTGTTGAAAAAAGTGAATAAAGCTCAAAATCCTTCTAATAGCTTTTATTTCCATACACACAAATGCATTGGGAACACTACACATTCTATTCCAAATCAAAACATGAAGAAAAATATATCAAATTTGGGTTGTTCCTCTAAATAAGTGGTTCTCAACCTTTCTAATGCCGCGACCCCTTAATACAGTTCCTCATGTTGTGGTGACCCCCAACCATAAAATTATTTTCGTTGCTACTTCATAACTGTAATTTTGCAGTGGGAGGACTAGCGCCCCATCACTGATGTCAGTGGGATGAATAGTGTCCCATCGTTGGTATCAGTGGGATGAATAGTGCCCCATCGTTGGTGTCAGTGGGAGGAATAGTGTCCCATCGTTGGTGTCAGTGGGAGGAATAGTGCCCCATGGTTGGTATCAGTGGGAGGAATAGTGCCCCATCATTGGTATCAGTGGGAGGAATAGTGCCCCATCATTGGTATCAGTGGGAGGAATAGTGCCTCATCATTGGTGTCAGTGGGAGGAATAGTGCTCCATCATTGGCATTAGTGGGAGGAATAGTGTCCCATCATTGGTATCAGTGGGAGGAATAGTGCCCCATCATTGGTATCAGTAGGAGGAATAGTGCCCCATCATTGGTGTCAGTGGAAGGAATAGTGCCCCATCATTGGTGTCAGTGGGAGGAATAGTGCCCCATCATTGGTGTCAGTGGGAGGAATAGTGCTCCATCATTGGTGTCAGTGGGAGGAATAGTGCCCCATCATTGGTGTCAGTGGGGGGAATAGAGCCTCATCATTGGTGTCAGTGGGAGGAATAGTGCCCCATCATTGGTGTCAGTTGGAGGAATAGTGCCCCATCATTGGTGTCAGTGGGGGGAATAGTGCCCCATCATTGGCGTCAGTGGGAGGAATAGTGTACAATCATTGGCATCTGTGGGAGGAATAGTGCCCAATCATTGGCGTCAGTGGGAGGAATAGTGCCCCATCATTGGCGTCAGTGGGAGGAATAGTGTACAATCATTGGCATCAGTGGGAGGAATAGTGCCCAATCATTGGCGTCAGTGGGAGGAATAGTGCCCAATCATTGGTCTCAGTGGGAGGAATAGTGCCCCATCGTGGGTGTCAGTGGGAGGAATAGTGCCCCATCGTGGGTGTCAGTGGGAGGAATAGTGCCCCATTGTGGGTGTCAGTGGGAGGAATAGTGCCCCATTGTGGGTGTCAGTGGGAGGAATGGTGCCCCATTGTGGGTGTCAGTGGGAGGAATAGTGCCCCAATGTGGGTGTCAGTGGGAGGAATAGTGCCCCATTGTGGGTGTCATTGGGAGGAATAGTGCCTCATCATTGGTGTCAGTGGGAGGAATAGTGCCCCATCATTGGTATCAGTGGGAGGAATAGTGCCCCATCATTGGTGTCAGTGGGAGGAATAGTGCCCCATCATTGGTGTCAGTGTGAGGAATAGTGCCCCATTGTGGGTGTCAGTGGGAGGAATAGTGCCCCATTGTGGGTGTCAGTGGGAGGAATAGTGCCCCATCATTGGTATCAGTGGGAGGAATATTGCCCCATCATTGGTGTCAGTGGGAGGAATAGTGCCCCATCATTGGTGTCAGTGGGAGGAATAGTGCCCCATCATTGGTGTCAGTGGGAGGAATAGTGCCCCATCATTGGTGTCAGTGGGAGGAATAGTGCCCCATTGTGGGTATCAGTGGGAGGAATAGTGCCCCATTGTGGGTGTCAGTGGGAGGAATAGTGCCCCATTGTGGGTGTCAGTGGGAGGAATAGTGCCTCATCATTGGTGTCAGTGGGAGGAATAGTGCCCCATCATAGGTGTCAGTGGGAGGAATAGTGCCCCATTGTGGGTGTCATTGGGAGGAATAGTGCCTCATCATTGGTGTCAGTGGGAGGAATAGTGCCCCATCATTGGTGTCAGTGGGAGGAATAGTGCCCCATCATTGGTGTCAGTGGGAGGAATAGTGCCCCATCGTTGGTGTCAGTGGGGTGAGGAATAGTGCCCCATCGTTGGTGTCAGTGGGGTGAGGAATAGTGCCCCATCATTGGTTTCAGTGGGGGGAGGAATAGTGCCCCATCGTTGGCATCAGTGGGGGGAGGAATAGTGCCCCATTGTTGGTATTAGTGACACAAATGATGGGGCACTATCCCTTCCACTGACACCAATGATACTTACCTTGCTGACTCCTGCTCCAGCCTGGGCTCGCTCTCTCCCTCTCCCATCTACAGCCTGCATACCTGGCTGCAGCAGCAAAATTTGCACTTACCTGTCAGCTGTCTTCCTTCTCTGGCCTCTCTCTTCACTCGCTCCTGCAGCTCCCTCGATCTTCTTCGATCTCCGCGCGCTGCCGCTCGGCTCCTCCTCTCCAAGCTCCACCTCCTCGCCGGTGATTGGCCGCCTGTGTGCCTCTCCTGAGCTACAGTTCCGGTGGCCAATCAGCGGCGGGGAGGCGGAGCTGTTGAGTGATCCCGGAGGTGTGGCCAGGTTACAGGGGCAGCATATCATCCCGCCCACAGATCGCCTGAGACAGGAGCGGTGTCTCGGTTCCTAAGACCATCGGAAATATGTGTTTTCCGATGGTCTTAGGCGACCCCTGTGAAATGGTCGTTCGACCCACAAAGGGGTTGCGACCCCCAGGTTGAGAACCGCTGCTCTAAACAAATTGAAGAAAAGTGAATATTAGACTGTTAAAAAAAAATAGCAGTGTTTGTATTCTTCTTTACAAACTCAAACATTCACTATATAAACTGAAAAATGTTTGAAGATTTTGCTTTCCTTTGAATCGCTTAATTAATATTTAGTTGTATAAGCACTGTTTCTGAGAACTGCTGTACATCTGTGTTGCATGGAGTCAACCAACTTCTGGCACCTGTAAACAGGTATTCCAGCCCAGGATGATTGGACTACATGCCACAGTTCTTCTCTATTTCTTGGTTTTGCCTCAGAAACTGCATTTTTGATGTCACCCCACAAGTTTTCTATTGGATTAAGATCCGGGGATTGGGCTGGCCACTCCATAACGTCAATCTTGTTGGTCTGGAACCAAGATGTTGCACGTTTACTGGTGTGTTTGGGGTCGTTGTCTTGTTGGAACACCCATTTCAAGGGCATTTCCTCTTCAGCATAAGGCAGCATGACCTCTTCAAGTATTCTGATGTATTCAAACTGATCCATGATCCCTGGTATGCGATAAATAGGCCCAACACCGTAGTATGAGAAACATCCGCATATCATGATGCTTGCACAACCATGCTTCACTGTCTTCACAGTGTACTGTGGCTTGAATTCAGTGTTTGGGGGTTGTCTGACAAACTGACTCCGGTCACTAGACCCAAAAAGAACAATCTTACTTTCATCAGTCCACAAAATGTTGCGCCATTTCTCTTTAGGCCACTCAATGTGCTCTTTGGCAAATTGTAACCTCTTCAGCACGTCTTTTTTTCAACAGTGGGACTTTGTGGTGGCTTCTTGCAGATGGCTTGACTTCACATAGGCGTCTTCTACTTGTAACAGTACTCACAGGTAACTTTAGGCCTTCTTTGATCTTCCTGGAGCTGATAGTTGGCTGAGTCCTTCTATCCATTCGAATGGTAGTTTTTCGCTTTCTTCCACATCTTTTAGGTTTCGGTTGTCATTTTAAAGCATTTGCGATCATTTTAGCTTAGCAGCCTATCATTTTCTGCACTTCTTTATATGTTTTTCCCTCTCAAATCAACTTTTTAATCAAGGTACGCTGTTCTTCTGAACAATGTCTGGACCCATTTTCCTCAGAATTTCAGAGAGAAATGCACTGTAAGCAGCATGTACAACATTTGCTGCCTTCCTTAAATAAGGGCAATAATTGCCACCTGTTTTTCAAAGAATGAATGACCTCACTAATAGAACTCCACACTGCTATTATTTTGAACATGCCCCTTTCAATTAGTGACTCAATTACACAGAATCAGCAGCATGCATGTCATGACTGTTGGGTCTGTTGGATTTCTATTACTCTACTACACCTGCTAGTAAATTATTTGCCATGTAGAAAAATCATTTCTACCAAAAACAGTGATTGATCAGGTTAGTGATGTCTGACTGCTATTATTTTGAACACGACTGTACCGGAACAACTCAGAGCTCTCATTCTTAAAAGATGTCATGATCATCCTTTAGCTGGTCACTTCGGGATCCACAAGACCTCAGATTTGGTCTCCTGTTCCTTCTGGTGGCCAAATTTAATGAAAGATGTAAGAACTATGTTAGATCTTGCTCAGTATGTCTCTGAAACAAGTCTGAAAAAGCCAAAACCTGGGGCCTGTGGAAATCTCTGCCAGTACCTGAAAAGCCATGGAGTATGATTTCTCTGGATTTTATTGTAGAGCTTCCCCCATCTGAAGGGTTCACCACCATCTTTGTCGTGATTGATTGTCTGTCAAACTTTTCTCCCCTGAGAGGGACTCCTTCTCCCGCTGAGACTGCTTCTGCTTTTATCAAAGACATAGTGAGATTACATGGTGTTCCTAGCAATATCATGTCCGATTGGGGAGTGCAGGCAGTTCACTTCTAAGTTCTGGAAAGCTCTGTGTGAGGCACTAGAGATTGAACTTTGCTTTTCTTCTGCGTATGATCCGCAAACAAATGGACAAACTGAGAGGACAAACCAGACCCTTGAACAATACTTACGATGTTTCTCATCTTACTCACAGGATGACTGGGTGTCTCTCCTTCCATTAGCTGAATTTGCATGCAACAACTCCATCCACTCTGCTACCAAACAGTCCCCTTTTTACTCCAACTATGGATACCATCCTTGCTTCCTCCCTGAAATGCTGGTGGAACCTGCTGTCCTGGCAGTACAAGAAAGGTTGGATTTCCTCAGTAGGAATGGCCAAATGCTACAAAAAACTATTTTAGAGGCTCAAGCAAGTAACAAAAAATTTTTGGACAGAAAAAGGAGGGGGAATCTAAATCTGAAACCAGGAGATAAGGTCTGGTTATCTACTACAAATCTGAAATTGAGCTGCCCTTCAAATAAGCATGGTCTGAGGTACCTGGGACCATTTACAATTAAGAGAAGGATTAACCCTGTGGCTTTTGAATTAATGCTACCAAAAAATATGAAGATCCATCCGGTATTCCATATCTTCTTATTAAAACCAACAATACCAAGTTTATTTCTGAATCGAGATCTGGAAACTCCTGCTCCACTGCTTGTCAAAGGTAATGAAGAATATGAGGTGGAGGCTATCCTGGATTATAGAAAGAGGGGTGGTCAGACCTAGTTCCTCATCAAAGTCTACGGTCCAGAGGATAATTCCTGGGAACCATCGGCTAATGTCCATGCTCCATGGTTAGTTCGAGCTTACCTTCATCGTCATCCTGAAAAACAAACTTTAGTAGGCATCCAGAGGCTGCCCCTAAGGGGGGCAATGTAAGGGAATCCCGGTGAGATGATTGGCGAATAGAAGTGCGCATGCGCAGAGAAATGCCCGATCATGCACACGCACGCTCACGTGCACACGCACGGTGAAGATTGGCGCCAGACGGACTATTTCAAAGGTGCCTCTGCCTGTGCTGAGTGCTGACTGGTCTTCAGCTGTTCCCCATTTCCTGCTTGTTCCTGTGTGATTTCCTTTTTGCTGACCCGGCTTGTTCCTGACCTGACTCTGATTACTCTCCTGCTTGATACTTGTTCCTGACTTCGGCTCTGCTCCTGACTTTGGCTTGCTTATGATTTGGTACCTCGCTGTCTGCCCGTTGATGACCCCGGCTATTCCTATGACATTGCTCCTGTCTCCCATCCCAGCATCCTGTCTTACTCTGGTGCACACCTGGTGACGTACCATACCAGCTCTGCATATCACTACTGTTCCTGAATCAGAGGTTCATCAGTCTTCCAAAGTCTCCAGCTGCAAGAGCTGCAAACAACATCTGCTGGTGCTCTTTTCCCCCTGGTCCCTAGACACCCTCTGTTCCACTTCCAGCGGGGTCAGGGCTAGTGACACAAGTGAGGCCGACCTCGTCATTTCAGACTCCAGTCAGGTACGTGACACTTTTTCACTGTTGAGTTGGGGAGAGAGACATCCTCCAGATCATGCGCCCACAATGCCAGAACAGTCCTCCAACTTCCCCCCATGGGCTCACTGTCAGGCTTGTGGTGAGCTTGAGGCTTGATTATACCGAGGAGCCCCACAATTTAGGGCCTCCCAGACAGTACCGGTCACACCATATTGGAGTTGCCTGTTCCAGAGCCTTTGGACCCACCCACTCTACACCCTAGTGTCACCACACCTAACTTGGCTCCTGTTAAGGATGACAAGCATAGCAACACTCTGGAGCCTGTATCTATCTCCCAGTCAGAACCAGCACCCCTATTGCTGGAGAGATCTTGTTTTTAAGAGAACTGTGGAGGCGCTACCACTGCTTCCAGTATTCTTTCTTGCTCTCCCAGCCGCCCCTGAGGAATCCTCGGAATCGCTGACACCCCAGACATGGAGTGACAGGTACCAAGACTTCTCCCAATGACCCACAGGCACTTATCTCCCTCCAGGGTTGGCTTCTTCCAAGCCAAGATCACTAGACTGTCATGGCTGCAGAGGTATTTCAATACTAGTGTTGCGAACCGCTGTGGCTACAGTTTCCCCTAGGTTCTGGAGGCCTTATTTCAGCAGCTGGAGGAAAAGTGGCCTAAGAGTTACAGCCAGGCAACCTGGGAGAATCTTTCCACCAGTCCTTGGTTACCCATGGCAACTGTTCGCTACTTCCATACCTTCTACCGAGTTAACCCTTTGAAGTGGCCTTACTTCTATACCCCATGTGTGCTTTACAGGCCCTGTTCTTTCATACACCAGAAACCACCATGCACCCCTTTAGAGTAACTTCAGACCATGCTTAGAATAGTTTAGGAACTAAAGAAAGAAAAGAAAACTGTTGTGGTGCTATAAATACTGTACAAGTGTATTGCAGTTCCAACCCTTAAATAATTAAATAAATTGTGGCTGCCCAGGCATACGTGAAAAGGTGTCCATAACTGGTGTCCTCTGAAGCACTGGTATCTTGTGGGACTACATGACACAACAGCCCCTCCTCTTTGTCCCATGTGCAGGCTTCTCTCCGGGGACTGGCCTTCTCCCTATTTATATCTGAACAGGCAAGGAAAGTAGGACCCAAAAAGCCAAGGAAACCTGGTAACCCCACACTTATCCCCTTCCCAGCCTGGACAGACCAACTAACTCAATTACACACAAAATCCACATTGTAGACACCTGCCTACAGACCTTTCCCCTAAATTCACATGAGCATGCATCTCTGCATGCTGATGTGAAATCGCCTAACACTCCCTGCTTAAAAAAATTATTACTTTACTTAACTTCCTGATTTACCTGAAGGCTGTGGTGATGTAGTGTAGCAAGTAAACGAATAACCCACCCAGTAATCCTATTACTAGGCTGCAGCTAGTGGGATCTCTAATGATTTGTAGTGTGACTTCAGAAGACTATACCAACAAGCTCACAAGTGTAAGTGAGCAGCATGTGTTTTCTGTCTCCTCATTAAATACAGGTTAGTCACGCTTTGTTTATGCTATCTTTGTTCAGTTATCTGTTTGTTCTGACACTCACTTTCTCTGTTTAGTATCCTATATGTTAGTAATAGTAATTATCTAATACAAATTGATTTGGTTTTACATGTGGCCTGCGCTGCCACTATAACGAAAGTAATTATCTGTATATCCATGCAAGTAAGCAACGTGTTTTCTGTCTCCTCTTTAAATACAGATACTGCAGACGGCATCTTTGTCATACCTCACACTCAGATTACCGATGATTCCTTAACAGTAGCCCTGGCCACACAGATGCATGCACAAGATGAAGCGCATGCCGTCATACACCTCATCTCGCTCATGCGCTGTATGAAATTACACAATTTGCTCATTAAAATAAACCTTCCTATGAATTTTTGTGACATCGAACGGGAATGGCTCATTTTCAATAGATGCATGTAATGTATGGCGCATGAGACATGCACGATGTAATGCGCTTCATCTCGCACCTGTGCAGTATGACAGAATAGTGATGTAAATTTTCAAAATGGTGGTGTGGGCAAAAGGGCCCAGGCAGTACAGAAGCAAAGGAAAAGCTCTTTAAATTGAAGAAAAAGTCACATGGACATAGGTAAGTATACTTGTTTATTTCCCCATTTCCATATTATTCACAGTTTTATAGAGTAGGGGGGAATCTCCTTTAACGGAAAGTAATAATGGTTTAAAACATGCCCTCACCAACTTTTTTAGCTGAAGGCACTATTGAACAATTCATCTTTAAACTCAGTGAAGTTGGGTCTCAGCACTCACTTTTTTCTATGCACCTGTAGGTGAAAATGAAAAGAAGTGAAATCAATGTTATTTTTTTTCATACCTTTTCCGTAGGATTACTCCAGGAATCAGGATACCTGCAGGTATGGAGATAAGTAAGGGCTTGTTTTGAATATATGAACAGCTAGGCAAACAAATATAAGTTGTTAAATGTGCATAGCATCAGCTCTAATTTTTTATGCTGTACACAATAATCCAGAGCAATATTACAAAATAATGCAAATTTCATGCAATTGTTTAACACACACACACTATAAATATATATTTGTTTCAAACTAAAGCATTTAGATGTATAACTTATTTTTCATATATGCATGTTGTTCTTTACAGTAATACTTATTGTAGTCACAAGGCTATTATTCTTTTCTACTAAATAATTCACCCCCCATCTACAATATAGATAAATATACATAAATAACACTACTAATGCTTTTCACACATATATGGTTATTTTATTGTTTTATATCTAGTACAATTATGCTTATTACTGACACATGCATAATTATTCTGGGTACAAGACTGAATAAATTTTAATACTATTAATTTAGATTCCAGACATTAATGCTTACCTTTTACCATGAGCTAACATTAACATTACTTATGAAAAATTAGCTATTCACAAATTTGTCCATTTCATTATCTCAATTATGTACTCTTTTCAGTTCTTTTATTTATATTTAGCTCGTATCCAGGGGCGGACTGACAACTCATGGGGCCCCCGGGCAGTAAGAGATAATGGTGCCCCCTGTTCCTCCGCCTACACTGAAACACACCCACACACCACCCTACCTACATATTGTAGTTCAGCTGCATAGAAGGGGCATTTAAATATTTACTGCAGCAAAGACTGCATGAATGTTCACGGCTTCATTCCATAGAAGCCACTGGGCACTTTCAGGTTTAAAGATGGCTGCCATGTGGGGGAAGTGAAAGAGAGAGAGGAGTGAGAGGGTACAAAAGAGGAGTGGTGAGTGTGTGTGTGTGAGAGAGAGAGAGAGAGAGAGAGAGAGAGAGAGAGAGAGAGAGGAGGAGTGAGAGAGAGAGGAAGGGATGAGAGAGGAGGGGTGTGTTTTAAATTGGGCTAAAAATTATTATTGTTATTATTATTATTATAATACAGTATTTATATAGCGCCAATAGTTTGCTCAGCACTGTACATTATAATGGGAGACAGTACACGAGACAGTACAGGAACAATACAATACAATACACGAGGGGTTCAAGGGCGCTGCTCCTTGGAGGGAGGGGAGAGTGGTACAGGAGGAAATAGTTGTGCGGGATGCAGTGGTGGGAAGAGCGGAGGAAATCAGCAATTAGGTGAGGGCTGGGTAGGCCTCTTTGAAGAGATGGGTTTTCAGGGTGCGCCTAAAGGTGAGGAGGGTAGGTGACAGTCTGATGGATTGGGGTAGTGAGTTCCAGAGGATGGAGGAAGCCCTGGAGAAGTCCTGGAGATGGGCATGGGAGCAGGAGACCAGGGAACTGGAGAGTAGGAGGTCTTGTGAGGAGCGGAGAGTGCATTTGGGTGGTAGATGGATATCAGGTCGGTGATGTAGTTTGGGGCAGTGTTACGAACAGCTTTGTACTTCAATGTTAATATTTAGAATTTTATGTGTTGGGCAATCGGAAGCCAGTGGAGGGATTGGCAGAGGGGGGAGGTGGATACGGAGCGATTGGTGAGGTGGATGAGTCTCCCCACAGAATTCAGGAAATTGGGCATGGATTAAAAGGCGTGTGGTTAAATAGTGTCTGAGATGACTTATATAGTGCAGAATGAGGTAATGTTAAATAGGGAATGTACAGCGTGGCGTGTCTGACAGTGGGTAGTATGTACAGGGAGAGGAGTGCGGAGTGTATGGTGGCGGGTAGTATGTGAAGGGTGGTGTCAGTAGTTCTTCATTATTATTAGTATTATTTTTTTTTTTACAAATTATTATTTTTTGTACAAATTAATGTTTTATTATTTTTATAATTTTTTTTCAAAATGCTTTTGGGTGGCCAGTGGATGGTGTCAGTAGATCAATGGCGTGGGTGTCAAAATTTTTAAATTTTTATTACCTAATTTTTTAATTATTTTTTACAATTTTTTTCTGTATTATTTTTTTCACAATGATTTTGTGGGGGCAGTGGACAGTGTCAGTAGGGAGTGAACAGGGAGCACTAGTATATGTTGGGCTGTCATTAGATTGAGATGAATAAACAGAACCTGTACCCCTTATATCGGAAGGATGGGAATGGATAGAGGGAAGGAAGGAAGGAAGAAAAGGGAGGAGGGAATGGATGGAAGAAGAAAGGGGAGGGAAGGAAGGAGGGGTGGGAGGAAAGAATGAAGGGAGGGAATGGAGGACAGAAGGGAAAGAAGAAAAGGGAGGGAGGGAATGGATGGAGAAAGGAAGGAAGGAAAGAAAATGGATGGAAAAAGGAGAGAAGGGAGGAAGTTAGGAAGGGGGGGATGAAGGAATGGAATGGATGGAGGAAGAAAGAAAAAAGAGGGAGGGAATGGATGGAGGAAGGTATGAAGGAAGGGGGGGGAGGAAGGGAGGAAGGAAGAAAAGGGAGGGAGGGATGGAATGGATGAAGGAAGGAAGGAAAGAAAGAAGGGAGGGAAGGAAGGAAGGAAGAAAAGGGAGGGAAGGATTGGAAGGAGGAAGGAAGTAATGAAGGAAGGGAGGAAGGAAGGAAATGAAAGGAGGGGAGGGAGGGAGTAAAGAATGAAAGGAGGGGATGGAGGAAAGGAGAGGGAGGAAGAGAGGGAGAGAGAGAGAGAGGGAGAGGGGGGGAGGGAGAGATGGAGAGAGAGGGAGTGAGGGGGAGAGAGGGAGAGAGGAATGGAGAGGGAGAGAGGGGGGGTGGAGAGAGAGAGGGAGTGAGGGGGGGAGAGGGAGAGAGGAATGGAGAGGGAGAGAGAGGGGGTGGGGGGAGAGAGGGGGGAGGGAGAGAGAGGGAGTGAGGGAGAGAGAGAGAGGGGGGAGAGAGAGAATGAATCACAGAGCTGCCAGCAGATCTTGACAGGGGAGGCAGAGCAGATCCTCCCTCCTCTGATCTGCCGTAGAGGATGGGGGGAGGGGCTGGACATTGACAGAGAAGACGAAGCATCAGAGACCTGCAAGGGGGGGGGGGGGGCTGAGCAGCACAGAGGGGGGGCCCAGGAGGGAAATCCGATGCAGTCAGAGATGATTGGTGCAGGGGAGGGACAGTGACAGCACCGATCTCCCTGCATGGATTTCAGCGAGGCAGCTGGAAGTCTCTCCCTCCTGCGGCTTTCAGCTGCTTCATTGAAATCCATGCAGGGAGATTGGTGTTGTCATTGTCCCTCCACTGCACTGATCACCTCTGACTTTGTTCCTGCTACATATCATCCATGGGGGAAGGGTGTGTGCAGGGTGTGTGTGGTGAACACCCGCACCCATAGATGATATGCCTCTCACCTTCCCACTGCCCACCGGCTCCATCACCAGCACAGTGTCCAGACCCATCACCGACTCACTCTGCCACCACCTGAAGTGACAGGTGAGCTACTTTTGGGTCGGATCTGAGACTGCTTCCTTCTCCGCTCCCCACACTGCCACTGGAAAGTGATTCTCTCATGGGCCCCCTACTGACCCCAGGCCCATGAGAGGATCACCAGCACAGTGTCCAGACCCGTCACCGACTCACTCTGCCACCACCTGAAGTGACAGGTGAGCTACTTTTGGGTCAGGATCTGAGACTGCCTCCTCCTCCGCTCCCCACACTGCCACTGGAAAGTGATCCTCTCATGGGCCCCCGGTCAATGTCCGAATGACCGAATGGTCAGTCCGTCCCTGCTCGTGTCATATTATTTATATTTATCAGATTGTACACTTTAGTCTATATACAATGTCCTTACATAAATCTTACTGAAAGTGCTAAAAGGTATCAGAAGTACTTGAGTTATGGGCAATCCGTGTAAAATCAGCGCTATTAGTGATTTTGGTGAATCTTAATCTATTTTTCACTAAGAAAAGTCTCAACTCACTGATCAATTATTTTTAGTGACAATACACTGGGAATACAAAATGGCCTGCTTGACAGAGAACAATAAAATTGTTGGGTAGCTCATTTCTAAAAAACGCATGGTACTTGTTCTTAAAGCAGTATTAAACCCAAAAACAAACATTTAATATACTTCAGTTCTGCATTAGTTTCTTTTTTTGTGCTGTTATTTTTCAACTTCTATTGATAGGCTAAGCTGTCCAGCTAAATTGACAGTTAAAAGGTAAAGACAAACCACTTACCACTGAACAGGGGTGATTACAATGGTAAGCTTTTATTTATTTATATAAAACCTCTCCACAGGTTGACAATGCTGCTGTCTAAAGGTGTCTCTGTTGCTCCTTTCGTGGAGTGGAAGTGTGTTACTGGCTGGATCACCAGGTGAAAATTATGGAGAAAAAGCCTAAAAAAGAAAAATTAATTCAGCCACCACATTTAAAGTGGTTGTAAATACTCAATTTTTTTGCATGAAGCTAGAAAACCTGATGTGAGCAACAGCCCCTCATAAAACTTGCCTGAGCCCAAGCCCTATCCCGATCCAGCAATGTGTATGAGCACCTCAGCTCCCCTGGCTCTCTCCCTCCTCATTGGCTGATACAGCAGAGGTGGTCATTGGCTCCCACTACTGTCAATCACAGCCCGTGAGCCAATGAGGAGAGAGCAGGAGGCAGGGCCAAGCTGCGCTCAGTGTATGAATGGACACACAGAGCAGCAGCTTGGGAGAGAACCTGCTTGGGTGCCCACATAGCAAGTAGCTTGCTATGGGGGAACTAGGCAAAAGAGAAGGGCCGGAAGTGCCAACAGGGAACCTGAGTAGAGGAGAATCAGGGCTGCTCTATGAAAAACCACTGAACAGAGCAGGTAAGAATGACATGTTTGTTATTTTCAAACAGAGAAAATCTGCCTTTATTATCACTTTAAAAACTGATAGGTTGTAATATATCACATTTTTGTTTTGGGATTTATTACCACTTTAAGATGAAGAAATAAAGAAGAAGCAAAATCACTTACTCTCAAAGGTTATCTTGGCCATTGGCAGAGGTGTAATTTTAATGGCTGCCATCTTGGTGCATCTTAACTTCAAATTTAGTGGCTAAGTGGTTAGCACTTCCGCCTGGCAGCACTAGGGTCGTTGGTTCAAATCCCAACTACGCCACCACCTGCCTGGAGTTTGCATGTTCCCCCTGTGCCTGTGTGGGTTTTCTCCGGGTACTCCAGTTTCCTCCCACACTCCAAAGACATGCTGGTAGGTTAATTGGCTCCTGTCTAAAATTGGCCCTAATATGTGTATATATGAATGTAAGTTAGGGACCTTAGATTGTACACCCCTTGGGGGTTAGGGACTGATGTGAATATACACTATACTTTACATATATGTAAAGTGCTGTGTAAATTGATGGCACTATATAAGTACCTGAAAAAAAAAAAAAACAATTTAGTACATTTGCCATGAAAAAACACTGCACCCAGCCATGCAGTAAATAGTCAAGGAAGAATAATATAAGAGGTAGAAGTGCAAATGTCCCTTTAATGATTCTGAACAATTTTGTCCTCAGAAGGCTCTGCTTTTAACCTGTGAAATGGAGAATGTTCCTTTTTGAAGACTGGGGGTAGAAAATTTGGATTTATTTCTTAGGCCCTTACTCCTAGCAAAATTCCCAAGGCATTGCTTGAGCTGTCAACCATGGCAGCGTGGATCATGGAAGATAGCTCTACAACTAGACTGCAGTTTAAGCCAAGTCTCCAATGCAGGAATAAAGCATCAAAGTCTTTGGGGTTATGACTGAAACTCTCTACATAAAGGGATATTATGTTTTTCAGTTGTCTGTGTAGTTCCATCAATGAAAAGACTAGCCTGAGGTTGCTGCTGGTTCACTATGAGCAATTCTATAGTGTCTACTGAAATAGATGATATGGGATGTCGCTTTCCAGTAGAAGTATGATTTTGACATTATTTTTGAATGGTGCAATGTCGACTTGTCTTGAAACGTTAAAGTCATACATGTGACGTATCTTCTGATGTATGGATTTCCTCACTCTCATTAGGTATTTGATTGCACTTGATAAATGTAGGAAGATGAATTCCTTTGGTTACTTTCATGTCTGATATAATGAATTCTCCAGTAGGGGCAATTCTTGCTGTGGTCTCTACTGCACCAGCATATGTGTGCAGGTTGTAGTACAGTATTTCTCCCCATACATTAAATGTGTCAAAAAACTCTGAAGTGACAAATGTATGACTGCTTTGGTCATCTAAAACAGCATACTGTATATCTTGACATCTTTCTATGGTTGTCCCTGGGGAACCACTTTCACCAGACATATTTCGGCATTGTTTTTCTCTGAAAGTCCTTTGTGACATAGCTCACTAAATTAAGATATGAACATTGAAGGTGAGTGTTCATGGTTCTCCTTGCCATGGTCTGATTCAAATGTAAGATCTTTGGTGGATGTAGAGTCACTTTTAAAGAGACCTCTAGGTAAAGCTGATTGTTCTTGCATTCAGAGTACTTAACTGTAGCCTTACAGCATAGCTGTGTTTAATATTGATTGGACCCTGGGCAAACATTTTCTTGGGCCCCATCCCTCATGCACTTTCGCTTTCCACCTTCTCTGAGGCATACAATAAATAGCAGCTAGACTCAAATCAGTTTACTGCAGCAGAGCAGGCAGCGATTGAGATTGGTTGCTGGAGCTTACAGCAAATCATTACTGCTCACTGGTTGCTAGAGGTTACAGCACATCAATACTGCTAATTAATTGGATGCTAGAGATTACTGCACAATATTAGCACTCACTGATTGGTTGTTATAGGTTAGGCGCTCAACTTGTTGGTTGTACTGCACCTAGCACCTATATACAACACCCACATCCTCCATACTGCACCTAGTACCTTCATCCTGTATCTAGTACTTCTATACTACACCTAGTACCTCTATACTGCATCTACCTCCTCCATACTGCATCCACCTCTATACTGCACCCAGTACCTCTATACTGCACCCACCTCCTCTGTACTGCACCTAGCACCTCCATACTGCACCCACCTGATCTGTACTGCACCTAGTACCTCCATCCTGCACCCACCTCCTCCATCCTGCAATCACATCCTCCGTACTGCACCCACTTCCTCCGTACTTCACCCACATCCTCCATATTGCACTCACCTTCTACATACTGCACCAACCTTCTCCATACTGCACATAGTACCTCCATCTTGCATCCACCTCCTTCATACTGCACCCACATCCTCAATACTGCACCCATCTCCTCCTGACTGCACCCACCTCCTCTGTACTGAACCCACATCCTCCAAACTACACCTACATCCTCAATACTGCACCCACCTCCTCCGTACTGCACCCACTTCCTCCATACTGCACCTAGTACCTCCATACTGCACCCACCTCCTCCATACTGCACCTAGTACCTCTGTACTGCACTCACCTCCATGATGCACCTACAGTACATCCTCCATGCTGTACCTACAGCACATCCTCCAAGCCGCATCTACAGTACAAACTCCATGCTGAACCTACCGTACATCCTCCATGCTGCACCTACAGTACATCCTCCATGCTACACCTACATTACATCCTCCATGCTGCACCTACAGTACATCCTCAATGCTGCAGCTAATGATTCAGCACTCAACTGCCCCACAACAAACTTACCTCCCAACTTCTCACAGTCTGCAGCCTCACATGTTCACCAGCAGCACCAAATCCGGTCACCCCCCCCCCCCTTCCCCCGAGTCTTTCCAATGAGAGTGCCTGGACATCAGCTGCTGGGGGAGGATGTAGGGGTAGGAATCTCTTCTTCTTTTTCTTGTAGTCTGCACACCTTAGCTCCTGTCATGCTTACCCCAATGTGACACAGCCAGATCTGTGTACAACACTGTTGTCCTTTACAAGGTCATATTGGGGCAGCTTTTTTAAAATCTGTGAAAGCGAAAGCTCAAAGGGCAGCAGATTTGGGCCCCAGAACAATGACTGGGCCCAGGTAGCTGCCCCGTTTGCCCTGCTTTAAAGACGGCCCTGCCTTACAGTCTCTGAAGAAATGTTCTGTAGATGTGCAACATCTGAAGCAAATGTCATGGTTCCTTTAGAAACTCCTTGTATTCTTCAAAGGACGTTCAGTTAAATGTATGACATTTCCTGAGAGAATGTGGTTTGTCATGATTAAGACAGTAGGAGTTTGGGTTTTTTCCTTTCTTTGCTGTTGCACATGATAGTGGGCAGGGGTGGACTGACAACTCATGGGGCCCCCGGGCAATAGGGGATCATGGGGCCCTTGTGTCCTTGCCCAAACTCAAAAAAGCCTATGAAAAAGGTACCAGGGGCATCTCATGGGGCCCCCTACTGACCCCGGGCCCTCGGGCAGTGCCCGAGTTTCCAAATGGTCAGTCCGCCCCTGATAGTGGGTGTAGTCGATTTAACAGAGACATTGTTTCTAGAGCCTCTGTATTTAGTGCTGAGGTGCTTTCTTCTTGTAGTGTGATGGCTAGGAATGCTTGAGTCAATATTGAGAAGTCTGGATCATTCTTAGCTCTAAGGTAGAAAGAAGACTTGATAACCTTCCTTTTATCTTAAACCTACTTTTGCCCCTTCTTGCTATAACAGGGTAATACCATGTGCATTGTCTAGGAAGCTAAGACCTGGTAGCTGTAGGTTTTCTTTGGCGATCTTAAGCGTAAGAAGACAGTCACTCAGTTCATGGAACTTCTGGTTGTCTCTGCTGGACAATATTTTAAATGAAACAAGTTTTATTACTTTGGGAATTCTTTATGTTTGTTCTAATTTTTCCCCTGCAAAATTAAGTCCTTTGTATGGTTTGTGAATGTGCAGAGTTTTAAGTCTTTTAACACAGTTTGATGTCTGAGGGCTTAACCATCTGATTACATTCTTGCATAGGTGACGTCCTGGACTTGAACATGAATCTACAGCTTCTGTAGTCCTGTTGGTGATTGCTGAACTATATGAGCTTGGTGTCAGTTATTTATGATGAAACAGTTCCTTCAGATCTTGTTGTGTTGGGTGTCCTCTCCTTTGCTGGAGGTGGTGGTATTTAATATATGATTTGTAGGTGTCAGAGGAGAATTAGGAGTAGCAGATAGGTTAGGACCGGGTTTGGCATCCTGAGGTCTCATTGTGTGGTTCCTGAGAATGAAGTAACTCAGGAACTTTTGAGGTGATTTGGTGAGCTGGATTCAGAATGGTCTGTATTGGCACATAAACTGCATTGGATGGTAGTAATGTTGTAAGTGTTACTGAACTTCAGCAAAGAAAAATCAGGTCTCTTGCCTGGCAGACAGGGCTATGCTGTGTGGCAGAGCTGTGTAAATCACAGTACTGGATTGTCATAAATATAAATCATTTGGCAAGTAAAACCATATATTTAGTATTTAGCTGTTTGCCTGAAATTCCTACTTAATATGATAACAAAAATAATAGAAGGGTAAATGTGAACATCACATCAAAAATAGACACATCATTGAATAGACTCTATTTTACATCCAATCTGGCACATAAAGTCCTTTAGCAATAATAATAAAATAGATTTTAACCACTATGACAATCTACATCATGGAAGGTAAAACTGTAATATTTAAACAAACATTCCCCGTTATTTACCCAGTAATAACAGAGAAAAGCTCTAAAATGACTAAAAATGTAATGACTACTTTCTTCACACTGCAGATAGTGAAATAAAAAATCAGCAGTGGTCATTTATTAATTGCAGTACTCTTTAGGTGTCATTGAACAACCTCATCAAAACTTTTTACATTAACATTACAGACATAAACTTCAGACCCCATCACTAGCTATATGAAATATTCATGTGAGTTCCAAGGTATGAACTTTCCAAAAAACAAACAAAATACCCCTTAAAATTACCCTGGTGTACTTGGTCACTGATCATTGCAGGTGGAAGGGGTTAATTGACATTAATACTGCCACATTGACTACCAGTGTGTGTGTGTGTGTGTCTAGCACCACTGCCACTGTAACCAATGCTGGGGGCTATTATTGTGTTTGCTAACACCAATTGGCATCTCTGAAACCAATTCTAAGGCCTACTATTGTGCCCAATGACACAAGCTGGGAGGAGGGGTTATGGACACTAATACTGGTTTATTATTGCCCCCACATACACATAATATTGTGATTACTGACACTAATGCTTTGGGGATTATTATTACAACCACTAATATCATTACTGGGAGTTAATATTGCATTCATTCACACATGTTGGGGGTTAATATTGCAGCCACTGACACCAATGCAGGGGATTATTATTAGATCTTTTGACACCAATGATGGGGCTTATTTTGCTTCTACTTTCTCTTTAGTGTGTTTTGCAGTACAATGCAAAAAAGGCAACAGGACCAAAATGTTGATGCATTACAGCCTATCAGTCTTGAATCAGCTGCTAACTCAACACAATGCAGCTCAAAGAATAAAAACATACTATTAAGTGGCCTTCTGGGGTCATCAGGGTCCACAGTTGAGACCTTCAATTAATTTCACGTTGACCACCAGTGCTCTAGATTTTCAGTTGTTGTGTGGTCTATTGAAATTCACCTTATTGTACTGTCCTCATCCTTCTGCATTCCATCTGCACGTTTTCCTGTGATTGGCTGCTCCTTCTGACACTTACTCATGCGCAATGAACCAGGGAAGGATGGTACAGGTTGACATCTTTGCCCTGTGCACTGGATTATCTTGTCTCTTCACTGCTGCTTCTCCTTTAAATAGTGAGACACTAGCTGAATTATGGATAGGGGTGAGTGAAACTGGTATGATTCTAGCCAGGTTTACTAAACTTAGAAGGAATTATGAACCCCAAACTTAGCACCAAACCCCATTGGGTGTCTAGAACAAACTAGCTTTTTTGCTATTGACCTTTTTCAAGGCTACTATGTAAGATATTGTTTAAAAGAGCATAGACAGCTGGCATGTGCCAATGCAAAAAAAATTTTCGGAAAAAATTATTTAATGAGGAGTGTCTTCTCATGCAGCCTTTAGGACATGCACAGATAATTTAAATAACATTCTTGGGGCGTGCTAAATGGATCTATATCACTGATTATTTCACTGACATCAAATTATTTCTTTTTTTCTTTTGCATTAAAGGACTTTTCCATGGTGTGGGTTTCTTTATTTACATTTGAATTTCTGAACTGTGAGCAGGCTGGGTTAGGGTTGAACTCATGGATCTCATCTCTAGCTGTGGATGGTGTATACAGTGTGTCACCTAGATTTCTCACTTACACATGGTGAAAGACTCCAGTTGATGCTGGATATTGAGAAAACCTAATTTAGTTTTCTGGTTTCTGAGCCCAGGGACTTTGTAGAGCTTAGTGGCAATAAGCCACTATTCCTGCAGTTATTCTCAGTTAATGATGAAAATGAATGCTCACAACACAGGGTGGTTACTGGGGGGGGGGGGGGCAAAATAAAAGTTCTAAAGTGCCTTATCCTAACATTGGCTAAATGTAGATTGAATGAAATTCATGGACTTTATAGGCACTGCAACGATAATTCATAAAATGCAATGCTTTATTAAACATGTACACATATAAAATCCTTACAGAATATTATTATTATTATTATTATTATACAGTATTTATAAAGCGCCAGTAGTTCGCTCAGCGCTGTACATTACAAAGGGAGACAGAACATGTGACAGAACAATACCAATACAATGCAAAACATGAGGGGATCAAGGGCCCTGCTCTTTCGAGCTTACAATCTAGGAGGGAGGGGGTGGTGGCACAGGAGGAGATAGCAGTGGGGGATGGAGTGGTAGGAAGAGTGGAGGAGGTCGGCAAGTTAGCAGGGGGTGGGGTAGGCTTCCCTGAAGAGATGGGTTTTCAGGGTGTGCCTAAAGGAGAGGAGAGTAGGTGATAATCTGATGGGTTGGGGCAGGGAGTTCCAGAGGATGGGTGACACCCTGGAGAAGTCCTGGAGGCGGGCATGGGAGGAGGAGACCAGGGAACTAGAGAGAAGGAGGTCTTGTGAGGAGCGGAGTGTGCGTGCTGGGCGGTACTTGGATATTAGGTCAGAGATGTAGTACGGGGCAGTATGGTGGACAGCTGTTTGATGGTAGCGTTGTTGGATGTGACGGAGAAATCAATGGGGGGTGGTGTCCGGGCTGGGGGGAAGACAAGAAACTCGGTTTTGGAGAGGTTCAATTTAAGGAAGTGGAGCGACATCCAGTCTGATATGTCGCTCAGTAGGTGTGTGATTCGGGCTGAGACCAAGGGGGTGAGGTGGGGGGTTGAGAGATAGATTTGTGTGTCGTTGGCATAGAGGTGGTAGTTGAAGCCGTGAGAGTGTATGAGTTGGCCAAGGGAGGAGGTATAGATGGAGAAGAGAAGGGGCCCGAGGACAGAGCCTTGAGGGACCCCAACAGAGAGGGGGAGTGAGGGGGAGGTGGTAGCATTATAGGTAACGCTGAAGGAGCGTTGTGACAGGTAGGATGAGAGCCAGGAGAGAGCAGAATCTCTGAGGCCAAGGGAGTGTAGTTTTTTGAGGAGGAGGGGGTGGTCGACTGTGTCGAAGGCCGCAGAGAGGTCAAGGAGTAGGAGCACTGAATAGTGGCCATTAGCTTTGGCGGTTAGCAGGTTGTTGGAGAGTTTGAGTAAGGCAGTTTCGGTGGAGTGTAGGGGACGGAAGCCAGACTGTAGGGGATCGAGGAGGTTGTTGTCGTTGAGGTGAGAGCATAGGCGGGTGTAGACGAGGCGCTCGAGGAGTTTAGATGTAAATGGGAGCAGGGAGATGGGTCTGAGGTTGTTCGGGTCATTGGGGTCCAGGGAGGGCTTTTTAAGTATGGGGGTGATGTGTGCATGTTTCAGAGGGGAGGGGAAAGTGCCTGAGGAGAGGGAGAGATTGAAGATGTGGGTGAGGGAGCGTAGGATGGAGGAGGAGGAAGGTCGTAGGAGTTGTGAGGGGATAGGGTCGAGGGGGCAGGTGGTGAGGCGGGCATCAGAGAGGATCTTGGAGACTGCCTCGATGGTAGTAAGGTCAAAGGTGTGGAGTGTTGGGGGAGCTTCAGTATGAGGAATGTAGGGTGGGGTGGAAGAGGAGGTCAGAGCAGTGGTGGGGCTGTGGGAGAGGGGTGATGAGGGGGTAGCTGAGTGAGGGTGAAGGGGGTTGGAGAGAGTTTGAGCAGCGACGAAGTCCCTGCGGGTTATGTCGAGGGGGAGGGGGGATAAGGGGGTAGCTGTGTGAGAGGGGACGGGTTGAGAGGGTGTGTGAGTTGCGGCAATGTCCTTGCGAATTGTGTCAATTTTGGTTTTGAAGTGATTGGCAATCTCAAGGGCAGTGAGTGAGGTGCTGGGTGGAGGTGGGGGTGGAGAGAGTAGAGAGTTGAAGGCAGAGAAGAGTCGGCGAGGATTGGAGGAGAGGGCCTTGATGAGGGTCAAGAAGTAGGCCTGTTTGGCAGCATGGAGGGAGGAGGTGTAGGTGTGGAAGGCAGATTTGTAGCGGATGAAGGCTTGTTGGGATTTGGTTTTGCGCCATAGTCGCTCCAGGGCACGACTTTGTCGTTTGAGGGTTTTGGTGTGATCAGTCTGCCAGGGCTGGAGCGGTCGGGGTCTGATGTTGCGTGTGGTTAAAGGCGCTAGTGAGTCGAGGGCTGTTGAGAGCGCATTGTTGTAGGCGGTCAAAGCCAAGTCGGGGCAGGACAGGGGGAGGATGCGGTCGTGGAGTTGATCAGCTGCAGAGTGGAGGGAGGCAGGGTTAAGGTTGCGGAGGTTACGGCTGGTAGTAGTGTGACATTTGGAGGGGTAGGCGTTGGAGGACGAGGAGATAGAGAAGGTGATCAGGTTGTGGTCAGAGAGAGGGAAGGGGGTGTTAGTGAGGTTGTGGGGAGCGCAGCGGTTGGAGAAGACAAGGTCCAGGATATTTCCGTCGGAGTGGGTGGTGGATTGTATGCACTGTGCAAGTGCAAAGGAGGAGGTTAGGTGGAGGAGACGGGCTGTGTCCGGGTTGTCGAGGTTGACAGGGATGTTGAAATCCCCAAGAATTATGGTGGGTAGCTCAGAGGAGAGGAAGAAGGGTAGCCAGGAGGAGAAGTCATCCAGGAAGCGGGGTATGGATCCAGGAGGCCGGTATATCACAGCAATCTTCAGGGGGGTTGGGGAGAATAGTCGGAGGCAGTGGGCCTCGAAGGAGGAGAAGGATAGGGAGGGGGGGTTTGGGAGGACTCGGAAGGTGCTCTGCGGTGACAGGAGCAGACCAACCCCACCACCTTTACGACCGTTCGGTCTGGGGGAGTGGGTCCAGGTGAGACCTCCGTAGGAGAGTGCAGCAGGGGAGGTAGAGTCAGTGGGCTGGATCCAGGTTTCCGTGATCGCTAGGAGGTTGAGGGAGCGGGAAACAAAGAGGTCGTGGATGGCGGTAAGCTTGAGAATATAACCTAACCCTGTAACATATGAGGAAATCAATGAGATTAACATACTATTAGTAGGCCCCACAACATCATAGATATGCCACGTCAGGGCAATAACTGAAAGGGGTACTCTTAATATAGTGATGATGATGATGGCTCAACATGTTTCGTGATTATAATGCTTCTTCAGGAGCTATGAGAAGTTTTCATGATAAAAGAATAAGGTAACATTGACAAACACACATATATCCTACGTAAAATGAATAGAGCATACACATGTTAATACAAATGGTAGTAGAACAAATACAATAAGTCTATATACAAACATCTGCACATAGACAATGGTTATTTTATATGTAATACTGGCCTCTTAGACTAAATCAAGGTGTATATTACTTGGGGAATAGTTAGTGGCCTTACCATGTTTACCTAATGGGGAGGTGAGTATCATTCCTTGATATATGTTATCTTTACCAGACAGTTGGGCCTTTTTACCACTTTATGAACACTAATATACCTATCTATGCACCATGCATCATTATAGGGCATGCAGTCTACTCCTTTGGTCCTGTTGGGATCCCCTCATTGATTGGCCTCTTAAGGTGTCATCGGGTGCTCCCCTCCATTGTCTATGTGCAGATGTATGTATTTAGAGTTATTGTATCTGTTCTACTACCATTTGTACTGACATGTGTATGCTGTATTCATTTTAAATAGAATATATGTGTGTTTATCAATGTTACTTTATTGTTTTTTCTAGAAATCTTCTCATAGCTCCTGAAGAAGCGATATAATGGAGATTACTACAGAATGTAAAAGCAGAGTGATGACAAAACACTAAAAAGGTACATGTTCTCACTGTCTGTTTTGGGGGACCCATTAGGGGGCACCCTGTTAGTCAGGAATTGACCTGAGGTTTGTGAGCTGCTCAGCTGAGCAGATGTTTTGTTTTAAACTATGGACTTGCTGTACACAGCCCCACAGTGCAGGACAAACATGATTTGAATGCTACTGGGTGTCCCTGTCTCATGCATGGTTTACTACTCACAATAGCAGTTGCTTCTATTTCTCTTATAATATATATGTAACACCCTCCTTGATAGCTAGGAAGAGCTAGAGTCCAATTGTTAGATAGAGGCTGAGTAGCAGCCTGTGTTAATAGTCCGAAGGAGGTCAAATTCAGGTCAGAGCTGAGAGGCTCTGGGACTACCCCTGCTCAGGGGCGGACTGACCATTTGAGCACTCGGCACAGCCCGAGGGCCCGGGGTCAGTAGGGGGCCCCATGAAATGCCCCTGGTACCTTTTTAAAGGCTTTTTTGGGTGTGCTTTGAGTGTGGCAAGGACACAGGGGCCCCATGATCCCCTATTGCCGGGGGCCCCATGAGTTGTCAGTCCACCCCTGCCCCTGCTCCAGAGTTCTGGAGAAAATTCTAGAACCAGTGGGAGGAAGTTAGCAGTGGTTCGTCTGCACTCTCAGGGGATCCTGGTCAATCCCCAACAGGAGGCTTGGCTTGGGGCCAGGACAGCCCTTAAGAGTGACTGAGCCTGCTCAGCAGCAGGGAGAGTTTGGGTGGAAGATGGAGAAGTGAAAGGATGGAGAACAGGAGCCTGAGAGGGGGCCCAGATGGGAAGAGGCTCACCTTCAGCCAGAGGAGTTGGAAAGGAGGAAAGCTAAGGACCTCATCAACCTCCAAAGCAAGGACTATGCAGCAGGGAAGAAGCGGCCCAGCAGAAGGCCTGAGAGCAGCCAAGACCCAGCAGCTCATAGGAGGACTGAGTGAGCAGACCTGCACCCCCTGGAACAATATTGGGAAGGAGCACTCTGGTGGGAAACTGGATTAGCTGCTACCCAGAGACTTCCTCACCCTTAAAGTGACCGGCACTGGATCCACTGCCCAGGGATTCACCCAGAAAAGCTGGATAGAGGAGTATCTGGGCCTGGGGTGGTACAACAGGAGATGCTGGCTAGCTCTCCAAAAGATCAATTTTTGTTGTTAAATAGACTTGTATATAGTTCCAGGAAGTTTGTCCTCTGTTGCCATTCCCTTGGGCATCCCATATACCCCTTACCCTATCCAAGTTTAAATTCCCTTAATAAAATCCAAAAACAAGCTCAAGAACTGGTTAGTGTCTCCTGTATGCGAGTCTGAAAGGAAAATGCATGTTGCCTGGCTGTGCAGGACTATAGGGGGACCCAAAATTTCAGTGACTACTAAGCAGGTAGTGCTACATATAAATATATTGTTTTTACTGGAGTTGAGCTGTGAAACTATAGCAGAAACACTGTTTACTTTTAAATTCTGAAGCAAAACAAAGAAACAAAATTATTGGCAGAGAAGAGTCATCTGTTGCCATTTAACTAATCTTTCATGCAATTCAAAGCTGAAGAAAATTAAAGCCAGAAATTGAAATTGTGCCTACAATGTGTTAAAGATGTTGGCTCTGTATAAGCAAATGACTGTTGCTTTCCTGTAAGATGCACTGTATATAATATTACTCTTTGCAGAATACAAGAACTAACTAACTGTAGATGTTGTCGCACAAAAACCAAATGAGTGTTGCTCTTCTATCTGTGGCACTGTATATAATTTTACTCTTTGTAGACTGCAAGAGCTAATTAAGTGTAGACATTGTTAAACAGAGGACAGTGCTTTTACTGGGGGGAGTAGAGAAACACTTTACTGTAGATGACAGAATTCCACCTTTACATCTTGAAGAGGCTTAGAAGAGAAAGGCACCAGTGGCCATCAACATACGGCAGAAACTTACAATACTTTTGAAGAGGACTGGATTAATCTTTTTGCCCACAAGAGAGAAAAAACATGATGCAATTTGCATTTAATCAATATAATAAATCAAGAGAAAGATATTGTTGCTATTTCTTTTCCAGCATCATTATTCTGGCAGCAAGACAAGCTTAGGGTCTGGAGAAATAAAGCAGTGCTCTTGCAATACATTTAAAAAGAATGTGGAAGGGATTATCTATGAGTATCAAAGTAATACATATCCTCTAATATAATTTATGTGTGCAACCACTGGGTAATCAGTAGCATCTCATCCCCAACTTAACTGTTATAACATATTTATAGAGAGTTTAAGAGACTTTCAAGATGCTACCTTTCAGGCTAACACTTTCAACAAATGTTACATACATTCGTTTTTTTCTTCAATACATTTATAACAGAATTAAATATAATAATTCCAAAAGCATTATGGAAGTGTAATCACCACTGTTAAAATCTGCTATAAAGTGTACACAAGTGGATACCTCTGGCACAATCACCCTTATCACAAGATATATTTGGTCCACGGTATACGTTATAATACAGCAATCTGATTCATTGTACCATATACTGTGGACCAAATTTATCATTTGATACATTGTGATTGTGCCAGAGGTGTCCATTTGCTATACACTTTATAGCAGGTTGTTTTAGCAGCAGTGACTGCACTTCCATAATGTTTTTGGAATTATTATTTTTAATTCTGTTTTAAATTCATTAAATAAAAATGTGATTTCATGTAACTCTAAACCTTTGTTACCCTGAATGGAAGCATATTAAAAGTCCTTTAGGTTCTACATAGATATGTTTTAATATAACTTTTTTGTGGTAGCTTTGTTACCTGACAGTATGTAGGCCCTCCATGAAAATAAATTGGTCTAAATGGCAAGAAGACAAATTTGGATTTGTAATGCACTTACATTCCTGAGATATATGATAAAAGATTCAAGCTGGCCTGCCTGAAGGCTAACAACTCTCTAGAGACCAACAACAGAGTAATTGGATGGCACACTCGTACTGCCAATAACCAGCAATTGTCAGAGGATGAATCAGGACCGATCCCCAGGGCACTGATGATCAGTGCCCAGCAGTGCCACCCACCAGGGCCACCTACCTGTGCCCATCAGTGCCACCCACAAGTTCCCAGCAGTGCCACCCACCTGTTCCCATTAGTGCCCATCAGTGCCACCCAGCTGTGCCCATCAGTGCCTAGTAGTGCCACCTACCTGTGCCCAGCAGTGCCACCCACCATTGCCCAGCAGTGCCACCAAGGGACACCTACCTGTGCCAATCAGTGCCACCCACAAGTGCCCAGCAGTGCCACCCACCTGTGCCCATTAGTGCCTAGCAGTGCCACCCAGCTGTGCCCATCAGTGCCTAGTAGTGCCACCCACCTGTGCCCAGCAGTGCCACCCACCAGTGCCCAGCAGTGCTGCCCAGAAGTGCCACCCATCAGTGCCCAGCAGTGCCACCAGTCAGTGCCGTCAGTCAGTGCCGCCCATCAGTGCCCATCAATGCTGACCATCAGTGCTGCCTATCAGTGCCACCTATTAGTGCCCATCATTGTTGCATATCATTGCCGCCTCATCAGTGCCAGCTCATCAGTGCCACCTATCAGTGCTGCCTATCAGTGCCCATAAGTGCTGCCTATCCATGCCACCTCATCAGTGCCACCTATCAGTGCTGCCTATCAGTGCCCATCAGTGCTGCCTATCAGTGCCCATAAGTGCTGCCTATCCATGCCACCTCATCAGTGCCACCTATCAGTGCCCATCAGTGCTGCCTATCAGTGCCCATCAGTGCTGCCTATCAGTGCCCATAAGTGCTGCCTATCCATGCCACCTCATCAGTGCCACCTATCAGTGCCCATCAGTGCCGCCTATCAGTGCCCATCAGTGCTGCCTATCAGTGCAGCCTCATCAATTGCCTGTTTGCAAAATTTTATAAAGAAACAAAGAAAACCTTTTTTTTTCAAATGTTTTGTTCTTTTTTTGTTTATAGCACAAAAAATAAAACACCCAGTGGTGAGTAAATACCACCAAAAGAAAGCTCTATTCATGTGAAAAAATTATAAAAATGTCATATGGGTACAGTGTTGCATGATCTCGCAATTGTCATTCAAAGTACAACAGCGCTGAAAGCTGAAAATTTGCCTTGGCAGGAAGGGGGTGAAAGTGTCCGGTAGGCAAGTGGTTAAAGCGGAGCTCCAACTGGAAAAAAAAACACTTACCTTTCCCTCAGTCCAGCAGTGTCCTCACCATGGCTGGTTTCACCGTCTGTCTTCTCTCCCCTGCGCTGGCATCTTCAGTGTGGGCATCCGGCTGTGACATTTTGCGGCTTCACAGCCAAGTTCCCATTGCGCATGCGCGAGAAGTGCTGGGCTTTGTGAATGGCCCCATAGTCTTCTGGGACCTGTCATGTGTCCCATAAGTCTACGGGGAGAGAGGGGGGAGGACAACTTCCTCTTCCAATCGTCTAGGCCTGAAAAATGTAAGGTTATGCACTTGGAGGCTAAGAATATGCATGCATCATGCATAGTAGGGGGGGTACAACTGGGGGAATCAATGGTGGAGAAGGATCTGGGAGTTGTGGTAGATCACAAGCTTAATAATGGCATGCAATGCCAAGCTACAATTTCCAAAGTGAGCAAAATCCCCTCTTGTATTAAAAGAGGTATAGACTCCAGAAAGAGAGATATCATTGTACCCCTGTACAAATCATTAGTAATACCTCATCTGGAATATGCAGTTCAGTTTTAGGCACCAATTCACAAAAAGAACATTGGGGAACTGGAGAAAGTACAAAGATGGCAACCAAACTGATAAGAGGCATGGAGGAGCTCAGCTATGAGGAAAGATTGGAGGAACCAAATTTATTCTCCCTTGATAAGAGGAGATTAAGGGGGGGATATGATCAACATGGTTCAGGACAAGGGGGCACTCTTTACATCTGGAGGAAAAGAATGTAATCTCCAAATGTGGAAAAGTTTCTTCACAGTAAGAGCTATGAAAATGTGGAATAGACTCCCTCAAGAGTTGGTTCTGGCCAGCTCAGTGGATTGCTTCAAAAAAGTCCTGGATTCTTTCTTGGATACACAGAATATAACTGGTTACTTACATTTATAGGTAAAGTTGATCCAGGGAATATCTAATTGCCTCTCGGGGGATCAGGAGGGAATTTGTTTCTTTTTCAGGAGCAAATTGGATCATGCTTTGCTGGGAAGGGGGGGGGGGGGTTCCTTCAAAAGGATCAACTGTGGGTATAGGATTATATCTTTTTCTTTTTTTTTTCTTTTGTTGAACTGGATGGACTTTTGCCTTTTTTTCAGCCAGACTAACTATGTAACTATGTAACACCATACAAAGGTATATCAACATTACAGAGTTCCTGAATAGCAGCTGAGGCATTTCAGAGTAAGTCTACTCCTTCTTCAGGGATAAATAGATCTCCTACATTTGATCTAATTTCTCTTTCACTATACTTGGTGCACAAGGCTGACCCATCACTGTGCGGTTCTGTAACTATTTCTCCACTTAGGTAAGCCTGCTCCTTTTCCTTTGATTACCCCACAATGTGGTTGGATATGTGATTATACCCATATATTTTTCCACCATTTATACGGGGATTTCTATTTGATATTTCTTCCAGGTATTTCCTGGATTAGTCTTTTTTTTAAAAAGCTGGAGGACCTTACTATGTATGGAGCTGTGTTCCCCTATTAGTTCTCAAATAATATTTGCTACGATAGAACCTGCACCTGTACTAGCAATGGTGGCTTTTTTGTTAGACCTATTGGCTACTCTTTACACAGGATAAGATATCACTTTTTTTTGTATTTTTGGTTGTAATTATTGTTACTATTTTTGTTACATAGTTCCCCTCTGTGGCTATCAGTGTGGCCTCAGTGCCTTTTTGGGGGGTCCTTGTTCGGTTGGTGCCTGCCTGGATGTAGTCTGGGGAGGATTTGTGAACTCGGCTACACACCAAATGGTTTTAATGTGGCTGAAACGTTTTCCCTTTTTTTGACTCTCACTGTACTATGTTGTGAGTATTGTATATGTTTACACAGTGATGCTGTATACACTTGCTGATAGAATTGCTGTATGATCTAAATATGTATGTTTCAGCTTCTAGAGGCTATATCACCTATGCAGAGTCTCATCCCTGAAGAAGGAGTAGACGTACTCTGAAATTCATTGGATGTTATTCAGGAACTCTGTAATGTTGATATACCTTTGTATAGTGTTATTGCACTTACCTTCAGATAACCATCCATATAATATTTTATGGCTGATATTTTTAAAACAAAAGATTTATATTTTTACCCATATACTGATGTCTTTAAAGTCCAAACCATGGGGGTTTTCTTTTGATACAGTTATATACTTTAGGGATGCTGGCATCCATTAAAAGTACCCCAGGATCATTTTTTCATATTGTTGGGCAAATGTAAGAATTGTTGCTGGTATTCTTATTACTCTGTTTGGATACCTTCTTGTAACCCTCAGTAGTACTATAGGCAAAACAGTTTTTTTTTTTTTTTTTGGATAGAGTATGGGAGGGATAAAACCCATGTGAAATTTTTTTTTTTACATCTGTGTCCCATTGGGGAGATTTACCTTCATTTCCTGTCCCATAGCCAAAATAGGAAGTGAGAGGAAATCTCTACAAATTAACCACTTGCTGACTCCATTATAGCTGAATGAGGGCTACAGCGTGGTCGTCCAGTTTCTGGGAGGGTGTCTATTGACATCCTCCCAGAATTGTGCCCCCAGCACCTCAGCACTGTCTAATAACAGAGGCCCTTTATCACGTGATCGGCTGTGTCCAATCACAGCTAATCGCAATGTAAACACACTTGCGGGTTATCTGCAGTACTTTCTTCACACTGTCAAAGCGTGAGGAAAGTACTGCCGCTAACCAGCAAATGTGAAAGGGGATATTTACACTGATAATCAGGGCACTGATTATCAAAGCCCTGATTATCAATGCAGCCCCCAACAGTGCCCATCAGTGCTGCTTATCAATGCCAATCAGTGCTCATCAGTGTTGCCAGTCAGTGCCCATCAGTGCTGCCAGCCAGTGCCACCTATCAGTGCTGCCTATAAGTGCCTTTCAGTGCAGCCTATTAGTTCCCTTCAGTGCTGCCTATTGAGTGCCCATCATTGATGCCTATCAGTGCTGCCTATCAGTGCAGTTTCATTAGTGCACACCAGTGCTGCCTCATCAATGCTGCTTATCATTGCTCATCAGTGCAGCCTCATCAGTGCACATCTGTGAAGGAGAAAATGTATCTGTTTGCAAAATTTTCTCCTCACTTGTGTCACTAGCCCTGGCCCCACTGGAAGTGGAACAGAGGGTGTCCAGGGACCAGGGGAACAAAAGCGCCAGCAGATGTTGTTTGCAGCTCTTGCAGTTGGAGACTTTGGAAGACTGATGAACCTCCGATTCAGGAACAGTAGTGATATGCAGAGCTGGTATATTAGGTTGCCGGGTGTGCACCAGAGTAAGACAGGAAGCTGGGATGGGAGACAGGAGCAATGTCATAGGAATAGACGGGTCAGGAACAAGCCAGGTCAGCAACAAGGAAATCATACAGGAACGAGCAGGAAATGGGGGAACAGCTGAAGACCAGTCAGCACTCAGCACAGGCAGAAGCACCTTTTAAATAGTTCATCTGGCACCAATCTTCACCGTGTGTGTGCATGTGCGTTTGCGTGATCGTGCACTTCTATTCGCCAATTGTCTCATCGGGATTCCCTTACAGAAAGTCCAGATACGGGCTGGTAGGACAAGCCCGTATCAAACATGATGGGTTCTGGTTAAAGCTTGGCAGCCAACTTCCATGGAAGGATCTCTTGAGCCATGGTACGGCAATAGTCCAGAAAACCACATTGGGTTTATCGGGGCTTCCAGGTCTTGACTGTTATATATGCCCCTTATCAGAGTACCAGCCAATCGGGCAGCAGTGCCTTGAACAATCCAAAGTCGCTTAGACAAATTCTACCTAGCTATCTACAGCCATGGTCACTTTAGTGGTGGTCTTCAGATGCATGAGGTGGGCATATCCTGCTGACTATGCCAAGTTGTAGGCAAACCCACCTCATCCATACATGCATGGGTACCTTTTATGTCAATGCCCAGGACCAGGAGAAGCCACATTTACGTGCAGTCAAACATTATGGTGGTACCCTGACTGAGAGATTGCTGATGTAGGGAAATCAGGACCTCCTTCTTCCTACTGGTGACCCCTCTAGTAATGCATCCTAGAATTCTATTCGTTTTTCCAACTGCCTGGCCACAGTGCTCATTTTGCAATCAAGTACCCCCAAATCTTTTCCATCTGTAGTGATTGACAACACTGTACCCCCAATGCTGCACTCTGTCAAAGGATTCTTTTTCCCTACCTACATTATTTTACATTTAGACACATTAAACTACAGTTTCTATTATTTGACCAAATTTCCAGCAATGCCAAATCATGTTCCATGTTATGGAAACAGGGATATCAACCCTATTGCACACCTTTGTATCAGCAGTAAAAAGACATACGTTACCCAACAACCTTTAGTTAAATCACTTACATATGCTGTATATGTGTATATATATATATATATATATATATATATATATATATATATACAGCGATCAGCATAAATGAGTACACTCCAACAGATTTGTCAGAAAACCTTTACTTTACTTTCCGAATCAACTTTTTCTATGGGACACTATACTACAATATACTGCCACGAATGCGAGCCATTGATTGCAAACAAGATTTGTTAATTTGCACACACAAAAAAGTATTTTTCCCAACCAATTCATTCAAGGCCATGTTGCAAAAATAATACACCCCAATGAAAGTCTTAGGAGCAAAGCTAAATTTTAGACACCAAAATCCTAATTAACATGAATTCAACTACAGGTGAGTCTAATTATTCATTAAACAGGTGTCTAGCAGACATTGAAGACTTGATTTTAAAGGGCGTTACTTAACAAAGAAAACCCCGTCCCATTTCATGCTGTCAGCAATGGCACCACATGGAAGAGAAATGTCACAATGCCTGGAAAAGAAAACTATTTATATACATGAGAAAGGTGAAGGCTACAAGAAGATCAGAAAAGCTTTACTTATCAGTCAGAATACTGTAGCAAAGTGATAGAAAAATGTAATAAAGATGGAACTTTAACCATCTCTCAGAGACGTCCAGGCCATCCATGGAAGTTAACACCTCAACAGGAGTGTCTTCTGGGGTCACTCACTAGGGTGACTGTTTTCCGTGACACAATACAGCGTATTGGAATGGCATGCATGGGTGTCGTTCACAAAGGAAGCCTCTCCTAAAGCCCATGAACTAAAATGCCCACCTAGAATTTGCCAGGGCCCATGCCAAAAAAGAAGAAGACTACTGGGATTCTGTACTCTGGAGTCATGAGACCAAGATAAATGTTTTTGGAACCGATGGCTTCAAAACTGTATGGCATCACAAGGATGAGGAGTACAAAGAAAAATGCATGGTGCCTACAGTGAAACATGACTGTGGCAGGGTCCTTCTGTGGGGCTGCATGAGTGCTGCAGGTGTCTGGGAGCTGCATTTATGATTGATGGTATCATGACTTCTCAGATGTACTGCACTATATTGAAAGAGAAGATGATACCATCACTCTGTGTCCTTGGTCATTGTGCACTTTTCCAACATGACAATGATCCAAAACACACATCTAAGGCCACGGTTGTATTTCTGAAGAACAGAGTGAAAGCAATTCAGAGGCCAAATATGTCTCCTGATCTGAACCCAATCGAACACCTATGGGGAAGTCTGAAGAGACAAGTTAAGTATCACTCTCCATCCAGCATCCAGGCTCTAAAAGAGGTCGTTCTTGAAGAATAGAAAAAGATAGATGTTGCAATATGTCACAAACTTGTTAATTCCATACCTAGAAGACTTACAAATCATGGAGGTAATACAAAATACTATATGTAGTAGTTTGTGTTGTGGGCTGTATTCATATTTGCAACAACTAATTTGAGTAAAACTGAAGATTTTGCAATCTAAGTTATATTATTAACCTTACTTGCATGTAATGAGCTAAACAAATGTTCTATAACACTCAGTTTTGTCATATATATTGCATATATATTGTACATTCATACCAGTTCCTGCTCTCAAGGAGCTTACAATCTAAAGTATACAGTATATATATTGGATTGATAGACATGCATACATGCAAACTATAATGTTGACAGGTTTCCAAAGTTTAATTTATTGACCTCAGCTGCGTATATTTTAATTGAAAGGAACAGAAAATATTTGAGCTTCTCCACGTTTGCATGAATTCAGGATAAAGGGTTAAAATCTCCGTGGTAACCTGTACTGACTTGTGCTTTTAGGCTGAAGCTGCGCTCATGTAATTATATTTCAGGGAGTGGAAAAGAACGATATGTGGGGAGAGAGGTGTCGCTTTTGTTATCAGCCAGCTGGGTGTCTTTCAAAACTGATGACTGAAAGTTAAAGGCGGGCGTATGGCATGTTTATGTGAGCAGGCATGTCCATTTGAAACTCATTTGTCTAACTTCTTTTTGGGTTACATACAATTTCATGCTGTCTACATTAATCCTGAAGTCATTTAGAGAATTTCAAACCATTGGTGTCCTGCTGGTGACAGGTACAAAAAAAATCAGTGCAAGTTGTATACTACATTAGCAAAAGCAAAGCCAGAAAGCAGAGTTTTAAATGTAAATTAGAGATAATAGCCTAGTAGCGTCAATGCTTAGTTTGAATAACAAACACTCTCTAGCATATAAGAAAAGACTAAAAGTTTATGTACAGTTGCTAAATATTTAGAAAGTCAATTTTCCCTTGTTAGCTATAGCCAGATATTCAAAAGGTTGCAGGTTGTGTGGGAAGTCAATTTCCAAAACCCTAGTGTGCTACATCCAGTTTTGTGTCTAGGTACTGTGTAGGAGGTCAGTTTGAATTATTAGCTATAGCTAGAAACCCATTTGCTATATGGGAAAGTTTCCACTTATTAGTTGTCACTGCTTACAAAACCTGGCCAGAGGTACACTGGTTCATTTTGATTTGGAGCCCATGGTAATCCATTGTAGTTATAGCTCCTTCATTGCAACAACTTTATTGAGTTACTGAAAAGGGTACAAAGTTCTAAATGGTTCATTTGCTTTATCCCCCTACAGTATTGCTATGGCTTCTGAGAGCAGCAAAAAGTTTAATAATATGGAGATCATGGAGTGTACAATAGACTGTGCAATTACCAACATTAATCAACATGGTGAGAGTGGAGATCAGAATGGCTGGGGAGTGGTACTAATGGTCTTTAGAGGCACTGGAAGAAACCATAGCACAATTTTAGGAATGTGTAGATATGGGTTTTTAGCTTTTATAACAGGTTTGCTTTCAACTTGTGTGGGCAGCTGAATACTGAATCTTTGCTTAATCCTACTGATAACATTCACAGCAATAGAGAAAACTAATGAGGCAAGGCATATAAGACTCTGCATAACATGTTTATTCTATGGCATCTCTAACTACAGCATACCAACTGCAAAAATGTATTACTACTTATGACAAGCCAACATACCGTATACCAGAGTTGTCCAGAATCACTACAAAAAAACCAAAACAATCACCACTATAAACCTATATCTGAGCCTGTGTCATATGACTCAGACTTAATAAATGAAATATGGCTGACCTTTTGAGTAACTGTGCATAAAATCTATAATCTCTGCAAAATAATGTGTGCCATATGCCTCGAAAAGATTTCGTTTTCTTTGAAGTCAGAGGGGTTAATCCATATATACAGAAAAATGTGCCTATTGTGTCTGACTTTCTATCATTAAGCACTAATTATTTCTAGTGTTATCTGCAGTTACAGATAAGATTTCCATTAGAAAATATAAATGGAAAGAGGTCTAAAAAGGAGAATGGGTAATTATTGAAGATAGGGAATCACAGCATTATTCAGCTGAGGTATAGCTGACAGAGTGTTAAGTTATGTTACAGCAGTCCAATTATGGCTATTGCCAGTCATATACAGATCAATCCTATATAGAATAAACTTATGGTTCATTGTGTCCATGTCCTCAAGAGGGATACAGTGTGATGTCATTGTGTTGGCCATAAGGTGGTGTCATTGACTAAGCGTACTCTTTATGTTTTTTCTTTGCATCAGAAGGCTTTGTTATATAGCTGAGGTCCATCACTTAAAGAGACATACAGAGAATCCCAAATCCATCTTTAGTTCAGTCTTTACAACCCCTATTTTCTCCCCTTTTCCCAAATATGTTTTTTTCATGATTCAAACAAGGGGAATTCTCTTAGATGTGCCAGAGGGGGCAATGGGGGTGACAACAATCCAGATTTATTTATACCACACAGTAGAGGAAGGAATATAACAGGCCTCCATTAGAGGAACCCGCCCGGAGGGTAAGAGCTAAATTCCTTCCCATTCATTTTTTATTGTTAACCAATGGAAACTACTGTTGAGCTTCTCTTTATCTTCTTTGTTCCAGTTAATGATTCTAGCCATTATTGTTGTACTATATTATAAATGAATGGAGGCCCAAGTCCCTTCTATCTTCTTCCTGCAGAATCATACAACATTACAAATGGGATCCAGGGAAGTATATTTATTTTAATTCTATGCATTTTTCCCAACCATGTTAAAGACAATAAAATTCTAATATCTCATGTTCAATTGCATAGTCTGTAAAAGTGGAGGACTAAAGTGTCTAGTAATCATTTGTAAGTTTGATGTAATTTCATGCTGCTTCCATTTAAAAGGGAAATAAATTAAATATCATAAATGTTATGATTAATATCTCAGAGTTAGTAAGGTTTACCTTAATATTTACCTTAATATTCAAAAATCACTGAATCTTTTTTTTGAGATTGTATTGCAAAAAAAAAACAAATGTTAATCAGTGAATATGGCCTATTCATGATATGTGGATCATATCTGGACACCCAGATGAATACTGATGAATATCTGTATTCATCCTGATCTTACAAGCAATAATACAAAAAATAGAGGTGACAAGGGACAACCATGTCTCATATCATTTTGTCTCATACCATTCTACTGTACAAATCTAGGAGAAAGGATGTTATTAGATGTAGCCCTTGCTGATGGGCTATTATATATCATGAAAATGAATGCTAGCATGTTGTTACCTAATCCCAGATGTTGTAGGTCTTTGTCCTTGAAAACTCAATCTATTCTGTGAAAAGCCCTATGGGCATACCTTGACAGGACCAAGCATGGAGTGTTAGTGTGTTGCATTCTATGATATCCACAGAAATATTTAAATCACAATATGGCAGGTGTAGCACTTATTGCCTGAAGTATTGAATAAATCACAACTCCTTTTTAACCACTTTTCTACCTCCATATTGTAAAAAAAAACAAAACATAGAGTAAGTGCTGTTAATTTCAGTGACATTTTTAAACTTCACTCCAGAAATAGCATTTGGGAGGAAAGTGCGCCTGTTAATGACGATGAACCAAGCCATCCTCAGAAGACCCCATTCACAGGCTCAGTGTGCAAAGCCAATCTGAGGTGCTCTGCACCTTCTTATTGTTGTGATTGGTAGAAAGACAAACACAGCACTCTCAGATGCACTCTTAATTGTGTTTTACATTGGTGAACCCTACCCCTTCCTCTTGCAACAGAAGGGGAGAACCAAGAACTAATGAATGAATGAGTCATTTGTTAGTTCCTCATGTAAACACAAATGGTGGCAGCAGTAAGGACAGGTTTATTTTTAACCTTTTTACTACCCCTTCTGTGGACAGTACATTAACTCCTTCCCCGCCTTCTCCCTCTGTATATGGCTTGTATGCTGTATCTAGTACACCATTACCAAGATCCATGTTTTAACCTCTTCAATGCCAGCATGTTTCTTAATTTCCAAAAACATTGTGGCAAACAATGAAATCACCTTGGGGTGTCTACTTTTCAAAAAGGTGTAATTTTGGGGATGTTCGTACTGGTTTGACATTTTTGTTTTAACAGAAAGTAAGGCAAACAGTTCTTTTTGAAAGTTTTTTTGGTCTTTTTTTTTTGCTATATTAAAGATCACCAAATGAAAGTTCTACCTGCTGCAAACAAAAAAAATAATATAAAATATTTAGTCAAAGTCTAACAGCAAAAAAGGCCCAGTAATGCATGGGTAATACAGGCCGGTACTCAAGTGTTTAAAGATAATCTGTCATGGCTGTTTTTTTGTTATGTTCAATCAATCACAATGTCCATAAATTGCAGTCCCAACATTCGCTCTTGATTATCCTCTTTATATAACACAGTGCAGCAGGTGACATCCGCTCCCCATGAGACACCACACTCATCAATATTAACTGTCTCTTAGTTTACTGATCTGCACAGATTGCATGATTCTTTCCTTCATAGATGATTTTCCAACCCAGAATAATAATTTCTGCATCAGCAATCAATATCCACACATTTACCTCCAATGAAAGAACCAAGAGCTTCAAACTGTTCAGAAATCTGAACAGCCAGTTCCCTAGTTGGTGTCAGAACCAAAGCATAGAGCCTCTGAGGACCTTCCAGCAAAGTCTGAAGAATACGTAATGTAAAGACACCCATCTATTCACAGCCTGTTTCAGCAACCACAAAGTTTTCCCATCAAGTGTTTCTTCCAGCTATGACTGGAGTAAACACTTGATGGGAAAGCTTTGTGGTTTTATCAAAAACAGGTCATGACATCATTGCTTTATCTGAAACAAGCTCTGGTAATTAAGAGTTAAATCTAATTTTTCACAGTCTGGATTTACAATGCAGCCCTATGTGGCAATAAATAGTCTAGATTTTTAACACATTTGCCTCAAAATGGCCAAGCTCTAAAGGAGTTCCGGGCTCAGGAAAACTCTAATTTTGATTGAACTTCATTGCATGTTCAACAGGAACTTTCACCGACAAATCCCTTCATTCTATTCACAGCTACTATAATTTCTTCCCTGATAAGAACAGTATGAGGCAAGCAAATTGACATACTTGAATAACACACATCCTCTCATCCAGCCAGAAGCCTAGGAGGAAAGAAATTAGATAATTACATTATTACTAGATTGCATCTAATTTAGGTAGAAATGTTATTTCAAGGTCTTTCTCCAAGGAATTTTTTTAAGCAGTTTACAAAATTTCTGATTCTTTAAAATATTTTCAAACACATTTACCTATGTATTAGTCAGTGAAAGTGATAGTTCAGGTAGTTATTCAGAAAATGTGTTGTGTGGCCTTTTGTGCGTTGTTTCTGCTGACAATCTAGCCACTGCTGCCCATGAGTCTCTGGGTGCTGACCACTAGCCAAAGAAGTTGTATATACAGTATATGTGTGGAAAGGATCATAAATTTTACTGGTGGGTCACCAACCCAAAAATAAACACAAAGTAGAAAAAAGGAAAAATAACGGTAATAGCTAAACACTACAGCTATATAAAACATCAACGTTTATTTACAAAACTGATATAAAACACCCAGGCAACTGGGTTTACAATTCATATAGGTCACATACTGTAGATATTCACAATAAAAACTCGTGTTTCATCAGAGCAATAATGTCATAGGTTTCACGTCAACCCATTTCACGGTGATAAACCGCTTCCTCTGGACTTCATATTTCCATATGACAGAATATACACACAAATTGCTTGTTTCTTAAAGGTAAAAAAAAATAATATTACAGTCATGCATAGGTACATATACAGTTACAATTCTTTCCAAAGGTTTATAAATAGGAGTGTTCTTACCAACAGGATAGGGGGAATAAATTAAAAGTTTTTATCATTATCATTTTTTTCACACAAATAGAACTTTCTTTACTCGCCACTGGGTGTTTTATTTTTTGTGCTATAAACAAAAAACAGCAAAAAATGTGAAAAAAAGTTTTTCTTTGTTTCTATTATAAAATTTTGAAAACAGGTAATTTTTCTCCTTCACTGATGTGCGTTGCTGAGGCTGCACTGATAGGCAGCACTGATGGGCACTGATAGGCAGCACTGATGAGGTGGCAAGGATAGGCAGCACTGATAGACACTGATATGCAGCACTGAAAGGCGGCATTGATAGGTGGCACTGATGAGCTGGCACTGATGAGTCAGCACTGATGATGCTGCATTGATATGCAACAATGATGGGCACTGATAGGCGGCACTGATGGGCAGCATTGATGGGTGGCACTGATGGTCACTGACTGGCGGCACTGCTGGGCACTAATGGGTGGCACTGATGGGTGACACTGATGGGGGCACTGCTGGGCACTGGTGGGTGGCACTGCTGGGTACAGTTGGGTGGCACTACTAGGCACTGATGAGCACAGCTGGGTGGCACTGCTGGGCATTGATGGGCAAAGGTGGGTGGCACTGCTGGGCACTTGTGTGCAGCACTGCTGGGCATAGGCGGGCAGCACTGCTGGGTGGCACTGATGGGCATTGATCATCAGTTCCCTGTGAAATCGTGAGGAAAGTGCAGCCGATAACCGGCAACTGCATTTACCCGGTGATCTGCTGTGTCACTGGACACAACTGATCATGTGTTAAGGGCTGCTGTGATTGACCTTTTACCACATCACATGATCAGCTGTGTCCATAGGACACCGCGATCAAGGAGATCGCAGGGTGTGTGCCCCCGGGGGTGCGTGGGAGGGCACCTTCTGGGAGGACGTCATATGACACCCTCCCAGAACTGGACAACCACACTGTAGCTGTCATTCGGCTATAGCCTGGTTGGCAAGTGGTTAATTGTTTTGCATACCAAAATGCTTTGAGCACATACGGCATCTTAGTTTAGTAATTTGTTTTTTAACCACTTCTAGTCCCACATGTAAAAAACATCATTGCATTGCTAGGAAACTACACTATGTGCGCAATTATTAAACAAGTAAGGTTTTTTGACCAGATCATAATTTTTATGCATATTGTCCAACTCCAAGCAGTATAAACTTGAATGCTTATTGGATTTAAGCATGTCAGGTGATGTGTATTTGTGTAATGAGGGAGGGTGTGGTCCCAAGGAGATCAACACCCTATATCAAGGTGTGAATAATTATTAGGCAGCTTCATCTCCTCATTTTTGCAAAATGGGCCAAAAAAGAGATTTGTCTGGCTATAAAAAGTCAAAAATTACAAAATGTTTTTTAGAAGGATGCAGCACTCTTGAAATTGCTAAGATATTGGGAACTGATCACAGAACCATTAAACGTTTTGTTGCAAATAATCAACAGGGTTGCAAGAAACGTGTTGAGAAATAAAGACGCAAATTAACTGCCAAAGATTTGAGAAGAATCAAACTTGAAACTACCAGGAACCCATTATCCTCCAGTGCTGTCATATTCCAGAACTGCAACCTACCTGGAGTGCCCAGAAGTACATGATTGTGATTTGAAAACTCTGTCTTCAGATATTTCTTGGTCCAGTCTTAACATTTCAACTTATGTGTCTTGTTCAGTGGAGGTTGGGTTTCAGCCACCCTAACCTAGGCCATGTCTCTGAGCACTGAACACCTTGTACTTCTGGGCACTCCAGGTAGGTGGCAGTTCTGAAATATGTCAGCACTGGAGGATAATGGGTTCCAGGTTGCTTCTAATTTGATTCTTCTCAAATCTTTGACAGTTAACGTGCGTCTTTTTTTCTCAACATGTTTCTTATGACCCTGGTGACTATTTGCAACAAAACATTTGATGGTTCTATGATCACACCCCAATATCTTAGCAATTTCAAGTGTGCTGCATCCCTCCGAAAGACTTTTTACAATTATTGACTTTTCAAAGTTAGTTAAATCTCTTTTTTGGCCCATTTTTCCTAAGGAAAAAAAACTGCCTAATAATTATGCACACCTTGATATAGGGTGTTGATCTCCTTATGCCACACCCTCTCTCATTACACAAATACACATCACCTGATATGCTTAAATCCAATAGGCATTGACGTTATACAGCTTGGAGTTAGACAATATGCATAAAAATAATGCTTTGGTTGAAAAAACTCACTTGCCTAATAATTGTGCACACAGTGTACTTAGAACAACCAAACACTATATATTTTTAAACCCTTGAGAATAAAATGGTGTTGCATATTTTTATGTTCCATGGTATTTGTGCCGTGGTTTTTCAAAAGCAATTTTATTGGGAAAAAAACATTTTAATAAATTTTTTTGCACAAAGACACAATATAATACCCAATTGTTTGATAGAATAATATAGAGGATGTTTCGCTGAGTAAATAAATACCAAACGTGTCACTGTTTAAAATTGTGTATGCCCCTAGAATGGTGCCAAACTATCATTGATACAATGGGCCCACTGGCATTTGAGTCTGTTTCAGTAGTGCTTATTGAACAAACTGAGCAAGGAACAGCAACCTGTTTGTGACACAGGTGCAGAATGCTGCCCATCAGTGCCGCCTATCAGTGCCCATCATTGTTGCATATCAGTGCAGCATCATCAGTGCTGACTCATCAGTGCCAGCTCATCAGTGCCACCCATCAATGCCGCCTATCAGTGCTGCCTATCAGTGCCTATCAGTGCTGCCTATCCTTGCCACCTCATCAGTGCTGCCTATCAGTGCCCATCAGTGCTGCCTATCAGTGCAGCCTCATCAACGCACATCAGTGAAGGAGAAAAATTACCTGTTTTCAAAATTTTATAATAGAAACAAAGAAAAACTTTTGTTCACATTTTTTGCTGTTTTTTGTTTATAGCACAAAAAAATAAAACACCCAGTGGCGAGTAAAGAAAGTTCTATTTGTGTGAAAAAAATTATAAAAATTTCATATGGGTACAGTATTGCATGACCGTGCAATTGTCATTCAAAGTGTGACAGCACTGAAAGCTGAAAATTGGCCTGGGCAGGAAAGGGTCATAAGTGCCCAGTAGGCAAGTGATTAAAAAGCTATTGTTAGGTAAACAGTTGCATACCAAAACTTCTAAATTCTATCCTATTTGAAAGGGATTTTAAGACCATTGGACACAGAAGGGTTAAACAGATAAGTTGATAATCATTTGCAAAAGTTTTTAAACTAAACACCTTAGCTTAGTTTATTACTTGTGAAATCTAGAGAGGATACTAGGTAGGTTATATCCTGGTAGTAAATTCTGGAGACCTATGATATACACAAATGAAAGTCAAGTAAACTTACCTTTCCTTTTTAGTACAAATGCTGTTCCCTAAGAAGGCATCATTTGTCCCAAATGAAAAAGACTGCATACTATCCTTCAATTTACTTTTCAGTTACTTCAATTAGTACATATTCATTTGTTGCAAAGTGCACTTTTAAAAGCAGCCAGTCTAGCCAAAAGCACAAAGAAAGCATAAGTAACCAACGGCAATATTTACCTCTAAGTGGTCTTCTTACAAGGATTCCCAATCATAGTTTCATAATCCTTTCATCATAAGCTTGATCATCATCTTTCAGTGTAGTCAATTAGCCCACCTGGATTTGCTTTTACCTTTAAATAAAGGGAGATGACTGATTTGAAAAAGAACACATTTGAAAGCTTTTGTGTTCGAAAACAATTATGATTGAACAGGGGATATATACTGGTAGCTGTTTGTTGGTCAGATAGATTCTTCCACCCAGGTAATCTGGATAATAATAAACTGAACACTAAAAGACCATTAATTTCATTACAGATGTGAACATGAAAGAGAAATCCAGGCATGACACATCATTAAACCTATTAGCAGAACTGCAGCCAAAACTCTTCTCTTTTTTAATTCTGTATTCATTTTTGTAACTCAAACAAGAATAGACAAAAATATGAACAGACTGGTACATAGCAAATGAAAGCAGGCATAAAAGAAATGTAATGGAAAGTAATACATAGAAGCCCAAGTTGGGTATTCATTACAAAGGATGACATAGATGGGCATCTTAAGTAGTATGAAACATCAAGAAAAACTCACAGGGTATCTGTGCAGCTTTTCTGCTTGCATCCAATTTTCCATGTGATGTCTACATGCCAATTACTCAAAATGCAATGTCGTTGATTTACTAAAACTGGAGAGTGTAAAATCTGGTGTAGTTCTGTATAGAAACAGCTTCCATGTTGTTTTTTGCCAAAGCTTAAAAGTGTTACTAAACACAGGACCCTGTATTCTGGTCTCCCACAGTATACAGAACATGGAAATTCAATTATTGTAATAAATATAAACTGCTAAATACCAGTACCACCCTACTAGTTTAGCCAGGGGGAGCTAAACTCCAATGGTTAGCTAGGGGCTGAGCAGCAGCCCAGGTGTAATAGCCAGAGGGGGGTCAAATTGTGGTCAGGGCTGAGAGGCTCTGCAGGCAAGACCCTCTGGAATTTTCTCCTGCTCTAAGGCTTTTGGAGGAATGCCTTATAGGCAGTGGGTGGATCTGAGGAGTGGCTTGCTGCACTCTTGAGGGTTCCAAGCCAATTCCCAACAAGAAGTTTGGAAGGGGCTGAACACCCTTAAAAAGCGTTGGAGCCTGCTCAGTGGCAGGAAAGTCGGGTGGAAGAGTGAGAGAGGAAGAAGTAAGGCTGTGAGGAAGAAGGCTGCCAGGAGGCCTAGTGGGATGGATTCTGCTTGTGAGCCTGGAGTCGGAGAGGTGGAAAGCTTGGAGCTCACTGGCCCCCAGAGAGAGGACTATCTGTATGGCAGGGAAGGAGCAGCCCAGTTGATAGGCCTGGTAGCAGCAGCCAACCCATAAGATGTACAGGAGAAGATCCGAGTGAGTACACCTTCACCCTCCCGGGCAGATAGGGGATGGAGCACAGTGGTGGGAAACCATAATTAGCCTCCTACTAGTGACTGCTCTTCTCTCTAAAGGGACAGGAGCCATATCCCCTTCTCAGGAATACCTCCAGATTTCTGGGTGAACAGGAGAAGTTAATCTAGGGTCTGGGGTGGTACATCAAGGAGATGCTGGCTAGCTCTCCAACAGAGACTGTACTGCAGAGTAAAAGCTTGTGAATAGTTTCAGGAAGTTTGTTCTCGGTCGTCGGTTAACTTGGGCATCCTATACCCCCCTTACCCTATCCCAGTTCTAAATCCCCTTAATAAATCTAAAAAAACAAGCTCAAGGACTGAATTCTGATTCTGGATGCAAGCTTGTGTGGAGATGCAGATTGCCTGGCTGTGCTGGACTAAAGGGGAACCCAAATCCTTAGCAACCCCCAGGGGGGTTGTGCTACATACCTTTTCTCATCAGCAGCTAGAGCAGTCTTGTGGCTTCTATCAGTGTCCATCAGAGTACTAATTAAAGCTTTTAGGAGGAGTTTCCATTCTCCTCTCACTCTCCTATGAGGCTGCAGGACCCCTGACTCTCTATGTGGACAGTGCTGATTGGCCCTGTGCTGGTCACATGCACTCTCCCAAGAAAAAAAAAGACTCTCTAGCAATACACACCAAACTGAGCATGTGTAGCTTGCCCCCAAGGCTCTGTTCTATCAACAGATGAGTTGGGGGGCAGTAGAAGAAGGGGAGGGTCAGAGAAGACAGGATCAAACATTCTTTTTACACAATACAGAGGATTAACCCCTTAAGTAGCACAGTGAGTATAACAAGCATGTTGTACTGCATATACAGACTGATTTTACTGTTGTGGGGTTAGCAACAATTTAATTGAACAAGCTCAAGTAAGAAACTGATTGGCTTGCACAGCTGCACCAGATTTACAGCTTATTAAATCAACCCCAGTGTGAACCAATTCAAGGTGTAAAGGTTTTATTTGTTTCAAGAATCAGAATATAAGGTGAGGGTCTGGGGAAAATGGGATGATAGACAGAAGCACAAGGGATGACAAAGAAATGTGATAAGAACAGAGGGGAATATGAAAGGGGGCAGGGTACAGTTGGTGGACATTGATCTCCCTAAGGTGGGGCAGAGGTCAGCGGCTGCCCCCACGACACATAATGTCTCATCAAAGTGAACCTGTCTTAAAAATATATCACATTGGGGACTTTTTGATGTAAATAAAGTTTTTGTATAAGTTTTAGAATAAAAAAAATAAAAATAAAGTTACATCCAAGCACATAACTCCCCCCCCCAAAAAAATGAGCCTGCCCTGCCTCCACTTGCATGCATACGCAAACATGAATGTAATAATGAATAATAATTCTAGGGCCATTATTCACAGGTAATTACAAAATGATGACCTGTTGGGGCTTTAACCTCCTTAGCGGTATGATTATTTCAGATTTTTGGTGCTGAAAGCGGTACCATTATTTTGCATGGAAATATGTAGTTTTTTTTATTGTAGGCCTGTCATTTTTAGGAATAACTCACTGAAATCTGTCCGAACAAGAGTCTAGTAAACATCCCGGGTATGATAAAACTTGAAACACAAAATCATAAATGATAATTTAATAAATAATCATAAAAAATAATAATATAATAATAAATGTAATTCAATAATATAATCAAACCAAAAACACTGAAATTTGAAATATAGCGCCAAGTTCGCACATCGCTGAGCAAAGTCACAAAATCGTTTTCAGTGTCTGATGACAATTTTCCCCACAAATCATTATCATTCAATTCTGCAAGTGGTTCTGATTTACTATCACTGTTCTCTAGCTGGTCTAAAACCGATTTTTATCTAAAGGGGCGCTTTTTGGACGCCATGGACTTTTCCCAGTTTCCAGGCAGAAAAAACAGTCAAAATGCAGTCAGGGCACTGGACAAATCACTGGACAAATCAGTAGGGACAAAATGTATGTGAAATACTTTGAAACAGCAATGTTTTGCTATGTAATAATCGTTTTAAAAAAAAATTACATTTTAAAAAAATTTCAAATTTTCCGCCGGTTCCGGCGCCTGTACGTCCCGACGTCACAGGGACAGGAACATGGAAGCCGGATGCCGGCATGGGCCGGAGGAGATGGCCGGGGATGCTGCAGGGGACACATCGCGGGAGCGAAGGACAAGGTAAGCTCTGCAGGGAATCCCTGAGCAACGCCGCATGGTATGCCTGAGTGTAGCTCCGGGTTACCACTTTTGGTACTGAAATTTTACCCCGAGCTACACTCGGGCATACCACCAGGGAGGTTAAATGTGTCGCCTATGTAAAATAAAGGAAATATAGGATGCCAAAGTTCATCATAGTTTTGTCCTTGCACGCAAATTTGAAGCTTGGCATTCTAGGTATCTATTTACTCAGCATATCCTTAAAATGTATATTATACAAAATGGCTAACATATTGCATTTTCGTGCTCTAAATTGAACTTTAATATATTTTTTCCTCAAATTTTGTGCTCGATAAACATTTCACAAACATTTTGTAACTTAAACAAATTTAACTATCACCAATTTATTCACCAGGGTGTCTGCTTTCAGAAAATATGAAATGTTCCAGGGTTTAAATAATATTCAGCTCTAAAAGAATTATTTAAACATGCATGCAAAAAACTCAAAATGGCTCTGGCGGCGAAAGTGTTAAAGTCCATCTGAACCTTCAGTTTAAACAAGCTAAATTATTTCAGATGTATTAAAATAGGTGTTTGTTGTTTTTGAAAAGCATCCATACAAACAGTTTTCAACACAAAAATCTTCTTGACTACGCTACTTTGATGCAGGATGTATTCAATATCAAGCTCACTGAATGCACTTTGAATGGTAAGGTAACTATAGCAGTCCAGAAACAAGGATTACACAGTTAAAACAATGAAGTATCAAGTTATTATTATTATACAGGATTTATATAGTGCCAACAGTTTCAAAATAAAATGGGGAAATACAGCAACAATACAGTCCAATACAGGAGAGTTAGGAGGGCCCTGCTCCTTGGAGCTCACAATCTAAGAGGGAGGGGCTGGTGGTACAAAAGGTAATAACTGTAGGAGATGGACTGGTAGAAGGAATAGAAGATTCCGTTATTAGCTGATGGCAGGATAGGCTTCCCTAAAGAGATAGGTTTTCAGAGATTGCCTAAAAGTGGGCAGAGTAGGCAATAGTCTGATAGATTGGGGTAGAGAGTTCCAGAGGATGGGGGAGGCTCTGGAGAAGTCCTGGAGATGAGCAAGTAGATCCAGCCTTATATTGTGTAGGTATACTGATGATTTTTATTCTAGTTGGATTTCTTGTTACCATTGTTTTATTAGTTGGAAGCAGGGGTGGACTGACAACTCATGGGGCCCCGGGCAATAGGGGATCATGGGGTCCCTGTGTCCTTGCCCAAACTCAAAAAAGCCTATGAAAAAGGTACCAGGGGCATCTCATGGGGCCCCCTACTGACCCCGGGCCCTCGGGCAGTGCCCGAGTTTCCAAATGGTCAGTCTGCCCCTGGTTGGAAGGCTTCCAGTAAGACAATGTACTATAATTTTCTCTATTTGGCTATAACTTGGTGTACCATATAAACCTGTGACAAATGAAAAAAGGTTATTTCTCTTAATGTAACCCGGTATGGTTGGTGTCAGGCTCTCTCCATGGGGGTAGAGGGCCAGATGGCGGCCAATGTTTGTGTTGCATAGGGCAGAACAAAACCTAAATACACCGCTGACTATGGTGACATGTTTTGCTCTGGTGTCAAGCTGTCAGGAAGGCCGAATCCACTAAGGGCTCATTTACACCACAATCTCTGCATTTAGTTGCCCCGCATACACATTTACATGTGTTTGTAGCTTGTTTGAAGTGCATTTGCTGTGCGTTTTCTGGCATTTTTTTAACGTGTGTTCCGAGCATTCATGTGCATTCCAATATGTTTAAATTCTAAAAGTGCAACATTTCTTTTACTTTTTTAAAGGATATATCCACCTTTCAGCAAAAAATAATAAATGCATAATTTTTTTGCAGGTAAAAAATGTGAATTTATTATTTTTTGTTTTGGGAGCCTGTAAAGCATTGCACCAACGTTCAGCCGATTGCTGTTTCCTGCAGACCTTTTCACTGTATTTGCTTCTTTGTACCTCCTCCAGGGAAGCTCATACATACTGACAGAAAGACTCAATGAACTACCACAGCGTTCACAGTGCTCACAGCACCATGAGAATTGCAAGCCAACAGCCGCAAAAGCTGTTGAGGCTTGTAGTTTTCTCATTCACAGAACACTGTGAATGAGTGAAGCGGCTGGGTGGGCATAGCCCCGCATGGCCACATTTTTTTAAATTGTGACAGCTAGGAGGAGCAGATCTTCGGCTAGCTGTCAAAACAGGGTGTCGGGAGAAGGGGTGCTTGGGCTGATCCGTTTGTAACTTATTATATGTTTCACACGAAAGGTGAACATATCCTTTAAACTGACATGACAGCACCACAATGGTGTAAACTAGGCCCTTTGAAATATAAATTTTTCTTGAATATGTTTGTAATGCGTTTAAAAACATGTTTGTCTGTATCTGGAGTAAACAAGCCCTTTAAGAGAAGCAGTGGATAAATCTCCATAAGCGGAGCTTGTTTTGAAGACAATTGTACAGATGAGATTTTCTCACTTTGGCTAATTTTCCTTTCAATTTTCTTTCAGTCTCCATGAAAGGAAGTGAGAAAAAAATCTCTCTAATGGGAACACAGACAGAAACAAGATCTGAAAGATTCTAAATATTCCCTGTTATAATCAAAATTAGGGAAAAAAATATTGTTTTTGCTGTAGACCCATTGAAAGGGTTAGTCCACCTTTACTGACATTTGCCCCAAACTTACCTATGCATTACAGCATCCTCAGTATATTGCTACACAGTGCCCCATTTTTTAAAGGAATGCTTACTTTTTCAGCTGCTCATTTCACTGCCCTCTGATCTCCATCTTGCAGATGGCAGGGTGTATTGAGTGTTGGATGCGTAGGCCCAGAAACTCATGAATGCTGAGTTGACAGCATGAGTTGAGAGACAGCAAACTGTGTATGCATGGGTAGGGAATGAAGCTGAGTGCTTGTTCATGAGTTTCTGAGGCTGCGCATTAGTACCTCCTGCCATCTGAAGAATGAAGAGGGAGGGCATGAAATGAGCAGCTGAAAAAGTAAGCATTCTATTAAAAAACAGATCACTGCATAGTAATGTATGGCGGATGTTGTAATGCTTGGGGTTGTTTTTGGCAAAAGTCAGTAAAGAATTCCCTGTACAAATAGTAACATGTACAAACATATAGATAATGTATAATAGTGTATTTTATCTAGGGTGGTTTCAGTCTCATGAATTCCATATAATAAAGAATCGTAGTTGGAAATACACCAGACATTCATCCAATTTTCATTCCATTTCTGTCTTCTCTCGAGACGTGGACAATATGATCTTTTTCTGCCAAGAAAGGTTGAATATAAAATTACCTCTAAGCTGGACCTAGTTCATCAGCCGTTCACGCTGCTGACTGTACATTCCCTTCCTGCTGCTAAGTACAGATAATAAAGGTATAGGTTGACTCTTATTTTCAATCTCTGTATGTATAATAGCTGCAGTCCACTGAGTAGACTCGGGAGGATTATAGGAAATGTTAAACTTTATCCCTCAAATCTCCCTTCAGGATTTGCATTACATGTGAGCAACAGAACTGGAGGCTTGCATTGGCATTTAAGTCCAAGTACATTTTATTACATTCTCCTTAAGCCTTGTAAAAGCAGGAAAGTACCGTATTTTCCGGCGTATAAGACGACTGGGCGTATAAGACGACCCCTTACTTTTCCTGTTAAAATATAGAGTTTGAGCTATACTCGCCGTATAAGACTACCCCTCTTCCAACGCACACCAAATAAAAATGAAAAAACATCAAATTTGATTTCAATATGGTATGGTATTTCAGTATGGTATTCCAATGATGGGGTGCTATTCCTCCCACTGACACCAATGATGATGGCTACTCCTCCCACTGACATCAATGATGGGGTGCTATTCCTCCCACTGACACCAATGATGAGGCACTACTCCTCCCACTGACACCAATGATGGGGCACTATTTCATCCACTGACACCAATGATGGGGCACTATTCCTCCCACTGATACCAATGATGGGACACTATTCCTCCCACTGACACCAATGATGGTGCCCCATCATTAGTGTCAGTGTGTGAGGAATAGTGCCCCATCATTAGTCAGTGGATGAAATAGTGCCCCATCATTGGTGTCAGTGGGAGGAGTAGTGCCTCTTCATTGGTGTCAGTGGGAGGAATAGTGCCCCATCATTGGTGTCAGTGGGAGGAATAGTGCCCCATCATTGGTGTCGGTGGGTGGACTAGTGCCCCATCATTGGTGTCAGTGGGAGGAATAGTGCCCCATCATTGGTGTCAGTGGGAGGAATAGTGCCCCATCATTGGTGTCAGTGGGAAGAATCGTGCCCCATCATTGGTGTCAGTGGGAGGAATTGTGCCCCATCATTGGTGTCAGTGGGAGGAATAGCAGCCCATCATTGGTATCAGTGGGAGGAATAGTGCCCCATCATTGGTGTCAGTGGGAGGAATAGCGCCCCATCATTGGTGTCAGTGGGAGGAATAGCGCCCCATCATTGGTGTCAGTGGCAGGAATTGCGCCCCATCATTGGTGTCAGTGGGAGGAATAGCGCCCCATCATTGGTGTCAGTGGGAGGAATAGCGCCCCATCATTGGTGTCAGTGGGAGGAATAGCGCCCCATCATTGGTGTCAGTGGGAGGAATAGTGCCCCATCATTGGTGTCAGTGGGGAGGAATAGTGCCCCATCATTGGTGTCAGTGGGAGGAATAGTGCCCCATCATTGGTGTCAGTGGGAGGAATAGTGCCCCATCATTGGTGTCAGTGGGGAGGAATAGTGCCCCATCATTGGTGTCAGTAGGGAGAATAGTGCCCCATCGTTGGTATCAGTGGGAGGAATAGTGCCCCATCATTGGTATCAGTGGGGAGAATAGTACCCCATCATTGGTGTCAGTGCAGAGGAGGAATAGTGCCCCATCATTGGTATCAGTGGGGAGAATAGTACCCCATCCATGGTGTCAGTGGGGAGGAGGAATAGTGCCCCATCATTGGTATCAGTGGGGAGAACAGTGCCTCATCGTTGGTGTCAGTGGGGGAGGAACAGTGCCTCATCGTTGGTGTCAGTGTGGAGGAGCAATAGTGCCCCATCGTTAGTGTCAGTGGGGGAGAGGAGCGGCTGCTCCTTCTTCCAGTTCGGCCGCTCGATTTTCGCGGGGCCGCTCGTCTCCGCCTCCTCGCCGGTGATTGGTCGCCTCTGTGCCTCTCCAGTGCTGGCGCCCAATCACCGGTGAGGAGGCGGAGCCTAGCGGCCGCGTGACCATCGAGCGGCCGAACTGAAAGAAGGAGCAGCTGCGCCTCCTGGACCGGATCGTCGTGGGACCGGAGCCAGGTAAGGTACAGCAGCCCCTCTGCCCACCCCTGTACTTTGTGTCCTTTGGAGGAGGAGGGGGGGGGGGGGGCGGCGCCGCGCCGCCCCTCGACGAAAAAGTGCCGCCCCTCGAAAAAGGGCTCGCACCGGCGTATAAGACGACCCCCGACTTTTCAGAAGATTTTCAGGGGTTGAAAAGTCGTTTTATACGCCGGAAAATACGGTAGATAGGAAATATTTACCTTTCATTTCTTTGCTAAGTGTTTAATGGGTTCCACATGACTGCTTTAGTTATCATGAAAAATATCCTGCAGAAGAATTAATGGTATTTACACAACAAGCTCTTAATTCTGTTTGGTACTATAGAGATGCACTAACAAGCCATGACATTCTTCTCTAACTTGGGTGCCCTGTATTATGATGTGTATTTACTGCTGCTTAAGGTCCTCCCCTTGGGGAATATTTCATCTAAAATCAATCATGCATGTTTAGATGGCTTAAGACAAGTGCATCACATATATAGCTCTTGAGACTGGAATCACATAGTCAGTGGGGTTGGAAGCATGGGTTTCAAAGTAAGAATCTTGAATTTAGCAATGCTTTACATTTAAAGAGAACCAGCCATGAAAACATTTCTGAAAGAATCTCAATATTCGCATTTAAATGATCATAAAGGCCCAGGTTTGCCTATGAAAGATTTACATGAGCCCTCCCATTTGGATAAGCCTTCTCAGTCTCAGGATAATGTTACACACCGGTAGTTAGAAGTGAGAGTTCACTAGAATGTGTAAGAAAGAAAACAACAGCGCAAAAAAAGTAATATAAATATAAATAAACATAAATATAAACACAGCAAAAGTGTCCCCGACCCCCATCTGTACCGATGTTCCCATTGAAAACAGGCAGGAGGAAGCAGCAATGGAGGGAAGGTCACCAATAACTCCAGAGCTGAGCAACAGGTAGCAGCACATATGAGAACTATGCTGGAAACTATTGCAGATTGTGTGGAAAATCCTTCCATTGGAGCATCTTTCTGAAAGGTGGAGGTCCCTATTGGCAGGATATTCATTATCCAAAAAGCTTTTTTGACTCTTAAAATTATGAGAGTCCATTACATTTGGTGAGTGCAATATATATTGGTTGTCACAGAGGGTATCAATACACTGAAGTTTCCTTTGCAGGAGATTCATCACTATTTCTTTTGGAGCACATTGGATGTGGAAACTTTTTTTTGGATTGGGACTTTATTGATTTGGACACTAATATTATTTATATATATTTTTATATATACTTATATTAAGTTGTTTTGCTGTGTTTATATTTATGTTTATTTATATTAAGTTTTTTTGCTCTGTTTTTTTCTTTCTCACACACTTTTGTTTGATTATTGGTCAACAAGAAGCAGCAGTATTGGTTGGTGAGTTAAATTTTGGCGCAGGTTTTTTGGTTGATTATTTGAAGAGTTCACTAGAAGTCTAAAGTTTGCTGATCTGTTGACTGCCAAATCTCATCAAATGGGTCAAAGAAGTGACTAAGCTCCCTTCCTTCACCTCTCCTTCCCACCTCTGTTCAAATGGGTTGAAAAAACTTTTTAAATTAGATACAGAGCATAGAGTAAGTCTGAAAGCAAGCCACTTTGGCCGTGCTCACCTTTAAAAAAGTCCATAATGCTCTGCGAAACTAGTGTCAGTGTTAAATGTTTTATATAAATGCTAGCAGATATAAAACATACATTTACAAACATATAAATCTAATGCATTAAAAATTAATACATTGAAAACATTATAATTCACTTGTCCAGAGGTGAACTTCATGAAAAAATAAATGCATTTTATAAATTGTGCTTTGTGTCTCCCCTTTATTCTGTTGCTCTAGGAAATGACTTCCAAGCACCTTAGAAGATACAAAATTGCAAAAAAAAAAAATCACCCAACTGATATCAAATAAAGCCAATAAATGTTTTCTATTAATTGCCAGTTGCCCTTTAAAACACATTAGATTTGACAGTTAAACTTGTTTGCTGAAAGTTTTGAGGTTGTCATATCAATCCAATAACTCATGTGGCTTTCATACACCCAACTTCACTGCCTTCACTTTTCTAGCGCCATATGACGAGTAGCACTAGATTTACTAAAGATTATTGGGATACAAGCTGTACTGGCAATGCTGCCATATTGGGCATGTTGAGCCCAGCCCTGGATCACCTCTTGTAAGATGTTGTACTCTATGTAAGCCCTGGGTCACACCAGTGCGACTTGTCATGCGATTTGACAGTTTCAAATTCCATGACAAGTCGCACCCTCTTTTGTGCAATGGAACAGTTCAAATTGGTGAAACTCTAACTCCATCGCCCCAATTTTGAAGATAGTTCCTGCACTACTTTTTGTGATTTAAGGAGCGACTTGCATAGACAGATGGGGCCACATTCTGCCTCAATTTCAGCTTCACTGTGGCAGTTGTCACTATCTAGGACTTCTCTTCGGGCCGGGAGTCAGAGTAGAGTATCTCCTGTCTGAGGCTTCTCATATAGGCACTTTAAGGGAGGATTGCAATAAAGCGTTCGTCCATCTAAAACTGATATTCGAGTGTTTGATGGATGCTGGCGAGTCAAACCACATGACAGTCTTGAAGACTCTAATGGTGAGATCCCTGGTCTGTACACCTGCTGTGCCCATTATATTCCCACAATCCCTATGCATAGATTCCATATCTCCACATCTGCTGTTCCCAATTTGAGGGGTTCCCACCATCCCTGTGGGAGTTCCCTCTCTTCTGTTCACCTGCTGTTCCCATTATGAGGGGTTTCCAGTATCCCTTTGCTGAGTTCCCATGTCTGTGCACCTGCTGTGCCCATTATGAGGGGTTCCCACCATCCTTGCTTGATATATACATTATTCTGCACACCAAATGCTGCCCTTTAGCAGTATATCTTCTATAGGGCGGACGGGAAGCGGTTAAACAGCTCCCACTGTTAGGACTTGTTTAGATTAGTAGTTGGGGATGGTAAAAAAGTGTGGTTTTGCTACGCTTTCACTGCCCCCAACTGCTACCTGTATTAACCATTGAGAGATCAGACGGGGTATACACATTTTGCGGCAAGGATTATACCCCCTGTCACTGCCCATGACTACCGTTTGTTGGTGCGTGTAGTTGAACTTGTTTTTGTGCTTCATCCCAGAGTTCTCCAAATCTTTCATAGAAATGGTACCAAGATCATGGCTGCAGCTCTTAATCACTTCCCATCAGGACGTCTATGTATGGACTGTACATCAGATGGGAAGTAGTTACAGAGGACAAAATCTAGTCCACGTATGAACTACATTGTAGCCGCAAAGTAAAAAAAAAAAGTCTTCCAAATGCTTTCCCAGTCCTATGATGTACCCCATGGCTTGGATTGTGACCAGCTGGGTACTTGTAAATGTCACCTACTGACCCGGCCAAGTCTTTATCTGAGTCTCAGGGAACTCTACAGGTCATTTAGACCCTGCAAGCCAGCCAAGACCTCAATGGACACAGAGCTTCATCTCCGTCGAGGGACTGTAGGAGCTACAGAACCGTGCTAAAGGTTTAGGCTGTCAAGTGCAGCACTTTATCCTGGCAAGAGTCATCAACCAGCAGAACTGGAACATTGACCTACAGAGCACTGATGCACCCAGTGTGTATACTGTTTCCAAAGCTACAGACGGTAGTTGGCAGGATTCGAACCTGCGTGGGGAAATCCCAATGGATTTAGAATCCATCGCCTTAACCGCTCGGCCACAACTACTAGGTAATGTGTAAAGTGAGGACGCTTTAGAAAAAAATGATGAATAATTTTTATTTATATTAATTTTGAATAAACAATCTACACAATGCACACAGAATCAAAACTAAATTACATGAATATTTGGTGTGACAGAAAAAGAAGCAATAGTCAGTTGTTTTACAGGGTTAGTTCACCTTCCCGAAAATACTGCCAATGCAGGTAAGGGACATCTGTGGATAATAAGAAATATGGCAGAGGGTATCCCATAAGGCCCAAAAGGCTCAGATAGATTGAAGTGGCTCTCAACATCTTTAGCTGGCCAGCAGGGATACCCCTAAGGGCTAAAGTTTTTTTTTTTTGTTTTTCTTTAACCACTCTCCCTCCTGAGGATTTACCCCCCTTACTGACCAGGCCATTTTTTGCGTTACGGCACTGCGTTACTTTAACTGACAATTGCGCGGTCATGCAACGCTGCACCCAAATTAAATTTACGTCCTTTTCTTCCAACAAATAGATCTTTCTTTCAGTGGTATTTGATCATTGAGCGGTTTTTATTTTTTCTATAAAAAAAATACCGACAATTTTGAGAAATAAAACAATATTTTTGACATTTTGCTATTAAACATGTCCAGTAAAAGAATTTTAAAAAATCACATTTTCGTCTTAACTGTAGGCCAAAATATATTCTGCTTCATGTCTTTGCTAAAAACAATCCCAATATGTGTAAATTAATTGATGTATGTGAAAGTTATAGCATTTACAAATGGTGGTATATATGCTGGGATTTTTTTCTTTAATTTTTACTAGTAATGGTGGCAATCAGCGACTTATAGCGGGACTGCAGTGGGCATTCTGACACTGGGGGGGAATTGACTTGGTGTCACTGACATCGCCAGTGACACCAATACAGTGATCAGTGCTAAACAAAGCAATGACACTGTACGAATGGTACTGGGCAGGAAGGGGTTAACATGAGGAGCGATCAAAGGGTTAATTAACTGTGTGCTGTTTCATTAAGTGCTCTGTCCCTGTGCTTCACTGTAAGGACCCTGCTTTGGATGGCTGTGGATGCTTGGCAATCACTGGCCGACATCCAGTGATTGACAGCTGCAAATGGCGGCGTGGGTAGGGCGCGTGTGTGCCCCTTACCCGGAAATGCAAAATCACGTGTATATATATATATATATATATATATATATATATATATATACAGTTGTGACCAAAATTATTCAACCCCCAATGCTGTAAAGGGGTTTAGGGACTATAGTGTACATTTGGAATTGTATTCAGAATCAAATCCTACAAGGACGTTGTAACTACCCAAATGCAACTAAAATGACATCAATTGTTTATGTAATACAGTAGTAAATGGTTCTTATGTGGTTTCTTCATTGCCACAATTATTCAACCCCTTAAAGACTACCACTCTGAAGAACAGAGGTTCATACAGGTGCTTTCCATCAGGTATTGAAAACACCTGTGGATGTCACCGAGCAGCAATCAAGCATAATAAGCACCAATTAGGCAGCTTTAAAATGACTGTGATACTCAGCTCCTTCTAGACATTTACTGGTGTGGTTACAAACATGGTGAAGGCAAGAGAATGGTCCAGGAAGACAAGAGAAGAGGTGATTTCTCTTCACAGGAAGGGCAATGGCTATAAGAAGATTGCAAAGATGTTAAACATACCAAGAGACACCTTAGGAAGCATCATTCGCAAATTCAAGGCAAAGGGCACTGTTGAAACGCTACCTGGTCGTGGCAGAAAGAAGATGCTGACTTCGACTGCTGTGCGCTACCTGAAGCGTAGAGTGGAGAGAAGTCCCCGTGTGACTGCTGAGGAACTGAGAAAAGATTTGTCAGATGTGGGTACAGAAGTTTCAGCCCAGACAATAAGACGCACACTGCGTAATGAAGGCCTCCGTGCCAGAACTCCCAGGCGTACCCCCTTGCTGTCTCCAAAGAATAAGAAGAGTCGACTGCAGTATGCCAAAAGCCATGTGGACAAACCACAAAAGTTGTGGGATAGTGTTCTGTGGACTGATGAAACAAAATTAGAACTGTTTGGGCCCATGGATCAACGCTATGTTTGGAGGAGGAAGAACAAGGCCTATGATGAAAAGAACACCTTGCCTACTGTGAAGCATGGTGGAGGGTCAATCATGCTTTGGGGCTGTTTTGCTTCTGCAGGTACAGGGAAGCTTCAGCGTGTGCAAGGTACCATGAATTCTCTTCAGTACCAGGAGATATTGGATGGAAACGTGATGCAGTCCGTCACACACCTGAGGCTTGGGAGACGTTGGACCTTTCAACAGGACAATGATCCCAAGCATACCTCCAAGTCCACTAGAGCATGGTTGCAGAGGAAAGGCTGGAACATTTTGGAGTGGCCATCGCAGTCACCAGACTTAAATCCGATTGAGAACCTCTGGTGGGACTTAAAGAAAGCAGTTGCAGTGCGCAAGCCTAAGAATGTGACTGAACTGGAGGCCTTTGCCCATGAAGAATGGGCGAAGATACCCGTAGATCGCTGCAAGACACTTGTGTCAAGCTATGCTTCACGTTTAAAAGCTGTTATAACTGTAAAAGGATGCTGTACTAAGTACTAAGATTGAATGTCACTTGGGGGTTGAATAAAACTGATAATGCTGTGAGCACAGAAAAGACATTTGTGGTTATTTCATTATAACTGTTATGTTATATTTGTCTGACCTACAAGTGCCTCTTTAATGTAAATGTAAGCAAGATGACTGAATGATCAAAAGCAATGTCAAACTGGCCAAAACACTCAATTTCAGTGGGGGTTGAATAATTTTGGTCACAACTGTATATATACGTGATTTTGAGCACCCATGTCACCCTGTAGTAGTATTTCAGCTATAGGGGCGGTCGGGAAGCAGATTATTTCCATACTGCTCAAATTAAAACAACTGACCATTCAACGTTCTTAGACTTAAAGCAGAACTTCACTCTCCTAATCAACATTGACTATTTGTAATCCTTGTGCTGCTAGCATTAGTAAATAGATAGGAAAGTATATATCAGGTTTACATGATTTAAACCTTTTTTTTTTTTTTACATTTCTTCAGTTATTTCCTGTTTTGTTTTGCCTTGGCAAATGTCATGCATCCCAGTAGTCTTCAGGAGGTATGGAGGGGTTTTCTCAGCTAAGCACACCCTCCTGCATACTTGCCTAAGCTGAGGGTAGATGGATTCCAGGAAGTGAATGCTATGTGAATCATCTGCCCTCACTCAAGATGGCCATGGCCAGAAATGCTAGCTGGTGTTTTTCAATTTGATTTCTCAATAAAATGAAACATGGAGACATGGATGGATGGGGGAGTTTGCTTTGAATATGAAAAATGAACTAAATCACTTTTTCAGTTTGCGGTGCTCAGATGCAGTGTACTTCCAGAGTAACTCATACAAGAGCAATGTTCATGGGATCATTATAGATATGGTCATATTTGTATAAAACTCCCATAAAAACATATCCAATAAAAATAAACAGGCACCCTTCTCCTTCCTTTCCATATCCCACCTCTCATATAACCAAAACACATCTACTTCCCCCTCCACCATCCACTGCCTATCCTACAACAGCACCGAAATAAAGTCTGACACTGTACAAGCCACAGCACCCATGTGAATGAGCCCCAAGACCTCATTCACATACAGAGCTTTATTTAATAGCTCAATACAGTTTTATCTTTTAGATTTAGCAGGAATTTTGTAAGTTATGTTGTGCACCTCCCATCCGGAACCGATCAGGATATCCACAGAGCTCTCCTTGGCAGTAGATACTCAATACACTGCTTGGCTAAGTGTCCCACTTTCTTGCATATATGACAGACCTTCCATTCCCTGTACTCAGTGGTCATGTCTCGTTGTACCACAAAACCAGCATTACTTCCCTGACTCACATTCTGCGCTGATCTGGCCATGAATAAAACACTTTCTGCAATGCCTGGTACTGTCCAGGGGAAAACCGCCCCATCTGTATCCAAGCTGTGAAGGGGTACTGCAACTAGCAAAGATGGCTGCTAGGTGGAGCCGTCTATGTCCTTGTAACAAAGATCCAAGGGATGTTTTTACTTCTTGGGCACATTCTTTTTTTCGTGGATTAATAGGGGTACTTTGTATCCCTTATTCACATATTGTTAAATAGATATTCCAGATTTCAATATGCCCCCCACCCATAGGCCCCTTGTAACCACCGGGCAATGTTATGAAGAAGAGGCCCTACAAGGGTCAACGATCATGTGACCATTGTGATTGATTGGATTGGCTGTCACAATGATCACATAAACGGAAGCCGGTCCCGCCGGCTACCGATGTTTTCACAGGACCGAGAGCTGTTTTTGGTGCAGAAACATTGCCCACCCAGCAGCTCATATGCGTTAAAGCCCAGCTTTTTGCCGCTGCAAATATTGGTTATTAGGGTGTAAAGGGGTTAAATGTCCCTTGCGGGGATGTAAGGATGCCAGCAGGTGCCTCTTTAAACACCTACATAAAACTCGTACATATGTGCATTTTAAATACATTTTTGGTGCATTTTCTGTGTAAATCTCTGGGGCCAAAAAAGAGCAACAACAGCAGCAAAGTAGCACTGGTACCTTTTCCAAAAGTGCAGTGCTGTTGCGCTGAATAGAAATACTTGTCATTTGTCCCTGACTTGCTGGCACAGTCCCTTTTTCAGTCATCCTTCCCACCCCTTCCAACTCCCAGGCTGTGTCCCTCTGAGCAAGGCGGCAGCTACACATTCAGTATGTGTACAGCCTTGTCAGGCTGTTGTGTTAGCATTTGGGTGGGCAGGTGGGGGCGGTAAAACTGCTACTCAGATGCTTGTTTTTACTACTGTGTGTGTGAAAGAGCTCTTTGGGGTCAATCACAGGTTGTACTTTCATACCAGCTGCACTCCTTTCTCCCTGTACTGACTATGTGCCATTGTAAACTCTGATGAATCAGCAGGGCAGTGTACAAGAGTCAGTAGGGCAGAGGACAGGGGTCAGCAGAGCAGAGAACAAGGGCTACGGGGGCAGAAGACAAGGGTCAGTAAGGCAGGGTACAGGGGTCAGCACGGCAGGGTTCAGGGAGTTAGCAGGTAAGAGGACAGGGGTTAGCAGAGAAGAGGATAAGGTCACTTCTGGCAGAGCACTCAACAGAGCTCCTCATTCCATCCCCGCACTGCAGACAACCTGGGCACTTGGCCAGTGGTGTATTTAGGTTTTTTGCTGCCCTAGGCAACACAAAAATCAGACCTTCCCCCAGACCTCCCTCCCCTGCAGAGATTCTGACAGTGACCAACACCCTTGCCTCCCCCCCCCACTTCTGTTGTAGAGCTGAAGTGATGGCACAGCTCATTGTGAATGAAGGAACCATTTTCTTGAATCATTTTACTGATTTTTTTTTTTATAAATATTTTTTTTTCAAGTCATATATAAAACATTTCTATTAAAATAATTATCTAAACAGTATTTTCTCCTTATGTAATTTATTTATTTATATATATAACTTCCTTTTCCATCCCCCCTCCCATACATCCCCACCTCTATCTCCCCCTCCCCTCCCCTCCTCCCCACTCCCTCCCACGCTCCATCTTTTTTCTTATCTCGTTAACTCCATATATTGCTATTGTTCCTAAACCCCATTCTAAACCCACTTCCAGGAGTGTTATCTCTTCATATATTTCGCCTTTGCTTTGTATTCTTCCCATCCTTTCCATTTTTTATTGTATATCTCCAACTTGTCCTCATACGTATAGTATAATCTTTCTGTCCCGGATATCTGATTTACTCTATCCATCCAATCCTCCTCAGTTGGCACCTCTCTTTTCTTCCAGTACCTGGGGATCAGACTCTTTGCTGCGGTCAAGTAATGCCATATCCCAGAACTCTTATATGCTTTCATTGAGAGTTCTGAGATATGGAGGAGACATAGTTCTGGATCCCATCCTATATTGATTTTAGTAATTTTCCCTATCAAATAAACTATCCTCCGCCAAAACACCTGTATTTCTGGACACTCCCACCACATATGATACCACGTGCCCACCTCTCGACATCCTCTCCAACACATCTGTGACATTTCCGTATTTATCCTGTGCTCCACATTAGGGGTGATGTGCCATCTATTTAAACACTTATAGTTTATTTCTACTTCCCTCATACTAATATTTTCGTGAATTAATGTGAACATTTTCCTCTGCTCCTCCTCTTCTATTTTTCTTCCCATATCTCTTTCCCATTTCTCTATGTGCATTAAATTTGTGTCAGTATCAAGTTCCATTAATATTTTGTGTATTTTTGCCATTCCGTGTCTACCATTTCCCCGTGACTTCAATATTCTCTCGAATGGATTCCAGTCTTTTCTAGTTCTTATAGGCTTTGGGAGGCTCTCAAAAAAGTACTTCAGTTGGTAGTATCTTAGTCTATCCATCTTATTAAAGACTTCTCCCGTTCTTTCCTCCATATCCTTATATGACCCAATTTCCTCACCTACCATTATGTCTCTCAGTTGTGCCTCCTGTTTTACAATCCATTTCCCTGCTATACTGTCCATACCCGGGATTAAATATTTTGTGTTCCTAAGTGGTATTAATTGTGAATTAACCCCTTTTGTCTATGTAGTAAATCCCATTCTTTTCAAACATTAAGAGTGTACATGCTAGTGCTCTCCTCTAATTCTCTGTATTGTGCAGGTACCCAAATACTTTTACTTAAACTTATTCCACTCAGTGCATTCTCAATTTTAACCCAACTTTTCTCCGGATTATGGATCCAATCAAAAATTCTCGCAATAATCCCCGCTCTATAGTATCTTCTAAAGTCTGGTACTCCCATTCCTCCTCTCTCTTTACTTCTAGTCAACGTCTCATAGCCTATTCTAGGTTTTTTATTTCTCCATATATATTTTATTATCATTTTCCTAAGTTCTTTGAAATATGCCTCTGGGATTTTGATTGGAATCATTTGAAATTGATATAATACTTTGGGGACAATTACCATCTTTATCAGGTTTATGCGCCCTATCCACGATGTATTCCCATTTCCCACCCTCCTCAGCTCCTCCTTGATCTCATTTAATAATGCTATATAATTGGCTTTATATAGGTTCTTAATTGAGGCTGATAGTTTTATTCCTAAATATTTTAATTCCTTATCTCTCCAAAGGAAAGGAAATTCCTCTTGTAGTTTTTCTTTTTCACTATTTTTAAGGTTTAAATTTTTTAAATTTCAGTCTTTGTCGGGTTAATTTTCAGGTTTGACAGTTCTCCATACTCCTTCAATGCTTTCATTAAATTTGGACATGATGTTCTGGGGTTTCCAACATAAAACATCAGATCATCCGCGTACGCCACTACCTTGTGTTCTCTATCTCCTATCTTTATTCCTTTTAGATCTATATTCTTCCTAATCCTAGACAACAAGGGCTCCAGTGACAACACATATAACAATGGAGACAAGGGACATCCCTGTCTTGTGCCGTTTGACATCTTAAAATGTTCTGATCTTCCTCCATTTACCATTATGGTGGCGGTAGGCCCTCTATATAACTCTCCAATCCACCCTCTCATTCTGTCTCCCAGACCTAACGCTTCCAGGGTATCCATCATAAAACTCCAACTTACTCTGTCGAATGCTTTCTCAGCATCTATCGACATCAGTATCATTGGGATTTTTCCTTTTTTAGCCTCCTGGATGATCATCAGTGATCTCAAAGCATTATCTCTACCCTCTCTTCCCGGGACAAACCCCACCTGATCTCTGTGTATCCACTCCGGCATCAGTTCTTTTAGTCTATTTGCCAGCACCTTTGCAAATATTTTAGTGTCTACATTCAATAGCGCTATTGGGCGATAACTTGCACATTGCGAGGGGTCTTTATCTTCCTTCTGTATCAATACTATATTGGCCTGTAGAGATTCTCCCCTCATCTCCATCCCATTCCCTAAGGCGTTCATATAGATCTTCATCTTGGGTATTAAAAGCTCTTTATATTTTTTATAATATTTAACCATATATCTGTCCGGGCCCGGACTTTTTCCTCCCGCCATGCTTTTTAACGCTATTTCTATTTTCTCTGAAGTTATTTCTTCCTCTAAAGAGTTCAGTTGTATTTCTCTTAATTTTGGTAGGCCTGCTTCCTCTAGGTATATCTTTCTTTTCCCTCTATTTACTGTTTCCGTTTTCTTAAATGTGTCCTGGGGTATGATATTATACAGCCCGTTATAATACTCTTTAAATACTCTGGCAATATCCTTGGTTGAGTGTACAAATTCCCCCTTGAAATTTCCTATTTTCTCAATATAATTTCTATTTTTCTTCTTTCTTAAAGTTCTCATTAAATACTTTCCTGGCCTATCTCCCCATCTATACCTTTCACATGTTATTTTATTAAAGACTCTTCTTTTTTCTTCCTCCATTACATTCTCTAATTCTTCTTTTTTCTTTATTAACAGCTGCATTATCTCCTTAGATCTTTCCCTTTTGTGCACCTGTTCTATATCATGTATTTCATTTAATAATCTGTTTATCTTTTCTCTCCTTTCTTTTTTCTTTTTTGCCCCATTGCAATGAGAAGACCTCTGATGTAGGCTTTATGTGCTTCCCACACCGTTGCAACCGACACATCCTCTGTCTCATTCTCTTCAAAAAACCATTCAATTTCCCTCTCAATTCTTTGACCAATCTCTTCATCCATGCGGAGTGCCTCATTCATCCGCCACACATATCCCTCTCGCTCCTCTCTACCCCATTTTAACTTCATTGCAACCGGAGCATGGTCCGACAGAGTGCTTTCTCCTATTTTTACTTCCCCCACCCACTCTATCATTTGATGTTCTACTAATATGTAATCTAGTCTAGAATAAGTCTCATGTACATGCAAAAAGAAAGTATAATCTCTTTCCTTCCTATTCCTAATTCTCCAGATGTCCACCAATTGACACTCATGCATCAGTTTCTTTAACCTTCTCATGGACTTGCTTTCCTCTCTCCGTATACCAGAGTTAGTGTCCATCCGCTGATCCATACAGAGGTTAAAGTCTCCCGCTACAATCATACACCCTCTTTTAAAGTCCATCAGTCTCTTCAGCACTTCTCTCATCAATGTCTCTGGCTTCTTGTTAGGACTGTATATATTTGCTATTGTGCATTCAATTCCCTGTAGTTTACCTCTCAGAAATAGAAACCTTCCCTCCAGATCCGTTAATCTCTCCTCAACCTCAAACCTTATATTTTTAGCAAAGCCTATAGCAACTCCTTTTGCTCTTTTAATTGGCGTGTCCGCATAAAACCATGTTGGAAAATATCTGGTCCTCAATCTAATCTTCGACTCTATCTCTAGGTGTGTTTCTTGCAGAAATACCACTGAAGATTTTCTATGTTGTAGTTCTTGAAATAACCTAAATCTTTTTCCTGGACAGTTTAACCCTTTTACATTGTAGGTTATATATTGGATTTCTTCCATCTTACTTTTTTCCTCCTGACTCCTTTTCCCTTCTTATTTTCCTCTTTCTTCTTCCTATAGAGCGTTTTTAACCCACTAGCCGTTTCTCCCTCCTTGTCCCTCCCCCCCTCTCCCATCCCCCCCCCGCTCCCCTTTCCCTCCCTCTACCCCATCTCCCCCATTCCACACCCCTCCCTCCCCCCCCCTCTTTTAAGGCCACCAATATGCCTACTAATCATTTGTGGGAGATCCCACCTTAGATTTTAATCCCTGGGGAATAACTCCGCCCATGGACGTCTCCCCTTCTACCTATCCTCCCCGGTGGCCCCCGTGATATATTTTTCTTTTCCTCTGTCTCTCTTTCCCCTTACTCTATTAATTTCTATCAATTACTCTAGTCTATTCCCTCCAACAAGGTCATAGTAAGGGGGTTAAGGCCCGCTGCAGGGAGAGATTAAGAGGGAGAAACAAAAGTCCAGATCTCTCCCCATCCTCCCCCCCCCCCCATTACCTTCCCCCCCTAACAGACTGCCAGTCCTCTTTTCTTATAGTTCTAATTTCTCTTTCTTCCCATCCAGCCATTTCCATTCTTTGTAATTCAAGCCTGTCACAGAAGTTTCTCATATCCTCTGGAAATCTCAAGTACGCTGTAACTCCGTTTTTCCATCCTATTAGGCATTCCGGGATCCCCCATCTATATTGCACATTTTTCTTTCTCATCTGCTCTAGTAAAGGTTTTAAAGTTCTCCTCCTCCATAACGTCTCTGGTGTTAGATCTGCAAATATCCGAATATCCAAATCTCCACATTTAATGACTGTTCTTCCTTTTATCTTTCTCCAAATTTCATCTTTGTCCTTAAGGTTATAAAATTTAACGATTATATCCCTCTGTCTTTCCTTCCCATTAATTTGTTGGAATTTCCCAATTCTGTGCATTTCTTCTATTTTTAATTCTTCCATATCAGTTCTCCCCGCTATGGAGTTCAAAATTTTATTTATATCCTCATATAATGATTCTCCTTTTAGATTCTCTGGGACCCCTTGTATCCTGATATTCCTCCTCCTTTCTCTATTTTCTTGAGTCTCTACTTTATAAAGCAATTTCATTTGTGTTTTTCCCATATCTAATATCTTCTTTTCTAATCTGGAAATGTCCTGGGCCTGATTCTTAACTTTCTCCTCTGTTTCTTCCACTCTCGTCAACAACTGCCCAAGATCCTTCCGGATACCAACCATTTCTTGCTTTATTGTTTTCTCCAAGTCTTTAAACATCTCTGCCATCTCTTTTTTATTTGGTACTTGTAGTTCCTTATCGGACTCCGCTATTCCTGATACTTGGTGACTACTAGTATTCAAGCCCAATGAAAGTCTAGGGCTATTTTCCAGACTGGAGTCTACTTCCCCTTTTCCATTTATACCTTGGGGCCTTTCTGGAGTCACATTTCCTTGGGACGTGTATTTGTTTATTGTGCCAACTTGGGACCCTTTGAGCCCACTTCCTTTTGTACTTTTATTTTTCATATCTTCTGTGGATTTTTTTTTTACTCCTTTAAATACTCAAAATGAATACTGAGTGTATATTTCCATTTCAAGATCAGCTTTATCCAGTCAATTATTCCTTTCACCAAGCCTCTTCTGCTTTCCTCTCCTTTATACACCCTGGGGTTCCCCCTTACCCTTCTTCCTCCTCAACCTTATCCTGAGAACAGTGTGTTATTTGCTACAAATCAAGCCACAGCTCGTCTCACTCACCCTCCTCAGAGATCTCTTCTTGTGAGACGACTGGAGCCCCTCCTAGCAGTCCTTCTTCAGCTCAGCTTGTCACATCTCCAGGGGGAATCCTCCGGGTGTCCTCTTCTTGTTGCTGGATGGTATCCCACTTGGCTTTCCAGGTAGGCGACTGGTCAGATCCGCGAACCGACCGGCGCTTCCTTCTCCCCACCAAACACCGGTCGGCTTTCTTGCCTCCCAGCAGTCCTTTTCGGCCGACCACGTGATCGAGTGGTCATGCCGCGCCTCTCCGTCTCCCGGCAACCCGGCTCTCCGACACCGCTGGGCACTATACGTGCCAAGTACTGGCTCTCACTCCCCGGTCCACCGTTTCCGTGGACTAGCAGGACCTCCTGACCCCTCACACAGAGGCAAGTCCCGGTTCATCGACTCCCAGCATCACAGGGGCTCCTAGGAAGGTCAGGCAGTGGAGCTCGTCCGGGAGCTCCTACATCGAGCCCTCCTCGGACGCCATAAACAGGCTCCTCCCCCGGTCTGTCTCTGCTTGTTCTCCACCGAATCATTTTACTGATGATCGTACGTTGTGTCTCTATAGAGACAATGGCCTTGTCCCAGACTATCACTGAGCTGTTGGTCCACTTCTGTTGTAGAGGTGACGTGATGGCACAGCTCATTGTGAATGACTGCACTGTGTGAGTAGCCAAATTAATCTCTTATAGGGTATCCATCAAAGTCCCCAGATAGATAATTAAACCTGATGTAGTCCAGAGGAGGAAGAAAGTTACATAAGAAACATATATGATTGGTGATGTCTTCACCTCCCTCCGGTACCCGAAGAGCCAAGGGCACCATCCAGAGGAGGACACATAACCTCCCTCATACATCAAGAAAGGTCTGGCTCATACACAGGCCAAGTAGGCATATCTTTGTGAAACAGAAGGCATATTGGTGAGCAAGTCCTGAAGTATGGACAGTCCCAAGTTATCAAGGCAAAGCAAAGGTAGGATTGTTGGTAATTATCGTAACAGCATCAAGATCAAAGTCCCTGAGAGACCTCTAGGTGTGAAATAGGCCTTTTTCTGACTGATTTCACCGGTACAACCGGCTGCCTCAGAGGTAGGCTCAAAACTGTTTTTTTTTTTTAAATGATATGTTTTTAAGATATTTTTTAAGGCCCATTTACGTGAGCAAAGTGCATGATGCTCTCCTCCATGAAGACTGGGTAGACAGCAGCTTGATGGTACGGAGCTGTTGTTTCCCAAGGTGAAGGCCCATATATCGCAGCAGAGGGCATGGCGCTCTCCTCCTGGAAGGCTGGGTAGACTGCAGCTTGACGGTACGGAGGTGCTGTTTCCCAAGGTTAAGGTCCATATATCGCAGCAAAGGGCATGGCGCTCTCCTCCTGGAAGGCTGGGTAGACTGCAGCTTGATGGTACGGAGCTGCTGTTTCCCAAGGTGAAGGTTCATTTATCACAGTATTGTGCTCTGACATTCTGCTCTGATCTGGCAATGAATAAAACACTTTCTGCAATACTTGGGCTGTCCAGGGTAAAACAGAAAGCCCCATCTGTATCTAAGCTGTGAAGGAGTACTGCAACTAGCAAAGATGGATGCTAGCTGGCAGAGACTGCCTATGTCCTTGTAACAAAGACCCAAGGGATGTTTTTACTTGGGCACATTCTTTTTTTGTGGAAAGGGGTGCTTTGTACCCCTTACTCATTCACATGGAGGTGGTATCTAGGGCCCCCATATTGTTAAAGGGATATTCCAAAGTCCGATAAGCCTCCCACCCATAGGCCCCCTACACCCACTGAGCCAGGGTTGTGGGGAAGAGGCCGCAACAACATGGGACAAGGTGCTTTGCCAAGGCACCCCAGTGTTGAGGGCAAGTTACCTGGTATGGGTTTTTCTTTTTTTTTTTTTTTATGTTGAATCACTTAAAATTCATACCCGTAAGAATTGTGGGGGAACCCCTGTGTGTTTTTTTATTTTTTGGTTAACCTCTTCCAGCCCAACTTTTTGTCCCCTTTAAAAGTTCTTAACGCTCGGGGGGTGGGAAGGGTCGGCGATTACGTGACCACTGATTGGCTTTCACAATGGTCACATAAATGGAAACCGGTCCCGCCGGCTACTGATTGCTTGTTTTGGATCAAGAGCTGTTTTTGGCGCATAAACATTGCCCCCCAGCAACTGTTATGCTGCAAAGTCCCGCTTTTTGCTGCCACATATGTGGGTTACTAGGGCATAAAGGGCTTTAACATCCATCTCCTTCGTTTACATTCAGGTGTCAGTCAGCTGTCAGCTTAATGAGCAGGGCAGGGATGAGTCACTGGTTGTTAGATGCCATCGGGTGTCTCCTTAACACCCTACACAAAACTCTGCCAAAAATCCACTAAAAACGCATGTATATGTCCCCCCCAGCACAGATCCCCTCCCCAGTCCAATTCCCCTACCCATCCCCCCTCCTAACACAAATCCTCACCCCCCATATCCCCCCTCCCATTATAGATCCTCACCCCCCAAATCCCCCCTCCCATCACAAATCCCCCACCTCTTCTAAATCCCCTCCACAACCCCCATCTTAACCCAGATTACCCCAACCCTGCCCAGCTCAATTCCTCACACCCAAATGTTATCTGCTGTATGGAGGAGCACTGTGGAGAGAGCACAGCCCACACCTCCTTCAGACTGTCTGCTCCTGTCATTTCTCCTGTCGAGACTTTCACTTTACTGTTCAATGTGCCAGGCTGTCTCCCCTTGTGCCGGTCCTGAGTGTGGGGATGAGGAGAGGAGCTCAGCAAGGCAGGCACAATGTCCATAGGAAGGCCGAGCGGGAGGTAACAACAAAATTCTGGGGGGTGCAACCCACTTCAGCACCCTTCTAGATCCAGCCATGTCGAATGGACCTCGTTTGGAAATGTTGTTTCAATCAGTGTTGCAGCCAATCAGTAGTCCCCGTTGTCAGAATACAATAGAACATAGGGGAGGATTCCCACCTCCACCTCAAATGTCTTTGGTTTTTGGCATTCAGACAGCACAGCCAGCTTAAACTTCAGCTATCTGCTGCAAAAAAAAGCTAAAAAAAAAGAAAACAACTTAAGCTTTAAACGTTTGTTAACCTTCCATAACGGTTCCTGCAAATCTCATACAGAAACATTCCCACATCGATTTTGTAATGGAAAATGTTCATGATTGGATAATCGCTGTGATTAGCATGCAGCAGTTGACCAATTGGGAGGTCTTGACCTTTGTTGCCTAATCTGACTTGGAAGTGATCATCAACAGCTTTTACACAAATGACATCTCTTTTCATTTGCCTGACTTCCTCCGGTGTGTTCACTATGATCCCTTTCTTAAATAACTCTTTGGCAGTGTATGTAGTTGAATATTCTGTAAAATAGATCTTGTGGATCTCTCCATCAATGCCTGAGTGTTCAGAGAGCAGGATGTCCATACAGCTTTTCTTATACTTCTTGTGCATGTCTATGGAGTCCTCCAGTAATGCACACGTCTCCTCCAGATCAGCTAATACCTGCTGGTTGATTGTTATCTCAGATTTTCTTTTCTCTAGCAGGTTCTTTTTCCCTTTGATTTCTTCAGTAATTAGGTTGATGATCTCTTGGTGGCTGTTTGCCTCTGTGAAGTACCCGGCTTTCTGTAAAGTCTGCAGGTTTGCAGCCAGAAGGTGTTTTTGACATTCCCGGGAGGTGTCATGGTCTTTATTTGGACGGGATTTTTCCTCTTTATGTGCACCTTCAGTACTGTTGGAAGTTCTGCCTCCTATTGCCGTATCCTGATCCTTTTCCTGTGCTGGCGAGGTAGGTGTCAGAATCTCTAGGAGTTTTTCTTCGGGCTCCTTACCCATTAGTTCCAGGACTAGTTTTATGGTGGATACCTTCGCATTCTCCAGTTCAATATCCAAATCTTCCAGTGGAGAAAATTTGCTGCTTAAATATAACGAGATTGTAGGAATTTTCTTTGTGTCATCATACACAGCTGCTTGAGTGTCCACAAGATCCTTAAGGAGAGGGACGGGTCCAATATCCTTGTATACTCGGTACACAATGTCTGTGGTTGGCCAATGTCTGAGGTCGCAAAATACAACCTTCTTGTATTCAGAAAGCAGAGAATGTGTGTAGATGATGTCCTTCGCAGGCATGTTTATCACAGGAGTCTGTATAGCGTCGGCACACTTGGAAAAGCTGAAGTTGTCCTCTGGATCTGGAGTGTTCAGAAGTTTGCTGAAGAATCCCCTGAGCTTTGGGGAGGTGATGCTGATGTAGTCGTCTGCTCCAGGTCCAAGAAGTGTTTCAACAGGGAGGAATTGCATGGTCAGGCGGGTGATTGAAGACATGAGCTTGAGGTTCTTGCTCAGGATTGAATGTAAATACTTCTCTCTCTCAATCATACCAAATAGATCTGGCCTCTCTATGGCTGGCTGGAGGTACTGAGAGAAGAAATAGCCGACAGTCTTCAACACTAAATCTTCACCGACCTCCGGAAACTTTTTTAGCAAAGATTGTTGTAGGAATTTTGTAAGGTATCTGAGCCCATAAGGAATCCTGTCCACAGATGAGAGTATGGCCTGTAGGACTTTGTTTGTAATGTCATATAAAGCCGTGTTTTCATCATCGATGCATCTTCCTTGTAGTCCTTGCCTTGCTTTGAATAGTTTGGTTGTAATGGAAGGCTGGTCTGCAGGCTCCCCTAGATAGGTGGGCAGTGTATATTCAATGCTGGATGTCGTCAGTATTGCTGGAACCAGCGCCATGACTAGGGGAATGTACTTTGCTTCCTGGGTGTAAAAATAGATGATTAGCTTTAAAATCTTTGATTTCCCCTCCAATATGTCCTGAATGACATGGATTTTGTTCTCCACTTCCTTACAAAGAGCAAATTCCATCAGTTTGATGAAATAGTACTCTGCGCGTGGATTGTCGCCGTGGTCATAGAGATGGAAGAGCACTCTGTCCGTAAATGTTAGAATATCCTGATCGTACGTCAGCTGGTCCATGAGTCTGGTCAGGTAAGCTGGATCAGTCTGCAGATAGTAGAAGAGGTGTTCATAGGACTCCAGCCTCTTTCTTCTCTTTCTGGCCTCATTAGCCTCCTGTCTATGCCCGGAGATGGCCTCTTTAATTTTCTGCCTATTGCTAGGCTTTAGTCTTTTGAATCTGGATTGCAGATCCTGTTGAGCCATATTGCTCTTTACTAAAGCTGCGATGTCTTTGTCTAAGGTTCTCAGCTCCTCCTTATATCCATAGAAGGTTTTACATTTAGACGTGATATCCACCTTCAACTGATTCAGCCACAACTGCATATCAAAGGTGGGGTCATGGGGGCTCAGGCATTGAGAGAACTGGATGACCGCGCTCACAGATGGATTTGTATTTGTCATGAAATCCAGGTATCGCTGTCGGGCCAAGCCTCTTCTGACGTACGACTGAAATTTTACAATGGTTTCACGACGACGCTGCTCTGATCTCTCTCTCTGAAGTTTTTCATTCCGTTCATTCGTCTTTTTGGGTTCGTTGTCTTTATTCGTCTTCTTGGGTTCGGTAACCTTTGGATCTTTCTTTGTAAAGAATGACCTCAGCCAATTGCTGAGTCTTCCATTCCAAAGGAAGTCCAACCTTGTCCTTCTGGGAGATGCCCTCCCTCCTGTAGTGTGGTGGGTGTTTCTCACCATTTCTGCTATCAGATGGTAGAATACACCAAGAATTTCTATTGGTAGTATATACTGTGTATTAGATCACTAGTATATATTGTAGATCAGATCAATATATAGATTATCAGTCTATACTGAGCTATAATCAGATGTCTTCAGATCAGATGTGTTCATTACAACAGTCACTTGTAGACTGAACTCTGCCTCTGCTGGCTTCTATTTATAGCCTCTGCTCCACTGTGACAGTTTCTTTTTTTTTGTACAAAAACTTTATTGACACAGCCTCTGCTCCACTGTGATGACCTCATACTGACAGTTGCACAGTTCAAACATTTTTTTTCAACAAAACTTTATTGACACAGTGACAGCCAACTGACACATCATGGCCTGGAAGTGATAACTGCCAGCAGAGAAGGAATGAACACATCGCTGTATCTTCAGTATTGGGTGGAGCCGCACGTCTTGAAGATCCGTTTGATAAACACTTTGTCTTTTGGACATTCTACAAATGTGACACTTGTGTGGGGTGTTTATTAGGGTTTTTTTGGGTGAAGCGATTGAGAATCACGATGGAATCGCTGGATACTCGCATGGATTGCAATGTCTTCGGAAGGCGAATACATATATGGGGGTGGGTTTTTAATTTTCAGTTTTGGGTGGAGTGATTGAGAATCATGCTGGATTTGTTGGATATTCATAGGGAATGCAATGTCTGTAAGGTAACCACATATATGGGGAATCACAATAGATTTGCTGGATATTCACGTATATTGCAATGTCTTTGGAAGGTGATCACATTTATGGTGTGTTTTATTGTTTTCAATTTTGGGTGGAGTGATTATCACAATGGATTTGCTGTATATCCACATGGCTTGCAATGTCTTTGGAAGGTGACCACATCTATGAGATGTTTAATGAACCTTTTTAATGGTTTCAGTTTTGGGGGAGTTGCTGAGAATCTTTCCAATTTTGGGTGGAGTGCAGTGATGATGTATTGGGGGGTATATAATGATGGGTGGAGTACACACTGTACAGGGGAGGTTCACAGTCTCCCCCCCCTCCTCCTCCTCTCGTGGGATGTGCACATGCCCCATCTCCGGATCTCACAGGGGAACGATCGGGGGGGAATAAGCAGAGAGCCAAGCCATTGTCATTGTCTCTTTACCCTGATTGGTGATTGGTTGTCTCCAAGGGACACAGCTCACCACAGATCACCGCGCTGCGTGCCCCAGGGGGCTGTGCACGAGCGACATGACCAGGAGGTCCTCCCGGCCATCACCGTGCCGTTCCACTTTCATTACAAATACAACAAGGCAGCTCCATGTTACTATACAGAGGGACCCCAACAATGGAGTGTGACAGTTATAGAGGCTCCTCTCCTGGACTGAAATGGCTTACTCTGATTTCACACTGCACACTGTGAGCTGCTTACAATGTGCATTACAAGTGTCATCACGTCAGATAGAGCCCGCCAGCATGATTTATTGCTTTCCTCCTCAGCCTCACTGGGCTGTCCCTTCCATTTATTGGATGTAAAATGTTTGTAAACCCGAACATATACCCAGTGAAGTGACTGTCCTCAGGTGGTACACAGAAATGAAACAGATCCTCCTGTATAGGTTGTACCTGTTTATCTGTAGTCTTCTCTTCTCTACATCTGTTCAAAGTTCTTAATTTATAAATGTTGTCTGAGCGTTCAGAAAAAAGGGGGCGTAGAGCTGAAGTTACACTCTGCAGAGCTCAGTGAGGAGAGCTGATTGGAGGGAAGAGACCCCTCTTTCCCCCACACGCACAGCTCACAGGAACAGAGCTGAGGTTGTCATTGTGCTGGAGGTCCCTCCCCATCACCATATTTTTCTTGGTGTCAGGAAAACTTGTGAGAAGTGACTGGTGCTGATAGCAGAGGAATAAAGCAGCAAGCAGAAATGAGCCTTAGTGCTCTGGATTGAGACAAGTACACCCTATAGAGGGAAATGCTTTGTTCCTTTGTCATGTCTGAGGTTTACAACCACTTTAAGTTCTTTCAATCATGGAGGCTCACCATCACGTGGGCATTACCTAGAGTGGTCTGCATGCAAATACATTCTTTCTGGGAACTCCCAATCCTCCACACTGATGCCCACCCATTAAGGCATTTATATATTTGCATACCTCCTCCCAAGATCCCACTGTCTTCTGAGTTTATACAACAGTGCCACATAATAAAACCTTGCAGAAAATACCAATGTGATCAGCTACAGGGTTCTGTATTGGTTACTTGGGAGCCAGATGACAGCATGTGTTATCAGCATGGGTTCAAACTGTGGACAGAAACTCAGACCTGAAAACCCTGACTCATCCTCAAAAAAGCCGAATTGTGTAACTATATATCTTTTATAGATAAGATTGCAGAATTATGAAAAATTAAATAAATTCAACATAGTAATGGAGAATGTACACTTAGCAAAGTCAATGTTTGAATGAATGAGATGAAACTGTTTAATGTCAATCAACCAATCATGTGCTAGTAAAAATCCAGTTTTTTCACATTTTTCTTATATACGGCTCAAAAAAATTAAAGGAACACTTTTTAATCAGAGTATAGCATCAAGTCAGCTAAACTCCTGGGATATTGATCTGGTCAGTTAAGTAGCAGAGGGGGTTGTTAATCAGTTTCAACTGTGTTGGTGAATTAACAACAGGTACACTAGATGGGTAACATTGAGATGACCCCCAAAACAGGAATGGTTTAACAGGTGGAGGCCACTGACATTTTTTCTCTACTCATCTTCTCTGACTGTTTTTCACTAGTTTTGCATTTGGCTAGGGTCAGTGTCACTGCTGGTAGCATGAAGCGATACCTGGACCCTACAGAGTTTTCACAGGCAGTCCAACTCCTCCGGGATGGCACATCAATACGTGCCATTGCCAGAAGGTTTGCTGTGTCTCCCAGCACAGTCTGTAGAGCATGGAGGAGATTCCAGGAGACAGGCAGTTACTCTAGGAGAGCTGGACAGGGCCATACAAGGTCCTTAACCCATCAGCAGGACCGATATCTGCTCCTTTGTGCAAGGAGGAACAAGATGAGCACTGCTAGAGCCCTACAAAATGACCTCCAGCAGGCCACTGGTGTGAATGTCTCTGACCAAACAATCAGAAGCAGACTTCATGAGGGTGGCCTGAGGACCAATTTCCTCTAGTGGCCCTGTGCTCACTGCCAGGCACCATAGAGCTCAACTGGCATTTGCCATTGAACACATTGAACAGAATTTTCAGGTCCACCACTGATGCCCTGTGCTTTTCACAGATGAGAGAAAGTTCACCCTGAGCACATGTGACAGACATGAAAGGGTCTGGAGAAGCCATGAAGAATGTTATGCTGCCTGTAACATTGTTCATCATGACCATTTTGGTGGTGGGTCAGTGATGGTCTGGGGAGGCAAATCCATGGAGGGATGCACAGACTTCTACAGGCTAGACAATGACACTCTGACTGCCATTAGGTATCGGGATGAAATCCTTGGACCTATTGTCAGACCCTACCCTGGTGCTCGGCATCATGTGACGAGAGTATGCAGACAGTTCCTGGAGGATGAAGGAATTGATACCATTGAATGGCCCCCATGCTCGCCTGACTAAATCCAATATACCACCTCTAGGATATCATGTTCTGGTACAACGCCAGGTTGCACCTCAGACTGTCCAGGAGCCTGTCCAGATCTGGGAGGAAATACCCCACGGCATCATCTTTAATCTCATTAGGAGCATGCCCTGACTTTGTCAGGCATGCATAAAAGCACGTGGGGGCCATACAAACTGCTGAGTACCATTCTGGGTTGCTGAAATTAAATTTCATCAAAATGGCTGGGGGAGAGTGGCCAGTTGGTGCTTGGTAGAGAGCATAAATAGTTTAAGGCTTGGAGCAGAGGGTTCTTGCTCAAGAGGAGAAGATCCCACCCTGAATGGTTGCTACCCTTTTGGGCAGTCTAACTGTGCTTCTTCATTTGTATATCGAGGTCCCAGCTGTGCTAGCTGGGGGGCCTAATATATTGAATGTTGCTGGAGATGACTGAAGGGTTTCCTTTTGGGGATCTGGTCTGAAGAGTTCACAGGAGAGATTTCTGGCTAATATTGGTGGGACTGGTGTGTCACTGGTGTGTGAGATCCTAATGACCGGGTGCTGCTGCTATCCCACTTGCATCAGAGTCAGCTTGTACTAAAAGTGTTCATTACTCATTGTATTCCTGTGTAGCTCAGCCCTTTATTTGTTGCTGCAAGGACTGTGCTATGAATCATTAGGAGGAAGATAGATGTACTCAAGTTAGTACTTAATTTTAGTGGAGTATCCCACAGCTAGCCTACACCCATCCACATTGAAGGTTTCAATAAAGAATCAGAAAAAGGATACCCCTAGATTGCAAATCTGTGCAAGTGGCTGTTGCTACCAGCAACTAGTGGGAGAACCAAAGTTGCTGTGTCGTTGTTCATGTGTATGAGGAGGGGTTGCTGAGGTACAGTGGAAAGTGCCTGCTTTACAATGGAAAGTTGCCTGCTTTGTGGTGGAAAGTCACTGCCAGCTGCAGAGGTATATTTGAGTGGTCAGAAAGGAGTTAACTAACCCATAGCTTGGGAAGCTTGGCACCAGCAGGTTCTGTACAAAGAGGTGGAGTTGCCGCTGGTGCATCGGCCAACCAGAAAAGGTAAGAAGAGCAGCAACATAATTTCTGGGTCCAGCTGGAAGAGAAGCAAGTGTGAGAAGTGTCAAGATGGTGGTAACCACTGAGAATGCTGGTGAGCATAGAGGTCGAGATGCAGTTTTCACAGACACGAGAGTACAGAAAGTATGCCTGGCTCTCGGTTTGTGGGAAAAAGCACATTGGCATAGTGTGTGGAAGATTCTAGAAAGTGACAGCAACCATACAGTATGAGCCTGGAGTAGCTGTGGGCACTGTGTGGAAGTATCTCTAACTATCCAGAGGATAGACTAGGAAACTGGCTTTTGTGCGGAATTGCCAGAATACAGTTGCCAGACACTTGTGAGGGTTGATGTCTCCACCAATACTATCCAGCAGGAGAATTTTAGTGCATCTTTGGGGCCAGGACTATAGAGAATTGGATAATCCTGTGGCAGTGGCCGGAGGATTACTCAAATGGCATCATACAGGCAGGAGTTTGTCACTTTATAGAGAAGGCGCCTTTAGTGCAAGAAGCCACCACAGGAAGGCCTGTAGCTAATGTTAACCGCATTGCTCCTGATTAGCTGCTGATTAGTCCTTTGCTTTTAATTCACACTGGAATAAATACCATTGAAGGTCCAGTTCACTCCTGGTCTGTTCACTTTATTGCCAGTCAAGCCCTGATGAAGGGGCACTTGTACCCCCAAAACACATTTGAAACTTCTCAGATTATACTCCTGACCTTTAATGGAATAAAGTTGTATCTGGACCTCTTAAAAGTGGTCAATTTTAACTTTTCTTACAATACACTACAAGTCAGGGAGACTGTGGAGATCCTCTGGGGTGTAGAAGCCACCTGCCCAGAAACCAGATTATTTACGCCAACATAATATCTTAAGATAACAATACCAGTGGAGTGTACCTGTGGGTCCAGCGCTGTCTTTCCACTTTCCTCAACTACCCCAGCTCTAGAGACACTGCATACAGACACCATTACACATCAGTACCAGATCTTTGCTTTGAGCAGTACCACAGTCTATTTAATTTCCCTGAATTTTCTTCCCCCTCTTGTTGCTGGTGTTTCAATTAAATGGTTGAAGCTTACTACTCATGACTGTATAATTTGTGAACCGTTGCTAATTGATTATTTCTGTTTTACCAGTGTTCTACTTTTATGAGTTGTATATTCTCATTATTTCTGTGGCCTACTCTTTTGAACAAGTTTAATATAGAGGTGTTACTAAAGAAATGTGTCTCTTGCAATATTATTCTATACTGTTGAAATATGTCTGAACCCTGAGTGTCAGAGGTATCGGGAGGCTTGCAAGGTCAGGGAAATCACCGGGGACAAGCATCATCAAGTGGCCCCTGCAGGGGTAGCGCTACACCAGTAAAAAAAAATGCACTGTCAGTAAACTTTACATGTCAGTAAAAAAGTTGCTTGGGATTGAGAACATTGTAAGAGTATTTGCATATCTTCAGGAATATTAAGATGAAGGTGTTATTTTTTTACAACACTGGGAATGATGATGTAGTTATACCAGCACATCCTGTATGTAGTTGTCTATGGAAGTTAAAGGGCCGACTCATTATTAGGCTAACTCCTGTTAATTATTTTATCGCACATGACTGGATAATTGAAGTAGACTCTTTTTTGAATAAAAATTCTCAACTCCTTTAGTAAATCATCCTTATTATGCCAAAGGGAAATCAGGTAAAATGGACTTTGACTTTAATATGCCTGAAACAAAAAAATTTCATTCAGTGAGTATTTTCAAAGTTCACCACACCAGTGATAAAAAGTGACAGTCCACGGTGTCCCATACTTTGAAAATAGCTCTGTGCTGTCTTTAACATAACACCAGTTGTGTAGCGCACACCACTTGCCAACACTCCATCTCACTCACCAAACATAATTGCCTCTCAACTCAATGATCGGCATAAGCACTTATAATAGTAATCCAGTTACTTCTCAGTAGCAGATTTCACTCCTTCCATCCCTCTCAGTAATATTTCAAGAGAAACTATATAAAGAAAAAAGAATGCTTCAGATAGTGCAATCCTGTTAAAGATATAACAATTTATTCCAGGCAGTTAAAAACGTACTCACAAGTATACACAAAAACAGGCATATCTGAAACTTTAATTTGGCCCTCAAATTTGCTGCTGAGTGATTGGTGTCTCACCCTGCCTCCGTGTGGTAATTTCCACCTCGTCTCTTCAGTAGGGTCCTAACGCCACTTCTGGGCTGCCATGCAGTCCACCCCAGGGGCGGACTGACCATTCGAGCACTCGAGCACTGCACGAGGGCCCGGGGTCAGAAGGGGGGCCCATGAGATGCTCCTGGTACTTTTCATTGGCTTTTTCATATGCTTTTTTGGGTGTGAGCGAGGACACAGGGGCCCCACGATCCCCTATTGCCCATTAGTTGTCAGTCCGCCCCTGGTCCACCCTAATGCATTTTGTCTCAGAGAAATTACCCCCACTGCGCCACAATTTGGTAGTTACGGTGCAACTGTGGGCTGTCACTTTTTATCACTGGTGTGGTGAACTTTGAAAATATTCACTGAATGATATATGGACATGTTCATGGATTTTTTTGATACTGTATGATGATATATCACAGAGCTGCCTCATGTCCAATATAAGCTGAATGTGATTGATTGGTAATAATGATTTTTTAAGGTAGCAGTAGTAAAGTGATATTTTTCTATTTTTAATTTGATTACATTTTTTTCTCACTGGTCAATTTACATTTAGCTTTGTGGACCACTATTTTACAAATTGTTAATTGAGAGCACTTTGAAGATCATTGACCTCCACAGCGCGGTGTTGGCTTGTTATAAAAACAAATTTCATTGCTATCAGTGGTGTTAAACCCTTTTGAGGCCAAGACCCAAAATTAAGCTAGAAATCATAGGGTGCCCTATGTATGTGATAATAAAATAGTCCTCAAACATTCCACTTTATATGAACACATTAATAAATGCTGAATACTTAAATTTCCTACTTTTTCTTCTCCAAACTCTCCACTTACTAAACCCTTTTTCAGAAGTCTTTGAAAATGATGCCATGTGCTTACCACTCTCCCACAGCTCTCTATACTTTAGGCATGTAGGCTGTAATATCTATATCAGCAAGGCCCCCTTCTCTAGTATTATTTATTTAATCATATTGACCCAAGGGCTGTACTCCCCTGATTGAAAAAAATGAGGCACTGCTTTTTTGTTGACCTCTCTTTTTGAAAGTGAATTTTCAGTCTGGAAAAAAATAGTGAGCGAATGGGCAGGTCAGCAATAGCATCCCCCATATTTCTTTGACTGGAAAAACTGAAAAAAGACTCCTGGTCAATAGCATGTGAAATGTAAATATGAGGGGCATCAGTTTTATTGCAGTTGCTGCTTGCTTCTGATGTAAAGGATGCCTTTCGCTGTCCCAAAGGCACTAAAAAGGTGGGTTAACTGTGACATGCAGTTATTAGTACATTAGTGTGAAATAGGCGTAGGAAAGCAGATTATATGTTTATTTCATAAATCTTACTACTGCTGCAAAAAGCAAGCCATAACAGCAGAAACAGGTAAGGAAATAATATCCCAACACTGCTGCTGAAATGAATCATCTTGAAAGCTACAAAAATTACCTGTAGAGCTTTGTGACTAGAACAGTCATTAGGACTGGCTACATTTTAGGGAAGCAAAACACTGCTCACATTTTTACTAAAGGATTACTATGCCAGTGCACAGTATGTAATAGATATTATATGAGCCAATGTATAAATCAAATGATTCCTTCCCAGTGGTATTTGAAATATTTCATGCATTGGAAATTCTGAACTGTATTGAACGTTGTAGTGAGATTTCTAATTGAAAGGGAATAGGGAACCATTGGATATACAGTATGTGTATTGAATCATATGCAAGCATTGAACATGTAATGAGTCATGGACAAGGCTCATTTTCATCTTCCACAGCCCGTATTTGCTCCTGTCAAATATGATTTTGCTAATTAGAGGTTAAACTGTAATTCAAAAGTAAATTCTATTCCTGCTGCAAATATCTTGTGGCAGAAAAGGGGTATTAATAACAGATCATGCTCCCTGAGGCATAATTTCTTGCTCATGCTCCCTGAGGCATGATCTCATCACATGTATGCTGAGACACCTGTCATCCATGTTCCACCCCTTTTGTTACCGACTATACTATGTGATTATTATGATCATTAGAGCCAGAATGGGTTACTGCATATGGTATGCGGTCTGCTTTATATACAGATATCTAACTAAACTGTATAACTTACCAGTAAAAACTTCTACACAATGAGGAGAATGATAAGTTAAAGAAAATGCATAGTGTTTTATACATTTTCTTTCTTTATTATGTTCAAGACTACAAATACAGCGACTAAAATGTTTTATATTTTAAGTAGATAAAAGTTAAATATTTCATTTTAATGGTTTCAGCCAGATGGTGGAGCTCTAGACTCCTTATACAGTTGCAAGAAAAAGTATGTGAACCCCTTGGGATTACGTGGAGTTTTGCATGAATTGGGCATAAAATGTGCTCTGAACGTCACCTAAGTAACAACAATAGAAGAACACAGTCTGCTGAACATAATACTACACAAACATTAGATGTTGCCATGGTTTAATTGCACATAACATGTAAACATTCACAGTGCAGGGAGGAAAAAGTATGTGAACCTTTGGACTTAATAACTGGTTGACCCTCCTTTGGCAGCAATAACCTCAACCAAACGTTTTCTGTAGTTGCAGATCAGACCTGCACAACGATCTGGAGTAATTTTGGACCACTCCTCTTCACAAAACTGTTTCAGTGTAGCAATATTCTTGGGATGTCTGTTGTGAATCGCTCTCTTAAGGTCATACCACAGCATTTCAATCGGGTTGAGGTCAGGACTCTGACTGGGCCACTCCAGAAGGCGTATTCTGTGTTGTTGCAGCCATTGTTTTGTTGAATTACTTGTATGCTTTGGGTCATTGTCCTGTTGCATCACCCATCCTCTGCGGAGCTTCAGTTGGCGGACAGATGGTCGTACGTTTTCCTGCAAAATGTCTTGATAAACTCTGGAATTAATTTTCCCATCAATGACAACAATCCGTCCAGGCCCTGAGGCAGCAAAGCAGCCCCAAACCATGATGCTCCCTCCACCATGTTTTATAGTGGGGATGAGGTTTTGATGTTGGTGTGCTGTGCCTTTTTTTCTCCCCACATAGTGTTGTGTGTTCTTCCCAAACAACTCAATCTTGGTTTCTTCTGTCCACAGTATATTTTGCCAGTAGTGATGTGGAACATCCAGGTGCTCTTTTGCAAACTTCAAACGTGCTGCAATATTCTTTTTGGACAGCAATGGCTTCCTCCATGGTGTCCTCCCATGTACTCCATTCTTGTTTAATGTTTTCCTTATTGTAGATGTGTCAACAAAAATGTTAGCATGTGCCAGAGATTTCTGTAGGTCTTTAGCTGACACTCTGGGATTCTTCTTTACCTCATGCAGCATTCTGCACTGTGCTCTTGCAGTCATTTTTACAGGACGACCTCGCCTAGGGAGAGTAGCAACAGTGCTAAACTTTCTCCATTTGTAGACAGTCTGTCTTACCGTGGACACATGAACATCAAAGATTTTGGAGATACTTTTCTAACCCTTTCCAGCTTCATGCAAGTCAACAATTCTTGATCGTAGGTCTTCTGAGAGCTCTTTTCTGCGAGGCATGGTGCACATCAGACAGTGCTTCTTGAAACCAGTAAACCCAAAACAGGTGTTTGTTTCCTAAGGGCAGGACAGCTGTCAGCAACGCATCCAATATCATCACACTGATTGGAGTCAAGGTTGGTTCACTCCTGGCTCTCAATTAGCAAGTCATTAAGCTAGGGCCTCACATACTTTTTCCTCCCTGCACTGTGAATGTTTACATGTTATGTGCAATTAAACCATGGCAACATATATTGTTTGTGTAGTATTATGTTCAGCAGACTATGTTCTTCTATTGTTGATGACGTTCAGAGCCCATTTTATGCCCAATTCATGCAAAACTCCACGTAATCCCAAGGGGTTCACATACTTTTTCTTGCAACTGTACATGTTTACTGGCTGGTTGTTAGCTGCTGTGTTGAAAAATAAAAACTGTGTACAGAACTCAATACCTCAAGCTCAAATTTACCTGCATAGTCAAATGAGCCAAAAAACTAACTCATTGCCCACCCTTCTTCCCAGCTTTGTTCAGAGGGGTTGAAAAGACTTTCCATTGCAGAAAAAGAGTCTAAAGGTACTCCACTTTGGCTGTGCTCGCATTTTAGGAAACACATAATGCTCTGTGATAGTAGTGCCATGGGTACATTCTATATAACATTTGTAAAATAAAAACTTTATATAAAGGCTAAAAGATATTAAACATCAATCTACAAAAATATAAACCTAATAAATTAAAATGGAAAACCATTATTGATACTTTAAAACTGAGCTTTAGAGAGTGTAGCAACTATTTTTCCCCCTCTCAATTCACCTGTCCAGAGGTGACAGACAAAACATTCATGAAAAATAAATGCAATTTTAAAATAGTGCTCCATGTCTTTCCTTAATCTGCTGCTCTAGGTATTGACCTGAAAACACCTTCGGAGGCATACAGGAGTTGATTTACTAAAACTTGTTCAATTAAAGTGGTTGTAAAGGTTCAAGGTTTTTTTTTTTTACCTTCATGCATTCTATGAGGAGGTGGGGCCGGACCATGCTCTGTGTCTGAATGGACATGCAGACCAGCTGTTTGGAGCAAGTCTGCTTACAGTAGGTTCCCCCATAGCAAGCTGATTGCTCTGGGGCATTCGGCAGGAGGAAGGGACCAGGAGTGCTGCAGGGGCACCTGAGAAGAGCAGGATCAGGGCTGCTCTGTGCAAAACCACTGCACAGACCAGGTAAGTATGATATGTTTATTATTAAAAGAATGCCTTTAATATCACTTTAAGCTTTGATGAAAAAAAAACCTGGAGACTGATTGGTTTCTATGCAGAGCAGCACTAGATTTTGCACTGTTTTTAGTAAATCAATCCCACAGGCTAGCTAAAAACATTACCAATCAACTGTTAATAAATACAGGTAATACATTTTTTGCTATTTAATTGTCATTTTCCCATCACAAACACAGTACATGTGACAGTAAAACGCTGAGCTTGCTGAAAATGAAAGTTTTGAGTACTTACTGAGTTACTGACCCAGAACGAGTTTGGTAATTCAGATTTCACTCTGGCTTTACTTGCTATGTGCATTTTCCAGGGTCTATGTTTTAGAAAGCATTTGAGCAAGAGATGGCCATGTCAGCTAACATTCTTGTAAGAAGGTCAGCACTGACAATCTACACACTTTTCTTTCAATAGAAGGCTTCTTGATAGAGAAATGTATAGAAACATATATATAGAAAATAAATATAGTATATAGAAAATCTGAAAATAAACTCCTAGTCAATAGCAAATTCAAAATACCAATCTTAAAAGCAGGTTATAAAATGGCAGCAGAGGTCAATTTTTGTGTGAGCAGCATCTGCACCACTTATACCCCCTAATTTCTTAAATTGATCTGTCATTATATAAGAACAGCAGGCTTTGAAATAATTGAGAACATAAATTTGCATATTTTCCCTTTCTTGATACTTTTACTTACATCTGACAGCAAGCTGACATTTGAACCTGGAAATACAGTGACTGAATTTAGACTGCAGGAGATTATGAACAGAGCCTACCTGCTGCTTTAATTTGCTTATGCATGCACCATTGGCATTAAATCTTTCAATATAATAATGTAGGACAGCACACTCAGAGCATGGGATGAGATAAAAACACCCAGCATTGTTAATAATGCTTGAGAAAATGATTTATAATTATAAAAATGTCAACGCTGGCTAAGCCTGGTCTTTATTAATAGCCTTATTAATTATACTGCCATAAAGCACTGGTACTACAGTTATTAGATAGTGACTGCAACACTTGACAGCTTCAATTCAATAATTTTATGTCTTTTGGTATCAATCATCAAACAAACCAAAGCTTCATTTAGAAACTGATGAGAACATAGGCAGTCTTAACTTTTTACCATATGTGAACATAACAAATGCCTGATGACATTTGTAAGGGTGTGTGGACATACCATAGCTAGATGCTTTCAAGTCATTATCCACTTGCCTGATCATACAGATTCATTTCCACTCAGTGCCTGTTGTTAGTACCAGACCAAGTCCTTCATATAAATTTGCAGTAAGGGGGATGGTAGGGTGAAAAAAAATAATGCCACCCTTTGCCTTTTAATTGAAAATAAATGATGCATGGCGTCCAATGAAATGAATGTCACAGTACACTCGTCATACTGTCACTGTCATAGTTTTATTACACTCCCCCCTAGTAATTTCTGCAATCCAAGTCGCATTTTAAAATACAATATTCAGACTAGCAAAGCAAGGGATCAAGGATTCCTGTTAGGCTTCTATTTTCCTTCTGTGTTTCTTGCAAATATGCCATTTGCTCAAAGACAAAGGCAATATATTGTTTTCACAAGAAAGAAAAAAAAAAACTTGTGTTCTTTTTTTTCAATATATCTGCTTTCTTTCTCTTTCTCCACTGTCATCCAGTAACAGTGTCAGTATTGAAAACACTGCACTGCAGGAAGTCTCTGAAATAGCATCAGCACCAAGGACAGCTACCAGAGCTGACTAGGGAAAAGCCGGCTGGTTTGTTATTTTCCAAGGTGCCCTTAATTAGAAAGATTATGCATCAACAATGCAGATACATCACAAAAGTAGTACATACAAAATGTTATTGAAATAAAGAGAATAATGCATAGCTAACAATACAAATCTAAATTTTAGGAGCAATGGTAAACCATTAGCAGTTCTGAAGCTATGTCTCCTGGCTACTGCTCAGATTGCTGTTCATAAACCATATGCAGTTTTTAGTTAGTAATTTTTTGCAAAAGAGTCATAATTTGTACTGATAGATAACAATCAGAGACCAGCTTTTGTTCATCTCACTTTACTGACCTCCTGAACACTGATCTGTGATTGGATACAGCTCTTTATAAAGCTTATACCATGCAAGCAAAGTAACATTGCGCCAAGTACAATTATAACATCAATGATATATTTAAAGCTGAACACCATGCAGAAAAAAAGTACACAAATTAATGCAGCTTTCATACTTTTGAGTAGCAAGAACAAGCAGGCGATTGTCACTTGATTTTGTGCGTTGAATAGGGCAAACCCTTCACTTGAACTATGCCCTATGCGCGTTTGTCACCCGAAAAGAAGTCCCAGCTCCTTTTCAGGTGATAAGCTTCACGTGATGAAAGTATGGCACAATTGTGGCACAATCCTGTTGCGGGATAACCACAGCAGAGTTGCATTGTGTTTGGGGTGCCATTGAATAATAATGGCACTCAAACATGTGCAGCACATTGTACTGTGATTGCCACACAATTTGGGATAGAAGGTGGAATTTCAGCGATTCTGCCCTCGATCCCAAATTGCGAGATTTGAAAGGGCCTCAGGTTTAGTTCACACAAGAATGCAATGCGAGTTTCCTGCACCAGATTCAGTTGCGATCTGCAGTGGGTGTCAGTATTAAGTTAATGATACTCCAAACGCAGAGCATTTGCCCACACTACACTACAAAAGTACCATGTGATGCGGTTGCAATGAGTTTACAAAAGTAGTGCCTTTATTACTTTTGGTGCTGTGAATTGTGATTTCATCCCATTAAAAATGAATGGAACTGCAATGCACAAAACTGCATGTAAATCGCACAGGAATGCACAGCATGTTCAACTGTGATTCCCAGTCTGAACCGGCCCTAAAAGAACCTTATTTTTTTTTTTTATGTAAGCAGTTTAAGCATTTGAATTTGACATAGTAATAGCCTCTTGGAGTACCTTCCCAGCAAAGCTCAAAAAAGGAATGGGAGAAACCAAACAAAGAACCAATCATGTGTACTGAGAAAAATCAGGTGCCCTGCCACACAGGGCTGAGTTATATTTCCAAGCTGTCTACATTTCAGAACTCGATGGACAGAAATACAAAACCTTTGGCAAATAAAACAAGTTCCTTACATGTATTTTATTTGTGTGTAAGCTGTTTGCCTGAAGTTTGGCTTTAAGCCAAGTGTGAGTCCACCAAACACAGTCAATCTTAAGATAAGTATTGTATTCCTTCCTATAAATATTCACTTCTTTCATGAAGAGTTCCAATAGCTATATAGAGGATCAAGAAGGAAATTGTAAAGAACAGAACCTGCGCTTTACTCTAAATGGACAATCATTAACTTTAATGAGGGAAACTTTTATAGGAAATCTCTCTTTCCATTAGTAATTCCTTTAATCAATAAGGAGAAATGATATGATCCACAAATGGGCCTGAGTGGTGGGAGGGAGCATTTTTTAAAAGTCACAAACTCTCTACCTCTTGTTTAATGCTTTAGGACCAAGATACTACCATCACAGTAAGTCATCGCTTCTTTTTCTCTTTAGATGTGAAAATCCCTTTCATGCTTTGCTCAGGAATCCATTCTACTTGCAGTCTTTACAGTGATCCCTTTATATTCTAAGATTTTGTAAAATAGAGAAATAACTTTCTAACAAACAACTGCACTTTTTTTTGGATATACAACAAAAAAAGTAATTATGGAATAAACAGATGAAATAAATAGATTGAATTAGTATTTTTAGAAAACTGTTCAGTATATTCAGTCTTAATACTGGTAATTTTTGAATCCTCAAACTTCTTTTGACAGCTTTGGGACAAAAGATACTGAAATCAGGCTATCAGTGCCAAGAATTCTTCATCCTATAGAGAAATCTCAATGCACCAGATGTCCCTTAACCAATGCAATTTTTTTCTTTTCAAGCTATCTCCCTCAAAGAAAGATCTTGCACACATTCTATGTTCATTTCTACACATGCCCTGCTGCCCAAACTTCTTTACTAAGATCCTTTCATCCTTGGTTTCTGTGCCCTTTAGGTTTTACTTCTCAGCAGTTACTATGTCAGGAACTTGGTACAGATTGCCTCCAGAAAAATGCTGTACAATACTTTACAATCACAGTGTGTGGTGATCTACACCATCTGCAGCCACTAGCCATGCTCCCTTATATCTGGATCATAACATTATCACACAATAAAAACTGTTGCTAGAGCACAAAACCATGCTGCAGGAGATCCTGGATGCCCCATTGCTTTCCAGCATGGCATCCACAGAGAGCACAAAACCTTGCTGCAGGAGATCCAGGATGCCCCATTGCTTTCCAGCATGGCACCCAGAGAGGGGTCATTGGCCAGTCAAACATTAGAGATCAGGTTCTCCCTCTGATGAAACACACCTCTTTTTTATAATGTTAATTAGAGCACATACAGTATATAGAAACAAATTTACAGTTTAAAGTTTTACTTTTATCTTCATGCTAATAATTTTTGCCATTAGAATCAAAGGGAATAAATATCTCAGACACCAATCAGACCAATCAATCAGCCTCACATCTGCATTTGAAAATTGCAGCTGGAGATTCATGAATCTGATTGGCTGATATAATGTTTTCTGTGAGGATGTATGTGCATTTTAAAATGATAAAAATAGTCTTAAATATTATAATAATATTTTGCATTTTCTTTGTCTGTTTCAAAAAAGCACATTTTTATTTTTGGTTGGGTAATTATAAACAATTGCATATTCATAATTTACATACTCTTTCGGAGCTAACAGACAGAGCTTTAGGCTCATTTTCACATTTTCCAGGCTTTCCCTCCCTCCCCTTTTATGTAAAAAGCTTTTTACAGAACTCAGCAACTCAGCCTGTATTGATGTGCACATAATGACATAATCTTGTCATAATGTCATAATCACTCATCCCAATATCTATTCATCATTGGAAGGCTCAGTCCAAAACTTCAGTTAGACAACCAGAGCCTCAATATAGGCAATGTAAGATGTATAACTTACAATGCTCTAGGAATTCTTTGCCATGCCTGTATCTTTCAAATAAGAAAATAAAAAAAAAATATATATATATATATATATATATTGTGGCAGTGCGGTATCCTGCCACGGTGGAAAGCACGATGGAGGCCCAGGATTCTCAACCTTACAGGTTGAGGGGCTCCAGGCAGATCTCCTAATGCAGAGAAAACTGGTTTATCAGTTTCCTCTTTGGTTGGTAAAGCCTGTTTTGGGACCTGTAGCCTGGAGATTTCTTAGAGATTTGGGAGGGATGAAATCTCCAATCCTGGGCCCATATTTTGGGAGCAGCCAGCGTGCTGATTGCACAGGTGTGTGCAGGCCTTTTAGGGGAAGCCAGGCCATGATTCTGGGCTCCACCCCGGCAATTAGGAGGACTCCACCCAGGCAGACGGGAGGTCTCTGCCGTGGAGTCAGGTGGGCTACACCTAGGAGAGGTGGAAGCCGGACTAGCTGTGTGCTAGTGCCATACTTTGGGAAGAGTCTGCAGGAGGCAGACTTAAAACTGCGTACAAGCCAGGAGGCTGAATACTGTTCATTTGAATTCGTGTGATGGTGGATACCCCTGCGTGGGAAACCTTTATGTTATTGAACTGACATTTAAATAAAAGTGGGCAAACAGGCCCTTAAAAAATAAGCGAGTTGCCGTGTGCTTTGAAGAAGCTCTACCACTTGAAGCGAGGTCCCACATATGGTGGAGGATGCGGGCAGAATTGGAGATCCCAGCGATTGAAGTAAGTTCATCAGTTATATGAACTGTTTGGTGCATAAGTCTGCACTATCTGTGTATGCAGGTGAGGAGAACCTGCTAGAGGAAAGGACTTTGCCTTAAAGAGACAGTGTTCCATGGTGTTGCTGAACTGTGTAACACACTGCTGTGTGCATGACTGCAAAGATGGGGCGGTCAAAACAGAAAAAGGAGGCAATGTTTTCTGAAATGAGAGATAGAGCCCTGTGGCTAGGGGGTTATATACCGCATGCCCCAGTCAAGCCGGGAAATTTAGATGTGGGTGAGTCTGCTGTGGACTGGTGCAAGCGGCACCTGGCAGCATTGAACCAATCTACAGAGGAAAGCAAGCCAACCTTCAGTGCAAGGAGAGAGCTGCAGGATGTCCGTACCTGGGAGAGGGGTGTTGTTGCCCCTGGCAACGCTGCTGCAATTAAACCAGTAGCTGTTGTGAAAAATGTGAATGTGTCACGGCTTGAGAGTTGGTCCAGCAGAGAGAAGCCTATGCTATGTGCAAGGAGAGGGGCTGACCAGAGGCCAGGACCAAGAGTGAAGGCCCATAGCAACACAGAGGAGGCCAGTCGGGCTGTCTGTGTACGGGGGGCTATGTCATACAAGGATCATGGCAAGTGGCATCAAGAGGAGCCAATACAGCGTGTTGGAAAGAGCCAGCAAAGTTCTGCTTGGAGAGTGCAATCTCCCATGGCGACCGGAGAAAAATTAGTGCCTGGAAGGAGGAGCTGCATTGAAGATGTGGCTCAGTGTCCCAACAAAGATAAGAGTGGAAATGTACCATGCCTGGAATGTGGTCAGTGGGGGCATGGGATCTTTTCCTGTCCCAGACTCTGGAATACCTGTCAGGGCTCCCAGGTATGACCAGAGGTGTGTGACTGAAGCAGGGAAACGCAGACCTCAGATATGTTATAAACAATATAATTTATTAACACTAACAGTACAAACATAAACGCAGTGCAATACTAAAACATAATACAGTGCAAACAAACCAAACCAAACCACCCACAGATAACAGTACATACAAGCAAGCGTCGTCAGGCAGGCCGGGTCAATATCAATTGGGCAGGTAGGTACAGGGGGAGCAAGCGGAGAATGGTCGGGGTCACAGGCCAGGTTCAGCAGGTAGCAAGCAGCATAGTACAGAGGGTCAGGCAGAGGGATGGTCCGGGTCACAAGCCAGGGATCAGAACAGGTAGCAAGCAGCGTAGTACAGAGGGTCAGACAGAGGGATGGTCAGGGTCACAAGCCAGGATCAGAGCAGGAGAAGTCAGCAAAGGAACAGAAACAGGATGCAGGACAGATACAGGGCCCAGGACAAACACAACACCAAGGCAGAGTCTGTGGGTCTGGCCATCCCTTAAATACCCCAGCATCATCAGTTACAGGTGTTAGCTGGCTGCAGAGTTGAGTCTCTGATTGCTGGGAACACCCGCTGGCCAGCCCTGGTACTGCAGATCAAAAGGCAGGTGAGTCCCACCATTGCTGGCCAGTCCATTCCTAACAGTACCCCCCCCTCAAGGAGCGGCCTCAGGACGCTCCAAACAGTCCTAGCTGGGCAAAATGTTCCACCGCCCGGGTCTGGCAACTGGCGGGATATCAAAGACTGGCACACTGGGCAGGACTCCGGGCAGCGGCACACCGGGCTGGACTCCGGGCAGAGGCACATCGAGCAGAGGCGCACCGGGCAGAGGCACACCGGGCAGAGGCACACCGGGCAGAGGCACACCGGGCAGAGGCACATCGGGCAGAGGCACATCGGGCAGGACTCCGGGCAGAGGCACATCGGGCAGGACTCCGGGCAGAGGCACACCGGGCAGAGGCACATCGGGCAGGACTCCGGGCAGAGGCACATCGGGCAGGACTCCGGGCAGAGGCACATCGGATTACCAGGCGAAGCAGCAGGCAGCGGGCCACCAGGCGGAGCAGCAGGCACCGGGCCCCCGGGCGGGGCGACAGGCACCGGGCCCCCGGGCGGAGCGGCAGGCACCGGGCCCCCGGGCGGAGTGGCAGGCACCGGGCCCCCGGGCGGAGCGGCAGGCACCGGGCCCCCGGGCGGGGCGGCAGGCACCGGGCCCCCGGGCGGGGCGGCAGGCACCGGGCCCCCAGGCGGGGCGACAGGCACCGGGCCCCCAGGCGGGGCGACAGGCACCGGGCCCCCAGGCGGGGCGACAGGCACCGGGCCCCCAGGCGGGGCGACAGGCACCGTGCCCCCAGGCGGGGCGACAGGCACCGTGCCCCCAGGCGGGGCGACAGGCACCGGGCCCCCAGGAGGGGCGACAGGCATCGGGCCCCCAGGCGGGGCGACAGGCATCGTGCCCCCAGGCGGGGCGACAGGCATCGTGCCCCCAGGCGGGGCGGCGGGCGCCGGACCCCCAGGCGGTGCGACAGGTCTCGGGCCCTCAGGCGGAGCGGCGGGCGCCAGACCCCCAGGCGGAGCGACAGGTCTTGGGCCCTCAGGCGGAGCGGCGGGCGCCGGACCTCCAGATGGAGCGACAGGTCTCGGGCCCTCAGGCGGAGCGGCGGGCGCCGGACCCCAGGTGGAGCGACAGGTCTCGGGCCCTCAGGCGGAGCGGCGGGCGCCGGACCCCCAGGCGGAGCGACAGGTCTCGGGCCCTCAGGCGGAGCGGCGGGCGCCGGACCCCCAGGCGGAGCGACAGGTCTCGGGCCCTCAGGCGGAGCGGCGGGCGCCGGACCCCCAGGAGGAGCGACAGGTCTCGGGCCCTCAGGCGGAGCGGCGGGCACCGGACCCCCAGATGGAGCGACAGGTCTCGGGCCCTCAGGCGGAGCGGCGGGCGCCGGACCCCCAGGAGGAGCGACAGGTCTCGGGCCCTCAAGCGGAGTGGCAGGTGCCGGACCCCCAGGCGGAGCGACAGGTCTCGGGCCCTCAGGCGGAGCGACAGGTCTCAGGCCCCCAGGCGGGGCGGCGGGCGCCGGATCCCCAGGCGGAGCGGCGGGCGCTGGACCCCCAAGCGGAGCAACAGGTCTCAGGCCCCCAGGCGGAGCGGCGGGCACCGAGTCACCAGGCACGACAGTGGGCTCCGAGTCAACTGGTATGGCCGCAGGCACTGGGTCAGACATTGTGTGGTCTGGCTGGACAGCGGGCATCGGGTCACCAGGCATCAGGTCATTTGGCTCGACAGCGGGCACCGCGTCATCTGGCAAGGCAGTGGGCTCCGAGTCAACTGGTATGACCGCGGGCACTGGGTCAGACATTGGATCGTCTGACCGGACAGCGGGCATCGGGTCACCAGGCATCAGGTCATTTGGCTCGACCGCGGGCACCGCGTCATCTGGCAAGGCAGTGGGCTCCGAGTCAACTGGTATGACCGCGGGCACTGGGTCAGACATTGGATCGTCTGACTGGACAGCGCGCATCGGGTCACCAGGCATCAAGTCATTTGGCTCGACAGCGAGCACCGCGTCATCTGGCAAGGCAGTGGGCTCCGAGTCAACTGGCATGACCGCGGGCACTGGGGCAGACATTGAATCGTCTGGCTGGACAGCGGGCATCGGGTCACCAGGCATCAGGTCATTTGGCTCGACAGCGGGCACCGCGTCATCTGGCAAGGCAGTGGTCTCCGAGTCAACAGGCCCGACAGTGGGCACCGGGTCATCAGGTACCGGATTGTCTGGCTCGACAGCGGGCATCGGGTCATCAGGTATGACAGCGGACACTAGGTCACCAGGCATCAGGTCATTTGGCTTGCCAGCGGGCACCGCGTCATCTGGCAAGGCAGTGGGCACCAAGTCACCAGGTACGACAGCGGGCTCTGAGTCAATTGGCACGACAGCGGGCACCGGATCAGGTACCGGATCATCTGGATCAACAGCGGGCATCGAGTCAACTGGCCTAATAGGATCGTCAGGCTGGATCAGTTCATCATGCTGGGTAGAGGCATTAGGCCGAGTAGAGGCTTCAGGCCGAGTAGAGGCATCAGGCCGAGTAGAGGCTTCAGGCCGAGTAGAGGCTTCAGGCCGAGTAGAGGCTTTAGGCTGAAGAGAGGCATCAGGCCGAGTACAGGCATCAGGCCGCGTAGAGGCATCAGGCCGAGTAGAGGCATCAGGCCGAGTAGAGGCATCAGGCCGAGTAGAGGCATCAGGCCGAGTAGAGGCTTCAGGCCGAGTAGAGGCTTCAGGCCGAGGAGAGGCTTCAGGCCGAGGAGAGGCTTCAGGCCGAGGAGAGGCTTCAGGCCGAGGAGAGGCTTCAGGCCGCGTAGAGGCTTCAGGCCGCGTAGAGGCTTCAGGCCGAGTAGAGGCTTCAGGCTGCGTACAGGCATCAGTCTGAACCACGGAAGGCAGGTTTACCGGTTTGGATACTGGCAGGATGGTACTGGTTGGAAAGAATTTTCGCTTTTTTCTGGTTTTAACTACTGGAGCACTGCAAGTAAACGCAGGTCTGCAAACGAATGGAGCAGCTGGAGACAGAGAAGAACTGGAGGATGGAACAGGAGAGGGAGCAGTTGCTACAGAGGGCTTTTTTACAGAGTTAAAGGCAGGATAGGTGCAGCGAGTGGGAACAGGGTACTGACATGCGGTAGATAGCAGGGCAGGAGGAGCTGTTGGGAATGCAGGAATAGAGTTTTGAGGAAATAGATTAGAAGCAGGACTGGGTCTTTGTAAGCTGACTGAGGCTGGGTGCAACAAGTCTGTCCATGTCTGCAGTATGGGTTGAACAAAGCTGAGCTTACACAAAGCCTGTCTGGTCAATGACTGTACTGCGTTTATACAATCTCTTAGTGTCTGTGGTGAACATGTGGAATAACGCTCCAGAAAGTAACCCACATCATCCTCTAATAACCACACCAGGGACTCTACCTGGTCTGCACTAAACGGTGGCAAAAATTCATCCCTGCATTCGGGGGAACCAGATGAAACCAACTCAGCACAAACCTCAATCAAAGGCTGCACCTCAGAGAACTCTGTGCCCTGATCTACTAGAACATGAGCGAGCCGTATACATTCTAGCAGTTCATCCCGGGTATACTCCTTCAGAGTTTGATAAGCATACTCCCTGTCATCAAACACTAGCAGATATAAATATTCAACCTCATCAAGATCCATCCTTCCCAGCAACAAGCCAAGATGGCTTCCCTGTGCAGCCACTTCTGGTCAGGATTGGCCTTGGTGTAATGTCAGGGCTCCCAGGTATGACCAGAGGTGTGTGACTGAAGCAGGGAAACGCAGACCTCAGATATGTTATAAACAATATAATTTATTAACACTAACAGTACAAACATAAACGCAGTGCAATACTAAAACATAATACAGTGCAAACAAACCAAACCAAACCACCCACAGATAACAGTACATACAAGCAAGCGTCGTCAGGCAGGCCGGGTCAATATCAATTGGGCAGGTAGGTACAGGGGGAGCAAGCGGAGAATGGTCGGGGTCACAGGCCAGGTTCAGCAGGTAGCAAGCAGCATAGTACAGAGGGTCAGGCAGAGGGATGGTCCGGGTCACAAGCCAGGGATCAGAACAGGTAGCAAGCAGCGTAGTACAGAGGGTCAGACAGAGGGATGGTCAGGGTCACAAGCCAGGATCAGAGCAGGAGAAGTCAGCAAAGGAACAGAAACAGGATGCAGGACAGATACAGGGCCCAGGACAAACACAACACCAAGGCAGAGTCTGTGGGTCTGGCCATCCCTTAAATACCCCAGCATCATCAGTTACAGGTGTTAGCTGGCTGCAGAGTTGAGTCTCTGATTGCTGGGAACACCCGCTGGCCAGCCCTGGTACTGCAGATCAAAAGGCAGGTGAGTCCCACCATTGCTGGCCAGTCCATTCCTAACAATACCACTGATACTGGGCAAATGTCTACAACATCAAGCCCAGATTCTTGTTTGAAAATGTTGGCGGCCGCCTCTGGCAACAGGGAGGAAGTTCCTGTTGGGCCTGCAGGGGGTGCCGGAGAGTCCATGGAGCCTATGGAGGCATCTGTTACTTCACCTTGGGGCAAGGGAAAAGTTGCCAAGGAAAGTGCAGTTGAGGATGCGTTTATGAGACGACGCACTCAAATGAAGATGGTGACACCTACTACTGTGGTGGGTAAGACTGTGTGTGATAAAACCATGGCTGGGACTGTCATGTTGAGAAGGACTGGTTATGAGACTGTCCATTCTGATGTAGGAGTGACCCCAGTTGGTTGGGCCACTGAATGTGCTTTTGAGAGTGACTTTTCCCTGTGCAGTGCCTTGTACAGTGGGTAGTTAGGGGTTAAAGTTAAACCTGTGCCTGGTTCTCAAAAAGCAAGTGATGTCACTAATGTGTGCCAGTCACAGGTTGGTAGTGGGATAGTACAGCCCACAAGAGCTAAAAATGCTAATGTTGATGTGAAATGTTCTGCTGTTGGGAAAACCCTGAGCTCTTGCAGTGCAAAAGCTATAGTTAAAGATGGGTCGTTTCCCATAGCAACTGGTGGTAAGACAGCACAGGTGTCCTTAGACATCTCCAGGGGTCTCCGTGTATTGGAGCCGGAGGTTGCCCTGGACAACTGTGATGTCACTCTGGTGGAGCAGAGTGGAACTGCACCTTGTCATAGGAGTGTGTTGGTGCAGTCTAACAATACGGAAAGTGTTCAGGTGAACAGCGGGTTAATGCAGCCTGGCAAAAATGCAAGTGTGTGTGTAATTCAGGAAGCACCACCAGAGCAAAGTGGTGGATGTGAGGTATGGCAACCTGCAGTGGGAAAACAGGTGTTACCCAAGTCAGACGTGATCCAGAGTGATTTGTGCAATGGATCTGCAACTAAGCCCGTCTATTCTTGTGTGTCTCCTTGGGCGGATGGATCGGTGCTGAGGAGCACTGGCGAATTGAGCACATATACAATGGACTGGGATAGTTGGGGTAAACGGCTAATCTCGTTGTTAGATGAGGCTTTTATGCAAAAAAATAAGGTGGACACTGTTTCTGCTGTGCCAGCAGGAGGATCTATAGAACAGCCTATGGATAAGGACGTGTATACAGCAGAGAATTTGTCTGTGACCCACAAAAGTGATGTTGGCATGGAGTGTCAAAATGATGTTGTCACTGGGAATGATCAGGGGCAGCTTGTGGATGCTGAGTCTGAGATGTTGAGAGTGAGCCCAGCACATGGCAGCGCTCTGGTGGAGCACCAGGCTGTGGTTATCGCCAGCTTGGAGAAGGTCCCTTTAAAAATTTCAACTTCTCAAGTCTCAGCAGGTGAGTCTCTCAGCGTTCCCAGTGCCCTAAATATGGTCAGGAAGCTCTTAGGTTTAGAGTCAAGTGGTTGGGTTGTATCCAAAGTATTAAAGGAGATGCTTGAACTTTGGAATGTACAACCAATGTATACTGGGGTGTCTCCTCCACAGTCAGATGGTCTGGTACTGCGGAGTACCACTAGGTGGAGCACCAAATGGCTGGCTGTACAGATCAAATGGGAACAAGAAAGTTGTTTGTTTCGGAATTTGTTGATGGTGTTAAAAGTTGTATCAGGGTACTCCGCTGGATTACCTGTAAATGTGATATATGAGAAATGTTTTGGAGAAATGGAAAATGAGTCAAAAAAGGTTTTACCTCCTAACAGCCAGGTGGGAAGCATTTCTGCTGCTATGGTCCAGGATGGTGCTGGTCAGTTGTCAGTGAAGGGTGTGTTGACTGCACCAGTGGACAAACCACATGAGATGGAAGGGCCGAGCATGGACCAGAGAACAGCAGAAATCCTGACCAGGGCTCAAACGGATGTGCATAAAGAAATCCGGGTCATTGGGCCAAAAAGAGGTTTAGGTAGCAGGTCTGATGAGACATCTGACATACAGGGACAAATGGTATCTGAAAACTGGCAAAATGGATCAGAAGAGAGCTCATCTGTACAGGATTTGTATACAGATACAAGTGGTGTAGAAAAAGTTAAAATGGTTGGACAGCCGCCTGCAGATTGCATGACGCCAGGTGAAGTGGCATTTTGTGAGGTTCACGTGGGTGATGGCTGCCCTATGGTGTGTGTGCCATCTACAGACACTGTCCTAACTAATGCTGGAAAATGTATTGAAAGGTGTAATATTGACTGGAATATAACCGTTCATGGTAAACTGAATACTGTGGTAATGAGTCATGCAGGTTTGATAGCTAAATGTACATAGAATGCAGAGAGGGACTAAGGGAACCCCAATAAAAGAGCCCACACTTTTTGTGTTTAAAAGCGTGACCCCTTCAAAGGTAAAGGGAAACCGGCAGTTGAGACTGCAGCGTAGCTTTCATGTTATCCGACACCTAAAACTCAGGCGTCAACCTCATCCTCAGAAAGGTCCCAAGTTTTGGAAATTCCTTAATGGGAAGGTGACTTGGGTGGCCCCAAGGAAAATAGAAAGGCAACGCTTTTGGAAGCGAACCCGTAAAAAGGCGCAGTGTCTTTTTAGAGCCCTAGTCCGTGTAGTAGGAGAACACAGGGAAAGTTGCCTCGTAAGACAGGAAGGAAAGTTTCCCTTTGAAAGTGATGTCAGTCAGGAAAGGGCTCATATAGGTGAAAGCTGGCACAGAGGTGCCAAAGTAAAGAGTTTGGGCTTGTGTGTTCTGCCCCCTACGGGATCAAAACAAAGGGGGGGGATATGTGGCAGTGCGGTATCCTGCCACGGTGGAAAGCACGATGGAGGCCCACGATTCTCAACCTTACAGGTTGAGGGGCTCCAGGCAGATCTCCTAATGCAGAGAAAACTGGTTTATCAGTTTCCTCTTTGGTTGGTAAAGCCTGTTTTGGGACCTGTAGCCTGGAGATTTCTTAGAGATTTGGGAGGGATGAAATCTCCAATCCTGGGCCCATATTTTGGGAGCAGCCAGCGTGCTGATTGCACAGGTGTGTGCAGGCCTTTTAGGGGAAGCCAGGCCATGATTCTGGGCTCCACCCCGGCAGTTAGGAGGACTCCACCCAGGCAGACGGGAGGTCTCTGCCGTGGAGTCAGGTGGGCTACACCTAGGAGAGGTGGAAGCCGGACTAGCTGTGTGCTAGTGCCATACTTTGGGAAGAGTCTACAGGAGGCAGACTTAAAACTGCGTACAAGCCAGGAGGCTGAATACTGTTCATTTGAATTCGTGTGATGGTGGATACCCCTGCGTGGGAAACCTTTATGTTATTGAACTGACATTTAAATAAAAGTGGGCAAACAGGCCCTTAAAAAATAAGCGAGTTGCCGTGTGCTTTGAAGAAGCTCTACCACTTGAAGCGAGGTCCCACAATATATATATATATATATATATAATGTTTAAAAACATGCAAGGTTGAATTCATAAGGAGTGTAATAGAGGCTTTTTAGAATGCATTTGTTCCTCCACATTACAAATCTTGGTGTGGGCTTCAGATTCATGTACCTGTTGGGAACAGGCACACAACTTTTTTGTATGGTTGGGGTTGTATGGTTGGGGGTTGGCACTTAGGCTGGATTGTCCATACAGCAGACACTCTGTCATCAGTGCATTTTTAGACCCTTGTTAGCTAGGCAGCTCACAGCTCCATAGCAATGGAAGACTCATTTCTGGCCCCATTCAGCTGTCAACCAGGAGCTTTTGTGTCAGGCAGCTGACAGTATACACAAAGGCACAATGTTGGTAACACCATTGTCCAAATATGTCATAATATGGTAAGGACGTCAGCCAACATGCGGGCCCCTGTGTTTACTTTCAGCTGTTGGCTGGTTGAATCTCCCTGCAGACAGCTGAGACTGGGAATTAATTATTGGTTGCTACTATGCCAGAAGTCTCTATGTTCACAGCAGCCAGGTATCCCTGTTTGGAAAGCTGTCATAATCATAATAACTTCCTAGCACAAAATGCTTCACCCTGAGCACTGGTGTCTCTCTATACACCAACTAAAGCCTAGTACACACTATCATTTTTCATTCATTCATCCCAGTAGGCAGAACAAAAAAACCCCCTGAAGAACTTGAAGGAAGATCATATACTAACAATCCTATGTTAGTACAGCAATCTCCCCACTGAGCTATTGTGTTCTGACAGGGGGACCTTCCCCCCACCAGAACACAAGGGTCAGTGCTGTCAGCCAACGGCTGATCGGATACCAATCAGCAGACCTTTTTTGGTCATGCACCTTTGACAGAAGCCGGCTTTCGGACCGGCTGCCATACACATATTCTAAATGTCAAATGGTCGCTAATGAACTGGCCGATATTGCCTGATATTCAGTGCAGGGGCGGACTGACAACTCATGGGGCCACCAGGCAATAGGGGATCATGGGGCCCCTGTGTCCTTGCCCAAACTCAAAAAAGCCTATGAAAAAGGTAGCAGAGGCATCTCATGGGGCCCCCTACTGACCCGGACCCTCGGGCAGTGCCTGAGTTTCCAAATGGTCAGTCGGCCCCTGATTCAGCCCATGTGTACGGGGCTTCAGATTTGCTTCTAAATACTGCCAGTTTGCTTATCTGTAACCTAATGTTAATTCTGTTAGAATCTGTGTAATGTGTTGGAAAGCTTAGTGAAACCAAGGCTTGTCTGAATTAGGTGCAGGATGCTTTAAAGGGGCCATACCTCCAAAAAATGTAACTGCTTTACTGAATTACCCCATACACTATTATAAATACCTATAATAAAATTGCTAAAAATTGTATTTTGTTTTATATTTTGCTTTGTGTTTTATTTTATATTTTTTAACTACTTCCCCTCCTCCCTATAGCAGAAATACTGCTACAGGGTGCCAGGGGTGCACAAAATCCTGCATATATACATGTGATTTAGTATTACTGGGTAAGGGGGCACGCACAAGCCACCCGCATGCCCTACCTGTGCCACCGTTCACGGCCACGGCTGTCAATCACCGGGCCCCAGCCGGTGATTCCCCGGCAGCTCCCGGTGATTACTGAAGATCTCCAACTGGGAGGAGAGCTGCTTTGTTTACCAACAGCACAGCCATCCAGAGCAGTGTGCTTACAGTGAAGCACACTGACAGGGCCCCCTAGTAAAGCACTCCATGCACACAATTAACCCTTTGATAGCCCCTCATGTTAACCCCTTCCTGTCCAGTGCCATTCGTACAGTGATCAGTACTTATCACTGTATTGGTGTCACTGGGGATGTCGGTGAAACCAAATCAGTTCACCCCAGTGTCAGAATGCCCACCGCAGTCCCGCACTCCCACTATAAGTCGCTGATCGCCGCCATTACTAGTAAAAAAAATATATTCCAGTATCTATACCCCCATTTGTAAATGCTATAACTTTCACGTAAACCAATTAATTTACATGTATTGGGATTTTTTTTAGCAAAGACATACAGAATACATTTTGGCATAAATTTATGATGAAATTAGATTTTTTACATTTTTTTACTGGACATGTTTAATAGCAAAAAGTCAAAAATATTGTTTTTTTTTTTTGCAAAATTGTCGGTCTTTTTTTTTTATAGCAAAAAAAATAAAAAATGCACATGTGATGAAATACCACTGAAAGAAAGCTCAATACATGGGAAAAAAATTACATAAATTTCATTTGGGTGCAGCATTGCATGACCACACCGTAACGCAGCGCCGTAGCACAAAAAAAAAGGCCTAGTCAAGAAAGGGGGGTAAAATATTTTATTAGAATACAGAAAAGTTAAAACACCTGTCAGGTTGCTGTCTGTGTCTCCATTGGTGAGAGTCACACTCTATATTTGTCCTAGCAGCCACTGACACCAGGGGTGAACTGAGGGAAAATGTAGTTATTTAGGTGTCCGTTTATGAACCAGCGATAAATGATCGCTGCTCAGTTCTCCTGTGAATGCCTTTTATGAAGCAGTTCCCTGAACGAAGGGAGAACGGTCTACAAATGCTGGAGAACGGTCTACAAACTGTGGAAAATTGCTGATTTTACTATAATCTCACGAGATTACAGTAAAAGATCAGTTTACTAAGCGGAGGTAAATTATCGCTGCTTAGTTTGTGGTCCCTCCGATTCTCCAGCTCTGGGCTGAAGAATCTGGAGGGAGAACACAGATCTCCAGTGAAGGGCTGAACATGTTCTCCGCTGATCTCCTGAGTGTCATAAACTGTGAATGACCAGAGAATAGCTGCGATCCTCTGAATCGCAGCTATTCTCTGTGTCATAAACGGACACCTAAATTCAGCTGTCAATGGATCAAAATCAGAGGGCAAATCTTTCAATAGGTAGAATTTTTGTTATTGAAATCTATAAAGAAAATAATAATGTGATACAGATAATTTACAATATACTGTATATACTCTCTCTCTCTCTCTATATATATATATATACACATTTACTGGCCACTTTATTATGCACGGCGCCTTGCTAGTGCAAAGAAAATATTCCCTACCATCTGAATGTCGCAGCTGAACCAATCTGCCTATTTTCCTCTGACATCAACAAGGCATGTTCTTCAACACAACTGCAGCTCACTGAATATTTTCTCTTTTTCTGACCATTCTCTGTAAATCCTAGAGATGGTTGTGCCTGAAAATCCCAGTAGATCAGCAGTTTCTTAAATACTCAGACCAGCTCGTCTGGCACCAACAACCATGCCATGTTCAAAGACACTTAAATCCCCTTTATTCCCCATTCTGATGCTCGGTTTGAACTTTTCACCACATCTAAATGCCTAAATGCATTGAGTTGCTGCCATGTGATTAACTGATTTGCAAGTTGTGTTACCAAGCAATTGAACAGGTGTACCCAGGTATATATATACATATATATATAACTAGCTATAGCTATTACCTTTATAAATTCCTTATCATTAATGAAAGTAATAACCATGTTTGAATTTAGTGCAGACCTGCAAAGAAACCAATCACCTTCCAGATTTTATTGCCAAAGCTTAGTTGAACAAGCTGAAGTTAGAAGCTGATTGGCTACCTTGCACAGCTGTACCCAATTCTGAGTGCTCCAGTTTTAGTAACTCTCAATGTGACAATCCAACATTCAAAAAACATAATACAGTTATTTGTGTTATCACTTAAATACATTGGGATAATTTTTCAAACCTGGAGCAGACAGAATCTGGGGCAGCAGGGCATGGTGAACAACCTGCTTTTGTCTTCAGTTAAGCTTTGAAAAGGAAAAAGGTACATGCTGATTGGTTGGCATGCACAGCTGCTCCAGAATCTTGCTGCTACAGTTTTGATACATTCTCCTCAATGTATCACATTTTAAGCATGTGACACTAAGCAATAAATGTGTTGCCATTCAGTCTGTCTGTATTCATTTGCATCAACATCATTAACTCCCCAGGAAACAAACACAAAATGTCATACATAAATAAAAAAAAAAAAATGAAACACAGAAATAAACAAGATATATTCAATCCATAACAGTGAATAAACTACACTGCTCAAAAAAATTAAAGGAACACTTTGAAAACTAATCAAATCTCAATGGGGAAAAATATCACGCTGTATATCTATACTGATATGGACTGGGTAATGTGTTAGGAAAGGAAGGATGCTCCATCATTTGATGGAAATGAAAATGATCAACCTACAGAGGACTGAACTCAAAGACACCCCGAAAATCAAAGTGTAAAAATGATGCAGCAGGCAAATCCATTTTGCTGAAATTTCATTGCAGCAACTCAAAATGGTACTCAGTAGTTTGTATGGCCCCACGTGCTTGTATGCATGCCTGACAACGTTGGAGCATGCTCCTAACGAGAGGATGGGGTATTACCTACTAGATCTGGACCAGGGCATCACTGAGCTCCTGGACAGTCTGAGGTGCAACTTGGCGGCATTGGATGTACCAAAACATGATATTCCAGAGGTTTTCTGTTGGATTTAGGTCAGGGGAGCGTGGGGGCCATTCAATTGTATCAATTCCTTCATCCTCCAGGAACTGCATGCACATTCTTGCCACAGGAGGCTGGGCATTGTTGTGCACCAGGAGGAACCCAGGCCCTTTCACATCTGTGACATGTGCTCAGAGTGAACCTGCTCTCATCTGTGAAAAGCACAGGGCGCTAGTGGTGGACTCTATGGTGCAGGGCAGTGAGCATAGGGCCCACTAGAGGACTTTGGGCCCTCAGGCCACCCTCATGAAGTCTGTTTTTGATTGTTTAGTCAGAGATATTCACACCAGTGGCCTGCTGGAGGTCATTTTGGCAGTGCTCATCCTGTTCCTCCTTTCACAAAGGAGCAGATACCGGGCCTGTTGATGGGTTAAGGACCTTCTATGGCCCTTTCCAGCTCTCCTAGAGTAACTGACTCTCTCCTGGAATCTCCTCCATGCTCTTGAGACTGTGCTGGGAGACACAGCAAACCTTCTGCCAATGGCACGTATTGATGTGGCATCCTGGAGGAGTTAAACTGCCTGTGCAACCTCTGTAGGGTCCAGGTATCGCCACATGCTACCAGTAGTGACACTGAATCTAGCCAAATGCAAAACTAGTGAAAAACAGTCAGAAAAGATGAGTAGGGAAAAAATGTCAGTGGCCTCCACCTGTAAAACCATTCCTTTTTTGGGGGTTATCTCATTGTTACCCATCTAGTGCACCTGTTGTTAATTTCATTAACACCAAAGCAGCTGAAACTGATTAACAACCCCCTCTGCTACTTAACTAGCCAGATCAATATCCCAGGAGTTTAATTGACTTGATGCTATACTCTGATTAAAAAGTGTTTCTTTAATTTTTTTGAGCAGTGTATTATAAAATAATGGGGTTTGAGGTTTGGTTCCTGAGGAGATAACATACAGGTAAAACTCGAAAAATTAGAATATCATGCAAAAGTTAATTTATTTCAGTAATGCAACTTAAAAGGTGAAACTAATATATGAGATAGACTCATTACATGCAAAGCAAGATAGTTCAAGCCATGATTTGTCATAATTGTGATGATTATGGCTTACAGCTCATGAAAACCCCAAATCCACAATCTCAGAAAATTTGAATATTGTGAAAAGGTGCAATATTCTAGGCTCAAAGTGTCCCACTCTAATCAGCTAATTAAGCCATTACACCTGCAAAGCGTTCCTGAGCCTTTAAATAGTCTCTCAGTCTTGTTCAGTAGGAATCACAATCATGGGAAAGACTGCTGACCTGACAGTTGCACAGAAAACCATTATTGACACCCTCCATAAGGAGGAAAAGCCTCAAAAGGTAATTGCAAAAGAAGTTGGATGTTCCCAAAGTGCTGTATCAAAGCACATTGATAGAAAGTTGTGTGGAAGGGAAAAGTGTGGAAGAAAAAGGTGCACAAGCAGAAGGGATGACCGCAGCCTGGAGAGGATTGTCAGGAAAAGACGATTCAAAAGTGCTGGGGACTTTCACAAGGAGTGGACTGAGGCTGGAGTCAGTGCATCAAGAGCCACCACACACAGAGGGATCCTGGACATGGGCTTCAAATGTCGTATTCGTCTTGTCAAGCCGCTCCTGAACAACAAACAATGTCAGAAGCGTCTTACCTGGGCTAAACAAAAACAGACCTGGTCTGTTGCTCATTGGTCCAAAGTCCTCTTTTCTGATGAGAGCAACTTTTGCATCTCATTTGGAAACCAAGGACCCAGAGTATGGAGGAAGAATGGAGAGGCACACACTGCAAGATGCTTGAAGTCCAGTGTGATGTTTCCACAGTCTGTGTTGATTTGGGGAGCCATGTCATCTGCTGGTGTTGGTCCACTGTGCTTCATTAAGTCCAGGGTCAACGCAGCTGTCTACCAGGAGATTTTGGAGCACTTTATGCTTCCTTCCACAGACGAGCTTTATGGGGATGCTGACTTCATTTTCCAGCAGGACTTGGCACCTGCCCACACTGTCAAAAGCACCAAAACCTGGTTCAATGACCGTGGGATTACTGTGCTTGATTGGCCAGCAAACTCGCCTGACCTGAACCCCATAGAGAATCTATGGGGCATTGCCAAGAGAAAGATGAGAGACATGAGACCGAACAATGCAGAAGAGCTGAAGGCTGCTATTGAAGCATCCTGGTCTTCCATAACACCTCAGCAGTGCCACAGGCTGATAGCTTCCATGCCACGCCACACTGAGGCAGTAATTTCTGCAAAAGGGGCCCAAACCAAGTACTGAGTACATATGCATGCTAATACTTTTCAGAGGTCTGATATTGTTCTATGTACAATCCTTGTTTTATTGATTGAATGTAATATTCAAATTTTCTGAGATTGTGGATTTGGGGTTTTCATGAGCTGTAAGCCATAATCATCACAATTATGACAAATCACAGCTTGAACTATCTTGCTTTGCATGTAATGAGTCTATCTCATATATTAGTTTCACCTTTTAAGTTGCATTACAGGAATAAATGAACTTTTGCATGATATTCAAATTTTTCGAGTTTCACCTGTATGTTGTAGATTCAATTATATGGATACAGCCAAATTATCTTTAAGAGAAGTGTAAAGGGTTAAAAGAGGATTAGAAAAAGTGCTGATTTCAGCTATATCCTTTGATAAAGTATTTTTTTTTTAGAGAAGATAACATTTTTCACCAACACAGCTTTTTATAATGATACATAAATGACATGGACATATAATATATGGACATATAATGGACATAAATGAACAGGCATCACAAGCCAACGTTTTGGGGTCTCATAGGATCCCTTTCTCAATGCAAAGAAGCATTAGGATTCAGCTGTCCTGTTGCTGTACTTGTGTTGTGTATTAGTCATCCACACATTTCCCTAGTTGTGGTTGCCTTCACAGGATACTGCAGGTGAATAAAGGAGAGATTATTTATTTGAGCCTTAAGCTGCTTACTGGAATAGAGTGGGTGTACTGGGATCTGGTACTAAGTGGTAATGAGAAGAACTAATTTATGTTTTTATGATTTTGATTACTACCATTTTAAGTGGTTTAGCCTGCTTTTGCAGCAGTTGTTCAACAAAGATGCTGTTTGAACATATTTGACAGTAGAAGGGGAGTCCTCAAATACATACATGGAATTTAGTCACAAAAAATGTAACAGCATGCAAACTAAATTGTCACATAAATTTAAATTGTGCACTCACTCAGAGAGCACTGTAGTTTCCCTTTAAAGTAAACCTTTCAAAACATGAATAATTTAAACTGAGAATATCAGGGAAATAAACCTTGATGTAGTTTCTTCTTTTTGCAGTAAAACACACTTTCGACACACTACTTATTGTTTTGTTTATCACTAAATATAAATGTAATGTGCATTTTCCATTTGGCACTGAATGTCCATAACTATGTATTTTTTTATCATACACTTAGTTGGGATTGTTCAGCTTTGGGTCAAATTTTCTTTTAATGCCATAATATAAAATCTGTAGACTGGGTGAATCAGATTTATGGGCAGGGAGGGTAATCAACACGGTGGGGGGGGGGGGGGCAGTTACTGGAACCGGTCCCCTGTATGGCTCTCTGCAGCAGCTGAAAGCTGGCTTCTTCTCCTTTCCCTCCTGCTGGCTTTCATATGTTGCAGAGAGAGCCATACAGGGTATTTATTCCACTAATTCACCCCCCTGCCGCACCCATCACCCACCCTGTGCACCATATGTTTCCTTTTGCTGCCCAGATTCCCCTGTGTGCCCCCACCCCTGCAGTGCTGCCAGATTCCCTCCTATCCTTTCCACCAGCAACTGTCACACAAAAGGTTCCTTCAGGATGGAGACTGTTTGTAAGGGTCCAGTAAATATGTCACATTACTTACTTTCCTGAATGAACGCAATGAGGGATTGGTACCGAGCACTCATTATTATTATTATTATTATACAGTATTTATAAAGCGCCAATAGTTCGCTCAGCGCTGTACATTACAAAGGGGGACAGAACATGTTACAGAACAACAAAAATACAATGCAAAACATGAGGGGATCGAGGGCCCTGCTCTTTCGAGCTTACAATCTAGGAGGGAGGGGATGGTGGCACAGGAGGAGATAGCTGTGGGGGATGGGGTGGTAAGAAGAGTGGAGGAGGTTGGCAAGTTAGCAGGGGGTGGGGTAGGCTTCCCTGAAGAGGTGGGTTTTCAGGGTGCGCCTAAAGGAGAGGAGAGTAGGTGATAATCTGATGGGTTGGGGCAGGGAGTTCCAGAGGATGGGTGACACCCTGGAGAAGTCCTGGAGGCGGGCATGGGAGGAGGAGACCAGGGAACTAGAGAGAAGGAGGTCTTGTGAGGAGCGGAGTGTGCGTGCTGGGCGGTACTTGGATATTAGGTCGGTAATGTAATTTGGGGCAGTATGGTGGACGGCTTTGTACGTCAGTGTTAGGATTTTAAATTTGATCCGTTGCGCAATTGGAAGCCAGTGGAGGGATTGGCAGAGGGGGGTGGCGGAGATAGAGCGGTTGGAAAGGTGAATGAGTCTGGCAGCCGTATTCAGGATCAACTGAAGCGGTGATAGCCAGCGGCGAGGCAGGCCAGTGAGGAGGGAGTTACAGTAGTCGAGTCGTGATATGATAAGGGAGTGGATGAGCTGTTCAGTGGTTTCTGGGGTTAGGAACGTGCGTATTTTGGAGATGTTGCGGAGGTGGAGTCTGCACGAGTTTGTTAAAGATTGGACTTGGGGCTGGAAGGATAGGTTGGAGTCCAGAATGACACCAAGTACTCTGGCCTGCGGGGCGGGTTTGATGGTGGCGTTGTAGGATGTGATGGAGAGGTCAATGGGGGGTGGTGTCCGGGCTGGGGGAAGACAAGAAACTCGGTTTTGGAGAGGTTCAGTTTAAGGAAGTGGAGCGACATCCAGTCTGATATGTTGCTCAGTAGGTGTGTGATTCGGGCGGAGACTGAGTTCATTCATAACTGAAGCATAGTATACTGTTTTTTTTTTAACGGGGCCTTGTCAGGTTGGCTGTATGTGGCCCCTTGGTTTCTAACAGCAGCCCTGCTTCCAATTCCTGTGTTAAGCAGCTGCCCTGCCTGTAAATATATAAAAATGATATACCTGGAATACTTCTTGGATAATTGTCTAAAAGTATTGTGATATGAATAAGCATGCCTCCACCTAAAATCACTCCATGTACAATACTATTATCACAGGCACATCTTTGATTGTAATGTATTTAGTAATATCTGAACTTTGTCCATCTTGCAGCTTCTAACATACAGTGATCATTCTGATAAAGAAAACTAACAAAAAGCGTGGTTTTGTAATTAGGGGCCACACAAGGTTTTCCTTGGAGTTTCTCTGTGAGATCAGTACACTTTATTGTAGCCTTCCTTCCAGAGGGGGGTTATGAGAAATGGCCTTCTCCAAACAGGACATTGCGCTAAATCTGTAGGTAAATAAGAGAACTAGAACCTTCGCTAAGTGGAAGAGTGGGTTTGATAATAAAGTTAGCAGTGCCTCCAACCAGGACATGACCTCTGTGAACAGAGGGGATTCCATTGCTGGGAAATGAATCAGTAATTTAATCAACATAATTGGGAGCTAAGAAACTGCTGCAACAAGCATATAACATTAACCATAAGCATATAGATGCACATCAGCATAGAAATAATACAAGCTTTATATAAGAAGATATTAATAACAGTGCATACAGTATATTTAATGTACAAACATGTTATCAGTAAAAGGCTCAATATGTGTCCTGGTGGAATTGTGCACTCATACAGTTGTGTTCAAAATAATAGCAGTCAGACATCACTAACCTGATCAATCACTGTTTTTGGTATAAATGATATTTCTACATGGCAAATAATTTACTAGCAGGTGTAGTAGAGTAATAGAAATCCAACAGACCCAACAGTCATGGCATGCATGCTGCTGATTCTGTGTAATTGAATTACTAATTGAAAGGGGCATGTTCAAAATAATAGCAGTGTGGAGTTCTATTAGTGAGGTCATTCATTCTTTGAAAAACAGGTGGCAATTATTGCCCTTATTTAAGGAAGGAAGGCAGCAAATGGTGTACATGCTGGTTACAGTGCATTTCTCTCTGAAATTCTGAGGAAAATGGGTCGTTCCAGACATTGTTCAGAAGAACACCGTACCTTGATTAAAACGTTGATTGGAAAGGGGAAAACATGCAGAAAATGATAGGCTGCTCAGCTAAAATGATCGCAAATGCTTTAAAATGGCAACCAAAACCTGAAAGACGTGGAAGAAAGCAAAAAACTACCATTCGAATGGATAGAAGAATAGCCAAAATGGCAAGGACTCAATCAGTTCCAGGAAGATAAAAGAAGGTCTAAAGTTACCTGTGAGTACTGTTACAATTAGAAGATGCCTATGTGAAGCCAAGCTATCTGCAAGAAGCCCCCGCAAAGTCCCACTGTTGAAAAAAAGGCGTGCTGAAGAGGTTACAATTTGCCAAAGAGCACATTGACTGGCCTAAAGAGAAATGGCGCAACATTTTGTGGACTGATGAAAGTAAGATTGTTCTTTTTGGGTCTAGTGGCCGGAGACAGTTTGTCAGACGACCCCCCAAACACTGAATTCAAGCCACAGTACACTGTGAAGACAGTGAAGCATGGTTGCGCAAGCATCATGATATGGGGATGTTTCTTATACTACGGTGTTGGGCCTATTTATCGCATACCAGGGATCATGGATCAGTTTGAATACATCAGAATACTTGAAGAGGTCATGCTGCCTTATGCTGAAGAGGAAATGCCCTTGAAATGGGTGTTCCAACAAGAGAAACCCCAAACACACCAGTAAACGTGCAACATCTTGGTTCCAGACCAACAAGATTGACATTATGGAGTGGCCAGCCCAATCCCCGGAACTTAATCCAATAGAAAACTTGTGGGGTGACATCAAAAATGCTGTTTCTGAGGCAAAACCAAGAAATAGAGAAGAACTGTGGAATGTAGTCCAATCATCCTGGGCTGGAATACCTGTTCACAGGTGCCAGAAGTTGGTTGACTCCATGCAACACAGATGTACAGCAGTTCTCAGAAACAGTGCTTATACAACTAAATATTAATTAAGCGATTCAAAGGAAAGCAAAATCTTCAAACATTTTTCAGTTTATATAGTGAATGTTTGAGTTTGTAAAGAAGAATACAAACACGGCTATTTTTTTGAACAGTCTAATATTCACTTTTCTTCAATTTGTTTAGAGGAACAACACAAATTTGATATATTTGTCTTCATGTTTTGATTTGGAATAGAATGTGTAGTGTTCCCAATGCATTTGTGTGTATGGAAATAAAAGCTATTAGAAGGATTTTGAGCTTTATTCACTTTTTTAAACACACTGCTAATATTTTGAATACAACTGTATGTATATAGTTAATAATAGATATACTCCCAGATGAATGTTGCAGCAAAGTCTAGTTGCACAGGCCCCTAAGGATGATGCGACATCTGTCTTTGTGTTGAAGACCTGAAGACAAGATCTGAGGGCATGGAGAGATCCTCCAACTGTGAGATAATAGAAATAGAACAGAATTAAGTCTGTCCCAAGTATTTTTATATACACTTAAGAAGTTATGGGCAGCTGCAGTTAAACTATTAGAACAGGAGAATACTTGCGTAATGATCTTTGCTTCTGATCTGGGTGAAAATAGAGCAACAGTAGCACCCCTGGTGTGTATAAGACCATGTGGCTCCTTTCTCTGTTTCTCTCTTCACTTCGCCTTCTGGGGTTTTCAAAGCCTCTCCGAGAGAGGAAGTAATAATTGGTTATAAAGCCTAAACATTTTTTTACCTTAATGCATTCCTTGCATTAAAGCAGAGTTCCAGCTGAAAAAAAAAAGAAAAAAGAGTCAGCAGCTACAAAAAATGTAGCTGCTGATATTTAACTGCTTGCCTACAGGGCACTTATACCCCCTTCCTGCCCAGGCCAATTTCAGGCTCTCAGCTCTGTCACACTTCGAATGACAATTGCGCGCTCATGCAACACTGTACCCATATGAAATTTTTATAATTTTTTTGTGACAGATAGAGCTTTATTTTGGTGGTATTTAATCACCTCTGGGTTTTTTATTTTTTCTTAAACAAACCAAAAACCGCTGAAAATTTTGAAAACAAAAAGTTTTTTCTTAGTTTTTGTTGTAAAATTGTAAATAAGTGATTTTTCTCCTTCACTGATGTACGCTAATGAGGCTGCAGTGATGGGCACTGATAGGCTGCACTGATGGACACTGATAGGTGGCACTGATGGGCACTGATGAGGAGGCACTGGTAGGTGGCACTGATGGACATTGACAGGCATCATTGATGGGCACTGAAAGGCAGCACTGATATATGGCACTGATAGGCGGCATCGATAGCCGGCACTGATAGGCGGCACTGACTGGCACTGTTAGATGGCACTGACTGGCACTGATAGGCGGCACTGACTGGCACTGATAGGAGGCACTGACGGGCACTGATAGGCGGCACTGATGCGCTGAGAGGTGGCACTGACTGGCACTGATAGGCAGCACTGACTGGCACTGATAGGTGGCACTGACTGGCACTGATGGGTGACACTGAAAGGCAGCTCAGATGGGCACTGATATGTGGCATTGATGTACACTGGTAGGCACTGATATGTGGCATTGATGTGGCACTGGCACGTGGCACTGTTCAGCACTGGCAGCTGGCACTGATGGACACTGACAGGTGGCACTTCTGGGGCCACACTGATCATCAGTGCCCTGATGATCAGTGTACATTTCCCTTTTTGTGATACGATAAATTCCCAAATTAAATTCAAAATCCTAAATATAGCAAATAATATAATATAGATACACCAAATCAAAATAGTCCAATGTGAAATCCAAAAATATGTCCAAAATACGTCCAAAATAAGTCCAATACAGTGTCCAAATTTCAATCTTTTTCTCCAAATATGAAAATTATTCCTCCAAACACGTACCTCGAGAAATAAAAATAAACAATCTAGTGCAATTCAATTAATTAAAGAAAATCACCCCGTGAAACTCCACACTTCACTGCAAAAATTATCAATTTGTGAAAAAAAAAAAAAAAAAAAAATATATATATATTTGAATTAATGTTACCAATCTTATTTTGTAATAGTGCATAAAACACATCAATCCAAAGTGTGCACACTCTGTGATCACTGCTACACAGTGAATACCTTCAACCACCACACAATAGTACCAAATACTATTACCCTCTGTAAATGTTATAAGAGCTCTACCAACATTATGGATCAGTAATCCTCCAAAAATCTTCTTTAAGAATATTTTCCAGGTCCTCAGAAAGATAAATGGTCTTAGGAGCAATATTCAAAACATAGGGATAACATTTATTAGTAACTCACACTTAAAATTCCGATTATCAGCTCCAGCCATGGTTTCTGTCTGCTAAACAAACATTTCCTCCACCATGTGTTTTGATAACCTAAAAAATGGCCGCGGCGACACTTCCGGTCTGCGTACGTGCGTCCTGACGTCACTCCTTTAACGCCTTTCGTCACTTCCGGACTTCATCTGAAAGGATGAAGGTTCCTTTCAGATGAAGTCCGGAAGTGACGAAACGCGTTAAAGGAGTGACGTCAGGACGCACGTACGCAGACCGGAAGTGTCGCCGCGGCCATTTTTTAGGTTATCAAAACACATGGTGGAGGAAATGTTTGTTTAGCAGACAGAAACCATGGCTGGAGCTGATAATCGGAATTTTAAGTGTGAGTTACTAATAAATGTTATCCCTATGTTTTGAATATTGCTCCTAAGACCATTTATCTTTCTGAGGACCTGGAAAATATTCTTAAAGAAGATTTTTGGAGGATTACTGATCCATAATGTTGGTAGAGCTCTTATAACATTTACAGAGGGTAATAGTATTTGGTACTATTGTGTGGTGGTTGAAGGTATTCACTGTGTAGCAGTGATCACAGAGTGTGCACACTTTGGATTGATGTGTTTTATGCACTATTACAAAATAAGATTGGTAAAATTTAATTCAAATATATATATATTATTATTTTTTTTTTTCACAAATTGATAATTTTTGCAGTGAAGTGTGGAGTTTCACGGGGTGATTTTCTTTAATTAATTGAATTGCACTAGATTGTTTATTTTTATTTCTCGAGGTACGTGTTTGGAGGAATAATTTTCATATTTGGAGAAAAAGATTGAAATTTGGACACTGTATTGGACTTATTTTGGACGTATTTTGGACATATTTTTGGATTTCACATTGGACTATTTTGATTTGGTGTACCTATATTATATTATTTGCTATATTTAGGATTTTGAATTTAATTTGGGAATTTATCGTATCACAAAAAGGTTTTTTTTTTTTTTTTTTTTTTTTTTTTTAATATATTTAACACTTTCTAGGGTGGAAAGTATTAACTTTTTGAGGGTATAAGGAGGATATACATCTAATTAGTGTACATTTCCCCTCCACGGAATGCCGATTACCGGCTCTCCTCTCCTCTCAAGCTGTCAACGTGACAGCTTATGAGGAGAGAAATACCGATAACCAACATTTCCCTGTTTACATGTGATCAGCTGTGATTGGACACAGCTGATCACATGACCAAGCTGACATCTTCGGCACTTTCCGCAGATTGGTGATCCGCTGTGTCCGAGGGACACAGCGCACTGCCGATCACCGCGCTGCACGCTCCCTGAGCTGCGCATGCGCGGTGAAAATGGGAAGATGTCATATGACGTCCTCCCAGAACAAGAGAACCACCTTGCGCCCGTCATTGGACTATATGGCGGGCGGGAGGTGGTTAAAATACATTCCAGCTGTGTCTTCACTATGGCTGGTTTCAGCGGCTGTCTTCTCTTCCCAGTGCCGGCATCTTCAGTGTGGGCATTCGGCTGTATGGGGAGAGGGGGAAAAAGGCTTAAAGTGGAACCTCCCCTTTTGGGTGGAGCTCCGTTTAAGATAAAAAAAAGGATTAGGCATCAGTACCTCCCCACCTTTACTTATCTGAACCCTCATTCGATCCAGAGCTGTGCCCATCTCTAGCTCTTCTCTCCCCTCACTTCCTGGTCTCACTGGGTTTGCTGAGGCAGTGGGAGCTACTGGCTCCTACTGCTGTCAATCAAAGCTAGTGATGAGAGAGGTGGGGCCAAGTCCCACTGTCTGTGTCAATAGATGTAGACAGTGAGATTTGGGAGTGAGCCTGCACCAGTGACCCCATAGATATCGACTTTCCGTGGAGCACTCAGCAGAGGGGAGAAGCTGCGCCAGCAGGGGACCTGAGAAAAGGAGATTAGGGGGCCGCAGTGCAATTCCATGCCTCAAAGCGTGTAATTATAAATCTGTTTGTAATTTAAAAAGGAGCATTTACTATCACATTAATTCATAACTATACATAACTCTGCTATATCAGCAGCTAACAGTAGAGGGGGCAGCTCCCTACATTACCATTTGCAGTATGAGGGCCTACCTAAAAAAATCTTTTTACACCCATTCCTGTAACAATTGGTGGTTTGTGGATAGTCACACATAGTAACCATTTGCAGATTCTGGGCGTGCTAGTAACGCCAAAAAAATGTTGTAATTTTAAACAGGGCATGTGTAAGACGTACAGTCCTTCTGCCCTGCTGCTATGACCTCCCCTGTCCCAGTACTTGATAAGTCAGCTCTAATTAATCAAAGCAGCACTGCCAAGTACACAGAGAAAGTTCTGACAGCTGGAGCTGTCAAAAAAAAGCAGTCTGGCAATGTTTATTATCAACATTGCTCAACCCCGAAAACAGAAACATACAAAGAAACAATGCTTCATTTTGTATATTTCTGTTTATTCATCTACTGATCAAAGGGATGAACTTCCATCTGCAGATGAAGGCAGGTAAAGCAACTTGAGAAGTTTTTTTTTCATTAAATATTCCTCTGCTTAACCCCTTATTAACCCTTATGCTGGCCATTCGCATATAAGATTTTTGTTCAAGAATGTTCATTTCAAGAATATTCGTTTGATTTTCTAATCGTTAGTGAGGTCAAACCGATGTTCATTTTCGACAGCAGTGACAGGAAAATTCAAAGGGGCAGGAAGGAAAACTTTCTCAAATGAATTTTCGGCCAGTGTATGTGGTTATTGTTTAGAAATTTCATTCATTTTAAAGTGGAGTGTTAAAGCAAAAGACGATTTTCGAACGACATTCATCGAATGTTTAAGGAATTTTCCTACAACTTTTCTTATGAATATTGTCATCCAAAAATCTACACGTGTATGGCCAGCCTTAGTTTGCTCTAATCAGCCCTAAATAACTCCTTATTCTTATTCTCCATTCAATTATTATTTTCCTGCTGATTTTTTTTGTTCGTTTCTATTTTATGAACTAATAATATTTACACTTTTTTTTAGTTTTTGTTTGTTTTATTTGTTAATATTTTTACACCTTTAACATATATTTACAAAGTTCACATTAAAAAAAGCGCAACATTGAAAAAAAACCCACTTTAATTCATTTGTAAATAACTTTGCAATACTTTGTACCAGAATCTTAATTTTTGCATCTTTTTAAACAGAACAAATTACAGAATAAAATATGCACTTTCTGTGTGCAGTAATGCTATTTATTGTTAAACTAACACTGCTCAAAAAAAGAAAAAGTGCATTTTGTTAAGTTTTGTTACATTTAATTGTTTATCCTTGTTTGTCCTTAAAAAACAACATATGTATTACATTTTTATCTTAAGTAATGACAAAGTTATTGCAGAGTAAACAGGCCCATAGCAGAAATGTACAAATTGCTCTGGTCCATAGGGGGTGAACAGGTGTTAGAGCCAAAGAGGTCAAATTCTGATTGTACAATCAAGTCCTCCATATTTACAGCCAAGTACTGTATATGGTGCAAGGGCCTACACTATTGGATATAAATTGAATGGATTGTTTAGGAAGGCTCTCCACTTTATGGTTGATGGTGAATCTAAGGAAAATATTACTCATGCTTGACCAACTTAAACTGGAACAAACTAAAAAATCACTAGCAAAAAAAGCTTTTAATGTAGAAGGGATATGCTTCGCTGCCATGAGAGCCTTACTTGCTAGAAATTTCTTCTGATTACACACTGAGTCCCACGCACACAGCTCAGTGTATTGTCTCAGCATGCCTTGGTTGCCAGGATTAATTAACTGTCCTTTACTTTACTTTAGCATTTCAAATCTTACTTCAGATGTTATTAGTTGGGCTTACATATACTTTAAAAATCAAGCCTCCCTTATTCACTTGAATAATAGCATTTAGAGTTTATGTAAAAAAAATACTTCTTTTCCTGTTATCATATTCTGGTTCAACTTGCAAGATCTCAAAGTTGGCCCAAGCAAATCATTTTCTAAACTAATGCCCTGTCCACACGATAAGAAAATCATCCGAAAAATTTAGCGGAACCACCGATCGAACAATTTTCTTTTTGTTGATGAGCAGGATGTTTTCACCAATAACGATATTGTGAACGAAAAAATCCGGTTGAACAACAGTGAAAAATTTTGTCATTTCGCATAAGAACGACCGATTTTTCTATGCGGTGGTATGACGGTCGTACGTGGTGGGGGTGCCCAAAAATACAAGTTTACTGGAGAAAGGTTATAAATCAAATTAGGAATATCACTGAAATTGAGATTGGTCTGGACCCTGAGATATGCCTTTTTCATATCACAGAAATATCAATGAATACAGTTAAAAATATGGGTATAGAGTGCTACTTAAATGCAGCTAAAGGATTGATACCTAGGTTTTGGCGTAATGTGGAGGCACCGAAGGTAGAGGACTGGATAGCCAGAGTGGATCAGATTGTTAGAATGGAGAAACTATACTATATACAGGAAGATAAGATGGAGGTTTATTATACAAAATGGAAGAAATGGGAGGAATTTAGAGCAAAGAAGAAAGAAGCTACTCCGTGAATAAGAATAAAGATGGGAATCGGACAGATGTCAGGGGTTTACTGAAGAGGGGTGGGAGGGAGGGGGGGCTGAGGGAAGGGGGTTAAGGGGAGAAAATGATATGCAATAAGTGTTTTTAGAAGAAATTTGTTATGTTGTATTTTATTACTTCTTGTGTTGGAAATATTTATATTGCTATATTTGAAAACAAATAAATATTTAAATAAAAAAAACAAAAACTTGCAAGATCTCAAAGTTGGCCCAAGCAAATCATTATCTAAACTAATGCCCTGTCCACACGATAAGAAAATCGTCCGAAAAATTTAGCGGAACCACTGATCGAACGATTTTCTTTTTGTTGATGAGCAGGATGTTTTCACCAATAACGATATTGTGAACGAAAAAATCCGGTTGAACAACAGTGAAAAATTTTGTCATTTCGCATAGGAACGACCGATTTTCTATGCGGTGGTATGACGGTCGTACGAAAAAAAATCTATCAAGCACTATCACGCAGGAGCGGAAACAGAAGATGACACGGATGTTTATGTCCAAGGAATCTTTGTAAAAACACAAACAAAAAATCCAAATGTTAAAAGTAGATTGGCCTAATGAGATAATGAAACCAGAATTCTGCAGATTGTATTTTATGTATCACTATTTATGTATATAGGTCATGTACAGGGGCGGACTGACAACTCATGGGGCCCCGGGCAATAGGGGATCATGGGGCCCCTGTGTCCTTGCCCAAACTCAAAAAAGCCTATGAAAGAGGTACCAGGGGCATCTCATGGGGCCCCCTACTGACCCCGGGCCCTCGGGCAGTGCCCGAGTTTTCAAATGGTCAGTCCACCCCTGGTCATGTAATAAACTATATTAAACTCATCGCTGTTAATTGTTGTGTATATCGCTCGTTCTGGCCGGAAGGGCGTGGCTACAAGGTCACACGCACACTGCATCACTTCCACTTGTACGGAAGATACCAACACTATGTATTGCTCGACAAACTATTTTTTTAGATTGGTTAATGTGGGCCACGATTTCGACCAATGAACGAATGCCTCTCGGTCGTCAGATGACCGATCGGTCGATTTTCTAATCGTGTATTCCCACCTTTAGGGTCCATTCACACGGGTGATCTGTTTTTTTCATCAGTTCAGTCATGTTTTTTCCAAGAAAAAATGGATCAGTCCACATCAGTTTTTCATCAGTTTTCATCAGTTTATATCCATTTTTCATCCGTTTACATCTGTTTTCAATCAGTTTACATCCAATTTTCATCCGTTTTTTATCAGATTACAACTGTTTTTTTACATCCTTTGCCAATGCAAAAATGGACTATATGTCTGTTTACATCAGTCTTTCATCCGTTTACATCAGTTTTTCATCCGTTTACATTTGTTTTTTGTCCATTTTTTTACGGAATAAAAATAGGGGTTTCTTCCATTAAAAAAAACAGATGTTAATGTCTGCAGACATTAATGGATGTAAACAGATGATCATTCGATTACAGCCGCTAGTCTATAAAAATACATGGGTGTCTGTTTTTCATCTGTCCATTTATGGATGAAAAACGGACATCCATAAACGGACAGATGAAAAACAGACATACAGAATGCCCATGTTAAAGGCGCCTTTAAACAGGTGTGACCACTGGCATACATACACATATACAGCCTTGTGCTCCGACAATAATTTCTGGTCTCATACATAATAGAGCAGGGCTGAGCAGTGCTCATCCATTCATAGGTAGCTTTGTATTCTATGAATAAATGCAAAGCTTCCTCTGATTGCCTGCATAGGAAATCACTATGTGATCCACGCACAATCAGCCAATCAGCCATGCCAATGAATGGTTAAGTACCGCTCAGCTTGATTTTATTTTGTCCTGGGTATGAAACAAAAAGTTCTTGTCTCACTGTCGGAACACAAGGCTTCACCAAATGAGCACACTTGTTAGTGCAGAAAATAGATTGTTTGGGCAAGATTCACTCAATTGAACTAGTTAAAGGGACAGTAAACCTGCAATTCAAATTTAATTCTGCTCAGCTGTCCACTAACAAAATCTTGAGTGTCTTAAAAACAAAGCAGCTCAGAAAAATATAGCATGTTTTCCATGTACATCTTTTTGCTCTACTCCTTCTTCCTAGATGGGAATTTGTTCATTATTCTGCTCATATTGATTCAAAATAATACTACAATTATTTCGTAAAAAAAAAAAGAATTTCTTAAGTTTCTTAAAATAAAATGGCAGGAATAATTAGTACATAATTTTTTCTTCTCTTAACCTAAAAGCTGTTATGCCTTCTGCTTGTCTTGATAAATCTGTTGCTGCTTTTAAAACAAAACAGTATGGAGAAGATTTTAGATAAAAATTGGGTAAAGGAAGAATATATGATGTGTTATTGGCTTATAATTGAAAAGGTACAGATCTATGTAAGGTGGGCCAAAGAATAACTGCCAAAGCATTGTTTGACACATTCTGTAACCATTTTGACTCTTCTCTACCCTTTAAAGAAGAAGTTTAATAAAAGTAATAAATACATTCATTTGAACCACCTTCCCTTCCTAATCAATATTCAATAACATATTATATAGCCTTAAAGTGATATTAAAGCTTCCTTTTTTTTAAATAAAATAATAAACATGTCATACTTACCTGCTCTGTGCAATGGATTTGCACAGAGCAGCCCCAATCCTATTCTTTTGGGGTCCCTTGCCAACACTCCTGGCATCTCTTCAGCAAGTGCCCTTGGAAGCTACTTCCTAAGGAGAACACTCGTGCAGGCTCGTCCATTCACGCAGACTGGATGTCTCGGCTCCTCGTCACAGCATTTGATTGACAGCAGTGGGAGCCAATGGCTCCTGCTGTTATCAATCTGCCCAGAGAGGCGGGACAGAGCTGGGAGAGCCTTGACTCTCATGCACAGCGCTGGATTGTGAATAGGCTCAGGTAAATATAAGGGGGGTAGAGGGGGATTCTGTTACATAGAAGGTTTTTTTTACCATAATGCATAAAATGTATGATATTAAGCCTTTTGCACACTGCAGCTTGAAAAAGCTCAGTACAGCGTTTTTTTTTACTGCCAGGCGATCAAATACCACTGAAAGAAAGCTCTATTTGTGGGGAAAAATATGACGTAAATTTAATTTGGGTACAGCACTGCATGACCACACAATTGTTAGTTAAAGTAAAGCAACGCCGTTACGCAAAAAATGGCCTGGTCCAGAAGGAGGGTAAATCCTCTGGGGTGCAATAGATATGTCACTTGAGCCTTTTTTTCTTTAGATCAAGCCCATGCAGTGGGCTGGCTCGTGAGCATGTTTATGCTGATGAAGTTAAACTTGATGGACAGGCTTGTGTGTGACTCTCATGAGAGTAAAAACCCAAAGAAATACAATTCAGTGGCTTTACCAAACATCAGGGCTTGTTGAAATGAGGGCTGGGAGAAAGCTGGACTGAGAACAGGTATTCTGGAGTAGATTTCTCTAAAGTGTGTCTGCTCTGGTTGTCATATCTGAACTGTGAATCAGCTTTCTCTGCTAAACATACCTAATAATCCTTCCAGCACAGGCCTCCTTTACTTGTGCTCATGTAATAAAGCCTTAGATTTTCTCTGCCAAGCTGTCATCCAACATGTATGTGTTTATTTGCTTGATCATCTATGAGAGTCACTGGCTAAGTTCCAATACACAAATGTATCAGGGGTACCACAGGCATCCAGCAATGGTGATCAGATCAGTGAACTGCACCTTAAGGAATCCGGAATCAAACTGACTAAGCATAAAATACGTATACTAACCACTTGCCTACTGGATTATTTTATCCCCTTCCTGCCCAGGCCAATTTTCAGCTTTCAGCGCTGTCGCACTTTCAATGACAATTACGTGGTCATGGAACACTGTACCCAAACAAAATTTTTATCATTTTTTTGAGACAGATAGAGCTTTCTTTTGGTGGTATTTAATCACCACTAGGATTTTTATTTTTTGCTAAACAATAAAAAAAAACCTGAACTCTTACTGATAGGCAACACTGATTGGAACTGTTAGGCTGATAGGCACTAATAGGTGGCATTGATGGGCACTGATAGGCAGCACTGACTGGCACTGATTGGTGGCACTGACTGGCACTGATAGTTGGCACTGAAAGGCAACTCTGATGGGCACTGATATGTGGCATTGATGTACACTGGTAGGCACTGATATGTGGCATTGATGTGAAGCGATGGGCACTGGTATGTGGCATTGATGAGCACTGACAGGTGGCACTGATGGAGCTACACTGATCATCAGGGCACTGATCATCAGTGCCCTGATGGTTAGTGTAGATGTTCCCTCTGAGGAATGCCACTTACTGGCTCTCCTCTCCCCATGCACTGTCAGCGTAAGGAGAGGACTGCCGATAACTGGCATTTCCTGTTTACATGCAAGCAACTGTGATTGGACATAGCTGATCACTTGACAGAGCCTGTGTCATCACATGATCGCCGCACTCCAAGGGGCATGTATGCGCAGTTAGAGTGGGAGGATGTCATATGACATCCTCCCAGAATGTGAGAGCCGCTGCTAGCCTGTCATTTCTTTATATGGCGGTTAAGAAAAATGACACACTTCCAACACCAGTAAACCATAAAAAATGCAAGTGATAAATAAATGTGCCAGTGCAAACCCCAAATCAAACCTAACTATATATAAATGGAGGGAACAGGATAAGGTCAGGACGGGGACAGGAGACAAGGGGAGCAGGAAACAGGTCTCAGGGTCAGGTACAAGGATCAGGCTTAGGCAGGAACACGACTTACAGGAAGAATGCTGAAGCACTGATCTTCACTCAAGGGTGGGCTTATATGCCTCCCAAAAGCCCATGTCAAGAGCAGCTTAATTACTTAGAAAGCCCATCTGTTGGGAGCCACCCACTGGTGACCACCAAAACTGTGCCCTTTTACTCTGAATATAACAGTGCCACCAGCCAGGTAATTACACAAGTCATGACAAAATGAAATGCCAGTGGCACTTTATTCAGGTGCATTCAACTCAAGTAGGGCCCCACCACTTTCTTCCATTCTCTTATGTGTGGGGCAGAAAACTGCAAAACTACTTTACTTATACAAAGAATGGTATGAAAAGTAATATTTTTACACAGTACAAAGGAGTTCATACATTGGCCAATTTAAGCTTGGACCATATTTGTGAAATGTTACATTATATTGACTATTATATTATTATTATTATTATATAGGATTTATATAGTGGCAACAGTTTACACAGTGGTTTACAACATGAGGGCAGTACAGTTACAGTACAATTCAGTACAGGAGGAATCAAAGGGCCCTGCTCGTTAGAGCTTACAATCTAACAGGAAAGGGTCAGGTGATACCAAAGGTAATAACTTTGGGGGAATGAGCTAATGGAAAAAATAAAAGTACAGTTGATAGGTGGAGGTGGGATAGGCTTCTCTGAAGAGAGAGGTTTATTCTAAATGTATTTTCTCCATACTGCTTTTATATTGTGATTGTACCACAGACCGGTTTATTTGAACAGATTGCCAGAAAAGCAGTAGCCGCAGGGTTCCGGCAGTTATCTAATGAACTGCTTTCTTGTAACTGTCAGCAGTTTTAATACATCAAATATGCCCATATTTATTTATAACATACATAAAGAGAACATTTGAAAACATGGAGAGCACTAATGTAGTATATTATCATTATTGATTAACACTGGTTGGAGAGGTTTTGTAATGGGGATAGTTACATCTTGTACAGTGCCTTGAAAAAGTATTCAAACCCCTTGAAATTTTCCACATTTTGTCATGTTACAACCAAAAATGTAAATGTATTTTATTGGGATTTTATGTCATAGACCAACACAAAGTGGCACATAATTGTGAAGTAGAAGGAAAATGATAAAAGGTAGGCGTATCAGAGTAAAGGGGGCTAAATACAAATGCACGCCACATTTTTCAGATATTGATTTGTAAAACATTTTGAAAAGCATTTATCATTTTCCTTCCACTTCACAATTATGTACCACTTTATGTTGGTCTATCACATAAAATCCCAATAAAATACATTTACGTTTTTGGTTGTAACATGACAAAATGTGGAAAATTTCAAGGTGTATGAATACTTTTTCAAGGCATTGTATATACATTAAATAACTATAGCATTTGTAATGGATTGTTTTCATGTTTGACGCTAAAATATTGTTATATTTTTTCTATGAGTTTTTTTAGGCCAATAAATGAAATACTGCAGATTAATCTTTTATACTTACTTATATTTACTTATATAGTATTTACACTTACTTATATTTAACATAGAAGTTTTACACAATGTCTGTCACCTGTGGAAAAACTGTTAAACTAGGCATAATCAGCAAAGGTAATTATTAGACCAAGATCTATACATTAAGCATATACAGCTGTACGTAATTCAAGGTTTTAACTACATTTTGAGATTTTGAGTGCATTAATTGAATATTCGTTTGGTTCATCACATTCACTGAAGGAACACAAAGAAGGACTGCATTGATTTTGCTAGACCTTTTTTAATTCAATTTGAGATTTTTTTAAATTCAATTTGATGTATTTTTATTTATGAGATGTGATGTACACAGATTTTGGCATTTGAGGATATACATAGGTTTTTGCAATTTTTTGGACATTGTATATGAGAGGAAAGCGCGGCACTGGTTTCTTACTTATTATATATGTATAGCACATTAATATGAGTATGCGTAGGGTGTGAGAAGCTTTCATTGAGTTGAAAATATATTGAATAGAAGGTGTGCAATAACTTACTGAGAGCATCTCGCAAGATTACACAAACATTTATTATACATGTATTGCAGCTTATCAATTCTCAGATATGGTGGCTGCGTTAGCTTTCTTTTTTAACTTTTTTTTGCTTTATTTTCACCTGGTAAACCTTTTCAACAGGACAACCTGTCCATAAAAAAGTTAGAGGGTTAAGACAAACCACTTAACACTGGCAAGGGTAGTTACAATGATCAGTTTTTATTTATGTACAGTAACACCTTTATCCCAAAAGAAAAAACTGCTGCTGTAACTGCTTAAAAAGTGTGAGCTGGAGTTTAGCTTCAATTTGTTAATGTATCTGCTATTACATCTGAAACACCCCTCCTGTCAGATTAACAATACTGCTGTCTATAGGGGTCTCTGCTACTCCTTCAGTTATAATGTGGGTATGCTAAGACACAGAGTGTGTTACTGTCCAGATCACCAGGCAAAAACAGAAGAAAAAAAGCCTAAAAAAGAAAACCAATGCAGCCACGTCATCTAATGATATGTAAGCTGCAATATATTAACTAAATAATGAAAAATATATAGTGATACTCGTGAGCCAAAATGCGATACTCCCTTAGTGTAAAAAATATTTTTGAAATAATTAAATCAAATGAAATGGTGCATCAACACTTTACACAATACTCATTATCTGTGTGAAACATGTGATATATAACAATAAGTGTATATATATCCTCAGATATATACACAGGTGTCGCGCTCCATATATAACAGTAATCTTATAAATAGTACTGTGACAAAGACTTATTGTGCTACAAAACAGTGCAACATATAGTGCTCAACAAAAATGAATGCTGATTCAACAAAAAGTCCTCTTTATGCTTAAAATATTCAGTGCCAAATTCTGTGCCGTGCCACACTCCCCGTGCTCTAAAGATAGATGTGCGCTCACCTTCTTCTTTAGCCACCCACAGTGGCTAACAGCGCTTTTTGTCCTCTCAGTACTAGGTAGTGATCTTCATATATTATATATATATATATCCATCCATGCCATGGATATATTGACTTGTTCCTGCCACCAGAGGTCTCCCTTTTTCCTCCTTCCACACTGAGCCTCAATGGATAGTAGGGATGGTTATTAGTAGTATTTCCTCCTCCCAGTAAATTGGGGTACCATGTAAAAAAGAGCCACAATGGTGCCTTATCCTTGAAAGAAGGTGGAATGATTATTAATTTTCATTGGTTCCAATACATTTTTTACCAGTGTATCTCTTAAATTCGGTGCTTTTTCATATATAAATTTTGGTTTCTTTAACCGTCAATTAACGGTTACCAAATATGAAGTAGCCGACAATAAACGAATTGGGTCATTTTTGCACTTCTCAGAATTTGTGTGAAAAATCACAACCGCTCAGCAACCGTCAATTAACGGTTACCAAATATGAAGTAGCCGACAATAAACATGGTTTTCTTCAGTCCGCCATGACGTCATGGCGGACTGAAGAAAACCATGTTTATTGTCGGCTACTTCATATTTGGTAACCGTTAATTGATGGTTGCTGAGCGGTTGTGATTCTTCACACAAATTCTGAGAAGTGCAAAAATGACCCAATTCGTTTATTGTCGGCTACTTCATATTTGGTAACCGTTAATTGACGGTTAAAGAAACCAAAATTTATATATAAAAAAGCACCGAATTTAAGAGATACACTGGTAAAAAATGTATTGGAACCAATGAAAATTAATAATCATTCCACCTTCTTTCAAGGATAAGGCACCATTGTGGCTCTTTTTTACATGGTACCCCAATTTACTGGGAGGAGGAAATACTACTAATAACCATCCCTACTATCCATTGAGGCTCAGTGTGGAAGGAGGAAAAAGGGAGACCTCTGGTGGCAGGAAAAAGGCAATATATCCATGGCATGGATGGATATATATATATATATAATATATGAAGATCACTACCTAGTCCTGAGAGGACAAAAAGCACTGTTAGCCACTGTGGGTGGCTAAAGAAGGAGGTGAGCGCACATCTATCTTTAGAGCACGGGGAGTGTGGCACGGCACAGAATTTGGCACTGAATATTTTAAGCATAAAGAGGACATTTTGTTGAATCAGCATTCATTTTTGTTGAGCACTATATGTTGCACTGTTTTGTAGCACAATAAGTCTTTGTCACAGTACTATTTATAAGATTACTGTTATATATGGAGCGCGACACCTGTGTATATATCTGAGGATATATATACACTTATTGTTATATATGCAATATATTAACTTTTTGGTTTTGGGTTTAATACCACTTTAAGGGCCTGTGTTGAAAGCCTTTTGTTGTCTTCCAACAGGTTTTCATTTCTATAGTCTTTGGGAATGCAAAACTTGCTTGGAGAAAGTTAAATACAAGTCACAATGAAGTCAACTGCAGGTAACAGGTCGAATTTTGAATGATTTCAGACATGTCTCAAACTGATGTCTAACTCAGTGGTGTCCAAACTGTGGACCTTGAGCTAGATGTGGACCTTTGCTTGTCTTTATCTGGCCCTTGAGGCATTATTCCTGTCACTGACACCAACAATGGGGCATAATTCCTGCCACTGACATCAATAACGGGGCACTATTCCTTCCACTGACAGCAACAATGGGGTATAATTCCTTCCACTGACACCAGTAACGGGACACTATTCCTTCCACTGACAGCAACAATGGGGCATAATTCCTTCCACTGAAACCAATAACAGGACACTATTCCTTCCACTGACACCAACAATGGGGCATAATTCCTGCCACTGACACCAATAACGGGGCACTATTCCTTCCACTGACAGCAACAATGGGGCATAATTCCTTCCACTGACACCAATAACGGAACACTATTCCTTCCACTGACAGCAACAATGGGGCATAATTCCTTCCACTGACACCAATAACAGGACACTATTCCTTCCAGGCCCTTTCTTTAGAAATTTTGGAGACCCTTGGTCTAACTGATGCCATCAACACAAGCAAAAAGGCCTTCGGCACAGGCCTTTATAATGGATTCTATCCAATCCTGAATTTTCAGTAATTCAAGTTGGACTTATTACAAGATAAGACCTAGTTTATTAAACTTGGGTCTGTTACAGGCCTTTGTACTGTACATGGCACCTCATATGGCAATAGATGTGTATTCACTGCATATTATTGTTGGAGCAGATACTTCTCAGGAATCAGATATCCATAGTTATATACACAGGTATAATGTAATATCACAAAATGAATAAACCATCCTCCAGACATTATACTTTGCAAGCAAATAAAACACATAAAAGTCGCTGCAAATTTTAATGTAATAGCTACAGCCATAATTGCCATTACACAATAGTGAATTGTACAGCTCAACAACAGTTATATAGAAATCCCTTTCTGGAAAGGTAGTAAGAAATTCAATCCTGCAGTCACAGCCGATGATTCCTTGTCATTTGTACAGTTCTGCTTGAAGTATAATAAACTGACTTCACTGAAGAAGAGGCTAAGCTGTCTTGAAGCCTTAAAGTAACCTTGTTTGTCTTCAACAATTATTAACTTTTGAGCAGACCTTTTTCAGATATTTTTTCTCAAGATTTTTCTTTTTTTTGTTTAACATTGACATAACCTCCTTATTTTCCAATGCTGCCAACATTTATGATAATTTCTTAAAATACATAAAATCAGAGAAGTATAACTGCGCTAATCATATCTCTGAAGACACTGACCTATATGCATATGAACTTATAAAGGAATAAAATACCAGTGAAAAGGAGTTTATAAAAATATCATCAAGAGTTCTTCAGAAGTGAAGAGAATAAATGTAGTCTCTTGCATTTTCAATCCTACTTCTAACCTTTTATTAAATTATTCTGCCCTGAAGATCAGAAATAACACTTGGAAATGGCAAAAACCCAGCAAATTAGGGAACAATTAGATAAATGACTGACATCTAGTAGTGAACATTGACAATTAGAAAATACATTTTCTCATACTGTGATAGATGATGATAACATGGCATTGTTCTTTCATTGTGCCATACCTGTGACACAAGATGGCACTAAGCAATGTGAGGATGTGCCCAACTCAAGTAAACTTAGCAAATGGCTTCAGCTCTGGCCCTGAAACAGTGTTCTATCTGATGGCCCATGGTAGCCAATCAGCTTCTAACGTCAGCTTGTTCAATTAAGCTTTGACAAAAAAAAACCTGGAAGCTGATTGGTTTTCATACAGAGCTGCCCCAGATTTTGCACTCTCCGGTTTTAGTAAATCACCCCCAATGTCTCCATCAATGTGGCAAAGGGTGGTGTGCACAGGGGGGATTGGAAGGCATACAACATAACATGAGAAACTAATAAAAAAGTAATCAGATACTAAAAATATTGTAAACTGCAGATATTCATATCTAGACGCCAATTAATGGTGATCAGAAACTAAAAATGGTAGGAACTGAAAGCATCTAAAAACAATTAAAGGAGAACTACAGCCTCATCTCTTTCTGTCCTACCTACTTCTGCTTCTTGTGTGTGGTGGAAAACTACACTCAGCGGCCACTTTATTAGGTACATCTGTTGAATTGCTTGGTAACAAAATCAGCCAATCACATGCTAATCAATCAATCACATGGCAGCAAATCAATGCATTTAAGCATCTAGATGTGGTGAAGATGACTTGGTGAAGTTTAAACCAAGCATCAGAATGGGGAAGAAAGGGAATTTAAGTGACTTTGAACATGGCATAGTTGTTGGTGCTAGACGGGCTGGTCTGACAATTTCAGAAACTGCTGATCTACTGGGATTTTCATGCACAACCATCTCCAGGGTTTACAGAGAATGGTCTGAAAAAGAGAAAATATCCAGTGAGTGGCAGTTGTGTGGATGAAAATGATTTGTTGATGTCAGAGGTCAAAGGATAATGGGTAGACTGGTTTGAGATGATAGAAAGGCAACAGTAACTCATGTCAATATGGACCAAAATCTCTGAGGAATGTTTCCAACACCTTGTTGAATCTATGCCACAAAGAATTAAAGCAGTTCAGAAGGTAAAAGCGGGTCAATCCTGGTACTAGCAAGGTGCACCTAATACAGTGGCTGGAGAGTTTATGTTCTCTCCCAACTGTATGACTCTGAGTTTTCATTGAAGGCCATTGCAGTAGACACCCTTCCTATCTTCAGATGCCCAGCTATACATACACTATTATATTTTTTTTTTTCGTCAGCCCACAGGCTGAATTATAAAATTTCTCCATCCATTCAGATTTCTCCATCCATTCTTTAGCCTCTTCAGCTCCAGTTATACCTCCTTCATGACAAGGCTATTTTTTGCTATTTAACACTGCGTTATTTAAACTGCCAATTGCGCGGTTATGCAATGCTATACCAAAACAAAATGTATATAATTTTTTTCACACAAATAGAATTTTCTTTTGGGGGTATTTGATCACCACTGGGTTTTTTATTTTTAAATATATAAATGAAGAAGATAGAAAAATTTTAAAAAAAGACTTTCTGCTAAACACATCCAATAAAAAAAAAAAAAAAATCAATGTTTTTAATACATTTATGCCAAAATATATTCTGCTACATGTCTTTGGGAAAAAAAATTCCAACAAGTGTATATTGATTGGTTTGTGTGAAAGTTACAGCGTCTACAAACTATAGTATATATACTAGAATTTGTTTATTTTATACTAGTAAGGGCGGTGATCACTGACTTATAGTAGGACTATGATAGCGTGGCAGACAATCTGACACTTACTGACACTGGATGGAAACTAACTGACACTGACATCACCATTCACTGGCTGGGAAGGGGTTAACATCTTGGGGTAATCAGGGGATTAAGCCTGTGCCTAGCAAATGATAATGTGTGTAATATGTGCTGCTTTTTTACTAAGCATGAGAAGAAGAAACAAAGAAAGTGTTCCTTCTGTACAGAGCCCTGTATTCATTGTCATTACAGGGCTCTGGGCTGTGAATGGACACAGCCAAACAATAGGTCCTGGCCATAAATCATTTGCCAGGACCTGCTGACAAAATCCTGCTGTGTCTAGTCACAGCAGGAGTCAGCAGGAGGGGGTGCATGCACTATGTACGTGGAAGAGTACAGCGAGTACAGGGTGGGCGGTTAATGAAGTGGATACAGTGCAGATGGGCAAATGCCTTTGCTGGGCTAGTGTATTCTGAAAACCCGAACAGTGGATGCATCTGATTGGACAGCTCTTTCAATTTTTTTAACCACTTCCCGCCTGGCCTATGGTCAAATGGCGGCCGGGTGAACACTTCGTCCCTCTGGGAGGGTGAAACATGGCGTGTTTCCCGAATCGCACTTTACGCGTGCCCGCAGGGCTGCGCTGTGGTGAGGTCTGTCACCAGCTATGTACCTCGGACATGGCCGATGACAGATCTGTGTACCGGCACTGTTGCCAGTACCATGTAACCTGCTGTGACCAATCACAGCAGGTCACATGACAGTTGTATGCAATGGATGGCTTTCTTTCGTGCCATCCATTGTATACAAATGTGTCTAGCTGTGAATGGTCAAGCGATTACATGCACAGGCTGGACCAATCCAGGCTCATCTGTGTCATGTGATTAGCCGTGGGGCAGCACAGTGGCTAAATGGTTATCACTTCCGCCTGGCAGCACTAGGGTCGTTGATTCAAATCCCAACCATGGCACCACCTGCCGGCAGTTTGCATGTTCTCCCTGTGTCTGCGTGGGCTTCCTCTGGGTACTCCAGTTTCCTCCCACACTCCAAAGACATTCTGTTGGGTTAATTGGATACTGTCTAAATTGGCCCTGGTATGTATATGTATGAATGTGAGTTAGGGACCTAAGATTGTACACCCCATGAGGGTTAGGGACAATATATATATATGTAAAGCGCTATAATCAATCAAATTGTGTAAAAAAAATAAAATAAATAAATAAATACTGATCACTTCCCCAAAGTAGTACAATGTTACTATGGTAACATTATCTTACTTTGGTCATATTGCAATATGAAAAAAAAATCTTAAAAAAAGAGAAAAAATGTAATAAAAAAAAAATGTGTCCCTGATCACTGCCACACCAGTTATACGCTGATGCTGTACTGCACTGGTGACAGTATGTAAAAAGAAAATTATGAAAATAATTTTTTTCATTTCTTCATTTTCCGAAAAATTATGACAAAAAATTTACAACTTCAAAAAACTTGCCATGCCTCTTATATGTCGGACTGTCTACTTTGCAAAAAGGGGTCATTTGGGGGTCATCTGTACTGTTCTGACATTTTTGGTCCTCAAGAAATTAGATTGCCTGTCAGTACTTCAGGATTGGTCAATTTTCAGATACGTATATCCCATATCCCATATCTCTAACTTTCCTACAGACTAAATAATAAATACTGATTTGGGTTATTTTCACCAAAGAAATTTAGCAGAATACATCTTGACCTAAATTTAGGAAAAACAGTTATTTATTTGCAAACTTTTATAACAGAAACAAAGAAAAACATGGGTTTTTAAAAATAATTTTAGGTCTTTTTTATCTTAATTTAGCAAAAAATAAAAACCCCAGTGGTGATTAAATACCACCAAAAGAAAGCTCGAGTTGTGTGAAAAAATTACAACATTTTAGTTTGGGTTAGTGTTGCATGACCGCGCAATTGTCATTCAAAGTGTGAGAGCGCTGAAACCTGAAAATTGGCCTGGTATTGAAGTGGTTAATTAACCACTTGCCGACCGCGCATAGCCGAATGACGGCTTCACCGCGGCCGGCCAGTTCTGAGTGGACGTCATATGACGTCCTCCCAGAACGCGCTCTCCTGCGCGCCCCAGGGGGCGCGCACCCGGCGATCTCCGTGATCGCTGTGTCCTACGGACACAGCTGATCACGAGATGTGGTGAAAGGCCGATCCCACCGGCCTTTTACCACGTGATCAGCGGTGTCCAATGACACACTGATCACAGGAAAATGCAAGTGCCGGTTCTCGGCTGCACTTTCCTCACGCTGTCAGATCGTGAGGAAAGTACTGCCGAGAACCGGCAGTTGTCAGAGCGGGGATCGGCACCGATCATCAGGGCACTGATGATCAGTGCCCTGATGATCGGTGCCCAGCAGTGACCCCCGCAAGTTCCGATCAGCTGTGCGCCCACTAGCCCCGCCCACCCATTCCCAGCAGTGCCCCCACCTGTGCCCAGCAGTGCCCCCACCTGTGCCACTCTGCAGTGCCACCTACCTGTGCCCAGCAGTGCCACCTACATGTGCCCAGCAGTGCCACCCACCTGTGCCCACCCACCTGTGCCCACCAGCGCCACCCACCTGTGCCCACCAGTGCCACCCACCTGTGCCCACCCACCAGTGCTGTCCACCAGTGCCACCCACCAGTGCTGCCAGTCAGTGCCACCAGTCAGTGCCCAGGGGTTGTGCCAGTCAGTGCCGCCAGTCAGTGCCCAGAAGTGATGCCAGTCAGTGCCGTCTATCAATACCCATCATCAGTGTCACCTATCAGTGCCGCCTATCAGTGCTGCATATCAGTGCCGCCTATCCGTGACCCCTAATTAGTGCTGTCTATCAGTGCCGCCTATCCGTGCCACCTCATTAGTACTGCCTATCAGTGCCCTTTAGTGCTGCCTATCAGTGCCCATCAGTGCCGCCTCATCAACGCAAATCAGTGAAGGAGAAAAAATACCTGTTTGAAAAATTTTATAAAAGAAACAAATAAACTTTTTTTTTTTTTCAAATTTTTTGCACTTTTTTTAATTTATAGCGCAAAAAGTAAAGCGCCCAGTGGCGATTAAATACCACCAAAAGAAAGCTCTATTTGTGAGAAAAAAATGATCAAAATTTCATATGGGTACAATGTTGCATGACCGCGCAATTGTCAATCAAAGTGCGGCAGCGCTGAAAGCTGAAAATTGGCCTGGTAAGGAAGGGGGTATAAGTGCCTGGTAGGCAAGTGGTTAAAACATGTAGGATGTTAGAGGGCTGACACGGTCTCCACTAAGTGAATTTTAGTCAGTTCATCAGGAACAGGGGTGGACTGACAACTCATGGGGCCCCCAGGCAATAGGGGATCATGGGGCCCCTGTGTCCTTGCCCAAACTCCAAAAAGCCTATGAAAAAGGTACCAGGGGCATCTCATGGGGCCCCCTACTGACCCCGGGCCCTCGGGAAGTCCCTGAGTTTCCAAATGGTCGGTCCGCCCCTGATCAGGAACCAGACAAAAATAGAACAATGTTTGACTGTAAGGGTTGTTTCACATGTGGCGGACCCGTTTAGTGGATCCGCTTGCTCAGTGTGGGATCTCTCCGCTGATCCCCACTAAGCAAGTGGATGACAGCTCTGTGTGTGCTCTACTGCTGCAGAGCGGACACAGAGCTGCTCGCTCTCCTCAATGGACAGTCTGATGAAAATGGGCCGCCTGTCCATTTTCATCTGATCCCATCTGATGGATGGAAGGGGAATTGGATCCCCAACTCTCCCTTTTTGGCGGATTGGATCTTGGTGGGTGTAAATGGACACATGTCCTTTTACACCCGCCACTCCATAGAGGAGAATGGGCAGCCAGACCCGATCGGAACATTGGTGTGAAAGTGCCTTTAGGTTGTTTTTGACTGCACCCTGGACTGTAGAGTGTGTGAACAACAGCTGCTGTGTCCCACGCCATGCACAACTTCTACAGAGATGGATTCATCTAGATGAGATCAAATTATTGCAGAGCCTGACCTCCATGGTTTATTTCTTAATATATATAGGTACTGATGTCAGCTGTATAATTCACTTACAGTAGCTGTGCAGTGTGATTTGGACTGTAAATCATCTGATCTACTGCTGTTTACATATAGGTAATGCTGTGTGTATTGGTTTAGATATGCATGATGTGTACTCAGGCCACTTTCACACTGCTCTGTTGCAACAATGCTGTAAAGATGCATATGCATTTTTGCAGCATTTTTACTGTGTCTCTGGTGCATTTTGCACCTGTGAAAAAGGACGTGTGACTCAAAAAACGCACTAAGAAAGCATTTTTGATGCAGTTTTCCCATTGCTTTGATGCACTTTCCATTCATTTCAATGACAGGGTGCGTTTTTTTTACATGTACCAAACGTGCACCAAAAATACAGATTGCAAGACTCTGAAAAATGCAACTGACCCGCAACTGACCATAGGAACTGTACCATAGGATTTAATGGTCATGTGTTTTTCTTACACTTTTTTAATGCAAAAATGGAAAGACTGATCAGAGTAAAAGCAGCCTAAATGTTAGTTACTGTTGAGTGTCTGTTACTGCAGTGATGTACTGGCTCCACCTGATGGACATGTGGCATCTTTATCTCTTGAACAATTTACGATAACAAACTTCAAATATTCACACTATAAGCTCACATGGTTCAAAGACAATGTTTTTATTTCCTTACTTTTCTTTCAAGGGTATAAATATTGTAAACTGAAATAAAATCTTGGCGAATAAAATGAAAAACTTGGATCTTGTGACAATGACTTTCGCTTGCTTTTATTAACCACCTAAAAGCTATTTTTGATATTTTTGTTATCCGTTATGTCATCAGTTCAACCATATTAAGTTTTCTTTTATTCTCTAAGGTATCCATCTTGATTGTAGAGTGTGTATTATAACAACTGCAGGGGTCATGATAACTATAGATAAAAAGAAGAAAATACTCCTACGCTACCACAATATTAAAATAATAAATATTAATTTTAAGCTGCTGCTGCTAACACCTCAATGTGTTCCCACATCAATTAAATCAAATGAAGACTGATGGTGCTGCGCTTCTACAAATCAATACAAACAGTGCCCAACAAACAATCATATATCCTCATCCAATCAACCACTTTCAATGTGTCTAATATGTAAATCATTGAGCTACACTATTGGAGTCAAAATATTTATTAGTATTTAGTACCTAAGGGTTAGACACTCTGAATGTTGTTTACTGAGAATCATTTTCATTTTTGAGTTGTTATGAGGGTTTGAAGGGCTGGTGGTGGGTTATGTGGATGTATTATTGAATGAACGTTTGCTACCTATTGAGTTAATTCATAATTTAAGATTATTTACATATTAGTCACTTTGAAAGTGGTTAATTGCATGATATCTATAGGTGCCTTTTGTGGCAGGAGTATTTATTCTGGATCATGGTCCCACTGTCCACTAAGTTTAAATTTGCACAGTTTAGTACTCAGTTGAACACTTTCAAATTACTTGGTATGATCTGGAGTTACTGGATACCTTCTGTTATCCACAAATGTTTTTCCCCATATATGCACACTTGAAGAAAACAATAAGCATGATTTATTGCATTAAAAAAAAAATCAACCTAGTACCCACAAAATAATTCAACCCAAAATACATTCAACGATGTATGCATTTTTCTGTAGAACATTTATTATATCTTCCAAAATATACCTCAAACTTAAGCAGAAAGATTTGTGTTCTGCCTCAAGCAGGGAAATTTAGCCTGCAATATTAAATTCAGACACTAGATGGAGCCCACAATAAATTCACTGGTTTACAGCAACTAGAGACTGTTTAGCCACATAAAAAAACTTTATCATTTTAAGAAAAGGAGGTGGAGCTCAGACTCCATCTTAAGAACTGAAAGAAAGGAACCAGCCATGATTCTCTGCAGCACGACATAGACTGAACTTACATCCCTTGGAAGCAGAATCTCTGGTGAGCATGGACTTATTCCCATATACAACTTAATCATTTAATTGCGTTCTGCATGTTTCATATATTGATGATATGTACTTCTTATATGCTTTTTTTTAATAGTTTCACCCCACCCTGTTTTGTTTATAAAGCTTCAAGATTACCTTCAGTCTGGTTTATTGCAGAATAGGAGGGTTTAGCTGCATGTCATGTTACACACAGGTAAACGTATAGCGAGGACAGAACCGTTAGGAAAACTAATAAAAACTGCTTTCCGACTGCCCTATAGCAGAACTACTGCTGCAGGGCAGTGCAAAATCACGTATATATTTGTGACTTTGCATTTCTGGGTAGGGGGCGCGCACGCGCCACCCTTCCCGCTCCGCCATTGGCAGCTACAGCTGTTGATCACTGGGTCTCGGCTGGAGATTCACCGCAAACGCCGAGGAACACTGATAGGGTAGAGGTCTGTATGTAAACAACACAGATCTCTCTCTTGTCAGCACTAGCATGCTGCGTTGTATTGTTCTGCATAGCAGAGCAATACAAAACAGCATGCTTACATAGTAAAACAGCACACAGTTAACCCTTTGATAGCCCCAGATGTTAAACCCCTTCCTTGCCTTTAGTACAGAGTCCGTGCTTTTTATTAGCACTGATCACTGTATTAGTGTCATTGGGGATGTCAGTGGCAGTAAGTCAGTCACCCCCCCCCAGTGTCAGAATGCCCACCGCAGTCCCACAGCCCCTCTATAAGTCGCTGATCCTGCATTCCTGTTTTCTCTTAACATGGTACTGAAGTCCTAATCTCCAACATCAGGAAAATGTTAGAGAGCTGCCAGTCTACCTCACCTGACAAGTGCAAACCCTGCTACTGCCACCTCCCTTTTTATGGCCACTTTACTTGTACCTCTGCTTACATTTTCCAGGACCATTCCTGCCATATGTGTTCTCCTACAGTGGTGATCCTCAGTCAGCACCCTCACATGTTGCTCTGCTCAAGCAGCTTATGTCACCTACCCATGCCTGAGACTGCCACCTTTTTACTTCTCACCTGCTCCCCTGTGCATCTTCCTCATGCATCCCCGGCACCATTCAGCTCCATGCACCCAGCAGTGTGGGAAAATACTGGCTCAATTAAATTGAGCGGCTTTTCAGTTTAGCCCCATATGTGCCTTCTGCTACGCTCCTGCTGACTGTTCCTTGGGCTCTGCATTACCTTCCACTTAGTCCCCACCACTGGATCTCAGCACATCCCAGTTCCCTCATCATCAGCTGCCTATTCAGGCAACTCCCTAAACTCTGCTAGTGCCATAAAATGTACCCTCTTCATCAGTTGCAGCTGGATGCCAAGGGTGTTTCCCAGTTTCTTCCAGAGATGCTTGGATTACGCATCTTCCTTCTGCTAAACTTCTACCTGCCAGCTCTGAAACCAGTCACCGTTCTTCTGATCCATGTCTGCAACTTCATCTCAGTATGTATGCCTGTGATTAGTTTGGGGTAAGGCAGGTAATGCTAGTTTACCAGCACTCTTTGATGACTACATTTTGTTGTAGTTAGTTTGGTTATGTTATATGTGGGCATTGTGCTGGGTGCATTTCACACCACATAGTCTTGGTGAAAAATTTCATGCAGAAGAAATTACATTGGTTTTTCATGTTAAATTGAGCTAATTATTTCAAACTATATTTACTGACATGATGAAAGTCTGGTCATAAATTGTCCAACACTTAGTTTTGGCTCATCAGATCCCAGGCTCATCCCAAGAGTGTCTTAGAAGAAAAGTTAATGCCAGAGTTTCAAAATTTGTTGACAAAATTGGAGACACTATTAGTAGTAATAAGGATTCGAAAGGTGATAACAGTAGTTTTTTTGAGAAATTACTGGGTCTCTTTCAACAAAAATGGCCCTGTTATTTTCAGCTTTGGCCTTCAGTCTGGTGGCAAGCAGGAGATGGCTGTGGTGGAATGCTCGTCAATAATTCACTGACTTACATGTTAAGGTTAAAGATTATTTAATGTTCTCTACCCTTAAGTGGGTTCTTGGATTAGTCTTTGGGCAAGATAAACAAAAGGTTATGATTTTAGACCTATGCCTCTTATGTCTCATGATCTCTCCTCTTTTGAAGAACTATCACTGCCAACGTGTCTTCTGCACCCAACATATACATGTCAAATAAGTGTTTTTTGTGCTTATATAAAGTAATGAAGTATTAACTCAAACAAATGTGTAGAAAAAGAGACAAAACATCCACTGGTAATTCAAAGGCCACTTATCAATCTCAATATTCCACCAAAGCAACAAGATAAATTAGTGCATCCCATACCAGTGAAACAAGCCATCAGCAAGGGTAGATTTGCAAAGTCTTTCCATTTGACTAAACGTGCCAGTGCGGAGCCACACTCATGATGTTATCGCATATTGGAACTGTTCCCCATGCTGAGTTTTAATTGATGTTTTTTACACTGCTGTCTTGATATTTTCATTTGTGAATCCAATTTTTGCTTTTAACCACTTTAACAGCCTTTTCTGACACATTTTGTTTACGTTTAAAAATCAGTATTTTTTGCTCGAAAAATTCTTAGAACCCAAAGCATTTTATAATTTTAGCAGAGGTCCTAGAGAATAAAATGGTGGGTTTTGCTATTTTTTTATGTCAAACATTTTGTTTGAGGTGATTGAGATACTGCTTGGACCTTGAAGAAGGGGACATACCCCGAAAGCTTGTCATCAAAATTATATGTTAGTGCAAATAAAAAAGTATCACGTCAGTACTCAATTGTTTATGTCAAACAGTATTTTCACAGCAGCCGAAGATGCCTGTCACAGCATGGACACAGGCACAGAGGGAGATCGCAACGTGGGAGCAGGTATGTCTGCACCTCTCCCCACCATCCTCACTGCCTCTCCACTCACTTCAGGCACTGATAGCTCTTCTGAGCAGTATATTAAAATAGCCCAGGCAGTTTCTTCTCTTTTGCTCCCAAATATCACACAGGCTGTGGATAAGGCTGTAAGCCTGGGCATTGAACAGCTGCGAATAGATTTGGGCGAACATTCTAAACGGTTATCTGTGGCTGAGCAGCGCTTATCTGACTTAGAAGATGAAGTCCATTCCATACAAGCAGTTACATCACAATCCAATCGTATACAGCAAAATATTTTGGATAAAATCGATGATCTGGAAAATCGATCACGTAGAAATAATTTACGCATCGTGGGTCTCCCAGAATCATTTAATACAGGTTCTCTTCCCGATCTCTGCTCAGCACGAATCCCTGCAGCTTTGGGTCTATCCTCCTCCTGTCAGGTAGAGAGAGCTCATCGCCTGGGGCCCCCATCTAACGAACGCCGGGTGCCACGTTCTGTAATTGTACGCTATCTCAACTATGCTGATCGCATGGCGATCCTCACCTCTTTTCGTAATTCCCATTCTCTACAAATTGAGGGTCACAAATTATTAATATTTGCGGACTATTCACAGGAAGTATCACGTAAACGGAAAGCGTTTCAGCAAGTCTGCTCCACTCTTCACCAGAAAGGAATAAAATTCACATTAGCGTATCCGGCCACGTTACGTTTCAATGCACCATCTGGGGAATCCAAATCTTTCGTCCACCCTGAAGAAGCCTACCAATATCTCCAAGATCACCTAAATGACGGGGATCCGTCGACGCGTCTTGCGGGCAGGAATTCTGGCCCTAGAGATCAACGTAGTCCTCGCAAAGACCCACCTAAGCGTCAACGCACAAACCCAGCGTCTTCCAAATCTCGCCCGCCTTGAAGGTTTAAGAGGCCATTGGTCTCTACATATTAGCTTCAAGCTTATCTCCTGGCCCGATTGGTTCAGATGTGACGGTTTTTCATTTTTTGCTTGGTTTCTATTGCCTTCTATTGCTATGAACATACTTTCCAAAGTTTGAGTTTTATTGGCTGTTCAACTTGTAATGTTTTATATATTATCTGATGGTGCGGCGTTCTCTCACGCTCACCTGCTTCAACATTATTGTGTAAATCATATATATGCCTGAATTTGTACTTCCCTACTCCTGCATGTGCCTGGTTCCATATTTCAGCGATGCTGGGGGGGGGAGATGCTGGAGCCGTTGATGGGAATAAATTTGAGGGAAGCCCTCTCCCATCCCAACAATCATACACTGGCCCCTGGGGCAGGCTCTTCTCCCAGATACTCCCGGTCACGCTGGTATTGGTGGAAACGGCATGTGGAATGACGTGAAGTCCTGTATACTGTATTGGTATATTGTATGTTTTGACTTTTTGTTGGGCTCTATTAGGGCCCTTGATCTTGTTCTCGCCTTTCTCTCTCGCTTTTCTCTTCCTCTCCAACTTTATTTCTTGGGAGAACTCCTCCGTCCTCTGAGACCGGTTTCTAATCACCCCCAATTGTCTAGCGACGCAGTGTTCTTTGTGCGTACATCACTAATGGGTAAAATGCTTATCCTTCTATCATATCAAGCACATCAGTTAAGATGACACGTATTTTCTCTTGGAATGTCAAGGGTCTCAGGTCCCCTCACAAACGCATGGCGGCTCTAAGACATCTACGGCGCTTGCGTGCGGATATAGCTTTGCTCCAAGAAACTCACCTTACCCAATATGACTTTATCCGCATGCGTAAACTATGGGTGGGTCATGTTTTCGGCTCCTCCTCCCTAAACAATAAAGCAGGGGTACTTATTCTCATTCACAAACGGCTTAATCCGGAATTAGTCGCTATGGATGCTGACACTGAAGGCCGTTTCATAGCAGCACATATCAAACTCGGAACCCAAGAATTGGTTCTTACTAGTTTTTACGCACCCAACTCCCCGACGAGGCAGGTTTTCCAAGCCCTCTCTTCACGGCTGGCGGCATATGTTCACAAGCCGCTCGTCGTGGGAGGGGACTTTAATTCTGTTATGCAAGAGCAGGAGGATAAATCGCAGAGTGTAGACCGTGGCCCTCGCTCCCCTCAGATTCCCCGTCTCACAGCTACTTTGCTATGTAGCTTCGCTGAAGCAATGCAAATTACCGATATATGGCGCTTAACCCATCCGGACGGCAGAGATTACACTTTCTATTCCCCTGTTCATCATTCTTTATCTAGAATAGATTATACTTTTTGTAACTCCGTTCTACTGCAACATGTTGTATCATCTACCATACATGACATAGCCATATCAGATCACTCTCCAATCTCTATTACTATAAACTTTTTAGACCCTACGCCACATCCTAGGATATGGCGTTTCCCCTCGTTTCTGGCGAATAATCAGGAGCTCTCCAAACTATTACAAGACACCTGGGCAGATTTTCAAACTACGAATGCTGGCCATGTCTCTAATCCAAATTTGTTTTGGGATGCAGGGAAGGCTGTGTTACGTGGCAAAATCATCGCTTTTACGTCCGCTTATAAAAAAAGAATTTCACGTAATTTCACTGAAGCTAGTAACCTTCTTAGACTGACTCAAAGAAAAATGGCGGACTCTAATACGCAGGACAACAGGAAAGCTTGGGCGGACGCTAAAAACCAATTTGATACATGGGCGGCAGCTCAGGAAGCATTACATCACTCACACCTTGACTTACAATTAGAGATGAGCGAAGAAATGAAAAATTCGATTCGGCTGATTCGGCGAATTCCAGTGTGAAATTCGATTCGATGCGAATTTCTCCGCTACGAAGATGACTTATTTAAAGGGTTTCTAGGCTTCAGAGAGCCTTTAAATTAGTGCAGAACACTGTACCTTTAATTTAAATGCCCTTGGAGATGAGGAAGGAGAAGGAGAAGGAGAAGGATGAGAAGAAGGAGAAGGAGAAGGATGAGAAGAAGGAGAAGGAGAAGGGTGAGAAGAAGGAGAAGGATGAGAAGAAGGAGAAGGATGAGAAGAAGGAGAAGGAGAAGGATGAGAAGAAGGAGAAGGAGAAGGATGAGAAGAAGGAGAAGGAGAAGGATGAGAAGAAGGAGAAGGATGAGAAGAAGGAGAAGGATGAGAAGAAGGAGAATGATGAGAAGAAGGAGAAGGATGATAAGAAGAAGGCTGAGAATAAGGAGAAGGATGAGAAGAAGGAGAAGGAGAAGGATGAGAAGAAGGAGAAGGATGAGAAGAAGGAGAAGGAGAAGGATGAGAAGAAAGAGAAGGATGAGAAGGAGAAGGATGAGAAGAAGAAGGATGAGAAGAAGAAGGATGAGAAGAAGGAAAAGGATGAGAAGAAGAAGGATGAGAAGAAGGAGAAGGATGAGAAGAAGGAGAATGATGAGAAGAAGGAGAAGGATGATAAGAAGGACAAGGAAGAGAAGAAGGAGAAGGAGAAGGATGAGAAGAAGGAGAAGGATGAGAAGAAGGAGAAGGATGAGAAGAAGGAGAAGGATGAGAAGAAGGAGAAGGATGAGAAGAAGGAGAAGGAGAAGGATGAGAAGAAGGAGAAGGATGAGAAGAAGAAGGATGAGAAGAAGGATGAGAAGAAGGAGGAGAAGGATGAGAAGAAGAAGGATGAGAAGAAGGAGAAGGATGAGAAGAAGGAGAAGGAAGAGAAGAAGGAGAAGGAGAAGGATGAGAAGGAGAAGGATGAGAAGAAGGAGAAGGATGAGAAGAAGGAGAAGGAGAAGGATGAGAAGAAGGAGAAGGATGAGAAGAAGAAGGATGAGAAGAAGGATGAGAAGGATGAGAAGAAGGAGAAGGATGAGAAGAAGGAGAATGATGAGAAGAAGGAGAAGAAGGAGAAGGATGAGAAGAAGGAGAAGGATGAGAAGAAGGAGAAGGATGAGAAGAAGGAGAAGGATGAGAAGAAGGAGAAGGAGAAGGATGAGAAGAAAAAGGATGAGGAGAAGGAGAAGGATGAGAAGAAGGAGAAGGAGAAGGATGAGAAGAAGGAGAAGGATGAGAAGAAGGAGAAGGAGAAGGATGAGAAGAAGGAGAAGGAGAAGGATGAGAAGAAGGAGAAGGAGAAGGATGAGAAGAAGGAGAAGGATGAGAAGAAGGAGAAGGATGAGAAGGAGAAGGATGAGAAGGAGAAGGATGAGAAGAAGAAGGCTGAGAATAAGGAGAAGGATGAGAAGAAGGAGAAGGATGAGAAGAAGGAGAAGGATGAGAAGAAGGAGAAGGAGAAGGATGAGAAGAAAGAGAAGGATGAGAAGGAGAAGGATGAGAAGAAGAAGGATGAGAAGAAGAAGGATGAGAAGAAGGAAAAGGATGAGAAGAAGAAGGATGAGAAGAAGAAGAAGGATGAGAAGAAGGAGAATGATGAGAAGAAGGAGAAGGATGATAAGAAGGAGAAGGAAGAGAAGAAGGAGAAGGAGAAGGATGAGAAGAAGGAGAAGGATGAGAAGAAGGAGAAGGATGAGAAGAAGGAGAAGGATGAGAAGAAGGAGAAGGATGAGAAGAAGGAGAAGGAGAAGGATGAGAAGAAAAAGGATGAGGAGAAGGAGAAGGATGAGAAGAAGGAGAAGGAGAAGGATGAGAAGAAGGAGAAGGATGAGAAGAAGGAGAAGGATGAGAAGAAGGAGAAGGAGAAGGATGAGAAGAAGGAGAAGGAGAAGGATGAGAAGAAGGAGAAGGAGAAGGATGAGAAGAAGGAGAAGGATGAGAAGAAGGAGAAGGATGAGAAGGAGAAGGATGAGAAGGAGAAGGATGAGAAGAAGAAGGCTGAGAATAAGGAGAAGGATGAGAAGAAGGAGAAGGAGAAGGATGAGAAGAAGGAGAAGGATGAGAAGAAGGAGAAGGAGAAGGATGAGAAGAAAGAGAAGGATGAGAAGGAGAAGGATGAGAAGAAGAAGGATGAGAAGAAGAAGGATGAGAAGAAGGAAAAGGATGAGAAGAAGAAGGATGAGAAGAAGGAGAAGGATGAGAAGAAGGAGAATGATGAGAAGAAGGAGAAGGATGATAAGAAGGAGAAGGAAGAGAAGAAGGAGAAGGAGAAGGATGAGAAGAAGGAGAAGGATGAGAAGAAGGAGAAGGATGAGAAGAAGGAGAAGGATGAGAAGAAGGAGAAGGATGAGAAGAAGGAGAAGGAGAAGGATGAGAAGAAGGAGAAGGATGAGAAGAAGAAGGATGAGAAGAAGGATGAGAAGAAGGAGGAGAAGGATGAGAAGAAGAAGGATGAGAAGAAGGAGAAGGATGAGAAGAAGGAGAAGGAAGAGAAGAAGGAGAAGGAGAAGGATGAGAAGGAGAAGGATGAGAAGAAGGAGAAGGATGAGAAGAAGGAGAAGGATGAGAAGAAGGAGAAGGAGAAGGATGAGAAGAAGGAGAAGGATGAGAAGAAGAAGGATGAGAAGAAGGATGAGAAGGATGAGAAGAAGGAGAAGGATGAGAAGAAGGAGAATGATGAGAAGAAGGAGAAGAAGGAGAAGGATGAGAAGAAGGAGAAGGATGAGAAGAAGGAGAAGGATGAGAAGAAGGAGAAGGATGAGAAGAAGGAGAAGGAGAAGGATGAGAAGAAAAAGGATGAGGAGAAGGAGAAGGATGAGAAGAAGGAGAAGGATGAGAAGGAGAAGGAGAAGGATGAGAAGAAGGAGAAGGAGAAGGATGAGAAGAAGGAGAAGGATGAGAAGAAGGAGAAGGATGAGAAGGAGAAGGAGAAGGATGAGAAGGAGAAGGATGAGAAGAAGGAGAAGGAGAAGGATGAGAAGAAGGAGAAGGAGAAGGATGAGAAGAAGGAGAAGGATGAGAAGAAGGATGAGCAGAAGGAGAAGGATGAGAAGAAGGAGAAGGATGAGAAGAAGGAGAAGGATGAGAAGAAGGATGAGAAGAAGGATGAGAAGAAGGAGAAGGATGAGAAGAAGGACAGTTCTGTGACAGTTTCTGTCTATTTCTGACAGTTCTGGGACATTCACTCCATACAGCGGTTTCAACCGCTGTATGGAGGGAATGTCATAGAACTGTCAGAAATAGACTATTAATGACAGTTCTGGGACTGTCCTTCCATGCAGCGGTTGAAACATTGTATGTATTTGTTTCCATAAATGGATCCATTTATGGAAACAAATACATACAATGTTTCAACCGCTGCATGGAAGGACAGTCCCAGAACTGTCATTAATAGTCTATTTCTGACAGTTCCATGACATTCCCTCCATACAGCGGTTAAAACAGCTGTATGCAGTGAATGTCCCAGAACTGTCATAAATAGTCTATTTCTGATAGATCTGGGACATTCACTCCATACAGCTGTTTTAACCGCTGTATGGAGGGAATGTCATGGAACTGTCAGAAATAGACTATTAATGACAGTTCTGCGACTGTCCTTCCATGCAGCGGTTGAAACATTGTATGTATTTGTTTCCATAAATGGATCCATTTATGGAAACAAATACATACAATGTTTCAACCGCTGCATGGAAGGACAGTCCCAGAACTGTCATTAATAGTCTATTTCTGACAGTTCCATGACATTCCCTCCATACAGCGGTTAAAACAGCTGTATGCAGTGAATGTCCCAGAACTGTCATAAATAGTCTATTTCTGATAGATCTGGGACATTCACTCCATACAGCTGTTTTAACCGCTGTATGGAGGGAATGTCATGGAACTGTCAGAAATAGACTATTAATGACAGTTCTGGGACTGTCCTTCCATGCAGCGGTTGAAACATTGTATGTATTTGTTTCCATAAATGGATCCATTTATGGAAACAAATACATACAATGTTTCAACCGCTGCATTGAAGGACAGTCCCAGAACTGTCATTAATAGTCTATTTCTGACAGTTCCATGACATTCCCTCCATACAGCGGTTAAAACAGCTGTATGCAGTGAATGTCCCAGAACTGTCATAAATAGTCTATTTCTGATAGATCTGGGACATTCACTCCATACAGCTGTTTTAACCGCTGTATGGAGGGAATGTCATGGAACTGTCAGAAATAGACTATTAATGACAGTTGTGGGACTGTCCTTCCATACAGCGGTTGAAACATTGTATGTATTTGTTTCCATAAATGGATCCATTTATGGAAACAAATACATACAATGTTTCAACCGCTGCATTGAAGGACAGTCCCAGAACTGTCATTAATAGTCTATTTCTGACAGTTCCATGACATTCCCTCCATACAGCGGTTAAAACAGCTGTATGCAGTGAATGTCCCAGAACTGTCATAAATAGTCTATTTCTGATAGATCTGGGACATTCACTGCATACAGCTGTTTTAACCGCTGTATGGAGGGAATGTCATGGAACTGTCAGAAATAGACTATTAATGACAGTTCTGGGACTGTCCTTCCATGCAGCGGTTGAAACATTGTATGTATTTGTTTCCATAAATGGATCCATTTATGGAAACAAATACATACAATGTTTCAACCGCTGCATTGAAGGACAGTCCCACAACTGTCATTAATAGTCTATTTCTGACAGTTCCATGACATTCCCTCCATACAGCGGTTAAAACAGCTGTATGCAGTGAATGTCCCAGAACTGTCATAAATAGTCTATTTCTGATAGATCTGGGACATTCACTCCATACAGCTGTTTTAACCGCTGTATGGAGGGAATGTCATGGAACTGTCAGAAATAGACTATTAATGACAGTTCTGGGACTGTCCTTCCATGCAGCGGTTGAAACATTGTATGTATTTGTTTCCATAAATGGATCCATTTATGGAAACAAATACATACAATGTTTCAACCGCTGCATTGAAGGACAGTCCCAGAACTGTCATTAATAGTCTATTTCTGACAGTTCCATGACATTCCCTCCATACAGCGGTTAAAACAGCTGTATGCAGTGAATGTCCCAGAACTGTCATAAATAGTCTATTTCTGATAGATCTGGGACATTCACTCCATACAGCTGTTTTAACCGCTGTATGGAGGGAATGTCATGGAACTGTCAGAAATAGACTATTAATGACAGTTGTGGGACTGTCCTTCCATACAGCGGTTGAAACATTGTATGTATTTGTTTCCATAAATGGATCCATTTATGGAAACAAATACATACAATGTTTCAACCGCTGCATGGAAGGACAGTCCCAGAACTGTCATTAATAGTCTATTTCTGACAGTTCCATGACATTCCCTCCATACAGCGGTTAAAACAGCTGTATGCAGTGAATGTCCCAGAACTGTCATAAATAGTCTATTTCTGATAGATCTGGGACATTCACTCCATACAGCTGTTTTAACCGCTGTATGGAGGGAATGTCATGGAACTGTCAGAAATAGACTATTAATGACAGTTCTGGGACTGTCCTTCCATGCAGCGGTTGAAACATTGTATGTATTTGTTTCCATAAATGGATCCATTTATGGAAACAAATACATACAATGTTTCAACCGCTGCATTGAAGGACAGTCCCAGAACTGTCATTAATAGTCTATTTCTGACAGTTCCATGACATTCCCTCCATACAGCGGTTAAAACAGCTGTATGCAGTGAATGTCCCAGAACTGTCATAAATAGTCTATTTCTGACAGTTCTGGGACATTCACTCCATACAGCGGTTTCCGGCAAAAAGTGTATGTGCAGAGTTCCTCTATTCTGCAGATACACTTAGAGGAGCTCTGCAGATACACTTAGAGGAGCTCTGCACATACACTTTTTTCCGGTTTGGAATTATTCTTATTTTCATCCTACTTCTTCTTCTTCTTCTTCATCCTCATCCTCATCCTCTTCTTCTTCTGAGGATGAGGATGAAGAAGAAGAAGAAGAAGAAGAAGAAGAAGTAGGATGAAAATAAGATTAATTCCAAGCCGGCAAAAAGTGTATGTGCAGAGCTCCTCTAAGTGTATCTGCAGAGCTCCTCTAAGTGTATCTGCAGAATAGAGGAACTCTGCACATACACTTTTTGCCGGCTTGGAATTATTCTTCTTTTCATCCTACTTCTTCTTCTTCTTCTTCTTCATCCTCATCCTCAGAAGAAGAGGATGAGGATGAGGATGAGGATGAGGAAGAAGAAGAAGAATGAAAAGAAGAATAATTCCAAGCCGGCAAAAAGTGTATGTGCAGAGTTCCTCTATTTCTGACAGTTCTCTCACAGCTTCTTCACATGTACAGCGGTTGAAATATCTGTATCCTAAATGGAAACTAATAGATACAAATTGTATCTATTAGTTTCCATTTAGGATACAGATGTTTCAACCGCTGTACATGTGAAGAAGCTGTGAGAGAACTGTCAGAAATAGAGGAACTCTGCACATACACTTTTTGCCGGCTTGGAATTATTCTTCTTTTCATCCTACTTCTTCTTCTTCTTCTTCTTCTTCTTCTTCTTCTTCATCCTCATCCTCATCCTCTTCTTCTGAGGATGAAGAAGAAGAAGAAGTAGGATGAAAAGAAGAATAATTCCAAGCCGGCAAAAAGTGTATGTGCAGAGTTCCTCTATTTCTGACAGTTCTCTCACAACTTCTTCACATGTACAGTGGTTGAAACATCTGTATCCTAAATGTAAACTAATAGATACAATGTTTCAACCGCTAAACATGTGTTCCTTCTGTCAGAGAACTGTCAGAAATAGCGGAGCTCACTGCAGGGACACTTTTGCCGGCTGATCGGGAAATGTTCGATTCGCGCACCCGAAGTAGGCAAAATTTCGGTTTCGACACGAATCGAATATTTCCTGAAATTCGACTCGAATTCCGGTTCGCCTAGTTCGATTCGCTCATCTCTACTTACAATATCACAGGTTTGGTAATAAACCAGGCAAACTGCTGGCGCGTCTGTGTAGGAAGCCTTTCACCCCTACGCAATTCACCTCTCTTAAAGACTCCCAGGGGGCACTTAAACAATCTCCGGAAGAGATTATATCTATTTTGGAAATCTTTTATGCAGACTTGTACGGGCCGGATCCTATTGACCAGGCACGAGCACAGTCCTTTCAGGAAAGTGTAAATTTGCCCCAAATAGATCCAATAGCACTGCAATCTCTAAATGCCCCTATTTCACAGGCGGATATTTGTCTAGCTATTAGATCTCTAGCTAATGGTAAAGCTCCAGGTCCAGATGGGTACACCTCTGAATTTTTTAAACTGATGGACAAAACTCTGTCTCCTACTCTCCAGCTAGTTTATCAGTCCATCCAGGAGAGCGGGGTATATCTCCCATCGGCTTCGCAAGCCCACATTAAACTAATAGCAAAAAAAGGTAAAGACCCTTCTGATCCTGGATCGTATCGTCCCATTTCCCTCCTTAACCTAGATGCAAAGATCCTTTCTAAAATCATAGCTAACCGTTTGGCCATTGCTTTACCCTCTCTCATTCACCCTTCTCAAGCAGGTTTTATAAAGGGACGATCGGCCACGTCTAATATCCGCAAAGTGCTTACAGTTCTGCATCAGGCTAAAAATAACCCCCTTCAGGATTTAGCGATTATTTCTCTCGATGCTGAAAAAGCCTTTGATAACGTTAGTTTTCAATGGCTCCAACTAGTACTCTCTAAATTCGGCTTTTCCGGTTCGTTTATACAGTTAATTCAGGCTATGTATTCTGCCCCAACGGCTCAGATAGTAGCGGCGGGAAAAATATCTAACTCTTTTCTACTACATAAAGGAACAAGGCAAGGCTGTCCATTATCTCCCTTGCTTTTCAATTTAGCATTGGAACCCCTAGCCCGCTTCCTGCTTTTTCAGTCACAACTTCATGGCGTTCAAGTTGCTCAACAAGATCTTCGCCTAGCTTTATTTGCGGACGACATATTAATATTCACTTCCAACCCGTCACTAGATCTGCCATATATTCAGAAAGTTTTTGCAGACTTTCGGTGTTGCTCGGGTCTTCGTATTAATTTTGCAAAAAGTGAGGTCCTTCCCCTCTACCACGCTCGACTTCCTGATTGGGCCTGCGACTCCCTCTTTAAAATCAATACACGTTACATTACCTATCTGGGCATCAAAATTGGGAAGTTAGCTTCGTCCCTTTATTCTCTCAACTTTTCGCCAGTTATTCAAAAAATTTTAGCGGAATTGGAAATGTGGAAAGACCTGCCGTTATCCCTCATGGGTAGAGCCCATCTCTTCAAGATGACAAGCTTTCCGAAGCTTTTATACCCTCTCCAAACTATCCCTCTTTTGCTCAAACGCACAGATATACTCAAGTTAAACAAGGGGATTTCCAGCTTCCTATGGAGGGGGCGTCGCCCGCGTATAGCTATACACAAGCTGTTTCTCCCTAGATGTGAGGGCGGCCTGGGCCTCCCCAACATTAGGCTCTATAATTTATCTTGTATTTTATGGGTGTGTATAGATTGGCTATCCCAAGCGTCCATGTTCTCCAATTACCAACTTGAATCAGCCATGGTGAGTCCGTTCGACCTGTCGGCCCTATTACATTCTAACTCCAACTCAATACCGGTTCATCTTAAACATAATCCACTCATACGGGATACACTCTTCACTTGGAGGGAGGTCAGACGTAGACTAGGAGTTTCTCCCTAGATATCTCGCTTTCTTCCCATACATCACAATCCTTCCTTCTCTGTCTCTCAACAACATGCAGCCTACGATCTGTGGTATAACCAGGGTCTTAGACTTGTGAACCAATTGTATGACGGTGCATCAGGTTCTCCCCTTCCGTTTCAACAAATTCTTGGCTCGTTTGAATTACCTTCCCATCATTTTTTGTATATTTTACAAGTCAGGAATTTTGTGAAATCCATAGCTCAGAATAAGTCCACCCGTTTTTGCACGACTATGATAGAAGTTCTTGTGAGGAACCAGAAGTATAACATATCTAACATATATAGTCAATTGTCCTTGCAATATGCTACACCGTTGGACTCCTCTACCTCCATCAAAACATGGATACGGGACTTCGACAATGTTTTCACTGCGGAACAAATACTCGCAGGCTTTAACACTACCTGTGCGTTCAACACAAACGAATTTTGGCGGGAGCAGCAATTTAAAATTATGCATCATGCCTATATGCCTTGTTTGTACTCAAGATTGGACCCAACGATCTCTGCGTGTCCGCTTTGTGGCTCATATAAGCCATCCCTCCACCACAGGTTTTGGAGTTGTCCCTCGATCTCTACTTTCTGGTCCCAACTCTTGAACTTTATGCTCTTCGTTACTGCTCTCCCGCTACCAAGAGACCCACTGCTCCTTCTTTTTGGAAACCTGGATGTTCCCGTGACTGCTGCTTCACATCAGCACATTGCTCTGCTCAGAACTGCCAAACCGTGGCTCTCCACCTGCCTGATGGCAGCGAGAAGGTAAATTTTAAAAAAATGGGTCTCCAACTGTCCGCCAACCATTTCGGATGTCAAATTGGACTTACACTCTCTACTTCGTTTGGAGCGGCTCAGCATTCATAACTCCCCATCTACTCCAGGAGAGGAAAAGTTCAACCGCAAGTGAGGACAATATGTTTTAAGAATACTCCCTTCCTCGGAGTCTCAGCACCCCTCACACGGATTTCTAGCCTGGTCCTAATTTAGCCTCTGGGATATTCCTGATGCATTATGTATTGCTCGTATTAGGGGTAATCTGACTGTTTAAATTACACTTTCTGGGCCTTCTTGGACCTTTACTTCACCTCGCTATTTTGACAATCTACCCTCCTTCCACTTTGGATTCAGTTTTCAGTTTTCTTATTTTCTCTTTCTCTCACAACCTCGCCTCATTACTGACTCTTAGTGAAATGTCCCCATACTAGCCCATCTACACCCCCACACACTGCCGAGCTGTTTCTTGTTACTGACATGTTCTTCCGGTCATCTGGCCTCTGAACTTAGGCATTACATTCCTAAGTCTTCTACTTCTCCCTCCTTTCTCTTTCTCTTTTTTTTTTTTTTTCTCTTTTTTTCTTTCTGTCTTTCCTGATGGTCTATTCCTTTCTAGACTTGTTTTCTCAATTTTCTTTCTCCTTCTCTCCCTACGGTCTAATCTCTATTCTATGTTTTCTTATTTTGCTCCCACTTCCTATCCATATGCACGTTGACCCTCCTCCTGGTCATTTGACTATTGGCTAACATGGAATATATCTGCTTATCTCTCTAGACTTATACCTACGCATGTTTTGACTCGTATCTTCTCAAAACCCTGGATACATTGCTCCTAAGCCCTTACACTTCGACACTTCGTGCGATGTCTCCCTTTTCTATAAGTAAATCTTTTATTCCTACACATCACTGTTTTTCTCTTTGTCCCTCTTGGGGCTTTTGCATATTCTTTATGAGAACAATTGGTATTTCTGGATTTTGTTACCTGCTTTGACATGTTGCTACGCTATGTATACTGTATAACTATTATCGTTGGTTCATGTGTGTATAAGATAAAACCTAATAAAGTCTCTTTTAAAAAAAAAAAATTGTGATTTCTTGTGGAATGGCACCAAACTACGGTATTTAAAATCTCCATACGTGACGCTTTATAAGCCTTTACAGGTTACCATTTTAGAGTTACAGAGGAGGTCTGGTGCTAGAAATATTGCTTTGACTCTCCTGGCAATACCTCACATGATCGCCGTCTACGTATGCGCGTGCGACTCTTTGAAATGTTTTTATTTTAAATTGTATTTTTTTTTATTCGGTTCCTTTAAATGTTTTTTGATTACTTTTATTGCTGTCACAAGGGATGTAAACATCCCTTGTGACAGCAATAGGCAGTGGCAGGTACTCTTTATGGAGAGATCAGGGGTCATCTGATCACACCAAGATTGGTGTGATCAGATACTTTGCCAATTTAAAAATGGCGCTGTTTACATCTGGGAAGCCAGAAGTGACAATAGTGCTTGTCGCTTCTGGTTTCCTGTGTCATAGAGGTCCTCAAAAACCTTCCGGTCCTCCAATGACCCTATGTTAAGCCGGCAAAAGCGCTGACCTCCGTTTCAGGATCTTCGGTGGGACAGAGATCTTGGAGAGGCACCGGTGGGTGGGGCTGTAAAAGTCATACAGAGGCTAATCAGCCACTTGGATGGCTTTTACAAAAAAGCTTGCTGCAGGACAAAAAAAATTACACCAGGTTGATGCATCAGCCTGGTACAACCACTTGCAGCCTGTAACGTATATTTGTACGCTAGCGGTGACTGATTTACACCATGTGGAGCATGGCTCTCTTTTAATGTTTTTTTAAGTATAAAACACATGTATGTCTGCTATCAGATGTGAAACGCCCATTGGAGTTCCTCTTTGTGCTCTGTGTGAAAGTAAGTGAACATCTTTAAATATTCCTATTTCTGATCTGCTATCAAGTTGCCTGCATTGAAGAGAGCCAGGGAAATTAACCCATGCATTTTAGGGGTTAATGGGACTTTGGTAAGCCTTTGCAAAGCTACCCTTAGTGACAGCTTGTTTCACTGGTATGGGATGCACTCATTTATCTTGTTCCTTTGGTGAAATATTGGGATTGATAACTGGACTTTGAATTACAAATGTACGTTTTGTCTCTTTTTCTACAGTTGTTTGAGTTAATACTTCATTACTTTATATATGTACATTAAGCATTTTGTTGTAGCGCAGCACAGTTTGTTATAGAGTGTTATTGCTAAGGTAGATAGTGGCTAGTGTGCTGGGAGCTGTTTTTTCTATTGTTTTTTTTATTTTTGTTTGCAAGACCACTAGTGTGTTTTACTATGTTTATGATATATACAGTATCTCACAGAAGTGAGTTCACCCCTCACATTGTTGTAAATATTTTATTATGACTTTTCATGTGACAACACTGAAGAAATGACACTTTGCTACAATGTAAAGTAGTGAGTGTACAGCTTGTATAACAGTGTAAATTTGCTGTCCCCTCAAAATAACTCAACACACAGCCAGGGGCGGACTGACCATTTGAGCACTCGGGCACTGCCCGAGGGCCCGGGGTCAGTAGGGGGCCCCATGAAATGCCCCTGGTACCTTTTTATAGGCTTTTTTGGGTGTGCTTTGAGTGTGGGCAAGGAAACAGGGGCCCCATGATCCCCTATTGCCCGGGGGCCCCATAACTTGTCAGTCCGCCCCTGCACACAGCCATTAATGTCTAACCGCTGGCAACAAATGTGAGTACACCCCTAAGTGAAAATGTCCAAATTGGGCCCAACTAGCCATTTTCGCTCCCCAGTGTCATGTGATTCGTTAGTGTTACAAGGTCTCAGGTGTGAATGGGGAGCAGGTGTGTTATATTTGGTGCTATCGCTCTCACTCTCTCATACTGGTCACTGGAAGTTCAACATGGCACCTCATCACAAAGAACTCTCTGAGGATCTGAAAAAAAGAATTGTTGCTCTACATAAAGATGGCCTAGGCCAGTGGTCGGCAAGCCGCGGCTCGCGAGACACATGCGGCTCTTTACACACTCTAATGCGGCTCTTCTGTGTGCCGGGCGCCCGCTCCCCTCCCTCCTCTCGGGCGCCCGCCCCAAAAGTCAGGACTCTGCAGCTAGCCCAGCAATGGGCAAACTACGGCCCGGCGGACCTTTTCATCCGGCCCGCGGAGCGTGGCAAACATTGGCTGTCAGGATGTAGGCGGGGCAGCGTGACGAACTCCTCTCCTCTCACAGTCCGCCCTGAAGACTGGAACGGCACGGGAACACGGCGAGAGGAACGCGCGGAGCAAAGGTAAGTGAATTGACACAATATGGGGAATGAATTACTATATGGGGGATGAATTACTATATGGGGGATGAATTACTATAGGGGGGATGAATTACTATGGGGGATGAATTACTATATGGGGGATGAATTACTATGGGGGATGAATTACTATATGGGGGATGAATTACTATATGGGGGATGAATTACTATATGGGGGATGAATTACTATATGGGGGATGAATTACTATGGGGGATGAATTACTATATGGGGGATGAATTACTATGGGGGATGTATTACTATATGGGGGATGAATTACTATGGGGGATGAATTACTATATGGGGGATGAATTACTATGGAGGATGAATTACTATGGGGGATGAATTACTATATGGGGGATGTATTTTCAGTTTTAAAAATGTGGCTCTCAAAATAAATTTCAATCGTGGTTTTGGCGAGATTTGGCTCAGTTGAAAAAAAAGGTTGCCCACCATTGGCCTACGCTATAAGAAGATTGCCAAGATCCTGAAACTGAGCTGCAGCACGGTGGCCAAGACCATACAGTGGTTTAACAGGACAGGTTCCACTCAGAACAGGCCTCGCCATGGTCGACCAAAGAAGTTGAGTGCACATGCGCAGCGTCATATTAAGAGGTTGTCTTTGGGAAATAGACGTATGATTGCTGCCAGCATTGCTGTGAGATACTGTGTACGTATATGTGTGTGTATATGTATATATATACAGTCAGGTCCATAAATATTGGGACATTGACACAATTCTAACATTTTTGGCTCTATACACCACCACAATGGATTTGAAATGAAACTAACAAGATGTGCTTTAACTGCAGACTGTCAGCTTTAATTTGAGGGTATTTACATCCAAATCAGGTGAACGGTGTAGGAATTACAACAGTTTGCATATGTGTCTCCCACTTGTTAAGGGACCAAAAGTAATGGGACAGAATATTAATCATAAATCAAACTTTCACTTTTTAATACTTGGTTGCAAATCCTTTTGTCAGGGCCTGGACTTGAACCTGGGACTTCTACTGTGTCAGGCAGTAACTCTACTCACTGAGCTACCTAGGATGCTGGACAACACTTTGCCTCATCTATTGGATAATCCTGCCTTGTGCCTTGTTTGCTCTTGAACCTTGAACTCCTTGCTCCTCCCATGAACTTCCTATATAAGCCATGTCCTTGGACTTCCTCCTTGCCAGATTATTGTGCCTTTCCAGCCAATATCCTGCTACTGTTCCTGCTGCTGTCTATACCTCCGCTACTGACCTGTTTTTTCTATTGTTTTTTTTATTTTTGTTTGCAAGACCACTAGTGTGTTTTACTATGTTTATGATATATACAGTATCTCACAGAAGTGAGTTCACCCCTCACATTGTTGTAAATATTTTATTATGACTTTTCATGTGACAACACTGAAGAAATGACACTTTGCTACAATGTAAAGTAGTGAGTGTACAGCTTGTATAACAGTGTAAATTTGCTGTCCCCTCAAAATAACTCAACACACAGCCAGGGGCGGACTGACCATTTGAGCACTCGGGCACTGCCCGAGGGCCCGGGGTCAGTAGGGGGCCCCATGAAATGCCCCTGGTACCTTTTTATAGGCTTTTTTGGGTGTGCTTTGAGTGTGGGCAAGGAAACAGGGGCCCCATGATCCCCTATTGCCCGGGGGCCCCATAACTTGTCAGTCCGCCCCTGCACACAGCCATTAATGTCTAACCGCTGGCAACAAATGTGAGTACACCCCTAAGTGAAAATGTCCAAATTGGGCCCAACTAGCCATTTTCGCTCCCCAGTGTCATGTGATTCGTTAGTGTTACAAGGTCTCAGGTGTGAATGGGGAGCAGGTGTGTTATATTTGGTGCTATCGCTCTCACTCTCTCATACTGGTCACTGGAAGTTCAACATGGCACCTCATCACAAAGAACTCTCTGAGGATCTGAAAAAAAGAATTGTTGCTCTACATAAAGATGGCCTAGGCCAGTGGTCGGCAAGCCGCGGCTCGCGAGACACATGCGGCTCTTTACACACTCTAATGCGGCTCTTCTGTGTGCCGGGCGCCCGCTCCCCTCCCTCCTCTCGGGCGCCCGCCCCAAAAGTCAGGACTCTGCAGCTAGCCCAGCAATGGGCAAACTACGGCCCGGCGGACCTTTTCATCCGGCCCGCGGAGCGTGGCAAACATTGGCTGTCAGGATGTAGGCGGGGCAGCGTGACGAACTCCTCTCCTCTCACAGTCCGCCCTGAAGACTGGAACGGCACGGGAACACGGCGAGAGGAACGCGCGGAGCAAAGGTAAGTGAATTGACACAATATGGGGAATGAATTACTATATGGGGGATGAATTACTATATGGGGGATGAATTACTATAGGGGGGATGAATTACTATGGGGGATGAATTACTATATGGGGGATGAATTACTATGGGGAATTAATTACTGTATGGGGGATGAATTACTATGGGGGATGAATTACTATGGGGGATGAATTACTATATGGGGGATGAATTACTATATGGGGGATGAATTATGGCCAAGACCATACAGTGGTTTAACAGGACAGGTTCCACTCAGAACAGGCCTCGCCATGGTCGACCAAAGAAGTTGAGTGCACATGCGCAGCGTCATATTAAGAGGTTGTCTTTGGGAAATAGACGTATGATTGCTGCCAGCATTGCTGTGAGATACTGTGTACGTATATGTGTGTGTATATGTATATATATACAGTCAGGTCCATAAATATTGGGACATTGACACAATTCTAACATTTTTGGCTCTATACACCACCACAATGGATTTGAAATGAAACTAACAAGATGTGCTTTAACTGCAGACTGTCAGCTTTAATTTGAGGGTATTTACATCCAAATCAGGTGAACGGTGTAGGAATTACAACAGTTTGCATATGTGTCTCCCACTTGTTAAGGGACCAAAAGTAATGGGACAGAATATTAATCATAAATCAAACTTTCACTTTTTAATACTTGGTTGCAAATCCTTTTGTCAGGGCCTGGACTTGAACCTGGGACTTCTACTGTGTCAGGCAGTAACTCTACTCACTGAGCTACCTAGGATGCTGGACAACACTTTGCCTCATCTATTGGATAATCCTGCCTTGTGCCTTGTTTGCTCTTGAACCTTGAACTCCTTGCTCCTCCCATGAACTTCCTATATAAGCCATGTCCTTGGACTTCCTCCTTGCCAGATTATTGTGCCTTTCCAGCCAATATCCTGCTACTGTTCCTGCTGCTGTCTATACCTCCGCTACTGACCTTTGGCTTGTTCCTGACCACGATTGATCTGCTACCATTTGTGACCGACCCTTGGCTTGTGACCGACTCTGCTTTCGTCTGATCCCTAACCTGTTGATCCTCTATTGGTTCCCAGTCTGCTCATTCCCTGGTGGGGTGATCCTGAGATCTGCGACCTGGTATTAACACGCAGCCCAATCCATCTCCACTATTAGGAGCTCTGGTGAATACCGGTTAATACTTAGACCCCGCACCTCAGGTGAGCCTGCGTCATTCCCAGGGGGATCCGCTGGTGTACCTATCCTGCTGGTTCCAGGTAAGCCTTTTACTGCTATAGCAACTGGTCTCTGAACCTGACCTCACACCGTGACAGAATAATCTGGCCCACACATGGAGGCCGCTATAGCAAATGCCATGGCTCCTGTCAGGCAGCAAATTTCAGAGCTACAAGAGTTTGGTGTTACCTACCAAAAGAAATTTGCTGAACTGCAAAGTGTAGTAGAGGGGCAACAGGAAGAGATCCATGCTCTGCAGACACGATTGCTGGACATGTGCTCCCGCGATGTTGCTAATACACGCATGCCTCTGCCACTCAAGTTCAATGGAGACCGCCGCCACTACAGGGGTTTCCTTAACCAATGCCGCATTTATTTCCAGATGCAACCTGCTGCATTTAATACTGAGAGGCAGAAGGTATTGTTTGTTATAAACCTCCTGACTGAGGAAGCCCTAGCTTGGGCCTCTCCCTATATAGAGCAAAACAATGCAATGTTAAACAGTTTTGCGACTTTTGTGACTGCAATGAACCAGGTCTTTGATGATCCCAACCGCTGCGCTACCGCTGAAGCAAAGCTGCATAGTTTGAGGCAGGGTAGACGCCCTGTTGCGGAGTATACAACTGAATTTCGACGCTGGATCTCAGACACCACCTGGAACCAAGCAGCGCAAAAGAGTCAGTTCCGGCAGGGGCTCTCTGAACAGGTGAAGGATGAGCTCGCCAGAGTAGAGACTCCTAACGATCTTGAGGAGTTCATCCAATTATGCATTCGGATTGACCAGAGACTGACAGAAAGAAGAAAGGAGAGATTGGGAAGTAATGGTGGCATGCGTTTTTCTGCTAATCAGTTCAGTCAGAAGGATTTAAACATTTCTTCAGATTATAACACACCTGAACCTATGCAAGTAGATACTGTTAAAAGAGCAATTTCTACTCAAGAGAAGGAGAGAAGACGTTTGGAGAATTTATGGTTATACTGTGGGGACTCTGGGCATTACGCAGTCAATTGTCCTAATAAAGTCAAAAGAACAATTGCTGCGACTGATGTTATCCTGCCTGAACGCATAAATTCAATTACCCAGTCTATCTCCCCATTGATCGATGAAGAAAATAAAGTTGGTCCTAAACAGTCTCATTTTGTTGTCCCTATCAAACTTTTTACTGAGGGCCATGAAATTCCTTGTTCTGCTATGCTGGACTCTGGGGCTGGGGGAAACTTTATGGACATAGAGTTTGCCCACAATAATAATATTCTCAGGAGAAACAAATCTGCCCCTATTGATATGGAGACAGTTGATGGTTCACCTTTATCATCAGGACCAGTTACTCATGAAACAGTTCCTCTAGTACTCCAATTTCAGGGTGACCATTTTGAGACCATCAGCTTTCAGCTGATTACATCACCTAAATTTCCTGTCATCCTGGGCATCCCTTGGTTTACTACCCATAATCCCTTCATCAACTGGGGAGCATGGACCATAAATTTTACATCCCCCCATTGTGAGGAACATTGTAGGAAACCATGTGCTACAAGTTGTCTACCAATCAGGAAATCACAGGCTGATATGGTAACTACACAGTCATATGACAATCTGCCTCCACAATACCATGAGTTTCGAGACGTCTGTGATAAGAAAAATGCGGATCAACTACCTCCTCATCGTCCATATGATTGTCCCATTGAACTGCTTCCAGGAGCAGAAATACCATTCAGCCGCATTTTCAATTTATCAGAACCTGAGTTAAAGGTGCTAAGGGAGTGGCTTGATGAGAATTTGGAGAAGGGCTTTATCAGACCCTCAACATCTCCTGCAGGAGCAGCCCTGTTCTTTGTTGAGAAAAAGGACTCCACCTTGCGTCCATGCATTGATTTTAGGGGCTTGAATAAAATCACTGTTAAAAACCGTTACCCACTCCCTTTCATCGCAGAGATGTTGGAAAGACTCCGCTCTGCCAAAGTCTTCACAAAACTTGACTTACGGGGGGCATATAACCTGGTACGCATGCGTCAAGGCGACGAATGGAAGACTGCCTTTAGAACCAGATATGGACACTTTGAGTCCCTAGTTATGCCTTTTGGCCTATGTAATGCTCCCGCGACTTTTCAGCACTTCATAAATGATGTGTTTCGAGATTTGTTGGACCAGTTTGTTATTGCTTATCTGGACGATATCCTCATCTTTTCGGACAACCTGGTGGAGCATCGCAAGCATGTCTGCACTGTATTCAAAAGGTTAAGGATGAACCGACTTTACAACAAACTGGAGAAGTGTGAGTTTGAACGAGCCCAGATCCAGTTCTTGGGATATATCGTTTCTTCAGAAGGAGTGAGCATGGATCCTGAAAAGATCAAGGCAGTGGTGGATTGGACTGCCCCTGGAAACGTTAAGGAAATACAACGATTTATTGGATTTGCAAACTTTTATAGGAAATTCATAAGAAACTTCTCTAAGGTAATAGCACCAATTACACAGCTGACAAAGAAAGGAGTGCCCTTTGCATGGTCAACTGAGGCACAAACTGCTTTTAGTAAGCTAAAGACTCTCTTCACATCTGCACCAATATTGGTACATCCTGATCCTGAGCTACCTTTTATTGTGGAAGTGGATGCCTCAGACTCCGCCGTGGGAGCTATCATTTCTCAGCGACGAGGAGAAAAAATGCAGCTTCATCCCTGTGCTTATTTTTCTCGTTTGATGTCATCTGCTGAAAGGAATTATGACATTGGGAATAAGGAGTTGCTGGCAATTAGGGAAGCCTTTTCCGAATGGAGGCATCTGTTGGAAGGGGCTAAGCATCCTGTGACTGTCTTCACGGATCATAAAAATCTAGAATTCATCCGTTCTGCCAAGAGATTGTCTTCTAGACAAGCACGTTGGTCACTGTTCTTTTCCAGGTTCAATTTTATTATCTCATATCGACCTGGGTCAAGAAACGGAAAGGCTGATGCCTTATCACGAATGTCGTCTGGGCCTCTCCAGGAGAACACTTCTGAATGCACAATCCTGCCTCAAAAGAACTTTCTAGGGGCCACAAGTCCTAAGGCATTCTTGAATCTTCTTAAAGAGGGGTAGGAGAATGACCCACTTCTCAATCATCCACCTACGGACATTAACCTGACTTATAAGAATGGCTTTTGGATTCAAGGACATCATCTTTATGTACCTGAATCTGTTCGGGTGGAAGCTCTCAAGTTGGTTCATGATTCCAAACTTGCTGGGCATTTTGGAGTTGCTAAGACCGAAGAACTATTATCACGTTCCTTTTGGTGGCCGGGGTACAAGAAAGATGTCAAACGCTATGTGACCTCATGCTTGACCTGTGCACGCAATAAGATTCCCCGAGCCTCCCCTTTGGGGTTGCTTCAGCCACTCCCTGTTCCATCAAGACCATGGGGGTCTATTTCTATGGATTTTGTGGTGGATTTACCTCCCTCAAAAGGAATGACCACCATTTTGGTAGTGGTTGACCGTCTCACTAAAATGGCCCATTTTGTTCCAGTTAAGGGGGTGCCCACTGCTGAACAGACTGCTGAACTGATGGTTCGAGAAATCTTTAAACTGCATGGAATCCCTGATGATGTGGTGTCTGACAGAGGTGTGCAGTTTACTTCGAAATTCTGGAGAAGTTTTTGCTCAGCCTTAGGTGTTACAATTAATCTGTCCTCTGCTTTTCATCCCCAGTCTAATGGTCAGACTGAGAGAACTAATCAAACAATGGAACAGTATCTTCGATGCTTTGTCACTTATCTTCAGGATGACTGGGTGGACTGTCTTCCCACTGCAGAGTTTGCATACAACAATTCTAAACATAGTTCCACCTCTCAAAGTCCTTTTTACTTAAACGCCGGTTACCATCCAGTTTTTATTCCTGATCTCCCTATCACAACTCCAATCCCTGCTGTTACCAATAGACTAACTACATTGCAGGAGATTCAAGAGAAATTGATTGAGACTTTGAGGGAAGCTCAGGAGTATTACAAAAAGTCTGCAGACAGACACCGGAGAACTCTTCCTACGTTTCATGTGGGTGAAAAAGTTTGGTTATCAACAAAGAATTTGAAGGTCCAGGTGCCATCTGCTAAGTTGGGTCAAAAGTTTGTGGGTCCTTTTCAGATTTCTGCCCAAATCAACCCAGTCACCTTTCGCTTACAGCTTCCGGATAGTATGAGGATTCACCCTGTTTTTCATATATCACTACTCAAACCGTTTCAGGAAAATCCTTTCCCTGGAAGAATTTTTCCACCTCCTCCACCTGTTGAGGTACAGGGTGAAGAAGAATTTGTGGTGGAGAAAATCCTTGATTCCAGGATCTTTAGGAATAAGTTACAGTATCTGGTTCAATGGGAAGGATATGGACCAGAAGAAAATTCTTGGGAGCCTGAGGAGAATGTTCATGCTCCTAGACTAACAAGAGAATTCCACCAGAGGTTTCCACACAAGCCTAGTCCTAAGACGTCCAGAGGACGTCCTGGGAGGAGGGGAGTACTGTCAGGGCCTGGACTTGAACCGGGGACTTCTACTGTGTCAGGCAGTAACTCTACTCACTGAGCTACCTAGGATGCTGGACAACACTTTGCCTCATCTATTGGATAATCCTGCCTTGTGCCTTGTTTGCTCTTGAACCTTGAACTCCTTGCTCCTCCCATGAACTTCCTATATAAGCCATGTCCTTGGACTTCCTCCTTGCCAGATTATTGTGCCTTTCCAGCCAATATCCTGCTACTGTTCCTGCTGCTGTCTATACCTCCGCTACTGACCTTTGGCTTGTTCCTGACCACGATTGATCTGCTACCATTTGTGACCGACCCTTGGCTTGTGACCGACTCTGCTTTCGTCTGATCCCTAACCTGTTGATCCTCTATTGGTTCCCAGTCTGCTCATTCCCTGGTGGGGTGATCCTGAGATCTGCGACCTGGTATTAACACGCAGCCCAATCCATCTCCACTATTAGGAGCTCTGGTGAATACCGGTTAATACTTAGACCCCGCACCTCTCTGATGGGTTTGTTTTGTTTTTTCAGTCTAATAATGGCTTGCTTCACTGATAGTGACAGCTCTTTGGATCTCATCTTGAGAGTTGACAGCAACAGATTCCAAATGCAAACAGCACACTTGAAATGAACTCTGGACCTTTTATCTGCTCATTGTAATTGGGATAATGAGGGAATAACACACACCTGGCCATGGAACAACTGATGAGCCAATTGTCCCATTACTTCTGGTCCCTTAAAAAGTGGGAGGCACATATGCAAACTGTTGTAATTCCTACACCGTTCACCTGATTTGGATATAAATACCCTCAAAGTAAAGCTGACAGTCTGCAGTTAAAGCACATCTTGTTCGTTTCATTTCAAATCCATTGTGGTGGTGTATAGAGTCACAAATGTTAGAATTGTGTCGATGTCCCAATATTTATGGATCTGACTGTGTGTGTGTGTGTATATATATATATATATATATATATAGTAAATGCCTGGTCCCCTGCTGCGCACAGTGGTTCCATTTGCTGACCCTTAAGACCTCAAAGCCAGTTCAGATATATGTGAATTGGATGCGTTTTGAGCCACATCCATTTCACATGACATTTGAAAGAACTTTGCTTTCTATTGTGCCTGTTCACATGTGTCCAATGCAGCTGGAGTGTGGATTCAGTGCGAATTGAAAAGTCCTGTCAGTTTTCTGAGCTGTGTGATTCGGCTCAGGTGCAAATTCAGGCCCCCCCTTGACTTCTATAGGAATGTTTCTGAATTGCACGTCTTTCAGTTGTGAACATAATAATATAAACCTGACCTGAAATGCTGAAAAAATTTAATTAGCTGTGAAAACGGAGCTCCAATTTGCACTGCACAGATGTGAAACCACACTAATACATGGGTTGAATTCCGAAATAATTTTCTTTCAAAAATCGTAACTAGGCATTTTCTTTTGAATTTTGCACCATTAGTGGGCCGCAGCATCGGCTGATTTTCATGTGGACATTGAATTTGAGTGATTGGGCATTTTGGAAATTTTTTTAAAAACTAGTTTCTAATCAATGATGGGAGAATTGTGTGAGAAATATAATCGAAAACAAATTAGCATGAGCTGTGACCTGGAAAGAAAAGAAGATTCCCGGCCACAAAAATTATTTTCTGTAACAACATACAGTGAAATTGAAAGCTTGTTTGGTCCAAATTCGAAATCAGTGGTGGCACTATTACAAAACGCACAAAATGCCCAATTTGTTCAGAATTCAACCCATGTATGGCCTGCATTAGTCTCTAAAGTGATGTAGGGGCCAGCAGATGGAACAAAAGAGTGCAGAGGGGCATCAGATAGTCCCAAAAGTTTTGGACATTGTACACTCTTCTGCCCCTGTAGTTCTGCAACAGAACAAAGATTAACTGTGTGGCAGCATTAAAAGCAATTAATAACCTTTTCTTTATTAGCAGATTCACTTAAAGTAGCCTTTGTTCACTCTATTTCATAATGAAGTAATAAAGTATAATGTCTATTAAACTGTATGTCAAGCAAAAAAACCCCCTTTATTATAGGACAGAATGGGTAGAACTAAAACTCCTGTCAGGTTTTTGCTATTATCTGTAGCAAGATATTTGTCCTCTCTATTTCTTGTTGAAATTGGTTTCCAAGAGGAAGTAAGGAACACATTGTAAAAGGGACACAGACAGAAATCAAAATCTGTTAGGGATTTGTATATAGCTTATTCATATCTGTGTTACTGGTAGAGAGTTACCAACAATTCACACTTTCCCTCTAAAGGTGCCCCGAATAGAAAAAACGGAATTTTAGTCAGAAAATGAAGTCCTGCTAGATCTCGTCAGGCTGGCCCCTTTTGCAAGTATAGCTATGTAAAAACATTAAAAAGAAGCACCTCACTTGCACTGTCTCACCATGCTCTGCACATGCTCAGTTGCTCTCTATTCTCGGCACTGTGCCTAAAATCAGAGCCAATAGAGGCCGATTAGCTGACATCTTTAAAGTGGAACTTTAGTCAGAAAATTAAGTCCTGCTAGATCACTTCAGGCTGGTCCATTTTGCAGGTACAGCTATGTAAAACAGCAAAAATAAGTGTCTATACCATTTACACTGCCTCACCCTGCTCAGTTGCTCTCCATTTTTTGGCAATTTTAGGCACTGACAAATTTGTAGAGGCCGATCCACTGACAGCCTTAAAGTGGGAAAAAACCCTCCTATCTATTACAGCCACGGAAGCTGCTTCTGTTTGATCTTCAACTGCCATGGTGCTGCAAGCGTGACCAGTTATGACTCCAACCATTTGATAGTTTGACAGTTTGGTTGAGGACACAAGCAAATGTTATTATTATACAGGATTTATATAGAGCCAACAATTTGCACTGTGCTTACAGTTAGCAATCCTGGCATTCCAGGAGTGTAACTGTTTTTTGAAACTGTTAAATCAACAGGTTTAGTTCGCTTTATGATTTACTAATGTTCAGGGGCTCTGGGCTTCAGCAAAATGGCAGCCTCCAGCAAGAAGAAATAGGAACAACGCTAGAGGCAATTTACAGCATACACTAATTTTGTTAGCATGAGTATTAATGTGGAATGTATGTTCCTTGCTAAAGAACATTACTTTTTATCACGTTGTCATGGGTAAAGTTCTGCTTTAAGACTTGCTGAAGGGGAAAGAAAGCAACAGGAATGACTGACTGTGCAGCAGGACCGGATCTAGCCTGTCTGATTTACGGGTGCAGTAAGAATGTCAGGGGGGCAGAGGATGCAAGGTCAGCAGGGCAGTGTATAAGAGTTAGTAGAGCAGTGTACAGGGGGTCGGCAGTTTGTAGGGCAGTGTACAGAGGTTAGCACGGCAGAGGACAAGGGTCAGCAGGACAGAAGATAGGGGTCAGCAGTACAGAGGACAGGGGTTAGCAGGGCATTGTACTTGAGTCAGCATGGTGGAAGACAGCGGTCAGCAGAGTTGAGGACAGTGTCACTGATGACAGGGCACTTACGAGATCTCCTCCTCCCCATACAGCACATAGCTGAGATCAGTATCCCTCCACACAGTGTGTAGCTGGCTACTGCAGCTGCCAATCCAATCAGGGAATTTCACAGGTCAGAACTGCAACTGCAGCCAGCTATACATTGTGCAGACCGATGCTGTGAGGAATCCGATCCCAGCTATGTGCTATGTGGGGAGGAAAAGATCTGATGAGTGCCTTGTGTGCAGTGTGGGCAGTGCCGGGACATCATCTAGCACTCAAGGTGAAGGTGACAAACTGCACCCCCCCCAAAAAAAAAAAACAGCACTAATCAACACGCTCAACCCCTATGCATAAATCCATTCTGCAAGCCCAAATTCTACACAAACAAAAATGCAAAAAATTCACCATCCTCACAGTCCAAAACCCCCTTCTAGCACAAATCCTTTCCCCCAATCCCACCTTCCAGCTCAAATCCCCCCAATCCCTAACAAATCTTCCATGCCCCAAAAATCACCCCTCCTAGTACAAAAACCTTTCCCCAAAAATCCACACTCCTAGTACTAATTCTCTTACCAATCCCCCTCAGTACAAATCTCCACTCCTAGCATAAATCCTTTACCAAATTCCCCCTTCTATCACAAATCCCCCTCATCCCCCCTCCTAGCACAATTCCTCTCCCAAATCCCCACTCACAGCATAATCCTCTCCCCAAATTCCCCTTCCTAGTAAAAATTCTCTCCTAAAATCACCCCTCCTAGTACAAATTCCCCCCATTTCTGACACAAACTAGCGTAAATCCTCTCCTCAAATCTCCCCTCCTAGTACAAATACTCCCCCCAATCCCCCCTTCTAGTACAAATCCCCCCTCTCTAGTACAAATTTCCCACCATCCCCACTCCAAACACAAATCCTCTCCCCAAATTTCCACTCCTAGTGTAAATACTCCCTCCTAAATCCCCCCTCCTAGCACAAATATGTCCTCGAGTACAAATCTTCCCATTCAAATCCCCCCTTCTAGTACAAATTCCGACTCCTCGTACAAATCCTCCCTTCTAGTACAAATTCCCCCCCCCCCCATCCCCCCATCTAATACAAATCCCCCCCAAATTCCTCCTCCTAGCACAACCGCCTACAAATTACCCTTCCCAGCACAAACCCCTGCATACTTAAATCACCCTAGTAGCACATATCCCCCCCAATTCCCCCCACATAATACTAATCCTCCCCCTTCAATTCCCCCCTCCTAGCACAAATCCACCCCCCCAATTCCCCCCTCCTAGCACAAATCTTCCCCAACCCGGTTTACTAAACCTCCCCCAATACTCTTCCCAGCACAAATAGCTCCCCCTACCCCTCCTCCACAAGCTCCCCTTCCCCCAATCTTACATGAGGGAACAACAGGAGTAGTAGAGTAGTGAGGAGATGGGGGCTCTCTGTCATCTCCCCCCCCCCCCCGTCATAACAGCAATCTTCCTTACAGCAGGTTATATAGAATCACTATTACATCCGATGGTACATGGCTTCAATACCGCTACATCTGCAGAACGTCTTGTTGTGTTGAAAAACAGACTTACTGGCCAGACCGCCAGGTGAAAATAAAAGAGCGCCTAAAAAAGCCAGCACATCTAAGAATTAGTAGGCTGCAATATAATAAATGGTTACTTTTGGGTTTAATGCTGCTTCCTAGTGGTTCTAATGCTTCAAGATGTTTTACCTTAATGCATTCTATGCTTTAAGGTACAAAACCTCCTATGTCACAGACTGAGCCCCCCACCACCTGGGCCCATCATTATCCAGTGCTGTGCACCAGAGCTGTGGCTCTCCTGTCTCTGGCCCTACTCACTGGGCAGATTGATAGCAGTGAGAGCCATTGGCTCCTGATCCTGTCAATCAAATCCAGTGACAAGGGAGCAGGGGGTGAGATTCAGCTGCCCTGCTTGTGTCAATAGATGCAGACAGGGAGGCTCCAGAACGAGCATGCAGAGTGCCCCCATTGAAAGCGTCTTTCTATGGGGGCACTGGACAGGGAGGGGGGAGAGTCAGGAGTGCCAGCGGGGGACCCGAGAAGGGGAGGATTGGGGCTGTTTTGTGTTAAACCATTGCACAGAGCAGGTAAGTATGGCATGTTTATTATTTTAATTTAAAAAAAGAAACTGAAGCATTATCACTTTAAGTTGTTCATGGAAATGGTACTAAGATGACCTTTCTTGTAGAATGCCTTTTTCTGAAAGTATTTTCCCAGAATCAGTGAGATAGGATAGGGGCACAGGATAAACACATCATCGTACATTATTGTGGTTGAATGTTCTGACACTTCCAGACAAAGAACACTTCTCCTGGTCTATGATTGTCGACACAGAAAAGCAGGTGAATGTGCAGATTCCCACACCAGGGCTTCTGTAACACAAACAACCTATTTGTTTGCTGTCTTGCAGTGATCAGCCAATCTATCCGAGAGTTATTGGAGAGGGACAGGACTGCAAGGGCTGGAGGCCATTTATTTTGACAACCAGATGGGAAAGTAGTCAGGAGAAAACCCTCATAGGACCTGATAAAAAATACTCCAGCAACATCTGGATATCCCAAGAAGGTAATAACCACAAAATAAATCATGTCCTACTGAAAGGGAATGTTTATCATGCCCTGAAAGATCTACCTCGGCAACAGAGATGGGAAGACACTGGATAGCAGAACACAGCCAGCAGTCATTTGTCGCATTTTACACCAGATGAGGACAAATTCTTCATTCAAATGAGTCTCATTTGTCTTGTCACCAACTGTTTCCGAGTTCGTCTTATTCTCAACGCCTTCCTTCCAGCTGCTTGTTTGTGTTACATTTAGAGTGGGTAATTGTTCAGAAGAATAGATGTTTGTAAGTCTACAAATATAACACATTATGTAATTACACAGTGCTTTTCTGACTGCCTATGCCATATTTACTGAGATCATAAACTCATTATTCAGACCAGTGATGCTTCTAGACTTTCTTACCTTATGTACTAAAAGAAAATGAGATGTGCATGTGTGTGAAATACGTGAGGCACCATATGTATACAGATTTGCTAAGGTGAACATACACTCAAGGGCCACTTTATTAGGTGCACCTGTTCAATTGCTTGGTAATACAAATTCCTAATCAGCCAATCACATGCCAGCAACTCAATGCATTTAGGCATCTAGACTTGGTGAAGATGACTTGCTGAAGTTCAAACAAAGCATCAGAATGGGGAATAAAAGGGATTTAAGTGACTTTGAACATGGCATAATTGTTGGTGCCAGACGGGCTGGTTTGAGAATTTAAAAAACTGCTGATCTACTGGGATTTTCATGCACATCCATCTCTAGGGTTTATAGAGAATGGTCAAAAAATGAGAAAATATCCAGTGAGTGGCAGTTGTGTGGGCGAAAATGCCTTGCTGATGTCAGAGGAGAATGGGCAGACTGGTTCAAGATGAAGGCTCCATGAAGGCAACTGTAATTCAAATAACCACTCTTTACAACCAAGGTATGCAGAATATCATGCAGATGGGCTACAGCAGCAGAAGACCATACCAGGTGCCACTCCTGAATGCTAAGAACAGGAAACAGAGGCTACAGTTTGCACAGACTCACCAAAATTGGACAATAGATGATTGGAAATACATTGCCTGGTCTGATGAGTCTTGATTTCAACTGTTACATTCAGATGGCAGGGTCAGCATTTGGCATAAACAATATGAAAGGATGGATCCATCCTGCCTTGTATCAATGGTTCAGGCTGGTGGTGTAATGGTGTATGGGATATTTTCTTGGCACTAGCAAGGTGTACCTAATAAAGTGGCTGGTGGGTGTATAACTCTTAGTTTCAAGCTGTTGTGGAAACAGTTGATGAACACATCTTGCAAATTTCAATATTAAGCTATTGTCTGGAATGAAAAGAGAACAGTTATAAAGTAGTGATGAGTAAAATGTGCTTGTGTTTAATTCATAGGTTTTTCATCAAACTCCTCATAAAATCCACACATTTTTAACTTTAATCTGAACCCCATTGAAGTCAATGAGAGGTAGATCTTGAAAATTATTTCTGGCTATGTCCAAGACTAATAAGCAAGGCATTGTCACACAAGGGGCATGAGAAGCTAAACACTTTACAAATAAAAAGTACAAAAAAAAAAGTTAGGAAACACCATTCAGTGGGGAAAGGTCCCTCTGTTGTATGCCACTTTGAGGTAGATATCAGAAAAACACAATTCTTCAAATTACATGCTTGCGAGATGTCTTCAAAATACTTATGGCTCTACATCAGCAACACTATATTCTAAAAATGACAGAATTTATATGTATAATACATTAGTTTTAATTTTACATTTGTTCTTGCTTATATACAGCAGCAGCACCCCATATGATTATAATTGACTTGTACATTTTCCTGTGACATGATATTTTATTCAGCAGTAACAGGCTGGAATTGAGTGGTTGAAGTAGTAGATAGAACAGATCTAAGCTTTACGCTTAAAAAAAAAGACAAGCAAATGGAAATCCCTCAACTTTATAAAGATTTCCAAACAGTGCCAAAATATGTTTAATAGCATAGTTTGTGATCTTCTGTAGTGCAGCACTTTACTGTATTGTCTACAAAGTTTATTAAAATGTCAACACAGAGTGCACACAAACACTTCAAAACCACAACCTACATTCCAGAGAGGAGGTATTTGTTATGAAGAAATACAAATTACAGAGCCAAATTTCAGAGGCAATAGGCAGACATATAGCACCATGGACGGACAGTATGTAATTAGCTTGATTGGGCGGCAGTGTCAGAAGGCAAGACAAGACAGGTTTTAACATAAAATAAAAATTACAATGGATTATGTCAGAGACAAGAGCCAGAAATATACCACAGACACTCTGCACATTATGGATATCTTTTTACTAGGAGGGAGAGACAAGGCAGGTTGTAAGGGGTTGTACTAGGCCACATTCCATGAGTCAGAGACAAGGCAAGTTTTAATGTGATATACATTTTACAGTGGATTATGTCACAGGCAAGATCCAGAAATCTACAACAGACACACTGCACATAATTTAAGCTATTTTTAGTAGCAGGCCACATTTGAAGAGGGAAAGAAGGGACACTTTTAATAAAGAAATAATGTCCGAAATGTTTATCAAGAAATAGCCACAAATTTAGCACAGATATGGTACACATCATGTAAGCCTTTTTACTAGACCACATTTCAAGAGGAAGAGACAAAGCAGACTTTATTAAACATGTATATTATTATTGTACATACTGAATAGTATCGCTCAGTTTTAAAATGACAGACTGCATGCACTCATTGATGGGCATGAGCATATTACATAGGCAGTTGGCAGGCAGGTTGTATTTCAGTCAGGTAAGCACTGACTATGATCATTAAAGTCAGAGTACTTAAGTGAGGACCACTACATCACCAGGTTAAGAATGTGTGTGTTGAGGTGTACCCCAAAGGTATTATATGAACTTTTATGGTCCAGTTGAATAATTAGGCCGGGTTTGCCAGCCCGAACATCTTGCAGCTTTTCCTACTAGCAGCAATAAATGCCATGTAGGCTGCATAGCGTCATTGGTTGCTAAAATGCTGGTAGCAACCATTATCCCACTGCCCCACTGTATTCAAGCTAATGAGAATTCCAGGATTTGTCATTGACAAAATATGGACATAATGTCAGACATCTTCTGGTCCTTTTGTTTACATTCAGCTGGGAGCTGTCTGTTGGGATTGGATTGTTGTGATCAGTTGCTGTTTTTTTCATTCTACTGGTCATCAAGATCATCGTTCATCATGATTGATGAGGATCTGCATTGCTGGATAATGTGATTGATGATGAGTTTACATTGTGGGACTTGTTTAAGGAAAATACTTTGTCAAAAGGGTGTATTTGTATAGTTATACTGTGTTTTTTTGGGTGAATGGGTAACCTAGGGAACTATGTACCCTTGCGCATTTACATGGAGAGGGCATGATCTGGAGGCCACTTATTTTAAGGAAGGATTTCAGATTTCAATAACCCCTCTGCCTGCAGACTCTGTCAAACGCTAGCCAGAGATGTGAGGAAGAGGCCTTTGTTGCCATCAACATGGGAACATGTTGCTTTGCCAGACGGGCCACTCTGTAAGGTAGTTCCTCATGTTGAGGGCATGTGGCCTGGTTCAGGAGGCCTGGCCAGCCAAGCTACATGCTTGAATAGGGGTCTGGTGTATATTTGTTTCTTGTTTTTTTGTGTGGGATTCACCCTTAAATTTCACCCTTTGTTTTTTTTTTTCAAAGTCTAAGTGCATTGCTATGTGCCTATATACCATTAATGTACTGCTGTTTCAGAAAAGAAAAAGCTTTCTATGTATGGTCCTGGCAATTCATCAGATGTGGCCAATAAGCACCACCATCTCCAGAGGTATGCCCCATCATGCATTTTTCCTGGCTACCAGCAAATTGACCCAGTGGGCCATCATGGAGATGTACCATCTCTGCCAATGCTTGCTGGAACATGTGGACCCTGCATGTTCCAGTGACATAGAGAAATTGCATTCCACATGCTGATTGATGGTAGGGATGACCTTCTGGGTAAAAATGACATCTGGATTCCTGCCACTGGTGTGGCAGCACAGGTTGAAAAGTCCTGAAAATGGGCAGATTTCACTAGTTGGGACTGGAACAGCAGTAAAGCCAGCAGTTGTGACAGTCTAGCATTGAAATGCTTGGCTGAAGGTGACTGGATGAATGTTTTTTCTTATGCTCCAACAGCTGGGTAAAACACACCTGCCTGGTCAAGGATGTAGCCTGAGATGGTGTGGTGGAGTCTGAAGTCTATGCTTGGCCCTACTTTCAATGGCCCCATACTGACACTCTTCCCCGCTTGATGTGCTAAACTTCTCAAACCCCTATCGATGAACCCCAAGATGTAACAGCAGATGAAGATTGATGTGATGTTGGGAAGAGGTGGGAAGGAGAGGGATTGTGAACATTTTGCTGCTTATATTATTCATGTGCTGCTTCTACTGAGCTTTGTGGTAAACATTTGTGTGTCTCCTGTATGACTGGTAGATTTACCATGCTTTATACACTGAAGGCAGAGAAATGCTATGAACCACTACAGTGCTTTCTGTAGCAGATGTGTGAAAAATGCATAGCTCTACATACTAGACCTGGGGATAGCATGGGCCTACACCTGTAGAGCAGTGTGTGTCCTTGAATCATATCCTGCCTCACTGATATTGTGCTTCTCCCTCACTTTCCTCCTGTACAATGTCGGTCATCCAGATACAGTGCACCACTCCATCATCTCCACGCTCTTCATCGCTCGAGCCCCCTTGACAATAAGCTTCAACTTCAGGAGCATTGCTGGTCATTGCTTTTCCCTGCCTGTTGCCCCATACCTTTATGTCTCTGGTGCTCTCTTCATCAACATTTAATAAAATTAATTATTGCTCATCCTTCTGCAGCAAGTTACTGATGATGTGCTCAAATAATTCTGCCAACTCCTCAATTCTAGTTCTTGGGGCAATGGCAGGATTAGCTGTGGAAGAGGAATTAGAAGATGGCACATTTGCAGCTGCTGATGACACTGCGTTATTCTGAGCCTGAGAGAAGGGGGTGGATGATAAAGACTTGGTTATTCCCTCCACAAACATCTCCTGTATAGCAGCCTTTTTCAATCAGGGTGCGACAACACCCTAGTGTGCCACCTGAGGTTGCCAGCGGTGCCACGGCATCCTGGTGAAGAAAGGCTGTCACATGAGACTGAGCTCCTGCTCCCCAGCCGAACTGTAAAGTGGCACTTCAGGAGTTCAGTCAAACAGTGAAAGCAACAGAGAGGTTTCGTGCCGAGTGTGTGCTCTGCTCTCTGCCTCTCCCTACAGTGCAGTACCCTGCAAGCTGAGTGAAGGTAAAGCACTGCCAATTTTTAAAAAGGCTTTCTGTATGTGTTTATATACAGTATGTGTGTGTATGTTATAGAGGCAAACAATACAGTACAATATCCCACCATAAACATGTAGTTACCAGCATCCCAATATGCATAGACTAAAAAAGAAGAAATGTTCCCCTGGGATAGTAGTGGCAGAGACTTTAGTAAAGTATGGAAGAATGGTATAAAAACAGTAACATCTATTAGGACATATAAATAAAATAAAACTAATCAAAATATTCGATGTAAGGGAATATGATACAATTAATCCTGTATTGCATACAAATCATACACAATGATGTACAGTGTTGTTATTCAGACAAATCCAACACGTTTCAAAACTTTAATTTCCTTCTTCGGGGACTAAATATGTCAGGTCTGAAAGCATAACAACATATCAGAAAAAATATATAAAGAACATAGTTTCATCTTGCATAGATGTAGAAAGCTGGTTACTGAAACACAGATTGCACCACATAAAGTGATAAATAACAGACATTATTGAAGGAGTGAGGGGATTCTCTCGCTGACACACTAGGGAGGGGACAGGCAGCACCATCCACCAATGAAAACAGCAGCCAAAAAGAGGACCTGGCAGGCATAAGGAAAGCCACATGAAAAAAAAAGCTTTTTGAATGTTGATTGCTAAGCATAAAAAAATGTATAATGAGTATATAGCCCATATAGTTGGTTAAAAAAAACACAAATCAGTGTATATTATTTAGTCTGTGCGAAAGTTATAGCATCTACAGACTATAAAAAATATATATTGGAAAACCGATCAACCCTGATGTACTGACTGCTCATTTTTTAGACCCTAAAGTACCAGGACAGTGCAAATGCCCCCAACAGGTGTTTTTGTTTTTTTTTTTACAAAGTTGTCTGTAAATTATTTTTCACGCACAGCAAAGTCATAATTTACAATTATTTCCCAAAACCCATTCTGTTACGCTTTCCTCTCATGACAATACCACATACTTTTTCACAGTGTAGATGCATAGTGAGGCCCAAAATCCAAGGAGCACCTTTGGACTTTTGAAATTAAATTTTTGATACATTTTTGAAAACTAGAGGAAGGAAAATGAAAGCATTTTTTAATTTGTTGTCGTAACCACAAATGTAAGGAGTACCTTAGGCGATTTAGGGGCATAAATTAAACATGTAATTTCGTGACTACCTATTACATTTTTGGAGGCTCGGGAGCACCAGGATAGCAGAAATACCCACAAAATGACCACATTTTGGAAAGCAAACACCCCAAGATATATTCTAAGATGAATGGTTTGAAGATATACTTTTTTTGTCCCGAATCTCTCTTCAGAGAACACCGCAAATGTGAGTGAGACCTTATAGTGGCACTGGGACTGGTGTGTTGGTGACTGGGGACACTGTGACTGGCTGAGCTGGTCTGATGACATTGTACTGCTGTGGCGGTGATCATGTACAATGGCTGGCTGCTCTGATGACACTGGATGTCAGTTTAATCAGTAATTGTCTCTGATCACCGCCATAGCAGTACAATATCAACATAGTGACATTGTACTTGATCTGGTTACAGATCAAACATAATTATATATTTTTTTGCATACTGTCACCAGAGCAAGTGCAGTGTCACTATGATGACACTTTACAGTGCCACCATTGTGACGCTGTACTGCTTGGGTTGAGGGGGGGTGATTGTGTTATTTTCATTATACTTTGACTGTTTACTGCATTAAGTTTCCTCTCACAATCAAATGCCTTAGTTTCCATGTGTGATTGCTGTGACTGGTCACAGTGATCACATGGTACAGGGCCAATTTAATTGACCCTAGACCCCACTCTTTTATCTACTCTGTCAGATGTGATGTGACACAATTAATTTGTTTTGGTGTCAGTCAAATAATTCATCAATAGATGCTACATGGTATCACAGCCTAGGTGCATGCAATAACGTACACAATGAAATCTTGTTGACTTCGTAAAAAATTGTTCCCCTAAATACTGTTGGATGAGGGAGTGTCTAACAGGATCAAACGCATACACAAACATTTCTAAATCTACAATTATCTTTCAAGTGTAGCGCTACCCCCGGAGGACCTGCTGAATTGTCTTGTAATTTCTCAGTACACCTGAATATGACATAGCTCGGGCACCCAGCACTTACTGACGCACCTTGATATATTTAAAATAATTGTTTAGACCAAGCGTAGCCTAAATTAAGACAGCATTAGCAAGTGCACTTATGCAAATGTAGCACTAGCCCCATAGGAGTTGCTGAAGTTTTGGATCCTCCTATAGTCCTGCACAGCCAGGCAACATGCATCGTCACATCCACTTGGATTCAGGAGTCAGTGACCGGTCCTGGAGCTTGTTTTGAAGTTTTATTAGGGGATTTAAAACTTGGATGGGGTAAGGGGTGTATGAGATGCCCAAGGGAACTGAGAAACTGAGGACAACTTCCTGAACCATGTACAAGTCTTTACAAAAAATCCTCATCATGGAGAGCTAGCCAGCATCTCCTGTGGTACCACCCCAGACCTTAGATATTACTCTATGCAGCTGCCTGGAGGAATCCCTGAGCAGGGGATCCAGTGCCTGTAACTTTAAGAGATAATACAGTCCTGGGTGGTTACTAAACTGGTTTCCCACCAGATTTCAGGCCTAGGGGGTGCAGGCCTACTTACTCAGTCCTTCTCCTGTGTTGCTGATGGGTTAGTGGCTGCTACCAGGCCTTTTACTTGGGCAGCTCCTTCTCTGCCTCACAGGTGGTCTTCTCTAAGGGGGCCAGTGAAGTCCCAAGCTTTCCTACTTTCAAGGTCCTCTGCCTGTAGGTGAGCCCCTCTCCATCTGGGCTTCCTACCAGGCTCCTGCCTCCAGCCTTACATCCTCTTCAACTCTGATCCAGCTCCTCTCCAACAGCTCCCCAACAACTCCCCTTGCTGAGCAGGCTCAGTTACTCTTAAATGTTGTCCTGGCCCCTTTCCAAGCCTTCTGTTTGGGGTTGGCCAGGATCCTATAAGAGTACAGACTAACCACTCCTCAGATCCACCCACTGTTTCTAGACCTTTCTCCAAAGTTCTAGAGCATGGGGAAATTCCAGAGGGCTGGTCTGCAGAGCCTCTCAGCTCTGACCACAATCTGACCCCTGCTATCTATCACACCCAGGCTGCTACTCAGCCCTAACTAACAAATGGAGTCTAGCTTCCCCTAGATGACTAGAAGGGCACTACACAAATATTCAATAAAACAATACTGTTACTCTGTGAGATGTTGTTAAACACCTCCAGAAATCTGATTATTAATTACATTGTTAGTCTGGCTGAAAAAAGACAAGTCCATCCAGTTGAACCTTTAAAATAAAGAAAAGTTATAATCCTATACCCACAGTTGATCCAGAGGAAGGCAAAAAAACCGAGCAAAGCATGATTCAATTTGTCCTGCAGGGAATAAAATTGCTTCCTGATCCCCTGAGAGGCAATTGGAAATTCCATGGGTCAACTTTACCTATAAATGTTTGTATCCAGTTATATTCTGTGTATCTAAGAAAGAATCCAGGCTTTTTTAAAGCATTCCACTGAGCTGGCCAGAACCACCTCTTGAGGTAGTCAGTTCCACATTTTCACCTTTCTGTGTTTGGAGATTAAATTTCTTTTCCTTCAGACATAAAGAGTGCCCCCTTGTCCTCTGTGATGATGTCAGGGTGAATAGCTCTACACCGAGTTCACTGTATGAACCACTGATGTAATTTTACATGCTGATCCTATCCCCCCCTTAATTTCCTCTTCTCAAGAGAGAATAAATTCAGTTCCTCTATTCTTTCCTCATAGATGAGCTCCTCCACGCCTCTTATAAGTTTGGTTGCCCTTCTCTGTACTTTCTCCAGTTCCCCAATGTTCTTTTTGTGAATTGGTGCCCAAAACTGAACTGCATATTCCATTATTATTATTATACAGTATTTATAAAGCGCCAATAGTTCGCTCAGCGCTGTACATTAAAATTAGAGACAATACATGAGACAGTACAATAACAATACAATGCGATACACGATGGGTTCGAAGGCCCTGCTCCTTAGAGCTTACAATCTAGGAGGGAGGGGATAGTGGTACAGGAGGAAAAGCTGTGGGGGATGGAGTGGTAGGAAGAGTGGAGGAGATCGGCAATTAGCAGGGGGCGGGGTAGGCTTCCCTGAAGAGGTGGGTTTTCAGGGTGCGCCTAAAGGAGAGGAGAGTAGGTGATAGTCTGATGGATTGGGGTAGGGAGTTCCAGAGGATGGGTGATGCCCTGGAGAAGTCCTGGAGGTGGGCATGGGAGGAGGAGACCAGGGAACTAGAGAGAAGGAGGTCTTGTGAGGAGCGGAAAGTGCGTTTTGGGTGGTATTTGGATATTAGGTCGGTGATGTAGTTTGGGGCAGTATTATGGACAGCTTTTTAGTAAGATGAGATCTTACTAATGATTTGTACATGGGGTAAAATGATATCTCTCTCTATGGAGTCTATACTGCTCCTAATACAAGAAAGGAATTTGCTCGCTTTAGAAACTGTAGCTTGGCATTGCATGCCATTATTAATCTTGTGATCTACCAGAACTCCCAGATCCTTCTCCACCATCGATTCTCCCAGTTGTACCCCCCCTAGTATGTATGATGCATGCATATTCTTAGCCCCCCAAGTGCATAGCCTTACATTTATCTACAGGTGAAACGTTTGTTTATTTCAGTAATGCAACTTAAAAGGTGAAACTAATATCTGAAATAGACTCATTACATGCAAAGCAAGATAGTTCAAGCCGTGATTTGTGATAATTGTGATGATTATGGCTTACAGCTCATGAAAACCCCAAATCCACAATCTGAGAAAATTAGAATATTACATGCAATCAATAAAAAAAGGATTGTACATAGAACAATATAGGACCTCTGAAAAGTATAAGCATGCATATGTACTCAGTATTTGGTTTGGGCCCCTTTTGCAGCAATTACTGCCTCAATGCGGCATGGCATGGAAGCTATCAGCCTGTGGCACTGCTGAGGTGTTATGGAAGACCAGGATGCTTCAATAGCGGTCTTCAGCTCTTCTGCATTGTTCGGTCTCATGTCTCATCTTTAGATTCTCTATGGGGTTCAGGTCAGGTGAGTTTGCTGGCCAATCAATCACAGTAATCCCACGGTCACTGAACCAGGTTTTGGTGCTTTTGGCAGTGTGGGCAAGTGCCAAGTCCTGCTGGAAAAAGAAGTCGGCATCCCCATAAAGCTCGTCTGCGGAAGGAAGCATGAAGTGCTCCAAAATCTCCTGGTAGACGGCTGCTTTGACCCTGGACTTAATGAAGCACAGTGGACCAACACCAGCAGATGACATGGCTCCCCAAATCAACACAGACTGTGGAAACATCACACTGGACTTCAAGCATCTTGCAGTATGTGCCTTTCCATTCTTCCTCCATACTCTGGGTCCTTGGTTTCCAAATGAGATGCAAAAGTTGCTCTCATCAGAAAAGAGGACTTTGGACCACTGAGCAACAGACCAGGTCTGTTTTTCTTTAGCCCAGGTAATTAGCTTCTGATCTTGTTTGTTGTTCAGGAGTGGCTTGACAAGAGGAATACGACATTTGAAGCCCTTGTCCAGGATCTGTCTGTGTGTGGTGGCTCTTGATGCATTGACTCCAGCCTCAGTCCACTCCTTGTGAAAGTCCCCAACACTTTTGAATGGTCTTTTCCTAACAATCCTCTCCAGGCTGCGGTCATCCCTGCTTCTTGTGCACCTTTTTCTTCTACACGTTTCCCTTCCACATAACTTTCTATTAATGTGCTTTGATACAGCACTTTGGGAACATCCAACTTCTTTTGCAATTACCTTTTGAGGCTTTCCCTCCTTATGGAGGGTGTCAATGATGGTTTTCTGCATAACCGTCAGGTCAGCAGTCTTTCCCATGATTGTGATTCCTACTGAACCAGACTGAGAGACCATTTAAAGGCTCAGGAACCCTTTGCAGGTGTTATGGCTTAATTAGCTGATTAGAGTGGGACACTTTGAGCCTAGAATATTGCACCTTTTCACAATATTCTAATTTTCTGCGACTGGATTTGGGGTTTTCATGAGCTGTACATTAAACCTCATTTGCCACATAGTTGCCCAATTAAACAGTGCATTGAGGTCAGCTTGTAAGTTGAAGACATCCTGTGAGGACGTTATGCCACTGAACAGCTTGGTGTCATCTGCAAAGACTGAAATGGGATTTTTAATCCCAGACCCTATATGGTTTATAAATATATTAAAAAGTAAGGGTCTTAACACTGAACCTTGGGGTACACCACTGACAACCCTAGACCATTCAGAGAATGAATCATTAACCACTACTCTTTGAATATGATCTTTTATGTTCTATCCATTTACATACGGATTTTTACAAGCCCGTAGACTTTACCTTACACTGTAGCCATGTGTAGGGAACTGTGTCAACCGCGTTTGCAAAATCCAAGTATACCACGTCCACCGCCACCTCTCTGTCCAAGGTTTTGCTCACCTCCTCATAAAAAAAAATCCGATTTGTTTGATTTGTTTGACAACTTCTGTCTTTCATGAATCCATGCTGTCTGTTGCTTAAAATATTTTTTTCTAGAAAGAACTCATCTATGTGGTCTTTTATTAAACTCTCCAGTATCTTCCCAACTATAGAAGTTAAACTAACAGGTCTATAATTACTTGGTAGATTTTGACCCCTTTTTAAATACTGGCACCACATTGGCATTACGTCAACCCAGTGGTACTATGCCAGTCATTAAAGAGTCTCTAAAAATTAGAATCAATGGCTTTGAAATGACAGAGCTCAATTCTTTAAGGACCCGTGGGTGTATGCCATCTGGTCCAGGTGCTTTATTCACCTTTATTCTGTCTAACTATTTTTGGATCATATAAATTGTGAGCCAATGTGGATCATCTGGAGCTTTGGAAATATACAGTATTTTGCAGTGTGTTCACATACAGTCTTTTTGAAGAACTCCCATTTCTGTGTTGTGTTCATTGATGCCAATATTTCCTCCCAGTCTAAGTCTTGGAAAATTAGCTCTATTACAATTGAGCATTTTATTTTTCCCATATGTGCTGTCTGTTTACAGTCATGGTCACTGCTACCCAGATTTTTTTATATGGACATTCGTAATAAGCTCTGTAATTAACAGAACTGTTTTGCTTTTACCTAGCAACAGTATATAAAGACAGTCCTAACTTCCTATAACAGTCCCTGTGTTATCCCACTGAATGATGAAAAAGAAAAAAAAATTGCTAGCAAAGTTGTAGCCCTTAAAGAAAGCACAACAGTCCCAAGCAGACAACAAATTAAAAATGTGTTAACGATGTGCAATGTTAGACTCTTACCAGACCCAGGGAGCCCTCTTCTGGGTCTCCATACATGTGCTTGAATCCACTTCAAGGCCTCAGACAGAAATAAGAGTTGCTGTGATTTCCTTCTTTCAATTCTGCTTGGACAGTCCCTCTTTTCTTCCTTACAAGCAGTGGGAGTGGTCCGTAGTATAGTCTGATCTCACCAGACATCCAAATCACACCTCACAACTTTCCAGGGAGAAAGTTCCCATTTCTAAGACAAGGTCCTGTGGGATGAGCAGTCTCTCCGAGGTCTCACCCGACTGTTGTCAGCTATGGCAAGGTTCAGTCCAGTCTCTCCATTCAGCCAGCAGTCCAGTCTCACCCCATCTCCTTTAAGACTGTTCTCACTCTTCCTCTCAGCAGCTTGTCGATCCTCCTCTCCTTGCTTTGTTGTAGCAGCCAACCACCATTCTTCCAGGATCAACCCAAACCCAGCCAAGATGGCTGCCCCAAGCACTGGAGAAACTCCATAGATGAGCATTGCAAAGTGGTCTCCTTAAAGATAGCTGCTGTACTTGTGCATTAGTGAATATTCAGTTTAACCCTGTCCACACTGCCGAAGGATAATAGAGCAGCAACAAAGCAAGAAGTTCCACAGCAGTTATTAGCTACAGTCTAGGTTATATACTCCTGAAACTAAATAATCTTTGGTCCTCCAAAGAGGTGAAAGGCTACATGCAAGTTAATAAACAAGTTATCTAGAAATTAAACTGATTTTATGACATTTCCTAACAAACACATCAGGTAATGGAGTCTACCACCAAGGTGTGTCAGGGGTGAAGCAAGGGGTCCTGCACTCTGATGCTATTATGGGCAACACTAAAGCTTCAGAGGACTGATGCAGAGTTTGGATCATCTCTTCTGAACTGTAGATCTGTGAGCCAATATTAAGTCTATGTGGGAGTCATACCATCCTTTTGACCTGTTGTTCCTTGTGTTCAGATGGCTCTTGAGTCGAATCTTCTTGTTCATGCTCTGGAAACTCTAAGATGGAGTTTTTTCCTATCTTGCTCATGGGACACTGGAGTGGAGGGGATACTGAAGAAGGTGCTGAAAATGGTTCTGCTACCTCTTTAAGGGGTTCTGCAGGTGTCCTTTCTTCTGAGTTTCTCTGTTCGTCTTCCACTTGGACAATTTCACAATGGAAGCAGAAGTGGATGAAATGGAACTGGCATACATACGCTCAGAAGGCCACAACCAGTCCATATCTAAGTCATCATTATTGTCATCTTCTTGTTTTGCTTCAGCTGGTGGCAGTGATTAAGACCTAGTGAATGAATCTCCCCTGGAAGAAAACAGTCTGGGTGATGGCTTCTCATTTCAGTACTCTGATGGCTTCACTTGGGGCAGTACATGGATTTGATGCCAGGTCTTCAGAGGCCCTGTCCTCTGATAAAGGCCGGGTTGTTATACAGGTACATTTGGCAGTTGCTTGCATGCAGATTATATATTGCTTAGAACTCCACTGGTCAGCTAATTTTATGCTTTCAGGAGATCCCAGATTTCTTATCAACACTATGGGGTTTATTTACTAAAGCTGGAGAGTGCAAAATCTGCTGCACTTCTGCATAGAAACCAATCAGCTTTCAGTTTTTATTGCCAAAGCTTAATTGAACAAACTGAGGTTAGAAGCTGATTGGCAACCATGCACAGCTACACCAGTTTTGGAGTACACCAGTTTAAGTAAATTTCTCCCCATGTCTCCTGGTTGTATATCCTCAAAATCTCAAAAAATCATAACTCCTCTTGTTCCACTGACTTAAGGCATCTGAAGCTTCTCGAGCTTTCTCATAGGCTGTTTGTAGATTCTTCCACATAGCCTGTCCACATATCATCTTTGCGTTGTAGCTCACGTTCAATCTAGGGAAATGTCAAAGGCCAAATCCACTGGCAGATGAGCTTCCCTCTTGCTGACCTTGCTCTTGAAATTTCTTCTTTGATCAGGGAGAATTCTCTTGGGTAATCTATAGTAAAACAGTAGAAAAAACAGGAATCGCTACCATCTAAGTATATAAATTTACTAAAACATATGTGAAAAGAGTAAAAATGCACTCAGTTGAGTAATGTGAAAAGAGTAAAAATGCACTCAGTTGAGTAATGGTTGGATAGTAGGCAGTGACCTACAGGACATTTATGATGTGCCTATTAACTGCTACTCATTTACTCTGTTTCTCTTTTCTTTAACCCTTTGCATAAATATTTTATTTTATTTGCACACATAGGCCTGGTTCACACCTATGCGTGTTGCAATCTGCTGTGGGAAAAAAAGTCCCTGACCCTTTCCAAAAATGCAGTGGCTGAAAACACATAGATGTGAATGTGTCACATAGGAAACCATGTTAAATGGACAGTAGAGAGTTTCTACAAAATGCAAAAAACACTAAAAAAACCTATAGATGTGAACCAAGCTTTAGATGGTAGCATTTCCAGCTTTTTGTTTTACAGTGCACAGAGAACAAGCAATACTTTGCCAGAGAAGTTGCAGCCATTGGATAGTGAACTTTAATTGATGGAGTTTCTTGATCCCTTTTCTTGCTCATGTTAAAGTTTTTGTAAAGGCTGAAAATTTTTACTTTCATGCATTCTATGCATGAAGTGAAAAAAACCTTCTGTGTTCTGCTCCTCCCACAAACCCCCCAATACTTACCTGATCCCCCTCTTGATCCAGTGCTCGGCTGTCCTGAGTCTCTCTCTCTGAGACATAGCCAGTAAGGAGAGAGCAGGTGTGGGACCAAGCCGTGGCTCTGTGTGTCTTCTGAATGCATAGAGCTGGGCTTGGGAGCGAGCATACAGGAGTGCCCCGTAGCAAGTGGCTTGCTATTGGGGATAATTGTCTGGGAGGGAAAGCCAGGAGCACTGTTGGGGAACCTGAGAACAGGAGGATCTGGGCTGCACTGTGCACAACCACTGCACAGAGTAGGTAAATATGACATGTTTGTTATAAAAAAAAACCCCTTTTAATATCACTTTACGCTTCCCTTTCTCTTTTGCACCATTTATATAATTTATTGTACTAATATTTTAGTAACTGTAGTGGCTTAACAAGTTAAATGATCAGTCACTACCAGTATGTTCCCTTGGCCACTTGTGTTGGGTTCAATACTCAAGAAACCAATGCACACCAAATCCATAGGCCCTTGATAATGGAGATGGAGGGCAGAGTCTTCCTCTGGATGCAGTGGAAACAGGAATGACAATAGCTCTTGACTTTGGCCTGCAAACATGGCCAAAGAAATGATATCTAACTAACCTGAATGTTCTTTCAGGTCCCAAGTGCCCATGTTCCTCATGTAGCACATTGATCACTGTGCCCATACAGTATGTTTCTCAGGGAGGGACAATTGCCATCTTTCTTCAGACTTATCTGAAGGGACCCTTCTGTAGATCACCCTGTTCAGCAATTGTAAACAATCTAACTCTTTGTGGACTAGTCAAGCCTCCTTCAGAGAATGTGCGTCTAGAAAAAGGTCTGGGCGACTACTCTCCAGGGCTTTCAAAGTTATGCAACAGAAAGTATCTTCTGCTTGGTCTTTCCTCAAGCTTTTTATGAAGAGAGTAGGCAGACCCTCAATCCTCACTTGGATCAAGTGACAGTAGAGCTTTGGGATGCCAACAGTTATTTCTCTGATGGCTTTGGCCCCTGTTGCTTCTCCTGGCTCTGTGTTCAATCCCTTGACACAAAGCTTGTACAACTTTTGAATTCAATTGAGTCAACTCTTCCTTAGATATTTTCGAATCATAGGGTCTTCTTGACAGAGCATCAGCATCCCTGATCCAAACTCCAGGGCAGTATTTCAAACTGAAATAGAACCCAGACAGAGATCCACCAACCACTGATGTCCCATGACATCCAGTTTGGCCATGGTAAGAACAGATGTGAATTAATTATCATCTGTATTAACCTCAAATTCTGTCCCATACATGTACTCTTTCAGCTTGTCCACGACAGTCCACTTCAAAGCAAAAAAACCCAACTTGCTTCTGCTCCCGTAAGCAACAGGCCTCAGCCACACATCATGTTCTAGATACAACACACCACCCAGTTCTTCTCTGCTGGCATCAACATGCAGCTTGTAGGGCTTGGCAGGGTCAGCATAGGCCAAAACTGGTACATTAGTCAAACCTCATTTCAACTAAAGAAAGGTCTGTTCACATTGGCAAGACCATTCTCCCTCTATGGACTCTTGTAATTTTCTTGTGCCTTTGACTTGAGGCATTATTTCTGAGGTCTTTTGTTCTTCTTACACTCCGCAGGAGCTTGATGAGAGATTGAGCTGTCTTTGCAAATCTTTGCACAAACCTCCTGTAGTAAGAACAGAATTCCAGAAATGATCTCTGACCATTTACATTTTGGGGTTTGGGCCAGATGGTGATGACTACCAACATCTTGAGGTTTGTGGCCCTTCCCTCAGCATAAACAACATGACCAAGGTAGGTGACTGATGGCTGATAGAACTGGCACTTCTCAAGAGACAATTTTAACCCTTCTTTAGAGAGTAATTTCAAAACTTTTCAAGGGCTGTAGCTGGGTTCATTTATGCTATCATCATTTTGGCCCAAAGCTTTACTGGAGAATCAGGAATATTGCATACATTGACATGAACTTTCCCATGGGTTCTCTGTAGAGCCTTTGTCAATGCTACTTTTGGGATCAATACCAAACCTCAATCTTCATTATGTCGGTCACCCATAAGAATAACGTAAGGACTGGGTTGATTCCCAAGTCAATTTGACTGAAGCCTGTAAACACATTACTTCACCTGGCTGCAAGACCTCTTCCATCTTGTCCAATTTCCATACCTTGCCACTCCCTCAGCTGGGACATTCTGCTCTTGAATCAAATGTTAATGCACTGACTGCAGCAAGAGATTGACACTTTTAGGGGTGACATCACTCTCTGAAATATAAGGAGTGAGTAACCATTAGACCAAGTAAGTGTTCATACCCACTAACATGGAACTCTGTTTACCCCCTGTGGGTTGGGGGCACATGAACAATGTGTCAGGAGTCTCTGGCCGTCCTACCATTGGGGGACAAAATTCAAGCTTGATTGGAAGGTACTCTTCATAGGAAAGCTTCTAAGTCCCTGTGCCTCAGATTTCTAGATCTTGTAACGTCCGCTTTTTGTCATAGAAGTCAAGGTTGATCAAGGTAACTTGAGCCCCAGTGTCCAGAATGGCTTTTGTGTATATGCCTTCTACTGAACAGGCACAATAGAAGAACTTACCAGTTTGTCAGTGTACTTCCTTGGAGGAGCTGAGGTGACTTTTTCCACTACTTGAGCTTGAACCCCTCTTTTGGTCTCATGGCGGTTCTGTTGCTGTCTAGGCTGAAGGTTTTGGGTATGATGTGCACTGATCTCCTGTGATCTGAGTCTGTGGGTAATTTGAAGGAGGAAAAGATCCGCTGTTTTTACATTGCATCTGTGGGTAATTTGGGCAGCCTAAACCATAAATTGTTTTGAATCTTGGAACTGGAGTAGGCTGACTTAGTTGGGCACTTGTTTGGCTTATAATGTTCTTTCTGTGGCCTTGGTGGGCTGGGACAGTCACAGTGATAACAATCAACACCCTCACACTAATAGCAGACCATTGATCTGGAAGGCAATTCAATGGGAGCATTCTTTGGTGCCTCTCTTTGGGCAGGTCTTAACACATTCTCCACCAAAGGTGCATCAGAGTCACACAGCAGAGACATCAGCTTCATCATCTGGGACATCTGTGTCTTTAAAGCGGCTACTTCAGACTGGACCTCCACTGTACCTATAGTTCCTACCTTTGCAATAGATGCATTTGATAAGCCAACGGCAGCTTTCTTGGCCTTACATAGAGCCTCTTTTTTTTGAATAGGCATAATCAATTTAGAGTAGGTTAATGGCTCATTCTGGTCTCTGGTTCAAAGTTTTAACATTATGGGATCTAATGGGAGTGCACCTTTAAGCGTTTGTTTTAACAAAGTCTTGCTCTTGTTGCTTGACTCCATGCCACCTTTCAGAATGATCTGATGTAGAATCTTGTCCAGCTGCATAAGATAGACATAGAAACATAGAAAAGTGACAGCAGAAAAAGATGTTGAATCTTTTTGGGGGGGAGGGGGGTGTTAGTTTTGTCTGAGTATAGATCTATGCTTGTCCAAAGCGTGTTTGAACGCATTTACTGTTGACTGGTTCACCACCTCTGCTGGAAGTTTATTCCAAGCATTAACTACTCTTTCAGTATAATATTATAATTTAAATTATAATATATAATATATTATATTATATATTAAATTAAATATATTTAATATATATATATTTTGGTTTTCTGTTGAAAATACTTCCCTCTTGAACCTCATTTACCCCCTTGTTGTATTTAAAGGTTTCAATCATGTCTCCCCTTTCCCTTCTTTCCTCCAGGCTGTACATATTAAGTTCCTGGAGTTGTTCTTGATAAGTTTTATCTCCCAGACCTTTCACCATTTTTGCAACTCATTCTATCTTATCAATATCTTTTTGTAAGTGAGGTCTCCAGAACTGGGCACATTATTCTAAATGAGATCTAACAAAAGATCTATATAGGGCAGGGATGGGCAACCCCTCCATCTGTTGTAGAACTACAAGTCCCATGAGGCGTTGCAAAACTGACAGTTACAAGCATGACTCCCAAAGGCAGAAGCATGATGGGACTTGTAGTTTACCAACAGCTGGAGGGTCACAGTTGCCCACCCCTGATATAGGGGAATCAGGACCTCTTTCCTCCTGCTGGTGATCCCTCTAGTGATGCATCCTAGAATTCAAATTGTTTTCCCAACTGCCTGGCTACACTCTTTGCTCATTTTGCAATCATTTGAAACAAGTACCCCCAAAACCTTTTGTTTTATTTATGGTACTTATATAGCACTGTCAATTTACACAACGCTTTACATATATATTGTACATTCACATCAGTCCCTAACCCTCAAGGGGTGTACAATCTAAGGTCCATAACCTACATTCATATACTAGGGCCAATTTAGACAGGATCTAATTAACCTAACAGCATGTCTTAGAAGTGTGAGAGGAAACCCACGCAGACTCCAGGTAGGTGGTGCTGTGGCTGGGATTTGAACCAACGACCCTAATACTGCCAGGCCGACGTGCTAACCATTTAGCCACTGTGCCTTTTCCTCAGTAGTGCTGGCCAACACTGTACCCCCAATGTTGTACTCTCTCAAGGGATTTTTTTCCCTAGGTGCATTATTTTACATTTAGAATCATTGAACTGCAAGTTCCATTTTGACCAATCATCCAGCAATGCCAAATCATGTTCTATGTTACAAACAGCTCCAGGAATATCAACCCTATTGCACACCTTTGTGTCATCGGCAAAAAGACATACCTGTCACGATCGCGGCATCAGACCCCAGACCTTCTCACTCAAACTCGTGACCGAAGGGCTAGCCAATCTAAAACCGCGATGTGACGTGCGTAACAATGCCACACCCAGCTGCACCCTGCACAACGATTTTCCAGCTAATGGATACAGATCGACGTGCCAGCAGCCTGGATCGATTGTTACTGGGTCAGGTTAATTAGGCAATTAACCATTCACACTGCCACCACCTCCTTTTTAATCAGAGAAAGAGGAAACTTGGTGTATAACACTATAATGGTTGATATAATCGACTGCATAACACGGTCATCACACAGGTATGTTATACAGAGGGTTAAAACAAACATTAGCGTCTCTTTAAAGGCAGGGATTCGTAAATTGCAATTAAGAGCTATAGAAACAGTTCAACCCTTTCAGAAAGAAAGATTTATTACTAAAAGGGTCAAACAGGTGCAATAAAAATATTTACAGAGAAGATGTAACTAAGATATATATATATATATATATATATATATATATATACATGTACAGAAAACAACACAGCACAGCAAAGAGTTAACAGGGAGAAGTTAAAGGGTTAAGTTACTTGCCATTAAGCCTTGGATGTAAGCAGATCACGTTTCACGTTTCAGAGCGAGAGGCACAGGTCTCCCCAGGTGGTATATTGATGATAAAATTGGGAGATGTTTTCAACTAACTTCTCTTAGGCTTGACAGCCTGCTTTAAAGTTTTCCAGCAGGGGGTAGTTCTGAACTAAAAGACCAATCCCCTGTTTAGGGAGGGATCGTCGGGCGGAACCCTAAACTGGAGCCCACATCTTTCATAATTCATATTCTGGTTCATAACTTCCCATCTGCACAAGCGACAGTCCACCCGCGGGTATATTATTATGCAGACAAGCCTGTGGATTATTTAAATATGAATTATGAAATTGTATGCTACACGGTTCGCGAGATCTATTTCTCTGCCTTCCCGTGCACCCGAGTTAAGGCGAGTGACCCATCAAACTGTTCGCCTGCTCATCGTCCATCCGATGAGATGTCCGTCTTTTATGTCGGTCTCTCATATTCCAAGATATGAGACATAGGGGAAAAATTTATTTCTTAAAAATGTTATCTGGTGTGGGCTTCTTGGGAATGCCTTGAACTCCTGGGAAGGCTCCGTTATCTTTTTACGAGGCGTGAAATTACACAGGTTCTTTGGACAGTGCAGCACCACATGGCTCCCTGCTGGGATCTGGCCTGTGACACTTTTAACACACACACATCTGACACTGTGCCTCTCAGGAAGGGAGGGGGAAGGAGAAGGATGAGGGAGAAATGGATACCCTTAGCAAGATGGAGTCTGCGTCAGTCTCTGTTGCGCACATTTGCGACAATACCTTACCCAACAAACCTTTAATTATAGCACTTATATATAGATTAAATAGAAGAGGACCTAGTACAGAGTCCTGGGGTACACCAATAGTGACTGGTCTCTGTTCCAAGTGAACCCCATTTACAACCACACTCTGGTATCTTTCATTTATCAGCTGCAAATCCACTGAACCACCCAAGGGCTAAGTCCTAGCTTCTACAACTTCTGTATTAGCTCATTACGTGGAACTATATGAAATGCCTTGCTGAAATCAAGATATGCTATGTCTACAGCGCCACCCTGGTTCAAAACATTGGTAATATAGTAAAAAAATCCAATCGAATTAGTCTGACATGATCTGCCCTTGGTAAAGCCATGCTGCTTTGGGTCCCACAAATTGTTTGTTTTTAAGTGATCAATGATCCTTCTTTTCAGGAATCAATGATTCCATTAACTTTACTACAACCAATGTTAAACTCACTCACTCACTCACTCAGCTTCTACCTTGCTTACCTTCTTGTGAATAGATACAATATTACCTGTCCGCCAGTCATGGGGAAGTTCTCCTTTTAGGAGAGATCGATTAAAAAGATCTGTTAACACAACTATACCTCGAAGTTCTCCTAGAACTCTGGGAAGAATACCATCAGGCCACATTGCTTTATTAATCTTTAACCGAGCCAGTTCCTCTGCTACCTCTGTCTCCGGAAATCCTAAAATGAACCATTACTAGACCCAATATGATTTCCCAATTTATTATTGTTAGTACAATTTATTTCTGAGAAGACTGAACAGAAGTAATTGTTTATGTGGTTTTCTACATCCAGGTCTCCCTCAACATAAGTGTTTTTCCCAGTTTTCATTTTAGTGATGCCATCGTATTTTTTCTTTCTATCGCTAATGTACCTGATAGCATCATCACTTAACATAACCAAAACCTTCAGCTTTGCACCAATCCTTTAACCAGAGATTGAATTCTCCTATACGAAGTACGTTCTCTTGTTGTCCATTATGCACAGGTAAGACCTCTGAAAATGTAACAGTACAGCCTAACTGTTGAAGACCCTGGCCAAAATTCTAGAAAACCTTCTGTACAGAATGCACATCATTCTGGGATAAATCATGTGTGCCAAGGTGCATGACAACATCAACAATGAACTCTTCACTAGCTTTTTTGACAATTTTTAAAACGCTCCTTTTATATCTCCTAATAGAAGCACCAAGTAAACACCCTACTTCCTTTAACACCTTGCATGTGTACAGAATAAAATGTTTATTTTGTAGACTATTATTTGTATGGATGTTAAAAATACATTCCACTTGAAAAAAAAGTTTACTGATCTAACAAGTACAGAAATAGTTCAATATTCTACATTTTGACAGCAGCAACACAATTAGGTACATTAACTTACTCAAAGGTATTTATGGTGCTTCATTTTGCACAGCACTTTACAATAGGGTTAAAAGGGCCCTGCTCATAAGACCATACTCTAGAGTATATAGTAGTCCATGAAGAATTAAGATATATTATTATAAGTCGATATTAGAAAATTTGAATTAGACATTAAAAATGATTTGTCAAAACTGTAATTTTTAGATATATATTTATAGATATATATTTAACATTAGAAAATAATATGCATTACTCAGTAAAATTCATTTTAAAATGCATTTGTTTGCAGAACATGTAAATAACAAAAGAGAGTTAATAATAGAATTAGCAGCAAAAGAAGACACACACACACACGCACACACACACACACACACACACACACACAGACCAAGTTTAGCATTGCCTACTATGTAAACATGATTCAACATTTAGTAAAAGTCATTTTCCTATGTGAAGACGCTTTTCCGTTCACCACGGCAAGGTCTTAATTGTTTCAATTAGGTGAAGTTTGGTGTCTAACATCTATTGCTTCATCTTATTCTTAGTAAATCAACCCCAGAGGGTCAGCATAATAGGGCCAACTAGCAGTTCTTGAAGGAGGTCAGCTTTAGAAGTCTCCATATTTCTGAGAATAGTCTGTCTGTAGAAAAGGTTTTTTAGTGAACCAGAAGAAAAAATTGTAAATGACTACAATAATTCATCTCAGGCCCACATCACTCATTTAGAAGAAGTGTGTCAGATAAACAAAATTAATTTGAGCATTATTTTGTCATTTCTAATTACAGATTGTTACCAGTTTTACTTGTGATGAATGTTGTGGTTTTTTTTTGCCTAAATTCTGGCTCTCTTGCCTGTGTAAGTGGAGCATACTATGTATTTAATTTATTTGTTTTGCTGCTTGGAGACATTGAGATAGGTTGACCAGCTGTCATGGAGCACAAATACAGATTTGCAGGCAGCAGAACAGAAAACTTGAAGTGAGCAGCAAAACAAAAAGGATGACTTGTCAACCCAACTGTCACAATCTGAATCTCAATTTACATTGCGTTAGCACACTTGGCTCTAGACACATGCATTTCACATATAAGCCATAGTTTACAGTCCAAATAGCTTTATATTGCTACTTTTATGATGTAATATAAGTTTGAAAGTTTGACTTTATAATCATATCATGTCATTTAACAGGAACATCCTCCTAAAAATTATCAATGGGCAGGAAGGGCATTGCACTGGCTATCTCAGGAGTGTGTGTTACTGACATTGTCTCGAGAGCGTAGAAAACCAGTCTCAAGTTCTTGCATAACAAATGCAAGTACAGAAAAGACTACTTCCATGACAGGAGAGGCCATCCCAGATACGGAATAGGCTGTCTCACCTACAATATAGGCTATCTCATATTCAACAATGGCTGTCCCACAGCAATGGCTATCCCACATACAGAAGAGGTGTTCTAAGAATCAACAGATGTGGACTCAGACAAGAAAATTAACATATATAGGACCAGGGGTGGACTGACAACTCATGGGGCCCCCGGGCAATAGGGAATCATGGGGTCCCTGTGTCCTTGCCCAAACTCAAAAAAGCCTATTATAAAAGTAACAGGGGCATCTCATTGGGCCCCCCACTGACCCTGGGCCCTCAGGCAGTGCCCGAGTTTCCAAATGGTCAGTCCGCTCCTGTATAGGACAAAAAGGTTTAAAGTTAGAAGAGATAAGTCTGGATTCTGAAAAGGCTGTATCAGTTACAAAAGAAACTAGTCTGGGGTGCTGGTCTCCAGCGATGGACTTGAAGTGAGTGTTCAAGAACAGACTCAAGGCACTAAGCCTCAGAGACAGACTAGAAGTGCTGAACCTCAGAGACAGTCTAGAGCAGTGGTTCTTAACCTGGGTTCGATCGAACCCCAGGGGTTCGGTGAGTCAGTCTCGCGGGTTCGGCGGAGGTGAAGACCCACACCCGACTCATATGATTCGTGCAGTAAATATTCATTATTATGTTTTTGTTTTTGTGTGAAAATCATGTTTTAATGGTTTTGTTCTTAACGGTTTTGTTCATTTTGTGCACCTATGTAAAAATATATACCTAAATATATACCTATGTTTTGAATTTTAAAAATCATATTTTATTTTTCCAATTAAGAAGGGTTCGGTGAATGCGCATATGAAACTGGTGGGGTTCAGTACCTCCAACAAGGTTAAGAACCACTAGTCTAGAGGCACTGCACCCCAAAGGAAAACACTGTGTTCTCAGCCTCAAAGGCAAATTCAGGGTATGTGGTCCTAAAACTAAACTCAGTGTGCTGGACCTCAGAGGAAAATACAGTGTTCTGACTCTCGTAGGCAAACTCAGGGTGCTGGTTCTCAGATGCAAACTGGGAGTGCTGGTTCCAGAGGAAAACTTGGGGTGCTGAGCCTCAGTAACACAAGGTGGCATGATTTCTGGCAGAATTTGAACAGGAATCCTAGATTTTGTTCAAGAATCAGAGATAGCAGGGCTTGCTTTTGACGCTTACGTTTAAGCTATTTTGCAGAATTGTTCTTCCACAGAGTTCTGGATCTTGGGAAGCTTGACTTGGACAAGCTGTTTGGTTGTTTGAGGATCACAATGATCTCAGATTCGCTAGAAAAATGAGCTGTGACCTGCTGATATAGAAATGAACACAGTATTGCACAATACTTCATTACACCTGTCTCTGCAGTCCTGGGGCCATTGAAGTACAGCTATATTTATCCACACATCTGAAATGTCATAGGTCCCACCTAGGGATGAGCTCAGACTTGTTAGGATCCTAGGTAGCTGTTATTATCACACTCGTTGTAAAAGTGCAACTGCATGATGGTAAATACCCCAGCCATGAATGATTGGCCCAGTATGGGTGAGAACTTCCTGGTGGGTACTGAACATGACCGAGCTCATTATCACTAGTCCCACATTCCCTAGGTCCTTTCACCTGTGGGCCACTGCATAACAAGTATTAAAAAGGCATTGTAATTAGAAAATGGACATCAGTTTATACAGTATATGAGTCTCATTATGATCTTACATGCACCATGCTGATTTTCTTCCAAATTAATAAAACACGGTTTTGAGAGGAAGTCATCTTTAAAATGCAAGCAAAGAGATTGTATGAGTAGTGGGCTGGGGCACATGGCAGTCCATGGCCCTACGTAAGCTCTTACAGAGCAACTTACATATCTTTTTTTACTCACTTCTGGTAGAGGAACAAAGCAGCAGTGGGGAGAAAAACGGTATGTGCAAAGGCATTAGATGAACCTGTTGCTTTGGCAAAGGAATAATAAAGGTGACAAGTGATGTGATTTACCATGCATTGGGGTTTTTTTTACCAAGACTTTTTAAACAGAAAGTTGTCCCATTTTCTTTTCTCTCTCACATTATAATTCTCAAACAATAAAATTATCTTCCCTAGCATGTTCCGGAATCTTGACTCTGATGCTGACTGATGTAATTATTGCTGAAGCAAGCAATGTAACAAGACAGATTTTTTCCTATGTAGTTGATTTATTCTGCTGAGTATTTTTGTTTTCTATACTCAATTAATAGGTGTTTCCTTAACCCTGTGTGCATTTCAGCTGAAACCCACAGAAATAGTAAAAAAAGTCACACAGTGTTCATTTAGTAATGATATCATTTTAAAAAACTGTTTGTTTTAGTAAGGCTGGGCAGAGACAAGCAGATGTATCACCAAGAAAGATTGGCAGTTTCGGGCTTGTTCCCAGATTGCCAGAACCATATATGATCTTCCCTGTGGTCAATGAACAAAAACAGCATATGCACAGTTAATTCATTATTCCCTATTTTAACACAGAAATGCATTGAACATGTTTGAAAATCTTGTGTGTTATAATGAGAATTTCTGGCAATTGTAGGCACTCATTATCACTGCCTAATGACCCATTAGGCATGTTTAGAGGAATACAACATTTCATGGTTAATAGAAACCAGTGGCGGTTGGTTGCATTAATCTATTTGGTCATTTTTAAGTAGAGCACCCAGAAAGGAGCCACTGGTTTTGATGGTCCCGTTCCCCTAAATTCAGTGCAAACACAACCAGGCACAAGGTATTTTCTTTTTTCTCACGGGCTCAAAAGAACAGTCTAGGGGTGTGTGTTTTGTGATTTTATTGCTGAATTATAAATATCAGGAAAAGGACATGGACTTTATAGGCACTACAAACTATCATTAAAACGTAAACAATTTTAATGAAAATTCACAGAAAAAAATACTACATAGTCATAATTGCAGCATATTAAAGCAACCTTACAAACTGCCCAAATACCTTCAAGACTCCATATATAGTGCGTCAGCCATAACATGGCAAGGTGCTAGATGGGGCTTCTTGATGTATATAGGTCAAAGCTGAACATGTTTTGTGATAATTTTCACTTCTTCAGGAGCTATAATTTCTAGATTATTTCTAAATGAGCAAAGGAACAAACATTACACAACTATTATCAACATAACTATTTTTGTAGAAAGCCATATACTGGCCATCTGCAAAGGAAAGTGTAAGCTAATAAATTACATCCATACAATATAGCTATGCTGCCATATTATCAATACGGGCCACCTCTAGTGCATACCTATTGCCAAAGGGTCCACCTGTGATTCAGCGTCCATCAATGTGTGCTCAGTCCATAGGATCCATCACCTGCCTAGTCAAACTGCCATCTATTCCTCCCTCCCTCTATCCTCCCCCACACACACACACTTACAAGCAAATGGTTCTCAAAAATGTATTTAATAGAGGAACAGACCCAAGGGTGGTGCCCCTCCCTTTTCTTCTTAGTCAGTGCACCACAGGTAATATGGTCTTATCTGTACCTGTTGGCTGGGAGTTTATCTACCCCTATTAGTGTCTTATCTTCTTTCTCATGTCTGGGTTCCCACATCCATTTAGGTTTCTGACATCTGCCAGTTCACATTCACTACCACTACCTTCTGTGCTATAGTATGTAATAGCTTTTGTCAGTTATCTGATATGGTTGCCTCGGTAACTCTTTTTACTTGTGTTATAACACTATATCATATTGATAATAGTTGTGTAATGTTTGTTTCTTTGCTCATTCTTACTATAGCTCCTAAAGAAACGACAACTATCGTGAAACATGTTGAGCTTTGACCTATATACATCAAGAAGCCCCGTCTAGCACCTTGCCATCATGTGTTGGCTGACGCACTATATATGGGGTCTTGATGGTATTTGGGCAGTTTTTATGTTGTAATTATTTGGTATTTGGGCAGTTTTTATGTTGTAATTATGCCTATGTAGTATGTTTTGTCTGTGAATTTTCAATAAAATTGTTTAAGTTTTAATGATAATTTAGATTGTCTATTAAGTCCATGTCCTTTTTCCCATATTTATAATATTGCTAGTATTTAGGATGAGGCACTTTTTACAATAATCATGCACCCACAATGACCACACTGTGTTTGAGCATTTAATCTCAATTTAGTGCTGAATTAAACTTGCATGGGTGAGAGGGAAAGCATGGAAAACCCCCAAAAAACTGACTCGATTGAGGACACTTTTCACTATCCTGACTAGAGATGAGCGAAGTATTCAAAAATTCGATTCGACCGATTCGGCGAATTCGTGGACAATATTCGATTCGAGTCGAATATATTCGCTGTGAATTTAACTTAAAAAAGGGTGTTTCTAGGCTTCAGAGAGACTTAATATTAGTGCAGAACACTGTACCTTTAATTTAAATGCCCTTGGAGTCTACTGGGGAAGAGAAATAATACTGTCAGTCAGTATGACATGCAGATGAGTGCCGTCGATCTTAGAATCACCGCACACTTCACTCATTTGGCCAGTCACGGGGCCAAAACCAGTGTTTGGAGCCACAGTGTGGCGGTGGAGGCAGCAGCAATGGGAGGCCATACAGCAAACTATGACAAAATGGAAACCAGCAGGAGTGTGAGGAGACCTCAAAGTGGCACATGGCAGAGTGGGAGCAATGGGAGGCGGTACAGGGACCCATGTCACACTGTGGACCCAGCAGCAGCGTGACGAGGCGGTACGGGGGCCCATGGCAGATTTGGGGCCTGGCAGCACCTATGGGAGGCCTGTAATCTGCCAGCAACCTATGACAAAATGGAAAACAGCAGGAGTGTGAGGAGACCTCAAAGTGGCACATGGCAGAGTGGGAGCAATGGGAGGCCGTACAGGGACCCATGACAGACTCTGGACTTGGCAGCAGCATGAGGAGGCGGTATAGGGGCCCATGGCAGATTAGGGGCCTGGCAGCAGCTATGGGAGGCCCGTAATCTGCCAGAACCATATGTCAAAAAATTGAACACACCAGCAGTGTGAGGAGACCTGAAAGTGGCACATGGCAGAGTGTGGCGATGGAGACAGCAGCAATGGGAGGCCGTACAGGGACCCATGAGAGACTCTGGACTTGGCAGCAGCATGAGGAGGCGGTATAGGGGCCCATGGCAGATTAGGGGCCTGGCAGCAGCTATGGGAGGCCCGTAATCTGCCAGCACCCTATGACAAAAAATGGAACACACCAGCAGTGTGAGGAGACCTGAAAGTGGCACATGTTTGGGGCATGATTCATGGCGGATTTAGTCAGTTGTGTCAGGAACTGGTGGTTTGAAATCCAGACTAATCCACGCCTGATTCATTTTCACAAACGTGAGTCTCTCCACACTTTGGGTGGACAGTCGTGTCCTCCGCGGAGTTGCAATACCTCCTGCCGCACTAAACACGCGCTCCGATGCCACGCTACTGGCCGGACATGACAGCCTTTCAAGGGCAAATTCAGCTAGTTGGGGCCAAAGGTCAAGTTTCGTTGCCCAGTAGTCAAGGGGATTGTCTACCTCGGTTGGCAGGGTGCTGTCCAAGTAGGCCTAAGCCTGTTGTTTGAGGTCCTGCTCCAGGTCCACCTGATGCTGCTGCTGCTGCGGCTGGTTAGTAGTTTCCTCACTGCGCTGGTGAAGAAAGCTACTCATCATCGACTGCAGACTGAGGCAGCCGCTGCTGGTGGAGCTGCCACTGCTCCTACCACCCCACCCCTCCCCTGCTGCCATGGCAGCGTAACGCGAGCGCACAGGGCCCACAGTGTCTGAGGATGGACGTTGGCGCAGACAGGCAGAGACCAGCTGACTACATAGGTGGTTTTTATAGTACGTTATTTTGGCCTCCCTCTCAGCAGGTGTGAAAAAGGCCACTATTTTGGAACTGTAGCGAGGGTCCAACAAGGTGGACAGCCAAAAGTCATCCCTCTGTCTGATGGTTATTATTCGGCTGTCGGTACGCAAGCAAGCGAGCATGCTATGGGCCATTTGTGCCAAGGAATGCGAGGGACTCCCTGCCTCCATCTCCACAGCACACTGCCACGGTGCGTCTGGGTCCTCTGTCTCCTCTTCCTCCTCCTCTACCAGATGCTCCTGCTTCTCCACTCCTGTCCGCTGAGTGGAAAAAAAACCCATTTCACTCAATAATTCCTGAGCACCAATGTCCTCCTCTACCTCCTCCTCTTCTTCCTGTCCTGCTCCCACAGGGGTCATGTGGCGTTGAGATCTGTGCGCCACGTCTACCGCACCCTGACAAGCCATTATTAACAGCATTTGTTCCAGGACGTGCAACAGAAGAATGACGTCGTTCATCCCATAGTCCTGCCGACTCACGAATAGCGTGGCCTCCTCAAAGGGCCTGAGCAAGCGCAGGTGTCACGCATGAGCTGCCAATGGCTGACATCTAAGTTACACAGGGAGTACCTTTATCCGCTTTTAACATCAGGAAATCTGTGATGGCCTTTTGCTGTTCGTAAAGGCGGTCTAACATATGTAGGGTTGAATTCCACGTTGTTGCAACGTCACAGCATGAGGAGTCGGTACGGGGGCCCATGGCAGATTACGGGCCTGGCAGCAGCAATGGGAGGCCCGTAATCTGCCAGCACCCTATGTCAAAAAATTCAACACACCAGCAGTGTGTGAGGAGACCTGAAAGTGGCACATGGCAGAGTGTGGCGATGGAGACAGCAGCAATGGGAGGCCGTACAGGGACCCATGAGAGACTCTGGACCTGGCAGCAGCATGAGGAGGCGGTATATAGGGGCCTAGGGCAGATTAGGGGCCTGGCAGCAGCTATAGGAGGCCCGTAATCTGCCAGCACCCTATGTCAAAAAATTCAACACACCAGCAGTGTGTGAGGAGACCTGAAAGTGGCACATGGCAGAGTGTGGCGATGGAGACAGCAGCAATGGGAGGCCGTACAGGGACCCATGAGAGACTCTGGACCTGGCAGCAGCATGAGGAGGCGGTATATAGGGGCCCATGGCAGATTAGGGGCCTGGCAGCAGCTATAGGAGGCCCGTAATCTGCCAGCACCCTATGTCAAAAAATTCTACACACCAGCAGTGTGAGGAGACCTGAAAGTGGCACATGGCAGAGTGTGGCGATGGAGACAGCAGCAATGGGAGGCCGTACAGGGACCCATGAGAGACTCTGGACCTGGCAGCAGCATGAGGAGGCGGTATATAGGGGCCCATGGCAGATTAGGGGCCTGGCAGCAGCTATAGGAGGCCCGTAATCTGCCAGCACCCTATGTCAAAAAATTCTACACACCAGCAGGGTGTGAGGAGACCTGAAAGTGGCACATGGCAGAGTGTGGCGATGGAGACAGCAGCAATGGGAGGCCGTACAGGGACCCATGAGAGACTCTGGACCTGGCAGCAGCATGAGGAGGCGGTATATAGGGGCCTATGGCAGATTAGGGGCCTGGCAGCAGCTATAGGAGGCCCGTAATCTGCCAGCACCCTATGTCAAAAAATTCTACACACCAGCAGTGTGAGGAGACCTGAAAGTGGCACATGGCAGAGTGTGGCGATGGAGACAGCAGCAATGGGAGGCCGTACAGGGACCCATGAGAGACTCTGGACCTGGCAGCAGCATGAGGAGGCGGTATATAGGGGCCTAGGGCAGATTAGGAGCCTGGCAGCAGCTATAGGAGGCCCGTAATCTGCCAGCACCCTATGTCAAAAAATTCTACACACCAGCAGTGTGAGGAGACCTGAAAGTGGCACATGGCAGAGTGTTGCGATGGAGACAGCAGCAATGGGAGGCCGTACAGGGACCCATGAGAGACTCTGGACCTGGCAGCAGCATGAGGAGGCGGTATATAGGGGCCTAGGGCAGATTAGGGGCCTGGCAGCAGCTATAGGAGGCCCGTAATCTGCCAGCACCCTATATCAAAAAATTCAACACACCAGCAGTGTGTGAGGAGACCTGAAAGTGGCACATGGCAGAGTGTGGCGATGGAGACAGCAGCAATGGGAGGCCGTATAGGGACCCATGAGAGACTCTGGACTTGGCAGCAGCATGAGGAGGCGGTATATAGGGGCCCATGGCAGATTAGGGGCCTGGCAGCAGCTATGGGAGGCCCGTAATCTGCCAGCACCCTATGTCAAAAAATTGAAAACACAAGCAGTGTGAAGAGACCTGAATGTGGCACATGGCAGAGTGTGGCGATGGAGACAGCAGCAATGGGAGGCCATATAGGGACCCATGAGAGACTCTGGACTTGGCAGCAGCATGAGGAGGCGGTATATAGGGGCCTAGGGCAGATTAGGGGCCTGGCAGCAGCTATAGGAGGCCTGTAATCTGCCAGCACCCTATGTCAAAAAATTCTACACACCAGCAGTGTGAGGAGACCTGAAAGTGGCACATGGCAGAGTGTGGCGATGGAGACAGCAGCAATGGGAGGCCGTACAGGGACCCATGAGAGACTCTGGACCTGGCAGCAGCATGAGGAGGCGGTATATAGGGGCCCATGGCAGATTAGGGGCCTGGCAGCAGCTATAGGAGGCCCGTAATCTGCCAGCACCCTATGTCAAAAAATTCTACACACCAGCAGTGTGAGGAGACCTGAAAGTGGCACATGGCAGAGTGTGGCGATGGAGACAGCAGCAATGGGAGGCCGTACAGGGACCCATGAGAGACTCTGGACCTGGCAGCAGCATGAGGAGGCGGTATATAGGGGCCCATGGCAGATTAGGGGCCTGGCAGCAGCTATAGGAGGCCCGTAATCTGCCAGCACCCTATGTCAAAAAATTCTACACACCAGCAGTGTGTGAGGAGACCTGAAAGTGGCACATGGCAGAGTGTGGCGATGGAGACAGCAGCAATGGGAGGCCGTACAGGGACCCATGAGAGACTCTGGACCTGGCAGCAGCATGAGGAGGCGGTATATAGGGGCCTAGGGCAGATTAGGGGCCTGGCAGCAGCTATAGGAGGCCCGTAATCTGCCAGCACCCTATGTCAAAAAATTCAACACACCAGCAGTGTGTGAGGAGACCTGAAAGTGGCACATGGCAGAGTGTGGCGATGGAGACAGCAGCAATGGGAGGCCGTATAGGGACCCAAGAGAGACTCTGGACTTGGCAGCAGCATGAGGAGGCGGTATATAGGGGCCTAGGGCAGATTAGGGGCCTGGCAGCAGCTATAGGAGGCCCGTAATCTGCCAGCACCCTCTGTCAAAAAATTCTACACACCAGCAGTGTGAGGAGACCTGAAAGTGGCACATGGCAGAGTGTGGCGATGGAGACAGCAGCAATGGGAGGCCGTACAGGGACCCATGAGAGACTCTGGACCTGGCAGCAGCATGAGGAGGCGGTATATAGGGGCCTAGGGCAGATTAGGGGCCTGGCAGCAGCTATAGGAGGCCCGTAATCTGCCAGCACCCTATATCAAAAAATTCAACACACCAGCAGTGTGTGAGGAGACCTGAAAGTGGCACATGGCAGAGTGTGGCGATGGAGACAGCAGCAATGGGAGGCCGTATAGGGACCCATGAGAGACTCTGGACTTGGCAGCAGCATGAGGAGGCGGTATATAGGGGCCCATGGCAGATTAGGGGCCTGGCAGCAGCTATGGGAGGCCCGTAATCTGCCAGCACCCTATGTCAAAAAATTGAAAACACAAGCAGTGTGAAGAGACCTGAATGTGGCACATGGCAGAGTGTGGCGATGGAGACAGCAGCAATGGGAGGCCGTATAGGGACCCATGAGAGACTCTGGACTTGGCAGCAGCATGAGGAGGCGGTATATAGGGGCCTAGGGCAGATTAGGGGCCTGGCAGCAGCTATAGGAGGCCTGTAATCTGCCAGCAGCCTATGTCAAAAAATTCTACACACCAGCAGTGTGAGGAGACCTGAAAGTGGCACATGGCAGAGTGTGGCGATGGAGACAGCAGCAATGGGAGGCCGTACAGGGACCCATGAGAGACTCTGGACTTGGCAGCAGCATGAGGAGGCGGTATATAGGGGCCTAGGGCAGATTAGGGGCCTGGCAGCAGCTATAGGAGGCCTGTAATCTGCCAGCACCCTATGTCAAAAAATTCTACACACCAGCAGTGTGAGGAGACCTGAAAGTGGCACATGGCAGAGTGTGGCGATGGAGACAGCAGCAATGGGAGGCCGTACAGGGACCCATGAGAGACTCTGGACCTGGCAGCAGCATGAGGAGGCGGTATATAGGGGCCCATGGCAGATTAGGGGCCTGGCAGCAGCTATAGGAGGCCCGTAATCTGCCAGCACCCTATGTCAAAAAATTCTACACACCAGCAGTGTGAGGAGACCTGAAAGTGGCACATGGCAGAGTGTGGCGATGGAGACAGCAGCAATGGGAGGCCGTACAGGGACCCATGAGAGACTCTGGACCTGGCAGCAGCATGAGGAGGCGGTATATAGGGGCCCATGGCAGATTAGGGGCCTGGCAGCAGCTATAGGAGGCCCGTAATCTGCCAGCACCCTATGTCAAAAAATTCAACACACCAGCAGTGTGTGAGGAGACCTGAAAGTGGCACATGGCAGAGTGTGGCGATGGAGACAGCAGCAATGGGAGGCCGTATAGGGACCCATGAGAGACTCTGGACTTGGCAGCAGCATGAGGAGGCGGTATATAGGGGCCCATGGCAGATTAGGGGCCTGGCAGCAGCTATAGGAGGCCCGTAATCTGCCAGCACCCTATGTCAAAAAATTCAACACACCAGCAGTGTGTGAGGAGACCTGAAAGTGGCACATAGCAGAGTGTGGCGATGGAGACAGCAGCAATGGGAGGCCGTATAGAGACCCATGAGAGACTCTGGACTTGGCAGCAGCATGAGGAGGCGGTATATAGGGGCCCATGGCAGATTAGGGGCCTGGCAGCAGCTATGGGAGGCCCGTAATCTGCCAGCACCCTATGTCAAAAAATTGAAAACACAAGCAGTGTGAAGAGACCTGAAAGTGGCACATGGCAGAGTGTGGCGATGGAGACAGCAGCAATGGGAGGCCGTATAGGGACCCATGAGAGACTCTGGACTTGGCAGCAGCATGAGGAGGCGGTATATAGGGGCCTATGGCAGATTAGGGGCCTGGCAGCAGCTATGGGAGGCCCGTAATCTGCCAGCACCCTATGACAAAAAATGGAACACACCAGCAGTGTGTGAGGAGACCTGAAAGTGGCACATGTTTGAGGCATGATTCATGGCGGATTTAGTCAGTTGTGTCAGGAACTGGTGGTTTGAAATCCAGACTAATCCACGCCTGATTCATTTTCACAAACGTGAGTCTCTCCACACTTTGGGTGGACAGTCGTGTCCTCCGCGGAGTTACAATACCTCCTGCCGCACTAAACATGCGCTCCGATGCCACGCTACTGGCCGGGCATGACAGCCTTTCAAGGGCAAATTCAGCTAGTTGGGGCCAAAGGTCAAGTTTCGTTGCCCAGTAGTCAAGGGGATTGTCTACCTCGGTTGGCAGGGTGCTGTCCAAGTAGGCCCAAGCCTGTTGTTTGAGGTCCTGCTCCAGGTCCACCTGATGCTGCTGCTGCTGCTGCGGCTGGTTAGTAGTTTCCTCACTGCGCTGGTGAAGAAAGCTACTCATCATCGACTGCAGACTGAGGCAGCCGCTGCTGGTGGAGCTGCCACTGCTCCTACCACCCCACCCCTCCCCTGCTGCCATGGCAGCGGAACGCGAGCGCACAGGGCCCACAGTGTCTGAGGATGGACGTTGGCGCACAAAGGCAGAGACCAACTGACTACATAGGTGGTTTTTATAGTACGTTATTTTGGCCTCCCTCTCAGCAGGTGTGAAAAAGGCCACCATTTTTGAACGGTAGCGAGGGTCCAACAAGGTGGACAGCCAAAAGTCATCCCTCTGTCTGATGGTTATTATTCGGCTGTCGCTACGCAAGCAACCGAGCATGCTATGGGCCATTTGTGCCAAGGAATGCGAGGGACTCCCTGCCTCCATCTCCACAGCATACTGCCACGGTGCGTCTGGGTCCTCTGTCTCCTTCTCCTCTACCAGATGCTCCTGCTCCTCCACTCCTGTCCGCTGAGTGGAAAAACCACCCATTTCACTCAATAATTCCTGAGCACAAATGTCCTCCTCTACCTCCTCCTCTTCTTCCTGTCCTGCCCCCACAGGGGTCATGTGGCGTTGAGATCTGTGCGCCACGTCTACCGCACCCTGACCAGCCATTGTTAACAGCATTTGTTCAAGGACGTGCAACAGAGGAATGACGTCGTTCATCCCATAGTCCTGCCGACTCACGAATAGCGTGGCCTCCTCAAAGGGCCTGAGCAAGCGGCAGGTGTCACGCATGAGCTGCCAATGGCTGACATCGAAGTTACACAGGGGAGTACCTTTATCCGCTTGTAACATCAGGAAATCGGTGATGGCCTTTCGCTGCTCGTAAAGGCGGTCTAACATGTGTAGGGTTGAATTCCACCTTGTTGCAACGTCGCAGATCAGGCGATGATGTGGAATTCCGTTCTGCCGCTGCAGCTCAAGGAGGGTGTGCTTTGCGGTGTAGGAATGGCTGAAATGCATGCAAAGTTTACGTGACATTTTAAGGATGTCTTGCAGTGGGATGGTGGATTTTAGGAACCGCTTGACAACCAGATTGAACACGTGAGCCATGCATGGCGCATGGCACAACCTTCCTTGACGCAGAGCAGACACCATGTTCTTTCCGTTGTCGGTCAACATGGTTCCGATTTTCAGTTTGCGCGGAGACAGCCATCTGTCGATTTCTCTGTTCATTACACTCAGAAGTTCCTCCCCTGTGTGACTACGTTCGCCTGGACCTGGCAGCAGCATGAGGAGGCGGTATAGGGGCCCATGGCAGATTAGGGGCCTGGCAGCAGCTATAGGAGGCCCGTAATCTGCCAGCACCCTATGTCAAAAAATTCAACACACCAGCAGTGTGAGGAGACCTGAAAGTGGCACATGGCATGAGAGACTGTGGACCTGGCAGCAGCATGAGGAGGCGGTATAGGGGCCCATGGCAGATTAGGGGCCTGGCAGCAGCTATGGGAGGCCCGTAATCTGCCAGCACCCTATGTCAAAAAATTCAACACACCAGCAGTGTGTGAGGAGACCTGAAAGTGGCACATGGCAGAGTGTGGCGATGGAGACAGCAGCAATGGGAGGCCGTACAGGGACCCATGAGAGACTCTGGACCAGGCAGCAGCATGAGGAGGCGGTATATAGGGGCCATGGCAGATTAGGGGCCTGGCAGCAGCTATGGGAGGCCCGTAATCTGCCAGCACCCTATGTCAAAAAATTCAACACACCAGCAGTGTGAGGAGACCTGAAAGTGGCACATGGCATGAGAGACTGTGGACCTGGCAGCAGCATGAGGAGGCGGTATAGGGGCCCATGGCAGATTAGGGGCCTGGCAGCAGCTATGGGAGGCCCGTAATCTGCCAGCACCCTATGTCAAAAAATTCAACACACCAGCAGTGTGTGAGGAGACCTGAAAGTGGCACATGGCAGAGTGTGGCGATGGAGACAACCCACCGACTGTTTTGCTCGCTGCCAAGCTGCCACCCTCTTCTCCTGATGATGCAGAAGCAATAGCCTGATGACAACGAGGCTGCCAAGTGCGATCAGCCTCATCATCATCAATTAGGGTCTCCGCCTCACTACTAGCCCCCTCGGCTGCGTGTGGGTCAGGAGACAGACCTGTCTCTACACCGGCTACCGAGCCACTCTCCTCGCCACTACTTCTTCGCCTGGCTGCTGAAGAGGCGGATGTTTCCCCCCGTTCCTGACCGCCCTCTGTTAGCTCTTCCTCACTGTACTGGATGACACCGGGAGCACTAGCCTCTGGCTGCGAATAGTGCTGCCTCGACCCCTTCCTCTGCTGCCACGTCTGCTCGCTCCTAAAACATTGCCTCCTCTGCCACTCCTCTGCATGTTGTCTGACATACTCTTTAATTCAACGATTCTGTGTCCCTGAGTAACAATTCTGTGGCCCTAAGTAACGGTTCTGTGGCCCTCAGTAACAGTTCTGTGTCCCTGAGTAACAATTCTGTGTCTGTGCGAGTAACAATTCTGTGGCCCTAAGTAACAGTTCTGTGGCCCTCAGTAACAATTCTGTGGCCCTAAGTAATGGTTCTGTGGCCCTCAGTAACAATTCTGTGTCCCTGTGTAACAATTCTGTGTCTGTGCGAGTAACAATTCTGTGGCCCTAAGTAACAGTTCTGTGGCCCTCAGTAACAGTTCTGTGTCCCTGAGTAACAATTCTGTGTCTGTGCGAGTAACAATTCTGTGGCCCTAAGTAACAGTTCTGTGGCCCTCAGTAACAATTCTGTGGCCCTAAGGAACGGTTCTGTGGCCCTCAGTAACAATTCTGTGTCCCTGTGTAACAATTCTGTGTCTGTGCGAGTAACAATTCTGTGGCCCTAAGTAACAGTTCTGTGGCCCTCAGTAACAGTTCTGTGTCCCTGAGTAACAATTCTGTGTCTGTGCGAGTAACAATTCTGTGGCCCTAAGTAACAGTTCTGTGGCCCTCAGTAACAGTTCTGTGTCCCTGAGTAACAATTCTGTGTCTGTGCGAGTAACAATTCTGTGGCCCTAAGTAACAGTTCTGTGGCCCTCAGTAACAATTCTGTGGCCCTAAGTAACGGTTCTGTGGCCCTCAGTAACAATTCTGTGTCCCTGTGTAACAATTCTGTGTCTGTGCGAGTAACAATTCTGTGGCCCTAAGTAACAGTTCTGTGGCCCTCAGTAACAGTTCTGTGTCCCTGAGTAACAATTCTGTGTCTGTGCGAGTAACAATTCTGTGGCCCTAAGTAACAGTTCTGTGGCCCTCAGTAACAATTCTGTGTCCCTGAGTAACAATTCTGTGGCCCTAAGTAACGGTTCTGTGGCCCTCAGTAACAATTCTGTGTCCCTGTGTAACAATTCTGTGTCTGTGCGAGTAACAATTCTGTGGCCCTAAGTAACAGTTCTGTGGCCCTCAGTAACAGTTCTGTGTCCCTGAGTAACAATTCTGTGTCTGTGCGAGTAACAATTCTGTGGCCCTAAGTAACAGTTCTGTGGCCCTCAGTAACAGTTCTGTGTCCCTGAGTAACAATTCTGTGTCTGTGCGAGTAACAATTCTGTGGCCCTAAGTAACAGTTCTGTGGCCCTCAGTAACAATTCTGTGGCCCTAAGTAACGGTTCTGTGGCCCTCAGTAACAATGCTGTGTCCCTGTGTAACAATTCTGTGTCTGTGCGAGTAACAATTCTGTGGCCCTAAGTAACAGTTCTGTGTCCCTGAGTAACAATTCTGTGTCTGTGCGAGTAACAATTCTGTGGCCCTAAGTAACAGTTCTGTGGCCCTCAGTAACAATTCTGTGTCCCTGAGTAACAATTCTGTGGCCCTAAGTAACGGTTCTGTGGCCCTCAGTAACAATTCTGTGTCCCTGTGTAACAATTCTGTGTCTGTGCGAGTAACAATTCTGTGGCCCTAAGTAACGGTTCTGTGGCCCTCAGTAACAGTTCTGTGTCCCTGAGTAACAATTCTGTGTCTGTGCGAGTAACAATTCTGTGGCCCTAAGTAACAGTTCTGTGGCCCTCAGTAACAGTTCTGTGTCCCTGAGTAACAATTCTGTGTCTGTGCGAGTAACAATTCTGTGGCCCTAAGTAACAGTTCTGTGGCCCTCAGTAACAATTCTGTGGCCCTAAGTAACGGTTCTGTGGCCCTCAGTAACAATTCTGTGTCCCTGTGTAACAATTCTGTGTCTGTGCGAGTAACAATTCTGTGGCTCTAAGTAACAGTTCTGTGGCCCTCAGTAACAGTTCTGTTTCCCTGAGTAACAATTCTGTGTCTGTGCGAGTAACAATTCTGTGGCCCTAAGTAACAGTTCTGTGGCCCTCAGTAACAATTCTGTGTCCCTGAGTAACAATTCTGTGGCCCTAAGTAACGGTTCTGTGGCCCTCAGTAACAATTCTGTGTCCCTGTGTAACAATTCTGTGTCTGTGCGAGTAACAATTCTGTGGCCCTAAGTAACGGTTCTGTGGCCCTCAGTAACAATTCTGTGTCCCTGAGTAACAATTCTGTGTCTGTGCAAGTAACAATTCTGTGGCCCTAAGTAACAGTTCTGTGGCGCCCAGTAACAGTTCTGTGTCCCTGAGTAACAATTCTGTGTCTGTGCGAGTAACAGTTCTGTGGCCCTAAGTAACAGTTCTGTGGCCCTCAGTAACAATTCTGTGTCCCTGAGTAACAATTCTGTGGCCCTAAGTAACGGTTCTGTGGCCCTCAGTAACAATTCTGTGTCCCTGTGTAACAATTCTGTGTCTGTGCGAGTAACAATTCTGTGGCCCTAAGTAACAGTTCTGTGGCCCTCAGTAACAATTCTGTGTCCCTGAGTAACAATTCTGTGGCCCTAAGTAACGGTTCTGTGGCTCTCAGTAACAATTCTGTGTCCCTGTGTAACAATTCTGTGTCTGTGCGAGTAACAATTCTGTGGCCCTAAATAACAGTTCTGTGGCCCTCAGTAACAGTTCTGTGTCCCTGAGTAACAATTCTGTGTCTGTGCGAGTAACAATTCTGTGGCCCTAAGTAACAGTTCTGTGGCCCTCAGTAACAATTCTGTGTCCCTGAGTAACAATTCTGTGGCCCTAAGTAACAGTTCTGTGGCCCTCAGTAACAATTCTGTGGCCCTAAGTAACGGTTCTGTGGCCCTCAGTAACAATTCTGTGTCCCTGTGTAACAATTCTGTGTCTGTGCGAGTAACAATTCTGTGGCCCTAAGTAACGGTTCTGTGGCCCTCAGTAACAATTCTGTGTCTGTCCCTGAGTAACAATTCTGTGGCCCTAACTAAAGTTTCTGTGGCCCTAAGTAACAGTTCTGTGGCCCTCAGTAACAGTTCTGTGTCCCTGAGTAACAATTCTGTGGTCCTAACTAAAGTTTCTGTGGCCCTAAGTAACAATTCTCTGGCACTCAGTAACAATTCTGTCTGTCCCTGAGTAACAATTCTGTGGCCCTAATAACGTTTCTGTGGCCCTAAGTAACAATTCTCTGGCACTCAGTAACAATTCTGTCTGTCCCTGAGTAAGAATTCTGTGGCCCTAACTAGCGTTTCTTTGTCCCTAAGTAACGATTCTGTGGCCCTCACTAACAATTCTGTGTCCCTGAGTAATGGTTCTCTGTCCCTAAGTAACGTTTCTCTGTCCCCAAGTATCGTTTCTGTGGCCCTAACTCTGTCCCTAATACAGAGCGGTCTGCCTCTGTTCAATGACTGCAGGCAAATGAAGAATTCCAAAATGGCCGCTATTTATAGCTCGACCATTACACAGTGCTGGCTGGCTGGCTGCTGATTGGCTGATGCGATCACATGTCATTGAGGAATGCATTATGGGTCAGCGCGCCTTGTCTGCGCGCCTTCCCAGACATCCCCGCTCCGTCGCCGCACATGTCCGCCGCCATTTTCGGAAAAATTTTGATTCGCGCGTCCGAAGTAGGCTATTTTTCGGATTCGGCGAATCAAAATTTTTCCGATATTCGACTCGAATTCCACTTCGGCTACTTCGCTTCGCTCATCTCTAATCCTGACAGATAGCTTCCACAAAGTTCTCTACATGCTGGAAAAATGCCTAGGACTTGTTCCTTTTTGTAGAACTGAGAACTGCTCATAGTCCCTAGGCACAGGACTTAGGCCAGTATTCATAATGCCACAGGATCATCAGCTGCCTTCTTCTGATACCCACAATCTGGACAATCTTCTCCCCCATCTCCAGCAAGTATCCTCCAGTGAGCTTCTCCAGACCATAAGAGAGAAATCCCAGTCTTTAGAAAATAGCCCCCAGCTTAAGCTACAGCTGGGACCTCAGTTACCTTCAAGCAGCCTCTCCAACATACTTCCCTGAGGTGCATTGCCCCTCAGACAGGGGACTCCTCTGGAAGGGCTGCACCCAGGATCCAACAAACTCTGCCCTAGTCTTCAGGCTATTTATGAGCTCTCCAGTCACCTACTGGACAGACCTCTCTAGCAGCTGGCCGGGTCCACATAAATATTCAAGCTGCTCTCCTAGTCGTCCTCCCCCTGTCATTCTAGAGTCCTCTATAATGCAGGGGGAAACAATCAGACCAGCAGCCTGTACAACTTTGAGCAGGCTGGAATATTCAACCCTTGCTCCAGTGATTACAGAGTAGCTAACTAAATTTTCCAAGCAACCTGCACTAACTGGCAGGGTACTACATATACAATCAAAAAGTGATATTCTCTGTTGTCTGAAAATTATGTTGACCGCACCTGGAATTTTTCAGGCAATTTCAACATTCAACCATCTTCTGATTTCAAAATCAACATAAAAAGGCAACCCACCAACAGTTCTGATTTTATGTTATGATAAAATATTATAGGTGGTAGGAATTTATGATCTGTTCAGCTGGGTTTTTTTACATTAAAAGCTGATTGCAACAGGTTCAGATTTCCTGAATATTGCTGTGTGTATTGCCCATACACATGCACATTTTCAAGCATTTTGGAGCTTTCTATCATCTTTCAACCACTGCAATTTGCCCACTACTGCCCACCATTGTTTTTCATTTCAAGCAATCAAATGATGGAAATTCATTGTATTACTGCAGTGCCAGCTGCAAATTCCTCTTTAATCAATTTCCACACAAATTTAAATCATAACGTCTCTTAAACCTGAGAAAAGATATAAAACATGGATAGCAGATTGATCTTACTGAAAGCTGCTTGGAAGTTCCCAATTTGCATAGTGCAGCACAAGCATTATTCTTTGCATTTCAGTGATATCATTAGAAGCATGTTCATAACAATGAATAGAATGTTGACTCATATAGTACATATCAATTGATCTAAATTCACTATTTAAAGCCACCAATTACCTCTGGATCTATTGGAAGCTTACCATGCACTACTAGACACAAGTAAATACCATTCATCATATAAACTGCAGTATAGGTATTGTTCCAGTACAATATAATAGAGGAGGAGGCAGACAAAGGCTGTAAAAGGTTTGATTTGCTAATTGTAGCACATTGTAATATGTACTGTATAAAATGTATTATGTATTTACTCTAAATACATTTACAAGGTCAAAGTAACCTTTACTGTGCCAGCAATGTACAGTATGTTCTGGTGTATAAGACTACTTTTTATACTTAATATACTACTTTTTATACTTTTTATACTAAATATACCCCAAAAATTGGGGGTCATCTTATACGCAGGGTGTACAATGTGAACCTTGAGTTTGTTTGGGTCAAGCTGGCTGGATGTGTGGTAATACTGTACATACAGTATACCGTGCTGAGCCAAGCTGGCTCAAAACAAATGTGCCTCTGACAGATTAATCTGTCAGCCCGCTGGATGTGCGGTATATACAGTATACTGTGCTGAGCCAAGCGGTTTCAAAACGTACCGGTACGTCCCTACTGTAATCAGCCCACTGGATGCGTGTATGAACGGTAGCTGCGGCTACATACAGTATACACTGGGCCAATCACGGCGAGTGATGTATTCTACTAATGAATACAAAGCCTGCTCAGATTGGCTGAGTCAGAGAGGTGGGCTGATGATGTCACAACCTCAGCCAATCCGAGCAGGCTTTGTGGCCCAGCATATACTGTATATAGCCTCACCTACTGTACATACACACATCCAGTGGTCTGATTACCGTAGGGACGTACCGGTACGTTTTGAAACAGCTTGGTTCCATATACTGTATATACCACAGTGGTATATACTCAGTATACTGTATATACCACACATCCCGAGGGCTGACAGATTAATCTGTCATAGGGACATTTGTTTTGAGCCAGCTTGGCTCAGCGCGGTATACTGTATTTACATTACTGCACATCCAGCGGGCTGTATATATACTGTATACTGTATGTAGCCGAAGCTACCGTATTACCGCACATCCAGCAGTAACCATCTGATCTGGAATTTGATCCATATGATGACTGTCTTACAAATGTATCACAAGATGTCATTCATGAACTTATGATGTCAGAGGATGAACATGAGGATTTTGAAGGATTTTAAGTACCGGTAAGTCATAACCATTTCAATTAAAAAATCTGATATTTTTAAATGGTGTTGCCTCGGAAGGGGGCTAGTCTTTTATGGCGAGTATAGCCCAAAACCTATGTTTTAACTGGAAAATTAGGGGGCCGTCTTATACATCCAGTCGCCTTATACGCCGGAAAATACGGTACTTGGAAACAAAATAGCACGTGGGATTGGGAAACTAATACCATTTTTGATGCATGGTACAATTTAAAAAACACAATTTATAATGATGTCTAGCATTTATAAGCAATAATAGAAATCTGCAAGTGGGCAAAGGCAAAGGCAAATGACAATACAAAAAGAGCCACTGTGTGGTAATTAGAATGGTTAGAAAACTGTTTTAAGATATAAATTAGGATTAGGGTTCTCTGGCCTACATTATAAAAGAAAGATTTTGTAGTATCTAGTCTCAAAGGGGGGATTTACTAAAACTGGTACACTCATAAACTGGTGCAGATGTGCATGTTAGCCAATCAGCCTCTAACTTCAGCTTGTTCAATTAAAGCGGAGATCTAGTCTCTGGTGAAAAAAATAAGTCAGCAGCAGGGGCGGACTGACAACTCATGGGGCCCCCGGGCAACAGGGGATCATGGGGCCCCTGTGTCCTTGCCCAAACTCAAAAAAGCTTATGAAAAAGGTACCAGGGGCATCACATAGGGCCCCCTACTGACCCCGGGCAGTGCCCGAGTTTCCAAATGGTCAGTCCGCCCCTGGTCAGCAGCTACAAAAATTAAGCTGCTGACTTTTAAAAGACAGCTACTTACTTGTCCTAGTTTCCAGTGGTTTTGACTGGACATCCTGTGTCCTTGGCACCAGCATCTGAAGTGTGGGCACCCGGCTGTGACAGCCTGCGACTTCACAGCTGGGTGCCAGTTGTGCATGCCCGAGCGGCACTGCACATTGTGAGTGGTCCCCCAGTCCTCTGGGACCTGTCACGTGTCCCAGAAAACTGCTGGGAATTTGGTGGTAGAGAACTTCCACTTCTGATTGTCTTGGCGATAGCAGTGGAAGTGGGAGCAGTTACCTGTCAAAATCTGGTACCCCCACTCCCAAAAGGTGCCAGTTCTTATCAGGGAGTGGGGGATGAGGCCTTAAAGCGGAACTTCCCCTCTTGGGTGGAGCTCTGCTTTAAGCTTTGACAATAAAACCTGAAAGCTGAATGGTTTCTATGCAGAACTGCTCCAGACTTTGCACTCTCCAGTTTTAGTAAATAACTCTCAAAAAGTCATCATAGTACTCTGAAAATGCTAAAAGGTAATCTGTATGTGTTTCTGAAGTTTTGACAGTATATCTACACCAATGAAATGCAATTTTTTATTGTGAACACATTAAAACTGAATTCAAGGTAGATATACAATTACAAACTAATGCAGCTCTTTATGTATTTCTGCAATTCTGTATTTATGTATTGGTGTTACATGCAAACAGTAGGGTTCAGACTTGGGGAGGGACCAACATGAGGAACCAATCAGTTATGCTGCAGTGTAGGTATAGGTTATAGGTTATATTATTAATATTCTTTTAAAGAATTTACAGTAGTTTACACAGCACTTTGCTAATAGTTTGCAAAGTGCTTTACAATATAAAGGGTGACAATACAATCACAACACAATTGAATACAGATGAAATACATACAGTATATTTCCAACCTTTTTTTGTTTCCTCATAACTGAGTTATAACTAAATCTGTGAAAAATCACCATACTGTAGTTTTCAATTCACTGAATTTAGTAAAAGGTAGAGATGAAAGTAAAGATGAAAGTAAAAATGCCATATTTTTCAAATACGCCATTAAAAAAAAGAGCTAAAAATGGAGGAGTTTACCACTTTACATGGTAATAAACTGTTCCCTTAGACAGTTACAGGCTTCTTTATTAAAATGGAAAATGCAAGGTCATGCAATAACCTATTTATCAGGGACTATTTAAATGGCCTACAATTATGGATAACAACATCTTAGCTTACCTAAATTGCTTTATAAAATTTAAATTATGCATCAGTTTACCAGATAATATACTTATATAGTTTCCTATTATTCCTAATTTTGCAATTAATTCCTTTTCATCATAATAATAATTCTGATAATAAAAACACAGGTAAACCAATCTGAATTTTTAACAGTTTCCTTGTTTACAGTTTTGCATCCACCTTTGTTATGGCTGACATGAGTTTCTTCTGCCTTCCTTTCTGCGTAATGAGACTTCAATGGAATATCATAACGAAGAGGAATGAGTGTGGCAGGATTGAGAGTAATAAAGACATGAATAAACAGAAAAGCAAGATAGCTTCACGCTCATGCTAATTGATTTGATGGGCTGCAGGAAAGAGTGAGATATTACAGGAGACACTGAACAAAGTGTTACTATCCCTAGCTACAGTGTCTCTGCAGAGGCAGGGTAAGAACTGTCGTGAAGTGTTCTGCATCATACAGGTCACACACACCATCCTACAAAATTCTGCTCATGTATTACAGACCTGTATTGTTCATTATGAGGGTAGCTCTCACCCCCAAAAGTGCCCGCTAATTTTTCCCAGGTCCCTTCCCCAGTTGGTCTAGCGACAGCCAGGCATGCAGCAGACGTCACTCTTTCTGGCTAAATGAGTGGTCTAGCAGTGTCTTTTTGATGCTTAATTGTAAACTTGAAAATGGACAGGATGCAGGGATCTGTGGGATACTCTAGCAATACTGGATAGCAATAAGAGGACACTCTTCTCTCTTTCAAGGCCTCTTGGTTCAGTCCCTCTAGTTGTCACCAAGGGAATGAGTAACCTTAAGACCCCATAAGAACTGTTCCAATTTAAGAACGCTCTGGCACTGATGCACAAGGGATAGAAGTAGAAAACAGACTCTAGGTTCCTACCCTCAGGTCTGTACTCACAATGTCTCTGGATACTTGGATGCCTCCTTCCAATATCAGTCAGATACTTCTCCCATGAACTCTCCAGACCAGATACTCAGTGAAAGCATTTAGTTAATTCCCAAAATTCTCAGCAAAACAGACCCTTCAGCTCTAGCATAGCAGGGACCTAGATGAGCACATGTAGAACTTCAGCTGGGCTGTCTAGAAGGGGCAGCAGCCCTTCAGGCTGGAAACTTTTCCTCCTGGACAATAACAGGGCTGCTCCAGGCCCCAGACTATGTATGCACACCTCAGACACCTACTGGTTACCCACCCCCAGGGATGGGCTGAGCTCACAAAAATATTTAGGCTTCTAATCTGTATATTCCAACCTACTACATTCTTGAACCTTCCACAGAGCAGGGGGATGCAGTCAAACCTACAGCCAGTGAAGCCCAGAACAGCCCAAAGCAATCACAAATTACTCTACTGATTACAGGGGAGCCAAGAAGAACTAAATTTGCCTACCCTTTCTAGCAACCTAATTATGAGGGTGCTACATGAGTATATTCAAACAACAAAGTTTTAAGGACTACAGATTTGTAAAATTTTTTTATAGCATTTGGTTCTTTTTGGATGTTTTTTACAGTGCTGACAAAAAAAGGCTGTATGAACACAGCAACAGGAAGAAATGTATAACAGAAAAGAGAAGGTGTCAAGTTGTATTTGTGTTTGTGATCTATTAACATTTCTACAGTGCAAGTGTCATACTTGCTGTCCACACACAGAAGTCGGTGCTTGCTCAGGTGGAAATGTTGAAGAAAAACAAAAAAAAGAAAAAGTATGTGTATGTGTGCCTATACAAGATATGATTTGAAAGCTGTATATACATTCTATATTTGTAAGAAATTATGTCAACAATTCCACCTGCAGAATACTTCTATATCTGTAAGAAATAATGACACCAATTCCATCTGCAAAATACATGATCCGTTTTGTGTCTACATAATTATTAATACTGTTTAATTTAGGCTCCTATATTCTACAGTGATTTTCAATCTTCATAAATCAAAATTAATATAGAAGGAATAATGTATTATAAAAATCAGTATTTCCAATCTAGCCAATTATACACCAAAGCTGGGCAGTGTGGAATCAGTAAGTGAACTGCTATTTCCAGGGAAACCTGCATCTATGCTAATGTTGGAAAGTCTACTCAGTTTACTTTGATCTAAGTTTTATGTAAGCCATTAAAAGCTCCTATATAGGTCTTCAGCTTCTTATTGCATAGTCCTATGCTGTAAAAATTTGTTTTCTCTATCTTTGTCTTACAAATAGCAGTACCTTTACTTGCAAGCCATCCATATGTGGTACATGAAACAGCATTAAACTGTACATCATGTATGTTTATTAATTGGCTCTGTTTGTTAAAATAAATAACAATTAAATATTGCAACTATGCTAATGATGCCCAGTGTCACTCAACTGGGAAAACTGAGAACATACTCCTGCCCCAACTACCAGTTCCTACCTTCTGTTCTGGCCTGCCGCTGACACATTGCCAGTTACTGCCCTCTCTGTTGGCCTGTGATCATCATTACTATCTCCTGTGGCCCCAGCTTGCCTGCCATTATTACTATCTTCTGCCACCTCTGCTGGCCTGTCACCATTAGCACTTTCTGCCACCCCTGCTTGATGGCTACCATTACCATCTCCTGCAACATTTGCTGGCCTGCCATCATTATCAGTTCTATCCACCTCTGGTGGCTGGCCACCTTTTACCAACTCTTATCATCTCTATTGGCCCACCACCATTACAATCTCCTGCCACCTTTGTTGGCCTGCCATTGTTACCAAATTCTAACACCTCTGCTGGACTGCCACTATTCCAAGCTCCTGTCACCTTTGTTGGCCTGCTAACATCACCAGCCCAGTGTCCTCACTTGGCCCATTCTTGTGCTCAGGCACTGTAAAGGTAGACACATAATATTTCTGCAGCTTGGCCTTAAAATGTATAATGTTCGCTACAGGGTAAACCATGTTCCATGTCTCCTAGTTTTCAGTCTAATCCATTGCTTTAGCTATTGTCGCAGCACCAGCAGCAAATAAACACGTGGACTTTGCACTATCTGTTCTGTAGGGCTATATACAGAATCTATAACAGGTTATGGACCCAGACACCCAGTCATAGCTGACTACAGCAAATAGGTGCGAGATATAGCAACAGAAATAAGGCTGCAACAGAATTTAAAAAAAATGGCCAGTAATACAGCTGCAACAAAGCTTTCATTTGCAAACCTGACAAGCCAGAACTACCAGTCTTGGGAATTTAAGATGAAAATGCTGCTAATAAGAGAAGGTACATGGGAATGGATAAATGGAGTAAGAAAAGAACACCTTTCAGAAGACTGGATAGAGAAAGACCGGAAAGCTCAGAGCACAAACTCACTTAGCATAGAAAATGATCAAATCATGCATACATGTAAATGTTAAACTGCTAAAGAAATATGGGAAGGATTACAAAAGGTGCATGAAAGCTAATCACAGCAATAAACTGTATTTTATTAGAAAGCTTTATCAAACCATGCTGATAAAATGCCAGGAAATGCAGGTTTACATATGGCACACCCTGGAAATGGTTGAATGCCTGAGAGGTGTAGGAGAAGAAATAAAAGATTTTCATGTTGCAGCACTATTACTTAGTGGTTTACCAGAAAGTTATGAAATGCTTGTCACAGCACCTAATGCATGCCAATGATTAACTGACATTGCAATATGTTATAGGCAAGCTTGTGGATGAATATAAGCATAAAACAGAAAATATTAATAGTGACGCTGCTTCTGTCGCAGAATCTGCTTTAACCTCCTTAGCGGTATTCTCGAGTGTAGCTTGGGGTAAAGTTTCAGTACCAAAAGCGGTAACCCCGAGCAACACTCGGGCTTACCATGCGGCGTTGCACAGGGATTCCCTACAGAGCTTACCTTGTCCTTCGCTCCTGCGATGCGTCCCCTGCAGCTTCCCCGGCCATCTCCTCCGGCCGATGCCGGCATCTGGCTTCCGTGTTCCGGTCCCTGTGACATCGGGGCGTACGGGCGCCGGAACCAGCGGCAAATTTGAAAATTTTAAAAAATTTTAATTTTTTTAAAAACGATTATTTCATAGCAAAACATTGCTGTATCAAAGCATTTCACATACATTTTGTCCCTACTGCTTTGTCCTGTGCCCTGCCTGCATTTTGACTGTTCTTTCTGCCTGGAAACTTATAAAAGTCCACGGCGTCCAAAAAGCGTCCCTTTAGGTCAAAATCGGTTTTAGACCGGCTAGAGAACAGTGATAGTAAATCAGAACTACTTGCAGAATTGATTGATAATGATTCATGGGGGAAATTCATCATCAGACACTGAAAACGATTTTGCGACTTTGCTCAGTGATGTGCGAACTTGGCGCTATATTTCAAATTTCAGTGTTTTTGGTTTGATTATAGTATTGAATTACATTTATTATTATTATATTATTATTTTTTATGAGTATTTATTAAATTATAATTTATGATTTTGTGTTTCAAGTTTTATCATATCCGGAATATTTACTAGACTCTTGTTCGGACAGATTTCAGGGAGTTATTCCTAAATTACAGGCCTACAATAATAAAAATACATATTTCCATGCAAAAAAATGGTACCTCTTTCAGCACCTGAAATAATCATACCGCCAGGGAGGTTAAAGATGAAAAATATGAATAAAAACAGTGACATGCAACAAGAAACATATGAATGCTGTGCAAGAAACAAGGTCATTTAAAAGCAGATTGCTGAATATGGAAAGTTAGAATGCAAAAACAAACTAAACTACAAAAAGGCAAGAGTGTAAGGAATAAACTGACATTTTTTCAGATAAGGAATATGTTTTTCAATCCAAAAGTTGCACCTCATCTTTTCAGGCATGATGTGTTGATTCAGGAGCTAAAAGTCACATAGCAAATGACAGAAATGAATAAACATAAAGTGCAGCGCTTCCTTTAAAAACCCCAAAACACATGTGAGTGCATACAATTATATCGAAAAATAGTGAACAATTCTATTTGCAAAGTCTCTTAATAGTATTTCTTCAATTTCAGAAAAACTCCATAGCTCTATATCTTCATAAAACTTAATCCACCACCACAAACACCAGTTGTGCCCTCACCTGGAGTTTTTGACCTCACATATAGTTATGTCAAAAAACGCATTTGTCCTTTGAAGTGGACATATACTGGCGAGTATATCTTGTGTATAGAACCTGTCCCTTTAATCTTTCCTCCTCCACTCAGCACACATGTCAGAAAAGATGAGTAAAGCACAATAGTGCTTTATCCTTTAAACACACTGCTTTATTTAAAACATAAAAATGGCCATTCACATTATGTAGGTGCTCAATCGCACCAGATATTATGCACATATGGATCCAAAACTGCCCTTCATAAGCATAAAAAGATAGCCTCCACTTCCCTGATGTGACAGTGTAAGTGTATCACAAGCATTGTGATGTCATCAAGCCCCTCCCCTACACGTTGCACCACAGGGGCACTGTCAAGGTCCTACCTTTCCTCAGGGATTGTGCTGCTCCATGTGCTGGCATCCATCTTAGGTGCCTGCAAAGCATTGTGGGATCCTTTATGCTTTCAGCCCCCTGCGGCTCTTCCCCCAGGAGGTGGTGGCTTATCACATATAAGTCTGCTGTTTGTAGCTGTCCATTGCATTCGTGTCCTATCTGTTGCAAAGCAGCAAGCTTGTGTCCATCAAAATATCAAAAATCATCAAAATATATATAACATTATGAAACTTTAGCCTTTTTCTTCAACTTCAAAGTGCTTCACCAAAAACGAATACATTTATAATGTGATTATCCTTCTGTACTAAGTGCTTCCACCATCCACCAGTGAGAAACCAACATTAATCGCACACTCACCAAATATTGGCGAATAGTAAGCCTTTTAGGGATCCTATACCCCCTCTTAACACCTCCAGACCTCCATTCCACCACACCAGACTAAGAAGATTCTTCAACTTCCTTTCTCCAAACAAAACGCTCCACCAGTACTCAGATGAGGTGGTTGCATTTTTTTTCTATTCTTAGGCTTTTATCTCTTAATATTATTTTTTTTAATACTTATTTTTTTTATTCAAGGTTACAGCAGTAATGGATGTAGACAATAGGATCCTCAAGATAATTAACAGGCACATTTGTACAATGTGCAAGTCAATGTACATAAATCATAGAAAAAATTGTAAAGGATTAGGGTATAAAAGGGTTCTGGTTGACAAGGAGACGAAGAAAGTAAGCTTATTCTATTGTGAGTTCTATGACATCAGCTCCAGTTAATGGGGGTGGATAACTTGGTCAGCTCTCTTTGGCTGGGGGAAAATGGAACAAGGTAGTTAGAAAAAGTTTTTCTAACTGTATTGGTATTGGTAACATAACCTTTATCCGTTAAATGTAGCCTAGGTCAGGCAACAAGCAGTAGAAAAATGTGTTAAACATAGCAAAGGTCAGTAACAATAATAATAAGATACACTTTGGAAAAAGCAACTCCTGACCATGGACCAATGCAAGAGCTGGGGGGGCATGGACAGATTTGTTACCTGCAGCTAACAATTACAGTATAAGGAAAGTGCAGGGTGGCAACCAGTAAGCAGTGGGAGAAGCTGGGAAACAGCACTCTGTATCTGACAAGGAAGATGACGGGAGCTAGGAGGCTGCTTTTTTTCATGGTGTAATGAATTAGATTGGGGTTCTTCTGCTGTACTTAAGCAAAGCAATAATGTGTTGCTAGAGTATGGTGTCACTAATGTCCTCACCTTGGAGTTTCATGACCTAGAACGATGCACCCAGCCTGTATAGATACTGCTACATAAACCGGTACAGACATTATTATAGGTTCAGGGTATTAATCTCCTAAAATTCTATCATAGTAATTCATGAACTGTAAACAATTGCGGGCACATTGGTTTTTCGTTTGTGCAGAAGCGCATATTCTTTTTATGCACATTGCAGCATGCTTTCAGTACATGGTCTTTGAATTTGCCCTTGTAATATCAATCTCCTTCTATAATTGATAGGTTGCAGGCCCAACCGAAAATGGGCATGGCTCGAATAGCAAAAATAATTTGCTAAACTGCAGTGCCATACTTTAGGTCAAGCTAGACACTTTTTTTATAGATGAGGCAGACTGGGATACTTTGGCAAAATATTTAAAGATCTTCCACATGCACAATCAGGGTAATCAGCAAATAATGCTCTCATGCAACCTGCAGGAGTCCATTCTGGGTAAGGTCTGGTGTCAAAGCTTACCAGAGGTGTATGTTGTTACTGTCTCCTCCACATGATAATGTTAGACCCTAGCTGTGTCAGGCTCTTCCCCTGCCACATGGAGGAGTTCACAGCAATCCCCAACAGAGCAGGTTTGGTATACCTTATTGGGAATGTGGGTTGTCAGCAGATGCTGTCATTTTACAATTTACTAATGGTTTGACAGACTAGTTTACTGCAAACAGCTACTTTGCTGCTTTGGCAAATGTTTAGTGACTAAGCCTCTGGTTGAATAGTTTTTTAAAAGTTGCCTTGAAATATTTGTCATTATACATGCCATTGCTAGATTGTTTAACTTCTTTTTTGCTTGACACGTACCTAGTAATCTATGACCCTCTAAAGAAATAGTTTTAAAAATGCTAAAAGCTCCTTATTTAGATTTTATGCCATTGTTACCTCCTGTGGGCAGATCAATGGTAATGGTTTTTACTCAAATTTCAGCTATGAATGCTATTATTAATCCACTTTTTCTTTTACCAGCATACATTATTTCCACTTTCAAAGGCACTGCTAATTTCACTTATTTTTCAGCTTGACCTCATTTAAACAAAAGCATGCAGAAATGCCATGGGGGCCTTCCTTTTTAAACTTTCATAAATAACCCTTTCTGATGAAAAGCCTCCTAAACACCTCCAGCCATTTTAGAATATGTTGGTAATAGAGGCACAGTTAATTAATTAATCCTATCTCCCTTTGTGATTAATACACTAAAGTATAAAATCCTCTTTAAGCCATTTGTTTGGCAACCAGCAGTTCTATTCCTCAAATGGATCTGGAATATGAATGCATTTGTCTCCTCTGATGTTTGGGTGCCCTGACTCCAGATGTCAACACACCTTCTAGGCAATACTACATCCTTTGACACTCCAAGACTGATGGGAAAATATTTATTTGTACAACACACAGTAAAGCAATACCAAAGATGCAAAATCTGTAATAAACACTTTAGCAAGTATATAAAAACAATTACAAAATAATATGTGACTCAGTAAATATCAAATGGACCAATGATTTTTACCCCATTCCCTATACTTAAGAGGTCCTGACTAAGGGGCAACAGTCTCTAGCAAACTGGCAAACTCTCGCTCACTGGCCAGTGCATTGGAACCCAAATTTGGAGTTGGAACACTCAAATTTGAGTCCCAAAAAAAAAGCATTTAAGTTCCTAAACATGTGTCCCAAGTGGCAATATTGCTCTATTACCATTTCCATACCGAGCACTTTTACCCCCTTCCTGCCCAGGCCATTTTGCACGTTTCAGCGCTCTCACACTTTGAATGACAATTGCGCTGTCATACAACACTGTACCCAAACTAAAATGTTATCATTTTCTTCACACAACTAGAGCTTTCTTTTGGTGGTATTTAATCACCGCCGGGGTTTTTATGTTTTGCTAAATTAACAAAAAAAGACCAAAAATTTTGGAAAAAAAACACGTTTTTCTTTGTTTCTGTTATAAACGTTTGCAAATAAATAATTGTTCTTCATAAATTTAGGCCAAGATGTATTCTGCTACATGTCTTTGGTGAAAATAACCCAAATTAGGATGTATTTTTTAGTTTGTAGGAAAGTTATAGAGTTCACAAACTATGGTATAGATCTGAATATTGATCAATCCGGAAGTACTGACAGCCAATCTAATTTCTTGAGGTCCAAAAACGTCAGAACAGTACAGATATCCCCCAAATTACCCCTTTTTGCAAAGTAGACAGTCCGACGTACTTCATGAGAGGCATGGCGAGTTTTTTGAAGTTGTATTTTTTTTGTCATAATTTTTCGGAAAATGAAAAAATTAAAAAAATAATTTTCACTATTTTGTTTTTACATACTGTCACCAGTGCAGTACAGCGTCATCATATAACTGGCATGGCGGTGATCAGGGACATTGACTGGTGACAGTATAAAATATATATATATATATATATATTTTTTTTTTAATTTAAAAATTTTTTTTTTATTATTTTAAATTTTTTATTACTTTTTTTCTTTTTTTTAAGATTTTGTTTCATATGTCCAAAGTAGTACAATGTTACCATAGTAACATTGTACTACTTTGGGGAAGTGATCAGTATTTTTTTTTTTACACAATTTGCTTATAGCAAAGAATTACTTTCCACGCTTTCTTTTTTTTTTTTATGTATTTTTTTTTATTTATTTATTTGTTTATTTTAATATTATTATTTTTTAATTATTTTTTTTCTTTTTTTTTTTCGTGGAGGGTGTTCTCCCCTGTCTTCAGCAGTGTGCACTACATAAGGCTGCAGTATAAGCGGCATTATATAGTGTGGGGTGGGGAGTGTGCCATGTGAGAGCGCAGTACATTGTGGAGTGTATGGGGGGTGAACAGTTGGTGGTGTCTTTACCTGTAACCCTTCAGAGTTATTCTTGATGAGTGCAGGATTGGACCCTGCTCTAAAAATTCAAATTATGTGCACCTGTCACAGTGTGTTGAAAAAATGGGCCTTGGGTGTTGGTGCCTCTGCACTGTAATCCGTTACAGTTACTCTTTATGAGTGCAGGAATTAGCACTGCTCTAAAAAACTGAAATGATATGCACCTGTCAGACAGGTGCAGAAAAAATGGGCCTTGGGTGTTGGTGGTGCCTGAATACTCTAACCCCTCACAGTTACTCTTGAGGGCAGAAATACGCCCTGCTGTTAAAAACTGTTAAAAATTAGAAAAATGAAAAAGTGAAATTACATGCACCTGTCAAACAGGTGCAGAAAAATTGGGCCTTGGGTGTTGGCGGTGCCCTAAATTAAAAACATTGCTGGAAGCTAGCATAATCAGGAATAGGATAGGCAGCATAGGCAGTATTCAAGGGATCCCAGATCCCTAACAAATTGAATCAGTTACATCAGCATCAGGGACTTGATAGCTGCTGTTGAACCAGGACTGATTCATTTTGATAAATTGCAGTCGGTCAACGGAGTCTGTGGACAGACGCACTCTTTTATCCATCACAAAACCTCCAGCAGCACTGAATGTCCGTTTGGAAAGCACGCTGGATGCAGGACAGGCCAGTAGCTCGACTGCATATTGAGCAAGTCCTGGCCAGTGATCCATCCTCAAGACCCAGTAACCCAGTGGATCCTCAGTTGGAAAGGTCTCCAAGTCTGCTCTTACCCCTAGATAATCCTGCACCATATGCTGCAGACCCTGCCAATGGGTGCTTAAACCTAACAGCCCTGGGCGCTGAGGACTAAAGAGTTGTTTAAAGGCATCGGTCAGCCAGCCGCCTTATCCACCTCTCTTCCTTTGACCGAATGAAGCCTCAGAAACACGTTGTCAAGGAAATAGTAACCTCCCAGTGTGTGGAAAGGTGTTACAGCTTTTTTTCTTCATGGCGTCCTCAGGATGTTTCATCCTCTGCTCCCTCTGCGAAGGCAGGATGAGCTCTGCAACTTTACCCTTTTAACGTGGATCAAGAAGGGTTGCCAGCCAGTAATGATCCCTCTCCTTGATACCACGAATCCTTGGGTTCTTTCATAGTCTTTGCAGCATTAGGGAGCCCATGCAGAATAAATTTGAGGAGGCAGGAGATTCTGAGTCCTCTGGGTTACTGAGGATGACACTGTCATGAACTATCTCCTCCCAGTCACGTACTACTCCTGGGGTTTCTGGGGACTGAAAACCATCCTTTGAAGACTGCTGTATGTTATCCTCTACTTCCATGCTGCCACAATCCTCCTCCTCCGCCTGTGTGTTCTGTGGCCCCTCAGGAATGGTATCTACATAAAGGGGGCCTTGAGAGGAAAGGAAGTCCTCCTCTTCCTCCTGCTGTTCTGCCTCAAGTGCCCTGTCCATGATTCCATGCGACGTGCTCCAGCAGGAAGACTAGAGGGATAGTGACAGGACAGTGCATGCATCCTTTATGAGCACCCACTGGCTTGGTGAAAAGAAGCCAAGCTCCCCTAAACCTGTTTTTGTGCCATATTCACACAGGTACTCATTGATGGTCCCCTGCTGCATGTGCAGCCGCTGCAGCATTGCCATTGTTTACTTCCACCTGGTGGGCATGTCACAAATGCGGTGGTTGGTGGGCAGGTTGAATTTCCATTGAATGTATGACTGCCGGAAATGGCTGCAGACTTTTCTTTCCTGCCTCAGAAGATCTTGTAAGCCTGGGTACCTGTTCAGGAAATGCTGCCCCACCATATTCAAGGCATGTGCCAAGCATGGAACATGTGTCAGGTGTCCCTGTGGGAGGGCCGAGAGAAGGATGGTGTCATTGTTGCATACAACCATTCCTGGCTCAAGCTGCCTTGGCGTCAACCACCTCTGAGCATGTCCCTGCAGAGGTGACAGAATATCTGCCCTGGTGTGGCTCCTGTCCCCTAGACAGACCAGCTGAATCACAGCATGACATCTCTTAGCCTGACTGCTTGCGTACACCTTGAACACTTAGGAAGCACTGCTGGTTCAGAGGACAATTTAGCAGAGGCCATAGAGGAAGGGGTGGAGCAGACGCATGTGGCAGAATCACCACCAAATGTTTGGAGGCGTGGTGGCAGAAAAAGCTCCAGCACTGAACCCTGTCCTGCATCCTTCCCAGCTGCCAGCAGAGTTACCCAGTGCGTTGTGAAGGAAATGTAACATTCCTGACCATGCCTGCTGGACCATGTGTCAGCAGTAATGTAGACCTTGCTGCTGACCGCCCTTTTCAATAAGGCCAAAACCTTGCCTTCTACATGATGGTACAGAGCTGGAATGGCCTTTTGTGACAAGAAATGTCTTTTTGGAACTTGCCAGTGTAGTAAAGCACATTATACAAATTTACGGATGGGGGCAGAGTCCACCAGATGGTATTGCTAGCAATTTGGGCAATGTAGCATTTAGATATGGATGGGTGGGACAGTATTTTTTTTTCAGCAACTGGGGTAGTGAAATTTGCCTGGGGAAATCAACAGGTGGTGTACTGCAAGCAGATTGGGTGCAAGGACCTGTGACACTCATTGCTATACCATCATCCCTCTCAGTGGAGGCTGTTGAGAAGAATTGAGGTATAGTAGGGATATTGATCCGAGATGAGGAGCATGGAGATATCTGCATATTTTATGATGTGGGTCTTTCAGGTGCTGTTGCCAACAGGCTGAATTGCAGGTTTGTGAAGTGGCTGGTGTTTTGGCCATGCTTGAACCACTTCAGACAGAGAATGCAAACAACAACACTGTGGTCTGCTGCACGTGTTGAAAAAAAGCCCAGGCCAATTAACCTCCTTGGCGGTATTCCCGAGTGTAGCTCGGGGTAACATTTCAGTACCACAAACGGTAACCCCGAGCTACACTCGGGAATATCATGCGGCACTGCTCCGGCATGTGTTCTTCACTTACCTTACCCTGCGCTCCCACGATGTGTCCCCTGCAGCGTCCCCGGCCATCTCCTCCAGCCGATGCCGGCATCCGGCTTCTGTGTCCTGTCCCTGTGACGTCGGGACGTATGGGCGCCGCTGGCAGCGGGAAATTTAAAAATTTTAAAAAATGTCTTTTTTTTTTTTTACATTTTACATAGTAAAACATTGCTGTCTCAACCAATTTCACATACATCTTGTCCCTAATGCTTTGTCCTGCGCCCTGCCTGCATTTTGTCTGTTCTTTCTGCCTGGAAACTGAGAAATGTCCATGGCGTCCAAAAAGTGTCCCTTTAGGTCAAAAGCGGTGTTAGGTCAGCTAGGAGTACAGCGATAGTAAATCAGAACCACTTGCAGAATTGAGTGATGATTTGTGGGGAAATTCGTCATCAGACACTGAAAACGATTTTGCGACTTTGCTCAGCAATGTGCTAACTTGGCGCTATATTTCACATTTCAGTGTTTTTGGTTTGATTATATTATTGAATTAAATGTATTATTATTATATTATTATTTTTTATGATTATTTATTAAATTATAATTTATGATTACGTGTTTCAAATTTTATCATACCCAGGATGTTTACTAGACTCTTGTTCGGACAGATTTCAGTGAGTTATTCCTAAAAATTACAGGCCTACAATAAAAAAACTACATATTTCCATGCAAAAAAATGGTACCGCTTTCAGCACCAAAAATCGGAAAGAATCATACCGCCAAGGAGGTTAACTTTTGGAAGACAGCAAGGAGTCAGCAGTGCCCTGCACCTGGGGAGCTCTGTTGTGTGATCCAATAGGGTGGCTGCACTTACGCTTGCCCATGGAAAACATCCTGCCTTGTTAGAGTTGTGCCTCCTCCTCACTTTCCTCCTCTGTTCTCTCAGGTACCCAAGTACAGTCAGTGACCTCATCATCCCCTCCCTCCTTGTCACCGGAGCCAACATGGCAGTATGCTGTGGCTGGGGGAACATTACTGCCAATTTCTTGTCTGTCAATGGCATCCCCTCTCTCTAGGCTCACGTCACTCCATTCATCAATCTGGAAACCAACATCAGAGCATTGAAATTGCTGCGCATCCTCCAGCAGCATGGGACTGACACTATGTTTGAATAATTTAGCTGACTTCTCCATGCATGGTGGTGGGGCTATGGATGGAATAGCTGTGGAAAAGGAGCCTGTGGAATAGGCCGCTTTGGCAGCTGCGGTGGAAGGCGAACTAGTATCAGCTTGGGTGACAGCACTAGAAAAAAAGGACAGGCGTGGGTGTGGCCAGCACTAGAAAAAAAAGGACAAGCGTGCCCTGCCTGCAGAGGATGTACCATGTCCATGACCACCACTTTTCATTGTGGACACAGAGGCTGCTTGCCCTCTTCTAGCTGCTTGTGAAAGTCTGCCTCTCCTTGTTGGCCTTTTAGACGTGATGGGGACTTTTTTCTGGGATTTTTGCAACCTTTTATTTTAGAGTGTGGGATAAGAATTTGGTGCTTGGGTGCAATACTTTTGTGCGTAGTGCACTATAAACCATTTTATTATATATATATATATATATATATATATATATATATATATATATATATATTTTTTTTTTTTTTAATAAAGAAAATGGGTACAGCAATTATGGAGAATATTTTATTACTGTTGCAAAAATTTTAAAATAAATGTAATAAAAATTAAGAAAGCAAAAAAAAAAACCCACTGTTGACGCAGAAGGAGGAACACCTACGATACAGAAGGAGGTACTGCAATTATGTTTTTATTGCTTCTGCATCAAACAAAAAACAAAAATAAATAAAATTATAAAAAAATTAAGAAAGCGAAAAAAAACCCAAAAAACAAAGGAATTCACTGCTGATGCAGAAGGAGGAACACCTGCAACACAGAAGGGGGAACATTAATGATGCAGCAATATAACCTGATGCTGCAAAAAAAAAAAAAAATTAGCAAAAAAAAAAATGGGAACATATGTGCATATGTGCTGTAAAACACAATGACACTTCACTGACACACCACTAACTCCACAAAATGCCAGCAAAACACTACACAAGACTGCTGTGTAAGCAGCATTACATAGTGTGGAGCATGGACTTAGCTGTGAGGCATGATTGGCCAAAGTCACAGTGACTTTGGCCAATCATGGCTCTCACAGTGCATTGTGCTGTGATTGCCCAAAGCACTGCACCTGACCTGTTTTTAAATAGGACCATGAATGGCAGGCCCTATACATTTCTCATGACAGAATCACTTTAAGGTACAACACAAACTATGATATACCTGCCTGTTTAGTGTGTGTCTGCATTTACACAGTGGACAGGGGCAGACTCGTGAATGCTTGGACAGTTGGATATAAATGGACTTGTTTCTGTTTACATCAAGCTACCATCGATCTGTCATATTTAGGTCTGATAAAAAGGGACAATGACGCAGTCCTCTTTTTTCTGGGCATATACAGGCTTGGAGGTAGGTGGGTACTCATAGACCCACATAGAGCCTCCAATCTGATCTGTCTGAAAAACTATAACTTAAATAAAGGAATGCGCTAAAACCACAAACTATTCCTAATTTAGTGTAGAAACATTAGTGCAAAAGATATATATATCTATTCTCAATTAATATAAAAAAATATCAAAATTATGTGCAAAACTATTTTTTAGTGAATAAGTAATTTAAATAATTAAATTTGTGAATATAAAAAAAATGTCCAACTCTGAATTTCTTCAAAATGTCCAAACAAATCCTTTTCAAATTCAGGTGCTCTCAAAGAAATTGTGCCAAAATCCACCACCAAAAGTAAAGTTGGGTAACTCACCAGAGCTCCATGCTGATCAATCTCTAGATCAGCAAAAATCGCTTTTTGCTCTGGGAGCAGATGCAATGAATCAACTTCTCAGGTGTGATGATCAATAGCTACACAATACAAGTACAAATACAAGGAAAAATAAAAACAAACGTGAAGAAATATAAAAATACTAGTATTTTCATCATCAGTTGATAAGGAGGATGTCAGCTGTCTGCAGAGCATCCTAGATTGATCCTCCCCTGCCCCTCTCCATCAGTGCTGGGGAAGCATTAGCTCAGTGATAGATAAAACCTGAGGGAGAAGAGAAACACTGGAATACTACTCAGTATCGGTGTGCAAAAGTGTATTTACTTTGGAAGAATAAATCACCTCTAATGTTGGGTGTCCTACGTGTGTAGATGTTGCTGTGTTCTATAAAACTATTGGAATAGTTTTTAATATTTTAGAATGGTGTGCCTTTTTAAAATTATGGGTAGTCTTGAGGACCCCCATTTTAGAATGGGGTGCCTCAAGACTGTCCCTAATTTTAAAGGGTGCCTCCAGGCTGTCCATAATTTTAAAGGGTACCTTGACCAAAAAAAGATTGAGAAACACTGCAGTAAAGGATAATAATTGCCACAGAACCTGAGCAGTGCATTTGTGCTCAGTTTTAAAGAAAAGACACAGGAACCCTAGATAGCATCTTTCAAATAAAAACTAAGGTTCTTTATTCTAATAAAGTAGAACTAAAGCATCTGTAAAATCCAGTTACTATGTAATGCAAAAGTCTAAAGTAAACAAAATCCTTTTTTACTTCTCTGTCTGAGCCAATTCCTGTTTTTTTGTGTCTCACACATTCTCTTTCCAGATACTGCCATTCACAGTATTTCAGAGGCAGCGATGTTAATGCAAAGTAAGCAGGGGACGGGACTGCCAAGTGCCGATCGGTAGGCTAATGGCTTCTGAATCTGTCATGATAATGCTGACAGTCACACCTCTTGCAACATATAATATCCCAACTGGGTCCAGTCTACTTGAAAGTGGCAGCTCTCAGCTAAATTCAGGAGTATGGCATCATTGTTGCCACATCATCACAGAAAGTTGCATTATGTGGATTTCACTGATGTATTTGCTGGACTTTGCAGGGTCTAAACCTGTTAGTACAGATGCACTTAGTTACATGCTGCAGCATACTGTACATTTTTTTAATTAGAAGCCAAAGTTCTACTTTAAAGTGAAGCTCCAGTCAAAATGTAAAAAAAAAATAAGTCAGCACCTAGAAAAACTGTAGCTGCTGCCTTTTAAAAAACAGCCAGTCACCTTGTCCCTCAATCCAGTGTTGTTCTCACTGGCTGACCTCTCTCCCCGGCACCAGTATCTTAAGTGTGGGCACCCGGCTGTGAGGGGGGGCGGACAACTTCCGCTTCTGATTGCACAGGTGACCTGTCAAAATCTGGTACCCGCTCCGCAAAGGTGCCAATCCTTAACAGGGAGTGGGGGACAAGAACTTCCCCTTTTGGGTTGAGTTCCGCTTTAAGTTTTTAAACTGTTGTGTCTTGTACCGCATATATAATTTCTTTTACAAATTATAGACACCAGCTTGTTTGACTTTAACCTGGGACTGATAAGGGATGAGACATCTCTGTATCTCATTCAACTTGATCTACTGAGTTCTGTAAACAGAAGATTTTTTTCCAGCAAAGTTGCAAACTGAAATACCTATCCATTTGTAAGGAGACTAGAGCGCACCTACTGGCAGAAGAGACTACACATTATTAATTTCATATTTACTTGACAAAAATGCATTTTTTGTATCATAATAATTAGAGAAAAACTATGTAATGCAATATATTCCCTTTAAAGTTAGCATGCAAGTAGGTGCAATGTGAACTGTGGTTCATTAAGGCCTTCAATGTACATGAGTTTTTGTTAATTGCTTGATGCCTCCTGGCTGTAATTTCAGGCCTAAACTTCCCAGAAGATTTTTAACCAATCAGTATCTTAAAATAAACATATTTTTGACATTATTCTTTACTGCAATGCGCTTCTAATAAGTCATTTGTTAGCAAGGGGTTAATCTCAATTTATTGAGCGATTAAAAATCTCCTGCGTAGTCCAGGTCTGTCTAAATCAATTCAGTAGCAGAGATTTGTGAAACACTGGGAGTTTGGAAAAGGGGAAGAGGCGAGAAGAAAGAGTCTAGATTAATTCCCTTAAAACCCCTCACTATATATCAGCTTAGCAGGTAATTTGCACTGGTACACAGGTAGTGTTCCTGCAACAGGTTGTTCTCATCTCCATGGATGCCACATTTTATCCAACTACTGTAAAAAGCTTAGTCTGATCAGTCTTTCTTGCTGAAAGTCCCTGATGGAGACATTCTTAATGAAGAATAATATAATTTTGCAATCTCTAGCGATGTTGTTGCATTAGCTCAGCTGGCTCTAGAACAGGGTGCGTTAATCATTGAGGGAGGCTGCATGTGTCAGCTGTGAAAATCCGTGGGGGAAAGAGTAATTATCTCTGAAACCAGTTTAATCCCACAATTTTGTTTACTACCAGGGATGTGGGATGTGTTGTGCTATGAAGACAATAGCCCAACATATTTTACTGAGCTCAAGTGTTTCATGTATATTATATGTTTATGGAAATGACCAGCCTGTTGCTTGGAATGTAGCATCACAATAAGATTTGTGGTTTATTTAAAGTGCAACTCTATAATTTATGAAGTGGGGTTGGTAAGTGTGCAATATATTTAGGTTTGGAGTTAGCTATTAAAAGTGTTACTGTAAAGTTCACTACCTCTGAATAAAAATAGAAATATATTGTAAACTTCTCTCAGGGGCTTTCATGCATCCCTCAGTGGACTTACAATATAGGCAACTCTGCTCTGGGTGTAACTTTTGTCACTGCTTTGTAACTTTGTAACTGCTTTTGGGACTGGAGCCACAAAGGATTCTGGGTCCCATATAATCAAAAGTTCTAGAGGGGATTGCACATAGCCCTAACTTTCTTGACTAGAAACCACTGAGGGGTAAGGAAGGTGATGTGTGCCTGAAAAGCTGGCCACATACATTGCAGTCTGATTGTATAGAGTTAGCGAGCAAATGATTTAAGAGTGCTCAAAATGAATTGTACCCAAATCAAGTGAGAGCAAGAACTGAGGTGGCTTACAGTGAGCTTATAGGCTATGAATTTCCGATAGTGTAAACCGACTAAGGTAGATGCATGATATTCTGAGTGAAGCATTTGTCAAAACATAAAGAGTAGAAAATTAGTCTACTTTTTCTTCTTTTGTTTTGTTCCATTTTCTTTGTATTACTTTTTCGAAAATGATCACAACAAAGCTTTAATCATTGTATCACATTCTATAAATCATTCCACATCAATCACAAAATACCCCTTACCCCCGTATCCCCTGCAATCCCCTCCGAGGGAAAAAAAACACACCAGAAACCAAAATCAAAAACACCCCTTCTCCAGACTCTAGGACCCCAGACTTCCTTCTGTGGTCTTTTCCGAGTAGTCATAACCGCTACCTACGCATGAGATCCATGCCCTAATCAATTCTCAATCTCCTGTGCCCGAAATGTTCATATACCTCCTCAATTTCTTGAACTCCACCTATTTCCCCCAGATGGAATTGTATTTCTCTAAGGAATCCTCTCCTATATATATCGTCTCTTCAAAAGAACATACCTGGTCAATTTTTCAAACCGATTCTTTCAGTTTTTTGTGTTTGCCAAAATCTGGAGATCAGGCTTTTAATAAATGCGGTACTAGAGACATCCTATATTGTGCTATTGGCTTCTCTGTGTTATGAAATAGATATCTCCATAGCTCGACTATTATATGCTCCCCTGTTTATAGACTGCCTTGGCAGCCTCCTCCCAGAAGGACTGTATTTTTATGCATTCTCATCACAGGTGAGCGAATGTTCCTGGCAAGTATCATCCCCTCCAAAATAGGGGAGACACATCCATAAAAAGCTTAAAACACATTTCTGTCATCTTGGTATAAATTAATGAAAAACATGCAAGTCTTAAAACCTTCCTCCTCTTATTTGACCCCCAGATCTTGCTTCCACTTTCCAAGGTAGGGTGGTAACACGGGTTCCATTTCTTTCACCAGTACATTGTAAATTTTTTAAATGCTGTGGTGGATGTTAGTGGGAGAGCTAAACAAGCCCTCTATTGGCCAAAGATGATCTTTTCCCCTAATGGCCGCAGCAATGTCTGTGCAAAATGTTGTATTTGTACATTTCTCCATTTCTGCTTTAATTCAAAATAGGTGCATGATATATCCCATTTCATCACATCCTGTAACTGTATCACATCTTTTTTAGCCCACCTAACGAAATATTAATAATCCTCTTTCCATGGTTTGAATTAATTTGTATCTAACAATGAAATTTATGGTGAATTATTCTCTCAGTGGTAGTGTCTACATAGGCCATCCAATATCCTAAAAACATTACTTGTCAGTAGACCTGTGCTAATTGCCAAATCTCAATACACCTGTGGAATCCAAACCATCCTCCCTAAATCTACCTTACTTAGTGCAAACTCTATCCCTACCCAACTTGTACCCTCTTTATTGTGGATCCAATTAGTTATTCAAGTATTCAAGTGATAATCACTGCCTGGTAGAACTTTTTAAAGTCAGGTACTGCTAGCCCCCCTGCCGCCTTCTTATTTGCAAGCACAGCATAGGAGATCTTTGATTGCCTATGCACCCATATAAATCTTAGTACTATGGTTCTCAATTTACTAAAATATTCCTGAGGGAGGGTGATTGGGAACATCTGAAGTATATATATTATCTTAGGCTAAGTATTCATTTTTAATGCATTTATTCTACCTAACCACGAGAAGAGCCTATATCTCAAAGAGTTTAAATTCTCTTTAATTAACATTAATCATTAAACATTAAACATTAATAATTTTGAGCAAAGAAATATAGTTAGCTTGTACAGAGCCTTCAAAGATGTTGTTAGCTTAATTCCAAGATATCCTAATTCCTCTTTACGCCACACAAAAGAGAACTTGGGCTTAATTGCCTACTGCTCTCTCCTTAGCACTGTTATATTCAGGATCTCTGACTTAGATGTATTCATTTTAAAATTAAATATTTCCCATACTGCCTAATTTCCTCTAACACATTCGGTAACATCAACTTAGGGTTAGAAATGTAAGAGCATATCGTCTGCATATACAACAACTTTATACTCCTTCTCCCCAATTCCAACCCCGCATTAATATCTGCATTCTTATGGATCGCAGCCAGCAGGGGTTCCAAAGCCTATACAAATAGCATCAGTGAAAGGGGACATCCTTGCTTGGTTCTATTAAATAACTCAAAATGTAAAGACAGGCTTCCATTTACCTGGATTTTTGCTGTTGGATGGTGGTAGAATGCTTTGATCCAGTGCATCAACTTAGAACCTATTCTTAAATGTCTCAATGTTTCAAACATAAACCCCCAATCTACCCTGTTAAATACTTTTTCAGCATCTATGACAGGAGTAGAGCTGGAATCTTTCATTTTTTTAACTTCATGGATCACAAATAAGGCAGTTGTCTTTTCCCTCCTGTCCTGGTACAAATCCTACCTGACCATTGTGGATCCAGTCTGGCATTAGGGGTTTTAGTCTTTCGGCAATTATTTTTGCAAATATCTTTATGTCCATATTTAATGATATCAGCCTATAGCTCGCAGGAGCCATTGGATCTTTCCCCTCCTTTAAAAAAAGTGTTAAGTAAGCTAACAGTGACTCCTCCCGCATCTTTACTCAATCTCCAAGTGCATTCAGGTAGTTGCATAGCTTAGGAAGTAACTGCTTTTGGAAACTTTTATAATACATAATGGAATATCTGTCATGACCTGGGCTTTTCTTGTACATTTTTATCGCCCTTATCACCTCCTCCTGCGTGATGGGGCTATCCAACTGTTCCAACTCATCTCTAGGTGCTGACAGGAGGCCCAGCTCTTGCAGGTACCACTGTCTTTCAAGATTTTTCTTTTGTCCACTCTCACAGTCCTCTGTCTAACATTGTATACCTTACTATAATAAGTATGAAATACTCTTGCCATTTCCAGGGATGAGTGCACCACCTCACCTTTTTTGTTTCTAATTTTCAAAATAAACAGAGCACTTCTTTTTACCCTCAGGGCTTTTGCCAGCCATTTCCCTGGCTTGTTACCCCATTGATATCTACTGTTCATGACAATATGAAATGCATGTTTTACTTCTTGCTTCAGGAGTACTGCTAACCCCTCCCTTTTCCTAATTAGCTCCTGCTTCTCTGGGATCCCCTTAGGCCTAGTCTGTTGTTCCAGATCTTGCATTTCTATTAAGAGGGAATTTAGCCTCTCTTTTTTTTAGTCTACTACTAAGAGAAAGAGCAATGTTTTCAGAAGCAAGGCTCTGAAAGCCCTTATTCGCTGGATTGAGGATGAAGGTGAGTATTGGCTCAGGTGGGCTGCACTCAGCAGGGGGCTACATTCATGCATATACTGCAGCATATATATATATTTTACTGTGTCCCATTGTTACTGTTTTTTTTTTAAGTTTTATATACTGGTGTTTTGAAAAATACTGTATAATGCAGTGTGTTTCTATGGTGCTTTACATAGAATATTGAGCTTTCTAAAAAGAAAACCAAGCACTGTCTTTTCACTTATTATTTTAGTCTAGCATAAAATCTATACAGGTCCATATCAGCTAGGAAAGAGGATGTTAGGCGCGTCCCTTCTCTTACCCTATCAGGTGTGTGTGTGTGCATGTGGGAGGGAGGTGGAGGCCAGGTTGTAGGCACCATGGAGAGAAGGGCCACACACACAGCGATTCAAAGTTGCAGGAAATGCATTGTCAAGAACGTTCCAACATACCATAACGGAGCCTATGCAGAGGCTTATAACTGGTGGCAATACTCACAGATGAATATACAGTGCTTGTGGAAAGGGATGCTTGGAGACTGGCAGCACCTGTTGCAGGAGGCGGCTGGGGGGCAATAGGCAGTGAATAACTAGTACCAAAAGGTCTCCCATAGCAGCACTCCTGAACAGTCCATACGCTGTCCTTCCTCCTCTGGAACCTTTCCCTTATGCTAGCCACACCCTCCCTGTCCAGCGGGTTCCTGTTCTGGACCTAGCCACACACAACATGCATGCCAACTGCATTGAGCCTGTGCTTCTTATAAGCGATGACTTCACTAAAGATGGCCACAGGGGTCATCTGGGGGCAGCAGCATCCAACTGCACAGCAGCTCACCCGATAACACGTTTTGAGACCTAAGAAGAATGTGTATTCCTCCTGTCCTCCACTCTCCCTGCATGGTGGTTTCTTGTATAGGGAATTCAACTTATACCTGCCTACATGTGTGTAATTTGATTGGCTGCTATTTGGGTCTAGTCACAACATATTTGTCAGGCTTTTAATTACATTACTGTAAATCAGCTTGGTGAGGAGCTGCAGAATAACCATTTCCCAACATGCACCTGAAAAACTGTGATTATCAAGTAGTAAATATGAAATATTCATGTACAATATTACATATTTACTTGACTAGTAAGAAACAGAATATATTAAAAGATAAGTCCAGAACATATTAAATGAAAAACATACACTATAAATTTTGTTTAATTGAAAATAAGTTAGGTCAGAAGACACTTTGTGTGACCACCTGATGTGATTTTTTTTTTTTTTAAAGATAAGGAAGAAATTAGTATATTAGCTTTTTTTAATGTTCTTTTTTATCAGTAAATTATGAATTCCATAATAATATCACATATATGTTTTAATTTAAAAGAGAAGTAGGTTTTTTCCCCCCTATTTACTGTATATGTCTCCTAGATTGTAAGCTTGAAAGAGCAGGGCCCTTGAACCCCTCGTGTTTTGTTTTGTTACTGTATTGTCTCATGTTCTGTCCCCCACTATAATGTACAGCGCTGAGCAAACCTTTTAGCACTATATAAATACTGTATAATAATAATATTTACCTAGGTGGATGCAGCATCGGTCCGATGCTGCACCTGTCCCCCCGTCGGCTGTAAGGGTGAGAACAAGGGGTGGACTGACCATTTGGAAACTCGGGCACTGCCCGAGGGCCCAGGGTCAGTAGGGGGCCCCATGAGATTCCCCTGGTACCTTTTTCATAGGCTTTTTGAGTTTGGCAAGGACACCCGGGGGCCCCATGAGTTGTCAGTCCGCCCCTGGTGAGAACTCAGCGATCACATGATCACCGACCGCTCAGTTCTCACAGCCACACTAAGCAGAGATCAGGACTGTCAGTCACCACTGTCTTCTCTGCACCCCACTTACGCTCACTGGATCACTGGGTTGTAGAGGGGGAGGGAGCTGCTGGCTGAGGCTCTCAGCACTTCACTGAGAGGCTGACCCAGGTGCCACTCTAGATGATGGGGTGGAGCCCAACTTTGAAGTCAGGATTTTTAGCAGCCTGGGCCAGCTGAGTGAAGTCAGCCAACAGCAGACCTCAGTCCGTTGTCAGCTGAAATTGGGTCACAGGAGTGCAGAACAAACTGCACTCCTGTGATCCACAGGAGAAGTACAGCCAAAAAAGCTTTGGCTGTACTTCTCCTTTAAAGAAACCCTGTAAGCTGATATGTTAGTCTGCTGGAAACCGCTAAATAGGTGAAATGTTTCATGGAGCACATATATTGGGTTCTTTAGGGTTACCACCTGCTTCAATGTACGCTTCTGTGTGTCTGCATAATGTTAGTTTAAAGTGTCCAATCGTATAACCTGAGGTAACTAATAGCCCACAGGTACTGTATGTTCTTCTGTATTTCTAATACAATATAAATTGTGTCTTCTTAACTTAAAATCAGAGCGATAAATTGTACCATGTGGGCTATTATGAATGTCTACAATACTCTAACTCACGTGACTTAGTAAAGTGCTGATTTTGATTAGTTTTCACCCATTCAGTCTTCATGGTTCATGTCTACCCCGTACATATGCATTATGAAAGTGTAAATGCTACACTCCCTATGTTCACGATCAGCTTTATTTTCTATTCTAAACAATAGCTGTCTAATTACATATGTACTTCCATAAAAGTTTAGGGAGTGGCAGCTCTTCCTGGGTAGTCCTGGCATTGGGGAAAACAAATGGGCAGAATTTTCTTGTGTGACATTACCAGTTCACTGGGTGAACCAAATTCACTGTTGAAGCAAATCCTGGTTTAGAGCGAATGAGCTGGATTCACTGGATTCTGAATCACATCAACTAATTTGCTGAACTATTTTATGTTCCATGCACACTGGGCTTAAAAAAAAATGCCAGTTCTCTTGGCAGGCAAAAACACTAATATAGAGTGTTTTTGTACACAGTTTAGGCAAGTTTGTCAGCATTTTTACTGCCAGAAAGCTCCAATCAAAAATGCAAACCAGAAGGGTTTTTATTCCTTCCTCTAAACATTGAGCTTAACATATGCCTCTAATTGTCCTAATGTGTATGGACACATAGGATAACACTGAGCTGCTTCTACAGGCAAAACACAAAACTCCTGTAGAAGTAGCGGTTTTTAAGCCAGTGTGCATGGTGCCTTAGTGACGATAAAAGTATACCTGTATGTGAAAAAGCTCTATGTGCCTATGCATAATTACAAAAGAGCTACATCCACTAAAGCTAAGTACACATGAGCAATTTGAATTTTAGCTTGCACATGCTAGTTTAAAGTGACCTTGTGAAGAAGTTTTCTACTGCTGACCTACTAAAAATATTAAGTGGCTTGCAAGTTAGAAATTAGCATTTTTCAGAGAAGAGAACAGCAGCGGTACTTTCTCATAGCAGATTTCCTTTATAAAGGTATTAAGAATCCTTCTTCAGTTAGTTACTAAGCATTTAAGTCATTGTCTGTAGTGCTAAGACTTGAGCCCCTTTCACACAAGCGTCATCCGTTCAGTCACATTTTTTCAAAGGAAAAACGGATTCAGTTTACATCACTTTACATATCCATCTTCAGTTCGGTTCAGTTTACATCAGTTTATATGAGTTTATATCAGTTTGCACTTCAGTTCAGATTAGTTTATATCAGTTCTGTCTACATCAGTCTACATCCGTTTTTTCTTGGTTGCAGAGACCAATCAGAGGTGGCAAAAGTATAAACAGAAAATGTTTCTTGCCTGAAAAAGGACATAAATGGATGACATCTGCTTACATTCGTTCAGATCTATGTATAAATGGGAAGGACATAACCTTGATCTGTTTAAAAAAACTGACCTGAATGTGCATGCATCATACATACAAGGGGGAGTACAATTGGAGGCATCAGTGGTGGAGAAGGATCTGGGAGTTCTGGTAGATCACAAGCTTAATAATGGCATGCAATGCCAAGCTGCGGTTTCTAAAGCGAGCAAAATCCTCTCTTGTATTAAAAGAGGTATAGACTCCAGAGCAGGGGCGGACTGACAACTCATGGGGTCCCCAGGCAATAGAGGATCATGGGGCCCCTGTGTCCTTGCCCAAACTCAAAAAAGCCTATGAAAAAGGTACCAGGGGCATCTCATGGGGCCCCCTAGTGACCGAGTTTCCAAATGGTCAGTCCGCCCCTGCTCCAGAGAGAGAGATATAATTTTACCCCTGTACAAATCATTAGTAATACCTCATCTGGAATATGCAGTTCAGTTTTGGGCACCAATTCACAAAAAGAACATTGGGGAACTGGAGAAAGTACAGAGAAGGGCAACTAAACTGATAAGAGGCATGGAGGAGCTCAGCTATGAGGAAAGATTAGAGGAACTGAATTTATTCTCTCTTGAGAAAAGGAGATTAAGGGTGGATATGATCAACATGTATAAATACTGTACATCAGTGGTTCATATAGTGAACTCGGTGCAGAACTATTCACCTGAGGTCATTACAGAGGACAAGGGGGCACTCTTTACATCTGAAGGAAAAGAAATTTAATTTCCAAACACAGAAAGGTTTCTTCAAAGTGAAGTGAAGCCAGCTCCCCACTGCACAGTACTTTCTAAGTGGACATGCCCCAGTAGGTTGTGGGTGGGTAGTAGGGTAAACATCAGCTCTGCTTGCTGAGGTGGTGCCTGCCAGAAATAGGTACAGGCTCGCAGGTAAAAAAAACCCTGCAAGAGTAGTAGAGGAGGGGAGAATGAGGAGGAAAAGCAAAACTTCCCTTTTTAGGCGAAGTTCTGCTTTAATGGGTTAAATGATATAATGTAGGCTGGTATATAAAATTTTATGTAGATCAAACTTACTTTCTGACTTGCACAGTTGCTGTCTTCCCTTGATAACTATAGCATTACACACTCTTTTGACTCTTTGTTTAGCGCTGAGGTTGGTAGCAATCATTCTATTCTGAACATCTACATTCACTCTGTCAGGAATGGACTCAGCACTGGTGGTGGGACTCACCTGCCGTGTGGGCTGCAGTACCAGGGCTGACCAGCGGTTGCTCTCAGCAACCAGAAGCTCACTCCTGCAGTCAGCTATCATCTGAGGCTGATTGCAGGAAGTGTATTTAAGGAATGGCAAGACCTGCAGTCATTGCCTTGGTGTATGTTTCCCCTGAGCCCCTGTACCTGGTATCCTGTATTCCTGCCTAGTTGCTGACCCTGCTTTCATCCTGACCTCTGCTGACCATCTCCTGTTGAACCCCTGGCTTGCCTGACCATCCTTCTGCCTGATCCTCTGTACCGCGCTGCCCGTGAGTTACTGAACCCATCTTGTGACCCTGACTATTCTCTGCCTGCTCCTCCGGTACCTCACTGCCCGCACGTTGCTGACCTGGCCGGCCTGACTACGCCTGACGCTACCCAGACGATCCATCCATCCCGCACGGATCCAGTCACTACTGTCCAAACCTGCCAGCCCCTTCACATCAAGCTTTCCCCCGGTACATACCCTCGGCGGACCCCTCTACCACAGTTGGGTGCACTCAGGGGCCGCAACCTGGTCTCAGTTCTGCGCCAAGTCCATCCCCACCATCAGGGGCTCTGGTGAAAAGGCAGACTGGGGCTTAGACTCCGCGCCCTGGGGAATCCTGTTCTGTGGGTCACTAGAGATCCCGCTGGGCGGTGCCTGAAAGTACCTTACGGCCTGCCTGACCATTCCACTTCTCCAGCCCTGACTGCACTTGTACCTATTAGTTTAAGGTTTGTTTTGCACTGTTTGTTTATTTTGTGCAGCTCATAATAAATATTATTATTATTTAATCATTTCTGAAGCCTGCTGTTTCCCTGTGTCAGTCCACACATCTCTGGTCATACCAGGATCTCTGACACACAATAACTGACAGAGCAGTATTATAGGGAACTGGAAAACAGAAAACATAAGAAAACTAAGGTTATTATTGCTCAATACACACAATATTCAAATCATCCAATAAACCTTTGCTGAGAACCTTTTAAACTCTCATCATAATAAAACAGAATGCCAAAAGGCCGCTGGTTCAGAAATATGGTTATTGGCACACTCATCCTGTTCTTGGGTCTCAGCAGTGAAGCCGTGTTAATAGAGAACATTTCCCAGTTTTACTTTCCCTTTGAATCTGTATTTTCATCCAGAAATTATTTGGTGTTAGAGAAAATGTACTTTCTTCACAAATCGGATGACATTACAGATTTACCTTGCCTGCTTTTTTTCAACCACTTGTCTAGCTTATTTGCAATATTAATTTTTTCACTGTGTAGTTATATGATATTCCAAGTAGTTGGATTCAGCTTACATTTATCGTCTGAATAATATACAGTTGTGCTATGCTTTGTGCTAGGTTCTTTTCTTTTCATTTCTCTGCACCACTTTCCATATCAATGCTGGACTTATGGAATTGTTCATCCCTTTAATGAATATTAGGTTTCTTCACCATTTCTAAGCCCAGCCGAGTCATACCAAGTGTAAGGGTGACAAATGTGCAAATGCAGTCCCATTTATTTCTTTGAAGTGCTTTAATGTACGTTAATGTGCTTGGCTGCTAACACACTAATGTGGAAAAAAAAGTACATGGCCTTTTTTTTGTAATGCAATGCATTCCAATGCACTATCATGCATTGCGGTGTGCTACAATGCAGATTCTTTGCCTAAGAGCATGGGGTGTCATTCAAAAATGAATGCCAGCACAACACAGTAACGTATTAAATCATTATCATGTCACCATGACACAGAACTGTATAAGAGCCCTAAAGAATAAGGATACTTTTAAAACTCATTCACAGACAAGAACTGAAAATAAGAATAAAAGCCAACTGTTCCACGATATAAATCTAAAATTAGTGTAGCGCTCATGAAAAGAAATGATAATGTGCAGAGAATTAATAAAATGTAAAATAAAATGCACAAGTGATACCTTACATATAGAATCTAGATTTCCAAAAACATCACCAATATCCTATCATGCATTTACAACTTCATTATAAAACCAAATAAAACAATAAAGTTCATAGTGCAGTCCTTTTATGCAATGTCTTCAGATATATGATACTCTTGTCATCCATGAATATATTGTATATATTGAATGACACAAATGATATCTGTGTTTCAAACCACCACGTGCTCCCTCCAAGCTCCTAGAACTCTCACCTCCAGTTCAAATGAAACAGCATATATGATCAGATCCTCCAAGGTACCACTTCGGCCTCCATCCACAGGGGTCTCCCTTGGAATACCAATTCATATCTTCAAACAATATCTGTGGTGCTTGTGCCTTTAAGGTGTTTTAAAAATTAATACGGCCATATTCAGAGCTCTCAACAGAATAAGCATAAAAAGGGGGCTCTCATAGTGTAGTAATATAAAACCAACAAATTTATTAAAGAATTGCACTTACACATTAAAATATATTAAAAATGCCATAAAACCAAGTTCTAGAGATAGATACTGGACTTCCCCATGCGTCACTTCTGGCCTGCGCTGTCACTGCTACGCATCCATCAATACTGTCTGATTCAATGCCTTCATTCCAGGAGCCATGAATGATTTCATAAGATACAATAACTCTGTATCATGAACTGCTGAAACAGACAGTTCCTACAGTAATTTAGTACACCTGTCTTCAAACCAGAAGCAAGAGAATATAAGTTACCAGAATCCCTCTAGATCAGGGGTGGGCAATTGATTTTCCAAAGGTGCCACATGAGGAACTGGGACTGTATAGCATTTTTAACTTGGGCTGCAGAGTTGCACAAGTGGCACAGTCAAACTCACCCATTGAGTTCAGTAGGGCCGTGCTGCAACTGTTCAATGCATGAGATTGCAGTGCAGTAGATACAGGTAGGGGTGAGGCTAAAAATGCCTTGGGCAACATTTTTCATGGGGGGGCACTGCCCCCCAGAAGAAGGGGCATGGCAGGTGACAAAGAATGAGAACCAGTTGAAGCACTGCCTGAGCTTTGCCATGGGATCCGAGAGAGGCTGCAGGCTGCTGGAGGGTGTAGGTAGAGGTCGTCTCTTGTTCCCACACAATGACAACACTGGGCTTTTCTGACCATGCTTGCAATCCGAAGTTGAGTGCTAGCGGAATGTCTCTTTCCCCTCTTTCTCTCTCTCTCTCCTTTTTTTAGATTGCATGTGTGGGGGGGACACCCAATTTTAGTGTTGCCTAGGGCAGCACAAAAACAAAATACACCTCTGGATATGGGGATATGGGTAATACTTTGATAAACACAGGCACAGGCTGCCTATTTTTAGTTATATGTTTCTTCCATCCTTGTCTAAAGTCACTAAAATAAAGTGTTTAAAGAAAGAGTTGTGTGAGGCACACGCACTCCGTGTTTCCACTCATTGTCTGCAGTTATAATACAAACTAAGTTTCAACAAAGCAATGTGTTCAGTGGCCTGGACCTCTAATGATAGCTTTCAAAGCACACAGAAAGAAAAAGCAGAGTTATTTTATTTTAAAAGTTGCTTGGTATTTGAGGATATAGTAAAATGGCTAATGTGTTTTAAAAGTTAGATCTAACTAAACATAAGCCATACAGTCTACATCATAATGTATGATAGTCAAGATGAGTCTTTACTTTCATATGAGGTTGAATTGACACACTGTGTATACTGTGATTATTTTCCTTCAGTGCAATAAGGAGTTTTCCCAGACAGACTGTGCATGGCCTACATGTATGGAGGGGGGCAGGAGTAACTGAACCGTGGAGGACTGATATACAGTATAATGTGCTGGAAATGCTGGAATGCATAGGGGATTAAAAAAAATGTAATTAATGGTAATCTAATCCTTTAAAATGTATCTAAAGCCTACAAACTGTAATATATTCCAGCCTTCTAGATTCTTATGTATGGTGACTGCATTATTTATTAGTTTTTTTTCCTTTATTTTACTTGGTGATTTGGCCTGTAATACACTTTCTGTCTTAGGCTGGATGGAAGAGAGTAATGGAGACACCTTTGGACAGCTTTTGGCAACTTTGTCAATCGGGGGAGACGTGGTGTTCAATAAATTAGGCCTCCTTCACACAGATAGATGGTTGAACCACAGGTTTACTGTTCCCAACAACCTGCCTAAAGTCTAAAATACAGACAAAGGGGGCTGTGCACATGCCTTAGCATATCAAGTTGACTGACAGCACCAGTTGTCAAAATTTACCATTCAAGTCAATGGGCCTGTGCCGCAACTGTAAGCCAAAAGTTTGGCTTGTGGTTGTGGCACATTAGTCCCATTTCCAATTATTTCTATTTGGAAATTAATAGGCATTAAGAAGGCTGCAAGGTTGCCTCCTGAATGTTTGACAGTGGCTGCTTAGCTTAACTCTGAAAACTGATCCACTGTGGATCACTTTTTAGACTATGGGCTTGTGTGAACTTATTGACTTAAGGCCTTATTGTCTTGACTAACGAATTAAAGCTGAACTTCAGCTACACATTTTTAAGAAACGTTTTTTTCCTTTTGGGATAACGGTTTTATATAAATAAGCCTTCCTTTCAGTGTTTTTCAATAGTTTGTCTCAACCCTCTAATTGCCACTTTTTGCTGGGCAGCTTGGTCTGTTATAGAAAACTGAAAAATACCAGACGTGCTGGCCAGATCACCAGGTTAAAATAAAAGAAAAAAGCTTAAACAAATAAAAAGTAACACACTCATCACATCTAAGAATTGGTAAGCTGCAGTGTGTAACTTTGTTGCTTTTGGGTTTAGATTCCCTTTAAGTTTTCTTTCCTCCATCACATAGTTACACAGTTAGTCTGGCTGAAAAAAGTCCATCCAGTTCAACCATTAAAATAAAAAAGGTATAATCCTACACCCACAGTGGATCCAGAGGAAGGCAACCACCAATGCCTTTGTTCACAGCAATGTGACATGGTAGCACTTTATAAATGATTACTGTTATACTGTGTTATTGTTATCATTATTTAATATTGTATTTGCTCTGAGTGTTGCGTTACCTAATGTAATATTGTATCTGCTAATTGAATTGTTTTAGGTATGCTTTTGTTCAGTGGTGGTCCGTCATGACCAGTAAGGCCTTCTCCGCTGGCCTAAACTCTGCCTAAACTGTCAGAATCATTGACTCATGTTTTAATATCTTTTTTTCATGAATGTGTTATTTTCAATATAGTCTACTCTCTTAATATCATCTTCCAGTAGTGTATGTTTAGGAAAGAGCTTTTATCCAATCATATTTCAGCCATGATAGCCATCATGTGTTGACAAGGTCAAAGAAATCTGCCTTGAGGCCTTCAGAATTAACAGTGCAGGCGCATGTAGCTTACAGTAAATGGCAATAAACCTGTACCTTTAACCACTTGCCAACCAGTCAAATTTCTGGTATGTTAGCTGTCTTCAAGTGGTTGAACCAGGATGATCCCTGCAGCTGCGGGTATCATCACGGCACCGTTATTTGCAGCCAACAATCAGCTTTCTTGTAATAACAATTGCAGTGGCTAAGTAGCTGCTCGATCGCTATTACAAGCAGCAATTTTTTTTAAAGTGACATTGTAGAAAAAATATATAGTGCCCTGGTCCCCCTGTGCTTGCACGCAAAGGTGAACGCATACATTGGTCCCGCATACACGCAAACAGCGATCGTCCCACACATGTGAGGTATCACCGCGTACATCAGACCATGAGCACCAAGCCTCCTATGTAAATCTAAAGTGGCAGCCTGTAAAAACTTTTAAAGCGTTGCCTATGGATACTAAAATTTACGCCGTTTGTCGCCGTTGCACGGATGAGTGTAATTTGAAAGAATGACATGTTTGGTATCTATTTACTTGGTGCAACGTCAGTTTTTATATTTTGCCAAAAAAATGGGTTATGTATTTTGTTTTTTTTTGCAATAGAATTAAAAATGTGTTTATATTTGTTCCCTAAAAATTGCATTTGAAAAACCACTGTGCAAATACCGTATGACAAAAAAATTGCAAAACCCATCAATCTTTGGGGGTTGTAAGTAATTTTCTAGCCAAAAAAACTGATTGTTACATGTGAATAAAAAGTACAAGAAAAAGCCTGGTCTTAAGTGGTTTTGAGTTGGTGACACTGGGACTATCTATCAGCAATATAATCCCTGTGTTCACTGATTATGGCGAACATTCTTAGCCCTAAAATGAATTACTTGCCAGAAATACGACTTGACAGACTCAACTACTCAACTCTCAGCATTGTCTTCCATGGTGATAGAAAAGAACATTGCGGTTGAAACAGAATCGCAGAGATAACCTGTACAACAGAGTATTTGAACTCTTCTTGAGAAAAGAAAAGAGGATTGATTTTGTGTACAAATAATCAGTAGTTTTGGTGAGTATAAGCAGTGATGTATTTTGGTTTTGTGCTGCCCTAGGCAAGACTACAATCAGGCACCCCCCACCACATATAAATATGTCCCACCCCTTCCTGTTTAAAATCTACCCCTTCATCTGTATACTACAGATGTATAGAGAGGATGAATGGATGGATCGATGGAAGGGTGGATTGGGGGACAGATGTATGGAGGGATGGATGGAAGGATGGAGGGAAGAGTGGATGGGGGACAGATGTATGGAGGGGTGGGTGGGTGGATGGATGGAAGGAAGGGTACATGGGGGGACAGATGTATGGAGGGTTGGATGCATGGATAAAAGGAAGGAGGGAAGGGTGGATGGGGGGACAGATGTAAGGAGGGATGGATGGGTGGATGAATGGAAGGAGTGAAGGGTGGATAGGGGGGCAAATTTATGGAGGGATGGAAAGATGGAAGGAGGGGCAGATGGATGGAGGAATTGGAGGAGCGAAGGGTGGATGTGGGATGGGGGACAGATGTATGGAGGGATGGGTGAATGGATGGATGGAGGGATGGATGGAAGGGCAGATGGATGAATGGGAGGAGGGAAGGATGGATGAGGAGACAGATGTACGGAGGGATGTATGGAGTGAGTAGTTGTCATGCACTGACCTGGTTTTCTCTGGCCTCTTCCTTTCACTGCAAAAGCAGACTCTCCTGAACACCCGCAGGACATGCCTCTCGCACAGTGACTGGCCGTTCTTGCTGAGGCTGCTGCAACTCTTGTAACGGTACACACCCGGCCACTGTTGAACTCCCTGCCCTATGTCTTCTGTCAGATGTAAGATCTGGCTATAGCTGCAGACATGGTCGGAGCAGGGAATAGCATCTCCCTAGAACACGAGCTGGGTGTCAATAGAAGAGCGCTGCCAGCTAGAGGAGAGTTTGGCAACAGGTGTGCTGAATCCTCCTCATACTCTTCTCCAGTGTCCCTCGTTCCCTGCCTTCAAGGGCTGGGAGGCCGATTCACCGGTTCGGGGATTTGAAACCCCCATGGCATCTGTACCTCTCAGCATGTATCCACAAGAGCCATTCAAATTGGTCAGCTCCATGACATGGATGGCTCTGGCCAATCAGAATACGTCTAGCAGCTAGCCCATCCTGTTAGTGCTGTGGGCGGCTCCCTCAGCGTTAGTGACACACACCATGAACAGTGGTTAGGACATGTGGTCCCATATGGCCAATCCAGGCCTGGTGTCACCCCTCTGCATCTCCATATGGATGCTAATGCTTATAGTGTCCCTTCTGCCTGGGGGGTGGCACCACCCCCCCTGAAAAAAACTGCCCAAGGCAAACGGCTTGATGCATCACGGTAGATACGCACCTGAGTATAATTCATTTTATTTACATTTTTTTATACAGTTAACCATGGCTAATCCAGGTCCCCGTGTATTTCCAATCTGAATTATTAGGGTTACAGCTAAAAATTGCTTGATTAATTCAGATAGGACATCATGGAAGGCCTAGGTGTGAAATGCATGGCCCACCACTGGTTACACAAATATTTTACTGAAAATCTAACACCAAAAATATAACAATGTGCCATTATCTGTTTCATTTGCCCTATTCTTTTGAAACTTCTAATAGATTGCTGATTGGCTGCTGGTTTTCCAGCATGCCTTTTCAACATTAGCTGGATGTTAGGCCAACTTCTGTTGGACAGGCTGCTACACACACTGGCCAATTGTTGGCCGGTTTCTGTTGAACTGCTGGATACCAGCTGATATTTTGCCCATGTGTACTAGCCTATAGCATGTCAGCTTATTGAAACCCAATATTAATTTAAGTTGATTTGATCTGATCTTTGATCTATCCACACAGGCTCAATTCTGTCATTTTTGCCAAAGATGCATCTGCTAAATAATTATCTAAAGGGTGTGTACAATTATGCAAGTTATTTACTTTTCTTATTCTTCTTTCTTTTTTTTACTGTTTTCCCTTTGACATGAAAGAGCCTATAACTTTTGATTAGTACACTAAAGCAAATTAAATCCACAGTTACTGGCAGGTTTTAAAGTCTCTTTAATTATTGCCCCTCCTGTAGTGAAGTAATTGATGAAAACAGTGCCCCTTTATATGCCAGCTGTGGTGCCCAGTACAATTGGGTAAAGGAACCCGTGATCTGCAGGGATGTAGTGCTGAACTGGAGCTGGTCAAAAGAGCTCTTTGCAGGGCTCAATTGCCAGGGTGGTGAGAAAGGACACTTAGGAGCAGGAAAAAAACTTGACCCCCTTGAGCCTTGCATAGCAAGTCCTGTGGCTTGGTTTATAGTGGTCCCTGGGCTAATGGAGGATCTCCTTTGAGTGTGAGGAAGGACACCCTGAGTAAGGAATAATCTTTGTAAATAGACTGTAACATCAGGGTAAAGTTGCTTTATTAAATGAAAGTGTTCTGCACTTGAATGTTCACTGAATGGAAAGTTATTAGAAGAAGGAGAGTGTTCTGCACCATGCGTTACTATCAGTGAGAAATATACGGTGAATTGTAGCAAAGTGCCTGTGACCAGGGCTTTTTTCAGCAGGAACATGGGGGAACGCAGTTCCAGCACCTCTAGCACTGAATGTATGTAATGGCAAATAATGCTGGACTGTGCTGGAGGGTCTATTGATGCTGGCTTCTGGGGATCTATTGTTGCTGGGGAAGGGGGATTCTCTTGATGAGGGAGGAGTCTGTTACTGCTGGATGCTGGGAGATCTATTGTTGCTGGCAGGGGTCTATTTTTACTCGAGTGGGTCTATTAATTCTGGGGGGTGGGGTGCTTTCGTTGCTGGCAGCAGATCTAATTGACTGTTTTTTATGTTATCTTTAGCAAATTCCATACAATTACCTAACACCGCAAAATGACACTTGGTTTTGTATTCACTTAAAGGGGTGGTATTTGTACAGCTGTGCTCAAAAGTTTGCATACCCTGGCAGAAATTGTGAAATTTTGGCATTGATATTGAAAATATGACTGATCATGCAAAAAATGCTCTTTTATTGGATGATGATCATATAAAGCCATTTATTACCAAATATTTTTTTGGCTCCTTAATAAATCACAATGATAACGGAAATCACCCAAATGGCCATGATCAAAAGTTTACATACCCTGGAATGTTTGGCCTTGGTACAGACACACAAGGTGACGCACATGGGTTAAAATGTCAATTAGAGGTTAATGTTCCACATCTGTGGCTTTTTAAATTGCAATTAGTGTCAGTGTATAAATAGTCAATGAGTTTGTTAGCTCTTACATGGAAGCACTGACTAGGCTAGATACTGAGCCATGGGGACCAGAAAAAAACTGTCAAAAGGGAGACCAAAGTAGTACTGATGGGCTTGTACACACAGGGCTTAAAAATAAATCTGTCTTCAACCCCAAAACTACCTCCTACCAATATATTGAAGTTTTTAAGAATATGGTTCAAAGGGATATACAGAATATCCCCTATAAAAATTCCAAGAGAAATTCTAAACGTACATGGGAAACGATTAATTTATTGGAAAAAAACAAGAACATAGTAATTAGACCCACCAACAAAGGGTGGGTGTCTAGTTATTATATATAAGGAGAATTATGAAAGGGAGATGCAACGAATAGTGCAGGACACCAGCACCTATAGAAAATTGGGAGGAGACCCCACCAAAAAATTGAAAGGAAAATTGGAAAAATGAGTTGAGAGAGGGATTTTGAATAAAAAAAGGCAAAATATTTAACATTAAAAGCCCCTAAGATACCGGTCATCTACCAGGTCCCAAGAATTCACAAAAATAAAACTAACCCCCCTGGAAGACCTATTATAAGTGGCATTACCTCACTGTATTCCAGGGAAGGAGAGTATTTAGACTATTTCTTACAGCCTATAGCTATGAAGGGGAAGGCATACCTTAAGGATAGCAGAGATCTTACCAATATGTTGAAAGGAATTGGCATCACTGATCAGACAATACTAGTAACGGTTGTTATCCCTATATACTAACATGAAGCGTCCTAAATGCATCTGAATGGGCATTACAAAAATATTCTGATTTAAAACTACCCCAGATCAAATTTATCCTAGAAGTCCTAGAGATGAACATGGTTAACAACTACTTTTGGTATGACGGGGAATTCTTCAACCAAATCAAAGGGGCGGCGAGATAAGCTCCAAGCATCGCCATTATTTTTCTTAATAAGTGGGAGGAAGAGGAGATCTTCACCTCACAATTGCACCAATTAGGAATGTATAAAGGATATATTGATGATATTTTTATGATTTGGGAAGGTAAGCAGCAACAATTATAGACCCTCTAGGAACATATGAACTCCAACCAGTATGGGATTATATTTACGAGTACAAATAATGAGCAGGTGATAGTTTTTGGATTTGGAATTTTTCAAAAATTAGATCTGGGCACTAAAATCCACTTCAAGGAAATTGACAGAAATGGGTACATTTCTGTCAGAAGTTGCCATCATCTATGGTGGGTGAGGGCCATTCCAAAAGGCCAATTTATGAGAATTAGACGCAATTGCGAAAACAAAGAGGTCTACATGATACAATCTAATAAGTTGTTCATTAGATTTCAGGAAAATGGATACAAAAAATTAAAATTAAAGAAGATGAGAAATTTGGTTATGAACATGGATCGGGATAAACTACTGGCACCTAAACCCAAAAAGGAAAATAATGTCGATACAGCGTTCATAACAGGTTATAATTTATAATACAAGGAGGTGGAAAAAAGTATTCTGAGACATAGGCCCATTTTGTTGAGAGACCAGACATTAAAACAGCTTCTCCCTAAAAGACCTCAGTTCATTTACAGGAGGGCCCCAGGTCTGAGGATTATTATTTGCAGGAATGTGGTGGACCCACCCAAGACACCCCCCATATTCTTGGATTCTACAGGCTTCTACAGAAAAAAACAATATTTTGTATCAATGGTAATGGAAAAAATGTATGATATTAGTAAATGTATTACTTGTGATTCTAGGTATGTCATGTATCTGTTAACATGTCCTTGTAATTTGCAGTATGTTGGAAGGGCCACTACAAAACTCTCTACCAGAATTGGTGAACACATCGCCAATATAAAAAATGGCTTTAGGCAACACAGTGTGTCCAATCATTTCAGACTGCAACACAACTGTGACCCCTGCTTACTTGAGTTTTGGGGAATAGATAGGGTTTCCAAACATTGGAGGGGTACGGATATTCCCAAATGGAAACCCAATGGATTTATGAATTACAAACTTTGAACCCTATGGGGTTTAACCTAGATATATATTTAAATTGCTTCTTAACAGACAATTAAGGACTTTTATGTCCACTATAGTGTAACACTGATTCCCTCCCTATGATCTTGGCTTTTGTGACACTCTTCTGTAGCCATTAACATAGGGCTGGTAAGGCCCTTGTAATTTATACTTTTACCTGCATTATTTTGGATGTATTAATTAGATTAGATATATGATCCCTTAACATATTAATTCTGTTAGGAGGAACACATATGATTCATATGGAAGTATTGGAGGGGTCTCTTTAGTTCCCCTGGTGATTGTGTACCCCCCTCCCCCCCACTGGTCTACTATTGAATCATTCTTCTGCAGTTTACCATGTTGGATATCTTCCACCTTATTTGTCATTGGCCTCCATTTGTGGATGGAAGGGGGGTACTACCACTGAACGGAGCTATAATTAATGTATTTTGTTTATTCACAAGTTTCGATAGTGTGAATTAAATGTATTCCTTAATTTTTGTGTGTTTATATTGTAACGGGGTTCGCTCAGCAGCGGGTGTGTGTGACCCCCTGGATGGGGGCACAACACAAAAACACAGGCACAGCACAACAACCGTGGAGGTGAAAAAACAAAAAGGTGCAGTTTATTAACAATATTTACAGGAAAGCATCAAACCAAAAAGAAACATCAAATCAAATCCTGGCCAACTTGGCTACTTACTGTACAAATGGCTTCCCTAGCTATCCACTAGGTACAGCCTGATGCTATACCTAGTCCCTGTTAGTTGGAGGCTAGCCCCACAGGCTTTTGTCTCACTGCACTCAGATAGTATGTTGCTCCCCACTCAGTTCTGGTTCCAGGATGGAGCAACTCCCTAAGCAGACTGGGAAGTTTTATAAAGGCCTTAATGAGCCCACTACCTTGAGCTGGTCTCTGTCAGGAATGGACTGGCCAGCAATGGTGGGACTCACCTGCCTTTTGATCTGCAGTACCAGGGCTGGCCAGCGGGTGCTCCCAGCAATCAGAGACTCAACTTTGCAGCCAGCTAACACCTGGAACTGATTATGCTGGGGTATTTAAGGGATGGACAGACCCGCAGACTCTGCCTTGGTGTTGTGTTTGTCCTGGGCCCTGTACCTGTCCTGCATCCTGTTTCTGTTCCTTTGCTGACCCTGCCTGATCTGAACCGCTGCTGACTTCTCCTGCTCTGATCCCGGCTCGCTCCTGACCATCCCTCTGCCTGACCCTCTGTACTACGCTGCTTGCTACCTGTTCTGATCCCTGGCTTGTGACCCTGACCATCCCTCTGCCTGACCCTCTGTACTACGCTGCTTGCTACCTGCTGAACCTGGCCTGTGACCCCGCCCATTCTCCGCTTGCTCCCCCTGTACCTACCTGCCCAATTGATATTGACCCGGCCTGCCTGACGACGCTTGCTTGTATGTACTGTTATCTGTGGGTGGTTGGTTTGGTTTGTTTGCACTGTATTATGTTTAGTATTGCACTGCGTTTATGTTTGTATTGTTAGTGTTAATAAATTATATTGTTTATCACATATCTGAAGTCTGCGTTTCCCTGCGTCAGTCACACACCTCTGGTCACACCTCGGAGCCCTGACAGTCTCATTACCTCAGTGCTGCAGGACTCAGCACTTCCCCCTAGTGGAACAAATCCACATAGAGTCTATACCTTGGACAAATGTATCATCCATCCAGGATGCAACCAGGTGATTTCACCTGCCTATTGTCACAATATGTATATATATATATATATATATATATATATATATTCATATATTAATTTTATATGTACCTTTTGTACATTTTTAATTTTATATTTTGAGTTGTACATACAGCAGTACCTGCAGCCAGTTAGATTTGTCACCCATAGTATACCACTGGCTCTTTTAGAAGTCGCCATAGTGATGTAGCTGCCCAATCAAAACTTTTTTGCCCTTATATATTACTCCCAGAGAAGGTAGTTTGTCACTTCCTGCCGCCAGGTGAAACGTGCGTAGGAGCGTGGACCGTCACTTCCAGGTCCCATCTTTCTCCTCCTTTGGGCCAGTTGATATATTGATTAGTTGTGTTATGTACCCATGCATATACATGTATCTTATATATATATTTTCCATTTGTACAGATGTTATGAATATTTGTCACACTTCAGTGCAATAATCTGAAGAGGCGGTTGTTACCATGAAACGCGTTATTGTCACTGACAACAAGTCAACAAATCATGATTTTCCAATCATTTTATCATATGTAGTTTGTTTGCATATTCTCTTTGACTAAAACTGATGTTATATTATACTATTATATGTGTATCGTTTTGATTTTTCATATGCTTATACTGGTAGGTCACCCTTGATTCCCCCTTTTTTTCTTGTTAATTGGAATTTGTGGTATTAAACCAAAGTGGAAGCAACTGGGAACAACAGTAACTCAGCCAAGAGATGGTAGACAAAGTAAAAATACAGAGCGGGGTCAGTGCATGCCGAAGTGCACAGTGCTCAGAAGTTGCCAACTGTCTGCTGAGTCAATAGCTAAAGACCTCCAGAATAAAACCTGCTGCTGATCACTTCTTCATTATACTACTGTTTGGAGTGAAATTCGGTCTCATCTCCAGTGTTAATTCTGTCACAGATCTGCACAAAACTGTGTTATTTGGATGCCCAGTACTGCTGCTTCCAGGGGCGCAAAATACATAAATTGCATAGACTTGATTTCTGTCAAACCTTGCTGCTAATTTGCTTTGTACGTGTACCTTATTGAGCATACTAGATGTGTTACTTTATTTACATATAGTATATTTACAGAATATTAACAAATCCACTGGTAGTGATAGATTGTTGTAATATCTAGTACAAAGTAATGCATATCTATTAAAAACATTTGTCAGTTTACAAGAGATATGCACTAATCAGAGCTTTAGGGTTGGTTAGGCTGAAAAAAGAACCTATGAAGTTCTACCCTCCTTTCATCTTAAAAAATATATATATTTTCCTTTTCAAGCTCATAAAACAATCCACATACAACACATTCCAATTTGCTTTGAAACAGGAAAATGGCATTATGATCTGAACTCTACTCTGGATCACTAAAAATTCACGAGAATATATATATATATATATATATATATATATATATATATATATATATATATATATTACAAGCAGTACCCTTCCTTGTCACCATTTTGTTTGTTTTTTTGCAAAATGAGCTGATGTAGTTATAACTCAGCATCTTTGTCACTAAGTGATATCATAAACCAAGGTGCCTAGAGAATTAGGCAACATCGAACTAGTGCCTGTTTCTATGAAAATACATTTTATGGCAGTTACATTAAAGGGGCATTTTGGAGTTGGAAATCAAGTGTATTTTCTTTAGATATAATGCATGATCCTTCCTTTTATATGCTTACCATAAATCAAATCCATTATGCAGTGTTACCTATAAGGCTTAAAAGGAAAAAAAAAGCTGGCCTTTCAGTAACTTCATATGTCTTCATGAATTTCTGTTGACATGCCAAAGTATAGAGAAACAGTATGATTTTTAAAAAAATATCCATGTTTTATCATTAAAACCTGACCTCTATTCATGACAAAATTTCTTAAGATGAAATGATTGCATTAGTCTGTTGCAGGCAAGAGGAGACATTTCTTCAGTCTCTGATCAGACTGCAACATTTGTAGCACGTCATTTCACAGAATAAGTAGTACGTAAGTAGAATGATCAGATGAGTAGTTAGGGCTCATGTAGGCCACATTCACACACCAGAAGGGTGATTAGCTGCAAGAGATAGCTCAGCTGAAAGCAATGGGGGGGGGGGGGAGGGTTTGCTAAGCAAAGCCATTTTTATGTAATTGCTCATGCAGCGATCACATGCACGTGATCAGCCCTGGAAGCAAACTGATACTCACAGGTTATCACTGCATGAATGATGACATGCAGGCGTCTCGGATTACCTCTGGAAGACAGCAGACTCCTATTCTCCCATTGCTGTCAATGGAGCTGCCAATCACTGGGAATCCTGCTGCGGTTCTCACATGAAATCAGTGTCAGGCCCATTCACGAGTGTGCAACTGGGGGGGGGGGGGGGGCGGGGGCAAGGTGGTAAAAGCAATTGTGCATTTTTTTACTTCACCCCCAACTGCCCATCTTCAACTACAATGGCAGCTGGATGGGGTGGTACACATGCCACATCCACGAAACTTCGTGACCAGGTCAAAAATTGATCTCTCATCACACTCTGTGGGCAGTATTGCTGCCAAACCAAACCCATTTAAGGGGTTTCATGAGTCAGATGTTTTAAAACAGAATAGACTGTAATCATGAATACAACAAATAACTGCATAGACACTAGCATTTACATAATTGGGTCATCTTTGAGCCAGCATCTCAGTCTAGTAGCAAGTAGATGCTAACCCTGATTGATGTTTAAAAAATGTTGGACTTGAGGGGAAAGGCATATGAAGGCAATGTCAAGAGGTATACTGTGACTTCTCTGAGAGAAAATAATACATACTTGTATTTGTGTTATGCATTTTTTAATATGCTTGCAATTATAGAGAGAAAGAAATTGTGATGCTAGGATCATTTTAAATAACTCATATACAGTATTTCTGCTTTCGGTTCAACAACACTGAAAGTTCCTCTATATTAGAACCACTGTGTTAAATCACCTGCTTTTTCCTTTGTAGAATGTTGGTTTGGACAAAAGGGAATCTGCAAAGGAAGAAAAGCCTGATCTGTACACTTTGTGTCACAGTTGCCCCCAAATTACATTTTCACCTTGGGAATAAGTGAAAAATGAGTTTTGCATTAGTCTTCTTTTACTTTCTCAGAAAGAGACAGAACATGGCCAAGGGTCTAAATGTGAATATTACAATACATGATTGACGTGACACTATGGAATTGGGTGCTTTAATATGGAGACCAATTATACCATTGAACTGTAGTGTAGAGAAAGCAGGTGACAGTAAAATGACCCAACAATTCGGAGGCGATGAAAGATTCGTTTTACCAAAACCTTAAATGAATCAAACACAACTGCCATTTATTAGAGTAGAAAACTTTGTGAGGTCTTATCAACAATGACACGCAGGTAATGTATTGGAACTACTACACATTAAAATTACACTCACGAGCACAGCTCATTGTATTGACCGAGCACAGTGTGAAAAGAGCCAATGAATACAGGAAAGGCTGCTCTCTAAAGATTAACAGCACACTGTCTGAAGATTAAACCCTTGCTGTGAACTTCTGATGATCAGAACAGAAACACCTGGACATCAACCGCTAAGATTGTTTGAACAGGTTCAGACATGTTGTACGTCCCCTGATTATAGATTACCGATACAATGAATGATACTGTGTCAAAGACATCTGCTTTTAACCTTCACATTGCCCTTGTGAAGTCAAGTGGATGTCACACTTATACTCATTGCTCAAATGAACAGATCAAGAAACTATACAGGATAAAAACATTACAAATGTGACATTTTGCACTTTAATGCAGGGACATCTCGTGTCTGCATTTTCACTCTAAAAGTCAGAAGTCTTTATCTTCTGATTGGCCTTTAATTTGAGCTTACTAAAATATAGCACAGTGGCTTAAAGTGGTTGTAAACCACAGACATGAAAAATGAACAAAGCACACGATAGCATCAAGGATGGCACCCAAGGGGAGCCCTGGGAGACCCACCTCCCAAACAATAAAGTTGGCCAGCAGCTGCATACAGAAGAAGCAGCGCAGCTGGTGCCTGCCACCCTCTATTCCCACTGGTGTAGGTTCCTGCGTTGCTGTCTCCACGCTGAAGATATGTTGAGTTGGATTCCCCAGGCTGCTTGTTCTCAGTTTGAAAGGGTAATTATATTCAGTATTTTTCCTCCTCTGTGGTACAGCACTTTTGCCTAAGCTGGCTTATGGCCAGGCTTTTACTATCGGTGTACCTGCCCACCCTCCGAATATTTCTCTCCCTCAGCATCCATGTGCCTGGCTCAGCTTGGAGGGGATATAGCCAGAGAAATTTAACTTCAACTGGCATTAATTAGTTGATCAGAGGTGTGAAGGTGCAGGAATGGAGGTGATCTGAGCTGTGAAAGTGCAGGAGTGAGGCAGCACGATGGCTAAATGGCTAGCACTTCTGCCTGGCAGCACTAGGGTCATTAGTCAAATCCCAACCACAGCACCACCTTCCTGGAGTTTGCATGTTCTCCCTGTGCCTGCATGGGTTTCTTCTAGGTACTCTAGTTTCCTCTCAAACTCCCTGGGATCCTGTCTAAATTGGCCCTATGAATGTACGTTAGGGACCTTAGATTGTACGCTCCTTGAGGGTTAGGGACTGATGTGAATGTACAACATATATATATGTACCTATAATTAATAAATAAATAAATATGGGATGAGCTGAAGTGTGAAAGTGCAGTAATTGGGATGATATGAGCTGTAAGGGTATTTGGGTGATCTGAGGTGGGAAAATGCAGGAATCAAGACTAATCCAAGGCCTGAAGGAACAAGAATTGGGGCTGATCTTGGTTGTGCAGGAATTGGAGCTGATCTGAGGTGTGAAGGTGCAGGAATTGGGGTGAGCTGAAGGGTGAAGGTGCAGGAAATTGGGTGATATGAGCTGTAAGGGTGCAGAAATTGGAGATGATCAGAAGTGTAAAGATGCACGTATTTGCGTGATCTGAGGTGTGAAATTGCTGGAATTGGGGTCTGAAGGAACATGAATTGGGGCTGACCTGAGGTGTGAAGGTGCAGAAATTGGGACTGACCTGAGGTGTGAAGGTGCAGAAATTGAGACTAACCTGAGGTGTGAAGGGGCAGAAATTGGGACTGACCTAAGGTGCAAAAATTGGGACTGGCCTGAGGTGTGAAGGGGCAGAAATTGGAACTGTGATGGAACATCTGCCCCCCCAGTTGGGTGATTCCATCAGAGAAATTCCTTGCCACTAGGACAAAGGAACAAGGCATTATAGCCAGGTATTGAACCCAAGACTAAACAAGACTAGCTTAGATGCCAAATAGGAACTCTTTATTGAACATAAAACACAGGTTTTTATACAATCCAGAAATAAAGCCCATCCCCTCATGAACAATAACATATTACACTTTGGGATAAACATCCCACACTGATTAGGTAAGAGCTTGATCAAATTATCCTAAACAGTGTAAACTGTAAACAGTACAGCTAACAGTGATCTAATTAACAGTAGGCTAATCAACAGCCAGCCACCCAGATATGATTTGATAAATCAGGGAGCCCACCGCAGACAGCCCAGCAACAAACCCACCCCTGAATACACAAAGTCCATTACACATGCTGTCTTTCAGGTGTTTGCTTTCACTTGTATAATCTGTCCATCATAAGACAAAACTCATGCAATATTCCAACAGTCTAAGCAGTGGAATTAATTTATCTTCATATATTTCTTGAGAGAGATTGTAGATAACTATTTCTGTCCCAAATAGAGGAGCTTCTCCAACCCAGTCCTCATGAGGGCCACCATATTTCCTCTGACCATTAACCTGTAGACGATTAATATATCTTTCCATCCACGCCAGAGGGGAAGATTTATTGTCTTTATGCAGAGAATTAATCTAAGACTTGCTTTCAGCGTTCATCACATTCTTGTCCATAATTACAGAATGATCTGCTCTCTCCATGGGCCATAACCAGTGGGCAGAAAGCTAGCCCCTATTCCCCTCCAAAAGACCTTTTCCTGGTTGGGTCTGTTACAGAGACTGACCTGAAGTATGAAGGTGCAGGAATTGGGGCTGACCTGAGGCCTGAAGGCACAAGAATTGTCGCTGGGGACTGGGGTGGGAAGTTGCAGTAATTGGGGTGAGCTGAGGTGTGAAGGTGCAGAAATTGGGGCTGATCTGAGGCCTGGAGATGCAAGAATTGGGACTGATCTGAGGTGTGAAGGTGCAGGATTTGGGGCTGATCTGGTTTGTGAAAGTACAGGAATTGGGGTGATCTGACAGATGAAGGTGTTGGTGTAAGCTGAGATGTGAAGGTGCAGGAATTGGGGTGAACTGAGGCATGAAGGTGTAGGAATTTGAGCTGATCTGAGGACTGGTGATGAAGGAATTGAAGCTGATCTGATGTCTGAAGGTGCAGGAATTGGAGCTGATCTGAGCTCTGAAGGTACAGGAATTGGGGTGACCTGAGGTGTGAAAGTGCAAATATTGGAGCTAATCTGAAGTGTAGAGGTGACAGAATTAGGGCTGATCTGAGGCCTGAGGAAATAGGAATTGCCCCTGTCTGGGGTGTGAAAGTGCAGAAACTGGAGCTGATCTGAGACCTGAAGAAACATGAATTGGGCCTTATGTGGGTTGCAAAAGTGCAGGATTTGGTGTGATCTGAGGGGTAAAGGTGCAGGAATTGGTGTGATCTGAAGTGTAAAGGTTCAGGAATTGGGTTGATCTAAGGTGTAAAGGTGCAGGAATGAGGGCTGATTTAGGGTCTGAAGGTGCAGAGATTGGGTTTGATCTTAGAGAACTTTATTAGGGTGACCACTATCACCTTACACTTCATTTGCAACTGTATATTTTGCAGAAGTCCTCGGTTGACATATTCATTTCAATCTTACCATACTTACCTCACAGCACATATGTTCTTGAAAAGGGGTAAGCTACCATTTACCATCCTTGAAAGCTCAATGTTTTCTTACTATTATTCAAATATTTTACAGCATTTATTATATAAACAAAATGTGGTTGATAATACTCGTGAGCCAAAATGTGATACTCCCCTTAACGTGATAAGTAAATAACTATAATCATAAATAGTTAATGGTGCATCAACACTTTACACAATACTCATAATCTGTGCCAAAACATGAACATAAAACATGGTATGTATCTACATATACATATACGTGCCGCGCTCCATAATAAAGTGAACAACTCATATACTAGTGATAATTCAAGTAATAACGTGAACAAACTAAATGTGCTTCAAGCAAGTGCAACATATAGTGCATATCAAAATAATGTTCATCCAATCTATGAACCGGTAATATAAACAGTCCTCTTTATACTTCTATAATATTCCAGTGACAAGTGAGGTGTATTGTGCCACACTCCCGTGCTCTGTGGATAGGTGTGCACTCACCTCCTTGTTAGCCAGACACGCTGGCTAAACACACTTTTTTGTCCTCACAGGACAAGGTGGGAATCTTTACTTTATCTGCATGTTTCCATCCATATCATGGGTTGCCTTATTTCTGCCACCAGAGGTCTCCCTCCTTCCACACTTTAACCTCAATAGGTTTCTTTAGGGGTGATTAAGATGATCTTTCCTCCTCTCAGTGAATCATGTAAAACAAGAGCCACAAATGGTGCCTTATCTTTTGTGAGGCTTAAGCCTATTTATTGGTAAAAAACGCCACTCACATAATTTCCAGCAATCCTGTATTCAGCTGGCATGTATTCAGATCCTGTTTGTAAGCGCCGCTCGTCCACCTCGGCGTCGTGACGTCAGAGCCCCTCCCCTACGCGTTACGCCACAGGGTCACGTGGCTTCATCAGGGGGAATGTGATCACACACGTTATTACTTGAATTATCACTAGTATATGAGTTGTTCACTTTATTATGGAGCGCGGCACGTATATGTAGATACATACCATGTTTTATATTTATTATATAAAAATTCCCTTTTCGTGATTGAGTATGTAAAGTTGACATTTTTTATATAACTAAGGCTACGTTCACACTAGCTGTGTCAGCAAGCGTCAGACAGGCGTTTGGGAAGCGTTTTTACGCTTCTCAAATGCCTATGAAAATTCTGCACATGGCAGCACACAGTGCTGTTCACACGGAAGTGTTAACGTCATGGCAAAACTGACGCCTTGTGTCCAGCCAGGAGGAGTTGAAGCCTCTTATTCAGGTCTATGGTGCCTCTCCGTAAATGCCTAGCAGGATTTGCGGTGCAGTTGCTAGACGGTTGCGGAGCGTTAATACCATTTAATTTCATTATAGGAGTTTGTGGTGTGCTTTAGCAAATGCCTATCAAAACCGTGCATAGGGCGTTTTGGGAGTGTTTGGGGAGCGTTAAAAAAGGCTTCTCAAATGCCTGTCTAATGCCTGTCAAACGCTATAGGGGCGTTTGGCAAGAGTTAGAAATAAAGTCAAGTATGAACGAGCCCTGACACTCTCAATTTCAGCACACCCTGCTCAAAAGGTCTCCCATCCCTGCTCTTTAGTGTGCACATGTCTCATTTAAGAGCACTACGTGTCAATTCTGTCTGGAGGAAGAATGACATCCTCAGCTCTGTTCCTGTGAGCTGTGTGGAGGAAGGTGTGTCTCTTCCCTCCAATCAGCTCTCAGAGCTCTCCTCACTGAGCTCTGCAGAGTGTAACTTCAGCTCTCTGTCCACTTTTTTCTGAACTCTCTGACAAGCTTTGAAATTCAGCACTTTGAACAGATGTAGAGAAGGGAAGACTGCAGATAGACAGGTACCACTGTAGGAGGATTTGTTTCATCTCTGTATATCACCTGAGGCCAGCCACTTCACTGGGTATATGTGAGGGTTGACAACCACTTTATTGGTTAGTAGTTCTGTTTTGCAGCCCTTGAGTTATTGGTTTGAATCCCAAACATGACACATGTACATAGTGTTTATGTTCTCTCCGTGCTTGAGTGGGTTTCCCACCAGTACTCCACTTTCCTCCCACAATTCAAAGACATGCTGGTAGGTTAAAAGGCTCTTGACTAAACTGACCCATATATGTATGCAAAGGAGATAGCAACCTTAGATTGTCAGCTCCTTGAGGGCAGAGACTGATGTGAATGTACAATATTTAATGTGCTGTGTAAATTGTTGGTGCTTTATGAATACCTGTAATAAATAAATATGGGACAGTGAGTGTGTTTACTCCAGCAGCACCCCCTCTCTGAGCTCACTGTAGCCTCAACCACTACACTCATTGGAGTATGGGATAGCAGTTGCAAAGCACAGAATCATATGCTAAAGGGAAGCAGTACCCCCAAGCAGCACAGTAAAAAGCCTGATGAATCTGGATGAGATATTCATATAAACAGATTAACCCATTTATGACTGCCTTGTGCATATATGCAGAGGGTGGGCCCCAACAACCAGCCGCTGCATGTATGAGTTTCTGTTAAGTTCTGGGGCATGCTTAATCCTTGTCCCCACAACTGTGAACTTTGTTCATTATTATCATTATCAATTTAAATTATACTGCTTTCATTTCACTTGTTAAAGAATTCCTTTGCCAAGGCAACCACTGTAATATACTGCATACCCTATAACCTATCACACTGAATAGGCTACAGCTGACAAAGGAAAGTTTTACATATTGGAAATGAAGAAAGAAATAAAAAAATATGATCACAACAAACAGCAATGTGTCAGCTCAATTTTCATATAAAAGCTAAAATCCAGACAAACAGCTTAACGTCTAAGTGAACCTTTACCTTGTAAAACAACCCATTGAGTTTAAAATAAAAATGCATGGCCAAATTGTTTACATGTCTGTGTGTGTGTATATATATATATATATATATATACAGTGAAGGAAATAATTATTTGATCACCTGCTGATTTTGAATGTTTGTCCACTCATAGACATGATCAGTCTAAAAATCGAATGATAGATGTATTGTAACACTGAGAGACGGAATAGCAAAAAAAATTCAAAAGAAATGCATATCTAACAAATTATGCACTGATTTGCATGTTCATGAGGGAGATAAGTATTTGATCCCCTATCCTTCAGCAGGATTTCTGGCTACCAGTCTCTTAAAGGGAGTGCTGCTAATCTCATTTTGTTACCTGTATAAAAGACACCTGTCCACAGAAGCAATCAATCAATCAATCAATCAATCCAATCAATCAATCAATCAATCAATCAATCAGATTTAAAACTCTCCACCATGGCAATGATCATGAGAACAGTGAGGAATCATCCCAGAACTACACATGAGGATCTTGTCAATCATCTCCAGGCAGCTGGGACCACAGTCACCAAGAAAACAATTTGTAACACACAACACCGACAAGGATTGAAATCCTGCAGTGCCCGCAAGGTCCCTCTGCTCAAGAAAGCACATGTCCAGGCCCGTCTGAAGCTTGCCACTAAACATCTGAATGATGCAGAGGAGGACTGATTGAAAGTGTTGTGGTCAGATGAGACCAAAATCGAGCTCTTTGGCATCAACTCAACTCGCTGTGTTTGGAGGAGGAAGAATGCTGCCTATGATCCCAAGAACACCATCCCAACTGTCAAACATGGTGGTGGAAACATTCTGCTTTGGGTTGTTTTTCTGCTAAGGGGACAGGACAACTGCACCGCATAAAAAGGGACGATGGACGAGGCAATGTACCATTAAATCTTGGGTGAGAACCTTCTTCCCTCAGCCAGGACATTGAAAATGAGTGCAGGATGGGTGTTCCAGCATGACAATGACCCAAACACACGGCCAAGGCAACAAAGGAGTGTCTCAAAAAGAAGCACATTAAGGTCCTGGAGTGGCCTAGCCGGTCTCTAGACCTTAATCTGATTGAAAATCTGTGGAGGGAGCTGAAAGTTCGAGTTGCCAAACGTCAGCCACCAAACCTTAATGACTTGGAGAGGATCTGCCAAGAGGAGTGAGCCACAATCCCTAGTATGTTCGAAAGAGGAAAGCTGGGGGACTGGCAAGATTACCAGGTATTTCAAACAAATTAAGCAATGCAGAGAAAGCAGGATACTTTGTAATACAAGCACATGGTACAGCAGACACATATATGGAATGTTGGGGTAACAAAACATCCCTAGATTAAGTATATGCTCTATATCAGAACTGTTTTACTTGCCAAAGTAGTTGTAATTCTGTCCATCCAATCCTGGGTTTTGCAAAGCTTTGCCACAAAAAACAGTCCTGCTTTTTTGTTCTGCTATTAAAGGCTAAGTTCACCTTTGTGAAGAAAAGTAATAAATGCACCCTTTTTTTGCAGGAAAAAATGTACAATAATTATTTTTTTCACAGGAGCCTGCAGAGCATTTCTTTCATGATCAGTGGATCACGGGTGCATTGTAAGGCCCCTACAACTTTCTGCCCATACCTCTGTACAAGCTGTCAGTTTGAAAGCTGCAGGGCTTGTGAATGACTACAAGGGAGCTCATCAGTGCCCTCTCAGTTCAATGAGAACGACAAGCCATTTGGTGGCAGATGGGACTTGTAGCTTTCTTATTCACAGGTCGCTGTGAATTAATGACTCAGCTGTCCATGTGGCACCCCTCACAGCCACTCCAATTCTGAAATGAAAAACTCTAACCCCACATCACAGGTAGGGGGTTCTGGTGGTGGGAGCTGAGTGAATAGTAGTATGTTAAATGTGACACTCAAAATACGGGTGTAACATGCAATGTGCACCTAAAGGTGAACTTATCCTTTAAGTAAAATTTACAGGTTTCATCCCACCCCTAAAACAATTGAGTACTGTCCATGATACGTTTTTTATTTGCACTAACATACAATTTTGAGGACAAGCTTTCGGGGTCCAAACAGTACTATTACAAATCACAAAAATTAAGCAGAATCCCACCCCTAGAACACTGAACAGTGAACCAAGAAGAAGCAAACTGCTGAACTCACCTCTTTTTCACTTTCTTCTCTCCTCCTATCAGCATGTCCCTTGTTAGAACATGAACACTGCAGTACAACTGATTGGCTCCATGTGTGTCTTCTACCTTGTTGTCTAAACTCTGCTGTATAGGGTTTGCAAGTGAAATACCAGGTCAAATTGAGGTACTCACACTACACCGAATTCAGAGCTGCATTATTATATACACAGTATCAGCTATAAGGAGGCTGAGTGGTTGCTGTAAATAATACCTCCACACCAGTTTTGTTGGTGAGCTCCATAGATATCACATAAGTAGTAAACAGCAATGTTCCCCATTAAATTATACAAGTGATTTTTAATCTCAAACAGTCTTCTCAGAGTGATAACGTTCTTTGCATTGCACTCATTTTAAAGAGATGCTTCACAAGAGATTTGCAGTCATGCGACTGAGCGATCCATCTCCCACAATCACAATTTAATTGCATATCAGAAAGCTTTAGTGTTTAATCTACTCTCCTGCACAAACTGTAATGGAGAAGGAGATTAATCACTCAGCAATTACTCATTTATGATTTTTTTCCCATGGTAACCCTACCCCTAATGTGCCTAATCTGTTACCAATCACTCAAGTAGAGTATGTTGTGCAGCAGAATCAAATGATTTTCCCCCGGTTTCTCAGAAAAAAAATTGCCCATGTAGCCCTAGCATCACCCAAAGTAATCTACTGGTATGGATTAAGTCACATTATGATATTTTATACTCAGAATTTGCACATGCTAGTAAGCATGGTGATCTGTCTGCATTACTGCAATCCATTCTGTTTCCTACACTTTTATGTTAGCTCTACAGTAATGTATTCCTAAAGATGATCAGGTTTTATCATACTAACAGGTTAAAAGGTAGAAATCAGTTTCTCATCAATTAGGGCACTGTGTATGATAATCTACTCTGTTGAGCGCGCTCAAGATGGCTGCATTACCATCTGCCGATAAAGGACTTTGAGTCCCCAGGGAGAAAATATAGAAATACAAATTATTTTAAAAAATCAGATTCATTATGAACCAAGGAAAGCATTTCAATATGGTAAATAGGCAGTCATTGTCCATTCTAGACCATAGTTGCTTGGTCCTGTTAAAGTTGTATGTTTTCCCCAATGCTTGATATGAGCACTGATCTCTTAATATCCAGTGATAGACATCAACATTGATTATCCCATCTATGGGACTCTGAAATGCATTGAAGAATATACTCTGCTAGGGGCTTTAGGAGTACTGGGCTGAGCATTATTGACACTCATCTACTCTTTATATGTGGCTTTAACTTTGAGGGAATTATTTAATGGTCACCTGGTCTCTTGTCACCTCCTGTACATGCTGTGTAATTCTCTTTACACACACACTTAAAGGAAAGAATGTCTATTTTCTCCTTCATGACACTGTAAGAAAGGGGAAATGTTTTATTTTCTAGGGTACAAACTTGTATGGAAAACAAATCTATGGGGCAATATACAGTGAATATATACAGTTGTGTTCAAAATAATAGCAGTCAGACATCACTAACCTGATCAATCACTGTTTTTGGTCGAAATGATATTTCTACATGGCAAATAATTCACTAGCAGGTGTAGTAGAGTAATAGAAATCCAACAGACCCAACAGTCATGACATGCATGCTGCTGATTCTGTGTAATTGAATCACTAATTGAAAGGGGCATGTTCAAAATAATATCAGTGTGGTGTTCTATTAGTGAGGTCATTCATTCTTTGAAAAACAGGTGGCAATTATTGCCCTTATTGAAGGAAGGAAGGCAACAAATGTTGTACATGCTGCTTACAGTGCATTTCTCTCTGAAATTCTGAGGAAAATGGGTTGTTCCAGACATTGTCAAGAAGAACAGCGTGCCTTGATTAAAAAGTTGATTGGAGAGGGGAGAACCTATAAAGAAGTACAGAAAATTATAGGCTGCTCAGCTAAAATGATTGCAAATGCTTTAAAATGGCAACCAAAACCTGAAAGACATGGAAGAAAGCGAAAAACTACCATTCGAATGGATAGAAGAATAGCCAAAATGGCAAGGACTCAGCCAACAATCAGCTCCAGGAAGATCAAAGAAGGTCTAAAGTTACCTGTGAGTACTGTTACAATTAGAAGACGCCTATGTGAAGCCAAGCTATCTGCAAGAAGCCCCCGCAAAGTCCCACTGTTGAAAAAAAGACATGTTCTGAAGAGGTTACAATTTGCCAAAGAGCACATTGACTGGCCTAAAGAGAAATGGCACAACATTTTGTGGACTGATGAAAGTAAGATTGTTCTTCGGAAAGAGCCGAAGACGTCGGCTCGGTCATGTGGCCAAAGACAGTTTGTCAGACGACCCCCAAACACTGAATTCAAGCCACAGTACACTGTGAAGACAGTGAAGCATGGTTGCGCAAGCATCATGATATGGGGATGTTTCTCATACTACGGTGTTGGGCCTATTTATCGCATACCAGGGATCATGGATCAGTTTGAATACATCAAAATACTTGAAGAGGTCATGCTGCCTTATGCTGAAGAGGAAATGCCCTTGAAATGGGTGTTCCAACAAGACAACGACCCCAAACACACCAGTAAACATGCAACATCTTGGTTCCAGACCAACACGATTGACCAATCCCCGGATCTTAATCCAATAGAAAACTTGTGGGGTGACATCAAAAATGCAGTTTCTGAGGCAAAACCAAGAAATAGAGAAGAACTGTGGAATGCAGTCCAATCATCCTGGGCTGGAATACCTGTTCACAACTGCCAGAAGTTGCTTGACTCCATGCAACACAGATGTACAGCAGTTCTCAGAAAAAGGGCTTATACAACTAAATATTAAGTGATTCAAAGGAAAGCAAAATCTTCAAACATTTTTCAGTTTATATAGTGAATGTTTGAGTTTGTAAAGAAGAATACAAACACTGCTATTTTTTTGAACAGTCTAATTTTCACTTTTCTTCAATTTTTTTAGAGCAACAACACAAATTTTATATATTTTTCTTCATGTTTGATTTGGAATAGAATGTGTAGTGTTCCCAATGCATTTGTGTGTATGGAAATAAAAGCTATTAGAAGGATTTTGAGCTTTATTCACTTTTTTCAACACACTGCTATTATTTTGAACACAACTGTATATATATATATAAATATATATATATATATATATATATATATACAGTATAAGGATATATATATATATAAAATCGTAAGTTAAGCCTTCCTTTGGGCTGTGCCTTGCAACACATTCATTCATTCATTTTGTAAACTTTGAGATCAGGACTCTTCTTCTGTTTTCAATGTTATGCATTATCTTTCTACTTGCATTTTTAGATCCCCATTGGATCAACCTCAGTTTAATTAAATCATTCATGTTAATAAACACCTTGAAAAACAGTTATTTAAATTGGATTAGTAGGATTGCTTTGGAAATTACTCTTGAGTGGAATACATCTGCAAAGCAGGTATTTATATTTTTAGTGTCCTTATATTGATGATCCGCTTATTGTTCTAACTATGCAAAGCTGCAAAATTTGTTGGATAATTTAAACTGTAGATATTCAAGACACATTTGTGATTATAGAGATAGCTATTGTACTGTACACATTTAACTGTCTTTCCACAGTTTAACACTGAGGACACAACTTTACAGCCTCTCACATCTGAAATGGTTCACAAAATAATAGTGGATAACTAGCATGCTAACATAAAATATATACAGTAGGGAGATTTCAATATGCATATTTGATGAATATGGAAATAGTTTTTTTATGTGGGGTAACATCTGGTTTTAGTCAGCATTCACACTTGTTAATGGAGCAATTTGTAGTAGCTGCAGGAGACTCAGTGAGGTTACCTATGAGTTGCTGCAGGTGCAGGGCGGACTGACCATTCGGGCCCTCGGGCACTGCCCGAGGGCCTGGGGTCACTAGAGGGCCCCATGAGAGGCTCAGTCCGTCCTCTGGATATGCCACTGCTGAAAGGAGGAAAAAAGGAAGTGTTGCAACGGGGCAGCGCTGCAGCAGGCACTTCAGACACCTCTCCTTGGAGTTCCCTTAGAGGGTTGGGTCCCACATCCCTGCCACAGGACGGGCGGCCAGAGAAGAGAGCGGAATCATTGTTGTGCTGACCTGCCCTGTATCCTGCAGCAGGTTAGTGTGTAATCCCCGCCCCCGGTGACACTGACAGCACTGAAGCTTAACCGCCTCCCGCCCGCCATATAAGGAAATGACAGGCGGGTGGCGGTTCTCTTGTTCTGGGAAGACATCATATGATGTCCTCCCACTCCAGCGGTGGTGCACTGTGTCCCTGGGACACAGCAGATCACTGATCAGCGGAAAGAGCCGAAGACGTCGGCTCGGTCATGTGATCAGCTGTGTCCAATCACAGCTGATCGCATGTAAATAAGGAAATGCGGGTTATCGGCATTTCTCTCCTCACCAGCTGTCACGCTGACAGCTGGTGAGAGGAGAGCTGGTAATCGGCATTACTCAGAGGGGACATCTACACTGATCATCAGGGCACTGATCACTCTCTTTGAAAATCCCATCCACGGCATTCCATTTCTTAAACAAACCGCAGTACCCAAAAAAAGGGATCTCAACATTCTATAACCAACTCTCGATTCCCTCTTCAAACTTTCTCTCTCTCCAACTGGGAGAAACTCCTTTCTCAACCAATCCTACCACACATATGGGAGAAGACCTTCAGCATTACCCATACAGCATCCCGTTGCAGCTCCCATTGGGAGTCTTACATGAAAATCCTACACCAATGGTACCTAACACCAACCAAACTTTCACTGTATTACCGTCAACGCCCATCCGCATGTTGCGGAGAAACAGGATCACTTCTTCACATACTTTGGGCATGTAAATCCCTCCGATCCTACTGGAACAGTGTTTTCCAACTTCTCAAAACAATAACTGATACACCAATCCCACCAAACCCAGCTCTGGCACTCCTCCACATAGGGATTGACAAACTCCCCAGAGACTCTTGTACAATCATTATCCATGTCCTATCAGCTGCTAAGACTAATCATACTAAGCTATGGAACTCTGCTAAATCTCCATCCCTCTCCACACTTATATCAGATCTAAACATACAATGCGACATGGAAAGGAGAACGGCTCCCACCATCACATCGTACCAAAAATTCAAATTCCAATGGTCTCGATGGCTACAGAACCCAAACTGTACAGTAAAAGACTGACATGATTCCTCTGCAATCCCTAGACCCTTCACCCAAGACTGGTGCATATTTTCCCCTTATCCCCCTACCCACCCTCCCTCCCCCCCCCCCCCATCCTTCCACACGTCCCGCTCCCTCTCTACGTAACAACACCACCACCTCCATACGGTTCACACCTAAACGAGTATACCTCTCAGGTCAATGCAACTTAGATATTTATTATCCTCAGCCAAATGGTGAGGAATGCACATCACACTAATGCTTTGTTCTATTTGACTATGAACTGTATTTTTTTTTTTGCTTCACAATATTTTTATACCCTGTTGTTATACTAAAAAACCTCAATAAAAAATATTGAAAATAAAGTGCTTTGTTAGATTTTTGTTATAAAATTGTTTACAAAAATTAGATATGTATATATATATATAAATAATTATCTTTAATTATTTAATAGTTATTTTTTTTTGCTTTTTTAGACTAGAATTTAGCTTTATAAAGGAAATTTTCTTCCCCACTCAACCCCACCATTATGTAAAATAAATCCAGTTCTAAAAGCTCTTTTATACTATACAGTTTTCAGCCTATATTAACATGTCCTTTTATTTCAAAGAAATTCAAATGTGTCATTTTAAATTTAATGACTGGCTTTTTGCATAAAAAGTAAGGGAAACCCCAACCAGAGCCCATAAAGGTAAATTTATGTGATTGCTTTTATCATTCTACACTACAAAACAGAAAATGCAGTTGATGGGTTTGCATTACATAAACTCCCCGCCTTTTAATTGTTTCTGTACATATTATTTATTTATAGTAATGTCACAGGGCACCCGGTATTGTTGATTTCTATGCTTATTTTAGTTTGTATTCCCTCCTGAAGTTTAGTCTGCAGTATATAGCTCATATATGTGTGTGTAGTTTTATGATAGTGCCTGTGTGCTGCAATCACCCAGAGTAATGAAATTCTTGTCTACAATGCCTGGAATAAGACTCAGGTGCTTGCAATGGCCTCTGAGTTGTGTTTCCAATACTGTGCAGAAATATTAGCCCTATAAATTCCACTGTGTGTACTTAAAGACAGACAATTATTAACCCCAGAGATTATTAATAAATCAGTTACAGAAACCTAAGCAAACATCATTTCCATTTATGCCTCCAAAATAAATGTGTAAAGATGCTAATGCCAAAAGGCGATTTGTAGCTCTTTCACAAATATATTCCAAGATTTGAAGAGTTCATGCTTTAATTTACAACTGGACTAGATCTGAACATATACAGTGATTATTGTTTGTTAGAACTCCAGGACACAGTACATGCTGCCCAGTTATTTATTTACATAAAACAGACAATTGTATCAATGTTTTTTGCCCAGTTGAATGTAGGATCTTTTTTGGCACCTAAGTAATAATATAACAAAGTAAATTGGCCTAAATCACTAAGTACCAGTCTCTCACCATTCAGTTATTCATACTGTTGAAAAACTACTGGGAAAAACTGGAGGTTTTGCCCATATTCTAGATGTCATATTTTTTGGGGGGGTCAAATGCAAAATGGTTGCCAGTTTTTAGCAACAAGATAAAACCTTGTAAACACCTTCAGTTGCAGATTCCTGAGGATTTAGTAGTTCTTGTCCTACTTGGATGACCAAAGATAAACTTATATCATATAGTCTATTACACACTAAATAGACTTTTACATGTACTTGAGAAGGAAAAGCTGAGCTCCATTGAAATGTTGGCAATAGCATGCTGTTGTTTTTATTTATCTCCATTTGAAAACCCTTGAGTGTCTCTATACCTGTTTTGGATTTGTATTCTATTATATATTATATATAGCCTACATATAGTATTTTTATTATAAAGCAACATCCAAGCTGTTCTTGGAGCAGAATACCCTTTTTGGCAGATGAGGCTTGGATTTATATATTAATCAAAATGAAGCTCTGCTTGGCTCCATCTGCTGCTATACATTCTGTTCACTCCCCCACTACTTCATTCACTTGGCAGTGCCCCAGTTTAAAAATGCACATGCTCTCTATAAGTAAATATATAATTGCTCTTAGCTAAATTCTCAAGCTTGTGGTGTGATATGAAGAGAATCCTACCCTCCGATATCAAACAGCCATACCTCAGAACTCTATAATTTAAAGGACTATGTTCCTTTGCTGAAGTTGTTCTTTAATTAATCCCTCAGGCTTCAGCTCTGAGGAAAAGGACACATCCCTGAAACGCATTAGCAGGCCAACCTCACCACCAGTCGGGTACTACGCCATTATGTTGGGCCTGGTTCCGAGGTCTAAAGCACATTTGATTCCCTGGTCTGTCTTCCGGCATTCACTGCTTTGAAGTGCTGGAGAGGTTGTTCATTTAGTCCATTTGTGAGATATTAGACAATGTGCAGCTGTTAGTATACGGACTATATGCATGAACAAGAGTTTTGGAATGGTCTTGGAGAGGCTCACTAGGAATTTCATTTAACACTTTTCACTTCCAGACCATTGCAAACTTGAGAGGAATTTATGAAGCTTAATATTTAGCTCTCCACTTCAAAGCATGGAGTTGGAGAGGATTGGTGCTTTATACAGCTTTTCTATTTTGGTCCACCAATTATATGGATGTAGTATGAACCAAGAAGTTAGCATTACATGTTGGGAAGCTAGGTAATACTTTTAATGTATAGAAAAGCCAATCCCTGCTTTGGCTCTAGAAGCATATAGAAGATCTATAGAATCTACAATGTTTAAAATTCCACGTGAAACTAATAAAATACCGTTGACATTGGCAACTTCCCTTAAGAAAGAGATGCAATGATTTTTACGTTTTGCCATTAAGTTTGAACGTTCTCTAAATATAGTAAGGGGATGGGAGGCTTCTTACAAAGGTTGTCATAACTGTTTGATGTTACTCCTCAAATATTTTGGACAAACCTTTTCCTAACAATGGAAGATAGAGGTCAGATAGAGATGGTATTAGTTTTACAGGAAATAGTAACATTAGAAAAATGGATTTAATGAGTCTTAAATACACACAAGGGAATATATATATATATATATATATATATATATATATATATATATAGTACAACGTACCGTAAAGGAATAATTTACTACCAGTTGAGTACTAAAACAAGAGGATAATATTTCTAGTGTTCTGTTCAACCTCATCCTAGAGTATGTAATGAGAAAGATAACAGATAACCCTAAAGACACCATAATAAATTGAACAGTACAGTGCATAGTGTATGCTTTTGATATTGTGGTAATAGAAAGAGATCCTGACTTTTTAAGTGAATGAACTAGTGTAAGAAACAGAGACAGCCAGTTTTAGGGTGAATTTAAGGAAGCAGAGTATATGATTTCATCAAGTAAAAAACGTATTAAAAATTGTAAAGCAAACATGAATAGATATAATGCTTTCCCTGCTACCTGGACTGTACAATAAATAAAGACAGTGTCTTTAATTCATCAAGCTGAAATAACATTTCTGACATCATTCAATGTGCTTGTGTAGCACTTACCCCCAAAGGAGCCTCTGATGTATGATTCTGGATGACAACATACTCTTCAGCAGTGCCACACCCTCTGACACAAGAAGGCTGAAGAAGGAATATTTTTTTGGTCAAGATCCTTGCACTGCATATCCTCAGGTACAACCTTCTCTCCATCAAATGACAAAGTAAGAGGAAGATAGAGCATCCTAACAATGGATTTTAGGGATTTAGGTGCTATAGTAAAGAATATCTTCCTTCTCCTCCTCTTCCTTCTTAGAAATACTGCCTGCTCCTTGAACCATATCAGAGAGGCAGCAGGAGCTTAATGAACTTAACAAGTGGCTGAAGAACCAGTGAGTGGTTTTGGGTTCATGGAGAACTGGGCTGATTTTTTTGTCAGTTGCTCTATAGCAGAGACAGACTCCACCTACATGGGGAGAGTGCAGCTCTGTTGGGGGAGAAGATGGCCAGAAGGTTGGACAAACTTTTAAACTAGGCTGTGGGGAGGAGGAATCAGAGAAAACTATAACAGGCAGTGAGCAAGGGTCAGAGGGTGCTGCTGTAGGCAACGTTGGTAGTGTAACTAGAGTACTTAAAACCAATGCACTTGGCTGGCAAAATCCTATTGCAGCCATAGAACTAACAAGGAGAAAATAATATGCACATGTATAAAAGTAATTTTCAAAAATTCTAGAAGTGTAATTAATAAAATAGAAGAACTGGATGAGCTGTACCTGTATGTCAAGAGCGATTTGATAGTGAATATGAGGAATGACATTACTAATGGGGCAATATAGGGGTTGGAATCCTTGTGACTGAAGCTTCAGTTCCAGATATTGACTGATCAGAAAGAATTACTCACTCATCTAGGGATCTTCATCTCTTGAATGTTTTGTAGGACATTTTTATGTGTCAATTGGTGGATGCTCCAGCTAGAAATAATGCTCTGCTAGACCTTCATGGGAAAAGGAGACATGAGGATAAGACAAGAGCTCTACATTTAAAATAAGCTAGAAACATAGAACACTGAGAAAAATTGGTGCACTTATAATGGCATTAGCCAGTGCAATAGACAACAAATCTAAAAGAACTAATGGTAAAGCTGGGTGGTTAAATTATAATGAAAAAAGGAAAATTTAAAACATATAAGGCAGAAAAGGGTCACATTTGGCATTCCAACACTACAAAGAATGCAATAAGAAATATAAGTGCATGACCAGAGTAGTTAAAATAGACCACAAGAGACACATAGTGGAGGAGAGTAAAATAAATAAATCCCTCAAATTTCTAAAATATATTAATAGTATAAAGGTGAGATTGGAGCATATTGGCCTCATAAAGGATAATCAGGGGGTGATGGTTACAAGTGACAAGGAGAAGGCAACTGTATTAAATACATTCTTCTCAGTTTTTACAAAGGAAATTGAAGGGTATAATAAACAAGACTGTATGGTCAGTAACAAAACATGGAATGTACCCTTGTGGCTAACAGAAGCCAGTGTTCAAAAAAGACTTGAAAAACCTATTGTTAATAAATAAGGGACCAAGACTTTGCTGATGAAAATAGTATAATTTATAGTAATCAACATAGGTTTAAGAAAAATCATTCTTGCCAGGCCAACCTGTAAATATTCTATGAGGAAGTGAGCTGTAATCAGCATAGAGGAAGGACTGAGGATGTGGCGCATCTGGGTTTCGTCAAAGCATTTGATACAGTAACCCATAAACACTTAATTTACAAATTGAGCCCTGTTTGCATTGACACTAATGTATGGCCAGGATAAGAAACTGTTTACAGGAGCCTGTGCAGAGGGTAGGTGATAAATAACGTATCTTCTGAATCGTCTGGAATTGTAAGTGGGACCAGTTCTGTTTAAACTTGTTCATAAATGTTTTTGAGGTTGCTATAAATAGTTAAATCTCAGTATTTGCTGGAGATACTAAGTTAAGCAGGGTAATAACTTCACAACATGTTATACCATCTTTACACAAAGACCTCAAGAAAATAAACACACACACATTGAACTGGATGGACTGGTGTCTTTATTCAACCCTACAAACTATGTAATTATTTAACTATGTAATATCAAATGAATAATCCTCTCATCTTCAGTATCATCTAAGGAGAGAACATTCTTACATTCCCAATCATGAGATGTGACAATGGTGCATAAGCTGTATTTACTAATAAGTTTAGGTCCTCCCTTTTCCTTAAGGAATTTATTGATTTGGTCATGGGTACTGCACACACTGTGCTTGTAAATCATAAAGTGTTTGTTTTAATGCCTTAATTTCTGCCTCTACCGTCTCCCTTCTCAGTGTTTCAGTACAGAGAGCAAGAAGGGAGTTTGAAATCAGAAAGTAGCAAGCAGGACTAGGTGCCAGGTGACAAGGTGCTGACTGAAAAGCTACAGGCATATGAATTATCATTGACAATGCTGATCATGCCCCTGTAAAATTTGTGCCTGCAAGCAGGCAGTTACTCTGCTGTGAATTTAGAAGTGGTGCAGCATCATTGCCTCCTAGGACGTTGCATTAGGTGGACTTCACTGGCAGACTCAACTTGTATTTGTGGGACTTTGCAGATGACTAAGAGAAAACTATTATCTATTTCAGAAAGCTAGATGTTCAAAGAGAAGGTTCTCCAAGGGCAAATCATAGACACTGGGAGACAGGGAAGTTGAAGACGACAATGGAAGGGCATTTACAGTATATACTGGTTGCAGAAACCAGTCAGATTCAACTTACCTTCTCTAGAGTTAAAAAATAAATAGGGGCATCTGATTTGCAAATTTTGATAAAGCATCCACTAATACTTTAAATATTTTTTTAATACGTGAAGTCCCAAAACACTTTCAGTTAGACAGAAGTACAAGGGATGTTCAAGTCAAACCAGGGCTTTTCATTTTACAGGTATACAAAGGGATGCTAGCATGGTGGTATTACATGCAGTAGCAAGTGGCAAGTGTGTCCTATTACTAATAGACGGTGCACATGTTGTGGGCCAGTCCAGAGATCTTTAATCAAGATGGCACACAAAGTGTTAGTGCGTGCCTGGAACAGCGCGTAGTGATAAAGTTTCTTGTGAGCAAAGGAGTAAAACCCAGGGATATCTACAGAAGAATTCAAGCACAGTACGGTGATAAGATGTTCGGCCACAGTAAGACATGGTGTAAACTTGTCAAAGATGGCTGTATGTTGATGCGGTGACAATCCCGGCTGTGGTGATTCCCAGCCCACAGCAGTCATTCCTGTGAACATTCAATGCGTAGAACACCTTACCCTAGATAATTGATGCATAACCTGTTGTGAAATTGCACAAGAGATGAATTTTTCTGTGGTCAGCATTTCAGCACTGATGATGAAGTGAAGCAGGCTGTCCTAGGATGGTTCAGGCGTACTAACAACTCTTTCGATGCTGAAGCTTTCCAGGCAGTAGTTAAATGCTGGGATACATGTATAAATGTAGCAGGGGCGAATGTTGAAAAATTAATGCTGTTTCTACTCCTTGAAATTTGCTCTGTTAATATATAAATTCAAAAGTCTCGGTTTAACATGAACGCCCCTCATATTAGCAGTACATTCTACAGGTGAAACTTGAAAAATTAGAATATCTTGCAAAAGTTCATTTATTTCAGTAATGCAACTTAAAAGGTGAAACTAATATATGAGATAGACTCATTAAATGCAAAGCAAGATAGTTCAAGCCGTGATTTGTCATAATTGTGATGATTATGGCTTACAGCTCATGAAAACCCCAAATACACAATCTCAGAAAATTTGAATATTGTGAAAAGGTGCAATATTCTAGGCTCAAAGTGTCCCACTCTAATCAGCTAATTAAGCCATAACACCTGCAAAGGGATCCTGAGCTTTTAAATGGTCTCTCAGTCTGGTTCAGTAGGAATCACAATCATGGGAAAGACTGATGATCTGACAGTTGTGCAGAAAACCATCATTGACACCCTCCATAAGGAGGGAACGCCTCAAAAGGTAATTGCAAAAGAAGTTGGATGTTCCCAAAGTGCTGTATCAAAGCACATTAATAGAAAGTTATGTGGAAGGGAAAAGTGTAGAAGAAAAAGGTGCACAAGCAGCAGGGATGACCGCAGCCTGGAGAGGATTGTCAGGAAAAGACCAAAGTGTTGGGGACTTTCACAAGGAGTGAACTGAGGCTGGAGTCAGTGCATCAAGAGCCACCACACACAGACGGATCATGGACATGGGCTTCAAATGTCGTATTCCTCTTGTCAAGCCGCTCTTGAACAACAAACAACGTCAGAAGCATCTTACCTGGGCTAAAGAAAAACAGACCTGGTCTGTTGCTCAGTGGTCCAAAGTCCTCTTTTCTGATGAGAGCAACTTTTGCATCTCATTTGGAAACCAAGGACCCAGAGCATGAAGGAAGAATGGAGAGGCACACACTGCAAGATGCTTGAAGTCCAGTGTGAAATTTCCTGAGATTGTGGATTTGGGGTTTTCATGAGCTGTAAGCCATAATCATCACAATTATGATTAGAGAATCTATGGGGCATTACCAAGAGAAAGATGAGAGAGACATGAGACAGAACAATGCAGAAGAGCTGAAGGCCGCTATTGAAGCATCCTGATCTTCCATAACACCTCAGCAGTGCCACAGGCTGATAACTTCCATGCCACGCTGCATTGAGGCAGTAATTGCTGCAAAAGGTGCCCAAACCAAGTACTGAGTACATATGCATGCTTATATTTTTCAGAGGTCCGATATTGTTCTATGTACAATCCTTGTTTTATTGATTGCATGTAATATTCTAATTTTCTGAGATTGTGGATTTGGGGTTTTCATGAGCTGTAAGCCATAATTAGAGATGAGCGAATCGAACCAGGCGAAGTGGAATTCGTTTCGAATTTCAGGAAAAATTCGATTCGCGGCGAATCCGAATAATAGCATACTTCGGGTGCGCGAATCGGATTTTTCCCGATCAGCCGGCAAAAGTGTCCCTGCAGAGAACTCCGCTATTTCTGACAGTTCTCTGACAGTTCCTTCACATTTACAGCGGTTGAAACATTGTATCTATTTGTTTCCATTTAGGATACAGATGTTTTTATTCGGAAATAGATACAATGTTTCAACCACTGTAAATGTGAAGGAACTGTCAGAGAACTGTCAGAAATAGCGGAGCTCTCTGCAGATACACTTTTTGCTGTACTGGAATACTTCTTCTTTTCATTCTTCTTTTCATTCTTCTCATTCTTCTTTTCATTCTTCTTTTCATTCTTCTTCTCATTCTTCTTTTCATTCTTCTTCTTCTTTTCATTCTTCTTTTCATTCTTCTCATTCTTCTTTTCTTCTTCATGAAAAGAAGAATGAGAAGAAGAATGAAAAGAAGAATGAGAAGAATGAAAAGAAGAATGAAAAGAAGAAGAAGAATGAAAAGAAGAATGAGAAGAAGAATGAAAAGAAGAATGAGAAGAAGAATGAGAAGAATGAAAAGAAGAATGAGAAGAATGAAAAGAAGAAGAAGAAGAATGAAAAGAAGAAGAAGAATGAAAAGAAGAATGAAAAGAAGAAGAAGAATGAAAAGAAGAATGAGAAGAAGAATGAAAAGAAGAATGAAAAGAAGAATGAGAAGAATGAAAAGAAGAATGAAAAGAAGAAGAAGAATGAAAAGAAGAATGAGAAGAAGAATGAGAAGAATGAAAAGAAGAATGAGAAGAAGAATGAAAAGAAGAAGAAGAAGAAGAATGAAAAGAAGAAGAAGAATGAAAAGAAGAATGAAAAGAAGAAGAAGAAGAATCTTTTCATTCTTCTCATTCTTCTTTTCATTCTTCTTTTCATTCTTCTTCTTCTTCTTTTCATTCTTCTTCTTCTTTTCATTCTTCTTTTCATTCTTCTTCTTCTTCTTTTCATTCTTCTTCTTCTTTTCATTCTTCTTTTCATTCTTCTTCTTCTTCTTTTCATTCTTCTCATTCTTCTTTTCATTCTTCTTCTTCTTCTTTTCATTATTCTTCTTCTTCTTTTCATTCTTCTACTTCTTTTCATTCTTCTTCTTCTTCTTTTCATTCTTCTTCTTCTTCTTTTCATTCTTCTTTTCATTCCTTTCTCTTCTTTTCATTCTTCTTCTTCTTCTTTTCATTCTTCTTTTCATTCTTCTCATTCTTCTTTTCATTCTTCTTTTCATTCTTCTTCTCATTCTTCTTTTCATTCTTCTTCTTTTCATTCTTCTTTTCATTCTTCTCATTCTTCTTTTCTTCTTCATGAAAAGAAACAAATAGATACAATGTTTCAACCGCTGTATGGAGTGAATGTCAGAGAACTGTCAGAAATAGGGGAGCTCTGCAGATACACTTAGCGGAGCTCTGCAGATACACTTTTTGCCGGCTTGGAATTCTTCTTATTTTCATCCTACTTCTTCTTCTCTTCTTCATCCTCATCCTCATCCTCAGAAGAAGAAGAAGAGGATGAGGATGAGGATGAAGAAGAAGAAGAAGTAGGATGAAAATAAGAAGAATTCCAAGCCGGCAAAAAGTGTATCTGCAGAGCTCCGCTAAGTGTATCTGCAGAGCTCCGCTAAGAAATAGCGGAGCTCTGCAGATACACTTTTTGCCGGCTTGGAATTCTCCTTCTTCTCATCCTTCTTCTTCTTCTCATCCTTCTTCTTCTTCTCATCCTTCTCCTTCTTCTCATCCTTCTTCTTCTTCTCATCCTTCTTCTTCTTCTCATCCTTCTCCTTCTTCTCATCCTTCTTCTTCTTCTCATCCTTCTTCTTCTTCTCATCCTTCTTCTTCTTCTCATCCTTCTCCTTCTTCTCATCCTTCTTCTTCTTCTCATCCTTCTTCTTCTTCTTATCCTTCTCCTTCTTCTCATCCTTCTTCTTCTTCTCATCCTTCTTCTTCTTCTCATCCTTCTCCTTCTTCTCATCCTTCTTCTTCTTCTCATCCTTCTTCTTCTCATCCTTCTCCTTCTTCTCATCCTTCTTCTCATCCTTCTCCTTCTTCTCATCCTTCTCCTTCTTCTCATCCTTCTCCTTCTTCTCATCCTTCTCCTTCTCCTTCTTCTCATCCTTCTCCTTCTTCTCATCCTTCTCCTTCTCCTTCTTCTCATCCTTCTCCTTCTCCTTCTTCTCATCCTTCTCCTTCTCCTTCTTCTCATCCTTCTCCTTCTTCTCATCCTTCTCCTTCTCCTTCTTCTCATCCTTCTCCTTCTTCTCATCCTTCTCCTTCTTCTCATCCTTCTCCCTCTTCTCATCCTTCTCCTTCTTCTCATCCTTCTCCTTCTCCTTCCTCATCTCCAAGGGCATTTAAATTAAAGGTACAGTGTTCTGCACTAATATAAAGGCTCTCTGAAGCCTAGAAACCCTTTTTATAAGTTAAATTCGTAGCGAATAAATTTGCATCGAATCGAATTTCTTCCTCAAATTCGGCGAATCAGCCGAATCGAATTTTTGAATAATTCGCTCATCTCTAGCCATAATCATCACAATTATGATCAATCACGTCTTGAACTATCTTGCTTTGCATGTAATAAGTCTATCTCATATTTTAGTTTCACCGTTTAAGTTGCATTACTGAAATAAATGAACTTTTGCACGATATTCTAATTTTTTGAGTTCCCCTGTATATCTAGAGAAATTTCATTTGTGTATCAGTAGATCGAGAGCCCCACATTCCTAATAGCAATAACAAAAAGTAAAAAGGTTTTGTGGGATTTTAGAGGTGACATAACACAAGAAAACAAATCCATTTACATAAAGTTATATGTTGATTACAAAATCCAAAAGCTAAAAACATTTATCGTTAAAATAGTTACAAAATTTCCATCCACAGTGCAGCCAGCCCACTACTACTACCAACCAGCTTGTTTCCAGTACCAGCCAGCCTGCTACTAGTACCAGCCAACTTGCTACAAGTGCTACCTGATTCTATTCTCTCCTGCACGTGTGAGTACCTTGTAGGGTGACCTGGATGTAGCTTGCAGTCCGAACTGCTGTGAGGGGTCCCTGGTGGAACACCAGCTATCCCTTATACTCTATCCCTTATATTTCACCTTCAGGGAAATCAGGCGTATGGAGGTAGGGTCATCACACACATTTGTAATATACAGAACTAACCTTTACAACAATACCAGTTATAAATGTGTAATGCACATTACCTTAAAGGCAAGGTGAGTTCTTTACAGGGTGACTGAATACACTGCTAAAGTTTCTATCTTAATTACAACTCCATACAATGTCGGGCCACACTAATCCAGCAAATGGCAATTCTACAAACTATTTTGTACCCTAAACTGAAGGATGGAAATCTCATTCACTGCTTGGCACATATATTTCTCACAAGGGATAGACTTCATCTGACATGGTATTGTGGAGGGAGATGTGGCACTAATATGGAAGAATCCAATTCCAAACAAACAATCTGAAGTCACTAGAACACTGCCAGTTCTCGGCAGCACTTAAAGGATAAGTTCACCTTTTTGACAAAATTACTAAATGCACATTTTTTGCAGGTTAAAAATGTGCATTTATTATTTTTGTCTGCAGGAGCCTGGAAAGCATTGCACCAGCGATCAGTAGATCACTGGTGCCATGCAGGCCTCCTGCAGACCTGTCAGAATATCTGCTTGCTATATGGGATGTATGAGCAAGCAGATATTCTGACAGGGAGTGTCAATGAACTACCATGGCGCTCCACAGCACCGTGGTAGTTCATTGAAAACTACAAGCCGACAACCACTAAAGCTGTCGGGACTTGTAGGCACTCATTTACAGAACTCTGTGAATGAGTGACGCATGGCCACATTGTTTTCAAATCTGACAGATAGTACAGGGAGAAGTCTCCCTATACTATCTGTGAGAAAGAGGGGGTGGCGGGCATGGCTGCAGCTATGGGAACATGTTACATGTTCCACCCTAAAAATGGGTGGAACATGTAACATGTTCCCAAAGGTGAACTTATCTTTTAAAATCTTCTTACAAGGGGGATACATAAGTAAACCTGAATGGCGTGCAAGCAAAACACAATGCCCTGCAGTGTTTGTTACACATAAAACAAACACTCTTTTCTTTATAGCCATCACCTTATGTAACATACCTGGAGGTGGAACTTGCAGTGCAGAGGAAGACCTCTCTTATAGATCTGGCTCAGGAGCCCTGGTAAAGTAACAGGGAACACCTGAACACAGAGGGGCACAAGTGCTCGGTAGGACTTCTGGCAGATGGCACACTGGCAGGTGGTACGCAGGCAGAAGTGCAGGAGCACCTGGCAGATGGCACGCTGGCAGAAGTGCAGAAGCAGCTGGCAGATGGCACGCTGACAGAAGTGCAGCAGCAGCTAGCAGATGGCTCGCTGGCAGAAATGCAGGAACAGCTGGCAGATGGCACACTGGCGGAAGTGCAGGAACAGCTGGCAGATGGCACACTGGCAGAAGTGCAGGAACAGCTGGCAGATGGCACACTGGCAGAAGTGCAGGAACAGCTGGCAGATGGCACACTGGCAGAAGTGCAGGAACAGCTGGCAGATGGCACACTGGCGGAAGTGCAGGAACAGCTGGCAGATGGCACACTGGCGGAAGTGCAGGAACAGCTGGCAGATGGCACACTGGTGGAAGTGCAGGAACAGCTGGCAGATGGCACACTGGCGGAAGTGCAGGAACAGCTGGCAGATGGCACACTGGCGGAAGTGCAGGAACAGCTGGCAGATGGCACGCTGGCGGAAGTGCAGGAACAGCTGGCAGATGGCACGCTGGCAGAAGTGCAGGAACATCTGGCAGATGGCACGCTGGCAGAAGTGCAGGAACAGCTGGCAGATGGCACGCTGGCAGAAGTGCAGGAACAGCTGGCAGATGGCACGCTGGCAGAAGTGCAGGAACAGCTGGCAGATGGCACGCTGGCAGACATGCAGGAACTGGATACTGCCAGGGATCAGCTGGTTCAGGTACAGGAGGCAGTGTAAAGGCAAGGTCAGACAGTCCGAGCTGACAACTATCAGGCAGATTAGGCATAAACAGCCGGCAGAAAAATAGTCAAAGGGCAGACAAGGGTCAGTACAGGCAGTGTTCAGGCAGAGTTGATAACCAGGTCAGGTCTGCAACAGAAGATCAACACAGGAACAGAATGCACAGATGCTAGTAGTGTCTTGTAGACCACACGGAGCCAATACAAGGCACTATTGCAACTTAAATAGCCTGCCTGGTTCCAACACGCCGTCGCACAAGTGCACCTGTGTGCGCGATTGTGTAGCTTCTAAACAGCCATGAGCGGGGTTTACAGGGGTTCTGCATCTGCGCATAGCTTTGCACATTCCCTGACACCTTAAGTAGGTACTTTAAAGTGTCTCTGTCATTAAAATATGAATAAACATCTTATTTCTGAGTTGGCATGAAACATGTGAATATCACCTATTATAAGATTTCACTGTGTTAAACACAGCAGAGGGCTTTTTTGGTCCCTTCTCAACATAACCTTAGGTTATATGTTGCAATAAAAAATGCTGGTTGCAATAACTAAAAACAAGTCATATACATGCACACAATCAACATGTAGTCATGCAGGTACCTTTTAATCAACATTTAAACCATTACATGTTCTACACATGTGAAAGACCAACTACCAAATGAATACCTGCCCTGGCACATCATAGCATTCACCCGGCACTCCAAGAAATAACAGAATCCAACTGCAATATTCTTGCACTGTCAAAACCTCCACTTTTATTATCACACGACACACAGGAGGATATATCTTATAGTCATCACAATCTGCATAATAACACACACCAATAATAATGTGAGCATTACAGCATGAAATAGACACATCATTTGACAACATCACAGCATAGAATTAATACATTACTGAAGCTATGTGGAAGCTGGGAGGAACAAATCCCATTGGAACCAAACTGCCCAGGGGGTCATGGAGAAGCTGTAGACGGGACCAGTCGGTGAGCCCATATAGCCTTGGCAAAAATCGGCCTCTGGCAACTAAAGGGAGCTTCTACTGGTCCCACCCGGACTTCTGCCTTATAAACATATTTTCTGGAAGCTGTCCAATAGTGGCTGGTGCCACAACCACCACAGGAGGGCTAGCAGAAGAGTTCCGCGAGGATAACAGAGTCATGTTCAACCACCATATTCGTTATCTGAAAAGTCACACTTTTGCTTCTTATCACCACTCATGCCCCTGGCATTTGGGCAACAATGCTTTATTGTAAAAATCACCCAAGAAACAAAGGGTCCAAGGCCAACACATTTCATAGGCATTACATATGTTGTCACTAAATTAAAAATGTAATCTATAGTGTCCCCTGCAAATAAGACTTCTTCCGCTGCCCTTCATGCCGATATCTGCTGTAAAAAGAGAAACCACCACCCAAATAATTTTCTGAATGCAATACTTCCAAGAGTATCAGATATCTGGTCCCCCATTGCAAAGCAGGGTCAGAGATGGAACACCTCTGGAAGTCTTGGATCCCCAAGATACTTAATTCATTATAGCAGAGATGGGCTGCGTTGACAATGGTTGAGGTGAGGATTAATTATGCAGTGGACATTTTCATTTACTTTTACTTTTTTATTTTAGTGACAAAAGCATGCAAACAAATGGTTAAAGTGACCTATGTACTAATATACCGCATGTATAAAATGGTATATAAATTTGATTATTGTGATATCAGTGTCCCTTTAAGAACACTTAATTGGTTCTGGCAAAAAGTATTAACAAGTGATGCACCAATCTATACAGAGTCTTGTGTTAATATATGGTTGTGATTTATCATCCTTGCTATGCTATAGAATGTTATTCATAACACAACACATAACATTTTTCCTTAATAAGCAATCTAAAGGTTTATTTAGAGTATTTCAGGTACAGAAAATGATTATCATACAATAGAACTTTTCTGCTAAGCTGTATGAATCTGAAATGTGAAAAATATGAGCAATAAAATGTAATATGGTTTGGAGAGACTTTCCTCTTTTATTAGGATTTTGCTGATAACCAGCATTGGATTATGCTCAGTTGGTGCAAGAATCTGCTATTCATCATTCTGGCAGAGCAGAGCAGGCCAAGCTGTTTCAGTATAAGCACTGACAGGTATAAAAATTCCAGTAGCAAAACATCTGAGTCCATACTATTGCCACATTCCATGTTCAGTTAGTTTTTTTTCTGAACTCAAAACACAGCCAACAGCATAGCTCCACGCTGATGCACTTGATACATTTTTTGCATCCTGCTCATCTGCGATGTATGAAGTAAGTGGTAAAATAGCGGTTTCTGAAAACCGACATGATATTTTATCATCTGCATCAATGCTGCTGGGGACATTCAATCGACCTTCTGTACTGTGTTGCATATCAGAGGCCCTTGGGGCTTCAAGATACTCTTTTATTCTAAAATACTCAGTATTACAACTCATCAGTGTGCATATCTGGGCAATATTCAGACTGCACATTGCTGGGTTTTGTGTCAGGACCTTCAGTGAGACGAAATGCAGTCTGACACATGGGTTATTTCTTCTGGCCTTAGAAGAGGTCATTGCATGGGTTGAAAATCACATTAAAAAGATAACATGGCAGAAACAAAAAAAAAATATATATATGTATAGTATATTGTTTTTACTATCCCAAATTGGTAACCATTCACAATGCTGTACATTAACAAACCAAATTTAGTGTAATGGCTGAGATTGCAGACCTAAAGCAGCTAAGCTTGCTAAAGGGTAATAACTGACTGTAAATGGAAAATAAATAATGGGAGAAGGTAGAGTTAAATAAATGCTACAGCACTTGTGGGACAATTGTATTATTTGTAAATTTGTTTGAAATTAGATTTTAATATTAATATTAAAGATTTATTTTATAACGTACAATACAATGTTCACCCATGATTTTTTTTCTAAAGGGAGGACATAGCCAAAGGAAGCTGTTTGCTTTCAGAACATCTGTGTCTAACTGAAAGCCTCTACAGCATACAGAGCAGAGAGATGGGTGGGGGCTCAACAGGCTTTAATTTTGCAATGCAGTTAAAATGAGCCTGGTAAGCATGTGAAAAGTCTAGCTCCACCAGCTGGTAGAAAATATAAATATTTTATATGCATTAACAGTATGTCATATTTGACTAAAAAAAAAGGAAAACGTGCTTTCAAAAAGTTGATAACTTAATAAAACATATTAAAACACAATACATTTCCATTAAAAATACATTAACAATAGCACAATCTTTTTGGGTAATAAAGTAATAGTGTATTAAAAGCCAGTTTTGGATAGAGTAGTTCATTTTTTTCTTCACAAAGATACAGCAGAAAGGGAGAGGACATCTCTCGCAATCAATGAGATATCCTCTTTTTGAAAGCTGTCATCAAAGCAGGTTTCCCCATTGCAAAATATATACTCACTTCCTGTTCCTCTGTCAACTACAACTTTTGTATTTTCCATCACACTCTGTACTTGAGACAATGGCCACCAAAGGCTAATGCTAAAGGTAAACCCACGGACAGCAATAAAGACCCGACAGAGGTCAAACACCTCCACATCCTATCTAATACTAAAAAAGTTTGGGCTTTAGATATCCTTTAAATTAAATCCCTCCCACAATTAAAGGTAAACCTTTTTTTTTAAAATTACAATATACAGTATTTGCTGTCTATTTTCAAGCTGCACTGCTACAGTGTTTGAACCAATTCTTGGACCAATTGGTATGCTGTAGAATAAAGATCTACATTAAGTATCTACAGGCAACTAAAAACAGCCAGATTACAGGCACTTTGGGCACAGGGCACTGCACTCGATGCAGGTAGGTAGGAAAGAGTTACAGGTATATGTACAAAAAGAACTATATGAAAAAACTAAAACTGTGTAATTCCACCTTCTATCAGCTCAAATGCCTGTAAATTCTTCACAGCTACTGAATAGCTATAGAAATAAGGTTTCATTTTTTTTACAGCAGTGAGAACAAGCTATTCCTTCTTTAGGCATGTCAAGTTATTGCAGAGTACATTGTACAGTGTTTTTAGGGAAAAAATCCTTAAAGGTCAACTCCACTCAAATAAAAAATAGCTTTATGCGAGTTCAGGATATCTGGATCACATACTTGGCTTGCTAAACTACGAGGGGCAAATAGCATCAACAGCTTCCTAATTATATGGAAATGAGCAAGGGGTTATTGAACCCGCTATTGCCTACATCGACCCAAAGTGTAGTTTTGCAGCCAAATTAGGATAACACCTACTTTATATTTGTCACGTGTTTCCATTAACATACCATAACATAAAAAAAAGTATGTTTTACTTGCATAAAAAAATCCTTATATGCTCCCCTTGCCTTGTAATGTTTAGGAGGGGGCTGTGGAGTAATGTTTAACAAAATGAACCCTTTCTGTACTCTGTTCATAGTTCTTCATTTTCAGCTGTACACTGGATTTGAATGCTGTCTGTCCTAACAAAGGGAAAAAAATGTAGAAACTGCCTTGCTGTATTGTATGTTAATGAGGATTAGCTCAGTCTTGTATAGGGACAAAACACTGAAAGACTTTCCAGAAATTATCGGAATCAGCCATGAAACCAGCCCCTTAGAATCATCATAAAGTTAAGATATACAGTATACACTGCTCAAAAAAATTAAAGGAACACTTTAAAAACACATCAGATCTCAATGAGGAAAAATATCATGCTGAGTATCAATACTGATATAGACTGGGTAATGTGTTAGGAACATAAGGATGCCTCATTGTTTGATGAAATGAAAATTATCAACCTACAGAGAACTGAATTCAAAGACATCTCGAAAATCAAAGTGAAAAATGATGCAGCAGGCTGGTCCATTGTGCTGAAATTTCATTGTAGCAACTCAAAATGGTCCTCAGTAGTTTGTATGGCCTCCACTTCCTTGTATGCATGCCTGACAACATCGGAGCATGCTACTACTGAGACGACGGATGGTGTCCTGAGGTATTTTCTCGCAGATCTGGACCAGGGAATCACTGAACTCCTGGACAGTCGGAGGTGCAACCTGGCATTGTTGGAAGGACCGAAACATGATATTCCAGAGGTGTTCTATTGGATTTAGGTAAGGTGAGTGTGGGGCCATTCAATGGTATCAATACCTTCATCCTCCAGGAACTGCCTGCATACTCTCGCCACATAAGGCGGGGCATTGTCATGTACCAGGAGGAACCCAGGACCCACTGCACCAGCGTAGGGTCTGACAATGGGTCCAAGTATTTCATCCCGATACCTAATGGCAGTCAGGGTGTCATTGTCTAGCCTGTAGAGGTCTTTGTGTCCCTCAATGGATGTGCCTCCCCAGACCATCACTGACCTACCATCAAAATGGTCATGGTGAACAATGTTACAGGCAGAATAATGTTCTTCATGGCTTCTCCAAACCCTTTCACATCTGTCACATGTGCTCAGGGTGAACCTGCTCTCATCTGTGAAAAGCACAGGGTGCCAGTGGTGGACCTGCCAGTTCTGGTGTTCAATGGCAAATGCCAATCAAGCTCTATGGTGCCAGGCAGTGAGCACAGGGCCAACTAGAGGACGTTGGGCCCTCAGGCCACTCTCATGAAGTCTGTTTCTGATTGTTTGGTCTGAGACATTCACACCAGTGGCCTGCTGGAGGTCATTTTGTAGGGCTGTGGCAGTGCTCATCCTGTTCCTCCTTGCACAAAGGAGCAGATACTGGTGCAAAAAACAAGGAGAACCAGGGGAAAGAGATCCACTGGCTTCAGGGTTCCAATGAGAACAATCCGCGGCTTAAACAAAACCAAAGTTTATTACAAAGTCAAAATCAAAAAATTACACAAACATAAATATATGTCCAACACCTCCACCACAAACAGACAGATAAAAGACAACGTGGTCTTACAGAAGAACAGCCCACTCTCCGAAGTCCTGGCACCTCTGACATGCACCTGTAAAGTCAAAAGGGACAGGATAGATGGACCTGAAGTAAATGGATAAGAGTCTTGAAATGTGGATGAAGACAAGAAGGAATAGAATCGATAAATAAGAACAAAAAAAGCACAAATGAGAAGTTAAATACACAATGAAGCAATAAAATTGAATAAATAATTGTTAATATGATGTTCAATGTTGCTTGAAGCCATGCATGATGTCATACCATGACATCAACGGTGTGTGAATAGATGAATCCCCATTGGGGGTAGAGATCACTCCAGGCTGCCTAAGTCTCCCAACTTCATGATAACCTCATATCGAGGAAAAATTCTGCATCACAACGGATGCTATAGTATGGAGAGGCAAGGAGTGAATTGCTTGAATGCGTTGCAGCAAAACAGCTCAATTGATGATTAGACCATCAGTAGCATGGTTATAAATTAGATGTTTAAAGATCAAAGTTCAGACTACAGAACATAGACGTGCTAAGGTCATGTCACTTAAATTTCAAAACACAAACGTACTTGATTCATGTCATTCATGAGTGTCCACATATGAAAACAGGTCATGCAGGAGATGGTGTAATGACTGCCAATTTATCCATTTGCTGAGCAGGTCACCCAGAATACAGGCATATAGCTAGCACCTAGATAGGCGCATTTGACTATTCAAAAACCAGCTATATGGATATGGCCAATCATAAATTATGTTCCAACGGCTATAGTGGAATAGCCCTGTAATGAATAAATAGCACATCAATATGACTGAAGATAACAGTTGTAAAGATTGTAGGCTATAAGCACAGTATAGCATAGCAGAGCAAGCATTAGAGTAAAATGATGGGAAAACAGTGAGAGATTTCACATAAAGTAGAGGTCACCAACCATTTGATATAGATAATCGGGACAGCGAGAGCATGGGCATCACCAGGATGTGACGTCAATGCGTTTTGCCCTCCGGGTCACGTGGGCTTCTTCAGGATATGGGAGCCATGTTTGTGAAGTCTTTTATATAGATTTTTATAGTCTTTTATAAGAGCCTCATTTTCAATAATCCTAAAGAACATGGCCCCCAGGTCAGCTTTGAATAGAGGTAACAAGCGTCATCTCTTAATAAAACTGTAGATCCAATGAGACAGGCATAAAATGCTGATGCATCAATATAACATATAGGTGAATACAGGTTCAGGATGTGCAGAGCGGTCAGCGGACTGTGAAGCGGCATCTTTTGGTTTTGTTTAAGCCGCGGATTGTTCTCATTGGAACCCTGAAGCCAGTGGATCTCTTTCCCCTGGTTCTCTTTGTTTTTCTTTCCATGATTATTGGTTCTGAGGACACCACTCTTTGTATCACATTTAGTGAGTCGGCTTAGTCTATTTATATATAATTTTGAAGTTACCCAATTTTGGGACTCTATCCTCAAAGATATTATTATTATAAATTTTTCCTTGTCAGGCATCCCGTTTTATTCAATTTTGCTATACATATCTTTTTGACTCAGCTTTTGGGTTGTCTCCAACTGGTTGAAGCCTCATGGAATATTACAAAGTCTTTGTTTGATTAACAATTACATTTCTGTGTTTTACCCCTCCGGTACCTCTCAGCTTTTATTACGTTTACTTTGGTTAATTTCAGCCTCTCATCTTTATGAGACTGGATGTGCATACCTGCGTGCGGTGTGGAGCCTATTTTTTCATATTTTGATAATTAGAATTTATAATTTTTTAGCAATTTTTTCCTTTTTTTTTTTCTTCTTCCTCCCCCTAATGGATTATGTAATTGGAGAGGAGATTGAGGCCAAAATTAGATCTGCCTTTTCTCGTCTGCCCCAGTATGTGGCAACTCCTGTGACTGATACTATCAAAGGTTTGTGTAAACACCACAAAAAAACTTATCATCAAATATCTTAATCGTAGATGGGATATCCATTCTTTGGAATCTTAAATCGATAGTGGAATTATACCCAGGGGACTCAGAGAAAGGGTAGTACCGGCAGAGCATTTACATACTGATCGCTTTCTTAATAAATGGAAAGAGAAATGTATCCAACATGGGTTGGAGGTCATGAAGTTAATTGTAGAGGAGGAACAGGTACAACTTGCTGAACTTAAAAACTCTATCCAGAAGAGTACGATTGCTCTAGAACCATATAAAGATAATACTGAGTTTATACAATTGAACGATCTTCTTAAGAAAGAGATAGATAAAATACAGCGTAATCTTCGATCTACTAAACAGACTAAATTTCAGCGTGACCTGGATGATTGGTCTAGCAGGGAAATTTTTGACCTCACCAATACTCATAGCCATAGCCGCTCAGTTCGTCATCAATATCATTCTTATTCCTCTAATTCAAATAGGATAATGACCCTAAATCTGTCAGTTTTTTAGACAAACCTACAGGAGGACCCAGTCGTGGTATCCTCAAATTGACCAACAAATAGAAGTCGACAAATGACAACAAAGGAATAGAAAAAGGAAAAGAAAAAGAAAGAGATCTGGGCCGCGAAACACACAGTCAGAAACGCAGATAACAGTACACTTGATTGATCACAATATGTCTCAATCGACAGACTTTAGGGTTATTAATTTATCGCAATTTCCTCTCTCTGACAGACACCTGAACTTGTTCCAAAAGGGACTGTCTTTTTCACCAACTAACACTATGAATCACTTTGAGGTCTACAAGGATGTCTATCTCTTTCTTAGGAAGGTCTTTCTCAGATCACTATATCAGGATACACCAAGTAATTCAGGTGCAAGTCTTCCTGATTTTCCTTTGCAAGAAACTGACCAGCAAGCTTTAAATGATTTGATATCTTTGATGGACGAAACTACGTCCAGCCAAGGGGAGGATGAACATCCTCCTAACCCTTGGCTTAGATCAGCAGACCTCCCTATTCGATCAACTAAAATGCCACAATTTAGGAAAAATAAATGGCTGAGTATTTTTTTAGATTTGGTCCAACGTGACCTCGCCCTCCTGGACTGGGGTCTGAAAGGTGTAGATAACCTTACTCGTGGTGAACGACGTGCTCAAAGCGTCGCCCATTTTAATTATCAAACCTAGCGATAAAGGAGGCAATGTGGTCCTTATGACCGAAACTGATTATGAGCGGGAAATTAGACGTCAACTCTCAGATGTATTGACATACATTAAATTAGATTATAACCCCTTTCCTAAGGTGCTTTCATTACTCAACCAAAAATTAGCCCTGGCACATGAAGTAGGCCTTTTATTGGCTAAGGAATTTAATTATTTGCAAGTGAACGATTACAATATTCCTACCATCTATATTATTCCTAAGGTCCATAAAAGACTTATCGACCCTCCTGGACCACCTATAATTTCTGCTGTCAAGGGACCTTTAGAGCGAATTGGAAAATATATTGATGCCTTGATCAAGGAAATGGTCTTCAAACTTCCATCCTATGTTCAGGATACACGGGACGTATTGTCTAAAATATCACAGATTGTGGTACCTCCTGGTACCTTGTTGGTAAGCATTGATGTTGAATCACTTTATACATCTATTCCTCATTCTTGGGGGATAGATGCTGTACAACATTTTCTTGATCAAACATACTTGTCGATGGGTGCTCAAAATGAGTTTCTGATCGAACTCTTGGAATTTGCATTACATTTAAATTTTTTCCAGTTTCCTGGGACATCATATCATCAGAACATCCATGGGGGCCCCCTGGGCACCTACCTACGCATGCCTACACCTGGGATGGTGGGAGGAACAAATTGTCTATCAATCGCATCACTACCTCAGCCATGCGTTGTTATGGCTGAGGTATATTGATGATATTCTGGTACTTTGGACAGGCACTGAGTCGGCTCTTCATGCGTTTATTTTTGAACTGAACTCTAATGATAGGAATATTAGGCTAACTTATTCATTTGATCAACATCAGATTTCCTTCCTGGATCTGTTAGTATCCATTGAGGCTCAGACCCTTCGTACCAGGACCTTCAGAAAGGTGACTACTGCCAATTCTTTATCATTGGCATCTAGTCACCATCCCCAGTCACTTATACGTGGAATCCCTACTGGGCAATTTCTGAGAATTTGTCGCAATTGTACAAACCAAGGAGATTATGTTGATGAGGCTCATGATCTATATCAACGGTTCCGTGAAAAAAGGGTATTCACGTGGGAACCTTCGTAGATCACGAATGAAAGGAGAAACCAAAATGAGCTATTAACCAGAACAGTATCAGACTCTACCTCAAATGTGTCTGCCCCTGTACGGATTATTACCAGATGTGGAACTCAATGGGAAGCGGTGCGTGCTGTTCTCACTAAACACTGGCACATATTAACTCAAACATCAGAGTTATCTTTTATTGTGGGCACCAGACCATTTATGGTAGCCAAATGGGTTATGAACCTACATGACAATCTTGTTCAGTCAGAATATGTGCGCACTCCCCAAAAGAAACTGGCTTACCAACCTGGCACCTTTGAAGGGTATGTATCCCTGTGGACATTGGAGAATATGTAAATATATTGACCGCACAAATACATTTACTGGATGCCATGGGTGCTAACCAGTTTTATGTTAAGCAATTTGTTAATTGTGCCACTACTAGGGTCATCTATATGCTACAATGTCCATGTGACAAAATCTACATAGGTAAAACTAAACGCCCATTATGGGTACGCATTGGAGAACACATTAGTAGTATATGTAACCATCTTAACCGCACCCCAGTAGCAGAAAACTTTGCCCTGGCACATCGTTCTTCTCCACGTGGATTGCGAGTAAAAGCAATATACGTTTTAAAGCTCTCAACCAGGAGGGGTGATTTCGATACCATATTGTTACGCAAAGAAAAAGAATGGATATTTAAATTGGGGTCTCTGGCACCAGCTGGATTGAATAATGAATGCAGTCTGCAAGTATTCTTGGACCCATAGATAGAAAATTGTATCCATCTACACTTGAACTGCCAATTATCCTAATTAAGTGTTTTTTTTTGTTTTTATTACATTATTTATTTTTATACTAATTATATGCATATATATTCATATATGAGACATGATTTAATATTTTATTTGTTTGGTGACTTATTACGTTTGTGGTTAATTTGATTCTGGCTCCCATCGCACGCATCAATTTTCACAACCTTAGTCATTTGTCCTTCATTTAGATGAAGTTTGTCATGCCTTATTTCTTGTTGTATTTGATTTTATTAAGTGATGACGATTTTCTATAATTCAGTTTATGTTACCTCTATTTGATGCTGACTGGGGGCCATGTTCTTTAGGATTATTGAAAATGAGGCTCTTATGAGCTATAAAAGACTTCACAAACATGGCTCCCATTCCCTGAAGAAGCCCACGTGACCCGGTGGGTGAAACGCGTTGACGTCACATCCTGGTGAAGCCCACGCTCTCGCTGTCCCGGCCTGGCCGTCCAGCTGGCCGCTATGCCGCCCTGTATGCCCTAGAGATATATGATAGCGCACATCATGCTGATGCACTAACACAGATGCCGCTTCACAGTCCAGCTGCACAGCTGACCGCTCAGTAAATCCTGAACCTGTATTCACCTATATGTTATATCGATGCATCAGCATTTGATGTCTGCCTCACTACTCGGATGTCCAGCTGATCATTCTGCAGGCGGTGGATCTATAGGCATCTGCACACCATGCTGAAGAGCTAGTACTTGATGCTGTGATACTGGAGCAATTTTTTCCTTGTGAAATTTCATCTGAAGATCTCTGTCAGTATGCAGCAGGACGTGTGGATGCAGTGAGAGTATCATGAATTTGCACCAGTTATACATTGCAATTAGAGATGAGCGAATCGAAGTAGGCGAAGTGGAATTCGCTTCGAATATTAGAAAAATTTCGATTCGCGCCGAATCTGAAAATAAGCAGACTTCGGATGCGCGCATCAAAATTTTTCCTAAAATGGCGGCGATATGTGCGGCGACGGAGCGGGGATGTCTGGGAAGGCGCGCAGACAAGGCGCGCTGACCCATAATGCATTCATTCATGACATGTGATTGCATTAGCCAATCAGCAGCCAGCCAGCCAGCACTGTGTAATGGTCGAGCTATAAATGGCGGCCATTTTAGAATTCTCCATTTGCCTCCAGTCATTCAAAAGAGGCAGACCTGGCTGTATTCAGGGAGAGAGTTAGGGACACAGAAACGTTACTTAGGGACATAGAAACGTTAGTTAGGGACACAGAAACGTTACTTAGGGCCACAGAAACGTTACTTAGGGACACAGAAACGTTACTTAGGGCCACAGAAACTTTACTTAGGGACACAGAAACGTTACTTAGGGCCACAGAATCGTTACTTAGGGCCACAGAAACGTTACTTAGGGCCACAGAAACGTTACTTAGGGCCACAGAATCGTTACTTAGGGCCACAGAAACGTTACTTAGGGCCACAGAAACGTTACTTAGGGACAGACACAGAATTGTTACTGAGGGACACAGAATTGTTACTGAGGGCCACAGAACTGTTACTTAGGGCCACAGAAACGTTACTTAGGGCCACAGAATTGTTACTTAGGGACAGACACAGAATTGTTACTGAGGGACACAGAATTGTTACTGAGGGCCACAGAACTGTTACTTAGGGCCACAGAAACGTTACTTAGGGACACAGAATTGTTACTCAGGGACAGACACAGAATTGTTACTTAGGGACAGACACAGAATTGTTACTGAGGGACACAGAATCGTTACTTAGGGCCACAGAAACGTTACTTAGGGCCACAGAATTGTTACTTTGGGACAGACACAGAATTGTTACTGAGGGACACAGAATTGTTACTGAGGGCCACAGAACTGTTACTTAGGGCCACAGAAACATTACTTAGGGCCACAGAATTGTTACTTAGGGACAGACACAGAATTGTTACTGAGGGACACAGAATTGTTACTGAGGGCCACAGAATTGTTACTTAGGGCCACAGAAACGTTACTTAGGGACACAGAATTGTTACTCAGGGACAGACACAGAATTGTTACTTAGGGACAGACACAGAATTGTTACTGAGGGACACAGAATTGTTACTGAGGGCCACAGAACTGTTACTTAGGGCCACAGAAACGTTACTTAGGGCCACAGAATTGTTACTTAGGGACAGACACAGAATTGTTACTGAGGGACACAGAATTGTTACTGAGGGCCACAGAACTGTTACTTAGGGCCACAGAAACGTTACTTAGGGCCACAGAATTGTTACTTAGGGACAGACACAGAATTGTTACTGAGGGACACAGAATTGTTACTGAGGGCCACAGAACTGTTACTTAGGGCCACAGAAACGTTACTTAGGGACACAGAATTGTTACTTAGGGACAGACACAGAATTGTTACTGAGGGACACAGAATTGTTACTGAGGGCCACAGAACTGTTACTTAGGGCCACAGAAACGTTACTTAGGGCCACAGAATTGTTACTCAGGGACAGACACAGAATTGTTACTGAGGGACACAGAATTGTTACTGAGGGCCACATAACTGTTACTTAGGGCCACAGAAACGTTACTTAGGGACACAGAATTGTTACTCAGGGACAGACACAGAATTGTTACTTAGGGACAGACACAGAACTGTTACTTAGGGCCACAGAAACGTTACTTAGGGCCACAGAATTGTTACTTAGGGACAGACACAGAATTGTTACTGAGGGACACAGAATTGTTACTGAGGGCCACAGAACTGTTACTTAGGGCCACAGAAACGTTACTTAGGGACACAGAATTGTTACTTAGGGACAGACACAGAATTGTTACTCAGGGACACAGAATTGTTACTGAGGGCCACAGAACTGTTACTTAGGGCCACAGAAACGTTACTTAGGGACACAGAATTGTTACTCAGGGACAGACACAGAATTGTTACTTAGGGACAGACACAGAAACGTTACTTAGGGCCACAGAAACGTTACTTAGGGCCACAGAATTATTACTTTGGGACAGACACAGAATTGTTACTGAGGGACACAGAATTGTTACTGAGGGCCACAGAACTGTTACTTAGGGCCACAGAAACGTTACTTAGGGCCACAGAAACGTTACTTAGGGACAGACACAGAATTGTTACTGAGGGACACAGAATTGTTACTGAGGGCCACATAACTGTTACTTAGGGCCACAGAAACGTTACTTAGGGACACAGAATTGTTACTCAGGGACAGACACAGAATTGTTACTTAGGGACAGACACAGAATTGTTACTGAGGGACACAGAATCGTTACTTAGGGCCACATAAACGTTACTTAGTTCCACAGAAACGTTACTTAGGGCCACAGAATTGTTACTTAGGGACAGACACAGAATTGTTACTGAGGGACACAGATTTGTTACTGAGGGCCACAGAACCGTTACTTAGGGCCACAGAAACGTTACTTAGGGACACAGAATTGTTACTCAGGGACAGACACAGAATTGTTACTGAGGGACACAGAATTGTTACTGAGGGCCACAGAACTGTTACTTAGGGCCACAGAAACGTTACTTAGGGCCACAGAAACGTTACTTAGGGCTACAGAAACGTTACTTAGGGCCACAGAATCGTTACTTAGGGCCACAGAAACTTTACTTAGGGCCACAGAAACGTTACTTAGTGCCACAGAATTGTTACTTAGGGACAGACACAGAATTGTTACTGAGGGACACAGATTTGTTACTGAGGGCCACAGAACCGTTACTTAGGGCCACAGAAACGTTACTTAGGGACACAGAATTGTTACTCAGGGACAGACACAGAATTGTTACTTAGGGACACAGAATTGTTACTCAGGGACAGACACAGAATTGTTACTGAGGGATACAGAATTGTTACTGAGGGACACAGAACCGTTACTTAGGGCCACAGAAACGTTACTTAGGGCCACAGAAACGTTACTTAGGGACACAGAATTGTTACTCAGGGACAGACACAGAATTGTTACTGAGGGACACAGAATTGTTACTGAGGGACACATAATTGTTACTCAGGGACACAGAATTGTTACTGAGGGACACAGAATTGTTACTCAGGGACAGACACAGAATTGTTACTCAGGGACAGACACAGAATTGTTACTGAGGGACACAGAATTGTTACTCAGGGACACAGAATTGTTACTCAGGGACACAGAACTGTTAATGAGGGACACAGAGTTGTTACTGAGGGACACAGAATTGTTACTCAGGGACAGACACAGAATTGTTACTCAGGGACAGACACAGAATTGTTACTGAGGGACACAGAATTGTTACTGAGGGACACAGAATTGTTACTCAGCGACAGACACAGAATTGTTACTCAGGGACAGACACAGAATTGTTACTGGGGGACACAGAATTGTTACTGAGGGACACAGAATTGTTACTCAGGGACACAGAATTGTTACTCAGGGACACAGAATTGTTACTGAGGGACACAGAATTGTTACTGAGGGACACAGAATTGTTACTCAGGGACACAGAATTGTTACTCAGGGAAAGACACAGAATTATTACTCAGGGACAGACACAGAATTGTTACTGAGGGACACAGAATTGTTACTGAGGGCCACAGAACTGTTACTTAGGGCCACAGAAACGTTACTTAGGGACACAGAATTGTTACTTAGGGACAGACACAGAATTGTTACTGAGGGACACAGAATTGTTACTGAGGGCCACAGAATTGTTACTTAGGGCCACAGAAACGTTACTTAGGGACACAGAATTGTTACTCAGGGACAGACACAGAATTGTTACTTAGGGACAGACACAGAACCGTTACTTAGGGCCACAGAAACGTTACTTAGGGCCACAGAATTGTTACTTAGGGACAGACACAGAATTGTTACTGAGGGACACAGAATTGTTACTGAGGGCCACAGAACTGTTACTTAGGGCCACAGAACCGTTACTTAGGGCCACAGAAACGTTACTTAGGGACACAGAATTGTTACTTAGGGACAGACACAGAATTGTTACTGAGGGACACAGAATTGTTACTGAGGGACACAGAATTGTTACTGAGGGCCACAGAACTGTTACTTAGGGCCACAGAAACGTTACTTAGGGACACAGAATTGTTACTCAGGGACAGACACAGAATTGTTACTTAGGGACAGACACAGAAACGTTACTTAGGGCCACAGAAACATTACTTAGGGCCACAGAATTGTTACTTAGGGACAGACACAGAATTGTTACTGAGGGACACAGAATTGTTACTGAGGGCCACAGAACTGTTACTTATGGCCACAGAAACGTTACTTAGGGCCACAGAATTGTTACTTAGGGACAGACACAGAATTGTTACTGAGGGACACAGAATTGTTACTGAGGGCCACAGAACTGTTACTTAGGGCCACAGAAACGTTACTTAGGGTCACAGAATTGTTACTCAGGGACAGACACAGAATTGTTACTTAGGGACAGACACAGAATTGTTACTGAGGGACACAGAATCGTTACTTAGGGCCACAGAAACGTTACTTAGGGCCACAGAAACGTTACTTAGGGCCACAGAATTGTTACTTAGGGACAGACACAGAATTGTTACTGAGGGACACAGATTTGTTACTGAGGGCCACAGAACCATTACTTAGGGCCACAGAAACGTTACTTAGGGACACAGAATTGTTACTCAGGGACAGACACAGAATTGTTACTGAGGGACACAGAACTGTTACTTAGGGCCACAGAAACGTTACTTAGGGCCACAGAAACTTTACTTAGGGCCACAGAAACGTTACTTAGTGCCACAGAATTGTTACTGAGGGACACAGATTTGTTACTGAGGGCCACAGAACCGTTACTTAGGGCCACAGAATTGTTACTCAGGGACAGACACAGAATTGTTACTTAGGGACACAGAATTGTTACTCAGGGACAGACACAGAATTGTTACTGAGGGATACAGAATTGTTACTGAGGGACAGACACAGAATTGTTACTTAGGGACACAGAATTGTTACTCAGGGACAGACAGAATTGTTACTGAGGGATACAGAATTGTTACTGAGGGACACAGAACCGTTACTTAGGGCCACAGAAACGTTACTTAGGGCCACAGAAACGTTACTTAGGGCTACAGAAACGTTACTTAGGGCCACAGAATCATTACTTAGGGCCACAGAAACTTTACTTAGGGCCACAGAAACGTTACTTAGTGCCACAGAATTGTTACTTAGGGACAGACACAGAATTGTTACTGAGGGACACAGATTTGTTACCAAGGGCCACAGAACCGTTACTTAGGGCCACAGAAACGTTACTTAGGGACACAGAATTGTTACTCAGGGACAGACACAGAATTGTTACTGAGGGACACAGAATTGTTACTGAGGGACACAGAATTGTTACTCAGGGACACAGAATTGTTACTCAGGGACACAGAATTGTTACTCAGGGACACAGAATTGTTACTCAGGGACAGACACAGAATTGTTACTCAGGGACAGACACAGAATTGTTACTCAGGGACAGACACAGAATTGTTACTGAGGGACACTGTCAGGGCTCCCAGGTATGACCAGAGGTGTGTGACTGAAGCAGGGAAACGCAGACCTCAGATATGTTATAAACAATATAATTTATTAACACTAACAGTACAAACATAAACGCAGTGCAATACTAAAACATAATACGGTGCAAACAAACCAAACCAAACCACCCACAGATAACAGTATATACAAGCAAGCGTCGTCAGGCAGGCCGGGTCAATATCAATTGGGCAGGTAGGTACAGGGGGAGCAAGCGGAGAATGGTCGGGGTCACAGGCCAGGTTCAGCAGGTAGCAAGCAGCATAGTACAGAGGGTCAGGCAGAGGGATGGTCTGGGTCACAAGCCAGGGATCAGAACAGGTAGCAAGCAGCGTAGTACAGAGGGTCAGACAGAGGGATGGTCAGGGTCACAAGCCAGGATCAGAGCAGGAGAAGTCAGCAAAGGAACAGAAACAGGATGCAGGACAGATACAGGGCCCAGGACAAACACAACACCAAGGCAGAGTCTGCAAGTCTGGCCATCCCTTAAATACACCAGTATCATCAGTTCCAGGTGTTAGCTGGCTGAAAGGTTGAGTCTCTGATTGCTGGGAGCACCCGCTGGCCAGCCCTGGTACTGCAGATCAAAAGGCAGGTGAGTCCCACCATTGCTGGCCAGTCCATTCCTAACAGTACCCCCCCCTCAAGGAGCGGCCTCAGGACGCTCCTAACAGTCCTAGCTGGGCACAATGTTCCACCGCCCGGGTCTGGCAACTGGCGGGATATCAAAGACTGGCACACCGGGCAGGACTCCGGGCAGCGGCACACCGGGCTGGACTCCGGGCAGAGGCTCATCGAGCAGAGGCACATCGGGCAGAGGCACATCGGGCAGGACTCCAGGCAGAGGCACATCGGGCAGGACTCCGGGCAGAGGCACACCGGGCAGAGGCACATCAGGCAGGACTCCAGGCAGAGGCACATCGGGCAGGACTCCAGGCAGAGGCACATCGGGCAGGACTCCGGGCAGAGGCACATCGGGCAGGACTCCGGGCAGAGGCACATCGGGCAGGACTCCGGGCAGAGGCACATCGGGCAGGACTCCGGGCAGAGGCACATCGGGCAGGACTCCGGGCAGAGGCACATCGGATTACCAGGCGAAGCAGCAGGCAGCGGGCCACCAGGCGGAGCAGCAGGCACCGGGCCCCCGGGCGGAGCAGCAGGCACCGGGCCCCCGGGCGGAGCAGCAGGCACCGGGCCCCCGGGCGGGGCAACAGGCACCGGGCCCCCGGGCGGGGCGACAGGCACCGGGCCCCCGGGCGGGGCGACAGGCACCGGGCCCCCGGGCGGGGCGACAGGCACCGGGCCCCCGGGCGGGGCGACAGGCACCGGGCCCCCGGGCGGAGCAGCAGGCACCGGGCCCCCGGGAGGGGCAACAGGCACCGGGCCCCCGGGCGGAGCAGCAGGCACCGGGCCCCCGGGCGGGGCGACGGGCACCGGGCCCCCGGGCGGGGCGACGGGCACCGGGCCCCCGGGCGGGGCGACGGGCATCGTGCCCCCGGGCGGGGCGACGGGCATCGTGCCCCCGGGCGGGGCGACGGGCATCGGGCCCCCAGGAGGGGCGACGGGCATCGGGCCCCCAGGCGGGGCGACGGGCATCGTGCCCCCAGGCGGGGCGACGGGCATCGTGCCCCCAGGCGGGGCGACGGGCATCGTGCCCCCAGGCGGGGCGACAGGCATCGTGCCCCCAGGCGGGGCGGCGGGCGCCGGACCTCCAGATGGAGCGACAGGTCTCGGGCCCTCAGGCGGAGCGGCGGGCGCCGGACCCCCAGGTGGAGCGACAGGTCTCAGGCCCTCAGGCGGAGCGGCAGGCGCCGAACCCCCAGGCGGAGCGACAGGTCTCGGGCCCTCAGGCGGAGCGGCGGGCGCCGGACCCCCAGGAGGAGCGACAGGTCTCGGGCCCTCAGGCGGAGCGGCGGGCGCCGGACCCCCAGGTGGAGCGACAGGTCTCGGGCCCTCAGGCGGAGCGGCAGGCGCCGGACCCCCAGGCGGAGCGACAGGTCTCGGGCCCTCAGGCGGAGCGGCGGGCGCCGGACCCCCAGGAGGAGCGACAGGTCTCGGGCCCTCAGGCGGAGCAGCGGGCGCCGGACCCCCAGATGGAGCGACAGGTCTCGGGCCCTCAGGCGGAGCGGCGGGCGCCGGACCCCCAGGTGGAGCGACAGGTCTCGGGCCCTCAGGCGGAGCGGCGGGCGCCGGACCCCCCAAGCGGAGCAACAGGTCTCGGGCCCCCAGGCGGAGCGGCGGGCACCGAGACACCAGGCACGACAGTGGGCTCCGAGTCAACTGGTATGACCGCAGGCACTGGGTCAGACATTGGATGGTCTGGCTGGACAGCGGGCATCGGGTCACCAGGCATCAGGTCATTTGGCTCGACAGCGGGCACCGCGTCATCTGGCAAGGCAGTGGGCTCCGAGTCAACTGGTATGACCGCGGGCACTGGGTCAGACATTGGATCGTCTGACCGGACAGCGGGCATCGGGTCACCAGGCATCAAGTCATTTGGCTCGACAGCGAGCACCGCGTCATCTGGCAAGGCAGTGGGCTCCGAGTCAACTGGCATGACCGCGGGCACCGGGGCAGACATTGAATCGTCTGGCTGGACAGCGGGCATCGGGTCACCAGGCATCAGGTCATTTGGCTCGACCGCGGGCACAGCGTCATCTGGCAAGGCAGTGGGCTCCGAGTCAACTGGTATGACCGCGGGCACTGGGTCAGACATTGGATCGTCTGACTGGACAGCGGGCATCGGGTCACCAGGCATCAGGTCATTTGGCTCGACAGCGGGCACCGCGTCATCTGGCAAGGCAGTGGTCTCCGAGTCAACAGGCACGACAGTGGGCACCGGGTCATCAGGTACCGGATTGTCTGGCTCGACAGCGGGCATCGGGTCATCAGGTATGACAGCGGACACTAGGTCACCAGGCATCAGGTCATTTGGCTTGCCAGCGGGCACCGCGTCATCTGGCAAGGCAGTGGGCACCGAGTCACCAGGTACGACAGCGGGCTCTGAGTCAATTGGCACGACAGCGGGCACCGGATCAGGTACCGGATCATCTGGATCAACAGCGGGCATCGAGTCAACTGGCCTAATAGGATCGTCAGGCTGGATCAGTTCATCATGCTGGGTAGAGGCATTAGGCCGAGTAGAGGCTTCAGGCCGAGTAGAGGCATCAGGCCGAGTAGAGGCATCAGGCCGAGTAGAGGCATCAGGCCGAGTAGAGGCTTCAGGCTGAAGAGAGGCATCAGGCCGAGTACAGGCATCAGGCCGAGTACAGGCATCAGGCCGAGTAGAGGCTTCAGGCCGCGTAGAGGCTTCAGGCTGAGGAGAGGCTTCAGGCCGCGTAGAGGCTTCAGGCCGAGTAGAGGCATCAGGCCGAGTAGAGGCTTCAGGCCGAGTAGAGGCTTCAGGCCGAGGAGAGGCTTCAGGCCGCGTAGAGGCTTCAGGCTGAGTAGAGGCTTCAGGCCGAGTAGAGGCATCAGGCTGCGTACAGGCATCAGTCTGAACCACGGAAGGCAGGCTCACCGGTTTGGATACTGGCAGGATGGTATTGGTTGGAAAGAATTTTCGCTTTTTTCTGGTTTTAACTACTGGAGCACTGCAAGTAAACGCAGGTCTGCAAACGAATGGAGCAGCTGGAGACAGAGAAGAACTGGAGGATGGAACAGGAGAGGGAGCAGTTGCTACAGAGGGCTTTTTTACAGGGTTAAAGGCAGGATAGGTGCAGCGAGTGGGAACAGGGTACTGACATGCGGTAGATAGCCAAGTATACTGGGCTGTAACTGGAGGAGCTGGTGGGAATACAGGAGTAGAGTTAGAAGCAGGACTGGGTCTTTGTAAGCTGACTGAGGCTGGGTGCAACAAATCTGTCCATGTCTGCAGTATGGGTTGAACAAAGCTGAGCTTACACAAAGCCTGTCTGGTCAATGACTGCACTGCGTTTATACAATCTCTCAGTGTCTGTGGTGAACATGTGGAATAACGCTCCAGAAAGTAACCCACATCATCCTCTAATAACCACACCAGGGACTCTACCTGGTCTGCACTAAATGGTGGCAAAAATTCATCCCTGCATTCGGGGGAACCAGATGAAACCAACTCTGCACAAACCTCAATCAATGGCTGCACCTCAGAGAACACTGTGCCCTGATCTACTAGAACATGAGCGAGCCGTATACATTCTAGCAATTCATCCCGGGTATACTCCTTCAGAGTTTGATAAGCATACTCCCTGTCATCAAACACTAGCAGATATAAATACTCAACCTCCTCAAGATCCATCCTTCCCATCAACAAGCCAAGATGGCTTCCCTGTGCAGCCACTTCTGGTCAGGATTGGCCTTGGTGTAATGTCAGGGCTCCCAGGTATGACCAGAGGTGTGTGACTGAAGCAGGGAAACGCAGACCTCAGATATGTTATAAACAATATAATTTATTAACACTAACAGTACAAACATAAACGCAGTGCAATACTAAAACATAATACGGTGCAAACAAACCAAACCAAACCACCCACAGATAACAGTATATACAAGCAAGCGTCGTCAGGCAGGCCGGGTCAATATCAATTGGGCAGGTAGGTACAGGGGGAGCAAGCGGAGAATGGTCGGGGTCACAGGCCAGGTTCAGCAGGTAGCAAGCAGCATAGTACAGAGGGTCAGGCAGAGGGATGGTCCGGGTCACAAGCCAGGGATCAGAACAGGTAGCAAGCAGCGTAGTACAGAGGGTCAGACAGAGGGATGGTCAGGGTCACAAGCCAGGATCAGAGCAGGAGAAGTCAGCAAAGGACCAGAAACAGGATGCAGGACAGATACAGGGCCCAGGACAAACACAACACCAAGGCAGAGTCTGCAAGTCTGGCCATCCCTTAAATACACCAGTATCATCAGTTCCAGGTGTTAGCTGGCTGAAAGGTTGAGTCTCTGATTGCTGGGAGCACCCGCTGGCCAGCCCTGGTACTGCAGATCAAAAGGCAGGTGAGTCCCACCATTGCTGGCCAGTCCATTCCTAACAGACACAGAATTGTTACTCAGCGACAGACACAGAATTGTTACTCAGGGACAGACACAGAATTGTTACTGAGGGACACAGAATTGTTACTGAGGGACACAGAATTGTTACTGAGGGACACAGAATTGGTACTCAGGGACACAGAATTGTTACTCAGGGACAGACACAGAATTGTTACTCAGGGACACAGAATCGTTTAATTAAAGAGTATGTCAGACAACATGCATAGGAGTGGCAGAGGAGGCAATGTTTTAGGAGCGAGCAGACGTGGCAGCAGAGGAAGGGGTCGAGGCAGCACTAGTCACAGCCAGAGGCCAGTGCTCCCGGTGTCATCCAGCGGTCGTGTCTCCACCGACAACCCTGCCGTCATCGATTGGTTGGCTCGGTCGTCTTCCTCTTCCCAGGTCACCTCTGACACCTACAGCCAACGGTCGGTGGGTACGTCAGACACAACCGTTAGTTGGCATGGCCCGGGAGCAAGCCCACTGAAATCACGTGTCCTCTACCTGCCCCTGTCCTTTGGTGTTCCCTCACCAAGCGAAGTATCGTATGCTGTGGGCTCAGCCCCACTGTACAGTGAGGAAGAGCTAACAGAGGGCGGTCAGGAACGGGGGGAGACATCCGCCTCTTCAGCAGCCAGGCGAAGAAGTAGTGGCGAGGAGAGTGGCTCGGTAGCCGGTCTAGAGACAGGTCTGTCTCCTGACCCACACGCAGCCGAGGGGGCTAGTAGTGAGGCGGAGACCCTAATTGATGATGATGAGGCTGATCGCACTTGGCAGCCTCGTCGTCATCAGGCTATTGTTTCCGCATCATCAGGAGAAGAGGGTGGCAGCTTGGCAGCGAGCAAAACAGTCGGTGGGTTGCCCAGGAGGCAGCAGGGTCGCAGCAGTGTCAGAGGAGGCAAACGGCCACGGAGTAGAGCACCAGCTCCACTGCAGCCTACCACCACGGCCAGTAGTGGTGCCGGTGTGCACGGAGGAAGCAGCAGTCAGCCAGTGAGGAGTATCGGGGGCAAAGTTTCCTACTCGGCGGTGTGGCAATTTTTTGTCAAGCCGCCCGAGGAAGTAAACGTAGCCGTATGTCGACTATGTGGCCAGAAAGTCAAGCGTGGCCAGGGGGCCCATGTTGGGACTACAGCGTTGCGGCAGCATATGCAGCGTCGCCATTTGGTGGCCTGGGAACTCCAACACCTCTGCTGAGGGGAGTTGTCGCTCGTTGGCATCTTCCGCTGGTTCTGATGCTCCTTCTCCTGCTACTCCTCTTCACGGATTCCGTCAGCAGTCTTTCTTGGAATCCGTTTCCAAGAGACAACAGTTTGCGAGCACGCACCCGACGGTGCAAAAGCTGAACGTCCTCCTGTCCAAGTTGCTGGTGCTGCAGTCCCTCCCTTTCCAAGTGGTGGACTCAGCACCTTTCCGAGAAATGATGGCTTGTGCCGCGCCGCGGTGGAGAGTGCCAAGCCGTCATTTCTTCGCCAAAAAGGCAGTGCCAGCCCTGCATTCACATGTAGAAGGGATGGTGGGCCAGTCTTTGAGCATGTCGGTCTCTGCCAAAGTGCACGGCAGCGCCGACGTATGGAGCTGTAACTACGGTCAGGGACAGTACATGTCATTTACGGCCCACTGGGTGAACGTGGTGCCGTCACAGCCGCACCAGAAACTTGGACAGGTCACGCCGCTTTTGCCTCCACGTTTGCACGTCCTTGGTCCGGCAAAGATGTCCGCCTCTACCACCTCTTCTTCCGCCGTGTCCTCAGCCGCCACCCCCGGGCCAAGTCCCATTACCCGACCGGCATATCACATGTGCAGGGCGCAACGGTGTCACGCTGTGCTGCACCTGGTATGCCTTGGCGAACGTAGTCACACAGGGGAGGAACTTCTGAGTGTAATGAACAGAGAAATCGACAGATGGCTGTCTCCGCGCAAACTGAAAATCGGAACCATGTTGACCGACAACGGAAAGAACATGGTGTCTGCTCTGCGTCAAGGAAGGTTGTGCCATGCGCCATGCATGGCTCACGTGTTCAATCTGGTTGTCAAGCGGTTCCTAAAATGCACCATCCCACTGCAAGACATCCTTAAAATGTCACGTAAACTTTGCATGCATTTCAGCCATTCCTACACTGCAAAGCACACCCTCCTTGAGCTGCAGCGGCAGAACGGAATTGCACAGCATCGCCTGATCTGCGACGTTGCAACAAGGTGGAATTCAACCCTACACATGTTAGACCGCCTTTACGAACAGCGAAAGGCCATCACCGATTTCCTGATGTTACAAGCGGATAAAGGTACTCCCCTGTGTAACTTCGATGTCAGCCATTGGCAGCTCATGCGTGACACCTGCCGCTTGCTCAGGCCCTTTGAGGAGGCCACGCTATTCGTGAGTCGGCAGGACTATGGGATGAACGACGTCATTCCTCTGTTGCACGTCCTGGAACAAATGCTGTTAACAATGGCTGGTCAGCGTGCGGTAGACGTGGCGCACAGATCTCAACGCCACATGACCCCTGTGGGGGCAGGACAGGAAGAAGAGGAGGAGGTAGAGGAGGACATTTGTGCTCAGGAATTATTGAGTGAAATGGGTGGTTTTTCCAATCAGCGGACAGGAGTGGAGGAGCAGGAGCATCTGGTAGAGGAGGAGGAGGAGGAGGAGGAGACAGAGGACCCAGACGCACCGTGGCAGTATGCTGTGGAGATGGAGGCAGGGAGTCCCTCGCATTCCTTGGCACAAATGGCCCATAGCATGCTCGGTTGCTTGCGTAGCGACAGCCGAATAATAACCATCAGACAGAGGGATGACTTTTTGCTGTCCACCTTGTTGGAACCTCGCTACCGTTCAAAAATAGTGGCCTTTTTCACACCTGCTGAGAGGGAGGCCAAAATAACGTACTATAAAAACCACCTATGTAGTCAGTTGGTCTCTGCCTTTCTGCGCCAACGTCCATCCTCAGACACTATGGGCCCTGTGCGCTCGCGTTCCGCTGCCATGGCAGCAGGGGAGGGGTGGGGTGGTAGGAGCAGTGGCAGCTCCACCAGCAGCGGCTGCCTCAGTCTGCAGTCGATGATGAGTAGCTTTCTTCACCAGCGCAGTGAGGAAACTACTAACCAGCCGCAGCAGCAGCAGCAGCATCAGGTGGACCTGGAGCAGGACCTCAAACAACAGGCTTGGGCCTACTTGGACAGCACCCTGCCAACCGAGGTAGACAATCCCCTTGACTACTGGGCAACGAAACTTGACCTTTGGCCCCAACTAGCTGAATTTGCCCTTGAAAGGCTGTCATGCCCGGCCAGTAGCGTGGCATCGGAGCGCGTGTTTAGTGCGGCAGGAGGTATTGTAACTCCGCGGAGGACACGACTGTCCACCCAAAGTGTGGAGAGACTCGCGTTTGTGAAAATGAATCAGGAGTGGATTAGTCTGGATTTCAAACCACCAGTTCCTGACACAACTGAATAAATCCGCCAGGAATCATGCCCCAAACATGTGCCACTTTCAGGTCTCCTCACACTGCTGGTGTGTTCCATTTTTTGTCATAGGGTGCTGGCAGATTACGGGCCTCCCATAGCTGCTGCCAGGCCCCTAATCTGCCATGGGCCCCTATACCGCCTCCTCATGCTGCTGCCAAGTCCAGAGTCTCTCATGGGTCCCTGTACGGCCTCCCATTGCTGCTGTCTCCATCGCCACACTCTGCCATGTGCCACTTTCAGGTCTCCTCACACTGCTGGTGTGTTCCATTTTTTGTCATAGGGTGCTGGCAGATTACGGGCCTCCCATAGCTTCTGCCAGGACCCTAATCTGCCATGGGCCCCTGTACCGCCTCCTCATGCTGCTGCCAGGTCCACAGTGTCTCATGCCATGTGCCACTTTCAGGTCTCCTCACACTGCTGGTGTGTTCCATTTTTTGTCATAGGGTGCTGGCAGATTACGGGCCTCCCATAGCTGCTGCCAGGCCCCTAATTTGCCATGGGCCCCTATACCGCCTCCTCATGCTGCTGCCAGGTCCAGAGTCTCTCATGGGTCCCTGTACGGCCTCCCATTGCTGCTGTCTCCATCGCCACACTCTGCCATGTGCCACTTTCAGGTCTCCTCACACTGCTGGTGTGTTCCATTTTTTGTCATAGGGTGCTGGCAGATTACGGGCCTCCCATAGCTGCTGCCAGGCTCCTAATCTGCCATGGGCCGCTATACCGCCTCCTCATGCTGCTGCCAAGTCCAGAGTGTCTCATGGGTCCCTGTACGGCCTCCCATTGCTGCTGTCTCCATCGCCACACTCTGCCATGTGCCACTTTCAGGTCTCCTCACACTGCTGGTGTGTTCCATTTTTTGTCATAGGGTGCTGGCAGATTACGGGCCTCCCATAGCTGCTGCCAGGCCCCTAATCTGCCATGGGCCCCTGTACCGCCTCCTCATGCTGCTGCCAGGTCCACAGTGTCTCATGCCATGTGCCACTTTCAGGTCTCCTCACACTGCTGGTGTGTTCCATTTTTTGTCATAGGGTGCTGGCAGATTACGGGCCTCCTATAGCTGCTGCCAGGCCCCTAATCTGCCATGGGCCCCTATACCGCCTCCTCATGCTGCTGCCAGGTCCAGAGTCTCTCATTTGTCCCTGTACGGCCTCCCATTGCTGCTGTCTCCATCGCCACACTCTGCCATGTGCCACTTTCAGGTCTCCTCACACTGCTGGTGTGTTCCATTTTTTGTCATAGGGTGCTGGCAGATTACGGGCCTCTCATTGCTGCTGCCAGGCCCCTAATCTGCCATGGGCCCCTGTACCGCCTCCTCATGCTGCTGCCAGGTCCACAGTGTCTCATGCCATGTGCCACTTTCAGGTCTCCTCACACTGCTGGTGTGTTCCATTTTTTGTCATAGGGTGCTGGCAGATTACGGGCCTCTCATAGCTGCTGCCAGGCCCCTAATCTGCCATGGGCCCCTATACCACCTCCTCATGCTGCTGCCAAGTCCAGAGTCTCTCATGGGTCCCTGTACGGCCTCCCATTGCTGCTGTCTCCATCGCCACACTCTGCCATGTGCCACTTTCAGGTCTCCTCACACTGCTGGTGTGTTCCATTTTTTGTCATAGGGTGCTGGCAGATTACGGGCCTCCCATAGCTGCTGCCAGGCCCCTAATCTGCCATGGGCCCCTATACCGCCTCCTCATGCTGCTGCCAAGTCCAGAGTCTCTCATGGGTCCCTGTACGGCCTCCCATTGCTGCTGTCTCCATCGCCACACTCTGCCATGTGCCACTTTCAGGTCTCCTCACACTGCTGGTGTGTTCCATTTTTTGTCATAGGGTGCTGGCAGATTACGGGCCTCCCATAGCTGCTGCCAGGCCCCTAATCTGCCATGGGCCCCTATACCGCCTCCTCATGCTGCTGCCAAGTCCAGAGTCTCTCATAGGTCCCTGTACGGCCTCCCATTGCTGCTGTCTCCATCGCCACACTCTGCCATGTGCCACTTTCAGGTCTCCTCACACTGCTGGTGTGTTCCATTTTTTGTCATAGGGTGCTGGCAGATTACGGGCCTCCCATAGCTGCTGCCAGGCCCCTAATCTGCCATGGGCCCCTATACCGCCTCCTCATGCTGCTGCCAAGTCCAGAGTCTGTCATGGGTCCCTGTACGGCCTCCCATTGCTGCTGTCTCCATCGCCACACTCTGCCATGTGCCACTTTCAGGTCTCCTCACACTGCTGGTGTGTTCCATTTTTTGTCATAGGGTGCTGGCAGATTACCGGCCTCCCATAGCTGCTGACAGGCCCCTAATCTGCCATGGGCCCCTATACCGCCTCCTCATGCTGCTGCCAAGTCCAGAGTCTCTCATGGGTCCCTGTACGTCCTCCCATTGCTGCTGTCTCCATCGCCACACTCTGCCATGTGCCACTTTCAGGTCTCCTCACACTGCTGGTGTGTTCCATTTTTTGTCATAGGGTGCTGGCAGATTACGGGCCTCCCATAGCTTCTGCCAGGCCCCTAATCTGCCATGGGCCCCTGTACCGCCTCCTCATGCTGCTGCCAGGTCCACAGTGTCTCATGCCATGTGCCACTTTCAGGTCTCCTCACACTGCTGGTGTGTTCCATTTTTTGTCATAGGGTGCTGGCAGATTACGGGCCTCCCATAGCTGCTGCCAGGCCCCTAATTTGCCATGGGCCCCTATACCGCCTCCTCATGCTGCTGCCAGGTCCAGAGTCTCTCATGGGTCCCTGTACGGCCTCCCATTGCTGCTGTCTCCATCGCCACACTCTGCCATGTGCCACTTTCAGGTCTCCTCACACTGCTGGTGTGTTCCATTTTTTGTCATAGGGTGCTGGCAGATTACGGGCCTCCCATAACTGCTGCCAGGCCCCTAATCTGCCATGGGCCGCTATACCGCCTCCTCATGCTGCTGCCAAGTCCAGAGTGTCTCAGGGGTCCCTGTACGGCCTCCCATTGCTGCTGTCTCCATCGCCACACTCTGCCATGTGCCACTTTCAGGTCTCCTCACACTGCTGGTGTGTTCCATTTTTTGTCATAGGGTGCTGGCAGATTACGGGCCTCCCATAGCTGCTGCCAGGCCCCTAATCTGCCATGGGCCCCTGTACCGCCTCCTCATGCTGCTGCCAGGTCCACAGTGTCTCATGCCATGTGCCACTTTCAGGTCTCCTCACACTGCTGGTGTGTTCCATTTTTTGTCATAGGGTGCTGGCAGATTACGGGCCTCCCATAGCTGCTGCCAGGCCCCTATTCTGCCATGGGCCCCTGTACCGCCTCCTCATGCTGCTGCCAGGTCCACAGTGTCTCATGCCATGTGCCACTTTCAGCTCTCTTCACACTGCTGGTGTGTTCCATTTTTTGTCATAGGGTGCTGGCAGATTACGGGCCTCCTATAGCTGCTGCCAGGCCCCTAATCTGCCATGGGCCCCTATACCGCCTCCTCATGCTGCTGCCAGGTCCAGAGTCTCTCATGGGTCCCTGTACGGCCTCCCATTGCTGCTGTCTCCATCGCCACACTCTGCCATGTGCCACTTTCAGGTCTCCTCACACTGCCGGTGTGTTCCATTTTTTGTCATAGGGTGCTGGCAGATTACGGGCCTCCCATAGCTGCTGCCAGGCCCCTAATCTGCCATGGGCCCCTATACCGTCTCCTCATGCTGCTGCCAAGTCCAGAGTCTCTCATGGGTCCCTGTACGGCCTCCCATTGGTGCTGTCTCCATCGCCACACTCTGCCATGTGCCACTTTCAGGTCTCCTCACACTGCTGGTGTGTTCCATTTTTTGTCATAGGGTGCTGGCAGATTACGGGCCTCCTATAGCTGCTGCCAGGCCCCTAATCTGCCATGGGCCCCTGTACCGCCTCCTCATGCTGCTGCCAGGTCCAGAGTCTCTCATGGGTCCCTGTACGGCCTCCCATTGCTGTTGTCTCCATCGCCACACTCTGCCATGTGCCACTTTCAGGTCTCCTCACATTGCTGGTGTGTTCCATTTTTTGTCATAGGGTGCTGGCAGATTACGGGCCTCCCATAGCTGCTGCCAGGCCCCTAATCTGCCATGGGCCCCTGTACCGCCTCCTCATGCTGCTGCCAGGTCCACAGTGTCTCATGCCATGTGCCACTTTCAGGTCTCCTCACACTGCTGGTGTGTTCCATTTTTTGTCATAGGGTGCTGGCAGATTACGGGCCTCCTATAGCTGCTGCCAGGCCCCTAATCTGCCATGGGCCCCTATACCGCCTCCTCATGCTGCTGCCAGGTCCAGAGTCTCTCATTTGTCCCTGTACGGCCTCCCATTGCTGCTGTCTCCATCGCCACACTCTGCCATGTGCCACTTTCAGGTCTCCTCACACTGCTGGTGTGTTCCATTTTTTGTCATAGGATGCTGGCAGATTACGGGCCTCTCATTGCTGCTGCCAGGCCCCTAAACTGCCATGGGCCCCTGTACCGCCTCCTCATGCTGCTGCCATGTCCACAGTGTCTCATGCCATGTGCCACTTTCAGGTCTCCTCACACTGCTGGTGTGTTCCATTTTTTGTCATAGGGTGCTGGCAGATTACGGGCCTCTCATAGCTGCTGCCAGGCCCCTAATCTGCCATGGGCCCCTATACCGCCTCCTCATGCTGCTGCCAAGTCCAGAGTCTCTCATGGGTCCCTGTACGGCCTCCCATTGCTGCTGTCTCCATCGCCACACTCTGCCATGTGCCAGTTTCAGGTCTCCTCACACTGCTGGTGTGTTCCATTTTTTGTCATAGGGTGCTGGCAGATTACGGGCCTCCCATAGCTGCTGCCAGGCCCCTAATCTGCCATGGGCCCCTATACCGCCTCCTCATGCTGCTGCCAAGTCCAGAGTCTGTCATGGGTCCCTGTACGGCCTCCCATTGCTGCTGTCTCCATCGCCACACTCTGCCATGTGCCACTTTCAGGTCTCCTCACACTGCTGGTGTGTTCCATTTTTTGTCATAGGGTGCTGGCAGATTACGGGCCTCCCATAGCTTCTGCCAGGCCCCTAATCTGCCATGGGCCCCTGTACCGCCTCCTCATGCTGCTGCCAGGTCCACAGTGTCTCATGCCATATGCCACTTTCAGGTCTCCTCACACTGCTGGTGTGTTCCATTTTTTGTCATAGGGTGCTGGCAGATTACGGGCCTCCCATAGCTGCTGCCAGGCCCCTAATCTGCCATGGGCCCCTATACCGCCTCCTCATGCTGCTGCCAGGTCCAGAGTGTCTCATGGGTCCCTGTACGGCCTCCCATTGCTGCTGTCTCCATCGCCACACTCTGCCATGTGCCACTTTCAGGTCTCCTCACACTGCTGGTGTGTTCCATTTTTTGTCATAGGGTGCTGGCAGATTACGGGCCTCCCATAGCTGCTGCCAGGCCCCTAATCTGCCACGGGCCCCTGTACCGCCTCCTCATGCTGCTGCCAGGTCCACAGTGTCTCATGCCATGTGCCACTTTCAGGTCTCCTCACACTGCTGGTGTGTTCCATTTTTTGTCATAGGGTGCTGGCAGATTACGGGACTCCCATAGCTGCTGACAGGCCCCTATTCTGCCATGGACCCCTGTACCGCCTCCTCATGCTGCTGCCAGGTCCACAGTGTCTCATGCCATGTGCCACTTTCAGGTCTCCTCACACTGCTGGTGTGTTCCATTTTTTGTCATAGGGTGCTGGCAGATTACGGGCCTCCCATAGCTGCTGCCAGGCCCCTAATCTACCATGGGCCCCTGTACCGCCTCCTCATGCTGCTGCCAGGTCCACAGTGTCTCATGCCATGTGCCACTTTCAGGTCTCCTCACACTGCTGGTGTGTTCCATTTTTTGTCATAGGGTGCTGGCAGATTACGGGCCTCCTATAGCTGCTGCCAGGCCCCTAATCTGCCATGGGCCCCTATACCGCCTCCTCATGCTGCTGCCAGGTCCAGAGTCTCTCATTTGTCCCTGTACGGCCTCCCATTGCTGCTGTCTCCATCGCCACACTCTGCCATGTGCCACTTTCAGGTCTCCTCACACTGCTGGTGTGTTCCATTTTTTGTCATAGGGTGCTGGCAGATTACGGGCCTCTCATTGCTGCTGCCAGGCCCCTAATCTGCCATGGGCCCCTGTACCGCCTCCTCATGCTGCTGCCAGGTCCACAGTGTCTCATGCCATGTGCCACTTTCAGGTCTCCTCACACTGCTGGTGTGTTCCATTTTTTGTCATAGGGTGCTGGCAGATTACGGGCCTCCCATAGCTGCTGCCAGGACCCTAATCTGCCATGGGCCCCTATACCGCCTCCTCATGCTGCTGCCAAGTCCAGAGTCTCTCATGGGTCCCTGTACGGCCTCCCATTGCTGCTGTCTCCATCGCCACACTCTGCCATGTGCCACTTTCAGGTCTCCTCACACTGCTGGTGTGTTCCATTTTTTGTCATAGGGTGCTGGCAGATTACGGGCCTCCCATAGCTGCTGCCAGGCCCCTAATCTGCCATGGGCCCCTATACCGCCTCCTCATGCTGCTGCCAAGTCCAGAGTCTCTCATGGGTCCCTGTACGGCCTCCCATTGCTGCTGTCTCCATCGCCACACTCTGCCATGTGCCACTTTCAGGTCTCCTCACACTGCTAATGTGTTACATTTTTTTTCATAGGGTTCTGGCAGATTACGGGCCTCCCATAGCTGCTGCCAGGCCCCTAATCTGCCATGGGCCCCTATACCGCCTCCTCATGCTGCTGCCAGGTCCAGAGTCTCTCATAGGTCGCTGTACGGCCTCCCATTGCTGCTGTCTCCATCGCCACACTCTGCCATGTGCCACTTTCAGGTCTCCTCACACTGCTGGTGTGTTCCATTTTTTGTCATAGGGTGCTGGCAGATTACGGGCCTCCCATAGCTGCTGCCAGGCCCCTAATCTGCCATGGGCCCCTGTACCGCCTCCTCATGCTGCTGCCAGGTCCAGAGTCTCTCATGGGTCCCTGTACGGCCTCCCATTGCTGCTGTCTCCATCGCCACACTCTGCCATGTGCCACTTTCAGGTCTCCTCACACTGTTCCATTTTTTGTCATAGGGTGCTGGCAGATTACGGGCCTCCCATAGCTGCTGCCAGGCCCCTAATCTGCCATGGGCCCCTGTACCACCTCCTCATGCTGCTGCCAGGTCCACAGTGTCTCATGCCATGTGCCACTTTCAGGTCTCCTCACACTGCTGGTGTGTTCCATTTTTTGTCATAGGGTGCTGGCAGATTACGGGCCTCCTATAGCCTCTGCCAGGCCCCTAATCTTCCATGGGCCCCTATACCGCCTCCTCATGCTGCTGCCAGGTCCAGAGTCTCTCATTTGTCCCTGTACGGCCTCCCATTGCTGCTGTCTCCATCGCCACACTCTGCCATGTGCCACTTTCAGGTCTCCTCACACTGCTGGTGTGTTCCATTTTTTGTCATAGGGTGCTGGCAGATTACGGGCCTCTCATTGCTGCTGCCAGGCCCCTAATCTGCCATGGGCCCCTGTACCGCCTCCTCATGCTGCTGCCAGGTCCACAGTGTCTCATGCCATGTGCCACTTTCAGGTCTCCTCACACTGCTGGTGTGTTCCATTTTTTGTCATAGGGTGCTGGCAGATTACGGGCCTCTCATAGCTGCTGCCAGGCCCCTAATCTGCCCTGGGCCCCTATACCGCCTCCTCATGCTGCTGCCAAGTCCAGAGTCTCTCATGTGTCCCTGTACGGCCTCCCATTGCTGCTGTCTCCATCGCCACACTCTGCCATGTGCCACTTTCAGGTCTCCTCACACTGCTGGTGTGTTCCATTTTTTGTCATAGGGTGCTGGCAGATTACGGGCCTCACATAGCTGCTGCCAGGCCCCTAATCTGCCATGGGCCCCTATACCGCCTCCTCATGCTGCTGCCAAGTCCAGAGTCTCTCATGGGTCCCTGTACGGCCTCCCATTGCTGCTGTCTCCATCGCCACACTCTGCCATGTGCCACTTTCAGGTCTCCTCACACTGCTGGTGTGTTCCATTTTTTGTCATAGGGTGCTGGCAGATTACGGGCCTCCCATAGCTGCTGCCAGGCCCCTAATCTGCCATGGGCCCCTATACCGCCTCCTCATGCTGCTGCCAAGTCCAGAGTCTGTCATGGGTCCCTGTACGGCCTCCCGTTGCTGCTGTCTCCATCGCCACACTCTGCCATGTGCCACTTTCAGGTCTCCTCACACTGCTGGTGTGTTCCATTTTTTGTCATAGGGTGCTGGCAGATTACGGGCCTCCCATAGCTGCTGCCAGGCCCCTAATCTGCCATGGGCCCCTATACCGCCTCCTCATGCTGCTGCCAAGTCCAGAGTCTCTCATGGGTCCCTGTACGGCCTCCCATTGCTGTTGTCTCCATCGCCACACTCTGCCATGTGCCACTTTCAGGTCTCCTCACACTGCTGGTGTGTTCCATTTTTTGTCATAGGGTGCTGGCAGATTACGGGCCTCCCATAGCTTCTGCCAGGCCCCTAATCTGCCATGGGCCCCTGTACCGCCTCCTCATGCTGCTGCCAGGTCCACAGTGTCTCATGCCATGTGCCACTTTCAGGTCTCCTCACACTGCTGGTGTGTTCCATTTTTTGTCATATGGTGCTGGCAGATTACGGGCCTCCCATAGCTGCTGCCAGGCCCCTAATCTGCCATGGGCCCCTATACCGCCTCCTCATGCTGCTGCCAGGTCCAGAGTCTCTCATGGGTCCCTGTACGGCCTCCCATTGCTGCTGTCTCCATCGCCACACTCTGCCATGTGCCACTTTCAGGTCTCCTCACACTGCTGGTGTGTTCCATTTTTTGTCATAGGGTGCTGGCAGATTACGGGCCTCCCATAGCTGGTGCCAGGCCCCTAATCTGCCATGGGCCCCTATACCGCCTCCTCATGCTGCTGCCAGGTCCACAGTCTCTCATGGGTCCCTGTACGGCCTCCCATTGCTGCTGTCTACATCGCCACACTCTGCCATGTGCCACTTTCAGATCTCCTCACACTGCTGGTGTGTTACATTTTTTGTCATAGGGTGCTGGCAGATTACGGGCCTCCCATTGCTGCTGCCAGGCCCTTAATCTGCTATGGGCCCCCGTACCGACTCCTCATGCTGTGACGTTGCAACAAGGTGGAATTCAACCCTACATATGTTAGACCGCCTTTACGAACAGCGAAAGGCCATCACAGATTTCCTGATGTTAAAAGCGGATAAAGGTACTCCCTGTGTAACTTAGATGTCAGCCATTGGCAGCTTATGCGTGACACCTGCGCTTGCTCAGGCCCTTTGAGGAGGCCACGCTATTCGTGAGTCGGCAGGACTATGGGATGAACGACGTCATTCCTCTGTTGCACGTCCTGGAACAAATGCTGTTAACAATGGCTGGTCAGGGTGCGGTAGACGTGGCGCACAGATCTCAACGCCACATGACCCCTGTGGGGGCAGGACAGGAAGAAGAGGAGGAGGTAGAGGAGGACATTGGTGCTCAGGAATTATTGAGTGAAATGGGTGGTTTTTCCACTCAGCGGACAGGAGTGGAGGAGCAGGAGCATCTGGTAGACGAGGAGGAGGAGGAGACAGAGGACCCAGACGCACCGTGGCAGTATGCTGTGGAGATGGAGGCAGGGAGTCCCTCGCATTCCTTGGCACAAATGGCCCATAGCATGCTCGCTTGCTTGCGTAGCGACAGCCGAATAATAACCATCAGACAGAGGGATGACTTTTGGCTGTCCACCTTGTTGGACCCTCGCTACCGTTCCAAAATGGTGGCCTTTTTCACACCTGCTGAGAGGGAGGCCAAAATAACGTACTATAAAAACCACCTATGTAGTCAGCTGGTCTCTGCCTTTCTGCGCCAACGTCCATCCTCAGACACTGTGGGCCCTGTGCGCTCGCGTTCCGCTGCCATGGCAGCAGGGGAGGGGTGGGGTGGTAGGAGCAGTGGCAGCTCCACCAGCAGCAGCTGCCTCAGTCTGCAGTCGATGATGAGTAGCTTTCTTCACCAGCGCAGTGAGGAAACTACTAACCAGCCGCAGCAGCAGCAGCATCAGGTGGACCTGGAGCAGGACCTCAAACAACAGGCTTAGGCCTACTTGGACAGCACCCTGCCAACCGAGGTAGACAATCCCCTTGACTACTGGGCAACGAAACTTGACCTTTGGCCCCAACTAGCTGAATTTGCCCTTGAAAGGCTGTCATGCCCGGCCAGTAGCGTGGCATCGGAGCGCATGTTTAGTGCGGCAGGAGGTATTGTAACTCCGCGGAGGACACGACTGTCCACCCAAAGTGTGGAGAGACTCACGTTTGTGAAAATGAATCAGGCGTGGATTAGTCTGGATTTCAAACCACCAGTTCCTGACACAACTGACTAAATCCGCCATGAATCATGCCCCAAACATGTGCCACTTTCAGGTCTCCTCACACTGCTGGTGTGTTCCATTTTTTGTCATAGGGTGCTGGCAGATTACGGGCCTCCCATTGCTGCTGCCAGGCCCGTAATCTGCCATGGGCCCCTGTACCGCCTCCTCATGCTGCTGCCAGGTCCAGAGTGTGTCATGGGTCCCTGTACGGCCTCCCATTGCTGCTGTCTCCATCGCCACACTCTGCCATGTGCCACTTTCAGGTCTCCTCACACTGCTGGTGGTTTCCATTTTTGTCATAGGGTGCTGTATGGCCTCCCATTGCTGCTGCCTCCACCGCCACACTGTGGCTCCACACTCTGGTTTTGGCCCCGTGACTGCCCAAATGAGTGAAGTGGGCGGTGATTCTAAGATCGACGGCACTCATCTGCATGTCATACTGACTGTCAGTATTATTTCTCTTCCCCAGCAGACTCCAAGGGCATTTAAATTAAAGGTACAGTGTTCTGCACTAATATAAAGGCTCTCTGAAGCCTAGAAACACCCTTTTATAAGTTAAATTCACAGCGAATATATTCGACTCGAATCGAAATTTTTTCACGAATTCGCCGAATCAGTCGAATCGAATTTTTGAATAATTCGCTCATCTGTAATTGCAATGACTTCATCATACCATGTTTATATATGGTGATCAATTATCTATACAAAATGGCTGGTGACCTCTACTTTATGTGAAATCTCTCACTGATTTCCCATCATTTTACTCTGATGCTTGCTGTGCTATGCTATACTGTGCTCATAGCCTACAATTTTCACAACTGTTATCTTCAGTCATATTGATGTGCCAACTATCTATTCATTACAGGGCTATTCCACTACAGCCGTTGGAACATAATTTATGATTGGCCATATCTATATAGCTGGTTTTTGAATAGTCAAATGCGTCTATCTGGGTGCTAGCTATATGCCTGTATACTGGGTGACCTGCTGAGCAAATGGATAAATTGGCAGTCATTACACCATCTCCTGCATGACCTATTTTCATATGTGGATACTCATGAATGGCATGAATCAAGTACGTTTGTGTTTTGAAATTTAAGTGACATGACCTTAGCACGTCTATGTTCTGTAGTTTGAACTTTGAACTTTAAACATCTAATATCTATTCACACATTGTTGATGTCATGGTATGACATCATGCATGGCTTCAAGCAACATTGAACATCATATTAACAATTATTTATTCAATTTTATTGCTTCATTGTGTATTTAACTTCTCATTTGTGCTTTTTTTGTTCTTATTTATCGATTCTATTCCTTCTTGTCTTCATCCACATTTCAAGACTCTTATCCATTTACTTCAGGTCCATCTATCCTGTCCCTTTTGACTTTACAGGTGCATGTCAGAGGTGCCAGGACTTCGGAGAGTGGGCTGTTCTTCTGTAAGACCACGTTGTCTTTTATCTGTCTGTTTGTGGTGGAGGTGTTGGACATATAATTTTTTTGTGTAATTTTTTGATTTTGAGTTTGTAATAAACTTTGGTTTTGTTTAAGCCGCGGATTGTTCTCATTGGAACCCTAAAGCCAGTGGATCTCTTTCCCCTGGTTCTCCTTGTTTTTCTTACCATGATTATTGGTTCCGAGGACACCACTCTTTGTATCACATTTAGTGAGTCGGCTTAGTATATTTATATGTAATTTTGAAGTTACCCAATTTTGGGACTCTATCCTCAAAGATATTATTATTATGAATTTTTCCTTGTCAGGCATCCCAGTTTTTTATTCAATTTTGCTATGCAGATACTGGTTCTGCTGATGTATTACGGACCTTCTATGGCCCTGTCCAGCTCTCCTAGAGTAACTGCCTGTCTCCTGGAATCTGCTCCATGCTCTTGAGACTGTGCTGGGAGACAGAGCAAACCTTCTGGCAATGGCACATATTTACTTGCCATCCTGGAGGAGTTGGACTACCTGCGCAATATCTGTAGGGTCCAAGTATTGCCTCATGCTACCAGCAGTACTACCACTAGTGAAAAACAGTCAGAAAAGATGAGCAGGGAAAAAAATGTCAGTGGCCTCCACCTGTTAAACCATTCTGGTTTTGGGGGATGTCTAATTGTCACCCATCTAGTGCACCTGTTGTAAATATTGTTAGCACCAAAGCAGCTGAAACTGATTAAGAACTGCTTTTGCTACTTAACTGATCAATATCCCAGGGGTTTAATTGGCTTGATGCTATACTCTGATTAAAAAGTGTTCCTTTCATTTTTTTGAGCAGTGTATTTTGAGGACTTGATCAGAGACTTTGCAATTAAGAAAACTTTTTTTTATTAAAGTATAAGTAAATAATTTGCTTACAGGTTTTTAGGTTCAAAGTAGAAAATTCTAAACATGAAATTGAAATTTTTTTAATAAAAGGGTAATTAATTAATTGTTAATTCAAAGTGAAGAATTGTGAAAAAAATAAACATTATATTTAATTACATATAAACATTTGATTTCCCTCATCATTTCTAAATAAAAGGCCCCAATTAGTTGCCTGAGTTTGATCCATGCTCAATCAGTTAAATTAACAAAAATAAAAAGTTTTTTTTTTATATTTATGTGGTTTAGCCTGGAGCTGATCTAAAAAACTGAAAAGGTTTATACATCTTCAAACTTTTATTCTACATTTAGCACTGCAGGGCACAGGTGGGCAGCACTGATGGGTACAGGTGGGTGGCACTGCTGGGCACTGATCATCCAAGAATTTCATCCCGATACCTAATGGCAGTCAGGGTGCCATTGTCTAGCCTGTAGAGGTATGTGTGTCCCTCCATGGATATGCCTCCTTACACCATCACCCACCAACAAAACGGCCATTCTGAACGATGCTGCAGGCAGCATGGTGTTCAATGGCAAATGCCGGGCAGTGAGCACAGGGCCCACTGGAGAATGTCGGGCCCTCAGGCCACCCACATGAAGTCTGTTTCTAATTGTTTGGTCAGAGACATTCACACCAGTGGCCTGCTGGAGGTCGTATTGTAGGGCTCTGGCAGTGCTCATTCTGTTCCTCCTTGCACAAAGGAGCAGATACCTATCCTGCTGATGGGCTAAGGACCTTGTACGGCCCTGTCCAGCTCTCCTAGAGTAACTGCCTATCTCCTAGAATCTCCTCCATGCTCTTGAGACTGTGCTGGGAGACACAGCAAACCTTCTGGCAATGGCATATAATGATGTTCCATGCTGGAGGAGTTGGGCTGCCTGTGCAAACTCTGTAGGATCCAGGTATCGCCTCATGCTACCAGTAGTGACACTTACCCTAGCTAGATGCAAAACTAATGAAAAACAGAAAAGATGAGCAGGGAAAAAAATGTCAGTGGCCTCCATCTGTAAAACCATTCCTGTTTTGGGGTTGTCTCATTGTCGCCTATCTAGTGCACCTGATGTTAATTTTGTTTACACCAAAGCAGCTGAAACTGATTAACAACCCCCTCTGCTACTTAACTGACCAGATCAATATCCCAGGATATTAACTGACTTGATGTTATACTCTGATTAAAAAGTGTTCCTTTAATTTTTATGAGCAGTGTATATACTGTATTGTATATATTAGCTTAGCTGTGTAAATGGTAGCACAGAACAAACAAATTTCTCAAAATATACTGCAAAAGTGGAAATACACTTTAATTAGATGTAAATCCTCATGGATGATATTTCACTTACTTTTTCCAGGAAAATACTGCTCTCACCTTTTTTTATCCATATCCTCTTTACATGCACTCCATCTATGGCCGCATGTCATTGCTCACAACTTTCATTTAGGTAGGGCGTCAAATTTGAGCTCATCCTGAATCCAAGCTACTTGAAGTTTGCTGAACCGGTGAATTAATTTGCCAGATTTGCACAGTTAAATGAAATACTGCGCTTTGCATAATAATAATGTAAACTTCACTTATCATACATATTCCCTATGAAGTCACTCATACCTTTGAAAAGAGATCGAATCAGTGAAAAATAAAGTAAATCAAATAAATAGTGACACATACTATATAATTTCACTTATCATACATATTCACTATGAAATCTCATGTGCCCATGAAAGGTGATCAAATCAACCAAACAGTGACATATAGTCCATACAAACACACATTACAGTCCATATGGATAAAAAGTTCCACGACCAATGGTGAAGCTGTATTTCAATACTGTGAATGTAACATTTATTCGCCAATATGTGCACTACCACCAAGTGAATAAAATGGAGGCTTACCAAAAGCAGAGACCCCTTAATTATAGAGGGTCTCAACCAGCATTGCAGTATAGGATATCATTTAGCTCTCCATGCAGTGCCCAAATCAGGAATGTCCCAAGCCTCTTGGATCAAAGTATAAACTCCAAAACGGCGCCAAATAGTGTCATAGAAGAAAAAACATGCCTCTCATAGTGATATAAGTTTGACAATCTTTATTTGCACAAATAAAAATCCTACTTACAAGCTGTAGAATACTTTAGAGCAGTGGTTCTCAACCTTTCTAATGCCGCGACCCCTTAATACAGTTCCTCATGTTGTGGTGACCCCCAACCATAAAATTATTTTCATTGCTACTTCATAACTGTAATTTTGCAGTGGGAGGAGTAGTGCCATGTCATTGGTGTCAGTGGAAGGAGTAGTGCCCCATCACTGATGTCAGTGGGATGAATAGTGCCCCATTGTTGGTATCAGTGGGAGGAATAGTGCCCCATCACTGGTGTCAGTGGGAGGAATAGTGCCCCATCACTGATGTCAGTGGGATGAATAGTGCCCCATTGTTGGTATCAGTGGGAGGAATAGTGCCCCATCACTGGTGTCAGTGGGAGGAATAGTGCCCCATCACTGATGTCAGTGGGATGAATAGTGCCCCATCGTTGGTATCAGTGGGAGGAATAGTGCCCCATCACTGATGTCAGTGGGATGAATAGTGCCCCATCGCTGGTGTCAGTGGGAGGAATAGTGCCCCATCGCTGGTGTCAGTGGGAGGAATAGTGCCCCATCGTTGGTGTCAGTGGGAGGAATAGTGCCCCATCGTTGGTATCAGTGGGAGGAATAGTGCCCCATCGCTGGTGTCAGTGGGAGGAATAGTGCCCCATCATTGGTGTCAGTGGGAGGAATAGTGCCCCATCGCTGGTGTCAGTGGGAGGAATAGTGCCCCATCGTTGGTATCAGTGGGAGGAATAGTGCCCCATCGCTGGTGTCAGTGGGAGGAATAGTGCCCCATCGCTGGTGTCAGTGGGAGGAATAGTGCCCCATCGCTGGTGTCAGTGGGAGGAATAGTGCCCCATCGCTGGTGTCAGTGGGAGGAATAGTGCCCCATCGTTGGTATCAGTGGGAGGAATAGTGCCCCATCGCTGGTGTCAGTGGGAGGAATAGTGCCCCATCGCTGGTATCAGTGGGAGGAATAGTGCCCCATCGCTGATGTCAGTGGGATGAATAGTGCCCCATCGCTGGTGTCAGTGGGAGGAATAGTGCCCCATCGCTGGTGTCAGTGGGAGGAATAGTGCCCCATCGCTGGTGTCAGTGGGAGGAATAGTGCCCCATCGTTGGTGTCAGTGGGAGGAATAGTGCCCCATCGTTGGTGTCAGTGGGAGGAATAGTGCCCCATCGTTGGTGTCAGTGGGAGGAATAGTGCCCCATCGTTGGTGTCAGTGGGAGGAATAGTGCCCCATCGTTGGTGTCAGTGGGAGGAATAGTGCCCCATCGTTGGTGTCAGTGGGAGGAATAGTGCCCCATCGTTGGTGTCAGTGGGAGGAATAGTGCCCCATCGTTGGTGTCAGTGGGAGGAATAGTGCCCCATCGTTGGTGTCAGTGGGAGGAATAGTGCCCCATCGTTGTTGTCAGTGGGAGGAATAGTGCCCCATCGTTGGTGTCAGTGGGAGGAATAGTGCCCCATCGTTGGTGTCAGTGGGAGGAATAGTGCCCCATCGTTGGTGTCAGTGGGAGGAATAGTGCCCCATCGTTGGTGTCAGTGGGAGGAATAGTGCCCCATCGTTGGTGTCAGTGTGGTGGAGGGGAGAATAGTGCCCCATCATTGGGGTCAGGGGGGGGGGGAAATAGTGTCCCATCGTTGGTGTCAGTGGGGGGAGGAATAGTGCCCCATCATTGGTGTCAGTGGGAGGAATAGTGCCCCATCGTTGGTGTCAGTGTGGTGGAGGGGAGAATAGTGCCCCATCGTTGGTGTCAGTGGGGGGAAGAAAAGGGCCCCATCGTTGGTGTCAGTGAGGGGAAGAATAGTGCCCCATCGTTGGTGTCAGTGGGGGGAGGAATACTGCCCCATCGTTGGTGTCAGTGGGAGGAATAGTGCCCCATCGCTGGTGTCAGTGGGAGGAATAGTGCCCCATCGTTGGTGTCAGTGGGAGGAATAGTGCCCCATCGCTGGTGTCAGTGGGAGGAATAGTGCCCCATCGCTGGTGTCAGTGGGAGGAATAGTGCCCCATCGTTGGTATCAGTGGGAGGAATAGTGCCCCATCGCTGGTGTCAGTGGGAGGAATAGTGCCCCATCTCTGGTATCAGTGGGAGGAATAGTGCCCCATCGCTGATGTCAGTGGGATGAATAGTGCCCCATCGCTGGTGTCAGTGGGAGGAATAGTGCCCCATCGCTGGTGTCAGTGGGAGGAATAGTGCCCCATCGCTGGTGTCAGTGGGAGGAATAGTGCCCCATCGTTGGTGTCAGTGGGAGGAATAGTGCCCCATCGTTGGTGTCAGTGGGAGGAATAGTGCCCCATCGTTGGTGTCAGTGGGAGGAATAGTGCCCCATCGTTGGTGTCAGTGGGAGGAATAGTGCCCCATCGTTGGTGTCAGTGGGAGGAATAGTGCCCCATCGTTGGTGTCAGTGGGAGGAATAGTGCCCCATCGTTGGTGTCAGTGGGAGGAATAGTGCCCCATCGTTGGTGTCAGTGGGAGGAATAGTGCCCCATCGTTGGTGTCAGTGGGAGGAATAGTGCCCCATCGTTGGTGTCAGTGGGAGGAATAGTGCCCCATCGTTGGTGTCAGTGGGAGGAATAGTGCCCCATCGTTGGTGTCAGTGTGGTGGAGGGGAGAATAGTGCCCCATCATTGGGGTCAGGGGGGGGGGGGGAAATGGTGTCCCATCGTTGGTGTCAGTGGGGGGAGGAATAGTGCCCCATCATTGGTGTCAGTGGGAGGAATAGTGCCCCATCATTGGTGTCAGTGTGGTGGAGGGGAGAATAGTGCCCCATCGTTGGTGTCAGTGGGGGGAAGAAAAGGGCCCCATCGTTGGTGTCAGTGAGGGGAAGAATAGTGCCCCATCGTTGGTGTCAGTGGGGGGAGGAATACTGCCCCATCGTTGGTGTCAGTGGGGGGAGGAATAGTGCCCCATCGTTGGTGTCAGTGGGGGGAGGAATACTGCCCCATCGTTGGTGTCAGTGGGGGGAGGAGTACTGCCCCATCGTTGGTGTCAGTGGGGGGAGGAATACTGCCCCATCGTTGGTGTCAGTGGGGGGAGGAATACTGCCCCATCGTTGGTGTCAGTGGGGGGAGGAATACTGCCCCATCGTTGGTGTCAGGGGGGGGAGGAATACTGCCCCATCGTTGGTGTCAGTGGGGGGAGGAATAGTGCCCCATCGTTGGTGTCAGTGGGGGGAGGAATACTGCCCCATCGTTGGTGTCAGTGGGGGGAGGAATACTGCCCCATCGTTGGTGTCAGTGGGGGGAGGAATAGTGCCCCATCGTTGGTGTCAGTGGGGGGAGGAATAGTGCCCCATCGTTGGTGTCAGTGGGGGGAGGAATAGTGCCCCATCGTTGGTGTCAGTGGGGGGAGGAATAGTGCCCCATCGTTGGTGTCAGTGGGGGGAGGAATAGTGCCCCATCGTTGGTGTCAGTGGGAGGAATAGTGCCCCATCGTTGGTGTCAGTGGGAGGAATAGTGCCCCATCGTTGGTGTCAGTGGGAGGAATAGTGCCCCATCGTTGGTGTCAGTGGGAGGAATAGTGCCCCATCGTTGGTGTCAGTGGGAGGAATAGTGCCCCATCGTTGGTGTCAGTGGGAGGAATAGTGCCCCATCGTTGGTGTCAGTGTGGTGGAGGGGAGAATAGTGCCCCATCATTGGGGTCAGGGGGGGGGGGAAATAGTGTCCCATCGTTGGTGTCAGTGGGGGGAGGAATAGTGCCCCATCATTGGTGTCAGTGGGAGGAATAGTGCCCCATCATTGGTGTCAGTGTGGTGGAGGGGAGAATAGTGCCCCATCATTGGTGTCAGTGGGAGGAATAGTGCCCCATCATTGGTGTCAGTGTGGTGGAGGGGAGAATAGTGCCCCATCGTTGGTGTCAGTGGGGGGAAGAAAAGGGCCCCATCGTTGGTGTCAGTGAGGGGAAGAATAGTGCCCCATCGTTGGTGTCAGTGGGGGGAGGAATACTGCCCCATCGTTGGTGTCAGTGGGGGGAGGAATAGTGCCCCATCGTTGGTGTCAGTGGGGGGAGGAATACTGCCCCATCGTTGGTGTCAGTGGGGGGAGGAATACTGCCCCATCGTTGGTGTCAGTGGGGGGAGGAATACTGCCCCATCGTTGGTGTCAGTGGGGGGAGGAATACTGCCCCATCGTTGGTGTCAGTGGGGGGAGGAATAGTGCCCCATCGTTGGTGTCAGTGGGGGGAGGAATAGTGACCCATCGTTGGTGTCAGTGGGGGGAGGAATAGTGACCCATCGTTGGTGTCAGTGGGGGGAGGAATAGTGCCACATCGTTGGTGTCAGTGGGGGGAGGAATAGTGCCACATCGTTGGTGTCAGTGGGGGGAGGAATAGTGCCCCATCGTTGGTGTCAGTGGGGGGAGGAGTAGTGCCCCATCGTTGGTGTCAGTGGGGGGAGGAGTAGTGCCCCATCGTTGGTGTCAGTGGGGGGAGGAGTAGTGCCCCATCGTTGGTGTCAGTGGGGGGAGGAGTAGTGCCCCATCGTTGGTGTCAGTGGGGGGAGGAGTAGTGCCCCATCGTTGGTGTCAGTGGGGGGAGGAGTAGTGCCCCATCGTTGGTATTAGTGACACAAATGATGGGGCACTATTCCTCCCACTGACACCAATGATACTTACCTTGCTGACCCCTGCTCCAGCCTGGGCTCGCTCTCTCACTTACCTGTCAGCTGTCTTCCTTCTCTGGCCGCTCTCCTCTTCACTCGCTCCCTCGGTCTTCTTTGATGAACGCGCGCTGCCGCTTGGCTCCTCCTCTCCAAGCTCCACCTCCTCGCCGATGATTGGCCGCCTGTGTGCCTCTCCTGAGCTACAGTTCCGGTGGCCAATCAGCGGCGAGGAGGCGGAGCTGCTGAGCGATCTTGGAGGTGTGGCCGGGTGACAGCAGCGTATCATCCCGCCCACATATCGCCGGAGACTGCAGCGGTGTCTCGGTTCCTAAGACCATCGGAAATATGTGTTTTCCGATGGTCTTAGGCGACCCCTGGGAAATGGTCGTTCGACCCCCAAAGGGGTCGCGACCCCCAGGTTGAGAACCGCTGCTTTAGAGCATTAAAAAAAAATCACTTCCAAAATGGCCAACAGCGTGATGACGTCAGAGGGAGACTCTGCCCGATGCGTTTTGTCATCAAATGACGTCTTCTATGGGCTACCATTTGCACAGTTCACCTGCCTGCTCGAACCTCAGGCTGCAGTCACTCATTTAGTGGCAGTTTTACAAACACCTCCTGATAACAGCCTCCCACCCATTAACTTGTTTCAAATTTTAAACAAGCCATCAGGCATCTTGGGTGACATCATTGACCAAATTTGGTCAATGGTCAGACAGCATCACCATTCAGTTTATTGACATTCACCAGCTTGCTGATGTTGGAACTCATTACTGGGTGACTTGATTGACATTAGATATACAATGGGGGACAATATTTATTATTTACAGTATATATTTTTAACTAAATCCCTTTGTGTGTTTATTTACAGCACTTTGTCATTAATTTGCAATTAAGTAACAAATGGCACTGTGAACCCCTTACTCATTCACCTAGGGGTAGGACTGGATATCCGGGGGACCTAGTATTTTACAGGAGGCTTCTGGGCACTGTTAAGTACCCCCCACAGACCCCCACCATCCACAGGCCAGGGATATGGGGACAAGGTACCTTGCCAAGGAGCCCCCCCTGACAAAGTACCCTCCTAATGTTGAGGACATATGGATGTCTGGAAGGGGATGCTGGCTGATGTCATTGACCACTTAAGGTCTTGACTGTATATGGTCATTTTTTTTTTCATTGGTAAATATACACTATGGCAGTGCCCAGTTACCTATGCTCTTCGTTTACCAAATGTTTGTAAATTAGCCCTAAATTGGTTTTGGGTGCTTTGTCCAGAAAATGTATTAGGGTGTAGCGTCATAATTTGCTAGTATCTATGTTAACACCATCAATATTTGTTTTTTTTTTACAGTATTAGTTATTATTATTATTATTACATCGAGTTTATATAGCACCAAAGGGTTTGCTCAGCGCTGTACAATAGAGGGGAGGGGGGGACAATACATGAAACAGTACAGCAACAACAAACAGCAAACGAGGGGTTAGAGTGCCCTACTCTTTCGAGCTTACAATCTAGGAGATTATCTTTTTTCAACCTGTGAAACTATGTAAATATGTAATAATTAGTAATTTATGAATGTACATATTACTGTACACAGAAGTACAGGATAGTATAACCATGGAGCCATTGAAAATGAGATTGAATTCACAGAGTCAAGAAATCACCTGCCGCTTCGATTGCCATTCTGTTGTAGGTGCTCCCTCTCAACTCTTGCAGCAGCCACTCACTGACACAGGGTAGCTTCTGCTTCTGGATCACATGACCACACCCAACCTGAATACAAAACTGGTATTTGCACTTCAATAAACAGTATGCAACATAGGTAGAAGATGGGGGGAGGCAACATTTTTAAGCAGACTTATTTGAACCTATACTTCCACTTCAATTGTTTTGCTCCATTCAGATCTGAAAATTAAACCTTGAGATGCATATCGGGAGTTCACTTAACCTATTGAGCAGTTCAGTCTTTTATTCAGGTATCACTCAATATACATTACAAGTGTACCTCGGTTTACGAATGCCTCGGTTAACGTAATTTTCGGTTTACGAATGAAAATCAATTGAAAATAATGCCTCGGTTTACAGATTTGTTTACAATTTTTTTTCGCAATACAAAGTGTATGTCAGTGCAGATTTTTTTTTCTTCACTATAGCTCACAGAATTAGGGCACATGTACACTGCAGCTGATAAACTCAGGTTTAGGAGCTGTTCAGAGTTTTTTTCAGCAGCCCCTGAACTCACCCTAATGTTTTCCTATGTGTCCATGTACACTATGTCGTTTGCAGTCGTTTACAGGCAGTTGAGTTTACAGTCATTTTTTTTAACTCAGAAAACTTGCATTCAGCAGTAGATTTTATCACAGTTTCAAACGCCAAACGAGGAGAGCGCTGTGCCGGATTTTGGCAGGAGATCAGAATGCTCCCCCCTGTGGAAGCAGTGACCCAGAAATGAGTTTGATTCACCAACTCCTTCCTCCATAACAATCACCAGGCCATCCTATATCCAGATCTCTCATCCAGGGAGCAGCACCCGTTCAACCCCTCTGGGGGGAACTCTGGCAGATGCGGATCACCTTTTAACAACCTTGGGATCCCTGTTGATGACAACCCTTAGAGGGAAGACATCCCCCATTCCTGGCTTGCTTTGATGTCCTTTGCAGTTGATACAGGCGCATTTTATATGCGTGTTCGGTGAGTGCGCATTCTCTATAACATTTGCACAGTCACCGATCCCCAGGAAGCAAGCACCTTAAAGAGCACTTTTAACACCTTTGAACTGTTTATGAACTGGAATTACTATCATTGATTTGTCATTATAGGTTCATTATTATTTATTTAATTTTAGCGCTGCACCTATCTTATATTGCTTTTATTAAGGGTTTTTTGGTTACCTTTGTGCATAGTGGCTTTTACTGATTTATAGAGCGCTCACATCCCTTGTATATTTTTATTAGGGGTGGATTCTTTGTTTGCAAGGATGGGGGAATATTTAGACAAATTTCTTCAACCCCTTGTCCAAGAATCTCCAGCTTATTTTAGGGATAGTGGAGATCTTATAAATATCTTGAAGGAGGTGAAAATTTAGCAAAATGTGTTATGTCGAGTATAGATGTAAATTCTTTATATATGAATATCAGGCATAATGAGGCTTTGGAAGCAGTATTGTGGTCGTTACAAAAAAATACCCAATTAAAGAATAGACAAAAAGATTTTTTGGTACAAAGCTTGGATTTAGCAATGAGCCATACTTTCTTTTGGCATAATGGAAAATTCTACAGACAGAAGACAGGAGTTTCAATGGGAGCAAAATATGCTCCCTCAGTAGTTAATCTTTTTATGATTACATGGGAATATGAATCGATATATAGAAATAAGAGACCAGAGCTAAGGCTCTATAAAAGATTATTGATGATATCTGTATTATTTGGGAGGAAACTCAGGAATCCCTTGAAGATTTTATTAAAGAAATGGGAATGAATAAATACAACATTTCATTCTCTGAAAGTATTAGTACTGATTCTATCAATTTTTTGGATCTCACTATTGTATATTTAGAAACGGGAAGAAATTATGCACCCGTACTCATTTCAAAGAGGTGGATAGGAATGGGTACATTCCAACACATAGATGCTATTATCATGGATGGCTTAAGGCAATTCCAAAAAGCCAATTCAGGAGAATTAAGCGGAATTGTGATGAGGAGAAAGATTATGAAGAGCAAACAGACATTTTAATACAGAGATTTGAGGAAAAAGGATAAAAGGAATAAAGATCTTAGGAAGATACAAAACCGGGTAAAAGATATCGATAGGGAGGAACTGTTAAACAAGACAAAGAAGAAAGGAGATGATTATGGGTTGGCCTTTATTACAGGGTTTTCTAAGCAATATATATATAGGCTAGTTGTAAATATATTTAGAAATCATTGGCCGATTCTATTGCAGGATGATATATTGGGAAGGATTTTGCCCGAAAAACTCAGGTTCATCTACAAAAGACCACCCACTCTTGAGAATAAACTTATGAGGAATGTTCCTGATCCGCCATGCAAAAAGGCTACCTTTTTAGTACAAGTAGGTTTCTTTAAATGTGGGAGGTGTCTAGCATGTAGAACATTGAGGGGTAATAAAAATAATAATAGAAAAATAGTAAACTTTCAGTCCCATACCAAAGGAGAAACTTTTAAAATAAAAAAATGTGTTTAATGTGCAAACACTCATTTCACCTACCTTCTGGAATGTCCCTGCCATTTACACTATGTAGGGAGAACTACTAGGAAGCTTGCTGTAAGGCTTGCTGAACATTTAAGGAACATCAAAAAAGGTTTTAAACACCATAACCTTTCTTATCATTTTAGGAAATTCCACAATAGGGACCCATCTTTGTTGAGGTTTTGTGGGAAAGACAGGATTGAACCCCACTGGCGTGGTGGGGATTTAAGAAAGGCAATCTCACAGAATGAAACAAAATGGATCCTGAGATTGGGTCCTTTAGCCACCAAGGGGTTAAATGTAGATATAGACTTAAATAGTTTTTTTGAAAAATTGGTAATCAAATCATTGTATGTACTTAAATTATGTATAAGATCTAATTTTATTAAATTTTTCGGTGGAGTATACTCAATTTTAGTAATATTTAAATTATTAATACTGTTTTGGTAACACATTAATTTAATTGTTTATTTTAATTTAGTCTTATTATGATTAATTAGTTGTTTTTTTTTATTATTCATGCATTTTATATTAATTCATGTATTTATTGTTTATTTTTATATTAATTTATGTTTTTGTATTGGCCATAGTGAGAGTGTCAGGAAGTGATGTTTATTTAGGATTTGAAGCCGGTATGCCCAAATAGGAAGTGAGTCATGAGGGTGGGAGGCTGTGAAGCTGGTATAATTAATGAGAAGCGAATCACAAAGGTGGGAGAAGTAGTGGCTGGGTATATCTTGAGAGTAGGAACCAGAGATAACTGTCTGTGAGAACACCCTGGAGGAGGGGCGAAACGCGTTGATGTAATTTCCGGTTTTGGCGAAGGCTTTGTGACGTCACATCCCGTGAGTTGAGCACACACTATCAGCAGTGCTTCGGAGCCATCTTTGCCGGTCTATCACCTGTTGATGTGGGATCACACACTTGCCAGTCTAATATCCATTCATGTCTATTCCCTATTGATGTTGGAGCTGCAAAGTGTTGCCATTCTAATACCTATTGATGTGGGAATCACAAGTTTTACATAATTTAAGGCTTTTTTTGTCTTGTGAAATGTGACTGCAATAATTCTTCGGTTTTAATTGAATTAAAGAGTATTACAGTATTACACTATTAGTGTCCCCCTTGTTTTTTGCATTTCATCTGTCCATTTGGTGGTCGTTGGAGATTGTCAAGCAAGCATTTCTGCTCTGATCTGGTTTATTCTGGGGAACACACTTCACCACTATAAGCTTGTTTGACTCTTAAGCCATACAAGCTAAGAGTTCATCGAATCTGGTGAGTGTGGATTGTTCAGGAAGGTGATCACGGATAGTGTGGGGATATCATTTAAAGAACACATTTCATTTTGGCACCATTTTATATTGAACAGTGAACTTTTTATTGTTTTTTTGCTTTATCACTATTGATTTAATCACCATTGTAATATTATATTTCATATATTATGATACTGCCCCACTTAGTAGGCCCTTGACAGTGTGGGCTCAGAGAAAGTCAGTTGAATGATGCTGGCTGTCCTTGAACTCAGAAGACTGACATCTAGCTGTGAAAAGAAGGGATAGAGACAACTTTTGATTGAAGATTAGTATTCTAGTAAATGTTTTTTTTTCACTTACTAGACTATTTATTTTATTATTTTTTTATTTTTAGCTGGCAGGCAGCTTTAACCCTTTCATGGCCAGAGGCCATTGATGCCAAGACAAAATGTAGTAGTTTCAGTATGCATCAGTTAATTTGACAATAACTCCATGCCAATGGACCATCAATGCTGCAAAGTAAGGATCCAGCAGTGCCACAAAACTCTCAAAAGCGAAAAACAAGGTACCAGCCCACAGTGTGAAACTGTATAAAAATGCTGTAATATTAAAAACAAAGTGGTACACTCACATTTTATAGCGGCCGATAACAGTGAAACAGTGCATCCAGTCTGGGCATAAGATAGCATTCCCGTGGGCTTCCTGAAAGTCGTCCAATTGCCTCATGTTATGTGATTACTTTTTTTAGGGGCTGACAAATTGACAAAAAATTTTAAAAAGTTCCTTGCTGTCAAATGTAGAAGACGATTTTGGACAGCTGGCAGTTATAGTGATATTAAATAAACATGTCATGCTTACCTTCTCTGTGCAGTTGTTTTGCAGAGAGCATCCCCGATCCTTCTCTTCTTGGGTTCCCCATCAGCGCTATCGGCCCCTCCCTCCTGCTGAGTGCCCCTAGAACAAGCAGCTTACTCATTCACACACAGAGTGGGGCTCGACCCCATCCCTGCTCTTTCCTCATTGGCTTATTGGTTGTGGTTGACAGTAGTGAGAGCCTAAACAAGTCCAGTTGAAGTTGAAGCTGACTATCTACTGCTTGCTATGCCATGACCATACAGTATATGAGCTTTGGGGTCTTCTGAACTCATCTCTAACCCGAACTCTAAACTCTATCGGAGTGCACAAAAGCAGGAGTTTAGAGTTTGGGTTAGGGAAGAGTTTGGAGAATGCCCAAGTTCATCTCTAACCACAACCCAGATAAATGAGAACCTTCAGACACTTCTGCCCTTTTACTGATCTTGTATCAGCGTGTACTTATTCAACAGGGCATTATACAGAAATAGGGTTACGGGAAATTGAGTAAAATTCCTGATTTAAGTGAAGCTATTGTAAATAGGTGTCAACCGCAAGATTATTATGTTAATTAGGGGTATGGTTTTGCTCAGGGTCTGAGACTAAGAATATTCTATAAGAGATGAAACTACATACATGTTAAAGGATATTATCCATGACTGTGCACATTCTACATAGGACACTGAGGGACTGTCTATGTTCTACAGGTTGCTAGATGCTCAGTGGCTACACACATGCTACAGGGGATGGTCATGGTCTGTGCACATTCTACATAGGACATGGAGGGACTGTCCATGTTCTACAGGCTACTAGATGCTCAGGGGCTACAAACATTCCACAGGGGATGGTCATGGTCTGTGCACATTCTGCAGGAGATCATCAGAGACTGTACACATTCTACAAAATAAATTAACTACTACTGTTCATCCATGCCATTGCTATAACCTTTAAAGTGCCAGGACCTCAGAGGGAAAATGTACTGTATAGTATACATAATATGTATGGCCAATTCAGATGTATCTGGCTGTTTTTTTTCCTGCAGTATAAGATGTTGCGCACATGAGACCACTGAGGAGGGGAAGTAGAGGACTAGAGCAATCCTGGAAGATACACATCACTCTTCTATGTGTTAGCAGCAAAGGGCATGTCTAGGTGGATAAACTTCTAAGTATTCTTTACTTCATGCAGCATTGCCCGTGTACTGTCAGTAGCTACTGATTAGGCTATATATATATATATATATATATATATATATATATATAGTTGTGTTCAGAATAATAGCAGTCAGACATCACTAACCTGATCAATTATTGTTTTTGGTAGAAATGATATTTCTACATGGCAAATAATTTACTAGCAGGTGTAGTAGAGTAATAGAAATCCAACAGACCCAACAGTCATGACATGCGTGCTGCTGATTCTGTGTAATTGAATCACTAATTGAAAGGGGCATGTTCAAAATAATAGCAGTGTGGAGTTCTATTAGTGAGGTCATTCATTCTTTGAAAAACAGGTGGCAATTATTGCCCTTATTTAAGGAAAGAAGGCAGCAAATGTTGTACATGCTGCTTACAGTGCATTTCTCTCTGAAATTCTGAGGAAAATGGGTTGTTCCAGACATTTTTGAGAAGAACAGCGTACCTTGATTAAAAAGTTGATTGGAGAGGGGAAAACATATAAAGAAGTGCAGAAAATGATAGGCTGCTCAGCTAAAATGATCACAAATGCTTTAAAATGGCAACCAAAACCTGAAAGACGTGGAAGAAAGCAAAAAACTACCATTCAAATGGATAGAAGAATAGCCAAAATGGCAAGGACTCAGCCAACATTCAGCTCCAGGAAGATCAAAGAAGGTCTAAAGTTACCTGTGAGTACTGTTACAATTAGAAGACGCCTATGTGAAGCCAAGCTATCTGCAAGAAGCCCCCGCAAAGTCCCACTGTTGAAAAAAAGACATGTGCTGAAGAGGTTACAATGGAATGTAGTCCAATCATCCTGGGCTGGAATACCTGTTTACAGGTGCCAGAAGTTGGTTGACTCCATGCAACACAGATGTACAGCAGTTCTCAGAAGCAGTGGTTATACAACTAAATATTCATTAAGTGATTCAAAGGAACGCAAAATCTTCAAACATTTTTCAGTTTATATAGTGAATGTTTGAGTTTGTAAAGAAGAATACAAACACTGCTTTTTTTTTGAACAGTTTAATATTCACTTTTCTTCAATTTTTTTGGAGGACCAACACAAATTTGATATATTTTTCTTCATGTTATGATTTGGAAAGGAATGTGTAGTGTTCCCAATGCATTTGTGTGTATGGAAATAAAAGCTATGATTTTGAGCTTTATTCACTTTTTTCAACACACTGCTATTATTTTGAACACAATTATTTGATCCCCTGCAGATTATTTGATCTGCAGGGGATCAAATAATTGTATATATATATATATATATATATATATATATATATATATATACACAATTATTTGATCCCCTGCAGATTGTGTAAGGGTGCCCACAAAGAAATGAAGGGTCTATAATTTTTATCATAGGTGTATTTTAAATGGTAGAGACAGAATATTAACAAATAATCCAGAAAAAATACATGATACAAATTAAAAAAAAAAAGTCCAACTGTCAGTGGTGTCCCAGAAGTGAGAGACAACCCCCCCTTCTCCCTACACCACCATTTGTATCCCACACTGCATCAACAAATATGGCCATTTGGTCAGTTGGTCACAACAGACTTCTCTGCTCCTTCCGGCACGTACTCCAAAGTGGACCAAAAGCTCAGCTTTGGGACATCATTACATCTGTTTTGCACCAGTTCCCTTCTGACCTGCACATTTCCAGAGGCAGGTTGCGTTGGGGAAGCTATAGGAAGTTCCACCAGATCCCCACCATGTTCATTGGATTAAAGTAAATGTTACTCTAACATTTCAGATTTCTGTATGTACTAATGTTAAAATGTATCCTGTTCTGTTTGTATTTTTTCCTTTGTGCACAATACCTGGTGTTTCTGCCAGTTCTCCTGCTTTTCCATTTTTATACTGACCACACTAGGCATGGGCACATCCATCCCAGTATGGTCAATTTTCTGGGTGTGCTAGAAGAATAGCCTGCCTATCCTCAAATGGCTAATACTTCTGCAGACAGATTACGGTGCACAGCCATTCACTGGGAAGATCAATGTACTGCTCTTTCTCTACCGCCACCACTCAAAGCCCCTTATACAGCAGAGAATAGAGATTATGTGATCATTTATAAAAAAATGTTAAAATGTTATATTTGCCTTTCATTTTTATTTTAAACTGAGTGGGTTGTTTTACAAGATAGGGGTTCACATATAAAGTAGCTATTTGAGCAACATAAAAAGGACATGGTTTCAATACCACTAAATAGTTGTACACTACGACCCCCGGGTGGCTGTCCACCTCTCTGACCTATATGAAGCAATACAGTCCAATGATTCTAAAAGCTTGCTATTGGTTGTTGTACAAATTAACTGATCATGTTGCAAATAGAAGTTGTACTTTGCACGGGAATTATTCCCAGAGCTTAGCAAATTAGGTAAAGCTCTGCTGACTTCTATCATCCAATCGTGTGCATGCAAAAATGCTGCTTTTTAAAAAAATTTCCTTGCACATGATTTAGGGTGCCAGAACAAATTGTAGGATTATAAACTGGTTGAGAGCCCACAACCATAACAAAGGCAGAATCAATGCACTGGAAAGAAGAAGACATGCAAGAACTCATCCTTGATGTCTACAAAGCCTGGAAAGTCTCCCTGGTGGTGAAAGGCTATGACAGACCTAATGGATTTCATGAGAAACATTTGGACTTTATGTGAAAAATAAAGCCTTTAGATCCAAGGTGATTTGGGTGTCCCCTTTTGGTTTTAAAAAACAGCGAAAATGCTGCTGTAAAAACCATGCATGGAAAAAATCTGCAAGAGCGCATGGAAGTCTACTAGCTTGTGTGGACATACAGGCAGGCTGGAGAACTTGAAGCAGAGAGTGGCAGAGAGTCGAACGTTAGCTTGTAATCCTTCTAAATGATATTTCCAACCCAGGTATCTGTAGGTCATTCTGACCATGTGTCTGCAGGAACAGCACTAGTAGAAGCTACGGCCTCTTCAATTTTAGGGTGGCGCGCACTTGATTCAATAAGAACCTAACGTATATGGTATCCTAACATATGGGAGCTAGGGCATCTGCCTGATGCTCCTCAGGAACAAAATCATAACAAAATCATATTTTTGTGTTTCTTTGTCAGACAGAGCCTTTACAGCAGCTGCAGGTATGTTTTACAAAGATTCTGAAGGGAAAGGTGTTGAAGTACACCTACAGCTTCTGCATTCTCAGTCAGCACTTGCAGTTACAATTATGCCTTTAGTATCGAATATAGCTGCAGAGAACTCCTCCTTGGATAAGTCAGAGAAGGGACCACACCAAAGAGAATATGGATTTTAACAGGCAACAATGATCCAGGATGTCTGCTTTAGGTCCCTGAGAAGGGACACTGTAGGCCAATCCTGGAACTGGGTTTGGATCGTGGGCATACAAAGATCTAATACAGCTGGATTGCTCCGTTTGCGCTTGGGATGCAACATATTACACTGCTTAACAGAAGCAAATTAATCAAGAACACCAGGTATTTACCTTGGGTACTCACAGACAAACTGCTGAAAGCAGGAGAGGTGCAAATGGTGAAACTGATTGTCTCTTGCAAATAGGAAAAAGGAGGAAGCTTCTACCTCACTGAAAAGGTGGGAACAGAGCGTGGACTGCACACACTTTTGGTACTTCAGTTAGTGACCTAGCACTTAATTCCTCAATGTGTCAACCCTTTTCTTTCCAATAGTGAAAGATAGTAATAATCGCACTCATTTATTCCAATAAATATAGTAGCTTCCAACACTCTGCGCATACGGCATACTCTTTAATGAGTATTCAGATACTGGATTACACCAGAGACTGTTCCATGACTCTGGACCTGGAAAGTGCTCAGCCCCTAACTCACTGTTCACAAAGGTTTAAGACATGCTGGAAGCAGAGCCCAGTGCATGAAGGTCACATTCCACGCAGACCCTGAAAACATTGGTCCAGTGGGGTCTAGATACGGCTTCCACAGCTATTTCTAAGGCTACACCAATCTGGATAGCCGCATAAAGAGCCTAGCTTTGCAACACATAGATGAAGCATAGATTGAAGCAAAATTAATCTTGAAAAGAGAAAATGGCTAGTAAAATAGGTTAACTCTTCTCAGTAGAGAAAATGTGTCCATCACCCCAGGAGGACACTGACAAAAAACTGAGGCATGCTGGGAGTGGGAGGGGTAATACCTGGCTGGTCATGTTTTTTTTTATTTTCCAGTGTCCAAATCCTCCTGTAGGCAGCAGTATAACCCAGTTGTCTCTGAATAACAACCCTGTGTCACTTAATGATTATTTTTTTTGTTTAACTTTCACAAGACAGGGCTAATAAACCCTTTACATATTTATACATTCAAAATTATTTTTCTTGAAATATATCTAATTTAATGTTTCGTATTATTAATTTAAGAGGTAAGAGATTTAAGGCATATTGTAATTTAAAATTAATATGTAAATATTGAAATATAAAGGAGTTCTTAGGTTATGGATGATTTGCTTTTAAGTGTTATTTTTCTGACCTCTGTGATAAGGGAAGGAACAAAAGGCGTTTTGTAGAGACTTGGAGGGGTTATGCAATGGTTATGCATTTCACAAGAATATGCTGTTCAGTCAATATTTTCTGTGTTTTCTAACAGAGGTGTTATTCCATTTGGGTCACTATAATTTTGGGTTTCTTTGTTCAAAAGCAATAGCTCAGCAGAAGTAGGTGGGATCAGAAATGGATTATATCATACCCAGCACCTGGAAGTGTGGCATGCATACAGACAATGATATTGCAGCAATCCACATTCTAACTATGAAAGCATTATGTCACAATTACAGTAATCTATTTGTATGTGACACTAAGGAGCCCTTGGTAGACATCTGATGACATATGGAAGCAAGTAAGCTTGAACTGCACACCTTATAGTTACTTATCAAAGCTTTATTAGAAATAGGCCATCGTTCCAAAGACTCAGATTTCAGTATCATGCACAGTATGGTCTATGTTTTACAGCCATTTGTAAGTAATCAATTTGTGGTGTATGATCTGAGTCAAGTGTCTAAAAATTGGGTTATTACTAGAGAATAAGATAGAAAAATAGTCATGATGGTTTCAGTTTTCCTACCAACAATGATTGAGGTGATTGAAGCCATATTAGTGCTCTTGCGACAGAAACAATTGAGTACTGTACATGATACTTTTTCTATTTGCACTAACATACAATTTTCAGGACAAGCTTTTGGGGTAGGTTCCCTTCTTCAAAGCCCAAGAGTACTGCTTGGACCTTGAAAAAGGGGGCATATCCCGAAAGCTTGTCCTGAAAATGATATGTTAGTGCAAGTAAAAAAAAATATCAGGGACAGTACTCAATTGTTCCTACCAATGATATGTTTTAGGAGACAGAAGAAATGTCACTTTTAGGCTAGGTTTGTACTGCTGTGGTCTGATTTGGATTTAATTTTCAATGTGATTATGTGACGCAACTTGGATGCTATTTTGAAGTGGTTTGCATACTCTTTGGGGCCAAAATTGTGCTGGAACCACACCAAAGTAGTACAGGAATCTTTTACAAAATTGCGCTGTGCTGTGTTGCATTGATGTGAATGGGCATCATTGAAAACAATGTGATCTCCACTGTTAAGTGATTATGTGTGACTCAAGCTGCATCAGAAGTCACACTAGGGTGAACAGAACCTTACAGTTTGGCCATTGATTGTCCTAACTAATCATAATGTTACTATAGACTTCTCAAATTCTAGTCATTTTCTTGTCAATAGGACTTTTTAAATGTAAAACTATAGGCAACACTTTTTTCATTTTGGGTAGATTAAGGAAGGGTTATAACTCCTGACAGTTTTTTTTGCCATCTGTATCCCATTGGGGAGATTTACCTTCACTTCCTTTCCCATAACCAAAGCGGTAAGTGGGAGGATATCCCTGCAAATTAAGGGATCCCTTGCGGCCCCCAGGACCCCAGGTCACCAGAACTAGCAATGAAATATTTCCCCTTTATTACTTTTCTAGGGACAACCCAAAATTCAATGATTATGGCAAACAGGACAAGTAGAAAAGGAGAATCTCGGGGGCACAGACAACAATTAAAACCTGACAGGTGTTCTAATCTCTCTCCACTCTATCCAACTAAACAAAGATTTTGCCTTCAGTTATCGTTTAATACTCAGTAGCTTTAACCACTTGCCTACAGGGCACTTTCACTCCCTTCCTGCCCAGGCCAATTTTCAGCTTTCAACGCTGTCACACTTTGAATGACAATTGCAACATTGTACCCATATGAAATTTGGATACTTTTTTTGAGACACATAGAGATTTCAATTGGTGGTATTTAATCACCGCTGGGTGTTTTATTTTTTGCTAAATGAAAAAAGACTCAAAAATGTAAATATTTTTTTTTCTTAGTTTCTGTTATAACATTTTGCAAACAGGTAATTTTTCTCCTTCACTGATGTGCACTGATGAGGCTGCACTGATGGGCACTGATATGCAGCACCGATGGGCACTGATGGGTACTGATGAAGTGGTATTAATGAGCCTGCACTGATAGACTGCACTGATGGGCACTCATGAGGCTGCATTGATGAGGCAGCATTGATATGCGGCACTGATGGGCACTGATAGGCGATACTGATAGGCACTGATAGGCAGCACTGAAGGTCACTGGTAGGAGACACAGACTAGTGGCACTGATGGGCATTGACTGGTGGCACTGATAGACATGGATTGGCGGCACTGATGGACACTGATAGACATGGACTGGTGGCACTGATGGACACTGACTGGCAGCACTGGTGATCACTAACTGGTGACATTTGTGGATATTGACTGGCGGCACTGATAGACACTGGCAGCACTGATGGAAACTGACTGGCTGCACTGATGGACACTGATTAGCAGAACTGATGGACAATGTTGGGGCTGGGGGCTGAATTTTTAAAATGCATTTGCCGATTACCAGTTCTCCTCTTTCCTCACGCTGTGACAGCGTGAGGAAGTACAGACGTTAACCGGTCACTGTATTTTCATTGTGATCATCTGTGTCATTGCATGACATGGTAAAAGGGGCACTGTGATTGGCCCTTTACCATGTCATGTGATCAGCTGTGTCCGACGGACATAGCAATCACAGAGCTTGCCGTGTTGCGCGCCCAGGGGGCGTGTGGGAGGCGCGGATCTGGAGGATGTCATATGACGCCCTCCCAAACTAGATGACCGTGCTGTAGCCGTCATTCGACTGTAGCCTGGTCGTCAAGTGGTTAAAGTGGATATAAATCCATGACATTAAATATAAGCAAAGCATATCCCTCTAGAGAGTGTACTTGTCTTAATCCAGAGCATTGGATTGAGACAGCATTTCTGTCTGCAGCCTTGTTCCTCTGCTATCAGCATAAGTCACTTCTGACAGGTTTTCCTGACAGCAGGAAGTAAAAAGGTGATGGGGCGAGCTCCAGCACACAGCCTGTGATTGACAGTCTCAGCTCTGTTCCTGTGTGCTGTGTGAAGGGATGTGTATCCCTTTCCTCCAATCAGCTCTCACTGAGCTCTGCATAGTGTAACTTCAGCTCCCAACCCCCTGCTTTCTGAAAGCTTAGACAAGCTGCATACATTTTTAAATGTCTGCAGAGAAGAGCATCCTGCAGATGAACAGATACAACCTATGTAGAAGAATTTGTTTGATTCTTTATGTATCACCTGAGGCTAGTCACTTCACTGAGTATATGTATGGGTTTACAATCACTTTTTAGGTAAGTTGAGTTGGAATGGTCTGTAAATGCATTGTCTCAATTATGTAATCACTCAGAGCCATTGTGAATTGAAACATGGGTCCATTTAAGGTAAAACTATACTAAATTCACAGCCCAAACAGCTGACAATTTTAAGAACTAATTTCTGGAAGGCAATAGGTTACAGAGACATTTTTAGAGTTTGTGAACTGTACAGGACATGGATATAGTTGGCTAGGCATGCGTTAGAAAAATGGTGCTATCACCCCATGCAGAACAAGATCACACAGAGCAACACAGTGACTGCTGTATGATCCATATGTTTCATTTCTGGCTGAAAGGAAACTATCATCGTTTCAATCATTATATTGCTTGGCTTTCTTGCTAACTCATATATTTGTCATGCATATTACCTATCCCACTGAGCTTAGCAGAAAACACGAAACCAAGCAAAACATCCATTAACAAACATGTCATGTAAGTAGCATTTACCGTGGTATATTTGTACTCAAGGGTGGGAGTTCGGTGCTTGTAGCTTTTGGCTCTAAAAAGAAGTGAAAAATCTGCAGCTACACAAATCATAATCAAAGAACAAAGTTACCCCTACATTAAAACATACATCTAACACTTCACCCTTCTTTACCTAACACCTTCTAAGAATGTAACCTTTAATATCAGTTCCTTGTACTTAAAGTGTTAATAAACCCAGGACCCTACATTCACTCTGGTCTCCCACAGTACACAGAACATGGAAGTGCAATTTATTTTAGTAAATATAAACTGCTAAATACCTTTTCTCATCAGCAGTCTTGTGACTTCAGCAGAGCACTGTTAAAGCTTGTAAGAGGAGTTTTCATTCTGCTTTAGGAGGATACAGAAGCCCTTACCCTCTGTCTAGACAGTGTTGATTGGCCCTGTGCTGATCACATGCACTCTGCAAAGAAAAAAAATACCGACTAGCAATATACACTAAACGGAGCATGTACATGTGGCTACGGGTTCAGTCTGTCATATCGGGTGGACATTTGAACAAGAGGAGTGGCAGAGAAAACAGGACTAAATGTCTTTTTTACACAGTGCAGAGGATTAACCCCTTAGGTTCCACAGTGAGTATAACAAGCATGCTTTACTGCATCTACAGAATGATTTTACTGTTGTGGTTTTAGTAACACCTAAACACCCTCCAACACTGCACTCTTAATAAAAGTAGTCTCTTTACATTTGACCTAACCCCCCAACATTTAAAATGGTTGTAAACGCAGAAGGTTTATTTTTACCTTGCTGCATTCTGTGCAGTAAGATAAAAAAACCTTCTGCATGCAGCTTCTCCTGCAGCTAAATAATACATACCTGAGCCCGATCTCGATCCAGAGATGTGCACGGGAGCTGAGATTTTCTCAGCTCTCTCGCTCCTCATTGGAGCAGTAGCAGGAGTCATTGACTCCCACTGCTGTCAATCAAAGCCAGTGATGAGGAGCGGGGGTGGGGACAAGCCTTGTTCTGTGTGTCTTATGGACACACAGAGCAGGGCTTTAGAGTGAGCATGCAGGAGTGTCTTTATCACAGAGCAGGTAAGTATAACATGTTTGTGTTTTTTTTATAAAGAAAAGTAAAAAACAAGCTTTACAAGTACTTTAACTCCTAAAATCATCTGTTAACTGTGAACCTCCTCCCTAATACTTACAGTAATCTTGTCTTTTAGTGTATTCCCAGCCAAAATATTTTTTCTGTTTTAGTTTTGGTTACTGTGAGGAAATTATACAATCTGTCAAACTGTGGTCAATGTGACAGCAAATAAAAATATACCCCTCTCTAATGGAACCACAGATACCTGAAAAAATCAACAGAGCTTTTAAGTGTTTCCTACTCTGTCCAAAACTGGAAGAAATAATATTGGCTGGACATACACTTAAACCTTAAAGGGTTTGTCATCTGTCTTCTCTCAGTGATATGTGGTCCTTTGTTGATGCAGAGATTGGTGCTGAGGTGATGATGTCAGCACCTCTGTTAATAAAAGGTACAGTGGTAACATCCCTCTTAGCAGGACAATCCATGATACCCTTCATTTTCAGTATGTACATCATCTGCCAGGTAAGAATGACATGGGTTGAAAGATAGAGGATATCTTGTAGGAAAAATAATTTTTGTCTCTGGGAATAACTCTGGATTAATGGTGAATATTATAGTGAAAGCTTTTTTTGTTTAGTTGAAAAAGTTGAGGGTGGAGACCCCACTGATTTTGCTGAACGCTGGTTACTTGATATTTGATACTCACCTCACTTTTTGGTGAAGCGAGTCCATCGGTCCCCCACTAGACCCCTCCAGCAAGGCCAACCCCCTAGGCCTATGTTGATACACCTTCTTAATTACAGTGACAGGGAAACTGTCCTATGTTTGGCCCAAGAATGCTGCAACGTTTATTACAATGGGGTCAGGGTCTCATTCTATCCAGACTTTTCGGCTGCGGTTCAGCGCAACATAACAAAATTCAACGAGGTCTGGAGCAGACTGCAATGCTTGCAAGCCTCCTACGCCATGCTCTACCCGGCGAGGGTGACCCCTTTTTTCTTTACACTGCTGCGGAGGCCTGGCTTGATGCACACGAGGCTGACCTTTGTAGTTGCCCACCCGAAACTGCAGACTGATTCTGTCTACTTCCTAGCCACCCCACAATTCTTGTGTGCTTCGAATGAAATGGGATGCATTGCTCAACTTACCTGTTTGGGGTACTTGCCCATACAGGAGACCAGGGAGGAATTGCTTTTTCTCCTCCTCCATCGAGGGAAGTTCTTTGTTTGAAACATGATTCAATACGACCTTAATTTAGACTGGACTTGGATACACTATGCCTTTTTTACTTTTCTTTTGGTGTCTTTTTATCAGGAGATGTGTTTCTGTGTGTTTTTTGCACCTATGGTCTCCTATTTTGCTCTCTACCTGCACATGCTGCAGGAAAACAAGGTTTTTTGGTGGTTTAGAACAGTGCTGTTGCACCATTGGTTTTGTAAAAATTGCATTAATGTCTCAGCTTTCCAGAATGTTGCTCATTATACTGGACCGCATATTATGGCCTGGTTCTGGTTACCAGGTATTTCCTCTTGATCTGGATCAGGCCTCCTGCAGAGACATTAGCTTGGACCCCTTTTGCAGACCCCATTACTTTTGCACTCCAAGGTGTTTTTTCTAACATGTAGGATCCAGTATTTCTAGATCACAGCTTGTTGTGGTGTATTGTAACTAGAGTGCATATAGTGTTGTGGAATGTAAGGAGTATCCAAGATCCTTTGACGAGGTCTATGAGTACTAATAACATCAGTAAGTTTTAACTGGATATATATGGATTCCAAGAGACACATCTTACCAAAGACACAACATCCTGTCTAAAATATGTGTGGGCTGGCTGGTCTTATCACTCCACTCACACCTCCTATTCTAGAGGGGTGAGTGTATTGATACCCCGCTACCTAATGTTCAAAGAACTTGGTTCTCAAATAGATAATGTGGGCAGATACTGTATGTCTTTTTACACTGTCAAATTTTTATGGTGCAATGGACACAATTTACTAAAGCTTATCACATGAGTTAAGTCAGTCACAAATATTGCATGCGATTTCATACAAATACCATTTCGGTCTTTGCAGATGACAGCAGCTGTGCAGTGGAATAACGTCCTTACAGGATGTCTCCAACTTATAAGCCGACCTCAATGCACTGTTTAATTGGGCAACTATGTGGCAAATGAGGTTCAATGTTGATAAATGTAAGGTGATGCACTTGGGGGCTAAGAATATGCATGGCTCACACGTACTAGGGGGGGTACAACTGGGGGAATCAATGGTGGAGAAGGATCTGGGAGTTATGGTAGATCACAAGCTTGATCACATGCAATGCCAAGTTGCAGTTTCTAAAGCAAGCAAAATGGTTGAACTGGATGGACTTTTGTCTTTTTTCAGCCAGACTAACTATGTAACTACCAGGGGCGGACTGACCATTTGGAAACTCAGGCACTGCCCGAGGGCCCGGGGTCAGTAGGGGGCCCCCATGAGATGCCCCTGGTACCTTTTTCATAGGCTTTGTTGAGTTTGGGCAAGGACACAGGGGCCCCTATTGCCCGGGGGCCCCATGAGTTGTCAGTCCGCCCCTGGTAACTACGTAACTATGCGATACTGAAAATGTCAATTCACTATTGCTAGTATTTAATAAAAATAGCAAAAACACTCAGTAAATACAGCAGAAAAAGACCTTAAAGTCAATTCACAAAAGGAAATAAATAATGAAATGCATGCAGTAATTAAGTAGTGATCCAGGCTTGCGGTATTTACTGTTATCTGTCAGTACTGTCATGGGTTTTTAAGGAATGGGTGACCACCAGACCCTAACAACCTATGAGTCATCAGCTGTCAGCGTGGTTCCCCACTAGCAGCTGAATATAAAAAAAAAAATTGCTGGCAGTTAGAAAATAATTAACAAAATGATCTGGGGTCCCAACCCTCCATCCATACCAAGCCCTTTGGGTCTGGTTTGGATTTTTAGGGGAACCCCCATGCCAATTTTTTTTTTTAAATGGTGTGGAGTCCCCCCCAAAATTCATACCAGACCCTTATCCAAGAATGCAGCCCGGCAGGTCAGGAAAGGGGTGGTGCGAGCGAGTGCCCTCCCCTCCTTAAGCATACCCGGCCACATGCCCTCAACATGGGGGTGTGCACCTTGTCCCCATGTTGATGGGGACAAGGGCCTCTTCCCCACAACCCAGGGCTGTGGTTGTGGAGGTCTGCGGGTGGGGGGCTTATCAGAATCTGGAAGCCCCCTTTAGCAAGGGTTCCACAGATCCCAGCCCTCCTCATGAATGAGTATGGGGTACATGGTACCGATACCCATTCACAAAAAAAACTGTTCTGTGCAAAAAACATAGGAGGCAGGCTTTTACAAGCCCTTTTTTAAAAGAAGGAAAATAAAAGAATATCCCCCTAAAAAAAAAAAAAGGCTCCGCTCCTAATGCTGGCTCCCGCATGTGACCCCGCCCCCACATGACATCATTGACCCAGCATGCCCTGGTTGATGATGTCACACAGGGGTGGGGTCACATGTGTGATGTCACGGGGTGGCCCCACCCCTTACATGTTTCAGAACTGTCAAGCCAGCAGAGCAGTCAGACAGCTGGGAACCAGCATCGGGAGCGGAGCCTTTTTTCTTTTTTCGGGTCGGCGGCGGGCATCGTGATTGACGTTGGATCTACTTCGGGGGATATTCTTTTATTTTCCTTCTTTTAATAAAGGACTTGTCAAAGCCTGTCTCCTGTCTTTTTTCACACTACAGGTTTTTTTTCGTGAATGGGTAGAGGTACCATGTACCCTATACTCATTCACATGGGGGGGGGGGGCTGGGATCTGGGGACCCCTTGTTAACGGGGGTTCCAGATTCCAATAAGCCCCCCGCCCTCAGACCCCCACAACCACCGACCAGGGTGTTGGGGAAAAAACCCTTGTCCCCATCAACATGGCCTGCCCCAAAGCACACCCACCTATGTTGAGGGCATGTGGCCTGGTATGGTTCAGGAGGGGGGAGCTCACCCTTCCCCCCCTTTCCTGACTTGCTGTACTGCATGCTCAGATAAGGGTCTGGTATTAATTTTAGGGGGGACCCCCACACCATTTTTAAAAAAATTTTAGTGTGAGGGTTCCCCTAAAAATCCATACCAGACCCAAAAGGCTTGGTATGGATGAGAGGGGCCCATGCCGTTTTTTAAAATTATTTTTTAATTGCCTGCACTGACAGCTGAAACATTAATACATGGTTTTCACTATTAAAATACCACATGACTTGATAAAATAACTCATGCGGTATTTTAGTAGCGTTTTTTAGTGAATTCAAACATTTTTGTTTTTTTAAATGCTGTGCAGTATCCTACCGCATACTTGGATGTGGTAAGATACCGCTTAGTGAATTGTGCCCACTGTGTCTTGGCAGTGGTTTATGTCACACCCCCCTTTTCCAGGGAGGTATTGCAGTCCATACTGACATACCTCCTCAATGAACCTGACATCCCTCTCTTATTATTAGGTGACTTTAATTGCTACTTGAATTCAGCCTTGGATAAGCACCCCTCCCCTTCCTTTAATACCAACTTTAGAAATATGCTTCTGTATTGATTTTTGCAGGAGGTGGGTTGGATAGATTTCTTGTGCTCTAAACACTCTCTAGAGAATCAATTCTCCTGTTTCTCGAAGTCCCACATGTCCCTGTTCCACATTGACCTTTGCCTAGGTACCCCCTCCTTGTTACCCTTTCTCACTGATATTAAATATGCACCCAGAGGCATCTATGACCACTCCCTGCTTGCTGTGCTGTTGGACGCCAGAGCAAACAGCGGTGACTGACAGCCACCAGCTCTCTGTTTACAGAGCACTGAGAACTGAACAATCAGCGGTCTTTGATAGCTCAGTTCTCAGTCTTAGAGCCCTCTATGCACTGCATGCTGTGTGTGTTTCCTGCTTTGCTGGACATGGGGAGTATGAAATGCTATGCAAACTGAGGGGACTGTAAAAAAGACAAAACCTCAGCGCCCAGGACTCTCCTATTAAACACACAATTCCCCGTGAGATGCTGCTGTACACAGGTGCAAAAACCAAAAAAATTTATATCAATAAAAACCAGCGCAAACCCACATAATCAATTGCATTACTCAACTTATTAAACAAACTTAAAAACTGTGACAAAAAAAACACTTTTGTGTTAGTAAAAATTTAAATTATAAAATATATAAAAATAAATATATAAATATAAAAAATTAAAATTCATAAGTCCAGTGACAAAAAAATCCCAAAAACTTAAGTAGACAGTCCCGTGACAAAATAAATCAAATAATAATTAAATTATAATTTTCATTGGATTCTTCCGTGCCTTTGATCCCTTCACCATCCACCCGTGCAAAAACCAACATTAACCGCACTCACCAGATATTAGTGAGTCACACGCCTTTCAGGAATATTAAGGGCTCCTGGACCCCCTTTACTTTTTATGAGACCTCCAAATGCTGCTTCCTCTTATGTCTTGGTGCCTCTTCTGCTTACTCCTCTCACCGAATCCCCCAAGGAAAATCAGGAAGAAGAAAAGACCATAGTGTGATACCGTAGTGGTTTCTCCTCTAAATAATCTCTCCAGACCACTCACATTTTAGCGGGATATAACCCGCATTTTATTAGAAACAACAATGATTTTCTTTCAAAATGATCCACTTTCCAAGTACAGCGACTTTGCATAAAGACCCCACAGCCTGGTATACAGCAGGATGGCAGACCTCAGATGCAGACTCATCCACTATGCTAAGATGGCCCCTTGGAACGCACCGCTCGGCGTGCGTTCCACTCACCGGAAATGACGTCAGACGCCGGAACAGGCAACCGGAAGTGCGTCAGCGCGTTTCGCCCCACCCACAGGGCGTTATCAAGACGCTCATTTCCACTTCCAAGCCGCTTATAAAGCAATGGGAGATCCCTCCCACTAATTAATCTGGACACAAACCTGGACACAAGCATGTCCATCACCGCCATCCCTCTGTATACCCATGTGGGGTCCCCTTACAACAAAAACAGATCCCATTAAATTAAAAAACATAATTTAAAAACCTAATTTTATAACCTTAAGTCTTCTACCCCAAACATAAGGGTAAAGACCGGAAATTACAATACATTAAATAAAAAATCTATATTAAAATAAAATAAAAATAAATGAAAATAAAAATAAAAATAAAAATAGAAATAAAAATAAAAATAAAATTAAAATTAAAATAAAAATAAAATAAAAATAAAAATAAAAAATAAAAATAAAAATATCAATAACATATAACATCTAAATATTATATATATTATAAAACTTCAAAAACACCTAATCATGAACACGCACTTCGGACATTAACTGGGTATTACCAATTTGACAAAAAGCAATTTATATCAATATCTGCATTCAACCCATTAGGATACAATGTACCCATTTGATAAATCCACTTCGTTTCATTTTGAGACACATTTATTACCATATTTCCTCCTCTCCAAGGGACTTCCACTCTATCTATCCCACAAAATTTCAGCGATGCCGGATCTCTGTTATGATACTTTCTAAAATGATATGATAAACTATGATGTTTGAATCCCTTCTTTATGTTTCTAATATGTTCTCCCAATCTGGTGGCAAGTTTCCTCGTTGTTCTCCCTATATACTGGAGTTTACAAGAGCACTCCAGCAGATAGGTAACATGCGTACTATCACATGATATAAACTTATTGATCTTATGGGATGCTCCATTATAACAGGATTGAAAATCCTTGTAATGCTTTTTCCTGTCCCCTTTCAGGGTTCTACAAGCCAAACATCTCCCACACTTGAAAAAACCAGCCCTATCCAAAAAAGTAACCAATTTCTTAGGTACATCTGGAACATTTTTAACAAGTCGAGATCTTAAAGTTGGTGGTTTTCTATATATAAACTGAGGGGACTGTACTGCAAAAAAAGGACATGTGACAACCAACTATGTGCTCACACTTTCCCTAATGACTGCTTATTCTTACCCAGGAGTACTAGATTATCATCTGCTCACTTAGCCATGTCTGATTGGCACTAGACCTTGAACTGGCAGTTCATGTACTTCGTCAAAGGGCACTTCATATAAAAATATTCATGCAATAAATAAAGGCACAGTACATTCCAATAGCCTGCTTCCCTCTATATATAAAAGTAATTTCATTATAGCATATGCTTTTACTCCTCAAAATCTTCTGACTGCAGATGAGTTTCTAGGAGGTGTGAAGAGCAAAAAATTGAGCGCTTTCAGTTGGGGACATGAAAACTTTTAATGAGAAGAAATACAAGTTCATGAGAAATAAAGGCTTTCAAAAATTAAGTAGCCATTTAATGAAAAAAACTATTCTGGTACATTTATATTCAGTAATTATCATAATGTACTGTAGCTCAGCAACAGGTATTGCTGTTTGCTTGATAATTTCTGTAAAGACAAACTAATGAGAAATAATATTACACTTCGTAACTTTACTTGTGTTACATAATCATGTACCAATTATTTCTAAAGTCTAACAACAGATATTTTGTTATCATATGTTGGTCAGATTACTGAAATGTAATGGAATTAGACTGGTATAATGCACAGGTTATAATATATAACATGATGGGCATGTTTAATGGTCTAAAAAAGGATGCTTTAATGTGATAAGCACAGACTGATGAAAGATGTTATATTCAGGGAGAGATTACTGATACATTTCACACTTTAGCCACTGATGTGAAAAGCCCAGATTTGCAATATTTCACATACTAGACAAGTAAGCGTGCATTAAATCTAGTACTTAAATGCTTTCTATGTAAGAACACTACTGGGCTTCAGACACAAAGGAAGAAAATGTAAAACAAAGTACACACACTCATACTATAGAAAGAGTGTGTGAAGGGACTTGTTAAAAAATATTTTTTACACCAGGCTAAATTAACCTCCGTAGCGATATGATTATGTCCATATTTCTGTGCTCAAAGCGGTACATTTTTTTGCATGGAAATATGTATTTTTTTTATTGTAGGCCTGTAATTTTTAGGAATAACGCACTGAAATCTGTCCGAACAAGAGTCTAGTAAACATCCCGGGTATGTTACAATTTGAAACACAAAATCATAAATTATAATTTAATAAATAACCATAAAAAATAATAATATAATATTAATAAATGTAATTCAATAATGTAATCAAACCAAAAACACTGAAATTTGAAATAGAACGCCAAGTTCGCACATCATCTGATGACAAATTTCCCCACGAATCATTATCACTCAATTCTTCAAGTGTTTCTGATTTACTATCGCTGTTCTCTAGCTGGTCTAAAACCGCTTTTGACCTAAAGGGACATATTTTGGATGCCATGGACGTTTCTCAGTTTCCAGGCAGAAAGAGGGCACAGGACAAAGCACTAGGAACAAAATGTATGTGAAATGGTTTGATACAGTAATGTGATTTTAGTGTATTTAGTGAATGTCACGCTCGCAGGGGACAGAACCCAGATGACAGATGTCAGCCTCCACCAGATTACATTGCCGGGGACACTGCAGGAGGGACATCGCGGGAGTGCAGGACAAGGTAAGTGAAGAAAAGATCCCGGAGCAGCGCTGCATGGTAAGCCCAAGTGTATCTCGAGGTTACCACTTGTGGTACTGAAACTTTACCCCGAGCTACACTCGGGAATACCGCCAGGGAGGTTAATAGAAAAGTAACTAGTTTTATACATTTAATTATTTATTTTCCATATGATTAGCAAACATCAGTCTTTTAAATTCCAATCTACAGTCCCCCCATACTATGCAAAAGTATGTTTTGAATGCTTTTTCTTCTGGAGACAACTTCTGTTAATGTTTGTTTTTGTAAGTTTTGGATGTTCTATTTTTGCTTTTTGTACTAAAGCCACAGTTTGTAAGGCCACTATACTTACTCTGTATGTTAAAAACATAAACCTTTTTTCTATAAAAAAAATATTTGAGAAGAAAAAAAATTCCTCTACATGATAGTGCGTTTGAACTAAAGGTTCACTGGAGTAGGGTAAAATAATTTAGCAAAAAAAAACAAAAAACTTCCATATCCTTTTTGATTAAAAAGATTTTTAAACATTAAAATACTAGTTGATGTTAAACATTATGTTATTCAATAAATAATATGAAACTTAAATCTGAAGCTTCTTTTATAAGAAAAGACAAACACTGTAAAATCAATTTATTATAACCTCAAAACATAAAATTAAAAGAAAACATTGGCGGGTAATATTTACAATTAGTGAAAGCGAAAAAAAAATATTTACAATCCAACTTCTCTCCGTATGTAAAAGGCACAGAAAACACAGTCAAACATTGTATTCATATTGGCGTGTAATGAAGGGTGCCATGACCCTCCCCAAAAAACAAATACAAAGCAAACAAAAAAACAAAATCAAACACCGCAACAACATATAGCACAATATCATAAATATGCAAAGAACACTTTGTGAAATTTGAAGCAGGTTGCCTAACAGTGAAATAATAATATTAAGCAGGCATGCAATGTAAAATCAAGTTTTAAAAGGTATAACTATTACATAAACCACAAAGAGACCATACTATTCAAATGTCAAAGCTTGCCATGAAGGAAAAGAGATGGCAGATTTTCTAGTATCATACATGGATTAGGCTCCTGTTTAGTAGCATCAAGTAAAAACATACTAGTTTAGAAAGACAACAACAAAAAAACCCATATTGGACTTATACAGTAGCCAAGGAACCTGAGATTCACACACAATTTTTTAAAATAAAAAAATTTAAAGTTTATTACAATAAATAAAATAAAGGCCATAAATAAAATAAACAATATATAACCCTACTAGGCTCGATTAAATCACACTCATTTCCCAGATGACATTACAACACATCCAACACTGGAATGTGACTTCCAAATAGAACAGATAAATGGGAAACAAAATGCGAGGAGTCCTCTACATGTTTCAGGACAAGTGTTGCATTATCAGCAGGAATGAGCCTGTAGGTTATCTACAATAAAGTGTAGACAAAGGATAAGTACAGAGTACTTCAAAGGAAATACATTCTATTTACAATCCATTTACAATGGTAGCAATGTTGCTGGTGAATAGCACCAACTTACCTAATATGTGGGGAGGAGAAGCCAGTATGAGGTCCCACTGGGGGTAGCCAAATAAATCACCCCAGGGCGGACACTGGGGGCATATACTGTACACAAAGCGTCTACCTAAGAAGCGATGCTGAAGGGGGGAGCAATATGGCCAATAAGCCAAATGTATATGTGATGATAAAACGGTATATCATTGTAAACTATATAACCCAATACCCAAATAGTAACCTTAGTGGTGAAAAATATAAGTATGTGTCCTCCTCCCTTGGCCAATTGATACACTCTTATGGCTTCAACTACCATCTCTATGCCGACGACACGCAAATCTATCTCTCTACCCCTCACCTCACCCCTCCAGTCTCCGCTCGTATCACAAACCTACTGAGCGACATATCAGACTGGATGTTACTCCACTTCCTCAAACTAAATCTGTCCAAAACTGAGCTCCCAGTTTTTCCCCAGCCTGCGCCCCCCCCCGACTTCTCCATCAAGACCAACAACACCACCATCAGTCCAACCCCTCAAGCCAGAGTACTACGTGCATTCCTAGACTCCAATCTGTCCTTCCAGCCCCAAGTCCATTCGCTGACAACCTCATGCAGACTTCACCTCCACAACATCTCCAAAATACGTCCGTTCCTAACCCCGGAAACCACTAAGCAACTCATTCACTCCCTCATTATATCACGACTTGACTACTGTAACTCCCTCCTCATCGGCTTACCTCACTGCAGGCTATCCCCGCTTCAGTGTATCTTGAATGCTGTGGCCAGACTCATCCACCTTACTAACCGCTCCGTATCCACCAACCCTCTCTGCCAATCCCTCCACTGGCTTCCGATCGCCCAATGGATAAAATTCAAAATGCTAACATTGACTTATAAAGCTGTTCATAATACTGCCCCAAACTACATCACCAATCTGGTATCCAAATACCACCCAAAACGCACTCTCCGCTCCTCACAAGACCTGCTAATCTCTAGTTCCCTGGTCTCCTCCTTCCATGCCCGTCTCCAGGACTTCTCCGTGGCTTCCCCCATTCTCTGGAACTCCCTACCCCAATCCATCAGACTGTCACCTACTCTCCTCACCTTTAGGCACACTCTTAAAACCTATCTCTTCAGGGAAGCCTACCCCGCCCTCAGCTAATTACTGAACTCCTCCACTCTTCCTACCACTCCATCCCCCACAGCTATTTCCTCCTGTACCACTATCCCCTCCCTCCAGATTGTAAGCTCCAAGGAGCAGGGCCCTCAAACCCCTTGTGTATTGAATCGTATTGTTACTGTACTGTCTCGTGTACTGTCTCCCATTATAATGTACAGCGCTGAGCAAACTGTTGGCACTATATAAATCCTGTATAATAATAATGTATCAGAGGGAAACCAAACCAAGTTCTGATGTAGTGGTGAGACACTTCGATATTTCCATCATGAATTTTATGTAATTGATTGATGGTGACTGTAATTGTCATTATTCTATTTTGATAGAGAATGCTTCATGTAGTCGTTAAATCTTCCTGATGAAGCAGTCTAGGCTAAAACATTTCAAATTATCTACCCAAATCTAAACTTATTTACAAGACCATTGTTATATTGGAATGATTTGGATATCTTTATATATGTTTAATAAAATGGGATTATTTTTAAATCTAATTTTGTATGCTTGTGGTACCTTTAAAATTCCAATCCTTCAATCACTGGTTACAACCCAGTTTGTAAATATTGAACACATATCCTAATGGGAGAGTTGAATGCCACTTTAAGCAAGCTGCTAGCAGGCTTTCAACAAACGTCAAGAAATGCTGAAGCCTGATAGCAGCTTGTTTAGGATAGCAGTTTTGTTCTCCTTAGGAACTCTGTTCAGCATTTACACACTGGAGCTCAATCTCTTAGATTGTAAGCTCCAAGGAGCAGGACCCTCCTAACCCTCTTGTATTGAACTGTATTGTTGCTGTATTGTCTCCCGTTATATTGTAAAGCGATGAGCAAACTGTTGGCGCTATATAAATCCTGTATAATAATAATAAAAGCTTGCTGAAAGCTCTGCAAATGCTTTGAAAAGCTTACTGTTCACACTGCTCTTATACAGGCTGAAGCTCGTGTGAAGCAGGCCTAACTGATTGTATATTCCCATTTCTAGCAACAATTTGGATTTGAACTGGAGAACAACTTGGCTTGTCTTTTTGTGGATTAAATAATGTGCAGAGTTTTGGTCATAGCCAGGGACAGATTAAGGACAACTGATACCCTAAGTACAGTCCAAAGATAGTGCCCCTTTCTCACTGCTGCTTAACTCACCATGTCTCAGCATCTACTAAAAAGACAAATAATACCTGTTATGTTTGTACAATATGTGAGAAATATCAGTTTCTATGTGTTGCCTTTTGCAGCTGAAATGTAACTTTCCATAACAATCAATCCTAAGAGAAAGATTCCTAAAGGAAAATCAGAAGAAGAAGAAATACTGTATGAGGAATACCTCTGCTCTGTGTATAGCAGGGGTAGGCAACCTTAAAGAGGTGGAGATCTACCTGAACAACATGGGAGAAGTCAAAGATCATGGGGGGGGGGGCACAGTGTTGCCTCCTCACACCTGATTTAAACCTTTAATTGCCATACTACCAGGTGAACCACATGCATTGCATGACAATCGTGAGTTTAAATCAGGTGATGAAGAGGCAACACATCGCCTCCTCACCACCTGTCAAACGCACTGGGATCGCTTTGCAGAGGAGCAGCAGTGCCTACTGCACCCGTGAACGAGCCCTTAGTTGTAATCAGTAGCGGTACCCTAAGGGCTTGTTTGCATGTAAAGTTGAGGAGTGGCAAAACCCTATGGTTGAATCACAGTTTTATCACCCCCCCCCCATCCCTACCCTCTTTAGCTGCTGAGGCAGCAGCAAAAATTGTACACATGCCGCAGCAGGTATTACACCGCCTGTTGCTTTTGGTGGGTGCCACTGCCTGTCAGCCGAGACCCATTCAAATAAATGGGGCACTCCTTAAGTGCCTTGCAACTGCATGCTTCTGCGGGGATCAAGGGGTTAAAGCAGGGGGTGAGACAGCAACACAACGCTACCTGTTTTACCCCTTGCTTGCTGTACTGCACAAGGTTGCAGGGCAATTGCAGATTGTCCTCACTCACTTGAATGGGTCATGCTTGGCAGGTACTACATCCACCAACTATGACGGGGCATAGGAGCCAGCACTAGAGGAGGCATCGGCTTATGAGGTTCTTGCTCCCTACTACAGCTCCAACTTTACAAGTAGTTCCTTTGGATTGCACTCTGATGCTCTGGGATGGTGTGCCAGCAAGCCCAGACTGAAATCTACAAGTCATCTGTCTGAGATCTACTGGTAGATCACGATCTACTGGTTACTGACCCCCCGGGGTAGAGTGTATGGAGGTTCCTGTGCTCACCTCCAGCAGTGTGTTGAATCAGCTACTGCAGAGAGTTAACTGCTGTACAGAAATGATACAATGTTGCAGAGAAGGAACTTAGGTGTTTACTTTAGGTGACCTGTTGCTAATCTGGGTTTAAATCCAGCAAATTTATCAAACAAAAAAATTCTCTATCTGCAACATTGTACCAATTCTTTATATCAGTTCACTCTCTACAGTAGCTGATTTGTTACACTGTTGGTGGTGAGCATGGGAATCTATCTGTATGTATGTTTTGTACACAATGCAGAAGCTGGGCTGTCTTTAAACCCTTTCCTCTTTGCCTCCCGGGTCTTTAGGAACTTGGGTTATGTGGCCAGTGTGATTGGCACTTGATTGGAAAGCTCCTGATTGCAAGTATGCATCAGGAGCTTTCTGGCCCCAGCTGGTAACTGCTGGGAGCACACAAAAAGCACACTCTCAGCACAGAAAAGTGTTTACATAGGGCCACATATATGCAGCCTCTCGGCATTAACCAGTTCCCTGTAGCCAGGATGGGTACAGCGTGGTTGTCTGGTTCTGGGACGACGTCCATGGATGTCATTTCAAACACGCCCCCTGCGCACCCCCAGTGGTGCGCACCCAGCACCGCCTGTGATCGCTGTGTCCTATGGACACAGCTGATCACGTGATACGGTAAATGGGCAATCATGGAAGCCTTTTACCACATGATCAACTGTGTCCAGTGATACAGCAGATTACCGGGTAAATACAGTTGCCGGTTATCGGCTGCACTTTCCTGACACTGTCATAGCGTGAGGAAAGTACTACCGAGAACCGGCAATTGTCAGCAAAAGGGATCGGCACTGATCATCAGGGCACTGTTTTAATTCTTTTTTGGATATTCCCAATGTAGTGATATTCTTTCAACACAAGATGGCGAGGTGGAGACTTTCTGGTATGCAATTAGTGCACCATATAAGGCAAAGGATTGAAGTCCCCTCCCAGTTCTGACGAAGTCTGCGGTGATTGGCGGACGAAACGCGTCAACGTATTGACGTCACTACGCTCGGCGTCTTCACAGGGTGCGGCGCCCACGAGGCGGGAAGGAACGGCGGTGTCACAGCTCCCTGTTAGGTAGGCCCAAGACCTTTTGAGAACTACCAGTGGGCTATTATCACAGCGGTTCGCAAACGGCAATCCCTCAGGGAAATATATCTTCCACCGGTGGCAAGTTATTTAAAAGCTTACGGCTGTTGAGATTTACAGAGCCTACATGGCGTTAATAGGGCATGCTTCATGGGCCTAATTTACCCTGTATACTCGGGGAATTTTTTGGAATTCCTCTCAGGAGGAGAATCTACATATATATATATATATACGCTATCCTACTCAGGTACTTTTTGCTGTGACATAGCCACATCCTTATAAAACCGCAAATAACCTTCTCAAATTGAGCAATTTTTGGAAACCCTTTATTGGGTATATTAAACTCAGGTATCTACGGCCTGCTATATGCTATATACACATTATATGTGCTTGAAATCCACGCATCGTGTATACCTGGTCCCTCACCCCCATATGCATCTTTGAAAAAGCATCAAGGACCTGATCTTAGTTCAAGTCGACAAGAGTCTTCTTGATCCTCATTGATGGTAATATATCCACATTTTTATATGTGTTTTGTTTTCGGGGTTACCTGATGCCCAAGATCTACACATTTAATTTTTTTCTGTGTATATCCTCAGAATCATTTGGTACTGTGGACCTTGTTCCATTTGGGGTGGCTACCCAGGAAGTCCCTACACTTGAGAGGCGGGTATGATAGTTTCACCTTTGAGAAGGTAACAGTAGTATCCATTGACTATTGTGGAGGGAGGTCTGGTTAATTTTGGATGTGATTTGGTCTCCATATTGCTAGATACATACCATATATTTTTGTGTTCCAGCTTGTACATTCCAGGAGGTTCCTGACATATACTGGGAACACACTCACTGAATACACGGCTCATTCAAATATTAAGCAGGAAACCTACGGAAATCCAGGATAATTATTTCATCATTACACCACTCTGCCTTATATGGTGCTCTGTTGGCTAAGATGACCCTAAATTGAAGACGCTAAGTGTTTTTTAACATGATTTTATTTTTTTCATATGTACACCGTGCTCATGTTTAACCTCCCTATGATCTATGTGATCAAATAAAGTATTGTTAAATTCATTTGAATTCATACTACTCCGCGTGGATTACTTAGAAACCTTCTTTTTCAGATAGGTGTGTTCTTGTCACACTATCATATTGTTTAGTATGCTGTTCCCTCGGTTTATGTATCCACACTTATATAAGTGAGTCGGAGATGTGTTTTTGACATTAACAATTAGTGTCATTTTTGGTGGCTTGCTCCTGCTTTGTTGTTGTGATATACTTCCTTAAAGGTTCTTATAACCTGTTCTGCCACCTTGGAGGGTTGGACTCAGTCTTAAACATCTGCATGGTGTACAGTGATTGCTGGATTATTGATATTTTTTGACTATATCTATACGATATTGTGTAATTCCCTCCCCCTATGTGGAAGGGAAAATACCTAAGGAGGTAATGGCCTATCAGATCAATGAGGAGATGGATGCGGAAATTAGATCTGCATTTACTAAGAACTTAGACCCCCAAGGAGAGGGAAATGAGGGAGACATCAAGACCAAGTTTAAGCTACACAAGAAACTAACTACTAAATATTTGAATAGAAAGTGGGATATTACATCCCTTGAATCATATATAGAAAGAGGGATTGTTCCCAGGGGATTAAGAGAAAGGGTAATTCCAGCAGAACACCTTCACACCCCCAGATTTCTGGAAAGGTGGAAAGAGGTCTGTATAAAACATGGCATAGAGATTATGCGATTAATTGTGGAAGAAGAGAAGGTTCAACTAAATGAACTCTCTAATGAAATTAATGAGAGCGCAAAATCACTTGATCCCCTGAAGAATGATCCTGAGTTTGATAAACACAATGATTTCCTTAGAAAAGAGATAGAAAAAATACAAAAAAACCTGAAATTTACGAAACAACAAAAATTTAGAAGAGACTTAGAGGACTGGGAGAAAGGTGAGATATTTGACCTAACTAATAGTAGAGGAAGGAGTCGATCAAAACGTAAAAAACATTTTTCTAGAAATAATAGAGGATATTCATCAATGAGTGAGGATGATGATGAAAGTAATAAGAGATCTGTCAGTTTTTTAGAGGAAAAAACAGATGGCGAGAACCATGGAATACTAAAACAAATAAACAAACAAATGAATGGGACAAAGGAAGAAAGAAACACCCCAATTGCCCTCAAACCATCCAATCAAAATCGAACCAGAAGTCACAAGAGATAAACACTAATCAAGAGGGGGGAACGAATGACCTTAAGGTAATAAATCTATCTAACTTTGTATTGGAAAAAAGACACTATGATTTACTGCGGAAAGATCTAACTTTTTCTCCTACGGACAAAATGGACTTGTTTGAGGTCTACAAAGATTTGAACTTGTTTCTGAGAAAGATCCTTTTAAGAATTCCATATGTATCTAGAGAAGAACAAAATCCCTGTGATTTGAATTCAGAGAGGGAACAACAGGCATTAAGAGATCTCATTAGTCTCCTTGACGAGACTCCCACAGACAGTGAATTTGGGGAGGGGGATGTTTCTAACAAGTGGAAAAGACATACTAGACTTAAAACTCCTTCCAAAAGAATGCCTAATATCAGGGAAAATAAATGGCTAAGTACTTTCTTAGATCTAGTACATGATGACCTTGGAAAAATAGACTGGACAATGAGGAATGCTGATAACCTCACTAGGGGTGAAAGAATAGCCCTTATGGAACTTAGAAATGCTAAAAACATTGTGATTAAAAAGAGTGACAAAGGGGGGAATGTAGTACTACTAGAGAGTGTGGAATATGAGAAGGAGGTGCTTAGACAGCTGAGGAGTCTGGATACATATCGCAAACTACATAATAACCCGTTCCCAAAACTTGTGGTTGATTTAAATAAAAAAGTGGGATTGGCACGTGAAGCAAACTTATTAACCAAACGGGAATGCGATATGCTGACAGTTGAAACATATAATATCCCCACCTTCTATGTAATCCCAAAAATACATAAAAATCCCTCTCAACCACCGGGACGCCCTATAGTATCTGCTATTAGTGGCCCCCTGGAACCAATAGGTAAATTTGTAGACGACTTAATCAAGGATTTGGTCTTGGAACTCAGATCTTATGTAAGAGATACGGGGGATGTACTTAAAAAGATTCTAAATGTAAAAGTACCAGAAGGTGCACTCCTGGTGGGCATCGATGTGGAATCACTGTATACCTCCATCCCACACGTTTGGGGACAGAAAGCGGTGGCCCATTTTCTGGAGATATACTTTCCTGAAATGGAGGCTCAAAATGAATTTATATTGGATTTGCTTGAGTTTATGCTGACCCATAACTGTTTTCAGTTTCTGGGCTCCTTCTATCAGCAAATATGTGGTACCTCCATGGGAGCACCCTGGGCCCCGGCATTCGCGTGTTTACATCTAGGTCTGTGGGAGGAGGAACTAGTATATCCCTCCACTCCCTATAAACAATATGCAATAACCTGGTTGCGATACATTGATGATGTCCTAATGGTATGGGATGGAGGTATGGATGAGCTTAAAAGCTTTATGGAATTTTTGAACAAGAATGATAGAAATATCAAACTCACTTATACAGTAGATAGAGAGGTGATAACTTTTTTGGATTTGTCAATCTCTGTCCACGAAAATGAACTGGTCACTAAAACATTTAGAAAGGAAACAGCGGCCAATACACTTTTACATGCTAATAGCTATAATCCAAGGAGTCTGAAACAGGGAATCCCTATTGGTCAGTTCCAGAGAATAAAAAGAAACTGTACAGAAGAATTAGAATATAGACATGAATCTATCCAGCTCTACAAAAGGTTCAGAGAGAGGGGCTATTCACATAGAACCCTAAGAAGAGCAAAAAGAAAAGCCCTCGGTAAAACAAGAGAGGAACTAATTAATAAATCAAAACCAAAGGCAGCTGCGAATACTGAAAACCAACCGGTAAGATTCATAACTAAATTTGGACAACAATGGGATGAAGTTAAGAAGGCCCTGGACTCCCATTGGCATTTACTAATTCAAAATCCGCAGATAGCGAGAGTGGTGGGAGAGAGTCCACACATGGTGGCAAAACGAACTCGGAATCTAAATGATATATTAGTACAATCAGAATTTCAGAGGGCACCACAGAGAAACTGGCTAACTAGGAAGACTGGCGTATATGGTATGTTTCCATGTGGTCATTGTCAGATTTGTCCATTTGTACATAAGTCTAATCAGTTTTTCAACAATGATAACTCTAGGACATTTCAAATACGAAGCTTCATTAATTGTTCTAGTAGTAAAATGATATACATGATAGAATGTCCATGTAAAAAGATATATATAGGTAAAACCAAAAGAAGCCTTAGGACTAGGATCGGTGAACATCTGAGAGACATTAGAAATGAAAATAGGAATGTAAGAAAGGGAGAAAAAGTGAACCCACTGGCGCAACACTTTAAAGAAGTACACGGGGGTAAAACAGATGGTCTAAAAGTAAAAGGGATCTTTCTGCTGAATATTTCGGCTCGTCGGGGTGATTTTGATAAAGTCCTCCTACAAAAAGAAAAATTCTGGATTTATACCCTAGGGGCACTTCTCCCATCTGGATTAAACACGGAACTCAACTTTGGGGTGTTTTTGAAATGAATTCCCTTGAAATCTCTATATACCCTGAGTTATAATCTACATTGCGATATCTTATATATGAACTAAATATGGGCCTCTGTGGACAAAATATGAACCTAATTGTTCAACCTTTTCTACTCCTATTAGGTGGTGAGCATATAGAATAATAGGACTGATTTTGAAATTCTGGTAGCTGGACTTGGTTTTGATGTTTCCCTATGTGAACGTGAAATATGCTAATAATAATCTCCTGTTTATCATTCTTTTGGAAGATAATTTGATCTATAGTAATCAGGCTCCTCTTCTACATCCAGCAATCACTTTAAAATTCAAGATATGTGTTTTAATTCACTTTTGGATATTCCCAATGTAGTGATATTCTTTCAACACAAGATGGCGAGGTGGAGACTTTCTGGTATGCAATTAGTGCACCATATAAGGCAAAGGATTGAAGTCCCCTCCCAGTTCTGACGAAGTCTGCGGTGATTGGCGGACGAAACGCGTCAACGTATTGACGTCACTACGCTCGGCGTCTTCACAGGGTGCGGCGCCCACGAGGCGGGAAGGAACGGCGGTGTCACAGCTCCCTGTTAGGTAGGCCCAAGACCTTTTGAGAACTACCAGTGGGCTATTATCACAGCGGTTCGCAAACGGCAATCCCTCAGGGAAATATATCTTCCACCGGTGGCAAGTTATTTAAAAGCTTACGGCTGTTGAGATTTACAGAGCCTACATGGCGTTAATAGGGCATGCTTCATGGGCCTAATTTACCCTGTATACTCGGGGAATTTTTTGGAATTCCTCTCAGGAGGAGAATCTACATATATATATATATATACGCTATCCTACTCAGGTACTTTTTGCTGTGACATAGCCACATCCTTATAAAACCGCAAATAACCTTCTCAAATTGAGCAATTTTTGGAAACCCTTTATTGGGTATATTAAACTCAGGTATCTACGGCCTGCTATATGCTATATACACATTATATGTGCTTGAAATCCACGCATCGTGTATACCTGGTCCCTCACCCCCATATGCATCTTTGAAAAAGCATCAAGGACCTGATCTTAGTTCAAGTCGACAAGAGTCTTCTTGATCCTCATTGATGGTAATATATCCACATTTTTATATGTGTTTTGTTTTCGGGGTTACCTGATGCCCAAGATCTACACATTTAATTTTTTTCTATGTATATCCTCAGAATCATTTGGTACTGTGGACCTTGTTCCATTTGGGGTGGCTACCCAGGAAGTCCCTACACTTGAGAGGCGGGTATGATAGTTTCACCTTTGAGAAGGTAACAGTAGTATCCATTGACTATTGTGGAGGGAGGTCTGGTTAATTTTGGATGTGATTTGGTCTCCATATTGCTAGATACATACCATATATTTTTGTGTTCCAGCTTGTACATTCCAGGAGGTTCCTGACATATACTGGGAACACACTCACTGAATACACGGCTCATTCAAATATTAAGCAGGAAACCTACGGAAATCCAGGATAATTATTTCATCATTACACCACTCTGCCTTATATGGTGCTCTGTTGGCTAAGATGACCCTAAATTGAAGACGCTAAGTGTTTTTTAACATGATTTTATTTTTTTCATATGTACCGTGCTCATGTTTAACCTCCCTATGATCTATGTGATCAAATAAAGTATTGTTAAATTCATTTGAATTCATACTACTCCGCGTGGATTACTTAGAAACCTTCTTTTTCAGATAGGTGTGTTCTTGTCACACTATCATATTGTTTAGTATGCTGTTCCCTCGGTTTATGTATCCACACTTATATAAGTGAGTCGGAGATGTGTTTTTGACATTAACAATTAGTGTCATTTTTGGTGGCTTGCTCCTGCTTTGTTGTTGTGATACACTGATGATCAGTGCCCAGCAGTGCTGTCCACCTATACTCATCAGTGCTGCCCACCTGTACCCATCAATGTCACCTACCTGTGCCCTGCAGTGCTAAATGTAGAATAAAAGTTTGAAAATGTATAAACCTTTTTCAGTTTTCTTTTAGATCAGCCCCAGGCTAGACCACATAAATATAAAAAAAAACTCAACTTTTTAATTTCTTTAATTTAACTGATTGAGCATGGATCAAACTCAGGCAACTAATTGGGGCTTTTTATTTAGAAATGATGAGGGAAATCAAATGTTTATATGTAATTAAATACAATGTTTATTTTTTTCACATTGAATTAACAATTAATTAATTAACCCTTTTATTAAAAGAATCTCTATTTCACGTTTAGAATTTTCTACTTTGAACCTAAAAACCTGTAAGCAAATTATTTACTTATACTTTAATAAAAGAAAGTTTTCTTAATTGCAAAGTCTCTGATCAAGTCCTCAAAATACACTGCTCAAAAAAATTAAAGGAACACTTTTTAATCAGAGTATAGCATCAAGTCAATTAAACTCCTGGGATATTGATCAGTTAAGTAGAAAAAGGGGTTCTTAATCAGTTTCAGCTGCTTTAGTGTTAACGAAATTAACAACAGGTGCACTAGATGGTGACAATTATTATTATTATTACTACGAGTTTATATAGCGCCAAAGGGTTTGCTCAGCGCTGTACAATAGGGGGACAATGAGACAACCCCCAAAACCGGAATGGTTTTACAGGTGGAGGCCATTGACATTTTTTTCCCTACTCATCTTTTCTGCTGTTTTTCACTAGTGGTAGTACTGCTGGTAGCATGAGGCGATACCTGGACCGTACAGAGGTTGCACAGGCAGTCCAACTCCTCCAGGATGGCACGTCAATATGTGCCATTGCCAGAAGGTTTGCTGTGTCTCCCAGCACAGTCTCAAGAGCATGGAGCAGATTCCAGGAGACAGGCAGTTACTCTAGAAGAGCTGGACAGGGCCATAGAAGGTCCTTAATCCATCAGCAGAACTGGTATCTGCTCCTTTGTACCAGGAGGAACAGGATGGGCACTGCCATAGACCTACAAAATTACCTCTAGCAGGCCACTGGTGTGAATGTCTTTGACCAAACAATCAGAAACAGACTTCATGAGAGTGTCCCGAGGGCCCGACGTCCTCTAGTGGGCCCTGTACTCACTGCCCGGCACCATAGAGCTCAATTGCCATTTGCCATTGAACACCAGGACTGGCAGGTCCTACCACTGGCGCCCTGTGCCTTTCATAGATGAGAGCAGGTTCACCCTGAGCACATGTGATAGACATAAAAGGGTCTGGAGAAGCCATGGAGAAAATTATGCTGCCCGTAACATCATTCAGCGTGACCATTTTGGTAGTGGGTCAGTGATGGTCTGGGGAGGCATATCCATGGAGGGACTCAAAGACCTCTACAGGCTAAACAATGGCACCTTGACTGTCATTAGGTATCGGGATGAAATCCTTGGACCCATTGTCAGACCCTACTCTGGTGCATTGGGTCCTGTGTCCTTCCTGGTGCATGACAATGCACCGCCTCATGTGGCGAGAGTATGCAGGCAGTTCCTGGAGGATGAGAGAACTGATACCATTGAATGGCCCCCACGATCGCCTGACCTAAATCCAATAGAGCACCTCTGGGATATCACGTTTTGGTCTATCCAGCATCGCCAGGTTGCACCTCAGACTGTCCAGGAGCTCAGTGATGCCCTGGTTCAAATCTGGGAAGTAATACCCCAGGACACCATCCGTCGTCTCATTAGGAGCATGCCCTATGTTGCCAGGCATGCATACAAGCACGTGAAGGCCATACAAACTACTGAGTACCATTTTGAGTTGCTGCAATGAAATTTCAGCAAAATGGACTAGTTTGCTGCATACATTTTTTCACTTTGATTTTGAGGGTATCTTTGAATTCAGTCCTCTGTAGGTTGATCACTTTCATTTCCATCAAACGATGGGGCATCCCTATGTTCCTAACACATTACCCAGTCCATATTAGTATAGATAATCAGCATGTTATTTTTCCTTACTGAGATCTGATGTGTTTTCAAAGTGTTCCTTTAAATTTTTTGAGCAGTGTATAATCTGACATAATAAATCTTATATACTTAGCAGAGACAAGGCATCCAGCCTGTCTTGTCACTTAGTTGTTCTTCTGGGATTTTTAATATGCTTGAATTGAGAAAATGAATTTAAGGCATAATAGCTAGAGGAAAAGCTCTGTGGTGCCCCCTTCCCTTGGTGCCACAAGCCAATGCTTATTTTGCTTAATGGTGAATTCAGCTCTTGTCGTAGCACTCACAGGTATGACTGTACTATGTAAAGGCCTCTGGGATTTTTTAACATGGTGCTCTTTCCAAATGGTATATTAGATATATTCTTTAATCCTGTATAGTTGGAGATCTTAATGGAGTGAAGCTGAGATGCAGTGGTCCAATGAGCCTGTTCAATTTGTTTTCCTCAGTGAAGGGCCTTTACGCCTTGGTCTGGTAGAGAACACATCCTCCTGGGCACACAAGGGGTTCATAGATCCTGGAGAAAGTAACAACTAGCAGGTGTCAGAGAGAACTGATGAAGTGTGTAGAGCAGAACTGCCATCTGAAATATCCATATCATTAGAGCAGGTTTTAGGGAAATCCATCACTCATCACTGCAGCATCGCTTCACTGGCTGCTTGTCCTTGTCACATATCTGTGGCTCTGTGCCTGCAGAACAGCATGCCTTACACCACAGTGATGCAGAAAAATCCGTCCCCAAGAAAAAAAATATCTTTTGTTGATGCATTTACAATTGTTGTTTTTAAAAGGTTATTCACAGCCATGTTGATAGAAGCAACAGTATGAATGCCATGTACTACCGGAATAAATTAATCTTAGGTACTTACAAATATTTATACTGCAGCTTTTGTCAGCAACATTATATACTAGTCAGTTAATAACAAAAGCAACAATGGCAAAAAAAATTTTGGAAATCATTTTATTCTATTCTAGTAGTCACTTAAAGCAGAACACTACCAAAGATAATAAGATTTCCCCAATGATACGTTTTACTGCCACTAGATGTCCTGACTCTGATGGCCAGCATCACTCAATGCACTTTCCCTGAACCCAGATCTCAACTCAAGGTGGGAATTATGGGTGAGAAATATGCCCTTTAAAGAAAAAACACTCAGCCTGTTATGACTGTAGACAATGTATGTGCAAAGGCTGCAAAGAAGCTGCAGGATTATAATATAAAAAATCCTCCCCTCTACCATCCCCACCTCCACATTTCCCAGGATACACTGCATTTTGCTTCCTAAAAAACATTCAGTAAAGGTTTACTTTAAAAGAGAAGCACAGTCAAAGCTTTTTTGGTCATACTTCTCTTGTGGGTCACAGGAGTGCATAAAATTTTGTTCTCCTGAGCTGCTCTAGGCCCTAGAAAGATCCCAACCATATTGTCAAGATCCACCCACTTGTATGATAGACAGCTGGCTCCAGCTTTCAGCATGTGGCTGAGATTTAAAGCCAGCAGAGCGCACCCCCCCTATCCTGCTCGGGTTCTCCAATGACTTACAGTCACTGCTCTCCACTCAGAAAAGACCAGGAACTGAGTGATCAGCGGTCATGTGATTGTTCAGTTCTTGGTCTTAGAGCCAGCGATGGACAGCTGCAGCATCACACTTAGGCAGCAGCATATAGGTGAGCATTTATTTTTTTCTTATTTAATACCCCAAAACTTCTCCTTTGATACTACATTAACATCTGAGGGTAACATATTCAGGTGATTTTCTGGCATATTTTGTGTGCATTCTTCCACAAGTTTTAGAGTTGTGCCAGTCAAGAGCTTTGTTGGGGCAGCATCATGCATTTTTGCTTCGCAGACTTTTATTATGTGGATGCCTGAAAACATATGAAACAACTTTTTGCATGTTTTTTCAAGCCCTCTTAATAAAGTCTGTGGGGCTAAAAACACTCATATTGGCTGAATAAGAAGCTTGTGTACTTTTTCATGTGACAGATTTTTAGCGACAGGCGTTTAAGCACTCAGGTGTGTGCAGACACCATGTAAAACGATGGTAGTTTCATGTTGAGTGTTTTGTAGCTGAATGGTGCCTAAAACCGTGTATGCACGATGAGAATATTTGACAGATGATCTTCCGATTTTTTTTGCATGCTAGTCTCATATTGAAAATGATTAGGTTACTAAAGTTGCTAAAATTCTCGTAAGATAGAATACAACTTTGGAAGCGATCTAATGTATTTTATTGTATTGTATTGTAATGTATTCTTTCGTTTCTGAGTATGTGAGGTCTTGGTCACTCGATTTTGTATGGATGAATACTTTACTGATTAAGTGAAAATTGTTCATTCTGCTATCGCATGAGAAAAATTTTTATGCTTGACCCTTTGGATAGTTTTGTATGATCTCATGATTAGATGATTTCGTCCAATTTTCTCATCATGTGTACTAGGCATTAGAGACCAGTGTTACAAGTCTTACACTAATCCGTCTCTATGAACTTTATCAGTACACTCCCTATGCTTTCCTTATCACAAATATGCTTATTGTCAATATGAATGCTGGAAAATATATCCCATGCAGTGTATTATTGGTAGTAGGTTGAAATGGTGGTGAATGATTGCATTTGCTACTTGTTTTCCTGAACTGAAAATATATAATGTTCACCTTAAACCCATGCCTGATCCAAACTCGAAGATCATCCCAGGGAGTAAGGTCACCCACCTAGAACAAATATGAATCAGGATTCCCAAACAACATACATTATCTACCGTAGTTCAATCAAATATACTGAAAGCTGGAGAATCAGCTGCCTGGGAAGGCGAATTTTGCAAACTTATAGGAGTCAGAGAATGGCTGAGACTCTTGTTTTCAGAAGGCTTTTTGTTGTGCTCACATATATAGAAGATTTATTTTTTATTGAAAAAGAAGATAACTGGCTTTTTTAATCCTAAATGTGAATCTTTTATTTATTACATCGCAACTCAGAAATAGCGATGTGCAGACTTCAGAAATAGGGCAAAATTGTCAGTTTTAGTTTTGCAGAAAAGATGCTAAGGTCCTTTCAACAGACATAAAAGTGCATGAGTTTCTTGCATTTATCCTTGTATTTAACAACTCAGGCAGTTAATGGAGAATATTCTGCTGTTTTAAAATGGATTTTATTTATGAAACTTTAAAAGCATCAAATACATTTCATAGAAATACCAAAATTTATTGAGTAGCATTTTTGGATCATTGAAGAGCAAGGACAAAAAATACAGCTTCGGTTTCAGGACATTAGTCGTTTAGAATGTATACATACAATATGGGTGCATTTGGTTGCAGGCAAACGTTCCCAGAGTTAACTTATTATCTATGATGGTAAGACCAACTTTAACAATCAAAGTAAGACTTTTCCTACAGAAAGCTGTATCACATGAAAAACATAAAGATTAGCATAATTGCCAAAACATGGAAAAACCCTGAAATCCCTGATCAAATGCTTATTTCTAAAATCAAACAGATTTACAGTATAGCATAAATATAATACATAATACAATCAAGGGTGGACTCTGTCCATCAGATTTGAGCTCCATGGATAAGCAAATATTATTGCGTATATAATAAGTGAACAAACTACATAAACTGTACAGATGTTGCGCCGGGTTTCATCATTATTTGCAACAAACAAAACATACTTAAAGCGGAACGTCACTCTTTAACTGACTATTTTGAATCCTTATGCTGCTAGCATTAGTAAATTGTGAGACAAGTATATCATATTTACTTGTTTTGTATTTCAATGGTTTTTATTAATTTGTAACAGTTTAACACAGGAGCAACAAATCACGCCCACGCTATCAATTGCACAGAAAAAATTAGAAACATCAGTGCTCTAACACCTACAGAGCAAAAGGTACACCCATGTAGGGGCTATCAATGGCACTTTAAATAAAAAACCATTAGTATACCACTGATAGTAACTCAAACTAAAGGCAACTATCCAATGCCACACTGATAACAAACAAATAAAAAAAAAAGAAAAGGAAGGATGAGCACAAAAGAAAAAAGATAACAAAACCAAGAGCAGGGATTAAAGAACGCCAATACCAAACAACATCACATCCCCAGACTTGCTGGGGGGAGCATGGGAAAGACATATTGCAACCACGGCTCCCATATTTTCAAGAATTTACGTTGGGAGTCATGGCAGATACATCTGTTCATTGAGCATCACAGTGGTGATATGACCCCGCACCCCTGAAGAGGGACAAACGGGCTCTTCCAGGCCTGAACAATTGTTCTAGTGGCCGACAAAAACAAATAGGAAGCCAACTTCTGCTGAAGAGCCAAGAGGCCCGGTATGGGACAATGAAGCAAAGCATACCAAGCATCCCGTCGTATAGAGAGATGGAAACAAGGGGAAAAGGGGGCCAAACACACGAGACCAAAAACGAAGTAGTCTCGGGCATGACCACCAGCTATGCAATACATCACCTCGATGGCCACAACCTCGAAAGCATGGATCACTGCAGGCAGGGTTCGAATGGGCCAAACGAGCTGGAACCCAATACCAACAAAACAATATTTTGTATGCCACCTCCAGCGTGGTCGTATTAAATTATCATTTAGTTATAAGCGACCAGGCCCTATTCCAGTCCTCCAGATCCACGACTGCCCTCAGGTCGTGCTTCCACTGAACAACATATGAAAGAGAAGTATGCATCGTGCGCATGTTCAAAGCTGCATAAAGAAGGGAAATAAGGCTCGGGGCACCAGGAATCTGTTGGCAAAGCAGTTCAAAGGCAGATTTCTGGTACGGGAAAGCAGAAGTGCCCCGCAATGAGATCAGCCAATGCTGCAATTGAAGGTAACAAAAAAGTTCCGCTGAAGGGACATCCCGTGACTCCTGAAGAAAATTCCAGGTAGGGAAGGACTGAGAAGTCAAAAAGTGTTTCACCTGCGAAAACCATTGGCCACCCACCAAGAAAATACCCTTGGTTGATCTAAACCCGGTGGGAAGAGAGGGTTGTTAGTAATTGGGAGCAAAGAATGTGACATCAGGCCACTGGAGTAACTTACCGAGTCCCACACTTGTAATCCATGGAGCAAAATCAGACTCAGTGCCATAGGGCGCAGGGGGAAACCATAGAAGCGTTGATGTCGCAATAGGGGCACAATTAGGTAGTTCCATCAGGACCCAGAGAGGAACGTCTGAGGAAGCGTGCAACATAGACAATGGGGCAATCTGACTCGCCTGATAATACTTAGTTACATTAGGTATCCCAAGACCTCCCTGGAGTCTATGAACAAAAAGCGTAGTTCTGGAGACTCTGGGGCGTTTATCAGCCCAGATAAAATGCATAATCTTCGCCTGAATCAACTGAAGAAAATGAGGAGGAACCCGCACTGGGAGGGTGTGAAAATAGTATAACAATTGCGGCAAGATGGTTATTTTCACTGAATTAACCCCTCCTATCCAAGACAGGTGTGGAAATTGCCAAGAATGCATAAGAGAGGACACAGAGTGAAGCAATTGATAATAATTTGCAGCAAACAGTGAGTCATAGGTGGGGGTCAAGCGAATGCCTAGGTATTCAAAAGAAGAAGAAGCCCATTTGTAAGGGAAGTGGGACTGTAGGCGCAAAACCAAATCTGAGGCCAAAGTAATATTAAGCACGACAGTCTTATCCAAATTAATACGGAGACCTGAAAACAAAGAGAAGCGCTCAAGAACCTGTTGCAAATTTGGAAGCGTCATCATGGGATTAGTGAGAGTCAAGAGGCGATCGTCCACAAAAGGGTTCAACTTGAACTCCTGTCCAGCGTGCGGAACCCCCGATACATTACAATCGGTCCGGAGCGCCAAAGCCAGTGTCCCAAGCGCCAGGACAAAGAGCGGCAGGGACAGGGGGCAGCCCTGTCTTGTCCCTCGCCAAATAGGAAAGGGATTTGAGAAAAACCCAGCGTACTTAATGAAAGCCGAAGGGGAAGAATACAAGGTTTGAATCCAAGAAAGAAAAGAATCCCCAAAACCCCAACGAGACAGCACAAACCGCAGATATTCCCAAGATCGAGACTCAAAGGCTTTATATATGTCTAAGGACAGTAAGAATCCCAGGATTTTTCATTGTTGTAGAAAACGTATAAGATGAACCACCTTACGAACGTTATCACCTGCCTGCCTCCCAGTGACGAAACCCACTTGGTCCCTGTGGACCAGACTACGCAAATATTTATTGATACGAAAACTAAGAATCTTGCCCAATACCTTCAGGTCTTCATTAAGAAGAGAAATGGGCCGGAAGGCTTGCAGTTCCTGCACATCATTGATCATTTTAGGAATCATGGAGATATGAGCTCTAAGCGCGTCCGGAGAAGGCAAAGAGCCCTGTCGTAACTCATTAAAATAGTCAGCCAAGAAGGACGCTAATAGGGTTGCAAATTTATTATAATAGAGACCGGAAAAGCCACTGGGACCTGGGGCCGCGGTGGACCAAAGAGATTTGACAGCTTGGAGCACTTCCAACTGCGCTGCCTCGGATAATCCAGGAAGTTGGAGATCTTGGAAGAATGCCTCTGCCTGAGCCACAGGGAAGGGATCTGGTTTAGCGTAAAGGCGTGAAAGGAAGTCTGCAAAACGGGAGACAATCTGCTGGGGATTAGAAGTACAGCCACCCGCGGGAAGTCGCAATCAGATCGATTTATGTGGTTTCCCCACAGAATTGAGTTTCCTGGCCAGCATTGGACCTGGCTTATTAGCACAGGAATAAAATTTGTGTTTGGTCCAGCGCAGGGCCTGTTCCGCCTCTGAAGAGGTGAGTAGGTCCAACTCTGCCACTAGAGCATCCCGTGCGTGTTTATGGGCCGCGGATGGGAATGACTTCCAACGAGCATCCGCAGAGGCCAGTAGAGAATGAAGTTCCAAAAGTCAGTGCCCCTGCTCCCGCTTCCGAACCGCCGCCAGCTGTATAACATGACCCCACACAACTGTATAACATGACCCTCCCACAGGGACACTGCCCCCCTTTAGCACCTGATGGATAAATGCATGCACTAGCTGTTGGGATTTGAGCACAGGGATCTCTTGTTTGTTGTATTGTTGGGTCAGTAGCCAGACCTGAACCTTGTAGCTCTCCCCATTGTGTCTTTTCCCCTATGCTAGCATTGTGTCCACAGTAGCATTTGCGTAGGCAGAGCAGAGTAGGACTGGCCATAGAGGGATTACTTTGACGCAGTTGGCCAGCTTAAGCATGAATTGCAATATGTGTGAACTAAATATCTCTATTTATTGCATAGTTTGCTTGAAAGGGTATATACCAGTGTGCAGAGGGTCCTTCAGAATTTCTAGTGTTAATATGTGGTTACACCCCTTTAGCACCTGATGGATAAATGCATGCACTAGCTGTTGGGATTTGAGCACAGGGATCTCTTGTTTGTTGTATTGTTGGGTCAATAGCCAGACCTGAACCTTGTAGCTCTCCCCATTGTGCCTTTTCCCCTATGCTAGCATTGTGTCCACAGTAGCATTTGCGTAGGCAGAGCAGAGTAGGACTGGCCATAGAGGGATTACTTTGACGCAGTTGGCCAGCTTAAGCATGTATTGCAATATGTGTGAACTAAATATCCCTATTTATTGCATAGTTTGCTTGAAAGGGTATATACCAGTGTGCAGAGGGTCCTTCAGAATTTCCCACAGGGGCACTGCCGAAGACACAGATCCTGAGTTTTCCATGAAGTATGTACTTAAGAAAGATTCTATTTGTTGGCAGGTAACCTGAGTGGTCAATAAAGAATCATTAATGCGCCAGTGAAAGGGGTGCTGTACCAACCCAGAAAGGGCCAGGAGGAGTACCAGGGGATCATGGTCCGACCAGGGCGAGGAGGGAATAGCTATCCGCCTGACCAAGGGAAGCTGCTGAACATGCATGAATATATGGTCAATTCTACAAAAACTGTCATGAGGGTTGGAATAGAATGTAAAGTCATGCTCAGTTGGGTGAAGTTCCCTCCAGACGTCCTCCAGCCCCGCCGTCCGCAAGAGAGAGCAGGTAGCGAGGGATCCGAAATCGAGGCCGGGGCTTCAATTGCGGCCTCTGTCGGAAGACGTGATCCTGCGACCGGGGCTCTGGAACTCTCCGGCGGTAGACCCAAAATCGAGACCGCGGCTTCATTCGTGGAGAAGCCCGCCGGGTGCTGGAGGAGCGGGCGGCTGCTGATTTTTTTGCCCAATGAAGCACCAGGGGACAGGGGGCCAGGAGGGGTTGGAGGTTAGGCCAAACCCCCCCGAGGGTAAAAATCGGCCGATGTGCCGGCAGCCAAGCAGCAGGCTTAAATTGCAACCATTCTTGAAGCTGCTCATGAGTGCCCCCCATATTTACTTGTTTTAAACTGTTTTTTTTTCTTTTTTAACATTACTTTAGTTACTTCATAGTTTCCATACCTAGGCAAATGATGTCATATATCCCAAGAGTCTTCAGGAGGGGTGGAGGATTTTTTTAAGCTAAGCACACCCTCATGCTTGCATGCCTGAGCTAAGCTAAGCTGAGCTAAGAGCAGATGGATTCCAGCAAGCAAATGTATATGAATCATCTGCCCCTACTCAAGATGGCCACTGCCAGAAATGCTAGATTGCTCAGCAAAATAAAGCATGGAGACATGGATGGATGGGGAAAGTTTGCTTTAAATATTAAGCATTAATTAAATAGCAATTTTGGTTTGTGGTGCTCTGATACAGTGTGGTTCTGCTTTAAGCTGGGTATACACATTCAGTTTTGGTTGAACTAAAGAAACTGACAGATCCCAGCATCAACATAGCAATGTGTGAGGCAGTGATCTCTGCCAATGTGCTATTGTATTCCAATAGGGGGACTCCCTTCCCCACTAGCAAGGATACTTAGATCAGAGCTGCAGCCATTCATTGCATGCACTATCAAATGCTGGTTCCCTAGTAGGACCATTTGACAGAAGCCATTCATTAGACTGGCTTCTGTTAAACCAGACAGCAGTACACATGTACAGAAAGTTGGCTGGCTCCTGCTGAAACAGCCAACTTTTGGTATGTGTTTCTTTACTCTTTACACATACTTATTTACTGGGAAATAACTTATACTGTACTTATAGGGCATTCAACCAACATTATAACTCACACAATATATATTCATTTATTACTCAACAACAAATTCAAAGATTGTAAATCTGGTTGATCTTACTCTAAGTAAGCTTGTCATGGCTAAATGATGAGAATGTCTTGTGGAAGGTCACAGGGTTTTGGATGTTTGGAGTTTGGAGACCCCTGGTCTAGAGGATTACATAAGTGGCATTACTACTAAGTGCTCTTCAGTGACCTGCATCAATGGCTGCTCTTTGCTTTGTGTGGCTGTGATATTTTTAGTTGTGGATTAACATAATAAAGCTTTTGGATCTTCTAATCAGCAGTGCGAGGTCATCCACTTCTTTTTTCTTTTACATAAGTGGGGTTGTCTGGAATAAATGATAGGTATGTCATACATTAATAGGCTTCTTTGCATACAAGGTGCCATGTTTATATATAAATATACTGTATGTTTGATCAAATATATTTTCACCACACACGATAAGAGTCTGGGCTGTTCTACAACACATTTAAAAAAGCCAGTACTGCTTTTGGTGTACATTTTTAGAAGCCATTACTGCAACAAATTTGAATTGATATCTATAGCACATGTATTGAATATGTTCTAACACTTTCTCGAGACCACCTTAAGATTCTAATGGTAATTCTAGCACTGAAGAACAGAGCTGATGACTACTGAAATGCATTGCTGCAAAAAGTGCTATCACATGCAACCAGACCAAATGCACAGTGGGGTTGATTTAATAAAGGAGTAAATACTATCACATGCTGTGGTTTTGCTGAAAGCACACATCACACTTCACTTCCAGCATGGAGACAGCTATGGGTTTCATAATAACGACTGAGTCTGAGTGTGAGGACCACTGCAATAGCCTTTATTTCTCTTTTACATTTATGGTGACTGTGCCCAATTATGTACTTGTCACAGGTACAAGAATGTGTCTATGTCTGCACTGGGGAAGGGGTGTCCACACTGGAAACTCCCTCCCCAGTGCATATATGTATTACCACTGCTCAAGGTAGAGAGACTCGCAATATCCAAGCACAACTCCTCCTGTAGGTTCCAGCCCAGCTCGTGTGCTGCATAGATGAGAACAATGGACATCTGATCGGCTGCACTCCAAACAATCCACTTTATTGAACCAAGATAAAACAAATACAGACAGTGGAAATACAGTGGGGGACTGGCAGGTAAATGCGTTCCACGCTAAAGACAGCGCTTATTCATTACCCAGTGGACCCATGTACAAAGGGTTGGTTTTAAGCACCAGCAACAGCTGTTCCTCCTAATCTACACTGGGTCCAACTCCTGCTAAACCAAACCGATTTTGAGGTAAAGACAGTTCCGCAACTAACAATTTTAACATCCCCAAAGTGAAACGCATAAAATCCAATGCACCAACCACAGAATATGCACAGGAATTCCCATGTCGCACAATGGAGATGGCAAAAATAAAAATGAAAATAAAGCTGTAAAGAATGTATGGGAAGAAGAAACAAAAAATAACATACCATGAAGATGTTTCTGACACTGGCACAAATACTTACCTGAACTAGGCAAAGGTAGTTCTTAACCTGTTCTCACTGATGTTGCACATATACAGTATGCATCATATTGATGGGTGGGCTTTAATGCCAGGCTGCCACATATGCATCTACTTGCAAACAATTTACTGTGCTGAGTGTGCGCTCACTGTGCACAGAAAGCTCCCGATACATACTTGCGAGCTTTGCAATCATGTGACCGCTGTGACAGCCAATCACAGTGGTCACATGATTGGAATGACCGCCTCCTCCTCCCGCCATTTTGATCCAGTTAAATGGCCTGGAGGAGGAGACGGGGGTTAAGGAAACTACCACCAGAAAACTGTCATTGGGGCTGTCTCTTCTGCATTAAAAATTTTGCATGTTCACTATTTAAAAAAAAAAAAACCACTACTTTAAGTGTAAATTTTAAAACATTTTTTATGCTCAGGTTAACAAAAGTCCTCTGCCCAACAAACTATGTTGTATGCGTTTTTCTAAAGCAAAAGGGAACACTTGTCATTGGCTTCAAGGAATCACTAGCAATCTCTTGCCATTACATCACACCTTAAGAGTTATACTGTGTGATTCAGAGTATGATATAAGGCCTGTCCTTCTGTCAGCCTGCAGATCAGACTTCATTTGTGCCCAAGACATGATTTACTCTCAAACTTGTATCACTAACGATAATATTGGCTCATCCTCCTAGAAGAGTACTATGTGATATGGACCACAACACAGTGACAACACAGAAGAGAGGTGAATTATTGCAGGCAAAGGTAATAGATTGTATCAGGTAATCTACTTTTATTTGCCAGGGCAGGTAAACACATTTTTCTTCTGTTTTCTGCCATTTAAGTCGTTTGCATATTTTCCATCTCCTATACCAAGACTCCTTAAAATGAATCTCTTTTCTTGCTATCCAATTCTACAGACTGCTATACCTTAAAAACAGATTTGCTGCCTCCTGTCTTTATTGCCCATTACATCGTTTGTGCCTCTTGTAATGTAGCAGATTGAAGTGATTCTCCAGCCTTGACATGCATTAGAATATTTTCCTGGGATAAACAATAAATTATCGGGGACAGAAATCTACCTTTATATCAGATATGAATGGGAGGATGTTATTTATTTGCAGCTAAAATAACTTTACTCACTTCAATCAGTCTCTGCAACTCGCTTAATGAAATCTACCTCTGGGGACCTATTACGGGTTGAATTGCGAACAACAAAAATCTCTCCATTAAAACTACTCACTCTTCTGAAACTCTGATTTACTATGCTGACTGTGTTGTGTCTCCCCGCTATTTTATCTCCTTGTCTCATTTGTACTTTAAGGTCTCATTTAGGATCTGGTACAAGGGCAAGTCTTCAGCTGCAGCTCTTTTCCAACAGCTTTTTTCAGGCACCTTTACCAGCATTTATTATGAATACTAAACAACATTCAGGCACCTTTTGACTCACTAAGAAGAAGAAGCCACAGGTCATCGATTCAGGTTGTAATTACACTCACATAAAATGAATTCCAATAGTCCAGTATTGAAGCTAGTGTTGGCTATTAGGCTAAAGCACTGTTAGGAGCATTTATGGGCAGTGCAATAAAAAGAAATCACAGCTGCATTACCTTTCAATAGCAATTAGCACACTTATAACAATATCTATACTTAAGCACTAAAATCACCTATAAGCGTTAATATGTTAATGTCATTTCAAAATTCATTTTCTGAATTTTAACTCTGCAGCTTTCAATAAAATAACACCTGTCATGATGGTTCTTGATCAGGAACATCCATCCATTTATACTGTATGGTGACAATGCTCTGTGTCTGTTCTGTTTCAAATGCTGATATATGCAATTACAGGTTCAGTAGTTCAAATAAGTGCAGTACAGAGGATGTTTTCCCATTCTTTTGAAGTGTAAGAAGACAATGGGTTGATTTTCTAAATATAGGGTGAGAAAAAAAAAAAAAAACAGATAAGATACAGCAAAAGCAAAGTCTGGTGGGGGGAAGGAGACAATCTCTGTTTTTTTTCCCATCCCTTACATTTCTTCCAACATTCTGCTAAATCTTTGTTTCAGTACTGCTTAGACCTGAAGAAGGGGACATTCCCCGAAAGCCTGTCCTCAAAATTGTATGTTAGTGTAAATAAAAAAAGTATCACGGACAGTACTCAATTGTTCCTGTTCCAAATGCACTAATACAGCTACAATCACCTCAAGCAAAATATAGGGTGACATGCTGCCCCCTGTCTCCCAGCTGTGTACCTGCATTGTCACCCTGATTGGGCATCTGATGAAGACTAGACTAAAGGAGGTCATTTCAACCCACATTATACAGGCATGATTCAATGTAGTCACTGTTAGTAAACACATACGAAACAAATTCCATTCTGCGAGTTAAGTTCTACTTTCATTTTTTTAACTGCATTTTTACTTTAACCAGTTTGGGTGTGTGAATCAGTGCACAGATAACAGTCTTTGATTTTCATAGACAGTAATTGGAAGGATTTTTCCCAGAGCAAGGGAGGAAAGGGCATTGCATAGAGCAGGGATGTTGGAATAAAACTCCCCAAGGTCCAGTCAGTAAAATTTTCTTCCAGCAGAGCTCTGACTCTCATGTCCGCACCTGTGGTGCATTTTTGTGTGCACTAAACCGCATGCTGCTGTAGCACCATGCGACTTGGTATGGTGCGATTTTGAAAAAAGGGTTAAGGAGTTCTTTCTCTGTGTTTCTCTTGGGTAGTGTAGTCCATTATAATTAATGGGCTGACCTACTTGGGACATGTGCACCAAATGCACATGCAGATATCTGAATCCATTCTTACATCGGTGTCCCTACTGCACATCACCATCCCTCCACCCTTCACATGAAAATCCCTTCTCACACTTCCTTGACATCAACTGCCCCCCCCCCCCCCCACCAGCAGTACTGTCCTTTCCCCCTTCACTGCAGAGTACTCTTCCCTTATTTACATCATCCCCCGCTTTACTGTCCTGAGACCCCTGCCATGTTACTGTCCTCAGCCACACCCCACATTACAGTTCAGATCCCACATGACAGTCCTCAGCCACCCCACATTACAGTTCTCAGCTGTCTTCAAATTACTGTCCTGTGTCCCTTCCCATGTTACTGTCCTCAGCCACACCCCACATTACAGTTCAGATCCCACATGACAGTTCTCAGCCCCCTTCACAAGACAGTCCTCAGCCACCCCACATTACAGTTTTCAGCTGGCTTCAAATTACAGTTCTCAGCCCCCCACATGGCAGTCCTCAGCCTCTTACATCACTGTTCTTAGCCCCCCCACATTACAGTCCTCAGCCTCCCCACTTTAATGTCCTCAGCCCCCCACTTTATTGTCCTCAGCCACCTCACATCACAGTCCTCAGCCCCCCCCCCACATTACATTCCTGAGCCCCCCTACATCACAGTCCTCAGCTCTTCCACAACACAGTCCTCAATCCGCCCCCCACTTCAATGGTCTCAGCCCCCCACATCACGGTCCTCACCCCCCTCCACATCATGGTTCTCAGCCCTCCACTTTAATGTCCTCACCCCCCACCTCAGTCCCCCACATTACAGTCTTCAGGCTCCTCCAACTTTAATGTCCTCAACTTCACACTTTAATGTCCTCAGCCCCCCACATTACTGTCCTTAGCCCCCCACATCACAGTCTTCTCACCCCCCACATCACAGTTCATAGCCCCCCACTTTAATATCCTTAGCCTCCCCACAATAAAATCCTCAGCCCCCCCCCTACATGAGCTCCTTTTCACATCAGCTGCCCTTCACACTAGCGACCTCAGCCCCCTTTGCCCCCTCACTATTCTACCTTAAACAGACAGAGCGGAGGGTGGGAGGCACAGCAGGTCTGGATGGAGGGCAGGAGCTGCGAGATAGTGATTGATTGCTAGGACTGCCCTTCATCCTAACAACCAACCACTTGCATGATAACCTCGAGCAGCTCCTGCCCTCTATCCAGAACTGTCTCATGCAGTTGGCTCTGTAAGGATTACAGAGCGATGGCTGTGGGAAAAAGGCTCCTAAATGGCAGTACTGTGGCAGGCTGGATAGGACAGTGCAAAAAAGAGGGGTTATGAAAAAGAATTCGCAGAAAAGTGGTTACATCATGGACAGAATGCCATACTCAGAATGATTCCCAAAAATTATGCTTTATTACACAATAGTTATAGACAATAGGGTAAATACCCTGGTTCACCATCACCTCAGTATGAGATAATACACAAAGACCTAAAATCACATAAAAACAACATCAAGACTGGTCTTGGATAGGACAGTGACTTGGTCCACATCCAGACTGCAGTCCACTTTTTAGTGATGCCTGGAATAGAGCAGCGGGTGAGGTTTATATTGCCAAACCTTTTCAGATGTCAACTGGGCCTGGCCTGACCCCATAGCAGCTTGAAGGGCTTCAGTGGCTTCAGAAATATTTTAGCATGTTTCTTCAGACTGTCTATGTCTATGGATAGTTTAATATTTGCTAGAGATATTCATAGTGTTATAGGTCACTTCTAATGAAGATACTTATACCAAGGTAGAGACTTCTACCCCCCACCATCTTTCCAGTGATATGAGATTTAAATATGCAGAGATATCCAAAGATTTAGAGAAGAAAACAATTATAGAATGATGAAGCACAATTCTTTCTCTGTTGAATCTGTGACTTGTGCTGACGGTCATCGCTTGTGCTGCAAGGTGAACAGATGACACAATACTCTCCTTTCTGCACTCTCCTTTCTGCTGCTTTTGCATGCGGCTAAGAGCTACAATGACAGCTTCATTGCCACAGGCATTCTGATAAGACTGCATGAGAAAGTTCTGTGATACTGTAAAGAAACTCGGTACAAATATTTCACGAGGGCAGGAGCTGTAGTCATTCCTAGGAAACTGGAGAAATAATAAATGTCTATGGTACCCATAGCAATTTTTCAGAAATGGAGTTTAGAAAATAAAAAAATGGTGACTGGTTGCTATGAGTAATACAGACATTTACCTTTCCTGTACACTGCGTACATACGGCTTACTGTTTGCTACAGACAAAATATCTCAAGTAAAATTTTATAAAGTAGTTATATAAACAAGAAACATTGTATTATGATTCATATTAAATAATTTATGTATTTTTTCATTGTAAGCAGAACAGTTTTTCAAATAAAATGATATGTTTTCCTCTCTCCGATTTAGTTCTCATAGCTAAATTGTATTTTTGCATAATGTATCCACTCGGTTACTATATTGTAATATTTATAACATATTTTTGCTTGCTTTTAAAATTTTCTGTTTGTTATATCTTTATTATTAAACAATTAGGGACATTTAGGTGTGAATTTGCGTACACAAAATATGCTCACAAAAAGCACATTTGTCTTTTCAGATGATTGAGGAGCACATAGATTTCACATAAGTTATTGAAAAATTTTAGTCAAAAAATGCAATTTTCTCACAAGATAGAAAGTACGTGGTACTTAGAAACAAACAAATATATACATATAAAATGTAAAAATAAAATACTGTAAATAATGCTTATCTTTTGATCTGCCTTTATAAAAAGTAACAGGGAGGCTGTTAGTGTTGGCCTCCTTCTGAGAATACTTTTACCTGCCTATAATATTGATTTTCTAACTTCAATACACACACTGGTATTGATTTATTAAAAATGAAGAGTGCAAAATCTTGTGCAGTTGTGCATGGTAGCCAATCAGCTTCTAACTTCAGCTTGTTCAATTAACCACACCCCCCTTGATGACAAGGCCTCTTTTTGCTATTCAGCGCTGCACTATTTCAACTAACAGTTGCGTGGTTATACAATGCTGTGCCCAAACAAAATTTGCGTCCTTTTTTTCACACAAATAGAGCTTTCTTTTGGTGGTATTTTATCACCTATGCACTTTTTATTTTTTGTACTATAAACAAAAAAATACCAAAAATATTGAAGAAAAACTATATTTTTTATTTTCGGCTATAAAATATATATAGTAAACTCAAAGTTAGTTATAAATTTAGGCCACAATGTATTCTGCTCCATGTTTTTGTTAAAAAAATCCCAATAAGCGTATATTGATTGCCTTGTATGAAAGTTATAGCGTCTACAAACTATGGTATAGATATTGCAATTTACGCCATTTTTTTGCTATACAGCACTGCACTAGTTTACATGAGAATTGCGCGGTCATGCAATATGGTACATAAATGAAATTTACGTCCCTTTTTTTGCAGAAATTGAGATTTCTTTCGGTGGTATTTGATCACCTGTGTGCTTTTTATTTTTGGCACTATAAACAAAAACTTTTGAAAAAAGTTATAAAAAATTATATTTTCTCATTTCTGTCATAAAAATATCCAAAAAACTCACATTTCATCATAAATCTAGGCCAAAATGTATTCTGCTACATGTTTTTGGTTAAAAAAAATCCCAATAAGTGTATATTGATTGCTTTGTGTGAAAGTTATAGCATCTACAAACTATGGTATAGATAATGGAGTTTACACAGCTTTTACTTTTGACTGCCCATCACATTTCTTGAGGTGCTAAAATACCAGGACAGTACAAAGACCCCCAAATGACCTCTTTTCGGAAAGTAGACACCCTAAGCTATCTGCCGAGATGCATATTGAGTCCATGGAAGATTTACTTTTTTCCACAAATATTTGGAAAATGACAAAAATATTTTTTTTTTACACAAAGTTGTCATTAAAATGATATATTTCTCACACAAGCCATGGATGGGTGTATGTTGAATTACACCCCATCATACATTCTGTTACTTCTACCGAGTATGGGGATACCACATGTGTGAGACTTTTTGGGAGCCTAGCCACATACAGGAGCCTGAAATCCAATATCCACTTTGAAAGCCTGAAGGTGCGTAACTTCCTCATTACACTTCCTCACTACCTATCACAGTTTCGAATGCCCTGAAATGCCAGGATAGCACCAAACCCCCCACCCAAATGACACCTTTTTGGAAAGAAGACACCCCAAGGAATTTAAAAAGAGGCATGTTGAGTATTTTGCAGATCTAATTTTTTCTCACAAGGTTTTGAAATATAAAAATAGAAAAGAAAAAAATATGTTTTTGTTTTGTTTCTTCATTTTCCAAAAACTTGTGGCATCAAACGAGATTTGCAAAATACTCACCATGCTTCTTATCAAATTCTTTGGGGTGTCTACTTTGCAAAAAGGGGTCATTTGGGGGGTCATTTTGATGCTATCCTGGCATTTCAGGGCCTCCGAAACTGTGATAGGTAGTCTGAAAGTGTAATGAGGAAATAAAGCCCTTTAAAAGCCTGAAGGTGTTTATTGGATTTTGGGGTCCTGTACTTGGCTAGACTGCCAAAAAGTCTCTCACATGAGTCTCTCATACTCAGGAAAAGTAGCAGAATGTATTTTGGGGAGTAATTCCACATACACCCATGGCATGTGTGAGCAATAAATCATTTAAAAGACAATTTTGTTTAAAAAAATACATATATATATTATTTTTTAGTCATTTTCCAAAAACTTGTGGTAAAAATATGAATTCTTCTATTGACTCAACATGCCTCTTAGCAAATAGTTTGGGGTGTCTACTTTCCAAAAGGGGTCGTTTGGGAGGTGGGGGCATTTTATGCCCAGCATTAGAAGTTTATGCCATACATCATTCACTGTTCTAACCACCTGAAGACCCAAGTCTTTTCTGACACTTTTTGTTCACTTGAAAAAAATCAGTATTTTTTGCTAGAAAATTACTTTGAACCCCCAAACATTATATATAATTTTAAAGTAGACACCCTATTGAATAAAATGGTGTGTATTGCAATTTTTTATGTCACATAGTACTCGTGCAGCGATTTTTCAAACGCAGATTTTTTGCAAAATATAAAAGATGATGGTATGCCAAGTAAATTGATACCAAACATGACATGCTTTAAAACTGCGCTTGCCCCGTGCAATGGCGACAAACTGCATACATTTTTAATATCCATGGGCAACGCTTTAAAAGCCTTTACAAGCTACCTTTTTAGATTTAAAGAGAAGGTCTAGTACTAGAATTACTAGTCTTGATCTTATGTTCACAGCGATACCTCACATGCATGGTGCAACCGCTGTTTACATACTGGCATACACGCACGCGCGCGCGCGTGGGGGGTGAGGGTGATTTTTTTTAAAGTTATTTTGATTTTTTAAATTATTTCTACACTGTCCCTTTTATGTTTTTTTTTATCACTTTTAATGCTATCACAGGGAATGCAAATATCCCCTATAACTTCAATGGGCATTGTCATATATTCTTTTTTGAGAAATCTGGGTTCTATCAGACTCTAGATATCTCCTCTGCCCTTACATTATCTAATCTCACCAAGATAATTGTGATCAGATGCTTTCCCAATTTACAAATGGCGCTGTTTATAGCCTGCGAAACTGAAGTGATGAAATGCTCGTAGCTTCCGATTTCTTAGACTATAGAGATATTTGGCACCATTCCGGTCTCCAGTCAGCTCTATGGTCAGCTGGCAGAAACACCAGCTGCATTCTCAAGTTCAACCAACGATGGCACGGGACTGCCCGAGAAGGTCAGTGGGGGAGGGGGGCATCGTCTCCCGCTGCTTGTAAAGGCAATCCTGAAGCTATTTAGCCATAAGAATTGCTTTTACATGAAAGCCAATCGCCGGATGAACAAAACAAAAGCTGGATGATGCCAGCAGCTGTAGGCATCATCCTGGTATAACCATTCAAAAGTCCAGTGATGTACCAGTATGTCGCTGGTCCTTGCTGGGTATATATGCTATGTTCTTTTTTTTTTGTATGCAGCCTGTGGGCTGAATGAAAAAAAGAGAAGAAATCTCTGCCACAAAAAGTGTGTGGTATGCTCACCATTAGAATATACCGCCCTGCATCCACCCACTTCTAATGGTGGGCACACATTAGGTCACACGATGCCACATGCACCAATTCCAAGGTTGTAAAAATGTCTAAATAGTGGCACACTTGAATAAAAATTGTCCATGTATAAGTGGTACCCCATATGGAAAAAGGATGACGCCAAGTCCCAAACTATCTTGCCACTACTCCCCAAGTAGTCTGGGCATTCGGGGGGCTCCACGTGACTATCTTTACCCTCGTAAATCCAAAACTTATATGTATAGCCTGTTGCCCTCTCACAGGTCTTATACATCTTGACCCCATATCTGTCATGCTTGCTGGGGAGAAATTGTTGGAATGCAAGGTAAGCAGAAAAAGTAATGAGGGACTCATCAACGCAGATTTTTTGCTGGGGAGTATAGACATCTGCAAATGTTTGGTTAAGGTGATTTACGAGGGGCCGAATTTTGTGGAACCGGTCAAATTCAGGGTCACCTCGAGGACGACAGAGTGTATTGTCGCTGAAATGCATAAACACATTATACTCTCATATCTATTAATGGGGGAAGTACGGGTGCTGATTCTGCGAACACTGCGTTTTTGTGTGCAATGTATCAAGTGACAGAGACCTACTGACACTGCACTTGCTGGGGGAGAAGGGGGGGTAAGCGTAGGGGCTAAACGCAGGTGTTGGCAGGTGCCGGAGCTGATCTCACTAACGCTGCATTTTTGGAGACACTATAGTTATATGAACGCTGGAATAGTGCTGATCTGATCAAAGATGTTGATCAGTTCAGACACTATACTAGCAATGGAGCTTTATTGTATATGAGCATGTTCCTGGCAATCAAGGGGTTAAATGTGATTACTGGTGTACTGAATGGCAATCTGACGCTATCTGGGAGGAAAACCATGGGAGTGTAAATCACGTATATATATGTGATTTTGCACACCTATGCTGTCCTGTAGCAGTATTTCTACTATAAGGCGGTCAGGAAGCGGTTACAGAAGCGGTTTGTGTTACGGCGCTGCGTTACTTTAACTGACAATTGCGCGGTCATGCAACGCTGCACCCAAATGAAATTTACGTCCTTTTTTCCCCGCAAATTGAGCTTTCTTTTGGTGGTGTTTGATCACCAGTGCTTTTTGATTTTTGTGCGCTATAAAAAAAGGACCGACAATTTTGAGAAAAAAAACAATATTTCTGACTTTTTGCTATTAAACATGTCCAGTAAAAAAATTTAAAAAATATAATTTCGTCAAACATGTAGGCCAAAATATATTCTGCGACATGTCTTTGCTAAAAAAAGTTCCAGTACCTGTCAATTAATTGGTTTACTTGAAAGTTATAGCATCTACAAATGGCAGTATAGATAATGGAATTTTTTTTTTAATACTAATAATCAGCGACTTATGGTGGCGATCAGCAACTAACTGACTTGGGGTCACTGAAATCCCCAGTGACACCAATACAGTGATCAGTGCAAAATAAAAACACTGACACTGTACTAATGGCACTGGGGAGGAAGAAGTTAACATTGGGAGGCAATCAAAGGGTTAACTGTGTGAGGGGTGTGTTTTACTAGGGGGCAGGGTGTGTGTACTTAACTGTAAGCACACAGACAGGGATGGCTGTGCTCAGCCATCCGGATCAGTGTGCCCAAACTGACAGGGAGGAGAGCTGCATTGTAAACAATGCAGCCAACCTCCCTGTCAGTGTTTGTCGGCAATCACCGGGCTCTGGATGCTAATCACTGGTGATTGACACCTGCAGCCACGATTGGCGGCACTGGTAGGGTGGTCGCGTGACTCGCACATGCCCTCCACCCGAAATGCAAAATCACGTATATATATGTGGTTTTGCGCAGTTGTGCTGTCCCGCTGCAGTATAAGTACTGTGGCTGGTGGTTAAGCTTTGACATAAAAACAAGGAAGCTGATTGGTTTCTATGCACAGCTGCACCAGATTTAGCATTTTCCAGTCTTAGTAAATCAACCCCACGTAGCCAAGTAGAAAAAAGACTCATAGCCCATCAACTTCAACTAAAAAAATATAACAGCAAATGCCTTGAATCCTGAGAGCCCTACACCTTTTGTCAGTTAGGAAAAGGGCAAAAAATAAGAGGGAAGTAACTGTAGAATACTAATTATCTGGTTCATCTATCTGGTATGCTAGGACTAGAAAATATGGTAAAAGTGGGATTTTAAGGTATGCCCCCTCAGGAATAGATTCACACCCAAAAATAATGGATAAAATCAATTTCTTTATCTGTACATAAATATTAAAATCTCAATAAAAGACTAACCATTTGCTAACACCCAGTGGAGGCAACATCAAGTAAATATAGATGTACACTGATTACGATATTTACTATACACAACATTCACAATTAGCACACTAAATTCACAGAACTTATGACCTTCACAGTTGAAGGCAAGTGTAACAGACAAATAGGTAGCACTGGTTAGTGATTCCACTAATATTTTGTTTTAGGAAGCCTATGCAGAGAGGTTTTCTCTTAGAGTCACACTCTCACTACAAATTTTATTGAACAGGGGGTGGGTAGCAGTATCATATCTTACCTAAGTATAAGTAACATGGAGGATATGCAGCACCCTTATTCCTTCACTGTCAGTGGGTATACTTGGCATGGGTGACGCTAAAAGCCCTGGTAATCTGGACCCTTTTTTTTTTATTTAAAGCACTTACGGAAAGTGAACTCCAGCTCATTCATCTGTTCTCCCATAGTTTAAATTTGCATGAGACCAAAGTCCTACTTTTTTAGGGTTCAAGGTTTTTGCCCTGTTCAAAATATGGATCTTTTTGAAGTTATAAAAGACATTTATCTATGTAACACACTACACTGTTACTGTTTGCAGGATGTTTATTAACCACAAGATGGTGTTGTTCCACAGTTTAGCTATCACAGACTTGAGTTTAGCAAGGTATTGTTGAACTTTTATGCTGAAGGCAGGACTGTTGTGCATAGACAGACTAAAACAGACTACATTTCCCAGAGTAGCTGGCAAAGAGGCAGGAGCCTTTATAACCAAAAACCAGGGAATTTCCTGAAGGGAGGAAAGAGACTGTGTAATAGGGAGGATGTGTGCTGGATGCTGGTGTTGGTCTCAGTGGGCCCAGGTTGGATTTAGTTGTATCGGAGAGGAAGGAAAGACTATAGATAGCTGGCATTGCTAACAAGCAGGAGAGCTGACCTGCAGGCCAACAAATCATGCAATTATGCCTGGTATCCTTCCATTCTCAGAGTGAGAAGAGGAGAAGGGGGCCCCCCAACCAAGAGACCATTCTTCACTCAGACTACAGACTTGGTGAGAAGGTTCCACAACCAAAACTGTCTTCTGTTACCAGATATCCTGTTCTTTTCTCAGTTATAACAGTTCAGTACACTTTTGATCACAGTTTATCACCTGCAACACAGACTTCATCCAATAATTCAATTCTGCAGTCTACGGCTTCTGTGTCCCCCTCCCAATTGCTCTGAACACAAGACTATTCCTGCAGATCATGTGTCCTTGTGGACTGTGACAGTGTTAATACCTCATCTTCAACATATTATAACCATAAAGGAGCTTGCTTCATCAAGTCTATTCCCGCCTATTGGAATACAAATTCTGTTGGTGTCTACACGTGCCCCTTCTTTATCTATACTGAACCTTGCCTTCACCCACTTCCACTAAGGGACTCTTTCTTTAACTTTGCTATCATAAGTCAGGAGGAAGAATTTTTCCTACTACTGTGCTTTCTTTCTTCAATAAATCTTACTCTCAAGCAGAAAGGACCTTGGCCTTAATGTGTACCAACTAGGCCCCTGACAAGCATGCAGAAGAGTTGTTTTCTTATTTCTTATTCTGGGGTGGTATTAAAGGGAGCATAAACATCTTTATATTCATCTTCTAGTTAAACCCTATTCCCAGACAGCTGAGAATCTAGAAGTGAGTTAGCCCAAATTCTTGATAGCCCATTACAGCTAATTTTTTGGCAAAAATATCTCAGTGTGGGTATTGACGTTTAAACTCCGGTCCTGTTTCTTTTCCTTTGATCTCAGTGCAATCAAAATATTGGTTCACCTTAAACTATCTGATTAGTTTGTGTTTAAGGGCCAGGGGATTCTCCTGGTCAATGTTTTACTGTGGTGTCAGCAGGGGGTGTGCTTCCAAATCAGATTCAGATCAGACAGATAATCCAAAAATACAGAGCAGCTCTTAAGGGCGTAACGCTACATCTATTTGTAAGGAAAAGTACTGTACAAGCATTACACAACAAGGAGCCAGTCTCTTCCAGATCATTTAAACATGATATGGAAATCTGATAGGACTTTATGCTGTTATGGATCTCCTCTTTAATGATCCTCCTAGGCGCCCAACAATTTTGGGTATCGGCAATGCCAGAGAAAGCTAGCATGGTTGTGGATGATTATTTATGTCAACATGTCATTGCCTGCCTTCATATATGCAGGACACCTGACACATGCTAAAAATAATAGATGGAATAAATATACCAAGGCTCAGTACCGTAGATGTGGAAGCCTCATACAGCTTGATACCCCATGAGAAGGGTGTAGAAGTGATTTCTGAGTTTTTGAGAGAACAAGATAGTTCATGTTATAGATACAATTTTGCATCATCATTTGCATCAATGCACTCCATGCAACCTCTCCAACAATCCTTTTCCCCTCTCTTATAACTACCGTATTAGTTTCACTCTCTCCCTATCTTCCACCTCCTCTCCCTCCAACTACCTAACAGTTGCCCATAGAAACCTTCACCACTTTAGCCCTACTATTCTCTACTGTGCTACTGACCATGTCAAAATCTCATCACTGTCCTGCCCCGACTTACCCCTACAACCTTGGAAACAGATAAGACCAGATGTCTCTAAAAGAAAAAAATATAGCAGCAATCTTGAGCATCTGTAACCTAAGACTAAGTCTCATAAAAATTTCAACCAATATAAATCTGCCATCCAAAAACACAATTTCTGCCTCCACAATGCCAAACAGAACTATTTTATCACTCTAATTAACATCTCATCCAGTCCCCATCAACTCCATCCAAAAACACAATTTCTGCCTCCACAATGCCAAACAGAACTATTTTATCACTCTAATTAACATCTCATCCAGTCCCCATCAACTCTTCTCTACTTTTAATTCTCTACCTCCTCCACCCACTAACTCACTCACTGCCCAGGAGATCACCAAACACTTAAAAAATAAGATTGATACAATTCGTGATAGGATCTCCACTGTACAGAGACCTCCCTCACTTAACATTCCATGTCCACAGGTACACTTATTACTTCCATCATTCAACCCAGCTACTAGAGATGAGGTTGCTAAACTTTTTTTATAGTGCCTACCTAGCCACCTGCTCCCTGGACCCTGTCTCCTTGCAATTACTATGGTCACTGTTTAGCTCTATCCTACACTCTCTAACTCACTTCTTCAATCTATCCCTCTCTCCTGGCATCTTCCCCAACTATACAAAACATGCACTAGTAACCACCATACTTGAAAAGCCCTCCTTGTGCCCCACCAATTTTAACAACCTAAGCCCCATCTCCTTGCTCCGTTTTTCCTCCAAACTCCTTTAACATCTGGTCTGCAACCAGCTGAGCAACCACTTTATCTGAGAATAACTTTGTTGATCCCCTTCAGTCTGGACTACGCCCTCAACACTTCACAGAAACAGCTCTCCTAAAACTCACAAATAATCTACTAATGGCTAAAACCAATGGACACTATTCTGTACTCCTACTCCTGGACCTCTCTGTTCTCTTTGACACAGTTGACCACCCCCCCTCCTAAAAAAAAAGTCTCTCCTTTGACTTCTGGAGTGGCTTTACTCTTCGTTGGTTTTCATCCTACCTATCCCACTGCACCTTCAGCTTCACTTACAATTCTACTTCCTCCTCTCCTCTTCCTTTTTCCATCGGGGTTCCCCAAGGTTCTGTTCTTGGATCTCTTCTATGCTCGATCTACCCCTCCTCCTGAATCAGCTGATAGCCTCTGATGGCTTCTATTACTATTTCTATGCTGATGACACCCAGGTCTGTCTCTCTACCCCTCAGCTAACAACAATAGTCACATCACTAAATTACTAACAGACATATCAGTCTGGATGTCATACCACTTCCTCAAACTCAGTCTATCCAAAACTGAGCTCATAATATTTCTTCCCCCACATGCCCCTTCCCCTGACTTCTTTGTCAAGATTGAGGGTGCAACTATCAACCCATCCCCGCATGCCAGGGTGCTAGGTGTAATTCTGGACTCTGAACTCTCCTTTTGGCCTCACATCCAGTCACTGTCCAAAGCTTGCAGCCTCTACCTACACATCTTCAAAATGTGTCCCTTTCTAACCAGTGACACCACAAATCTGCTAATTCACTCCCTGGTCATCTCTTTCTTCGACTACTGCAACTCCTTCCTCATTGGCTTATCTTTACTTAGGCTATACCCCTTCAGTCAATCATGAATGCTGCTGCCAGACTCATCCACCTTAACAACATTCAGTGTCTACTACCCCTTTCTGCCAATCCCTCCACTGGCTTCTGGTCACCCAACAAATTAAATTGAAAATACTAACAACAACTAGCAAAGCCGTCCACAACTTTGCCCCCAGCTACATCACTAACCTAGTCTCAAAATGCCAACCAAATCATTCTCTTTGTTGCTCCCAAGATCTCCTGCTCTTTAGCTCCCTTGTCACCTCCTCCAATGCTCGCCTCCAGGACTTCTCCTGAGCCTATCCCATTTTATGAAATTCCCTACTCCAATCTGTCAGACTATCTTTTACTACTTCCACTTTTATGACGATCCCTTATCTTCAGAGAAACCTATCCTGCCCCCACCTTAAAGCTGTACTTTTATTTTCTTCATTAGCTCATCCCCCACAGTTATTACCTTTTTTATCTGTTGACCCTTTAGATTTTAGGTTTTAGATTGTAAGTTCTAAAGAGCAAGGCACTCTGATTCTTAATGATTTGAATTGTATTGCAAATGTACTGTCTGCCCTCATGTTGTAGAGAACTGCACAAACTGTTTTGGAATTGCTTTGGTTTATCCTTGTCAGCAATGCATTTGTTGTCAACAATTTCCACTTCCTCCAGGTGCAGGAGTGGTAAAGAGGATGCATTGTGTCCCATTGTACACCAGCATATACCTGGAGGGGTGAGAAACTGAATTATTTTTGGTTGACTTGTCTTTGTCGATGACTCTTGTCGATGATACTGGTGTGGCTTAGGTACATCGATGATATTTGAATTATTTGAACCAGTCCTAAGAACAACTTAGGTCATTTTATGATTCACTTTGCACTTAATTCTTACAACCTCAAATTTACTATAGAATGTAGTACTCAAGAAGGTACCTTTTTTGACAGCCGCATATTGGTCCAGCAAGATGGAAGAGTGATTTCCAATTTATTTAATAAAACCACAGCAGCGAATACATTCTTAATGCTGCAAGTGCTTACATGGATTCTTTGAAAAGAAGTATTCCCTATGGACAACATCTGTGCTTGTTCTAGGGAAGATTTTTTAAAAGAGGCTATAGCAAGAAAGTTTTGAAGAAGACCATTCAGAGAACCCCCTCTATAAATCTCTGGACACCCTGATTTATAATAAAACTGAACAATCATCATCTACAACATCTTGAGTGATTTTGCAATATTTGAAACAACATGGTAAGGTGAAGAGGGTCCTTCAGAGGCATTGGCGCTTGCTTCTGGTTAACTCTGATGTAGCCATGTTTATTGGAAAAACAACAGAAATGACTTATAATAGAGACCACGTAAGGGATTTCCGGCAAGACGAATCGCGATCGTAAATGCGCATGTGCATAGGAATTTCCGGAGAAGAATTACCGGTTGTGTGCATGCGTGCAGAAATGCGTGATCGCGCACGAGCACAGCGAAGATTGGCGCCAGATGGCCTATTTAAAGAGCGTCTCTGACCATGTTAAGTGCTGACTGGTGTTCAGCTCCCCTGTGTCCTGCTTGTTCCTGTGTGATTCCTTTGTTGCTGACCCGGCTTTTTCCTCACCTGACTCTGATTGCTCTCCTGATTGAGACTGGTTCCTGACTTCGGCACTGCTCCTGACCTTGGCTTTCCTTCTGATTCTGTACCGTGCTGCCAGACTGTTGATGACCCTGGCTATCCCATGACACTGCTCCTGTCTCTTACCCTCACTACCTGCCTTGCTCTGGTGCATGCCTGGCAATCTACAAGACCCGCTCTGCTTGTTACTACTGTGCCTGATTCAGAAGATCATCAGTCTTCCAGAGTCATCATCTGCAAGAGCTGCAAACAACAACTACTGGCGCTCTTGTTCCCCTGGGTCCTAGACTCCATCTGTTCTAGCTCCAGTGGGGTCAGGGCTAGTGACACAAGTGAGGCCGACCTCGTCATTTCAGTCTCCCATCAGGTACGTGACAGACCATATTACACAGAGTCATTACGTAAAGTATGAAGCTGGTGAACCCCTGGGAATCTCTAGTAATGGATTAATGTATTATATAATCTGCATTTGATATTTACTGCCATCTAAATCTGCACTGTCCAGCCACTGTACTATTTGTTTAGCTATTGTCTCGCAAATAAAACACTCTAATTTCAGTTTCAAGATAAAACCTTTCTTGTCTCTCCCTTTTATATTGTGGCCTAACCAAGCTGATTATATAGTGTCCAGCCACTGAACAATGTTTGCAGCTATTGTCTCTCAGATAACACGTTCTACTTTTTATTACAAGATAAAACCTATATAAATAAAACCTATACTACATAAAACCTATATAAATGTAGTATGATACTGTGAAAAATAGTAAGCTTGAAACTTAATTATTAAGCTGCTTTGCCACTTACCAATTTTTATGAAGTTGGGCTGCTGCTGTATTTAAACCAAGCTAAAAGTAAAAAGTTCAAATATCCAAAATATGTTATGCTGTTATATATTATATGTATGTTTTGTACTGTTCTGTAACTACATACAGCTTAAATTCATCTCCTAAGCATGTAATGTAAAGGACTGGTGTTTTCCCATGTTGCCCTTGAAGATGCAATAAAAGGACCCTTCACCCATTTTACCATATTATTTTTGCTTTGCTAAATGTCCTGCATGGCAGTGCTCCTCTTCTCATACCCTTACTCTGTCAAAAGCTTACCTATTAGTCTTGAAAATGGTCATAATTTAGTATAAAGATTTGTCCCCCCATAGACTTTAGCTGGGTTTGATGCTAAATTAGGGGTGTGTTGATTTCAGACTGAATACAGCAGACCTCCAGGAATCAAACTTGGGCAATTCTCTTATCCCTAATTTTTAACACAGGCTTAGCTGCATTTGGCCCTCAAATTAACAAAAATGTGCAAAATAAATGAACATAAAAGTTTACATACTTAGTAGCATATACAGTTGCAAGAAAAAGTATGTGAACCCCTTGGGATTACGTGGAGTTTTGCATGAATTGGGCATAAAATGTGCTCTGAACGTCATCTAAGTCACAACAATAGAAGAACACAGTCTGCTGAACATAATACTACACAAACATTAGATGTTGCCATGGTTTAATTGCACATAACATGTAAACATTCACAGTGCAGGGAGGAAAAAGTATGTGAGGCCCTAGCTTAATGACTTCTCCCAGAGCTAATTGGAGCCAGGAGTGAGCCAACCTTGACTCCAATCAGTGTGATGATATTGGATGTGTTGCTGACAGCTGTCCTGCCCTTAAAAAACACACACCTGTTTTGGGTTTACTGGTTTCAAGAAGCACTGTCTGATGTGAACCATGCCTCGCAGAAAAGAGCTCTCAGAAAACCTACGATCAAGAATTGTTGACTTGCATGAAGCTGGAAAGGGTTGCAAAAGTATCTCCAAAGGCCTTGATGTTCATGTGTCCATGGTAAGACAGACTGTCTACAAATGGAGAAAGTTTAGCACTGTTGCTACTCTCCCTAGGCGTGGTCATCCTGTAAAAATGACTGCAAGAGCATAGCGCAGAATGCTGCACGAGGTAAAGAAGAATCCCAGAGTGTCAGCTAAAGACCTACAGAAATCTCTGGCACATGCTAACATTTTTGTTGACACATCTACAATAAGGAAAACATTAAACAAGAATGGAGTACATGGGAGGACACCACGGAAGAAGCCATTGCTGTCCAAAAAGAATGTTGCATCACGTTTGAAGTTTGCAAAAGAGCACCTGGATGTTCCACAGCACTACTGGCAAAATATACTGTGGACAGATGAAACCAAGATTGAGTTGTTTGGGAAGAACACACAACACTATGTGTGGAAAAAAAGGCACAGTACAGCAACATCAAAACCTCATCCCCACTGTAAAACATGGTGGAGGGAGCATCATGGTTTGGGGCTGCTTTGCTGCCTCAGGGCCTGGACGGATTGTTGTCATTGATGGGAAAATGAATTCCAGAGTTTATCAAGACATTTTGCAGGAAAACGTACGACCATCTGTCTGCCAACTGAAGCTCCGCAGAGGATGGGTGATGCAACAGGACAATGACCCAAAGCATACCAGTAATTCAACAAAACAATGGCTGCAACAGCACAGAATACGCCTTCTGGAGTGGCCCAGTCAGAGTCCTGACCTCAACCTGATTGAAATGCTGTGGCATGACCTTAAGAGAGCGATTCACACCAGACATCCCAAGAATATTGCTACACTGAAACCATTTTGTGAAGAGGAGTGATCCAAAATTACTCCAGATCATTGTGCAGGTCTGATCTGCAACTACAGGAAATGTTTGGTTGAGGTTATTGCTGCCAAAGGAGGGTCAACCAGTTATGAAGTCCAAAGGTTCACATACCTTTTCCTCCCTGCACTGTGAATGTTTACATGTTATGTGCAATTAAACCATGGCAACATCTAATGTTTGTGTAGTATTATGTTCAGCAGACTGTGTTCTTCTATTGTTGTGACTTTGATGACGTTCAGAGCTCATTGTATGCCCAATTCATGCAAAACTCCACGTAATCCCAAGGGGTTCACATACTTTTTCTTGCAACTGTATATTTACTGTAGGTTACATCTGTGCTATAAAACTTCAGTTTTGAATGCATAGATGGTCATAAGCAGGTAAAGGGGTAATTTATATGTCTCATCTTGTACTTCAAAAGTAATAAAGGTATTGTTTATTTAATTTGCATTGAAATCCTAATATACAAATCCCTTTTCTTTTGGCATTTTACTGCTATCATGTAAACAGGGAAATGTCGGTTATCGGCATTTCTCTCCTCTCGAGCTGTCACGCTGACAGCTCGAGAGAAGAGGAGAGCTGGTAATCGGCTTTCCGCGGAGGGGACATCTACACTGATCATCAGGGCACTGATGATCAGTGTGCCCTGATGATCAGTGTAGCCCCAGCAGTGCCACCTGTCAGTGTCTATCAGTGCCTTATGTCAGTGCTCATTAGTGCCTCGTGCCAGTGCCCATCAGTGCCACATATCAGTGCCTACCAGTGCACATCATTGCCACATATCAGTGCCCATCTGAGCTGCCTTTTAGTGTCACCCATCAGTGCCAGTCAGTGCCACCTATCAATGATAATCAGTGCCTCCTATCAGTGCTGCCAATCAGTGCCACCTATCAGTGCCAGTCAGTGCCGCCTATCAGTGCCAGTCAGTGCCACCTATCAGTGCACATCAGTGCCACCTATCAGTGCCTGTCAGTGCCGCCTAACAGTGCCAGTCAGTGCTGCCCATCAGTGCCAGTCAGTGCCGCCTATTAGTGTCAGTCAGTGCTGCCTATCAGTGCTGCCTATCAGTGCCATATATCAGTGCCATGTATCAGTGCTGCCTTTCAGTGCCCATCAGTGATGCCTGTCAATGCCCATCTGTGCCACCTACCAGTGCCTCCTCATCAGTGCCCATCAGTGCCACCTATCAGTGTCCATCAGTGCAGTCTATCAGTGCCCATCAGAGCAGCCTCATTAGCGCACATCAGTGAAGGAGAAAAATCACTTATTTACAAAATTGTATAACAAAAACTAAGAAAAAACTTTTTTTTTCAAAATTTTCAGTGATTTTTGGTTTGTTTAAGCAAAAATAAAAAAACCAGAGGTGATTAAATACCACCAAAATAAAGCTCTATCTGTCACAAAACAATTACAAAAATTTCATATGGGTACAGTGTTGTTTGACCGCGCAATTGTCATTCAAAGTGCGACAGTGCTGAAAGCTGGAAATTGGCCTGGGTAGGAAGGGGGTATAAGTGCCCTGTAGGGTAGCGGTTAAATAGCATCTGTTTTAAGAAGGCACTGTGCAAAACTTTTTAAATGAGGAGGTTTTGTTTATCCTCATATCAGCATAACCTAGTTAGTTATTATGTATAGTTGATGGACTTTTAAGTATAACTAAACCCAAGAACAAAGAAATAATATACAGTGCTCAGCATAAATGAGTACACCCCAACAGATTTGTCAGAAAACCTTTACTTTCATTTCAGAATCAACATTTTCTATGGGACACTATACTTCAAAATACTCCCACAAATGCGGGCCATTGATTGCAAACAAGATTTGTTCATTTGCGCACACAAAAAAGTATTTTTCCTAACAAATTCATTCAAGACCATATTGCAAAAATGAATACATCCCAATGAACGTCTTAGGAGCAAAGTTACATTTTAGACAACAAAATCTTAATTAACAACAATGAAAAACAGTTTTACTTTTAACAACATAAGTGGTTTTTATGTGTTTAGCAGTTAAGCACTCAGCAAGTCCAAAAACACAAACAACTAAAAATAACAGTCACCCAGGCATGATGAGGAGAGATTCCCTTTCTTTACTTTAAGTCTGCTAAGTGAAAAATGATCTTTTATGCAAAGCTATCATTGCTTGTCTATTTGCAGTGGGTTCGCTTACACTCTACGTTGTAATTATAGACAATAGGTTTACTCCCCGCCTGTTACTTTTTTTTCTTTCATAATACATTTTTATTTGGTTTTACAAATATAGCTACAACAAAAAATAAAAAAAACAAAAATAGGACAGTGAAAAGCTACACAATATCACAGTATAGGTGCTGCGGTAAAGATTAAGAGAAAAAAGGAAATATTGAATAATTCCTAACAATCCTACTAGTTCCACGAAATAATCATTTGAGTATCCAAGAAAAGGTTAAACATAATAGTATCTTAGGTTACAGTTCTGAACCAGTCAGACCAGGCTTCCAGGTTTCCAAGCTCTGTCAAATTTGGTAATTCTATCATTTAGGTAAGCTAAAGATTTCTCATAGATGAAGTGGGTCTGGACTAGCTCAATGACTTCTTTTAGAGAAGTCTTTTTTCCAGTATTTACTAATGGTAATTCTTGATGCTAGAAGAATATGTGTCACTAAAAGTTGATAATGGATTGGATATGTCTATATTTATATTCAAAATGGCTAGGGAAAGATCAGGTTGCTTTAATATCCCAGTCATTTCCAATATCATGTGGAAAACTTTATACCAATAGCTTCTAATTTATTTACATGTCCATAATATATGTAATAGAGTACCAATCTACTGCAGTTTTCAGGCATTAAGGACTATGTTGTTCTGAGAATTTGGCCATTTGGTAAGTAGTTAGATACCATCTTGTTGAAATTTTGTGTATTAGCTTCCAAAGGTTAACACATCTAGTAGCTGAAAACACATTCCTGAATGCACATTCCTACTGCTCATTAGATATTTCAGTCTCTAAGCCTTTTTCCCACTTGATTAACCACTTGCCTACCAAGCACTTATACCCCCTTCCTTACCAGGCCAATTTTCAACTTTCAGCGCTGCCGCACTTTGATTGACAATTGCGCGGTCATGCAACATTGTACCCATATGAAATTTTGATCATTTTTTTCTCACAAATAGAGCTTTCTTTTGGTGGTATTTAATCGCCACTGGGCGCTTTACTTTTTGCGCTATAAATTAAAAAAAGTGCAAAAAATTTGAAAAAAAAAAAAGTTTATTTGTTTCTTTTATAAAATTTTTCAAACAGGTATTTTTTCTCCTTCACTGATTTGCGTTGATGAGGCGGCACTGATGGGCACTGATAGGCGGCACTGATGGGCACTGATAGGCAGCACTAAAGGGCACTGATAGGCAGTACTAATGAGGTGGCACGGATAGGCGGCACTGATAGACAGCACTAATTAGGGGTCACGGATAGGCGGCACTGATATGCAGCACTGATAGGCGGCACTGATAGGTGACACTGATGATGGGTACTGATAGACGGCACTGACTGGCATCACTTCTGGGCACTGACTGGCGGCACTGACTGGCACAACCCCTGGGCACTGGCTGGTGGCACTGACTGGCAGCACTGCTGGGCTGCACTGGTGGGTGGCACTGGTGGGCAGCACTGGTGGGTGGGCACAGGTGGGTGGCACTGGTGGGCACAGGTGGGTGGCACTGGTGGGCACAGGTTGGTGGGCACAGGTGGGTGGCACTGGTGGGCACAGGTGGGTGGCACTGGTGGGCACAGGTGGGTGGGCACATGTAGGTGGCACTTCTGGGCACAGGTAGGTGGCACTGCAGAGTGGCACAGGTGGGTGCACTGCTGGGCACAGGTGGGGGCACTGCTGGGAACGGGTGGGCGGGGCTAGTGGGCGCACTGCTGGGCGGAACTTGCGGGTGTCACTGCTGGGCACCGATCATCAGGGCACTGATCATCAGTGCCCTGATGATCGGTGCCGATCCCCGCTCTGACAACTGCCGGTTCTCGGCAGCGTGAGGAAAGTGCAGCCGAGAACCGGCACTTGCATTTCCCTGTGTCATTGGACACCGCTGATCACGTGGTAAAAGGCCGGTGGGATCGGCCTTTCACCACATCACGTGATCAGCTGTGTCCGTAGGACACAGCGATCACGGAGATCGCCGGGTGCGCGCCCCCTGGGGCGCGCAGGAGAGCGTTTTCTGGGAGGACGTCATATGACGTCCACTCAGAACTGGCCGGCCGCGGTGAAGCCGTCATTCGGCTATGCGCGGTCGGCAAGAGGTTAAGGGAGTAGTCTTGGTAAATTCTGATTTACATTGTAGAAGGTTACAACATAGGGTTATACCACCTGATTTAATTATAGTGGAGTTATAGAACTGTAAAGATACTTTAGGTATATATATTGTTTTTACTGGATGTTTCAATAGGCAACGACTGATGCATGTATAATTTGAGTTTTCAGAAGGGAGGAGGTTAAATTCTTTCATAAAGAATTCTAAATTGTTTATGTCATTTTTAACACAAATATCTTGTATTGTGCGTATGCCATTTTGTTTCCAATTGAAGATATCTATGCTAGGCATTACAACTTCTAAGGCTGTTATAGGTATAGGAAGAGGACTTATTCAAAGAGGATCTATAGGCATGGAGTTTAAGGATTTCCAGGCTTCAATTGAGGCTCGTACAGTTGTTGTTGTTTTAATAGTGGGAATCCTTTCCCACGAGCTTGCTCGTAGTATGGCGCTTAAATCTGTAGTAGAGGCTGATTTTTTCGATGTCACCCCATTTTGTATCATCTTCCACTATAAACCAATGTTCGAGTTGATCTAATAATGATGCTTTGTGATAGTCCCTAATGTCAACAAATCCCATTCCTTTGTGTTTGATTAATATATTATGTGAGCATCTAGGTCTCATATTTCCCCAGACGTTTTAAGCATAGATTGTAGTTTTGTTAGTTATGAAGATTTAATTGGGATTGGAATTGATCTAAATAGATATAAAATCTGTGGCAATATGAACATTTTAAATGCGGCCAGTCTGCCAGACCAGGATCGTTCATGTTTAGCCATTTGATTAAGGTGGGTTTGAATTTTTGGAATGAATTTAGAATAATTGAGAGTTCCTAGGTCAGAGATTTTGTTTGTCAACAATATTCCAAGATAAGGAATGGCTTCATTTTCCCAGATGTAGGGAAATTTGTTTTGGAGGTGCATTTTTAGAATGTGATCTACACCCAGATTTAGGATATTAGATTTGGTTGCATTTATTTTATAATATGAAATATTACTGAATTGTATGAGAGTTTGTTGAATTGCTGCTAAAGAAGTAGTTAGCATTAAAATTATGTCATCCGCAAAGAGCGTTATTTTGTGGTGGTTTTTACCTATATAGAAGCCATGTATATCTGGATTGTTTCTTATAGTTTCAGCAAGAGGTTCAATGGATAGGTTAAAAATTAGTGACGACAATGGGCATCTTTGTCTGGTACCATTCGTAATTAAGAATAGTTTGGATAGCATGTTAGATACATAGACTTGGGCGGAAGGATTTGAGTAAAGTGCTGAAATAGCATTAATAATTGTTCATGAAAATCCAAATTTATGCAGTATTTGGAACATGTATGTCCAGTGTATCCTATCAAAAGCCTTTTCGTCATCCAGAGCAAGTAATAAGGAGGGAATTTTTTGTGAGTCTGTGTAATTAATTATGTTGATTAGTCTCCGGGTTGCATTAGATGTTTGTCTACCTTTAGTAAAGCCTAACTGATCAGGCTTGATCAAATCTGGGAGTATATTGGCCAGTCTGCACGCTGTAATTTTAGATTAAATCTTAATATCAGTATTTATTAAAGAAATAGGCCTGAAATTTTGTGGGTTGTCTGGATCTTTACCTGATTTGTGGATTGTTCCGATTAATGCTTGTAGCATTTTGGAAGGTAATGAGGCAGAAGAAAATCAGTCTATAGTTGTTTTAAATGAAGTATTTTTGAAAATGTTGTAGTATTTGCTGGAAAATCCATCTGGTCCTGGACTTTTGCCATTGGGTAGTTTTTCTATTGTTCTCTTTATTTTGTTTATTGTGATAGGGGAGTTTAAGATACTTAATTATGATTTCAAAAGAGTGGGTAAGCGAATTTGTGATAAATATGCTTGTATGTTTTCTATAGAAGGTTGGAGAGTGGATTTGTTTTGATTTAGGTTGTAAAGCAAATCATAGTAAATAGAAAATGAATTTGCTATTTCTTGAAGATTAGTGATTAGAGATGAGCGAATTATTCAAAAATTCGATTCGGCTGATTCGCCGAATTTGAGGAAGAAATTCGATTCGATGCGAATTTATTCGCTGCGAATTTAACTTATAAAAAGGGTTTCTAGGCTTCAGAGAGCCTTTATATTAGTGCAGAACACTGTACCTTTAACTTAAATGCCCTTGGAGATGAGGAAGGAGAAGGAGAAGGATGAGAAGAAGGAGAAGGATGAGAAGAAGGAGAAGGATGAGAAGAAGGAGAAGGAGAAGGATGAGAAGAAGGAGAAGGATGAGAAGAAGGAGAAGGAGAAGGATGAGAAGAAGGAGAAGGAGAAGGATGAGAAGAAGGAGAAGGAGAAGGATGAGAAGAAGGAGAAGGATGAGAAGAAGGAGAAGGAGAAGGATGAGAAGAAGGAGAAGGATGAGAAGAAGGAGAAGGATGAGAAGAAGGATGAGAAGAAGGAGAAGGGTGAGAAGAAGGATGAGAAGAAGGAGAAGGATGAGAAGAAGAAGGATGAGAAGTAGAAGAAGGATGAGAAGAAGGAGAAGGATGAGAAGAAGAAGAAGGATGAGAAGAAGAAGAAGGATGAGAAGAAGGAGAAGGATAAGAAGAAGAAGAAGGATGAGAAGAAGAAGAAGGATGAGAAGAAGGAGAAGGAGAAGGATGAGAAGAAGGAGAAGGATGAGAAGAAGGAGAAGGAGAAGGATGAGAAGAAGGAGAAGGAGAAGGATGAGAAGAAGGAGAAGGAGAAGGATGAGAAGAAGGAGAAGGAGAAGGATGAGAAGAAGGAGAAGGATGAGAAGAAGGAGAAGGATGAGAAGAAGGAGAAGGATGAGAAGAAGGAGAAGGAGAAGGATGAGAAGAAGGAGAAGGATGAGAAGAAGGAGAAGGAGAAGGATGAGAAGAAGGAGAAGGAGAAGGATGAGAAGAAGGAGAAGGAGAAGGATGAGAAGAAGGAGAAGGATGAGAAGAAGGAGAAGGATGAGAAGAAGGAGAAGGAGAAGGATGAGAAGAAGGAGAAGGATGAGAAGAAGGAGAAGGAGAAGGATGAGAAGAAGGAGAAGGATGAGAAGAAGGAGAAGGATGAGAAGAAGGATGAGAAGAAGGAGAAGGATGAGAAGAAGGATGAGAAGAAGGAGAAGGATGAGAAGAAGGAGAAGGATGAGAAGAAGAAGAAGGATGAGAAGAAGGAGAAGGATGAGAAGAAGAAGAAGGATGAGAAGAAGAAGAAGGATGAGAAGAAGAAGAAGGATGAGAAGAAGGAGAAGGATGAGAAGAAGAAGAAGGATGAGAAGAAGAAGAAGGATGAGAAGAAGGAGAAGGATGAGAGGAAGAAGAAGGATGAGAAGAAGAAGAAGGATGAGAAGAAGGAGAATTCCAAGCCGGCAAAAAGTGTATCTGCAGAGCTCCGCTATTTCTTAGCGGAGCTCTGCAGATACACTTAGCGGAGCTCTGCAGATACATTTTTGGCGGCTTGGAATTCTTCTTATTTTCATCCTACTTCTTCTTCTTCTTCTTCATCCTCATCCTCAGAAGAAGAAGAAGAGGATGAGGATGAGGATGAAGAAGAAGAAGAAGAAGAAGTAGGATGAAAATAAGAAGAATTTCAACCCGGCAAAAAGTGTATCTGCAGAGCTCCTCTATTTCTGACAGATACACTTTTTCCCGGCTTGGAATTCTTCTTATTTTCATCCTACTTCTTCTTCTTCTTCTTCATCCTCATCCTCAGAAGAAGAAGAAGAGGATGAGGATGAGGATGAAGAAGAAGAAGTAGGATGAAAATAAGAAGAATTCCAAGCCGGCAAAAAGTGTATCTGCAGAGCTCCGCTAAGTGTATCTGCAGAGCTCCGCTATTTCTGACAGTTCTCTGACATTCACATTTACAGCGGTTGAAACATTGTATCTATTTGTTTCCATAAATAGGAAATAGCGGAGCTCTGCAGATACACTTAGCGGAGCTCTGCAGATACACTTTTTGCCGGCTTGGAATTCTTCTTATTTTCATCCTACTTTTTCTTCTTCTTCTTCTTCATCCTCATCCTCAGAAGAAGAAGAAGAGGATGAGGATGAAGAAGAAGAAGAAGAAGTAGGATGAAAATAAGAAGAATTCCAAGCCGGCAAAAAGTGTATCTGCAGAGCTCCTCTATTTCTGACAGATACACTTTTTGCCGGCTTGGAATTCTTCTTATTTTCATCCTACTTCTTCTTCTTCTTCTTCTTCATCCTCATCCTCTTCTTCTTCTTCTGAGGATGAGGATGAAGAAGAAGAAGTAGGATGAAAATAAGAAGAATTCCAAGCCGGCAAAAAGTGTATCTGCAGAGCTCCGCTAAGTGTATCTGCAGAGCTCCGCTATTTCTGACAGTTCTCTGACATTCACATTTACAGCGGTTGAAACATTGTATCTATTTGTTTCCATTTATGGAAACAAATAGATACAATGTTTCAATAGATACAATGTTTCAATAGATACAATAGATACAATGTTTCAACCGCTGCAGAGCTCCGCTAAGTGTATCTGCAGAGCTCCGCTATTTCTGACAGTTCTCTGACATTCACATTTACAGCGGTTGAAACATTGTATCTATTTGTTTCCATAAATACAGGAACACATACAGGAACACATACAGGAAACACATACACATACACATACATACACAAACACATACAGGAAAAATAAATCCACTAAACTTTAAGAGAGCTAATTTTCAAAGGCTGAGCGCTGCTCTCCAAGACTTAGACTGGGCGGGAATTTCGGCATCGATGAACACAACATAGAAATAGGGGTTCTTCAAAAAGACTGTATGTGAACACACTGCAAAATATATTCCCATGGGCAACAAGTTTAAAAGGCTAAAAAACAAACCTATGTGGTTTATAGCCAAAGTAAATAAAGCTATAGATAATAAGAAAAGAGCCTTTATTAAATATAAAGATGAACGAATGATATCATTCATTAAAAAATATTTTAAGCAACAGACATCATGGAGTCATGAAAGACAGAAGTTGTCAAACAAATCTGATTTCTTTTTATGAGGAGGTGAGCAAAACCTTGGGCAGAGGGGTGGAGGTGGACGTGGTATACTTGGATTTTGCAAAAGCATTTGACATAGTTCCCCACACACGGCTAATGTGTAAGGTAAAGTCTACGGGCTTGGAAAAATCTGTATGTAAATGGATAGAAAACTTGCTAAAAGATTGTATTCAGAGAGTAGTGGTTAATGATTGATACTCTATCTGGGCTAGGGTTGTTAGTGGTGTACCCCAAGGTTCAGTGTTGGGACACTTACTTTTTAATATATTTTTAAACGATATAAGGTTTGGGACTAAAAATACAATTTCAGTCTTTGCAGATGACACCAAGCTGTGCAGTGAAATAACGTCCTTACAGGATGTCTCCAACTTACAAGCCGACCTCAATGCACTGTTTCATTGGGGCAACTATGTGGCAAATGAGGTTTAATGTTGACAAATGTAAGGTTATGCACTTGGGGGCTAAGGATATGCATGCATCATACATACTAGGGGGGGTACAACCAGGAGAATCAATGGTGGAGAAGGATCTTGGAGGTCTGGTAGATCATAAGCTTAATAATGGCATGCAATGCCAAGCTGCATTTTTTGAAGCGAGCAAAATCCTCTCTTGTAATAAAAGAGGTAGAGACTCCAGAGAGAGAGATATCATTCTACCCCTGTACAAACAATTAGTAAGACCTCATCTGGAATATGCAGTTCAGTTTTTGGCACCAATTCACAAAAAGAACATTGGGGAACTGGAGAAAGTACAGCGAAGGGCAACCAAACTGATAAGAGGCATGGAGGAGCTCAGCTATGAGGAAAGATTAGAGGAACTGAATTTATTCTCTCTGGAGAAGAGGAGATTAAGGGGGATATGTTCAACATGTATAAATACATCAGTGGTTCATATAGTGAACTTGGTGTAGAGTTATTCACCTTGAGGTCATCACAGAGGACAAGGGGGCACTCTTTACATCTGGAGGAAAAGAAATTTAATCTCCAAATACGGAAAGGTTTCTTCACAGTAAGAGCTGTGAAAATGTGGAATAGACTCCCTCAAGAGTTGGTTCTGGCCAGTTTAGTGGATTGCTTCAAAAAAGGCCTGGATTCTTTCTTGGATACACAGAATATAACTGGTTACTATAATTTATAGGTAAAGTTGACCCAGGGAATAACCGATTGCTTCTCGGGGGATCAGGAAGGAATTTTTTCCCCTGCAGGAGCAAATTAGATCATGCTTTGCTGGTCTTTGCCTTCTTCTGGTCAACTGAGGGTGTAGGACTATATCTTTTTTTTGTATGGTTGAACTGGATGGTCTTTTCTTTTTTCAGCCAGACTATGTAACTATGTAACAAGAATTCAACTACAGGTGAGTCTAATTATTCATTAAACAGGTGTCCAGCAGACTGCTGATCATAAAAGGGCATTACTTAACAAAGAAAACCCCTTCCCATTTCATGATGTGCAATGGCACCACATGGAAGAGAAATGTCACAAGGCCTGAGGAAGAAAATAATGTCTTTACACAAGAAAGGTGAAGGCTGCAAGAGGTTCAGCAAAGCTTTACTTATTCAGAATACTGTAGCAAAAATAATACATAAATTTAACACAGATGGAACTGCAACTACCTCACAGAGACATTGTCAGGAATGGGCTCAGCACAGGTGGTGCTGGGGCTCACCTGCCTTGTGGGCTGCAGTACCAGTGCTGGCCAGCGGATGCTCTCAGCAGCCAGAATCTCACTCCTGCAATCAAGCCATCACCTGAGGCTGATTGCAGGAGGTGTATTTAAGCAATGGCCAGGCCTGCAGTCAGTGCCTTGGTGTTTGTTTCCCATGAGCCCCTGTACCTGGTCCTGTCGTCTGCCTGCCTGTTTCCCCTGCTTGACTCTGACACTGATCGAACTCTGCCTGCACTGACCTCGGCTATTCCTGACCTTTCTCCTGCCTGCTCCGTTTGTACCTTGTCTGCCCGATTGTTCCTGACCCGGCCTGCCTGACCACTCTACCTCTCCAGCCTGACTATGCCTGTCTGTGTTCCTGAACATACTGACATTAGTTGGAGGTTTGGTTTTGTTTGTACTGAGTGTTGTATACTTGCGTAGTTCCTAATAAATTATATTCTTATACATCACTCCTGAAGCCTGCGTTTCCCTGTGTCAGTCCACACACCTCTGGTCATACCTGGAGCCTTGACAGACATCCATGCCATCCACAGAAGTTATCACCCCGAAAAGAGCGTCTTCTAATGAGAAGGGTTGAAGAAAATCACCATGCAAGTTCACTGCAGTTAGCTTAAGAAGTAGAAAGTCAAACTGGGATGATTGTTTCCTGTGACACAATATGGCATACATTGTAGAGGAATGACATGCATAAATGTCATCCATGAAGAAAGTCTCTCCTAAAGCCCATGCACAAAAAAGCCCATTTATAAGTTGCCAGGGCCCATGCTGAAAAAAAAGAAGACTACTAGGACTCTGTATTCTGGAGTGATGAGACTAAAATAAATGTTTTTGGAACTGGTGGCTTTAAACTATATAGTGTCGCAAAGGTGAGGCGCACAAAGAAACATATATACGTAAAAGTGCAGTACTAAAAGTCAATCAAAGTAAATAAATCCAATATAGCAAAGTAATAAAGTGCCAATAATCAAGTTCAAATAAAGTTATATTAAAATAATAAATAAGTGTCTATAAATGTGACAGTCCGTGTTACGGTGCTTATCAATCTTATTCAATCTGCTGATTATTCAGATGTGCCATAAGGTGTGGTAAAAATACGCACTCACAAGATGCGTATTTTAAAGACGCATGTAATATATATATAGCCAGAGGTCCCCATTAAGGGTGGAATGGATGAAGCAAACTGGATACGGATTCTCAAAATAGATAGTGCCGCGCTCCCATGTACCAATATGTATATCTTATACTTTCAAAGTGCTAATGAATAGCTTTCAAGATACTGCATGTATCAAACAATTATTACTAGTGACTCAAAACATCATTGTGAATATTAATCTTCATGCAAGTGACATTAATAACTGATAATCCTAAGGTGATAGTGCCTATTAAAGTACAGTGATATACAAATCAGAAATACTCCTCTATTCTACTGTGATCCTTATATTTATATTGTGCAAACACATATATATTATGTGCACGTGCTTATGATATATTCAATAAAAAAAAAAAAAAAAAAAGTCTTTCAAAATAAATGTGCAGGTGGATTCTTGGTTCCCTCTCGCCGAGTGCTTAATGGTCTCCCTATGTGCTCACCTCTATATTTGCCTGAATAAATCCAGGCAAATACACTTTTTATCCTTCCAGGATAGATGGGATGGAATGATGCTCTTGAATTATCTCAGAAGGTGGATGTGGATTTATATTTGTTCTCCTGTAGCTGCTCATGAGTGGGTATACTGACCATCTCTCTGAGGATCTCCCAATTCCCCTCCTGGGGCTGTTTCCTTTTTCAGTCCTCCTTATATCAGCTCAAAGGGTGTTGTTCAATTGAGAAAGGAAGACAAACAGACCATAGTGTCTTATCCTTGTGCAAAAAGGGGGTTTATTGCTGCCAGTTGCACAGTAGTATACAATTGTAGTCCAGCATAAATGTGCTCTGCCTCTGTTCCTGCAGTGCTGTCTACCTGTGTCTGTATTCAGATCACCGAGCCTCTCCAGTGCAATGTCGTGACGTCAGAGCCCCTCCCCTACGCGTATCGTCACAGGGTCACGTGACTTCATCAGGGGGAATGATCAGATCATTCCCCCTGATGAAGTCACGTGACCCTGTGACGATACGCGTAGGGGAGGGGCTCTGACGTCACGACATTGCACTGGAGAGGCTCGGTGATCTGAATACAGACACAGGTAGACAGCACTGCAGGAACAGAGGCAGAGCACATTTATGCTGGACTACAATTGTATACTACTGTGCAACTGGCAGCAATAAACCCCCTTTTTGCACAAGGATAAGACACTATGGTCTGTTTGTCTTCCTTTCTCAATTGAACAACACCCTTTGAGCTGATATAAGGAGGACTGAAAAAGGAAACAGCCCCAGGAGGGGAATTGGGAGATCCTCAGAGAGATGGTCAGTATACCCACTCATGAGCAGCTACAGGAGAACAAATATAAATCCACATCCACCTTCTGAGATAATTCAAGAGCATCATTCCATCCCATCTATCCTGGAAGGATAAAAAGTGTATTTGCCTGGATTTATTCAGGCAAATATAGAGGTGAGCACATAGGGAGACCATTAAGCACTCGGCGAGAGGGAACCAAGAATCCACCTGCACATTTATTTTGAAAGACTTTTTTTTTTTTTTTTTTTTTATTGAATATATCATAAGCACGTGCACATAATATATATGTGTTTGCACAATATAAATATAAGGATCACAGTAGAATAGAGGAGTATTTCTGATTTGTATATCACTGTACTTTAATAGGCACTATCACCTTAGGATTATCAGTTATTAATGTCACTTGCATGAAGATTAATATTCACAATGATGTTTTGAGTCACTAGTAATAATTGTTTGATACATGCAGTATCTTGAAAGCTATTCATTAGCACTTTGAAAGTATAAGATATACATATTGGTACATGGGAGCGCGGCACTATCTATTTTGAAAATATTATATATACACTAGCATATGAGTCAGTGCAAGTGCCAGCGAACCTCACGTGAGAAATAAGGACATCTAAAGTCACATATTGAACACCTCATTTCATAATAGCTCACAAGCATTCACCATTTATGGATACGGATTCTCCTTCCTCTGGATAATACATAGCATTCCGGGTGTCTTACGAATATGGAAAGGTGTGTTCCTGCCAGAGGTCCCCTTAAAAGGTGGGATGGGTGTTACAGCCTGAAGTGGAATCTCCCTCCTCTGGATCTTATGGAGTACTGCAGCTATCTTCCAAGATAGACTCTGTAAATCAATTAGTTCATTATGGAGCCAAAGAGTTGCCCATAGTGTAGTATTGTATGTAAAAAGATTTATTAGTAATCCACATGGTATACAGGTAAGTATATATATAAAATCGCAGTGAAGTGTGGAGAGGGACTAACCGTCCACTAAGTAAGATGGCCGCCGGACCTTCACGAGGCTCCGGTGGCATGACGTCACGCCGTATTGTCTCCTCCTTGATGTGCTTCGTGGCACGCACTTCCTCAGAAGGGATTTCCAAGCAAAGAAACATGCAAGGTGCCTACAGTTAAACTTGGTGGGGACAGTATCCTTCTGTGGGGCTGCATGAATGGTGCTGGGGTCGGGGAGCTGCATTTCATTGCTGGTATCATGAATTCACAGATGTACTGCTCTATATTGAAAGAGAAGATACTACCATCACTCCGTGCCCTTGGTTGTCTTGCACATTTCCAACATGACAATGATCCAAAACACACATCTAAGGCCACTGTTGTATTTCTGAAGAAGAACAGGATGAAACTGATTCAGTGGCCAAGTATGTCTCCTCATCTGAGCCCAGTAGAACACCTATGGGGAATTCTAAAGAGACAAGTTCAGCATCCAGGCTCTAAAAGCTGCTCCTGAAGAATGGAAAAAGATAGATGTTGTAATATGTCATCAACTTGTTCATGCCATGCCTAGAAGACTTGATGCTGTCCTTACAAATCATGGAGATCATGCAAAATACCAGATGTAGTAGTTTTTGTTGTGGGGAGCATTCATTTTTGCAACAACTGATTTGAGTAAAACTGAAGATTTTGTAATCTAAGTTATATTATTAACCTTACTTTCATATAATGAGCTAAACAAATGTTCTATAAAATTTAGTTTTGTCAAAAGTTTGGAAATTGTTTTTGTGTTCATTGACATACTGATTAAAATTTTACTTTTCAAAAGGGGTGTACTCATTTATGCTGAGCACTGTATATTGCAGCTTGCCAGTCCTTAGATGTGATGGATGGATTAATTGTTAGTTATCAGGCTTAACCTCCCTGGCGGTATTCCTGAGCGTAGCTCGAGGTAAAGTTTCAGCACCACAAGCGGTAACCCCGAGCTACACTCGGGAATACCTTGCAGCGTTGCTCCGCGATCCCTTCTGCACTTACCTTGTCCTGTGCTCCCGCAATGTCCCCCCTGCAGTGTCCCTGGCAATGTCCTCCGGCCGATGCTGGCATCTGTCTTCCGGGTTCCGTTCCCTGCGACGTCAGGAAGTATGGGGAAGGAGCTGGCGGGAAATTTTACAATTTTAAAAGTGACATTCACTAAATTCACTAAAATCACATAGTAAAACATTACTGTATCAAAGCATTTCACATACATTTTGTCCCGAGTGCTTTGTCCTGTGCCCTGCCTGCATTTTTCCTGTTCTTTCTGCCTGGAAACTGAGAAATGTCCAAGGTGTCCAAAAAGCGCCCCTTTAGGTCAAAAGTGGTTTTAGACCAGCTAGAGAACGGCAATAGTAAATTATAACTACTTGAAGAATTGAGTGATAATGATTCGTGGGGAAATTCATCATCAGGCACTGAAAACGATTTTGCGACTTTGCTCAGTGATGTGCAAACTTGGCGCTCTATTTCAAATTTCAATATTTTTGGTTTGATTATATTATTGAATTACATTTATTATTATATTATTCTTTTTTATGATTATTTATTAAATTATAGTTTATGATTTCGTGTTTCATATTTTAACATAACCAAGATGTTTACTAGACACTTGTTCGGACAGACTTCAGTGAGTTATTCCTAAAAATTACAGGCCTACAATAAAAAAACTACATATTTCCATACAAAGAAATGTACCGCTTTGAGCACAGAAATATGGACATAATCAGACCGCTAGGGAGGCTACAGCATTTTTAAAAAGTACAGAAAATAATTGTTGATCTTGCAAAAAAGCAGTGTCCTTGTCACTTTTAGGGATCAGCACATTAATGGGGGATTTGTCTAATCCTGAATTTAGCTGTTAACACCACTGCAGACTATGGGGGGGTAACTGTAATATGGCCGGGCTAATAGGCAAGCTATTGTAAAAAAGGGCATGGGGAACTTGAACTGCCATGGGGGGACATTTACATTTACAAAAAAAAAAAAAGCATGGAGAGGTCCTTTTTAATGCAGCAGCTCGTATAAAGATCCTTGTTTTTGGGCACTTTGAGTTATGAGGTGACAATGCTCTTCCCCTGTCTCCCATAGTTTCCTGCCTGTAACCACTGGATAAGCATCTGTGCTAATGCACATTGCCAAAGATAAGAGCTGACTGTTGTCAGCTCTATTAAACAACCACTTGCCTACCGGGCACTTATACCCCCTTCCTGCCCAGGCCAATTTTCAGCTTTCAGCACTGTCGCACTTTGAATGACAATTGTGCGGTCATGCAACATTATACCCATACAAAATTTTTATTATTTTTTCACACAAATAGAGCTTTCTTTTGCTGGTATTTACTTGCCACTGGGTGTTTTATTTTTTTGTGCTATAAACAAAAAAAAGAGCAAACAATTTGAAAAAAAAAAGTTTTTCTTTGTTTCTATTATAAAATTTTGCAAACAGGTAATTTTTCTCCTTCACTGATGTGCGTTGATGAGGCTGCACTGATAGGAAGCACTGAGGGCACTGATAGGCAGCACTGATGAGGTGGCACTGATGGGCACTGATGAGGCGGCACTGATGATGGACACTGACTGGCGGCACTGCTGGGCACTGACTGGCGGTACTGATGGGTGGCACTGGTGGGCATTGATGGGCACTGGTGGGCACTGATGGGCACTTGTGGGCGGCACTGGTGGGTGGCACTGCTGGGCACTGATCATCAGGGCACTGATCATCAGTGCCCTGATGATCGGTGCCGATCCCTCCTCTAACAACTGCTCGTTCTCGGCAGTACTTCCCTCACGCTGTGACAGCGTGAGGAAAGTGCAGCCGATAACCGGCAATTGCATTTTCCGGTGATCAGTGTGTCATTGGACACGGATGATCACGTGGCCTTTTACCACATCACATGATCAGCTGTGTCCCTAGGACACAGTGATCACGAAGATCGCTGCGTGCGCGCCCCCGGGGGCACGCAGAACAGCGCATTCTGGGAGGACGTCATATGAAGCCCTCCCAGAACTGGCCGGCTGCAGTGAAGCCGTCATTCGACTATCTGCGGTCGGCAAATGGTTAAAAGCCACCCACCCCCAAAGTCAAATTATCTGCAAATGCAATTTAAAAAAAAAAGTTGTCAAATAAAGAAAAATAAACTTACCTTGGGTCCAGCAGCAGATGACACAGTGAATTTGGTTCGGTCCAGCCACCTGGTTCAGGATACAGCAGAGTCCAGGGAAACTCAGCACAGCTCGGCAACAATTTTTTTACTGGACATGTTTAATAGGAAAAAGTCGAACAAATTGTCGGTTCAATGCTCAATTAGTGGGAAAAAAAGGACGTACATTTCATTTGGGTGCAGCGTTGCATGACCATGAAATTGTCAGGTAATGTAATACAGCTCCGTAACGCAAAAAAAAATTCTGAAATCTCAGACCTGTTAAAGTAGTTGTAAACCCTAACTGAAAGGCAGTTAGTTTGATAAATGAGGGTTTCTCAACCTTTTTTCCGTCAAGGCACCCTTTAAAAATATGGACTTGAGACACCCCATTCTAAAATGTAAAAAAACTACATGTAAAAATGTAAAATGTAAAAAACGATTCTAATAGTTTTACATACCCAGCAACATCCACATACATAGGACACCCGACATTGGAGGTTATTCTTCCAAAGCAAATACACTTTTGCATACTGATACTCACTAGTATTCCATTGTTTCTCTTCTCCCTCAGTTTTTCTCCATCACTGAGCTAATAGACCCCAGTGCTGACAGGGAGGCAGGGAAGGGTCAAACTAGGATGCTGTGCAGGCAGTCGACATCCTCCTTATCAACTGATGAAATCATTGGTTCTCAGGACACCAATGGATAGAAGGTTGTAATTGTACACAATGAAAACCTGTGGCTTTGTTTAACTAAAAAGCAGACTTGTTCCACCAGCTGACTTGTATACATGTTTTGGGCAATGTTTATACATTTTGCCTAGGCACCCTTAAAGAAACCTCAAGGCACCCCAGGGTGCCTGGCCACATACCATAAACAAAAAAGTTTTTATAATACATTTTTTTTTACCTTTTTTTCATTCATTCAACTTTCTTCCTTTGTTTCATTCAGTGCTGCTGATCTTTTGTAATCTCTTTGTAGCCACTTTCTGTCTACATGCATGCATTACAGTATTGGCTGTGTCGCATTTTTCAAGGTAGTTTTCTGATTAATTGCAACAATGGACCATGCATGCATAATGTTTGTTGAAATTGCCACTTGTCTTGGGTGACAGGGTGATCACATAGAGGCACAACTGGGACAAAATGTTGTCACCACATAGGAAGTACCTGACAAAAGACTTTGATGCAGGATCACCAGGTATTGATTTAATGAAAGCAGCAGAATTAAAACGAGTTTTGAAATTACATTATCAAGTTAAAGTTGATTTTAGTGACTGAGTTTACATATACCTAAATTGGAACTAAACCCATCGATTTATCTGTTTTCCCAAACAGCTACATTCAAGGCATGCCTGATGATAATTGTCAAAGTTGTTCATGCTCTCAACTGAACTGTCAAACAATCCAGGTGTTGCCAAAATTGATCACATGTGCAGAACCATGGCAACTGCAAATTAAACAGAAGCTAAGATGGCAGCTTCCTGGGCTGTAATAGCAGGTTTAATTCCGCTTTTCAGACCTTTAGTATTAGTGGACAAGGAGGTGTTTTTTTTGTTATTGCTTCTGTTTGTTTTAAAGTTTCTAAAGTTGAGACCAGAAAAAATACAGCAATACTATTTACAAGCCAAATATTGATGACCAACAGCAAAAATTCAGAGCTTTAAAAGCTAAACCATAAAAGAAACACATTAGTAAGCATAAATTTGAAATCTAAGCTTTATAACACTTTTTATAAAATCCTTTTACCTAGTGTAGCTGCTAAAACCTACCAGACCACTTAGGGATATGACTATCAATCATCAAAGGGTTTTCACAATATTCTCAGATATCAGTATGTACATAGCGTGAAAAAGAATATAGAATATGTGTATGTATAAATTGCAGTTGGAACTTTGCAAAGAGCTGCTCTGTGGGTTGGCATTATACATGTCTCCAGGAATCATCCATAAAGGATTTGAAGTGGCATTCTCACTAACTTGCACATTTCATCTAGGGCTACATTCCACTTTGCTGATGCAGTAAGTGAAGTCCACATTTAGACTCTAAATTGACACAATATATGAATAAAAAGACACCCGGCTTCACGTTTCATATTTCTTTATACCGACATAAAATGGAAAGTAAAATGTAATGGGAAAGGCACTTTTATCACATACAGCCCGAGCTCAGAGTGCTGACGATGGATAAGTATTTTGTGGGGTTTTTTTTCAAGTAGATGCTCATTACTTGTAAGAGGTTAGCACGGCATTTATCAAACTTTTTTCAGTCACAGAACCCTTTAAAAGTATTCAAAATCTTGAGGCACCCCAGCCTAAAATGTAAAAAATGTTAATGCTACTTACCGGATGACCAGTCTGATGCTTAATGAACAGATGTCGAGTATCCATAATGACTTCCAACACAAATTTTTGAAAATCTGGGACCCGCAGTTAACATATGCTTTTCCCACATTCCCCCCGACTAATCTGGGTTCAGGTTGTTGACCGGTATTGGAGTTACCAGATCCCTGCTGTTGGTCTTGTCTTCTTCTACTTTTCTTTCTCTTTTTTCCCCTTTGTCTGATTTTTGTGAGGCGGTAGATATCTGCCTTTATTTTGTTTTGCTGTTGGTGTTATAACACTGTATTTTTGTGTTTTATGCTCCATTGATAGTTCCTATGTGCCTTTACACTGCTGGTGCTACAGCATTGTTTCTTTTGTGTTTTATGTGCCATTGATAGCCCCTGTTTGGGCGTGCCTTTTGCGTCAGTTTTCTTTGTCTAAAACGTTAAAAATTATTAATAAAAACTATTGAAACAAAAAAACTAGATGCTGGCAGGTGGGATTTTACTGCAGAAGAGACGTTTTATGTTTCTTCTGCTTTAATAGCATATGACTTGGCATTGCAGCAATGTTCTGAATGTACACTGAGTTGTGCATCTTAGTGTACATTTCAGCATGGCTTTGATGATGGGATAAGGTAACTCTGAAGCACATGCATAGCAGTTGTATTGGTTCAACCAATCAAGCTGGTTAAAGATGCTGAACCTAAACAATAGCCAGGTAAAGATGTCAGTGGTGGAGATAGGTAGACAAGGAAGATTTCTACTGTTGCATTGCTGTAGGGGGGAGCTTTGGCACATAGGTATGATATAATATGCAAATATAGTGTGAGTAATATCATTTATGGCAAAACTCCTGAACACCAGCAGCAGAATTTAGTTCCAATTTGATATCACTTCTGTACACCTGGATAGGAGGGTGGTGGGGGTGACATATAGAGGAACCGTTGCCCCTATTTTCTGAAAGGCTGCAGGAGGAAAATGGAGGGGATTGGTTCCTCTACATGCTGCCCTCATCAACCCTTCTATTCAGATCCTGCTGCCCCTCAGACCGCTGTGTACTCCCCTGGCCCCCCCTCATCCCACACAGCACTGCCGGGTTACTGCCTTCCCTCTGCTGCCAGCTGCTGTGGAGAATGCTTTCAGGATGGAGAGTGGGGGAAGGGGATGGTAAATGTGTCATTTACTGACCCCTTCCTTTTTTAAATGGACACAGTGAGTGATCATACTGATCACTCTTGTATCCATTCATTACTGAGGCATAGTAAACTGTGTTTACTATTCTTTAGTTTGTGAATCAATGGGAGGCTCTTTACAGAGCTATTCCTGTCCACTCATTCTGTGCAGCTGAAGATGCGCAGATGGAGATTGAGGACTGTGTCCTCAATCCCCTTTCTCTGTCTCAAAGGTAGAACATCAGAGGTCTGTTTAGACCCCTGATATCCCACCAAAGTCCCCCAACGGGGCTCCTAAAATTTTTTAAAAAAATAATAAAAAATAAAATAAATAAAATTGCCGAACATGTGGATGGGAAAGGGTCCTGCTGTGGGGACCGTTATATAGGGCCTCATGATGGGAGTAAAGGGTCCCTGAATCAGGGGTTAGGGGGCCCTACATGGTTTCTTGCATCGGGGCACTGAAGGATCTAGTTATGCCTCCGTCTCTATTGATGTCGATGAGCTGAATTTTAGAATATGCAATGTTTAGAAAAATGGAGGGTTTGAAAAACAGAATATTAGAGCCTGTAAAAATAGGTTAAAGATTTCAGACTTGGCTATGATTACAACCATATAAAGCTGACAGGTGGAATCAAAACCTGGAGCTAGCAATATTGAGGTATCGGCTTACTTATGTTGGAGGCAGGGGCGGACTGACCATTTGGGAACTCGGGCACTGCCCGAGGGCCCGGGGTCAGTAGGGGGCCCCATGAGATGCCCCTGGTACCTTTCATAGGCTTTTTTTGGGTGTGGTTTGAGTGTGGGTGAGCACACAGGGGCCCCATGATCCCCTATTGCCCGGGGGCCCCATGAGTTATCAGTCCACCCCTGGTTGGAGGTTTGATAGTGATAGTGGTATAAAGTCCAGTTGGTCTTTGTGAATTTGTTCAAGCTGTTCATTGGTATAGAAATCACAACATTTTCAGATCTAAATGGCATAAGGAAATAGACAAGTTCTTTAAAGGTTTTTTATGTAGTTTTGGAATAACATTAATTAAAGTGTAAGTTTAGCATACTGTGTGCTTCTCTTTGTTACAAATTTGTATTTTTGCCTGATACCAATGATCATATTCTACAAATATTACTTCTTTATAATAGATGAGACATAAAACAGAAATCATTTTATATTTTTATGTCTTTACAAAACATTTTAAACCGAAAAAAGTACATAGTTCATGTGGAATGTAAACAAAGGCACATGGATAGTAGCTGACATCACTGACCAAATATGGACCATTTTTGGTCAGTGATGTCAGCCACTATCATTGCCCCTTATGTGGCTGAGAATTCCAGGCCAGCAAATGAATGGTCTGGGAGATGTCACTGGTTGACAAGGATGTGGCAGGTGCCAACACCTGATGAAAGCTATGAGATAAAGTTGGAAGTTCAACTATAGCATCTGGCAGATGTACTACAGCCTTAAAGATTCTCCAACCTACCCTCCCAAACATTGCTGTTGTCACAGCTTATCTTGCCAGTAAAAATGACTTCTGATTGATGGCTTCATTGAATCTTGTTAGTTGGTTGTATGCCTTGAACAATTAGTTAGGACAGGCCTTTAATGCATGTTATGCTGGGTTCTCACATGTCACTTCAGGCTGGCTCTTTTTTTTCTTTTGTCAACTGAAAGTTACCAGCCATTTGTTATTGTTTTGGTATAAGTTGCTTCTGTGGATCAATAAAGCTGTGGCCTTGCCTTTCCAATGTTATATGTGTTTGGTGTCATTTATTTAGATAATAGCAAGGAGGGCAATGAATAGATGTTCATAGTCCTTGAGATAAGTGGTATACCTCTGCTTCTCAAGGGTCATACCATTTTAACAGCACAGTATAATGAAAACAAAAGCCTGGAGGCTACAGGTTTTGGTGGAGAGAAACACAAAGATCTCTTCAAATTCAATGCCTCTTTTGTGTAATAGCAGATAACAGATCAACACTGAATTCACAGCTATCCTTTAATATTGATCTTCACACCAAAATGAAACATTTCAGCCACATAGTCCCCCCCCCCCTTAACAATCTAAAAAAAGTTGACTTTTTTTGGGGGGTGTCAATTACCTTTTTCCAGTCCAGCCTGTCCAACATACATTCTTGTCTAGGCACAAATGATGTGTAGTTCCCCTCCTGCAGTCTCATGAGATATGCATGGCAGATATACCAGGCGGGACCAGCCTAGAGACAACACTGAAGAAGGGAGGATTTGGAGCCACATCAGCAGGAGGCCAGCTGTAAGAACCAGGTGGATATGACATCAGGAAGTAGAAGATGGGGACCTGGTACACAGCAGTGGAGTGACAGATGATTACAGAATGCTGTTTATTTGGTAGGTATATTTATTCTGACTTAAAAAAAGGCAAAAGTTTATCCAGTTTAACCAAAAAAAAAAGTTAGAATCCTATACGCACAGTTGATCCAGAGGAAGGCAAACAAACTCAGCAAAGCATGATCCAATTTGCTCCTGCAGGGGAAAAAATCCCTTCCTGATCCCCCGAGAGGCAATCAGATATTCCCTGGATCAACTTTACCAATAAATGTTAGTATCCAGTTATATTATGTGTATCTAGGAAAGAATACAGGCATTTTTTAAAGCAATCCACTGAGCTGGCCAGAACCAACTTTTGAGGGAGTCTATTCCACATGTTCACAGCTCTTACTGTGAAGAATTCTTTCCGTATTTGGAGATTAAATCTCTTTTCCTCCAGATGTAAAGAGTGCCCCCTTGTCCTCTGTGATGACCTAAGGGTGAATAACTCTACAACGAGTTCACTATATTAACCACAGGGGTAATATGATATCTCTCTCTCTGGAGTCTATACCTCTTTTAATACAAGAGAGGATTTTGCTCGCGTTAGAAACTACAGCTTGGCATTGCATGCCATTATTAAGCTTGTGATCTACCAGAACTCCCAGATCCTTCTCCACCATTGATTCCCCCAGTTGTACCCCCCCTAGTATGTATGATGCATGCATATTCTTAGCCCCAAGTGCATAACCTTATATTTATCAACATTAAACCTCATTTGCCACATAGTTGCCCAATTAAACAGTGCATTGAGGTCAGCTTGTAAGTTGAAGACATCCTGTAAGGACGTTATTCCACTGCACAGCTTGGTGTCATCTGCAAAGTCTGAAACGGTGTTTTTAATCCCAGACCCTATATTGTTTATAAATGTATTAAAAAGTAAGGGTCTCAACACTGAACCTTGGGGTACACCACTGACAACCCTAGACCAATCAGAGTATGAATCCTTAACCACTACTCTCTGAATACGATCTTTTGGCCAGTTTTCTATCCATTTGAATACAGATTTTACCAAGCCCATAGACTTTACCTTACACATTAGCTGTGTGTGGGGAACTGTGTCAAACGCATTTTCCAAAATCCAAGTATTCCACGTCCATAACCACCCCTCTGTCCAAGGTTTTGCTCACCTCCTCATAAAAAGAAATCAGATTTGTTTGACAACTTCTGTTTTTCATGAATCCATGCTGTCTGTTGCTTAAAATATTTTTTGCCAGCAAGAACTCATCTATGTGGTCTTTTATTAAACTCTCCAGTAACTTCCCAACTATAGAAGTTAAACTAACAGGTCTATAATTACTTGGTAAAGATTTTGACCCCCTTTTTAAATATAGGCACCGCATTGGCCTTACACCAATTCAGTGGTACTATGCCAGTCATTAAAGAGTCCCTAAAAATTAGAAACAATGGCTCTGAAATTACAGAAATGACAGAGCCCAGTTCTGTAAGGACACATGGGTGTATGTCATCCGGTCCAGGTGCTTTATTCACCTTTATTCTGTCTAAATATTTCTGGATCATATCAGTTGTGAGCCAATGTGAATCATCTGGGGCTGTGGGCATCTGGGGCTATGTCAATACCATGCCCATTATAGACAAGAGCTCCCCCATGCTCCTTTGTATACACAGAGCTAAAGAAGGTATTTAATAAATTTGCCTTCTCTTTGTCCTCAGTCACCCACTCTAGATTATTTTGTAACCGTCCTACATGCTATTTTGCAATCTGTTGCTCTTTTAAAATTTTTGCGGCCTTCATTTTCTTTTTACATATTCTGTTATATTCTTTGTGATATCTAAACGATGATAGCTTTTTTTTAATTATTATTTATAGATTTTTTAACTTTGGCTGTAAGCCACATAGGTTTGATTTTTAGCCTTTTAAACTTGTTGCCCTTGGGAATATATTTTGCAGTGTGTTCACGTAGTCTTTTTGAAGAACTCCCATTTCAGTGTTGTTTTCATCGATGCCAATATTCTCACCCAGTCTAAGTCTTGGAAAGCAGCTCTCAGCCTTGGAAAATTAGCTCTCTTAAAGTTGAGCGGTTTTATTTTTTCTGTATGTGCTTGTTGTTTACAACTAACAATAAATTAAATCATGTTATGGTCACTGCTACTCAGATTTTCTTTTATATGGGCATTCGTAATAAGCACTGCATGGTTTAAGATTACCAGGTCCAGCAGAGCATTATTCCTAGTTGGAGCCTCTATGATCTATACCATAAAATTGTCCTGTAATAGGTTTATACATTTTTTCCCTTTAACTGTTTCTGCAGTGCCATTACTCCATTCATTTTCTGGGTAGTTAAAATCTCCCATTATTATTATTATTACTGTTCCTTGCGGCCCTTTTGATCTGTGCAAGGAGCTGTGTCTCTACCTCCTCATTAACTCTGGGTGGCCTGTAACAAACTCCTATGATTACCTTTTTAGTATGCACCCCCATGTGCAGTTCAAACCATAATGCTTCAGCCTCATTACACTCCCCATCAACTAGGTCCTCTTTCACACTCGCTGTAAGATAACTTGTCATATAGAGATAGACACCACCACCATTCCTTTTTACTCTCTCTCCGAAATAGTATAGTCAGGAATATTAATGGCCCAGTCATGTGAAGAATGAAGCCAAGATTCAGCAATACCAATTAAACCATAGTTCTCTTCATGCACCAAAGCTTCCAACTCACCTATTTTGCTTGGCAGACGTCTGGCATTGGTGAACAAACACTTTAACTCATTGACACCTTTTGCACACTTATTGTATTGTATATTTTTTATTTTCACACAAATCATACCAATTCCAATGGTTGCTTGTAACATGGGTACCTTCTTATCACCTGTCATAGCCCTCCCCCCACCTTTCCCCATTCCACCCAGAAATAAGAACTGACCCCTGTCTGATCTGTCTGCCCCATTATAATCTAATTCTCCCTCCCCCCTCAATCCTAGTTTAAATACTCCCCCAGCCATCCCATAAACCTCTCACCCAGCACAACAAACCCCCTTCTATGTAGGTGCAAACCATCGCTAGCATATAGGTTGCACACCAATGAAAAGTCAGCTCAGTGCTCTAGAAACCCAAACCCTTCCCTCTTACACTAGGTCTTTAGCCATACATTGAGTTCTCTAATCTCCCCCTGTCTTTCCTGAGTTGCGCATGGTACAGGTAATACTGTATTTCAGAGAATATCACCTTGGAGGTCCTTCCCTTCAACTTGCAGCCTAGATCTTTAAATTGATTTCTAAGGAGCCTCCAGCTTCCATGTATTCTGTCATTGGTTCCAACATGGACAAAGACAACTGCCTCATGCCCAGCCCTTAATTTATCAACCCGGCCTACCACATGCCGAACCCTAGCACCAGGGAGACAGCAAACCATTCAGTTTAGGAGAAACTGGCGATAAATTATTCTATCAGTACTTCTGATTATAGAATCCCCTACTACCACCAACTGCCTAGGCCTTCCTCACCAACCCTCCCAGATGGTCTGCCCTCCCGGCTGTTAGGGTTAGCAGTGACATTAAAGGCTGCCACCCCTGAGCTTGCCACCCCCACGTCTTCACCCAACTTGGCAAATCTGTTTGACTGCTCAAACCCAGGGCAGGCCTTCCTTTTCTGTGAGAATGTATGTGAGTATATTTATTGTGGACAGAGAAAAAAAAGAGGGGATTAAAAATATTTATTTGGAGGTGGTGGTGGTGAGGGAGCTACTTTTTAATTTCTCAACAAAACTTTGCAGACTTTAGAAGCAAAATACAGTAGTTTCTGTGCCGTGTAATTTCTTTCTGTAGTATAATTGCTGTCCAGTAAGTAGACATCACAGGTTTCTCTGATCTTCCGGTTATGTTCATACTGAACATGAAAGCAGAATATATACAGCGTCTTGGAAAAGGACATTCTCAGTAAGATTCTTTATCTTTCAGCACATTACTCTCTAGGGCTCTTTGTGTGTTTTCTTTTTTTATTATAAAACACATGAATTAAAAGCCTCTGAGCATATTGATTTCTGAAGGCTAGTGACAAGATATTTTCAGAAATGACTGAGCCATTTTTAAAAGTACCTCAGCACATTATGGTTAAATCACACTTAGCTTTAAGATGCAAGGAAATGAGCCTCCTCTGGCCCAGGTTACAAGGGTGTACTCTAGTTTTTAGCTTGTAAACATTAGTCTAATGGGAATTGTGTTCAACAGAAAGCTTTCATAAATCATTTAAAAGCATCAAGTAGGTGTGTTGACACTGTTATAATATCCTGCAACTCCAGTCTGTGAGTGTTGATGCAAGATCTTAATGAGAACACTGGCATTTAGCAGGCTTGAATGCCTAAGACTAGTGTTTACAAACTACCATCAAAGTGGAACACCAGCCCCTCTTTTTAGCTGTATAATTGGAAAGAGTTGGCACCTCTGTCAGGTTACTATTGCCGTCTATGTCTCTGTTGTGGAGATATATCCTCACTTCCTGTTCTAATGCAGTCTTAAAGCAAGGGGAAGGCCAAAATATGTCAATTGTCATCTAAACAGGCCATGCGAGGAAATTTCCCACAGAGAACAGCTGTTCTGGTTATGTAGCCCTAACTGCGGCATTGCTGTCATGGGAGCCGCACAACATGGGTTGTCACACACAGCCGCCCACACACTGCTTCAGTGTAGCTGTCATTCCCCTCTCATCTGCTGTGAATGTATGGTGAGGCTGTACAGGAAGAGGGAGAGAACACACAGGCACTGCACCTGCAACCACCCGAAGAAAGTCCCACCCCCAGCCTGTGACAAAGAGACACAGTGATTGGCTGCTGAGCAGCAGTGAGGAGCAGCAAGGTCATTCACTGCAGGGGCTTGTGGGGAATGTAGTCCCCATCTTAATACTTTGCACTAAGGAGGATGTGTAGGACTACAAGTCCCAGCAGAACTGGCCAGAGGAAAACGACTGGAAAGCCAGGAGCTTGGCTCATGTAGAGAGAAGGCGAGAGCGGTGCTGTGCAGCTGCAGGTGTGTTGCTGAACCTGTGGACTTTAATGAGGTTGGTGACACAGGGGAGTGCCAGTACTAAGGCCGGCCATACATGGGTTGAAAATTGACCGATTTTTCGTCTGAAAATCGGACCTAAGAGTAATCAGCCGATTTTCGCTATGTTAGTGGGTCAATGGCACTGGCTGATTTTCGTGGTTCCTCCCCTTTTCGATGATCGGGCATGTTAGAAAATGTGTGAAAAACGAACGACTCAATGATGGTCAAATCGTACAGTTGTTTTTACGAAAAGAATATGCGCATGAGCCGTGACTTGGAAGGAACAAAAGTTTTGCATGCTATATGGGGTGAACTTGATGACTTGGTCCACCGATTTTCGAAATCAATAATGGCACCATCGGATTACCGAGCGATGTTTCCGATTTTCAGACGAAAAATCGTTCAGAATTCGAACCATGCATGACCTGCATAACTCTGATTTACTTGATTAGAAACAATCTTTTGTACCTGCCTGTGACCACTGATGCTGTTGGAGGGTTCATGCCCTGGAGCAAAGAGACCTAGTGAGCCATGAGAAAGCACAGCTGAGCCTGGATTACCACTAGATTTACCTGTGATTGTTGCTACAGTGAGTTGCCTCCTCTGCCATCGGATCTCACAGGAAGCAGTAAAAACATCAGAGGATCCAACCTATGTGTAGCAGGTTCCTTGTACAAGAGGATTCAGAAGGAATCACATGTTCAGCAGTCAGTCCTTCCTCTCCCCTATTTGTAAAACCTGGGCATTCTGCCAAGTTCATGACTCATCCACTACACAGCAAAGAACGCTGGGAGGGGGAGGAAGCAGGAAGTGAAGGGGAGAACAGAGAGACAGGAGGCTGGAGGAAAGACAGGGACATGTAGAGCCCGTCCAAGCAGAGGAGGAGGCACTACAGCACCTAGCGCGGATAGAGGGACCCTGCTGTGTGTTCAGAGTCTGGTGAGCTGTCCCCCTGGAGAGAGTAAGACACACCATTTACACTTTGCATATAGACTGGGACATCCGCACCCCACTGCTGGGATCTCACCCATCCGGGGCCCTGTGTAAGCCACAGATCCCTCTGCCTGCTTTGCCCCTCACCACCAGTGTAATTGAGACTGTCTGCCCCGAGGACTGACACATACTGGGAGATTGCATCCTGCGACTGCCCCTGGTCTTGGGGTGCTTTGTGTTGCGTTTAGACACTGAGGTTGGACCCTCTCAGCCCAGAAACCTAGTGAAATTGGATGTAACCCACACCAGCTGAAACTCCAAAGAAGCCTTCAGCTGCTATTTACTTCATTGTAAGGACTAAACGTGCACCAACTAGAGCTCCACCGTTACAAGGACTAGAGTGGGGGAATCTGGCTTAGTAGCCTTATTAGAGGTACCTCTTTATTGCATTCTGTTCTGACTCTGAGGTGATTTTTGGCTAACGCCCCTCAGAAGCAGAATCATACACCGGTGTGGGTAATACATTTCATTGATAGAGCATAAGTAAGTTTGTTTGTTTGATATTAGTTGTATTCTGCTTAAAGTGCAACTCTGCCATCCGGAGACTCTTGGCTGTGAAGCCCTGTAGTGGCAGACCAAATTTACTGCATTGCATAAAAGAAGAAAAGTAAGTTTTGAAGTTGAAAGGGGAACCCCACCCCTCTACACTGCATTTCATTCTCCATAAAATTGTTCTTGTTTCATTTAACCCTGTGTCAGCAAATTTCTTGGCGGGGTATTTACTATTCATTACCAGTTGTGCCAGAGGGATTGGGTTTGCTTAGGGTTGGATCTATTGAGCGCAGGACCCATAATATATTCCAGCTTGTCCCAAGGGGCAGTGCTACATATGTGTGTGCTATTCAAAACTAATAAAAAAGTATTGGCTGGCATTTCAAATAATACCTTAGCAAACTAAGCCTTGGGACATCTGCCTCATGTGATTCCAGATATTAGAACAGTTATGTTTAACCACTTGCCGTCCGCCTGCTGTTTATAAACGGCAGGACGGTGGCACTCCAGGGGTGGGTTGCCGTTCATAAACGGCACCCGCCATTTCTAGCTGTGCGCTCCCTGGGAGCGCACAGCACCGCGATCCGGTGCCCGCTGTGTCCTCCGGACACGGTGAAACACCGATCGTCGGACGAGATCCCGATCATGTGATCACTGATTGGCCAATCAGTGATCACATGCAAAGTAGTAAGCAAGATGTCACTTGTGACATCATTGCTTACTACGTGTGAAATCTGTGAATGATCACAGAGGTCACATGGTACAAGGCTATTCACAACAGCCTTGTACCATGTGACAAGCTGTGACCAATCACAGCTCACTCAGTATTTCTCAATGGCTGCAATAATGCCGACAGAGAGAAGGAGAAATGATTGCTTTTAAATCCTATATGGGTGTAAAAGCAATCACTGTAAAAAGAAAAAAAAAATCTTCATCACCCCCCAAAAGTAGTACAGTGTCACCATGGTGACACTGTACTGCTAGGGTGACAGTATGTAAAAAAACAAAAAAAACATAAATAATAATATAAAAAAAAAAATAACAATGTAAAAAAATGTTTAAAAATTATAATTTTTGGTTATAAACTAATTTGGCTTTTTTGTTTTTTTTTACTAAAAAGATAACGAAATACATTTCGGCCAAGATTTATGATGAAAGATTATTTATTTGCTAAATTTTATCAGAAAAACACTTTTTTTTTAAATTTTTGGACTTTTTCATTTACATAGCAAAAAAAATAAAAATCCCAGCGGTGAATAAATACCACCAAAATAAAGCTTTATCTGTCTCAAAAAAATGGTAAAAAATTCATATGGGTACAGTTTTGCATGACCATGCAATTGTCATTCAAAGTGTGATAGCACTAAAAGCTGAAAATTGCCCTGGACAGGAAGGGGTAAAAATGTCCAGACAGGAAGTGGTTAACAAAGCGCAATATAATTGTTTCTCAGTTCTAGAAAGTATCAGGAAATAGATATGGGAACTGCCATTCTAGACTTTTCTGATGCTGGCTCTGGGGGTAGACATCCTCATCTCCTTTGTGAATTGTAATACGAAATTTGAATTATGCATTATTACTCATGGTATTTGTCAGATTTAATATGTTGGCCGAACCACTAGGAGGCTCTGAGACCGCCTCCATAACCATGTGTATGATACTGAAAACAATAATTTGACTAATGTTGCCAAGCACCTTAATTAGTGTCAGGGTGGGGATCTCATGGCTATTCAGATTCTGACTGAGTGAAAGAGTGAGGTGTCCAAAGAGAGGGGGTGACCTGTTTAAGTGCGTGTGCAATTGGGAACTATATTGGATTTTCCACTTGCAAACTAGATAACGCCCAGGTCTCAATTTTGAGTGGGACGTCACTAATTTTTATGAGTATATGCTGCATATGGTCAGATTTGGGTTTGTTTGTCAACTAGGTAGTAGTAAGAACTATTTATAACCCAGGATGCATTTAGAAATGTTATAGTTTTTCCTTTCTGTTTATTCATTAATGATTTAATTATTTATATATATATATACAGTTATATATATATATATATATATATACAGTTATATATATATATATATATATATATATATATACTGTATACAGTTTATAATATACACATTTTCATTTTATTAATAATTCATTTTTAGTCAATTATTGTGGTTTTGTTATATGGATTCATTGTTTGTCCATGTAGGGATTCAAGGTTTATTTTTTGTTGCTGATTATCCTGTTTAATTACACCTGATGCTATGAGGATGGGTTGCACAAACAGTATATGTATGCATATGATCCTTTAACCACTTGCCTACCAGGCACTTATACCCCCTTATTTACCAGGCCAATTTTCAGCTTTCAGCGCTGCCGCACTTTGATTGACAATTGCGCGGTGATGCAACATTGTACCCATATGAAATTTTGATAATTTTTTTCTCACAAATAGAGCTTTCTTTTGGTGGTATTTAATCGCCACTGGGCGCTTTACTTTTTGCGCTATGAATAAAAAAAGTGCAAAAAATTAGAAAAGAAAAAAAAAAGTTTCTTTGTTTCTATTATAAAATTTTTCAAACAGGTAATTTTTCTCCTTCACTGATGTGCGTTGATGAGGCAGCACTGATGGTCACTGATAGGCAGCACTAAAGGGCACTGATAGGCAGTACTAATGAGGTGGCACGGATAGGCGGCACTGATAGACAGCACTAATGAGGTGTCACGGATAGGCGGCACTAATATGCAGCACTGGTAGGCGGCACTGATAGGTGACACTGATGATGGGTACTGATAGACGGCACTGACTGGCATCACTGCTGGGCACTGACTGGCGGCACTGACTGGCACAACCCCTGGGCACTGACTGGTGGCACTGACTGGCAGCACTGCTGGGCTGCACTGGTGGTTGGCACTGGTGGGTGGGCACAGGTGGGTGGCACTGGTGGGCACAGGTGGGTGGGCACAGGTGGGTGGCACTGCTGGGCACAGGTAGGTGGCACTTCTGGGCACAGGTGTGTGACACTGCAGAGTGGCACAGGTGGGTGCACTGCTGGGCACAGGTGGGTGCACTGCTGGGCACAGGTGGGCAGAGCTAGTGGGCACACTGCTGGACACAGGTGGGCGGAACTTGCGGGTGGCACTGCTGGGCACCGATCATCAGGGCACTGATCATCAGTGCCCTGATGATCGGTGCCGATCCCCGCTCTGACAACTGCCGGTTCTCGGCAGTACTTTCCTCACGATCTGACAGCGTGAGGAAAGTGCAGCCGAGAACCGGCACTGGCATTTCCCTCTGACCAGCGTGTCATTGGACACCGCTGATCACGTGGTAAAAGGCCGCTGTGATTGGCCTTTTACCACATCACATGATCAGCTGTGTCCGTAGGACACAGCGATCACGGAGATCGCCGGGTGCACGCCCCCTGGGGCGCGCAGGAGAGCGTGTTCTGGGAGGACGTCATATGACGTCCACCCAGAACTGGCTGGCCGCAGTGCAGCCGTCATTTGGCTATCTGCGGTCGGCAGCTAGTTAAGGAGTGGTGGGCTCCCTCCAGGCTTACCTGCCCTCAATCATTCTATTATTATACATGTGCTTCTACTATACTTTATTAGAGTTAGGAACTTTATAGGGTTAGGAAATGCAGAATACTGGGGTGCCATGAAGAGGCTCTGCAGCTTACGCATATAAAATTTGCAAGTGTGTGCAAATGAAACCCTGTTTTTAACACGAACTGTTAGGATAATTTGGTTGGTTGTAGGCTGGTTGGTAAGATGAGCTGGGAACTTTTCTTAGTTGTTGTTTGACATGCATCACCCTTCCATATGCTCCTTGCTGGAATGACCAGTCATTGATTGAGGCAGTTACCGTTTGTTTGTACTGTTGATATGATGGGTCATAGTTGAGTTGCTATAAGTATAGCATAAAGCAAAATACCGGCTTAACTTAATACTTCTCTGCTGCTTTTTAGATGTTTGAGCCTGTTTTGATTTGAATCTTCTTCAATAAAAGTGGTTTTCAGTAGTTCAGCCATCTGGACTATCCTTCACATTATGCATCAACTGTGAGCTGGGAGTGCACCTGTTTGCCGGCTGACCTGGAGTGGTGTTCCCTTTTCATTGGTCATCCTCATCTTTGGTTCACTAACTGGTGAGTCACTTCCCCAGAACAAGCATGCATATATTTGGTATGCTACAGCTGAGCTGCTGAAAAATTAACTTCGGTGATTCCACTGTTAATTTGAGATTTAATTGCTCCACAGCATCTGCAGCTACAGAGAACAGTGAGGAATTTTGTAAAGCTTGTTTACTTCTAGCTAAGAAGTTGTAAATACTTGAATATACATTGCCTGACCATGGGTTTAATTTAAACCCTGAATTTGAAAAAAGACACACAATATTTCATGAAACCAGCCTAGTAAAATGTCTTTCCCATACATGAATTAGGGATATTCTCGAAATATGTTTTCTCAAATTTTTACATAATCATTAGAGATGAGCGAATCGAACTAGGCGAACCGGAATTCGAGTCGAATTTCAGGAAATATTCGATTCGTGTCGAAACCGAAATTTTGCCTACTTCGGGTGCGCGAATCGAACATTTCCCGATCAGCCGGCAAAAGTGTCCCTGCAGTGAGCTCCGCTATTTCTGACAGTTCTCTGACAGAAGGAACACATGTTTAGCGGTTGAAACATTGTATCTATTAGTTTACATTTAGGATACAGATGTTTCAACCACTGTACATGTGAAGAAGTTGTGAGAGAACTGTCAGAAATAGAGGAACTCTGCACATACACTTTTTGCCGGCTTGGAATTATTCTTCTTTTCATCCTACTTCTTCTTCTTCTTCATCCTCAGAAGAAGAGGATGAGGATGAGGATGAAGAAGAAGAAGAAGAAGAAGAAGAAGAAGAAGAAGTAGGATGAAAAGAAGAATAATTCCAAGCCGGCAAAAAGTGTATGTGCAGAGTTCCTCTATTTCTGACAGTTCTCTCACAGCTTCTTCACATGTACAGCGGTTGAAACATCTGTATCCTAAATGGAAACTAATAGATACAATTTGTATCTATTAGTTTCCATTTAGGATACAGATATTTCAACCGCTGTACATGTGAAGAAGCTGTGAGAGAACTGTCAGAAATAGAGGAACTCTGCACATACACTTTTTGCCGGCTTGGAATTATTCTTCTTTTCATTCTTCTTCTTCTTCCTCATCCTCATCCTCATCCTCATCCTCTTCTTCTGAGGATGAGGATGAAGAAGAAGAAGAAGAAGAAGTAGGATGAAAAGAAGAATAATTCCAAGCCGGCAAAAAGTGTATGTGCAGAGTTCCTCTATTCTGCAGATACACTTAGAGGAGCTCTGCAGATACACTTAGAGGAGCTCTGCACATACACTTTTTGCCGGCTTGGAATTAATCTTATTTTCATCCTACTTCTTCTTCTTCTTCTTCTTCTTCTTCATCCTCATCCTCAGAAGAAGAAGAGGATGAGGATGAGGATGAAGAAGAAGAAGAAGAAGTAGGATGAAAATAAGAATAATTCCAAACCGGAAAAAAGTGTATGTGCAGAGCTCCTCTAAGTGTATCTGCAGAGCTCCTCTAAGTGTATCTGCAGAATAGAGGAACTCTGCACATACACTTTTTGCCGGAAACCGCTGTATGGAGTGAATGTCCCAGAACTGTCAGAAATAGACTATTTATGACAGTTCTGGGACATTCACTGCATACAGCTGTTTTAACCGCTGTATGGAGGGAATGTCATGGAACTGTCAGAAATAGACTATTAATGACAGTTCTGGGACTGTCCTTCAATGCAGCGGTTGAAACATTGTATGTATTTGTTTCCATAAATGGATCCATTTATGGAAACAAATACATACAATGTTTCAACCGCTGCATGGAAGGACAGTCCCAGAACTGTCATTAATAGTCTATTTCTGACAGTTCCATGACATTCCCTCCATACAGCGGTTAAAACAGCTGTATGGAGTGAATGTCCCAGATCTATCAGAAATAGACTATTTATGACAGTTCTGGGACATTCACTGCATACAGCTGTTTTAACCGCTGTATGGAGGGAATGTCATGGAACTGTCAGAAATAGACTATTAATGACAGTTCTGGGACTGTCCTTCCATGCAGCGGTTGAAACATTGTATGTATTTGTTTCCATAAATGGATCCATTTATGGAAACAAATACATACAATGTTTCAACCGCTGTATGGAAGGACAGTCCCACAACTGTCATTAATAGTCTATTTCTGACAGTTCCATGACATTCCCTCCATACAGCGGTTAAAACAGCTGTATGGAGTGAATGTCCCAGATCTATCAGAAATAGACTATTTATGACAGTTCTGGGACATTCACTGCATACAGCTGTTTTAACCGCTGTATGGAGGGAATGTCATGGAACTGTCAGAAATAGACTATTAATGACAGTTCTGGGACTGTCCTTCAATGCAGCGGTTGAAACATTGTATGTATTTGTTTCCATAAATGGATCCATTTATGGAAACAAATACATACAATGTTTCAACCGCTGCATGGAAGGACAGTCCCAGAACTGTCATTAATAGTCTATTTCTGACAGTTCCATGACATTCCCTCCATACAGCGGTTAAAACAGCTGTATGGAGTGAATGTCCCAGATCTATCAGAAATAGACTATTTATGACAGTTCTGGGACATTCACTGCATACAGCTGTTTTAACCGCTGTATGGAGGGAATGTCATGGAACTGTCAGAAATAGACTATTAATGACAGTTCTGGGACTGTCCTTCAATGCAGCGGTTGAAACATTGTATGTATTTGTTTCCATAAATGGATCCATTTATGGAAACAAATACATACAATGTTTCAACCGCTGTATGGAAGGACAGTCCCACAACTGTCATTAATAGTCTATTTCTGACAGTTCCATGACATTCCCTCCATACAGCGGTTAAAACAGCTGTATGGAGTGAATGTCCCAGATCTATCAGAAATAGACTATTTATGACAGTTCTGGGACATTCACTGCATACAGCTGTTTTAACCGCTGTATGGAGGGAATGTCATGGAACTGTCAGAAATAGACTATTAATGACAGTTCTGGGACTGTCCTTCAATGCAGCGGTTGAAACATTGTATGTATTTGTTTCCATAAATGGATCCATTTATGGAAACAAATACATACAATGTTTCAACCGCTGCATGGAAGGACAGTCCCAGAACTGTCATTAATAGTCTATTTCTGACAGTTCCATGACATTCCCTCCATACAGCGGTTAAAACAGCTGTATGGAGTGAATGTCCCAGATCTATCAGAAATAGACTATTTATGACAGTTCTGGGACATTCACTGCATACAGCTGTTTTAACCGCTGTATGGAGGGAATGTCATGGAACTGTCAGAAATAGACTATTAATGACAGTTCTGGGACTGTCCTTCCATGCAGCGGTTGAAACATTGTATGTATTTGTTTCCATAAATGGATCCATTTATGGAAACAAATACATACAATGTTTCAACCGCTGCATGGAAGGACAGTCCCAGAACTGTCATTAATAGTCTATTTCTGACAGTTCCATGACATTCCCTCCATACAGCGGTTAAAACAGCTGTATGGAGTGAATGTCCCAGATCTATCAGAAATAGACTATTTATGACAGTTCTGGGACATTCACTGCATACAGCTGTTTTAACCGCTGTATGGAGGGAATGTCATGGAACTGTCAGAAATAGACTATTAATGACAGTTCTGGGACTGTCCTTCCATGCAGCGGTTGAAACATTGTATGTATTTGTTTCCATAAATGGATCCATTTATGGAAACAAATACATACAATGTTTCAACCGCTGCATGGAAGGACAGTCCCAGAACTGTCATTAATAGTCTATTTCTGACAGTTCTATGACATTCCCTCCATACAGCGGTTGAAACCGCTGTATGGAGTGAATGTCCCAGAACTGTCAGAAATAGACAGAAACTGTCACAGAACTGTCCTTCTTCTCATCCTTCTCCTTCTTCTCATCCTTCTTCTCATCCTTCTTCTCATCCTTCTCCTTCTTCTCATCCTTCTCCTTCTTCTCATCCTTCTCCTTCTGCTCATCCTTCTTCTCATCCTTCTCCTTCTTCTCATCCTTCTCCTTCTCCTTCTTCTCATCCTTCTCCTTCTCCTTCTTCTCATCCTTCTCCTTCTCATCCTTCTCCTTCTCCTTCTCATCCTTCTCCTTCTTCTCATCCTTCTCCTTCTTCTCATCCTTCTCCTTCTCCTTCTTCTCATCCTTCTCCTTCTCCTTCTCATCCTTCTCCTTCTTCTCATCCTTCTCCTTCTCCTCATCCTTTTTCTTCTCATCCTTCTCCTTCTCCTTCTTCTCATCCTTCTCCTTCTTCTCATCCTTCTCCTTCTTCTCATCCTTCTCCTTCTTCTCATCCTTCTCCTTCTTCTCCTTCTTCTCATCATTCTCCTTCTTCTCATCCTTCTCCTTCTTCTCATCCTTCTCATCCTTCTTCTCATCCTTCTTCTTCTCATCCTTCTCCTTCTTCTCATCCTTCTCCTTCTCCTTCTTCTCATCCTTCTCCTTCTTCTCATCCTTCTCCTTCTTCTCATCCTTCTCCTTCTCATCCTTCTCCTTCTCCTTCTTCTCTTCCTTCTCCTTCTTCTCATCCTTCTCCTTCTTCTCATCCTTCTTCTTCTCATCCTTCTCCTCCTTCTTCTCATCCTTCTTCTCATCCTTCTTCTTCTCATCCTTCTCCTTCTTCTCATCCTTCTCCTTCTCCTTCTTCTCATCCTTCTCCTTCTTCTCATCCTTCTCCTTCTTCTCATCCTTCTCCTTCTTCTCATCCTTCTCCTTCTTCTCATCCTTCTCCTTCTCCTTCTTCTCTTCCTTCTCCTTCTTATCATCCTTCTCCTTCTTCTCATCATTCTCCTTCTTCTCATCCTTCTCCTTCTTCTCATCCTTCTTCTTCTCATCCTTTTCCTTCTTCTCATCCTTCTTCTTCTCATCCTTCTTCTTCTCATCCTTCTCCTTCTCATCCTTCTCTTTCTTCTCATCCTTCTCCTTCTCCTTCTTCTCATCCTTCTCCTTCTTCTCATCCTTCTCCTTCTCCTTCTTCTCATCCTTCTCCTTATTCTCAGCCTTCTTCTTCTCATCCTTCTCCTTCTTCTCATCCTTCTCCTTCTCCTTCTTCTCATCCTTCTCCTTCTCCTTCTTCTCATCCTTCTCCTTCTCCTTCTTCTCATCCTTCTCCTTCTTCTCATCCTTCTCCTTCTTCTCATCCTTCTCCTTCTCCTTCTTCTCATCCTTCTCCTTCTCCTCATCCTTTTTCTTCTCATCCTTCTCCTTCTCCTTCTTCTCATCCTTCTCCTTCTTCTCATCCTTCTCCTTCTTCTCATCCTTCTCCTTCTTCTCATCCTTCTCCTTCTCCTTCTTCTCTTCCTTCTCCTTCTTATCATCCTTCTCCTTCTTCTCATCATTCTCCTTCTTCTCATCCTTCTTCTTCTTCTCATCCTTCTTCTTCTCATCCTTTTCCTTCTTCTCATCCTTCTTCTTCTCATCCTTCTTCTTCTCATCCTTCTCCTTCTCATCCTTCTCTTTCTTCTCATCCTTCTCCTTCTCCTTCTTCTCATCCTTCTCCTTCTTCTCATCCTTCTCCTTCTTCTCATCCTTCTCCTTATTCTCAGCCTTCTTCTTCTCATCCTTCTCCTTCTCATCCTTCTCCTTCTCATCCTTCTCCTTCTTCTCATCCTTCTCCTTCTTCTCATCCTTCTCCTTCTCCTTCTTCTCATCCTTCTCCTTCTCCTTCTTCTCATCCTTCTCCTTCTCCTTCTTCTCATCCTTCTCCTTCTTCTCATCCTTCTCCTTCTTCTCATCCTTCTCCTTCTCCTTCTTCTCATCCTTCTCCTTCTCCTCATCCTTTTTCTTCTCATCCTTCTCCTTCTCCTTCTTCTCATCCTTCTCCTTCTTCTCATCCTTCTCCTTCTTCTCATCCTTCTCCTTCTTCTCATCCTTCTCCTTCTTCTCCTTCTTCTCATCATTCTCCTTCTTCTCATCCTTCTCCTTCTTCTCATCCTTCTCATCCTTCTTCTCATCCTTCTTCTTCTCATCCTTCTCCTTCTTCTCATCCTTCTCCTTCTCCTTCTTCTCATCCTTCTCCTTCTTCTCATCCTTCTCCTTCTCATCCTTCTCCTTCTCCTTCTTCTCTTCCTTCTCCTTCTTCTCATCCTTCTCCTTCTTCTCATCCTTCTTCTTCTCATCCTTCTCCTCCTTCTTCTCATCCTTCTTCTCATCCTTCTTCTTCTCATCCTTCTCCTTCTTCTCATCCTTCTCCTTCTCCTTCTTCTCATCCTTCTCCTTCTTCTCATCCTTCTCCTTCTTCTCATCCTTCTCCTTCTTCTCATCCTTCTCCTTCTTCTCATCCTTCTCCTTCTCCTTCTTCTCTTCCTTGTCCTTCTTATCATCCTTCTCCTTCTTCTCATCATTCTCCTTCTTCTCATCCTTCTCCTTCTTCTCATCCTTCTTCTTCTCATCCTTTTCCTTCTTCTCATCCTTCTTCTTCTCATCCTTCTTCTTCTCATCCTTCTCCTTCTCATCCTTCTCTTTCTTCTCATCCTTCTCCTTCTCCTTCTTCTCATCCTTCTCCTTCTTCTCATCCTTCTCCTTCTCCTTCTTCTCATCCTTCTCCTTATTCTCAGCCTTCTTCTTCTCATCCTTCTCCTTCTCATCCTTCTCCTTCTTCTCATCCTTCTCCTTCTTCTCATCCTTCTCCTTCTCCTTCTTCTCATCCTTCTCCTTCTCCTTCTTCTCATCCTTCTCCTTCTCCTTCTTCTCATCCTTCTCCTTCTTCTCATCCTTCTCCTTCTTCTCACCCTTCTCCTTCTCCTTCTTCTCATCCTTCTCCTTCTCCTTCTTCTCATCCTTCTCCTTCTCCTTCTCCTTCCTCATCTCCAAGGGCATTTAAATTAAAGGTACAGTGTTCTGCACTAATTTAAAGGCTCTCTGAAGCCTAGAAACCCTTTAAATAAGTCATCTTCGTAGCGGAGAAATTCGCATCGAATCGAATTTCACACTGGAATTCGCCGAATCAGCCGAATCGAATTTTTCATTTCTTCGCTCATCTCTAATAATCATTATACAGTTGTGTTCAAAATAATAGCAGTCAGACATCACTAACCTGATCAATCACTGTTTTTGGTAGAAATTATATTTCTACATGGCAAATAATTTACTAGCAGGTGTAGTAGAGTAATAGAAATCCAACAGACCCAACAGTCATGACATGCATGCTGCTGATTCTGTGTAATTGAATCACTAATTGAAAAGGGCATGTTCAAAATAATAGCAGTGTGGAGTTCTATTAGTGATGTCATTCATTCTTTGAAAAACAGGTGGCAATTATTGCCCTTATTTAAGGAAGGAAGGCAGCCAATGTTGTACATGCTGGTTACAGTGCATTTCTCTCTGAAATTCTGAGGAAAATGGGTCATTCCAGACATTGTTCAGAAGAACAGCGTACCTTGATTAAAAAGTTGATTGGAGAGGGGAAAACATATAAAGAAGTGCAGAAAATGATAGGCTGCTCAGCTAAAATGATCGCAAATGCTTTAAAATGGCAGCCAAAACCTGAAAGACGTGGAAGAAAGCGAAAAACTACCATTCGAATGGATAGAAGAATAGCCAAAATGGCAAGGACTCAGCCAACAATCAGCTCCAGGAAGATCAAAGAAGGTCTAAAGTTACCTGTGAGTACTGTTACAATTAGAAGACACCTATGTGAAGCCAAGCTATCTGCAAGAAGCCCGCCGCAAAGTCCCACTGTTGAAAAAAAGACGTGCTGAAGAGGTTACAATTTGCACATTGACTGGCCTAAAGAAAAACAGAGCAACGTTTTGTGGACTGATGAAAGTAAGATTGTTCTTTTTGGGTCTAGTGGCCGGAGACAGTTTGTCAGACGACCCCCAAACACTGAATTCAAGCCACAGTACACTGTGAAGACAGTGAAGCATGGTTGCGCAAGCATCATGATATGGGGATGTTTATCATACTACGGTGTTGGGCCTATTTATCGCATACCAGGGATCATGGATCAGTTTGAATACATCAGAATACTTGAAGAGGTCATGCTGCCTTATGCTGAAGAGGAAATGCCCTTGAAATGGGTGTTCCAACAGGACAACAACCCCAAACATACCAGTAAACGTGCAACATCTTGGTTCCAGACCAACAAGATTGACGTTATGGAGTGGCCAGCCCAATCCCCAGATCTTAATCCAATAGAAAACTTGTGGGGTGACATCAAAAATGCAGTTTCTGAGGCAAAACCTAGAAATAGAGAAGAACTGTGGAATGTAGTCCAATCATCCTGGGCTGGAATACCTGTTCACAGGTGCCAGAAGTTGGTTGACTCCATGCAACACAGATGTACAGCAGTTCTCAGAAACAGTGCTTATACAACTAAATGTTAATTAAGTGATTCAAAGAAAAGGAAAGTCTTCAAACATTTTTCAGTTTATATAGTGAATGTTTGAGTTTGTAAAGAATAGAAACACTGCTATTTTTTTGAACAATCTAATATTCACTTTTCTTCAATTTTTTTGGAGGACCAACACAAATTTAATATATTTTCCTTCATGTTTTGATTTGGAATAGAATGTGTAGTGTTCCCAATGCATTTGTGTGTATGGAAATAAAAGCTATTAGAAGGATTTTGAGCTTTATTTATTTTTTTCAACACACTGCTATTATTTTGAACACAACTGTGTATATATATATATATATATATATTGTGACAGTATGAACGGCAAAGTGTTGGATGGACGATATGTGTCACCTCGCATGAGATCATACGGTGAGGTGTAAGGTGGAGTCCACTCCGGGTTTTTGGGGCCACAATGGCAGAGGTGGTTCCGGACCAGAGTTTGGGCTCCACTGATGTCCACCAACAGGTGATACAAAAAGGGCAGGGCTGGAGCAAGGAGTCGCTCGTGGCCTGGGACTCAGAGAGGTATTCTGAGAGAGCTGTGTGTGTACTATACCTACAAGAAAAGGTTTGCATTTGTTTTGTTTTGGGTGACAGGGAGAAACCCTTCAGATAGATAGATATAGATATATTTATATATATATATAGATATATACACACAATTATTTGATCCCCTGCAGATTGTGTAAGGGTGCCCACAAAGAAATGAAGGGTCTATAATTTTTATCATAGGTGTATTTTAAATGGTAGAGACAGAATATCAACAAAAAATCCAGAAAAAATACATGATACAAATGTTATAAATTGAGTTGCAGTTCAGTGAATAAAATAAGTATTTGATCCCCTCCCAACCAACAATAATTATGGCTCCCGCAGACTGGCTATGTGCTCATGTGGTACACAGATTAGTCCTGTCAATTTAAGAAGGTGCTGCTAACGACAACTCGTCATGTGTATAAAAGATACCTGTGCATAGAATCTATTTCTTCATTCAAACCTCACCATTTTGGGCAAGACTAAAGAGTTGTCAAAGGGCATCAGGGACCAGACTGTAGACTTGCACAAGGCTGGAATGGGCTACAAGACCATCAGCAAGAAGCTTGGAGAAAGAGACAACTGTTGGAGCGATTGTTTGCAAAAGGAGGAGGAGCTTGTGAATGATCTCAAGGCAGTTGGGACCACAGTCACCAAACAAATCATTGGTAACACAATACGCCGTCATGGATTGAAATCCTGCAGGTCCCCCTCCTCAAAAAGGCACATGTACAAGCCCATCTGAAGTTTGCCAAGGATCATCCAAATGATTCAGAGAAGGATTGGGAGAAAGTGCTGTGATCAGGTGAGACCAAAATTGAGCTCTTTGGCATTAATTCGACTTGCTGTGTTTGGAGGAAGAAAAATGCTGACTATGACCCTAAGAACACCATCCCTACAGTCAAACATGGAGGTGGAAACATTATGCTTTGGGGCTGTTTCTCTGCTAAAGGTACAGGTCAATTTTGCTGCATTGAGGGGACAATAGACTGGGCATTGTATTGTAAAATCTTGGATGAGAACCTTCTTCCCTCAGCCAGAACACTGAAGATGGGCCAGCATGACAATGACTCAAAACATACCACCAATGCAACAAAGAAGTGGCTCATGATGAAGCACATTAAGGTCATGGAGTGGCCTAGCCAGTCTCCAGACCTTCAAGTGATTGTAAAGCCACAAGGAATGAATGCATGAATGTAAAAAACCTTCTGTGTGCAGCAGTGCTCCCAGCCCCCTCAATACTTACCTGAGCCACATAACAATTCATCAATGTGCACAACAGCCTCAGCTGTCCTAGGTCTCTGCTTCCTCATTGACTGAGACACCAAGCGGGAGCTATTCGCTCCCACTGCTTTCAATCACATCCAGTCAGCCAATGAGGAAAGAGAGGGGCAAGGCCAAGTGCATCATGTGTGAATGCACACAGAGCAGTAGTTTGGGAACATGCCTGCTAGGGTGGCCCCATAGCAAGCTGCTTGCTATGGGGGTACCCGACAGAAGAGAGGAGCCAGGAGCGCCAGCAGGGGACCCTAGAAGAGGAGGATCCAGGCTGCACTGTGAAAAACCACTGCACGGAGCAGGCAAGTATGACCTTTAGTATTGCTGTAATCATATAGAGAAAATTAAGGAGGGGAACTGAAATTTCGAGTTGCCAAGCAGCAGCCAAGAAACCTTAAGGATTTAGAAAACATCTGTAAAGGAGAGCGGACCAAAATCCCTCCTGAGATGTGTGCAAACCTGGTAACCAACTACAAGAAACGTCTAACCTCTGTGCTTGCCAACAAGGGTTTCTCCCCTAAGCACTAAGTCATGTTTTGCTTGGGGATCAAATACTTATTTTACTCCCTCAACTGCAGCTTAATTTATAACATTTGTATCATGTATTTTTCTGGATTTTTGATTGATACTCTGTCTCTATCATTCAAAATAAATCTATGATAAAAATTGTATACCCATCTTTTCTTTGTAAGTGGGCAAACTTACAAAATCTGCAGAGGATAAAATAATTATTTTCCCCACTGTGTATATGTGTATATATATATATATATATATATATATATATATATGTATATTGTGAGAACTAGCCTCAAGCGTAGAGTTTTTAAAGCACACAGCCACTCACTTTCTTCTTTTTCAGGGCCATTTTAGCCCAATTTTATTTATAAGAAAGTTCCAGAAATTTCCCTCACATAAGTTTTCAGCATTTCACTCTTCAAAAAAAACAGATATTTAGCCTCCTGGCTTGTACACACAATTCTGCCGCTCTGGCCTTCCACGTCAGGCTCACAGCCGGCTCCTGCAGACTACTTCCTAAATGGCTTTTTCTGCACACTTTTAGCAGCCACTTGCACACAGCTAGCAGCCCCTGGCTGCTCTGGCTTCTACCTCTCCTAGGTGGAGCTCTCCTGACTCCGGGGCAACAACCTCCTGTCTGCCAGGGTGCAGCCCAGAATCATAGTTGGCCTCTACAAAAAGGTCTGCACACACCTGTGCAATCAGTGTGCTGGGGGTTCTGAAAACACGGACCCCGGGATGGAGATTTCATCCCTCCCAAATCACTTAGAAATCTCTAGGCTCCAGATCCCAATACGGACTTTACGAATAAATGAAAAAACTGAAAAGCCAGTTTCCTCTGCATTAAATAAACCCTCTGGAGCCCCCCAACCTGTATGGTTGAGATTTCAGGGTTATAAGCTTGATTTAGAACATGGCAGGATACCGCACTGCCACTATATATATATATATATATATATATATATATATATATATATATATATATATACATAAATAACACCCTTTCCTTTTTTGGCTATATATTCTTTTAATGACTGCTGTTGTAATTGCTTTCATAACTTTCCTAAAACTCGGTAAGTATAAAGATGGTCGCTGTTCTTTTCTCATTGTACATCTTTGTGTTTATGATACAAAGCTTTTTCTTACTACATGTCACAACGCTATAAACTTTATGAACATAAGATGACAAAAAAAAGGAAAAATAAATTTCTGCTTCAATTTATACACACAACTCTCCAGAAAGAGATTTTTATGACAGGCATAAAATTAATAGCACATCACGGATCACATTTCCATGTATGAGGAACTAAACTACACTATTTATGGTTGCAAAAAAAATCACAAAGTGGCGTGCTAAAATTTTATGCAAGCTGATTTTTAATATTAATGGGACACAAGCGACAATTTTATCTTCCAAGAACTAACAAGAAAACAGGATACCACTAAAAATGATTCGACTATAATATCTTGATGACTTAAACAATTAAATACAATGGAAACATCAGCCTAAGCTTGTCTAAATGTTTACATTGAACTGACTAGGTTTACTACTAGAAGATACATACAATGATCAGGAAAATATGTATATTATTAAGTGTAGCTCTAGGTCAAGAACATTTTATGGAAGCACTGATGGAAGAAGTGAAATGTATTTCTATAAATGTAAATGTATGCCTCCTCCCCTTTTCCTTTTCTCCTTCTAGTCACTAACACAAACCTGGCTAATTCAAACTAATGTGATCAAAATGCATAAAGCAATGTTGTCATTAATGAATACATACCTGCTTTATCTAGGATTACATTAGATCTAAACTTTAAAGTGGAGTTCCAGGTAAAATAAAAAAAAAATAAAAGTCAGCGGCTACAAAAACTGTAGCCGCTGATTTTTAAAATATGGACACTTACCTGTCCCTCGATCCCGCAGTGCCCCCCCCCTCCGAAGCCAGTTTTACCGGCCGCCCTGTGTTCCCGGTGCTGGCATCTTAAGTGTGGGTACCCGGCTGTGACAGCTTGCGGCTTCACAGTCGCGTGCGCATGTAGCATTGTGCTTTGTGAATGGTCCCGCAGTCTTCTAGGACTTGTCATGTGTCCTAGACGACTACGGGGAGGGAGGGGGAGGACAACTTCTGCTTCCAATAGCCTTGATGATCGCAGTGGAAGTGGGAGCGAGTACCTTTCAATTTCAGGTACCACTCCCCAAATGTGCCAATCCTTAACGGAAAGCAGGAAATCAGTCCTTAAAGCAGAACTTCCCCTTTTGGATGGAGCTCCACTTTAATTGAAGAACACTGCATATAAATTCACTCTATATGAATCGGACAAAACTGGATGTTTTCAGGCTATGTTTTGTGCATATAAAGTGTTGTTCATTAAAAATGTGAATGGTGAAAAAACTGCATTATGGCTGCTAGATGGAACTGAAAAGCATACTTGTTTCCTGTGATACTTAGAGCCATCTACTGGCCATAATGTAGTATGATATTTGCAGTTTTTTTTTTTTTAGTGAATAATACTCGATCTGCAGAAAATAAAGCATAATAAAGATTTGATGTTCCCCCATTCATACAGAAAAAAATTACAAGCAGCTTTCTAATTATACCCCTGGGTTTGCTAGAGCACTGTGTATTATAAACAATTCCTGGGTTTGTTATTTTGAAATATAAATACTGCTTTCACTCTTTTTCATCCTTTTTTATATCACAGTGCTGTTGATCTCCTCCAGTCTAATTTATCCATTCCCATTATATGCACTTTCTCCAGAATCTGCTATGCATCACTGCTCTGGACCAGCTTCCTGATATCTCCATCATGGGCATGTGTGACATACTGTACGCAGTAGCAACACAGCATCACAACCGGGAGACAGTTGTCACCCTGTTACAGGTAAAGCTGGAGCATGAACCTTCATAGCATAATCACCAGGTATTATTTATTTAAAAGCTGCAGATTAAAAAAGATTGAACATTTTAGAATTACATTAACATGGTAAATCTTATATAAGATTTTTATATTTGGATTTGGATCAACTTTGGTGTTTGGTTTTTTATTACTTTGCATTGACCTGTATTTAGAAAAGCACTGGATCAGAGATTGTATATACTTTGTTTTAACAACTGAAAATATTTATATAAAGCACTAGACATAGAAAAATAAGTGACACGTGCATATTGCTTGTACTAGTACACATGGAATTGCACTATTTGCAGAGAAAGTTGACAATCAAGAAGATTGCCTGGTGTAGTCCTGCTTTTAGAGAAGATTTCAAAGAGTTGCTTATTTATGTGTAAAATTATATTCTCTGTCTCAGACATAGAGTGGACAAAATATGTCAGGTACTCAAAATAATGGAGAAATCAAACAACAAAATTGTCTGGTGCCAACATCTCCCTTTGGTTTTATCTCTGCTTTGCTTCACTCTTATTATTTTCTTTGAAGAATACGGCTCTATGAATGTGTATAGTGCTTCACCCTTATAAATAGCACTGAATAGGTTGGATGAAATGGAACTTCAGCAGTACAGTACAAAGTAAGAAGCAAAGAATATTAAAATCTCGTGCACTGATATGCAGAACAAGATACGTTTTTCCTTTCAAGGGTCTTTATTTATTAAAGTAGATCTTAACCCAATCACTAAAATCTCATAAAAGCTATAATATGGTAAAATGATTTCAAAAGTTTTTTTCAATATCTTTAAATCTGCAGCTTTTATTAGCCACTTCCTGTCTGGCCACTGTATATAAACAGCCGGACGGTGGTAGTGCTGGGGCGGGTTGCCGTTTATAAACGGAGCCCGCCATTTTGGATTGTGCGCGCTCCCTGGGAGCGCACGGCACCACGATCCAGTGCCAGCTGTGTCCTCAGGACACAGTGGAAAACTGATTGTTGTACGGGACCTCTGTGTGAGGTGCCGATTCATGTGATCACTGATTGGCCAATCAGTGATCACATGAATAGTAGTAAGCAAGATGTCACTTCTGACATCATTGCTTACTACGTGTGAAATCTATGAATGATCACAGAGGTCACATGGTACAAGGCTATTCACAACAGCCTTGTACCATGTGATAAGCAGTGACGAATCACGGTATTTCTCAATGGCTGCAAGAATGCAGCCAGAGAGAAAGAGAAATGATTGCTTTTACAGCCTTTATAGGTGTAAAAGCAATCAGTGTAAAAAAAAAAAATCTTCATCACCCCCTACAAGTACAGTGTCTTCATTAGCCCCTGCAAAGTGCCAGAAGACTCCAGAGGGGAAGGCAGAGGGAGAAATGTCATTCCATTTGTAGATTTAGTCCAGTGACTGCCTACCAGAATAGGTAGGATCTGTGACAGCTGCTTCCCTGCACAATTCTGCTTGAGGAGACAATATCTGTATTATACATTACTACCCTTATACTGGACCCTCCTGCCCCTTGTACTGTGTCCGCTTCCCCTTCCCCTGTACTGTACCCTCTTAACCACTGAACTTTACCCTCCTGCCTCCTCAATACTGTGCCCTCCTGCCCCCCCCGTGCTGTGCCCTCCATACTGTACCCTCCTAACCACTGTACTGTGCCCTCCTGCCACCTCCTGTACTGTACCCTCCTGCCCCCCCATACTGTACCATCCTGTTCCCCCCATAATTTTGTACGTTACAGTAAGGAACAGAAGTATTTGAACACCCTGCGATTTTGCAAGTTCTCCCACTTAGAAATCATGGAGGGGTTTGAAATTCACATTGTAGGTGCATTCCCACTCTGAAAGACAGAATTTTTTAAAAAAAATTCAGGAAATCACAGTGTATGATTTTTAAAGAATTTATTTGTCTTCCACTGCTGAACATAAGTATTTGAACACCTGAGAAAATCAGTGTTAATATTTGGTACAGAAGCCTTTGTTTGCAATTACAGAGGTCGAACATTTCCTGTAGTTCTTGACCAGGTTTGCACACACTGCAACAGGGATTTTGGCCCACTCCTCCACACAGATCTGTCAGGTTTTGGGGCTGTCGCTGAGCAAGACGGAGTTTCAGCTCCCTCCAAAATGTTCTATTGGATTTAGGTCTGGAGACTGGCTATGCCACTCCAGAACTTTGATATGCTTCTTACGAAGCCACTTCTTGGTTATCCTGGCTGTGTGCTTCAGGTCGTTGTCATGTTGGAAGACCCAGCCACGACCCATCTTCAATGCTCTGACTGAGGGAAGGAGGTTGTTGCTCAAAATTTCACAATAAATGGCCCCATTCATCCTCTCCTTAATACAGTGCAGTCGTCCTGTCCCCTTCGCAAAAAAGCCCCCCAAAGCATGATGTTACCACCCCATGCTTCACAGTAGGGATGGTGTTCTTGGAATGCACCTCATCTTTCTTTTTCCTCCAAAGACGATGAGTGAAGTTTAGACCAAAAAGTTCTACTTTGGTCTCATCTGACTACATGACTTTCTCCCATGCCTCCTCTGGATCATCCAGATGACCATTGGCAAACTTCAAACGGGCCTGGACATGTGATGACTTGAGCAGGGGAACCTTCCATGCAATGCATGATTTGAAACCATGACGGCGTAATGTTCTACTGACAGTGACCTTTGAAACTGTGGTCCCAGCTCCCTTCATGTCATTGACCAGCTCCTCCCTTGTAGTTCTGGGCTGATTCCTCACTTTTCTTATCATCAGTGATACCCCATGAGGTAAGATCTTGCATGGAGCCCCAGTCCGAGGGAGACTGACAGTCGTCTTTAGCCTCTTCCATTTTCTAACAATTGCTCCAACAGTCGATCTATTTTCACCAAGCTGCTTGGCAATTGCCCCATGGCCCTTTTCAGCCTTGTGGAGGTCCACAATTTTGTCTCTGGTGTCTTTTGACAGCTCTGTGGTCTTGCCCATGGTAGTAGTTGGTGTCTGACTGACTGTGGGGTGGAAAGGTGTCTTTAAAGAGCTCAGACAGGTGGTACTAAGTAAGATTAATGAGTGGAGTAGAGGTGGACTTTTTAAAGGCACAGTAACAGGTCTTTGAGAGCCAGAATTCTTGCTGTTTCTTAGGTGTTCAAATACTTATGTTCAGCAGTGCAAGACAAATAAATTCTTTAAAAATCATACAATATGCATTTTTTTTTTAAATTTTGTCTCTCAGAGTGGGAATGCACCTACAATGTGAGGTTCAGACCCCTCCATGATTTCTAAGTGGGTGGAAAAAACGCAGGGTGTTCAAATACTTCTGTTCCTCACTGTATGTTGTGTTTGTGTCCTTTCATGTGAAAATATTGTTTTGATATTTTTTTGAGAGGGGCCCTATCATGTAGGCTGTACAGATTTCTAACAGCAGCTCTGGTCATTATAGAATCCCCTATAATATGAAATTCATAGGCATAATTCTCTTTATCAAAACATGCTAGATCAACCTTCAGGAGTGTCTTGAAAAAATGCCTAAAAATTGCCCAAACATTGTGAACAAGCCAGTGGGAGGATCAAGCCTGCCTTTTTGATACACAAAACAATAGGTTTTCATTGTGCAACATTACAACCCTGGGCACTGGATGGTCCAGTCACCAGCATCCTAACAACTGCTGATGTCATTGGTTGATAAGCAGGACGTCTGGCACCTGCACACCATCCTTGTTTGACCATACCCCTCTCTGTCAGCATTGGGGTCATGTTAGCAGTGTGGTCAAGAGAAAATGAGCAAGAACCAATGCAGTAATTAGTAGGTACCATTATGCAAGATTGTATTTGCTTTGTAAGAAAAAATCAAATGTAATGTTGGGTGTTCTATGCTGCTGCAATATGTAAAACTATTAGGGGTGCCTTGAAACTGTTCACAATTTTAAAGGGTGCCTTGACTGGAAACAAAAAGTGTCAGACGAGGTCTGCTCTTCAAGTGGATAGTAAATCCAATCTAATACATCAGAGTCACTGGTTTTCATAAATGTTTCTTAGCATTCCTTCACTGGCATAACTACTGTGATAGCAGCAGTGGTAGAGGAAGCAGGTTCAACTGGAAGAAAAAAATATTTCTTTCCTCTTCTCTCTGCACCTTTGGTAAAAAGCTGCAACCAGATCTGCTGAAATCGAATCGAATAGCTGATTACCTTTCCTTGGATTTATTCGCCTGCCTGCGCCAGCATAGTTCTGGCCAGAAATAGCAGGTCTTCTGAGCATATTGCTCTTGGGGTGGAGAGGCTTGGGAAAGGTAAACTGGTGGGTTCGAGGTAGCCCTGTGACAGGTCAGCACTACAGATATGTGCACAGCTCACACGCTGCCTGAGTCCCAGGTATCACTTATCAGAGAGTCAGCAAGTTGATCTTTTGCTACTCACCTCTTCTGCCAGCTCTCTGACAGCTGGGACTCAAGGAGTAGCAAAGCAGACCTGTTAAGGCATCCACATTTTCAGAAGCCACTTTTCCCCAGTTCTGGGTTTAATACATGTGTAATGTTTCCTACTATCTGTGTTGCCACATCCTAGCCACCCTATAATTCATGTCTTCACGTCATGTTGCCACTTCTCTGTTAGGTAGGGCATAGAGGTGGCCTCTTGTAGTTCCTCAGGCTAGCCACGAGATGCCCCATAGCTGAAATGTGAATTTAGGAGTCACTAGGGTTAATTGGCAGTCTGCCCTGGTAGAGTAGGAAGCAGGTGATAGGTAGATAGATAGATAGATAGATAGATAGATAGATAGATAGATAGCTTGGAGGAAGCTATTAGGTTGTAGCCATTATTGGGAGAAGTGGTAACTTGCATTCTCTGTATTGGATCATTAAGCCTCAAAGTATAGTCTCAATGATTTTACTGTGGTGCTTCTACTTTAGGAGGAAGCTGGGTGGTGTGTGAGGACTTTGTTGTTTAGGACTACTCACATTTTGGAATGCTGGACTCTGGGACACCTGTCGTTTAGGTATGGGTCTCTCAACTCTATTCTAGGCTTGGATAGGTGTTATCGTATATTGAAAAGTGGTGCTTAGTAAGACTATGCTGGGTTGCCCTCCAAGGTGCTCCCTAAGTGACCAGTGTTGAGATCCTGAGGGCCTCATGCTGAAAATCTGATCAAGAAAATCCACTGTGGGCCAGGCAAGAAAGGGTTAAAGATCAGTTCTTCTCCCCCACTACACAACACCTTTTTTCAACTTTTCAAATTTAGCAAAGTAGCTAAAATCATGTGGGCAGGGAAGGGCTGTTAAAAGGAGAGCAGTGTCTGTTGCATCACACAAGCAAGTTAAACAAGACACTGGATCTGAGCCAGGTCAGACTGTCTAGTGCAGAATTTATATAGTAGGTCAGCAGACGTTGCGGGAAGGTGTCAGGACAGAAGATTGTCATGGTTGTTAATTGCACAGATACACACAAATATGCATTGCCTCCAAAACTATGATGAATGGTTTTTACATGCTGCAACCAAAATAATTACTTCATCTACTGCCTTTCTAGTAAAATTAGCAGCTTTTTTCAACCTTGAAGAGCACATTTAGGTGAGATGTAGAGAGTAATAGATTTGTGTTTAAATAATCCAGTAGCTTTTAAGTTACATGAAAAAAGACTTTGCTGCCTAAACAAGTACTTCACTATAATGCAGTACAAAGTTCACCATGCAAAGCAAGCAATTATTACTTACCTGTTCTGCTGCCTGCACCACTGTTGATAAAAAGAGAAACTTGTGCAAAGATCTCCTGCATTCAACACTTTACACTGTCTTGGATGGCTGGTACCCCACTACGTGTTGTGGTTCCTTCTGCCAGTTTCTGTGTCTTGTGGTGCCATAGGGACTGGCAAAGGAAACCACAGAGTGCAGCAGAGATGGAGGCATCCAGCACCTGTAAAAGTGTCAAAGTCAAAAGATCTTTGAGTAAGGTTCTCTGGTTTGTTGTACGCTCTTTACGAAAATGAACGTTTTCTCAGGTATTGTATATGATTGCCCATTTCCAGCCTATGTATTGTCAAGTTACTGCTGTTTTGAAAAGTACTATTATAAATGAAGTACCACAGGAGGAGTTCATGGAGGGAATAGAGGGCCCCCCCATTCTGATGTAGATCAGTAAAACAGAGCTAAAAATTCAGCCATCTTTTCTGGTCCCTGGGGAGGATGTTTATAGACATAACATGACCAATCAAAGGGTCTGAGAGGTGTGCTGAAGGGTGTTGAAGTATTTTATTGTGCTCTAGTTAACACTCCCTACATATCTAGATGACACAATCTGACAGCCTGATTTCACAGTTTGAGAACCATCATATTATTAAACAGAAAACAAACTACAAGTTGCTAGAAACCAAATATGATGTGAATTCTATGAATGTTCCCTTGGGAAGTACAATGTGTTGCATCAGTCTTTTGCACCTGATAATATAGGTATGTTTGGTGTCTAATTATTGTTATTTTCTTATATTTTAGTGTAACTTTGAGTTAAGAAGGTCACACCACTACACCCAGAATTTGGAATATGAACTAAGTTGGGATTTGAAAGTAAGAAAAAAACCCCAGACCAGAATGAGTATTTGCTGAAAAAGACTGTTTTGAGTCAAGTTTCTGAAAGCCATTTTTACAACTGGGTTGCAATAAGAAGCTTTGCATACCTGGCTAATATGTTTATGCTTTCCTTTTTAGCAGATCTGCTTTGCGCTAATGTGTTTTGAACTTGTTTAATTTTGTTAAATTTATAACTCCCAAGAATGCCTAGCACAAAGATTTAAATCTTACCGTCTTTGTTATTGACTAGCACAGTTTATTAAAAAAAAAAAATAGGGTGGTACTTTATGCAGCAGGATTTCCCCAATTTCTTCACACAGTTTGGGGTCATCAGAACAAACTATCATCATGCTTTCCTATTAGAGCAGTAATGTCACACAATGCAATCATAGTCCATTTTATTAGTTCACCTGGGCCTTTCAGGTCTGCTAGTGAAGCAAAAGGCTGCATACTGGGGAACCAAGCTTGAAGCAAGCTTAATGGATTAGTCATTGTGGTTTGCACTTTTCAGTTTGCTCATTCCTAGCTGCATTTCAGCCTGGGTAAATCATGAAACCAATGTCTCCAATGTCAACTTTACTAAATATATATCATAAATAATATAAATCACTGTACTTTTAACATATAAAAAGTTGTTCAAACAGCTGTTTTCCCTGCCCTGAAGTTAGTCAGTAATATGACCTATGACCTTCTCCACAAAATGATGTCAATAAAAGATGTCCTCTTCAGAAAATACATAAGTAGAGCTGACCAATCAGGGGGTAGGGGATGCATACTTTCCTGCGGTGCAAAAAAGTACTTGTCAACCATCAGATCAGGGCTGTATTAAGGTCACTATCATGTTGCTGAAGGCACACCTAAATTATACCGACCTTGTGTATGTGATTACTTTAGTAAACATTAGTGATGGGCTGCATGTTCGAGTTGAACGTAAGTCCGACTTGAACATAAGCCGTTCCAGTGTTCGTTGAAGACACGAACGGTACGGGCATTCGACAGGGTATTAGCCCGTTGTGTCCCATAATGCAGCACCCTGACAGTGCATTGTGATTGGCCAAAGCATTGCACCTGACCACAGGTCAGGTGCAATGCCTTGGCCGATCACAGGGCATGCTGATGTCACAAGGGGGCGGGGGTGATCTCGCCCTCTTGTGACATCATCACCCTATTTAAGAATTGTCATCGCGGCACAGCTGTCAGAAGGTGGGAGCCAGGGATTTTTTTTTTCTTTTTTCAGGTTGGTGAATCATGATTTATTTTTAATAAAGGACTTGTCTAAGACTATCTACTGTCTTTTTTTAGACTACACTTTTTTTTGTGAATGTACCGCATACTCATTCACATGGGGGGCGGGATCTGAGGCCCCCTTGTTAAGGGGGGCTTCCAGATTCTGATAAGCCCTCTACCTGCAGATCTCCCACAACCATCGGCCAGGGTTGTGGGGAAGAGGCCCTTGTCAATATGGTGACAATTTCTGCCCCAAAGCACCCCCCATGTTGAAGGCATGTGTCCTGGTATGGTTTAGAAGGAGGAGGGCACTCGCTCGATCCCCCCCCCACTTTCCTGACCTGCCAGGCTGCATGCTCAGATAAGGGTCTGGTATGGATTTTGGGGGAGGAATCCCCATGCCATTTTTTTTTAATTTTGGTGTGGGGGGTTACCCTCAAAATCCATACCAGACCTGAAGGACTTGGTATGGATGGGAGGGGGGACCCTATGCCATTTTTTAATTATTTTTTTAAATTGTCGGGCAATGCCGACAACTCTTTTTACATTCAGATGTCAGTGGGGAACCCTGCTGAAGGAAGTCGATGTAAAACTCTATCCACGTTCACTGTTTATTGCAATTGCACAGACATTCTTTTATGGACTTTGTGTTTACATATATTTTTTTCTATTTATGTACATTTGTATTTACATTTGATGTTTTTCCCCTACTAAATGGTTTATGATTTAGTATACATGCTCTTACCAGCGCAGCATTAAGTTCATTTGTTTTATTTATGTTTAAGCTGTGGGAACATAATTTTGGATGCTAGCAGAATCTCTTTATATTATGCTTTATTGAGTCTCATTGAGGTAGCACAGGAGTTTTTTTTCACATTTTTTAACCTATCCAACTTACTATTTGCACTTACAGGACATCACTTAAAAATGGTGTATGCAGCAGGACAGACTTACCAACAATTTACTTTCCCAGGCCCTCAGTATAATGAAATGAAGCCATTCGTCTGGATATTGATCTGCTCCCTTTAAATGTGGTTTGAAGAAAAGCATTTAAAATAAACTTGTAAACATTATTATTACAATGCATGCCAGTAGTTCTTATACAGTAATCTCTTTGTATTACTGAGAGCTATATAACAGGAGGTAGGAGATATTGAACTGAAATTGAAAAAGTATTAAATCCAACAAAACCAGAATATATCTGACATAAAATGACAGCTGTGCTAACAAACTAATGATCGATGTATGATAATACAACGGGCACCATTCTGCTTTTTCTTATTTTCCTTTTACACATATTTTTGCAAATTGAAATGTGATTAAGTGGAAATTAAAACAAAAAATTGGAGAGCAAGCTGATTTCAAAACCTACCAAATGAAAGCACAAAAGCTTCTTCTAAATATATCGCCAGTAAATATAATTTTTTACAAAAAGACAAGAAAATGGGAAATACATCAAGAAATGGTCTTAAAATGGTTGTAAATCCTCACTTTGTAAAACACCCTATTCATTTAAAAATAGAAATGAAAGGCAAAACATTTGTATATACAAAAAAAATTATAAATACCTTTTTTACCTTTTTTATAAACAATCACATTCCCTCTGTTCTCAGCTGCATAAGAGCTTGGGAAAGAGAAATGGCAGCACACTGATCTTCCCAGTGAATGATTAAGCAGAGGGAGGGTGTGTTAGCACAAGTCTGATCATTGAAGATGGGAAGGCAGAGTTACCAGCAGAGCCAGAGAACTGACCACAGTGTGTTTTTCTGCTTATTGTGGTCATTTTTTTGAATAGGAAAGCAGACGGACTGGCAGGAACACCAGGGATTTCACACAAAGGAAGCAATACAAAGAGAACAGGAGACTTTTTCATACAAGTACATGGTGCAGCAGGAACATATCAGGAATATGAAATGTTGGGTTTACAGTACATATTCTTTAACCTTGCTACAGTTGACAGTTTGTATGTATAAAGATACATATGTCATAACAGAAAAGTATTTTTATGACAACCAATCAGCTTTCTGTTCCCACCTTTTTCATATACTAAGTAAGGAAGATTTTGTTGCTTGTAAATGGTTATTGAAACATGCATATTGAAGAAAATTCTTGTTAATAAAAGCTGGTATTTGCTTCAAAAAGCAAGTCTGGATTTATATAATAGTACTCAAGCTGGGCTCTGACATTCTAATATGGATCAATAACACTGGCTTATCACATTAATGTAAATCTAAATCTAAAAACAAAAATGTAATATATTGCAGCCTAACAGCCCATTGATGTGCTGGTTGCATTTTTCTTCTTTGTCGCCGTTTTTTTCCTTTTTTATTTTTTCACCTGGATATCCTGCCAGTAACACACTTGCTGTCCTAGGATGGACATATGTATGCACTGTATTGTATCTATGTAGAAGTATGTACACAACATCTTCTATCTCAGCTTTGGCGGGGGGGGATGTTTGGGGTGGGGGCGAGTTGGGGGTGCTGAGGTTTTATAGTCCACAGGTGAGAACTGGGTAGTTATATGAACATACTGCTGGAGATTTCAGTGCAGTATTGCAATTACTGGAAGTTAGGAGCTCCCTTGATTTCAGGCAGGATTAGGGGTGTTTTTGTACTTATTGAACAGATGTAGCAAAACAATTCCAATTATATACTTAAAAGTCCTAGAGCAAATATGAGAAGTTCATTGTTAGGATTTACGTACACTGTAAAAGAATAGCAAGGAGGCTCAGTAGGGGGTGGAGTTGTGCTTATCATTTAAAGGAAATGCAAAGATTTGCTTATAAATGCAGCTGCCTATATCTCTGAAACTCCTGATATCTGTTGCATGTGATTTTCACTAAAGAAAGCCTTGGTTTACACATTTTTTCATTATATGCTCAGCTTGAATTTTCCAGGTATGTGGCAGATTTACTGTACTTTCAAAGATGGTTGTTTATTGAATGGCTAATGTTTCTCGTTGGTCTTTGCAATGCTTCATGATGTGTTCAGAGACTATATTATAAGAAGGGCCTTTAGGAAGAGCTCAATTTCTCTCCATGATAATTGTACAAAGTCAGATCAACAGAAGACTGGCGTGATATATGGAGAAAATGTTTTTCACATTCATTGAACATATAGTAGAAATAATATTTCACAGTTTTTTTAATCATAAACTGCAATATACCCTTCACTATTATGCATAAAACATGCTGTTTTTATTGAAAATTGTTACTCCTTATGTGTCTGCTGTGCAACTTAACTAACAGATGGACATTGTATAATTCAATTTTTACAGATATCTACTTTAATGTTGGAGGGCCTCTTTTGAGTCTTTATCCAAACTTTTCTAATTTTAATTATACTCCTGAGACATGATTAATACTGTTTTATATTAAGCTTCAACTTTTTCTAACAATCGCTGTATGCAAGTCGTGTTACATTACGAACATGATGCATTTTAAAGACAGTCTTGCTGTCTTTTAATGGGTTAAGTCAGATCTCCTTTACGGCATTTCACAGTTGGTCTCCCACTTCCATAATCTCTGAGCCCTTTGGAGTTTCCTTTTCTGCCTCTTGAGCTGTAACTAGGTCAGGCCGTGCTCTGAACTGCCTGCGGCAGCTTTTACAGCCAGTGGGGGAATCTGCCAAGATAATTTAAAAGGACAGATATTGCCTCTTCAATGACGCCAGGGACTGAAAACAGGACCATCTAGCTACAGTTCATCTACACAACAAGTAGGATGAGCGAATTAACAAGCACACTGATTTTACTGCCTCTGAGAGATAGTGTGATAAGGAACTGGATATGGAATCCACAGGGTATGGTGCAGGTTTACACGAAGACAGAACTCTATTTTGAAATAGCTAATGGGATTTACATGCTCTAAAATGAAACTTTGATTAAGACAAAAAGCAGAACATAATAAGTTTAAGTTATGATGAATAGACCATAGCTGGCCATGCACATGTAAATATAGGCTTTTAGAATTTAGTAAGTTTCCATTTTTGCATTTTTAGCTACAACAGGTTCTACTCCCCAACTAGACCAATACATTTTCAAGAAACGTCTACTGAATAATGTACTAAAACTATAATCTACTCAGTTACAGTCAAGCAACACAAGACACTTACAATGACTAACAAAATGCAAATAAGCAATTGACTGAATCTACTTCAGTGGTGGTCAATCGGTCTACTAAATAAAGAATGTTTCAAGTGTGGCCCAGACTTGTCCAGAAGGCTGTGCAATAGATTTTTTTCTTGAATTTGATTTTATTTTGTAAAGATTGTATTATTTACAATGTATTTCTTGGGACTTGGGCTTTAATGAGGGAAATGGTTATATTTTTTTTATTTATTTGATTATTTAACTTTTATTGCATTTGTTTGTTTGTTTTTATTATAGTCCACTTTTTTTTTCTTCATGCTCGGGTCTGGATTTAGACAAGGGTGACCTAATTTTCCCATCATTTGAAATTAATGCTTTATCTATGGCTGGGGAGGGGGCAGTCTTTCAGTGGGTATAGGGAGGTGGGGCAGCTGGTGAGGGAAAACTGATAGTTAATGAGGTGGCTGGGGCATGGTTAGGTGGCCAGGTATAGATGTCTGTCAGTTGGAGGGCATCGAAGCAACTGAGGTAGGATGTGTGTCAGTGATATTGAGACAAATGTGCAGGTATGGGATGAGGTGGCCAGGGAAAGATGAATATTAGCAGGAAATGAGGCAATGATGTGTGGTGACTGGAGAGGGATTTCTGACACCAGGAACAAGGTAAATCAGCTAGGCAGAAATGTGTTGTCATTGGGATTGGTAAATCGGACAGAATGCTTATCACCGAAGACATGGATAAAGAGGGATGTAAGTGGGGGATAAGGCATCTGGGGAGGAATATCTGTAAAAGGGAGGCTAGCATCTAGAGGGACTAAAGCAATTAGTTAGAGATGTTTGTCAGTGTAGGGGGCAGGTCAATGTTGGGAGTGAGGTGGATGGGGAGCAGTATCTGTTAACAGAGAGGGAAAGATGTCCTCTGTTAAATTCCTTACCCAGGACCCAATCTGCCTCTTCATGAGGGAGCCCTCAGCTGTCCTTCATGAGCATTCAGGAACTGGAATAATACAGAAGTTAAAGGAAGACCTCAACAAATAGTGCTCCACTGGTCTTATGCATATTAATTCATTAATTAATCAGGGTGTTTTTTAATTATGGGAGAAAATAAAGAATTCTGACAGAAAATTACACATTGGATTAAACTCCAAGCAGTAAGGAATCAGTTCAGAATCCCAATAATGCTAGGATGAACAGTCACCATGTTGAGCAGATACAATGATTGCCTGTTCAAATTTTCCACCCATATTAAAGGATTTCCAACCCCTTGTGCCAATACATAGGTTGGTGACCAGCAAATTAAGTCTAAAATGGCCATTGCTTTACATAATCACCCATTCTATGGGAACCTTAGTTTTTTAACACATATGTTGGATTGTTCAGATTTTCATTAATGGTGTTCTTGGTCTCACCAGCCAAAATAAATAAACCTAGCCATTAAAAAAGATTGCAGGCTTTTTGTTTGATGTGTTTGTGAACCTGAATTAGACTTGTACAAATCAGAAAACTGTAAGATAACAATACGCAGTTACTACGAGTCGCTCAGGCAAAAGATAACAGGGCATAGAATGCATTCCTCTGGGCATCGATTAGGCAGTAAAGTGATAAGAACATTCACTCACTGTGAACATAGAACATAGATAGATAATGCACATTTAACCCAACATAATTTTGAATTCCATTGAGCAAGTGCTAGGTTCACTATGAAACTACACTAACAGTACTTATATTTAGGACCCAACTACATGGACTTTTGCAGCTGCACACTGGTGGAATAGATTGTTCAGAGACATTATCTAATTGCCACCCAGTCTGAATGATTATGATCAGATTTGGGATCGTCTGTATATTCATGACCGTTTTAATTGCTGACTGTATATACCCTGTAGCCAATTGATCTTTGTGAAAAGATTTCTACTCCAGGACAGATCTTTCAGCTTTTTTTTTAATGGTTATGTGCCTGTGAGAATAGGTTAGGAATGTATGTTTGGTATATAGATTTGCCCACTCGACTGAAACAAACATGCATGTTATATACCACAGCTTTAACAGACACCCACCCAACTATTCTTGGGTTGATCTGGGTAAGACTTTCTTGGCCACTGGCTATTTATAAGATTGATGCCCATGAGATCTGCTCAGTGCATAACCTTGTATTTACAGCTCATATAAATGAAAATCTGAAAAGTTTGAAAATCTGATCACAGATTACATTAAACTTCCGTAGCATATACACAGTCAAGATACCCTATTATAGATTAAATACTTTGTATCTAGTGACATTTAATTTAACTTGCAACATGGTCATGAGGGACACAAGGTAGCTGCAAACATTGGCAAAGAGCAACCATTTATGGTGTCACAGCTCCCTAAAACCCACATTAGCACAAAGACAGCTATCAGTTAAAGGTAAAAAGTGACAATTCTTGACCGCAGTGCTATATGATCAAGATATCACCTGCCTATTTGGACCTATGAAAGTATTTATGTTTTGATGTTATTGTCTGATATGAAAAAAGATTCAAGTTTTTCATGTGATAATACTGTAGTGCACGGCTTGAAATTTCCACTCGCCTGCTCGCCAATGGCAAATGGAAATTATGGTGGGGGCGAGTGTGTCCCCCAGGGCCATCTTGCTGAGCAGGCTCGGAGCTCAGGCTGGATCTGTCATTGGCACTGGGAGCCATCAGTCTGCTCAATAGCTGAGCACAGTGAAAGCAAAGGAAGGAGTGTGTGCTGTGCTCTCTGCCTCCCCCTAGAGTGCAGTACCCAACTTGAATAAAATCCTATAATGTTGCGCTCCCAAAACACTCCAATTTATATATGGAATCACTTTATCTATGTCCTAAGAACCATATACAGAAAAAATAAAAAAAATATATATAGTAGATCAAATGACATGAAAAATATACTGAATTGATATTAAAAGATACCTCCGTGATTATACTAAAATAATACCTGTGATTAAAGAATGAATATAACTTCACTTATAAAAAATTATTCAAATGATCAATGTGCATAAATAAATTAATAAATGCATATGTGAAAACAGTGTCCCATATAATAAAAGTGACTTAGTGCTGTTAATTAATCTTCAATCCATATTGCATGTGAATCCGTGACTGATTGTGAATCCTCCCATTAGTGCAGATGTACGCTCACCTCCTTCTCTGCCTATAATTAGGCTATATGCGCTTTTGGTTCTCCTCCTATGGAACCTACTTGACTACAGTTGCAATAAAAAGTATGTGAACCCCTTGGGATTACGTGGAGTTTTGCATGAATTGGGCATAAAATGTGCTCTGAACGTCATCTAAGTCACAACAATAGAAGAACACGGTCTGCTGAACATAATACTACACAAACATTAGATGTTGCCATGGTTTAATTGCACATAACATGTAAACATTCACAGTGCAGGGAGGAAAAAGTATGTGAGGCCCTAGCTTAATGACTTCTCCCAGAGCTAATTGGAGCCAGGAGTGAGCCAACCTTGACTCCAATCAGAGTGATGATATTGGATGTGTTGCTGACAGCTGTCCTGCCCTTAAAAAACACACACATGTTTTGGGTTTACTGGTTTCAAGAAGCACTGTCTGATGTGAACCATGCCTCGCAGAAAAGAGCTCTCACAAGTCCTACGATCAAGAATTGTTGACTCGCATGAAGCTGGAAAGGGTTACAAAAGTATCTTCAAAAGCCTTGATGTTCATGTGTCCACGGTAAGACAGACTGTCTACAAATGGAGAAAGTTTAGCACTGTTGCTACTCTCCCTAGGAGTGGTCATCCTGTAAAAATGACTGCAAGAGCACAGCGCAGAATGCTGCATGAGGTAAAGAAGAATCCCAGAGTGTCAGCTAAAGACCTACAGAAATCTCTGGCACATGCTAACATTTTTGTTGACACATCTACAATAAGGAAAACATTAAACAAGAATGGAGTACATGGGAGGACACCATGGAGGAAGCCATTGCTGCCCAAAAAGAATATTGCAGCACGTTTGAAGTTTGCAAAAGAGAACCTGGATGTTCCACAGCACTACTGGCAAAATATACTGTGGACAGATGAAACCAAGATTGAGTTGTTTGAGAAGAACACACAACACTATGTGTGGAGAAAAAAAGGCACAGCACACCAACATCAAAACCTCATCCCCACTGTAAAACATGGTGGAGGGAGCATCATGGTTTGGGGCTGCTTTGCTGCCTCAGGGCCTGGACGGATTGTTGTCATTGATGGGAAAATGAATTCCAGAGTTTATCAAGACATTTTGCAGGAAAACGTACGACCATCTGTCCGCCAACTGAAGCTCCGCAGAGGATGGGTGATGCAACAGGACAATGACCCAAAGCATACAAGTAATTCAACAAAACAATGGCTGCAACAGCACAGAATACGCCTTCTGGAGTGGCCCAGTCAGAGTCCTGACCTCAACCCGATTGAAATGCTGTGGCATGACCTTAAGAGAGCTATTCACACCAGACATCCCAAGAATATTGCTACACTGAAACAGTTTTGTGAAGAGGAGTGGTTCAAAATTACTCCAGATCGTTGTGCAGGTCTGATCTGCAACTACAGGAAACGTTTGGTTGAGGTTATTGCTGCCAAAGGAGGGTCAACCAGTTATTAAGTCCAAAGGTTCACATACTTTTTCCTCCCTGCACTGTGAATGTTTACATGTTATGTGCAATTAAACCATGGCAACATCTAATGTTTGTGTAGTATTATGTTCAGCAGACTGTGTTCTTCTATTGTTGTGACTTAGATGACGTTCAGAGCACATTTTATGCTCAATTCATGTAAAACTCCACATAATCCCAAGGGGTTCACATACTTTTTCTTGCAACTGTAGGACTCCCTCCTTTGGAACAATGGATATCCGCCGCTATTAGCATATGCTCTGGGATTGATCCCGTCTCCAGAGGATACAACTCCTCTATACTCTCATCTCCATACGGCTATGTGTTGTATTCAAAATCTGTATCACAGTATGAACCGAGTCCTCCGCTGACTGTGAGAGGCATGCACCCGTGGTCCGGCAAACGAACTGACTTCATCAAATCCCCCTGATGAAGCCAGGTGACCAGTGGCGTAACGCGTAGGGGTGGGACTGTAACGTCACTCGGAGGGAGTCAGTTCGTTTGCCGGACCACGGGTGCATGCCTCTGACAGTCAACGGAGGACTCGGTTCATACTGTGATACGGATTTTGAATACAACACATAGCCGTATGGAGATGAGAGTATAGAGGAGTTGTATCCTCTGGAGACGGGATCAATCCCAGAGCATATGCTAATAGCGGCGGATATCCATTGTTCCAAAGGAGGGTGTCCTAGTCAAGTAGGTTCCATAGGAGGAGAACCAAAAGCGCATATAGCCTAATTATAGGCAGAGAAGGAGGTGAGCGTACATCTGCACTAATGGGAGGATTCACAATCAGTCACGGATTCACATGCAATATGGATTGAAGATTAATTAACAGCACTAAGTCACTTTTATTATATGGGACACTGTTTTCACATATGCATTTATTAATTTATTTATGCACATTGATCATTTGAATAATTTTTTATAAGTGAAGTTATATTCATTCTTTAATCACAGGTATTATTTTAGTATAATCACGGAGGTATCTTTTAATATCAATTCAGTATATTTTTCATGTCATTTGATCTACTATATATATATTTTTTATTTTTTCTGTATATGGTTCTTAGGACATAGATAAAGTGATTCCATATATAAATTGGAGTGTTTTGGGAGCGCAACATTATAGGATTTTATTCACATTTTTTTCACATTGGTAGTTATGTGTTAGATGTTTGCGATCCGACTATATAGAGGACATATATTTTATGTTGTATATTAGGGAGACCTTTTTTTGTTTTCTGGCTCGCAAGACACTTTAAATATAATGCAGTACCCAACTGTCAGGAAAGGCCTGCCCATAGTGCAGGTGAAGTTCCATGACGCACTAATGTGCGCATGCACAGAGTCCTTAATAGCCAAACAGATGTGCAGGCACTTGGACATAGGCGCGCATAGGCGTGCGTACTCGCGCATACGGGCATGCGGTTGTCACTAATGCTGGAGCCAAAAGGGCTATTTAAACTGGCTGCAGTAGTTGTCTCATTGCCGTATGGTCTTTTCCCTGCTCGTGTTCTCTGATTCTTGTGATTGACTCCTGATACTGAACCAGCCTGTTCCTGATCTCCGATTGATTGCTTCCTGCCCTGACCTCTGGCTTGTCTTGGATTATTCTTCTGTCTCTGCTCCTGTCTGATTGATCTTCCGTTGCTGACCTGGCCTGTAACCTGACTACTCTTCCTCCTGCCGCTGTAAGCCTGATCTGCCTGACTGATACCAAACCCGGCTGGTCTGACCCTGCATCCTCAGCACGCTGCGCTCGAGTATCCATCCATCCCGCACAGCTACATCAGAACCCTGCTTCCTGCCCACAACTCATCAGCTGTTACTGGACTGATCACAGGCACTCATACCCCACTGTGCCCCTGTGACTGCTGTCTCACCATCAGCAGTCCTTGAGCCGGAGTTGTACGGGAAGCTTGCCTCTTCACGTCAGGCTCACTATCCAGATATGTGACACCGGCTCTGTGAGTGAACAACAAAGTACTGCAACTTTTTATAGGGGTGTGTGTGTGTACGTGTGTTTATGTGTCTCTGTGTATGCATGTACATGTGTCTGTGTGTATGTACATGTGTGTATCTGTACATGTGTCTGCGTGTATGTACATGTGTGTGTGTGTGTGTACATGTGTCTGCATGTACATGTGTGTGTGTATGTAAAGGTGTCTCTGTTTGTGTGTGTTTGTTGGTGGTGAGTAACTCTAAAGCCTGGCTAGTAGCTCAGGACTTGAAATTTTAAGCCGTGCTGTAGTGTAAACGCAACCTTTTCTGAATATAAAATAGCATTTTCAGCAAAACTGTCTAGTATGCTGGTACTTTTCTTTCATACGATAGTGATGTCATTCTCAAAAATTTAGCAGCATTGCCAGAAATAATGATAGCCATACATTAGTTGAAAAATCGTTCAACCATGTTTCCAAAAAATTAACACGTTGTTGTGAGAGCAAGCAATATTGCCATAATGTAGTAACCGATTTTCGAACACTAAATTGTTCAATGGAAATAAATAAATCAGTTTTTTTTGTTACATATGCGTAGTACAAACAGTTTGATTTTTAACAGGTGAGAAACACATTGATCTTTCAGTTTAAATAAATAAAAGGAATGCGCTAATTGAGTAAATAATACAAAGTGAATATAAGAAAAAATATAAAATAAAAAATATTGAATAAAAATTATGCAAAAAAAGTGTCCATAAATAATGTCCAAAATATTTTTTTAATTAACGTCCACACTGTGTTAGAATCACCATAAAAAAATTATTTTTAAATCACCCAACTAAGCTCAAAAATAAAAATAAAACAAATACCTTTTTGCTCTAGGCAATATATAACAAATCAATTCTTGGATACAATACTGTGTAAATCAACGAACGAATTTTCCTCCAATGAAAAATATTATTGTGTGAATCAACGAACAATTTTTCCTCAGATGAAAAACCACCATTCAAAGATATAACAAGGATATATCGCAATCCGATTCTTCGATGCGAGAAATGGACGAATTTTCAGATGAAACTCCACCATTCAAGGGTGTAGGTAATTTCCAGGAATATATCTCACGACTCTTTCGTATATTTCCATACCATAAGGACCATGTTTAAAGGCAAGAAAAAAGAATCATGGTGCAGCAAGTTTTAAACATCTAACAAACTTTTTAATGAATGAATAAAACTCACAAGTCAGGTGTCTCCACCGACACCAGTTTTACAAGCATGTGTTTTAGGCAATCGTGCACGAACGTATCTTCGTTTGCTCTGGATCTCCTCCTCTCACATCCAAAGAATGTCTTAGACGTCAACATCCAGCAGGCCACGTCCTACGCGTTTTGTCACCAACGACGTCCTCAATTTTAGCTTTGCTTTACTCCAAGCAATCATGTGATTTTACGGCACTATACTATCCGCCTAATTCACTGAACTGCGAAATACAAAACTTTGCATGTTACTTGATCTTGTGACAACACATTCATGCCTTGTTCAAGAAAGTTTTTCCATGCACCAATATGATGTGAAGTTGTGTGCATTTCTCTGCCAATAAAGCTTGCACACAAACATCATCCAAACTTAACTGTATGTGCACACGGTTGCATGATGAAATGTCAGAAGTCAAGCAATGTCGATGAACAACAGGGAGAAAAATGCTCCTGGAAGGTAGTTACTGGCCTATACTTGATGCAGCTAAACAACATTGTTAGGAGCTGTAGTTAGCAGGGGTATGCTGCAATACCTACCAAATTGAACACATTAAAATTAAATAGAAATCAATTTACATTTTGCCTAAAAAAATTAAATGAGATATGTCTGTGCTGCATAAGCCATATTATTGAGCTTGGACCATAAAAAAATGTAACACCCCACAACATTTAAAGTGTTACTAAACCCACAACAGTAAAATCAGTCTGTATATGCAGTGAAGCATGCTTGTTATACTCACTGTGGAACCTAAGAGGTTAATCCTTTGCTTTGTTCAAAAATGCTGCTTGATTCAGACTTCTCTGATCCTCCCCTTCTTCCAGTGCCTCCCTCTTATCCCCTGATAAGACATATCGTGTGGAGACACTCTGCATGGTTTGGTGTGTATTGCTAGAGAGGTTTTTTTCTTTTTCTTGGGAGAGTGCATGTGATCAGCACAGGGCCAATCAGCACTATCCAGACAGAGGTCAGGGGTTCTGCATCCTCCTACAGGAGAACGAAAACTCCTCCTACAAGCTTTAACATGTGCTCAGCTGGACACTGACAAAAGTCACAAGACTGCTCTGCTAATGAGAAAAGGTATTTAGCAGTTTATATTTATTAAAATAATTGCACTTCTGTATCGTGTATACTGTGGGAGCCCAGATATAGTGAATTCAGGATTCTGGGCTTAGTAACTTTTTAAGTATGTTACACTTATTGTAGTGAATACAGACACATTTTTAAGAACAAATTATTATAATAGGGAACTTATGACTGAAAACTGGCAAAACGTACTAATGATTCAGTCTCTTAGCCACAGAAACTCCTCCAAAACTTCTGTAAAAATCTTCATCTTGCTTCTCAGCAAATAAAAATCACCAATTTTCAGCAGGACAAACTTAGGTAAACTTATTTCACCCTGTAGTCAAGTGGATCAGGCCTTATGTTTACAATTCCCCTGATTTCCCCACTAACTTTTATCTTGTATTGTATGTATTAGGTTTTGAAAACTACAAAAGAGTGGCTTAGTGGTTAGCACTGCTGCCTGGCAGCGCTAGAGTTGTCGATTCAAATCCCAACCACAGTTTTCATGTTCTCCCTGATGCAATGTTGTTTCCCCTCACACTCCAAGCACATGCTGGTAGGTTAATCAGCCCTTGCATGTGTATATGCAATAGGGACCTTAGTTTGTAAGCTATATAAATACTTCAAACACATAAATATACTTAAAACATGTTGGCCTACCTCCTTATTCCCAAAGTCTGCTGCAGAATCCTCAGTTTGCCCAAATTCACTGTTGTGAATGCTGAATTACTTGATTTGAATTTTTGCAATTAGATTTCATACAATGTTATCCTTCAGGCAGTCATGTAACATTCTAAACTGATGTAAAGTACATGTTTACATAGCATTAACATTTTGTGATTAACAGATATGAGGGGATTCTCTATCCTCTCGTTTGGCATTGTTCAAAGTCTCCATTCATAAGGCTTTGCAATGTGCAACCAGACTTACAATATGTTCCCACAAGGAATTATCTCTGGAAAGAGCAAAAGGTTGGAGATGCTTCAGAACAATAGAACAGCACTGCATTCCTTTATATTACTGTCCCTTTTATTTCATTAAGAATTTGAACCTTTAGGTTTCAGGACTGGTTTTACACACAGACACTGAACTAAGTCCAATATGAAATTGTAGCATTTTCAATAATGTTTGAAGTGTGGAGAGGACGTGACGGGCAGATTTGCTGCTTGTATTAGGATTTCTGATATTTTATTCCTTGTACCTTCACTTCTGAGTTTCTTGTACATTGATGGAGCTGTATGTGCAATACAACAGTGCAATGCAAATAAATCAAACTCTTATATGTCACCACAAATTGAAAAAAATAAAACAACGGAATCGAAATGTGAAACCAAAAACTGTGAATTCAGTGGTCCTTCGATTATGAGAGAATTGAAAGATGTGGATACCAAGTGCCACCATATTTCTTAACCGCTTTAGCTCCATCCCATAGCAGATATACTGCTACAGGGCAGTACCTGTGCATAAAATTACATATCTATACATGATTTTGCATTTCCGGATAGGGGGATGCACATGAGCCACGCCGCCATTCGTGGTCACAGATGTTAATCACTGGGTCCCGGCTGGAAATTACGCCCGTGATTACCGAGCATCTCTGACGGGGAGGAAGATTGTTTTGTTTACAAACAATCTTCCTCCCTGTCAGCTCAAGCACACTGCTCGGGATGGCTGTGCACAGTACAGCCATCCCAATCAGTGTGCTTACAGTGAAGAACACACCCCCTGCTCCCTAGTAAAACACTCCCAGCACACAGCTAACCCTTTGATCTCCCCTCACATTAACCCCTTCATGCCCAGTGCCATTATTACAGTGTCAGTCCTTTTTTTTAGCACTGATCACTGTAATGGTGTCACTGGGGTGTCAGGGACACCAAGTTAGTTCCCCCCAGTGTCAGAATATCTGCCGCAGTCCTGCTAAAAGTAGCTGATCGCCACCATTACTAGTAGGGAAAAAAAATCCCATTATCTATACAGCCATTTGTAAACGCTATAACTTTCACGTAAACCGATTAATTTACATGTATTTTTTTAGCAAAGACATGTCACAGAATACATTTTGGCCTAAATTTATGACAAAACTTGATTTTTTGAATATTTTTACTGGACATGTTTAATAGCAAAAAGTCAAAAATATTGTTTTTTTCTCAAAATTGTTGGTCTTTTTTTTGCTTATAGCGCAAAAAATAAAAAAGCACAGGTGATCAAATACCACCAAAAGAAAGCTCAATTCATGGGAAAAAGAGGACATACATTTCATTTTTATGCTGCATTGCATGACTGCGCAATTGTCAGTTAAAGTAACGCAGCGCAGTAACGCAAAAAAAATGGACTGGTCATGAAGGGGGTTAAATCCTCAGGAGGGCAAGTGGTTAATGATAAACCACACAGCACCTCAGTGTACAACAGAGGGAGGCTTACCAGAATCATATGACTCCCGATTAAGAGTGGTCAACCAGCATTTGTGTATCAATCCAAGATATCCAGATTTCCCCAGGGTGCTCCTGATGATGCCATCTTTGACAAAAATTAGTATGGCAGAGAACACATGCCATTACGCAAATGTGATCCCGCCGTGGCCATCTTAGATTCTGGAACATGAGTTGTTTGTATGATATGAAGTGTCTGGTGGTCATCTTTTCATTTTAAGTGCATTTACCACATTCATTTGGTTTTTTATTTGGGATTACACTATGGAAAGCATGTCCTTTTCTTTTTCATGATACAATGTCCAATTGAGTATATATGCACAGTTATCTAATATAACGCAGCAGTACCATCGTTTGACATGTGATTTTGGGGAAAGCTGGATATCTTGGATTGATACACAAATGCTGGTTGACCACTCTTAACTGGGGGTCATATGATTCTGGTAAGCCTCCCTCTGTTGTACACCGAGGTGCTGTGTGATTTATCATTAAGAAGCTTGGTGGCATTTGCTATCCACATTTTTCATTTCTCTCATAATTGAAGAACCACTGAATTCACAGTTTGTGGCTTCACAATTGGATTCCTTTGTTTTATGTTTTCAATTTGTGGTGACACATAAAAGTCTGACATATTTGCACTGCACTATTGTATTGCACATACCTTTTAATTTATCCTAGCACTGCTCTATTGTTTTGTGATGTTTACTATGCTATGTATTATAGTATTGTGCTAGCTGCTATGTTTTTTTTAACATCCAACAGAGCTCTAGCATGTTTTTTTTATTTGTTTTTTTTGTTCTTATTGATGTAGCTGTAATATGACCATCAGATTAATAGTGCAGTAAGTTTTTTTTAATTAGACCTAATGGACCCCATTTTGGTCTCATGCAAATTATTATATCTTTGTCCCCCCCATCTAGCTCACTTCCACCAGTAGCCACCTTTCCCCTTACTATCTTGCATATCCTTCTTCTATTCTTGCTGCTTCTTCCCTTTCCCTATCCCTCCTCCTCTTGTTTCTTTTATTTTATTCGCTTTCCCCCTCTGTTGTTTATCCCTCCTCATTCTTTCTTACCTCCCCCTGTATCACAAATTGTTAAATCAACATTCTGATTTTCTGTATTTGGGATCCATTGGAGATCTCCAACAATATGCTTTTTATTTTATTCTTAGTCTCCCAGCTTGTTACTCTCATATTAATAATACAAAAATACATACAGTGTTATGGATATTTGAGGTATCAAAATTTCTAAATAGACACTAACATAGTAGAATCCTAATTAAACCCTTGTTTATTATTATACATGTCTTACAAAGATGAAGGTAAAGTATAAAAATACAGTCTCCTCCTCCTGATACAGTACATATAAATTCATATCACAGATATCCTGAAAGATGTTGACTACCCCTTGATAACCACTGCTTACCCATAATCATTGAAGGTTAATGCAATGCTTCACAAGTGGGTAATGGTATCATCAAATCTATATAACAATTTAGATACCTCAAAAGTCCCTAGTAGGTATTTTTTATTTATGTATTATTAGTTATTGGGTGAAGTGTCCGGACACGGTGGATCACGTTAATTATGATTATGCTAATATTATATTGACAAAAGGAGACTTCCATTGCTAACCTCTCTTTTTGAAAATGTTTTTCATCACTGTCATACTAATCCAGTACTTCTCAATTATTTTCTGTCATGCCCCCCCTAGGAAGAAGAAAACATTTCGCACCCCCCCGCGCGACTGTAAATAGTATCATTTGTCTATAAAATTGTTATAAGTACACCTCTGCATAACACTGTATCCTTATTAACGTATAAGAGAATAAAAAAAGAAAGAAATGTGAATCAATTTACAACAAAGAATAGCTTTATTAACTGTAGCAGAAAAGATTTAAAGTGCATTAGAAATTCAAAAAAAATTAAATCCTTAATTAAACTATAAACATTTTTTGATTGGACATGTCAAATAGAGATGAGCGAATCGAAGTAGGCGAAGTGGAATTCGAGTCGAATATTGGAATCCGAATCCGAAAAATAGCCTACTTCGGACGCGCGAATCGAAATTTTTCCTAAAATGGCGGCGGACATGTGCGGCGACGGAGCGGGGATGTCTGGGAAGGCGCGCAGACAAGGCGCGCTGACCCATAATGACATGTGATCGCATTAGCCAATCAGCAGCCAATCAGCAGCCAGGCAGCCAGCACTGTGTAATGGTCGAGCTATAAATAGCGGCCATTTTAGAATTCTTCATTTGCCTCCAGTCATTCAAGAGAGGCAGACCGCTCTGTATTAGGGACAGAGTTAGGGCCACAGAAACGTTACTTGGGGACAGAGAAACGTTACTTAGGGACAGAGAAGCATTACTCAGGGACACAGAATTGTTAATGAGGGCCACAGAATCGTTACTTAGGGCCAAAGAAACGCTAGTTAGGGCCACAGAATTGTTACTCAGGGACAGACAGAATTGTTACTGAGTGCCAGAGAATTGTTACTTAGGGCCAAAGAAACGTTAGTTAGGGCCACAGAATTGTTACTCAGGGACAGACACAGAATTGTTACTGAGGGCAACAGAACTGTTACTTAGGGCCACAGAAACGTTATTAGGGCCACAGAATTGTTACTCAGGGACAGACAGAATTGTTACTGAGTGCCAGAGAATTGTTACTTAGGGCCACAGAAACGTTAGTTAGGGCCACAGAATTGTTACTCAGGGACAGACAGAATTGTTACTGAGTGCCAGAGAATTGTTACTTAGGGCCACAGAAACGTTAGTTAGGGCCACAGAATTGTTACTCAGGGACAGACACAGAATTGTTACTGAGGGCCACAGAATTGTTACTTAGGGCCACAGAAACGTTACTCAGGGACACAGAATTGTTACTGAGGGCCACAGAACTGTTACTTAGGGCCACAGAAACGTTATTAGGGCCACAGAATTGTTACTCAGGGACAGACAGAATTGTTACTGAGTGCCAGAGAATTGTTACTTAGGGCCACAGAAACGTTAGTTTGGGCCACAGAATTGTTACTCAGGGACAGACACAGAATTGTTACTGAGGGCCACAGAATTGTTACTTAGGGCCACAGAATTGTTACTCGGGGACAGACAGAATTGTTACTGAGTGCCAGAGAATTGTTACTTAGGGCCACAGAAACGTTAGTTAGGGCCACAGAATTGTTACTCAGGGACAGACAGAATTGTTACTGAGTGCCAGAGAATTGTTACTTAGGGCCACAGAAACGTTAGTTAGGGCCACAGAATTGTTACTCAGGGACAGACACAGAATTGTTACTGAGGGCCAAAGAATTGTTACTTAGGGCCACAGAAACGTTACTCAGGGACACAGAATTGTTACTGAGGGCCACAGAACTGTTACTTAGGGCCACAGAAACGTTAGTTAGGGCCACAGAATTGTTACTCAGGGACAGACACAGAATTGTTACTGAGGGCCACAGAATTGTTACTTAGGGCCACAGAAACGTAACTCAGGGACACAGAATTGTTACTGAGGGCCACAGAACCGTTACTGAGGGCCACAGAACCGTTACTTAGGGCCACAGAATTGTTACTCAGGGACAGACACAGAATTGTTACTCAGGGACACAGAATTGTTACTGAGGGCCACAGAACCGTTACTTAGGGCCACAGAAACGTTACTCAGGGACACAGAATTGTTACTGAGGGCCACATAACCGTTACTTAGGGCCACATAATTGTTACTCAGGGACAGACACAGAATTGTTACTGAGGGACACAGAATTGTTACTGAGGGCCACAACCGTTACTTAGGGCCACATAAAAGTTAATCAGGGACACAGAATTGTTACTGAGGGCCACAGAACCGTTACTTAGGGCCACAGAATTGTTACTCAGGGACAGACACAGAATTGTTACTGAGGGACACAGAATTGTTACTGAGGGCCACAGAACCGTTACTTAGGGCCACAGAAACGTTAATCAGGGACACAGAATTGTTACTGAGGGCCACAGAATTGTTACTTAGGGCCACAGAAACGTTACTCAGGGACACAGAATTGTTACTGAGGGCCACAGAACTGTTACTTAGGGCCACAGAAATGTTAGTTAGGGCCACAGAATTGTTACTCAGAGACAGACAGAATTGTTACTGAGTGCCAGAGAATTGTTACTTAGGGCCACAGAAACGTTAGTTAGGGCCACAGAATTGTTACTCTGGGACAGACACAGAATTGTTACTGAGGGCCACAGAATTGTTACTTAGGGCCACAGAAACGTTACTCAGGGACACAGAATTGTTACTGAGTGCCAGAGAATTGTTACTTAGGGCCACAGAAACGTTAGTTAGGGCCACAGAATTGTTACTCAGGGACAGGCAGAATTGTTACTGAGTGCCAGAGAATTGTTACTTAGGGCCACAGAAACGTTAGTTAGGGCCACAGAATTGTTACTCGGGGACAGACACAGAATTGTTACTGAGGGCCACAGAATTGTTACTTAGGGCCACAGAAACGTTACTCTGGGACACAGAATTGTTACTGAGGGCCACAGAACTGTTACTTAGGGCCACAGAAACGTTAGTTAGGGCCACAGAATTGTTACTCAGGGACAGACACAGAATTGTTACTGAGGGCCACAGAATTGTTACTTAGGGCCACAGAAACGTTACTCAGGGACACAGAATTGTTACTGAGGGCCACAGAACCGTTACTTAGGGCCACAGAATTGTTACTCAGGGACAGACACAGAATTGTTACTCAGGGACACAGAATTGTTACTGAGGGCCACAGAACCGTTACTTAGGGCCACAGAAACGTTACTCAGGGACACAGAATTGTTACTGAGGGCCACATAACCGTTACTTAGGGCCACATAATTGTTACTCAGGGACAGACACAGAATTGTTACTGAGGGACACAGAATTGTTACTGAGGGCCACAACCGTTACTTAGGGCCACAGAATTGTTACTCAGGGACACAGAATTGTTACTGAGGGCCAAAGAACCGTTACTTAGGGCCACAGAATTGTTACTCAGGGACACAGAATTGTTACTGAGGGCCACAGAACCGTTACTTAGGGCCACAGAATTGTTACTCAGGGACAGACACAGAATTGTTACTGAGGGACACAGAATTGTTACTGAGGGCCACAGAAACGTTAATCAGGGACACAGAATTGTTACTGAGGGCCACAGAACCGTTACTTAGGGCCACATAAAAGTTAATCAGGGACACAGAATTGTTACTGAGGGCCACAGAACCGTTACTTAGGGCCACAGAATTGTTACTCAGGGACAGACACAGAATTGTTACTGAGGGACACAGAATTGTTTCTGAGGGCCACAGAACCGTTACTTAGGGCCACAGAAACGTTAATCAGGGACACAGAATTGTTACTGAGGGCCACAGAACCGTTACTTAGGGCCACATAAACGTTAATCAGGGACACAGAATTGTTACTGAGGGCCACAGAACCGTTACTTAGGGCCACAGAATTGTTACTCACGGACAGACACAGAATTGTTTCTTGAGGGACACAGAATTGTTACTGAGGGCCACAGAACCGATACTTAGGGCCACGTAAATGTTAATCAGGGACACAGAATTGTTACTGAGGGCTACAGAACCGTTACTTAGGGCCACGTAAATGTTAATCAGGGACAGACACAGAATTGTTACTGAGGGACACAGAATTGTTACTGAGGGACACAGAATTGTTACTGAGGGCCACAGAACCGTTACTTAGGGCCACAGAATTGTTACTTAGGGACACAGAATTGTTACTGAGGGCCACAGAACCGTTACTTAGGGCCACAGAATTGTTACTTAGGGACACAGAATTGTTACTGAGGGCCACAGAACCGTTACTTAGGGCCACAGAATCGTTACTCAGGGACACAGAATTGTTACTGAGGGCCACAGAACTGTTACTTAGGGCCACAGAATCGTTACTCAGGGACACAGAATTGTTACTGAGGGCCACAGAACTGTTACTTAGGGCCACAGAATTGTTACTCGGACAGACACAGAATTGTTACTCAGGGACACAGAATTGTTACTGAGGGCCACAGAACCGTTACTTAGGGCCACATAAACGTTAATCAGGGACACAGAATTGTTACTGAGGGCCACAGAACCGTTACTTAGGGCCACATAATTGTTACTCAGGGACAGACACAGAATTGTTACTGAGGGACACAGAATTGTTACTGAGGGCCACAGAACCGTTACTTAGGGCCACAGAATTGTTACTCAGGGACACAGAATTGTTACTGAGGGCCACAGAACTGTTACTGAGGGCCACAGAATTGTTACTCAGGGACACTGAATTGTTACTGAGGGCCACAGAACTGTTACTTAGGGCCACAGAATTGTTACTCGGACAGACACAGAATTGTTACTCAGGGACACAGAATTGTTACTGAGGGCCTCAGAACCGTTACTTAGGGCCACAGAATCGTTACTCAGGGACACAGAATTGTTACTGAGGGCCACAGAACTGTTACTTAGGGCCACAGAATTGTTACTCAGGGACACAGAATTGTTACTGAGGGCCACAGAACTGTTACTTAGGGCCACAGAATTGTTACTCGGACAGACACAGAATTGTTACTCAGGGACACAGAATTGTTACTGAGGGCCACAGAACCGTTACTTAGGGCCACATAAACGTTAATCAGGGACACAGAATTGTTACTGAGGGCCACAGAACCGTTACTTAGGGCCACATAATTGTTACTCAGGGACAGACACAGAATTGTTACTGAGGGACACAGAATTGTTACTGAGGGCCACAGAACCGTTACTTAGGGCCACAGAATTGTTACTCAGGGACAGACACAGAATTGTTACTCAGGGACACAGAATTGTTACTCAGGGACACAGAATCGTTGAATTAAAGAGTATGTCAGACAACATGCAGAGGAGTGGCAGAGGAGGCAATGTTTTAGGAGCGAGCAGACGTGGCAGCAGAGGAAGGGGTCGAGGCAGCACTATTCGCAGCCAGAGGCCAGTGCTCCCGGTGTCATCCAGCGGTCGTGTCTCCACCGACAACCCTGCCGTCGTCGATTGGTTGGCTCGGTCGTCTTTCTCTTCCCAGGTCACCTCTGACACCTACAGCCAACGGTCGGTGGGTACGTCAGACACAACCGTTAGTTGGCATGGCCCGGGACCAAGCCCACTGAAATCACGTGTCCTCTACCTGCCCCTGTCCTTTGGTGTTCCCTCACCAAGCGAAGTATCGCATGCTGTGGTCTCAGCCCCACTGTTCAGTGAGGAAGAGCTAACAGAGGGCGGTCAGGAACGGGGGGAGACATCCGCCTTTTCAGCAGCCAGGCGAAGAAGTAGTGGCGAGGAGAGTGGCTCGGTAGCCGGTCTAGAGACAGGTCTGTCTCCTGACCCAGACGCAGCCGAGGGGGCTAGTAGTGAGGCGGAGACCCTACTTGATGATGAGGAGGTTGATCGCACTTGGCAGCCTCGTCGTCATCAGGCAATTTCTTCCGCATCATCAGGAGAAGAGGTGGCAGCTTGGCAGTGAGCGAAACAGTCGGTGGGTTGCCCAGGAGACAGCAGCAGGGTCGCAGCAGTGTCTGTGGAGCCAAACAGCCACGGAGTAGAGCACCAGCTCCACTGCAGCCTACCACCACGGCCAGTAGTGGTGCCGGTGTGCACGGAGGAAGCAGCAGTCAGCCAGTGAGGAGTATCGGGGGCAAAGTTTCCTACTCGGCGGTGTGGCAATTTTTTGTCAAGCCGCCCGAGGAAGTAAACGTAGCCGTATGTCGACTATGTGGCCAGAAAGTCAAGCGTGGCCAGGGGGCCCATGTTGGGACTACAGCGTTGCGGCAGCATATGCAGCGTCGCCATTTGGTGGCCTGGGAAAACCGTGATAAAGATACGGCGGTTCTGCCCGCCCCAGCCCCCGCTCCATCACCCGCTCCGTTACTTGCTCCGTCACCCGACGTCAATCGCCCTCCATCAGCCAGTCAAGGCTCCAACACCTCTGCTGAGGGGAGTTGTCGCTCGTTGGCATCTTCCGCTCGTTCAGATGCTCCTTCTCCTGCTACTCCTCTTCACGGATTCCGTCAGCAGTCTTTCTTGGACAAGAGACAACAGTTTGCGAGCACGCACCCGACGGTGCAAAAGCTGAACGTCCTCCTGTCCAAGTTGCTGGTGCTGCAGTCCCTCCCTTTCCAAGTGGTGGACTCAGCACCTTTCCGAGAAATGATGGCTTGTGCCGCGCCGCGGTGGAGAGTGCCAAGCCGTCATTTCTTTGCCAAAAAGGCAGTGCCAGCCCTGCATTCACATGTAGAAGAGATGGTGGGCCAGTCTTTGAGCATGTCGGTCTCTGCCAAAGTGCACGGCAGCGCCGACGTGTGGAGCTGTAACTACGGTCAGGGACAGTACATGTCATTTACGGCCCACTGGGTGAACGTGGTGCCGTCACAGCCGCACCAGCAACTTGGACAGGTCACGCCGCTTTTGCTTCCACGTTTGCACGTCCTTGGTCCACAAAAGATGTCCGCCTCTACCACCTCTTCTTCCGCCGTGTCCTCAGCCGCCACCCCCGTGCCAAGTCCCATTACCCGACCGGTATATCACATGTGCAGGGCGCAACGGTGTCACGCTGTGCTGCACCTGGTATGCCTTGGCGAACGTAGTCACACAGGGGAGGAACTTCTCAGTGTAATGAACAGAGAAATCGACAGATGGCTGTCTCCGCGCAAACTGAAAATCGGAACCATGTTGACCGACAACGGAAAGAACATGGTGTCTGCTCTGCGTCAAGGAAGGTTGTGCCATGCGCCATGCATGGCTCACGTGTTCAATCTGGTTGTCAAGCGGTTCCTAAAATCCACCATCTCACTGCAAGACATCCTTAAAATGTCACGTAAACTTTGCATGCATTTCAGCCATTCCTACACCGCAAAGCACACCCTCCTTGAGCTGCAGCGGCAGAACGGAATTGCACAGCATTGCCTGATCTGCGACGTTGCAACAAGGTGGAATTCAACCCTACACATGTTAGACCGCCTTTACGAACAGCGAAAGGCCATCACCGATTTCCTGATGTTACAAGCGGATAAAGGTACTCCCCTGTGTAACTTTGATGTCAGCCATTGGCAGCTCATGCGTGACACCTGCCGCTTGCTCAGGCCCTTTGAGGAGGCCACGCTATTCGTGAGTCGGCAGGACTATGGGATGAACGACGTCATTCCTCTGTTGCACGTCCTGGAACAAATGCTGTTAACAATGGCTGGTCAGGGTGCGGTAGACGTGGCGCACAGATCTCAACGCCACATGACCCCTGTGGGGGCAGGACAGGAAGAAGAGGAGGAGGTAGAGGAGGACATTTGTGCTCAGGAATTATTGAGTGAAATGGGTGGTTTTTCCACTCAGCGGACAGGAGTGGAGGAGCAGGAGCATCTGGTAGAGGAGGAGGAGGAGGAGACAGAGGACCCAGACGCACCGTGGCAGTATGCTGTGGAGATGGAGGCAGGGAGTCCCTCGCATTCCTTGGCACAAATGGCCCATAGCATGCTCGCTTGCTTGCGTAGCGACAGCCGAATAATAACCATCAGACAGAGGGATGACTTTTGGCTGTCCACCTTGTTGGACCCTCGCTACCGTTCAAAAATGGTGGCCTTTTTCACACCTGCTGAGAGGGAGGCCAAAATAACGTACTATAAAAACCACCTATGTAGTCAGTTGGTCTCTGCCTTTATGCGCCAACGTCCATCCTCAGACACTGTGGGCCCTGTGCGCTCGCGTTCCGCTGCCATGGCAGCAGGGGAGGGGTGGGGTGGTAGGAGCAGTGGCAGCTCCACCAGCAGCGGCTGCCTCAGTCTGCAGTCGATGATGAGTAGCTTTCTTCACCAGCGCAGTGAGGAAACTACTAACCAGCCGCAGCAGCAGCAGCAGCAGCATCAGGTGGACCTGGAGCAGGACCTCAAACAACAGGCTTGGGCCTACTTGGACAGCACCCTGCAAACCGAGGTAGACAATCCCCTTGACTACTGGGCAACGAAACTTGACCTTTGGCCCCAACTAGCTGAATTTGCCCTTGAAAGGCTGTCATGCCCGGCCAGTAGCGTGGCATCGGAGCGCGTGTTTAGTGCGGCAGGAGGTATTGTAACTCCGCGGAGGACACGACTGTCCACCCAAAGTGTGGAGAGACTCACGTTTGTGAAAATGAATCAGGCGTGGATTAGTCTGGATTTCAAACCACCAGTTCCTGACACAACTGACTAAATCCACCATGAATCATGCCTCAAACATGTGCCACTTTCAGGTCTCCTCACATACTGCTGGTGTGTTCAATTTTTTGTCATAGGGTGCTGGCAGATTACGGGCCTCCCATAGCTGCTGCCAGGTCCCTAATCTGCCATAGGCCCCTATATACCGCCTCCTCATGCTGCTGCCAAGTCCAGAGTCTGTCATGGGTCCCTGTACGGCCTCCCATTGCTGCTGTCTCCATCGCCACACTCTGCCATGTGCCACTTTCAGGTCTCCTCACACTGCTGGTGTGTTGAATTTTTTGACATAGGGTGCTGGCAGATTACGGGCCTCCTATAGCTGCTGCCAGGCCCCTAATCTGCCATAGGCCCCTATATACCGCCTCCTCATGCTGCTGCCAAGTCCAGAGTCTGTCATGGGTCCCTGTACGGCCTCCCATTGCTGCTGTCTCCATCGCCACACTCTGCCATGTGCCACTTTCAGGTCTCCTCACACTGCTGGTGTGTTGAATTTTTTGACATAGGGTGCTGGCAGATTACGGGCCTCCTATAGCTGCTGCCAGGCCCCTAATCTGCCATAGGCCCCTATATACCGCCTCCTCATGCTGCTGCCAGGTCCAGAGTCTCTCATGGGTCCCTGTACGGCCTCCCATTGCTGCTGTCTCCATCGCCACACTCTGCCATGTGCCACTTTCAGGTCTCCTCACACTGCTGGTGTGTTCCATTTTTTTGACATAGGGTGCTGGCAGATTACGGGCCTCCTATAGCTGCTGCCAGGCCCCTAATCTGCCATAGGCCCCTATATACCGCCTCCTCATGCTGCTGCCAAGTCCAGAGTCTGTCATGGGTCCCTGTACGGCCTCCCATTGCTGCTGTCTCCATCGCCACACTCTGCCATGTGCCACTTTCAGGTCTCCTCACACTGCTGGTGTGTTCAATTTTTTGACATAGGGTGCTGGCAGATTACGGGCCTCCTATAGCTGCTTCCAGGCCCCTAATCTGCCATAGGCCCCTATATACCGCCTCCTCATGCTGCTGCCAGGTCCAGAGTCTCTCATGGGTCCCTGTACGGCCTCCCATTGCTGCTGTCTCCATCGCCACACTCTGCCATGTGCCACTTTCAGGTCTCCTCACACTGCTGGTGTGTTCCATTTTTTGTCATAGGGTGCTGGCAGATTACGGGCCTCCCATAGCTGCTGCCAGGCCCCTAATCTGCCATGGGCCCCTATACCGCCTCCTCATGCTGCTGCCAGGTCCAGAGTCTCTCATGGGTCCCTGTACGGCCTCCCATTGCTGCTGTCTCCATCGCCACACTCTGCCATGTGCCACTTTCAGGTCTCCTCACACTGCTGGTGTGTTGAATTTTTTGACATAGGGTGCTGGCAGATTATGGGCCTCCTATAGCTGCTGCCAGGCCCCTAATCTGCCATAGGCCCCTATATACCGCCTCCTCATGCTGCTGCCAAGTCCAGAGTCTGTCATGGGTCCCTGTACGGCCTCCCATTGCTGCTGTCTCCATCGCCACACTCTGCCATTTGCCACTTTCAGGTCTCCTCACACTGCTGGTGTGTTCAATTTTTTGACATAGGGTGCTGGCAGATTACGGGCCTCCCATAGCTGCTGCCAGGCCCCTAATCTGCCATGGGCCCCTATACCGCCTCCTCATGCTGCTGCCAAGTCCAGAGTCTCTCATGGGTCCCTGTACGGCCTCCCATTGCTGCTGTCTCCATCGCCACACTCTGCCATGTGCCACTTTCAGGTCTCCTCACACTGCTGGTGTGTTCAATTTTTTGACATAGGGTGCTGGCAGATTACGGGCCTCCTATAGCTGCTGCCAGGCCCCTAATCTGCCATAGGCCCCTATATACCGCCTCCTCATGCTGCTGCCAAGTCCAGAGTCTGTCATGGGTCCCTGTACGGCCTCCCATTGCTGCTGTCTCCATCGCCACACTCTGCCATGTGCCACTTTCAGGTCTCCTCACACTGCTGGTGTGTTGAATTTTTTGACATAGGGTGCTGGCAGATTACGGGCCTCCTATAGCTGCTGCCAGGCCCCTAATCTGCCATAGGCCCCTATATACCGCCTCCTCATGCTGCTGCCAAGTCCAGAGTCTGTCATGGGTCCCTGTACGGCCTCCCATTGCTGCTGTCTCCATCGCCACACTCTGCCATGTGCCACTTTCAGGTCTCCTCACACTGCTGGTGTGTTCAATTTTTTGACATAGGGTGCTGGAAGATTACGGGCCTCCTATAGCTGCTGCCAGGCCCCTAATCTGCCATAGGCCCCTATATACCGCCTCCTCATGCTGCTGCCAAGTCCAGAGTCTGTCATGGGTCCCTGTACGGCCTCCCATTGCTGCTGTCTCTATCGCCACACTCTGCCATGTGCCACTTTCAGGTCTCCTCACACACTGCTGGTGTGTTGAATTTTTTGACATAGGGTGCTGGCAGATTACGGGCCTCCTATAGCTGCTGCCAGGCCCCTAATCTGCCATAGGCCCCTATATACCGCCTCCTCATGCTGCTGCCAGGTCCAGAGTCTGTCATGGGTCCCTGTACGGCCTCCCATTGCTGCTGTCTCCATCGCCACACTCTGCCATGTGCCACTTTCAGGTCTCCTCACACTGCTGGTGTGTTCAATTTTTTGACATAGGGTGCTGGCAGATTACGGGCCTCCTATAGCTGCTGCCAGGCCCCTAATCTGCCATAGGCCCCTATATACCGCCTCCTCATGCTGCTGCCAAGTCCAGAGTCTGTCATGGGTCCCTGTACGGCCTCCCATTGCTGCTGTCTCCATCGCCACACTCTGCCATGTGCCACTTTCAGGTCTCCTCACACTGCTGGTGTGTTGAATTTTTTGACATAGGGTGCTGGCAGATTACGGGCCTCCTATAGCTGCTGCCAGGCCCCTAATCTGCCATAGGCCCCTATATACCGCCTCCTCATGCTGCTGCCAAGTCCAGAGTCTGTCATGGGTCCCTGTACGGCCTCCCATTGCTGCTGTCTCCATCGCCACACTCTGCCATTTGCCACTTTCAGGTCTCCTCACACTGCTGGTGTGTTCAATTTTTTGACATAGGGTGCTGGCAGATTACGGGCCTCACATAGCTGCTGCCAGGCCCCTAATCTGCCATGGGCCCCTATACCGCCTCCTCATGCTGCTGCCAAGTCCAGAGTCTGTCATGGGTCCCTGTACGGCCTCCCATTGCTGCTGTCTCCATCGCCACACTCTGCCATGTGCCACTTTCAGGTCTCCTCACACTGCTGGTGTGTTCAATTTTTTGACATAGGGTGCTGGCAGATTACGGGCCTCCTATAGCTGCTGCCAGGCCCCTAATCTGACATAGGCCCCTATATACCGCCTCCTCATGCTGCTGCCAAGTCCAGAGTCTGTCATGGGTCCCTGTACGGCCTCCCATTGCTGCTGTCTCCATCGCCACACTCTGCCATGTGCCACTTTCAGGTCTCCTCACACTGCTGGTGTGTTGAATTTTTTGACATAGGGTGCTGGAAGATTACGGGCCTCCTATAGCTGCTGCCAGGCCCCTAATCTGCCATAGGCCCCTATATACCGCCTCCTCATGCTGCTGCCAAGTCCAGAGTCTGTCATGGGTCCCTGTACGGCCTCCCATTGCTGCTGTCTCCATCGCCACACTCTGCCATGTGCCACTTTCAGGTCTCCTCACACACTGCTGGTGTGTTGAATTTTTTGACATAGGGTGCTGGCAGATTACGGGCCTCCTATAGCTGCTGCCAGGCCCCTAATCTGCCATAGGCCCCTATATACCGCCTCCTCATGCTGCTGCCAGGTCCAGAGTCTCTCATGGGTCCCTGTACGGCCTCCCATTGCTGCTGTCTCCATCGCCACACTCTGCCATGTGCCACTTTCAGGTCTCCTCACACTGCTGGTGTGTTCAATTTTTTGACATAGGGTGCTGGCAGATTACGGGCCTCCCATAGCTGCTGCCAGGCCCCTAATCTGCCATGGGCCCCTATATACCGCCTCCTCATGCTGCTGCCAAGTCCAGAGTCTCTCATGGGTCCCTGTACGGCCTCCCATTGCTGCTGTCTCCATCGCCACACTCTGCCATGTGCCACTTTCAGGTCTCCTCACGTTGCTGGTGTGTTGAATTTTTTGACATAGGGTGCTGGCAGATTACGGGCCTCCTATAGCTGCTGCCAGGCCCCTAATCTGCCATAGGCCCCTATATACCGCCTCCTCATGCTGCTGCCAAGTCCAGAGTCTGTCATGGGTCCCTGTACGGCCTCCCATTGCTGCTGTCTCCATCGCCACACTCTGCCATGTGCCACTTTCAGGTCTCCTCACACTGCTGGTGTGTTGAATTTTTTGACATAGGGTGCTGGCAGATTACGGGCCTCCTATAGCTGCTGCCAGGCCCCTAATCTGCCATAGGCCCCTATATACCGCCTCCTCATGCTGCTGCCAAGTCCAGAGTCTGTCATGGGTCCCTGTACGGCCTCCCATTGCTGCTGTCTCCATCGCCACACTCTGCCATGTGCCACTTTCAGGTCTCCTCACACTGCTGGTGTGTTCAATTTTTTGACATAGGGTGCTGGAAGATTACGGGCCTCCTATAGCTGCTGCCAGGCCCCTAATCTGCCATAGGCCCCTATATACCGCCTCCTCATGCTGCTGCCAAGTCCAGAGTCTGTCATGGGTCCCAGTACGGCCTCCCATTGCTGCTGTCTCCATCGCCACACTCTGCCATGTGCCACTTTCAGGTCTCCTCACACTGCTGGTGTGTTCAATTTTTTGACATAGGGTGCTGGCAGATTACGGGCCTCCCATAGCTGCTGCCAGGCCCCTAATCTGCCATGGGCCCCTATACCGCCTCCTCATGCTGCTGCCAAGTCCAGAGTCTGTCATGGGTCCCTGTACGGCCTCCCATTGCTGCTGTCTCCATCGCCACACTCTGCCATGTGCCACTTTCAGGTCTCCTCACACTGCTGGTGTGTTGAAATTTTTGACATAGGGTGCTGGCAGATTACGGGCCTCCTATAGCTGCTGCCAGGCCCCTAATCTGCCATAGGCCCCTATATACCGCCTCCTCATGCTGCTGCCAAGTCCAGAGTCTGTCATGGGTCCCTGTACGGCCTCCCATTGCTGCTGTCTCCATCGCCACACTCTGCCATGTGCCACTTTCAGGTCTCCTCACACTGCTGGTGTGTTCAATTTTTTGACATAGGGTGCTGGAAGATTACGGGCCTCCTATAGCTGCTGCCAGGCCCCTAATCTGCCATAGGCCCCTATATACCGCCTCCTCATGCTGCTGCCAAGTCCAGAGTCTGTCATGGGTCCCTGTACGGCCTCCCATTGCTGCTGTCTCCATCGCCACACTCTGCCATGTGCCACTTTCAGGTCTCCTCACACACTGCTGGTGTGTTGAATTTTTTGACATAGGGTGCTGGCAGATTACGGGCCTCCTATAGCTGCTGCCAGGCCCCTAATCTGCCATAGGCCCCTATATACCGCCTCCTCATGCTGCTGCCAGGTCCAGAGTCTGTCATGGGTCCCTGTACGGCCTCCCATTGCTGCTGTCTCCATCGCCACACTCTGCCATGTGCCACTTTCAGGTCTCCTCACACTGCTGGTGTGTTGAATTTTTTGACATAGGGTGCTGGCAGATTACGGGCCTCCTATAGCTGCTGCCAGGCCCCTAATCTGCCATAGGCCCCTATATACCGCCTCCTCATGCTGCTGCCAAGTCCAGAGTCTGTCATGGGTCCCTGTACGGCCTCCCATTGCTGCTGTCTCCATCGCCACACTCTGCCATGTGCCACTTTCAGGTCTCCTCACACTGCTGGTGTGTTGAATTTTTTGACATAGGGTGCTGGAAGATTACGGGCCTCCTATAGCTGCTGCCAGGCCCCTAATCTGCCATAGGCCCCTATATACCGCCTCCTCATGCTGCTGCCAGGTCCAGAGTCTCTCATGGGTCCCTGTACGGCCTCCCATTGCTGCTGTCTCCATCGCCACACTCTGCCATGTGCCACTTTCAGGTCTCCTCACACTGCTGGTGTGTTCCATTTTTTGTCATAGGGTGCTGGCAGATTACGGGCCTCCCATAGCTGCTGCCAGGCCCCTAATCTGCCATGGGCCCCTATACCGCCTCCTCATGCTGCTGCCAGGTCCAGAGTCTCTCATGGGTCCCTGTACGGCCTCCCATTGCTGCTGTCTCCATCGCCACACTCTGCCATGTGCCACTTTCAGGTCTCCTCACACTGCTGGTGTGTTGAATTTTTTGACATAGGGTGCTGGCAGATTACGGGCCTCCTATAGCTGCTGCCAGGCCCCTAATCTGCCATAGGCCCCTATATACCACCTCCTCATGCTGCTGCCAAGTCCAGAGTCTGTCATGGGTCCCTGTACGGCCTCCCATTGCTGCTGTCTCCATCGCCACACTCTGCCATTTGCCACTTTCAGGTCTCCTCACACTGCTGGTGTGTTCAATTTTTTGACATAGGGTGCTGGCAGATTACGGGCCTCCCATAGCTGCTGCCAGGCCCCTAATCTGCCATGGGCCCCTATACCGCCTCCTCATGCTGCTGCCAAGTCAAGAGTCTGTCATGGGTCCCTGTACGGCCTCCCATTGCTGCTGTCTCCATCGCCACACTCTGCCATGTGCCACTTTCAGGTCTCCTCACACTGCTGGTGTGTTGAATTTTTTGACATAGGGTGCTGGCAGATTACGGGCCTCCTATAGCTGCTGCCAGGCCCCTAATCTGCCATAGGCCCCTATATACCGCCTCCTCATGCTGCTGCCAAGTCCAGAGTCTGTCATGGGTCCCTGTACGGCCTCCCATTGCTGCTGTCTCCATCGCCACACTCTGCCATGTGCCACTTTCAGGTCTCCTCACACTGCTGGTGTGTTGAATTTTTTGACATAGGGTGCTGGCAGATTACGGGCCTCCTATAGCTGCTGCCAGGCCCCTAATCTGCCATAGGCCCCTATATACCGCCTCCTCATGCTGCTGCCAAGTCCAGAGTCTGTCATGGGTCCCTGTACGGCCTCCCATTGCTGCTGTCTCCATCGCCACACTCTGCCATGTGCCACTTTCAGGTCTCCTCACACACTGCTGGTGTGTTGAATTTTTTGACATAGGGTGCTGGCAGATTACGGGCCTCCTATAGCTGCTGCCAGGCCCCTAATCTGCCATAGGCCCCTATATACCGCCTCCTCATGCTGCTGCCAGGTCCAGAGTCTCTCATGGGTCCCTGTACGGCCTCCCATTGCTGCTGTCTCCATCGCCACACTCTGCCATGTGCCACTTTCAGGTCTGCTCACACTGCTGGTGTGTTCAATTTTTTGACATAGGGTGCTGGCAGATTACGGGCCTCCCATAGCTGCTGCCAGGCCCCTAATCTGCCATGGGCCCCTATACCACCTCCTCATGCTGCTGCCAAGTCCAGAGTCTCTCATGGGTCCCTGTACGGCCTCCCATTGCTGCTGTCTCCATCGCCACACTCTGCCATGTGCCACTTTCAGGTCTCCTCACACTGCTGGTGTGTTGAATTTTTTGACATAGGGTGCTGGCAGATTACGGGCCTCCTATAGCTGCTGCCAGGCCCCTAATCTGCCATAGGCCCCTATATACCGCCTCCTCATGCTGCTGCCAAGTCCAGAGTCTGTCATGGGTCCCTGTACGGCCTCCCATTGCTGCTGTCTCCATCGCCACACTCTGCCATGTGCCACTTTCAGGTCTCCTCACACTGCTGGTGTGTTGAATTTTTTGACATAGGGTGCTGGCAGATTACGGGCCTCCTATAGCTGCTGCCAGGCCCCTAATCTGCCATAGGCCCCTATATACCGCCTCCTCATGCTGCTGCCAAGTCCAGAGTCTGTCATGGGTCCCTGTACGGCCTCCCATTGCTGCTGTCTCCATCGCCACACTCTGCCATGTGCCACTTTCAGGTCTCCTCACACTGCTGGTGTGTTCAATTTTTTGACATAGGGTGCTGGAAGATTACGGGCCTCCTATAGCTGCTGCCAGGCCCCTAATCTGCCATAGGCCCCTATATACCGCCTCCTCATGCTGCTGCCAAGTCCAGAGTCTGTCATGGGTCCCAGTACGGCCTCCCATTGCTGCTGTCTCCATCGCCACACTCTGCCATGTGCCACTTTCAGGTCTCCTCACACTGCTGGTGTGTTCAATTTTTTGACATAGGGTGCTGGCAGATTACGGGCCTCCCATAGCTGCTGCCAGGCCCCTAATCTGCCATGGGCCCCTATACCGCCTCCTCATGCTGCTGCCAAGTCCAGAGTCTCTCATGGGTCCCTGTACGGCCTCCCATTGCTACTGTCTCCATCGCCACACTCTGCCATGTGCCACTTTCAGGTCTCCTCACACTGCTGGTGTGTTCAATTTTTTGACATAGGGTGCTGGCAGATTACGGGCCTCCTATAGCTGCTGCCAGGCCCCTAATCTGCCATAGGCCCCTATATACCGCCTCCTCATGCTGCTGCCAAGTCCAGAGTCTGTCATGGGTCCCTGTACGGCCTCCCATTGCTGCTGTCTCCATCGCCACACTCTGCCATGTGCCACTTTCAGGTCTCCTCACACTGCTGGTGTGTTCAATTTTTTGACATAGGGTGCTGGCAGATTACGGGCCTCCTATAGCTGCTGCCAGGCCCCTAATCTGCCATAGGCCCCTATATACCGCCTCCTCATGCTGCTGCCAAGTCCAGAGTCTGTCATGGGTCCCTGTACGGCCTCCCATTGCTGCTGTCTCCATCGCCACACTCTGCCATGTGCCACTTTCAGGTCTCCTCACACTGCTGGTGTGTTGAATTTTTTGACATAGGGTGCTGGCAGATTACGGGCCTCCTATAGCTGCTGCCAGGCCCCTAATCTGCCATAGGCCCCTATATACCGCCTCTTCATGCTGCTGCCAGGTCCCGAGTCTCTCATGGGTCCCTGTACGGCCTCCCATTGCTGCTGTCTCCATCGCCACACTCTGCCATGTGCCACTTTCAGGTCTCCTCACACTGCTGGTGTGTTGAATTTTTTGACATAGGGTGCTGGCAGATTACGGGCCTCCTATAGCTGCTGCCAGGCCCCTAATCTGCCATAGGCCCCTATATACCGCCTCCTCATGCTGCTGCCAGGTCCAGAGTCTCTCATGGGTCCCTGTACGGCCTCCCATTGCTGCTGTCTCCATCGCCACACTCTGCCATGTGCCACTTTCAGGTCTCCTCACACTGCTGGTGTGTTCCATTTTTTGACATAGGGTGCTGGCAGATTACGGGCTTCCTATAGCTGCTGCCAGGCCCCTAATCTGCCATAGGCCCCTATATACCGCCTCCTCATGCTGCTGCCAAGTCCAGAGTCTGTCATGGGTCCCTGTACGGCCTCCCATTGCTGCTGTCTCCATCGCCACACTCTGCCATGTGCCACTTTCAGGTCTCCTCACACTGCTGGTGTGTTGAATTTTTTGACATAGGGTGCTGGAAGATTACGGGCCTCCTATAGCTGCTGCCAGGCCCCTAATCTGCCATAGGCCCCTATATACCGCCTCCTCATGCTGCTGCCAAGTCCAGAGTCTGTCATGGGTCCCAGTACGGCCTCCCATTGCTGCTGTCTCCATCGCCACACTCTGCCATGTGCCACTTTCAGGTCTCCTCACACTGCTGGTATGTTCAATTTTTTGACATAGGGTGCTGGCAGATTACGGGCCTCCCATAGCTGCTGCCAGGCCCCTAATCTGCCATGGGCCCCTATACCGCCTCCTCATGCTGCTGCCAAGTCCAGAGTCTCTCATGGGTCCCTGTACGGCCTCCCATTGCTGCTGTCTCCATCGCCACACTCTGCCATGTGCCACTTTCAGGTCTCCTCACACTGCTGGTGTGTTCAATTTTTTGACATAGGGTGCTGGCAGATTACGGGCCTCCTATAGCTGCTGCCAGGCCCCTAATCTGCCATAGGCCCCTATATACCGCCTCCTCATGCTGCTGCCAAGTCCAGAGTCTGTCATGGGTCCCTGTACGGCCTCCCATTGCTGCTGTCTCCATCGCCACACTCTGCCATGTGCCACTTTCAGGTCTCCTCACACTGCTGGTGTGTTCAATATTTTGACATAGGGTGCTGGCAGATTACGGGCCTCCTATAGCTGCTGCCAGGCCCCTAATCTGCCATAGGCCCCTATATACCGCCTCCTCATGCTGCTGCCAAGTCCAGAGTCTGTCATGGGTCCCTGTACGGCCTCCCATTGCTGCTGTCTCCATCGCCACACTCTGCCATGTGCCACTTTCAGGTCTCCTCACACTGCTGGTGTGTTGAATTTTTTGACATAGGGTGCTGGCAGATTACGGGCCTCCTATAGCTGCTGCCAGGCCCCTAATCTGCCATAGGCCCCTATATACCGCCTCCTCATGCTGCTGCCAGGTCCAGAGTCTCTCATGGGTCCCTGTACAGCCTCCCATTGCTGCTGTCTCCATCGCCACACTCTGCCATGTGCCACTTTCAGGTCTCCTCACACTGCTGGTGTGTTCCATTTTTTGACATAGGGTGCTGGCAGATTACGGGCCTCCTATAGCTGCTGCCAGGCCCCTAATCTGCCATAGGCCCCTATATACCGCCTCCTCATGCTGCTGCCAAGTCCAGAGTCTGTCATGGGTCCCTGTACGGCCTCCCATTGCTGCTGTCTCCATCGCCACACTCTGCCATGTGCCACTTTCAGGTCTCCTCACACTGCTGATGTGTTCAATTTTTTGACATAGGGTGCTGGAAGATTACGGGCCTCCTATAGCTGCTGCCAGGCCCCTAATCTGCCATAGGCCCCTATATACCGCCTCTTCATGCTGCTGCCAGGTCCAGAGTCTCTCATGGGTCCCTGTACGGCCTCCCATTGCTGCTGTCTCCATCGCCACACTCTGCCATGTGCCACTTTCAGGTCTCCTCACACACTGCTGGTGTGTTGAATTTTTTGACATAGGGTGCTGGCAGATTACGGGCCTCCCATTGCTGCTGCCAGGCCCGTAATCTGCCATGGGCCCCCGTACCGACTCCTCATGCTGTGACGTTGCAACAAGGTGGAATTCAACCCTACATATGTTAGACCGCCTTTACGAACAGCAAAAGGCCATCACAGATTTCCTGATGTTAAAAGCGGATAAAGGTACTCCCTGTGTAACTTAGATGTCAGCCATTGGCAGCTCATGCGTGACACCTGCGCTTGCTCAGGCCCTTTGAGGAGGCCACGCTATTCGTGAGTCGGCAGGACTATGGGATGAACGACGTCATTCCTCTGTTGCACGTCCTGGAACAAATGCTGTTAACAATGGCTGGTCAGGGTGCGGTAGACGTGGCGCACAGATCTCAACGCCACATGACCCCTGTGGGGGCAGGACAGGAAGAAGAGGAGGAGGTAGAGGAGGACATTTGTGCTCAGGAATTATTGAGTGAAATGGGTGGTTTTTCCACTCAGCGGACAGGAGTGGAGGAGCAGGAGCATCTGGTAGAGGAGGAGGAGGAGGAGACAGAGGACCCAGACGCACCGTGGCAGTATGCTGTGGAGATGGAGGCAGGGAGTCCCTCGCATTCCTTGGCACAAATGGCCCATAGCATGCTCGCTTGCTTGCGTAGCGACAGCCGAATAATAACCATCAGACAGAGGGATGACTTTTGGCTGTCCACCTTGTTGGACCCTCGCTACCGTTCAAAAATGGTGGCCTTTTTCACACCTGCTGAGAGGGAGGCCAAAATAACGTACTATAAAAACCACCTATGTAGTCAGTTGGTCTTTGCCTTTGTGCGCCAACGTCCATCCTCAGACACTGTGGGCCCTGTGCGCTCGCGTTCCGCTGCCATGGCAGCAGGGGAGGGGTGGGGTGGTAGGAGCAGTGGCAGCTCCACCAGCAGCGGCTGCCTCAGTCTGCAGTCGATGATGAGTAGCTTTCTTCACCAGCGCAGTGAGGAAACTACTAACCAGCCGCAGCAGCAGCAGCAGCAGCATCAGGTGGACCTGGAGCAGGAGCTCAAACAACAGGCTTGGGCCTACTTGGACAGCACCCTGCCAACCGAGGTAGACAATCCCCTTGACTACTGGGCAACGAAACTTGACCTTTGGCCCCAACTAGCTGAATTTGCCCTTGAAAGGCTGTCATGCCCGGCCAGTAGCGTGGCATCGGAGCGCGTGTTTAGTGCGGCAGGAGGTATTGTAACTCCGCGGAGGACACGACTGTCCACCCAAAGTGTGGAGAGACTCACGTTTGTGAAAATGAATCAGGCGTGGATTAGTCTGGATTTCAAACCACCAGTTCCTGACACAACTGACTAAATCCGCCATGAATCATGCCTCAAACATGTGCCACTTTCAGGTCTCCTCACACACTGCTGGTGTGTTCCATTTTTTGTCATAGGGTGCTGGCAGATTACGGGCCTCCCATTGCTGCTGCCAGGCCCCTAATCTGCCATGGGCCCCTATACCGCCTCCTCATGCTGCTGCCAGGTCCACAGTCTCTTATGCCATGTGCCACTTTCAGGTCTCCTCACACTGCTGGTGTGTTCAATTTTTTGACATAGGGTGCTGGCAGATTACGGGCCTCCCATAGCTGCTGCCAGGCCCCTAATCTGCCATGGGCCCCTATATACCGCCTCCTCATGCTGCTGCCAGGTCCAGAGTCTCTCATGGGTCCCTGTACGGCCTCCCATTGCTGCTGTCTCCATCGCCACACTCTGCCATGTGCCACTTTCAGGTCTCCTCACACACTGCTGGTGTGTTGAATTTTTTGACATAGGGTGCTGGCAGATTACGGGCCTCCTATAGCTGCTGCCAGGCCCCTAATCTGCCATAGGCCCCTATATACCGCCTCCTCATGCTGCTGCCAGGTCCAGAGTCTCTCATGGGTCCCTGTACGGCCTCCCATTGCTGCTGTCTCCATCGCCACACTCTGCCATGTGCCACTTTCAGGTCTCCTCACACACTGCTGGTGTGTTGAATTTTTTGACACAGGGTGCTGGCAGATTACGGGCCTCCTATAGCTGCTGCCAGGCCCCTAATCTGCCATAGGCCCCTATATACCGCCTCCTCATGCTGCTGCCAGGTCCAGAGTCTCTCATGGGTCCCTGTACGGCCTCCCATTGCTGCTGTCTCCATCGCCACACTCTGCCATGTGCCACTTTCAGGTCTCCTCACACTGTTGGTGTGTTCCATTTTTTGTCATAGGGTGCTGGCAGATTACGGGCCTCCCATAGCTGCTGCCAGGCCCCTAATCTGCCATGGACCCCTATACCGCCTCCTCATGCTGCTGCCAGGTCCAGAGTCTCTCATGGGTCCCTGTACGGCCTCCCATTGCTGCTGTCTCCATCGCCACACTCTGCCATGTGCCACTTTCAGGTCTCCTCACACTGCTGGTGGGTTCCATTTTTTGTCATAGGGTGCTGGCAGATTACGGGCCTCCCATAGCTGCTGCCAGGCCCCTAATCTGCCATGGGCCCCCGTACCGACTCCTCATGCTGCTGCCAGGCCCGTAATCTGTAATGGGCCCCTGTTGTCGCTTGTTGGCATATTCCGCTCGTTCAGATGCTCCTTCTCCTGCTACTCCTCTTCACGGATTCCGTCAGCAGTCTTTCTTGGAATCCGTTTCCAAGAGACAACAGTTTGCGAGCACGCACCCGACGGTGCAGAAGCTGAACGTCCTCCTGTCCAAGTTGCTGCTGCCAGGCTCGTAATCTGTCATGCGCCCCTGTACCGCCTCCTCATGCTGCTGCCAGGTCCAGAGTGTGTCATGGGCCCCCGTACCGACTCCTCATGCTGCTGCCAGGCCCGTAATCTGTCATGGGCCCCTGTACCGCCTCCCCATGCTGCTGCCAGGTCCAGAGTGTGTCATGGGTCCCTGTACGGCCTCCCATTGCTACTGCCAGGCCCGTAATCTGCCATGGGCCCCCGTACCGACTCCTCATGCTGCTGCCAGGCCCGTAATCTGTCATGGGCCCCTGTACCGCCTCCTCATGCTGCTGCCAGGTCCAGAGTGTGTCATGGGTCCCTGTACGGCCTCCCATTGCTGCTGTCTCTATCGCCACACTCTGCCATGTGCCACTTTCAGGTCTCCTCACACTGCTGGTGGTTTCCATTTTTGTCATAGGGTGCTGTATGGCCTCCCATTGCTGCTGCCTCCACCGCCACACTGTGGCTCCACACTCTGGTTTTGGCCCCGTGACTGCCCAAATGAGTGAAGTGTGCGGTGATTCTAAGATCGACGGCACTCATCTGCATGTCATACTGACTGACAGTATTATTTCTCTTCCCCAGCAGACTCCAAGGGCATTTAAATTAAAGGTACAGTGTTCTGCACTAATATTAAGTCTCTCTGAAGCCTAGAAACACCCTTTTTTAAGTTAAATTCACAGCGAATATATTCGACTCGAATCAAAATTTTTCCACGAATTCGCCGAATCAGTCGAATCGAATTTTTGAATACTTCGCTCATCTCTAATGTCAAACCATATGATACTGAAAAAATACATAAAATCAATAAATAATAATGAATTCAAACCGATCACCAACATTTACTTAGGACCTAATCATTGGCGCCCCATCATTGGTGTCAGTGGGAGGAATAGTGCCTCATTATTGGTGTCAGTGGGAGGAATAGTGTCCCAACATTGGTGTCAGTGGGAGGAATAGCGCCCCATCATTGGTGTCAGTGGGAGGAATAGCGCCCCATCATTGGTGTCAGTGGGAGGAATAGTGTCCCAACATTGGTGTCAGTGGGAGGAATAGTGTCCCAACATTGGTGTCAGTGGGAGGAATAGTACCCTGTCAGTGGGGAGAGGAATAGTGCCGCATCGTTGGTGTCAGTGGGGGGGGAGGAATAGTGCCCCATCGTTTGTGTCAGTGGGAGGAATAGTGCCCCATCGTTTGTGTCAGTGGGAGGAATAATGCCCCATCATTAGTATCAGTGACACCAATGATGCGGCACTATTCCTCCCACTGACACCAATGACACTTGCTGACCCCTGTTGCAGTATGGTGCTGCTGCAGCCAGCATATGTGGTTGCAGCAGCACCTCTGCACTGCACACTTACCGGCCTTTCCCTCACTCGATTTTCGCGGGTCCGCTCGGCTCCGCCTCCTCGCCCGTGATTGGCCGCCTGTGTACCTTTCCTGAGCTTTAGTTCTGGCGGCCAATCACCGGTGAGGAGGCGGAGCCGAGCGTCAGGAGTGAGGGAGTGGCCGGAGTGACGGAAGGAGCAGCGCTTCCTGGATGGATCATCGTGGGAGCCAGGTAAGAGACAGCAGCCCTCTGCCCACCCCTGTACTTAGTGTCCCTTCTGTCGGAAGGGGGGGGCGGCGACGCGCCCCCCTTGACGGAGCCTCGCGCCCCCCTGGGGGGCGCGCCCCACTATTTGAGAAGCACTGTACTAATCCAATGGCTTTAGTATTTCCTAACCAAGAACAAGTACAAATAGGAAATATCAAGAAACACCCATGATCTTCTGTATGTCCCTTTTTTTAAACTAAAAACCAACTGCGTGGTGTATCCCCTGTACAACCAAGAAGAGTACAGAAAAATTGCCACATTATGCATGCCACACCTCAAGTCGCCTTGAGCACCGTGGAGCAGTTGTCAGTTGCTGGCTCATTACTTCGGGTACCAGGTTTAGGCACTGAATAATGTGAGTGTATCTGCATTACATTATTGTTTGATTTTGATATTAAGTGTTGGTAAATGATGCGATTCATTTCGGGCTGTGTTTCATATATGGATGTTATGGATGCTATGGCGTGATGTATAGAAGTGTGGGGTAACTTACTTGGGTAACCTACTCTGAGAGCTTTCTTGTTGGTTTGCATAAAAAAATATTTACTGGTATGATATAGTCCCTGTGTTCAGAGGGTGGAGAGGAGCAATTTAACCATAAAGAGATAAAGGAGCTCATATCCTCCTGAAGTGCATTTAGACCTTCTTAGCAATAGGAGGCCAGTATTATCTGGCCAGTGAGCAATTTAAAGGAGCAATAGCACTGAAGTGTTTCTCTGCACAGCAACGCACATATCATTTGGATTGTGAATTATACAATTTTTAGTGACTTTGTGTTCCTTATTTCGTGTGCATTTTATTTAGTTTATGGATTTCATAAGATATAAGCATTTTCAAGCACACTTTATAGTTTATAAAGCACTGAAATGGGGAATGTGGGGCTGCCAAAAGCAGCAGGGGATTCAAAAAGAAGAAAGTTATACCGGAGAGGTCACTAACCCCCAAAAACTAAACAACAACAAAAGTAGAAAAAAGGGTGTTCAAGAGGTGGCCTGCCAGTATTTACATAACACATCAAAATACTGTCTTAAGAATTGCGTATGAAATTTTATTAAACATCTATTAAAACATGAGTACATAGAATCCATCAATAAAAGTATAGTATGTAGGAATTACTGTCCACTGTACAGAGTGATTACCGCTTCTTCAAAACATTATGCTCATGACATGACAGGCATCCATAAGAAATTATGGAACTATCCCCTAAGGGGAGAAGAGCAGATGAAGAATAGGAGGAGGGATGGAAAAGAGAAAAAAAACACAATATCCAAACCCATATCCATTTACAAAAAACAAAAGTGTACCGAGATGTAGTCACATCAAACCTGCATACGGGAAGGTATGAAAGGGACCATTAATAGGGAGAAAGAGAGTCCAACCACAAGGTTCTCTATAGCTAGAAATATAAAAACCACAAGGTCATCAAAACCTCTATAGACTCAGCTCCAAAGCATGCCGTATACACTAGATATCCAAACATATTATTGGTAATGAGCATTAGAGGACAGATCACATTCAGTACTTAATCAAAAGCTAAATCACTGCTATATCAAATCACAAAAATTAGTAGCACCAGGTATATTATCATATTTCCAGTTCCACTTTCATGGTTTCTTTAAAAAAAAAAAAACGCACACACACACAGTTGATATGCCATATATCAGGGACTAATGTAGATAGGTATATTAAAAAACGGTCCGGAGTGTAAGAAAGTACACATCCCTCATATCATATTAGATGGCCAATCTAAAGAACAAAACAAAAAATACACTAATTGAAATCCTATCTACCAAAGAACCAGTCCTCTGATGTATATGCTGCCATGGAAGAAGAGAAAGACGAACACTAATCCAGCCCATTAAATAGTCCCTGGACATCCCGAGGAAACACCTACCAAAACCAGATCTCGGTGTATCTGCCCATGGAACAGACAGCGTTTACCCAAGAGGACTCAAAGGGAGTGGTCCTCTCTCCATTGGAAAACCTTCTCACACATGCCACCAATCTTATCATTAAATAAAAAAACCTGCCATCTCTAAAAAAGGTGAAGATATATATCATTTCGCCATGTGGTCATCCATGGCCACATGGACCTAGTCAAGAGTCAAAAATAGCCAACACGTTGTAAACGACATCATGTTTTAACCATGTGATGACATCACAGTATAGCAGCCCAGACATGACATTAGTGCTCAATTACACAAACAAAACCACATGACCAGAAAACATGTTCAAAACAGAAACTATATTGCCAAAAGTATTGGGACACCCCTCCAAATAATTGGATTCAGGTGTTCAAATCACCTCCATGGCCACAGTTGCATACACTCAAGCACCTAAGCATGCAGACTGCTTCTACAAACATTTGTGAAAGAATGGGTCGCTCTCAGGAGCTCAGTGAATTCAAGCGTGGTACCATGATAGGTTGCCACCTGTGCAATGAGTCCATCCGTGAAATTTACTTGCTACTAAATATTCCATGGTCAGCCGTTAGTAGTATTATAACAAAGTGGAAGAAACTGGGAACAACAGCAATTCAGCCACGAAGTGGTAGGCCACATACAGTTGTGGCCAAAATTATTCAACCCCCAATGCTGTAAAGGGGTTTAGGGACTATAGTGTACATTTGGAATTGTATTCAGAATCAAATCCTACAAGGACGTTGTAACTACCCAAATGCAACTAAAATGACATCAATTGTTTATGTAATACAGTAGTAAATGGTTCTTATGTGGTTTCTTCATTGCCACAATTATTCAACCCCTTAAAGACTACCACTCTGAAGAACAGAGGTTCATACAGGTGCTTTCCATCAGGTATTGAAAACACCTGTGGATGTCACCGAGCAGCAATCAAGCATAATAAGCACCAATTAGGCAGCTTTAAAATGACTGTGATACTCAGCTCCTTCTAGACATTTACTGGTGTGGTTACAAACATGGTGAAGGCAAGAGAATGGTCCAGGAAGACAAGAGAAGAGGTGATTTCTCTTCACAGGAAGGGCAATGGCTATAAGAAGATTGCAAAGATGTTAAACATACCAAGAGACACCTTAGGAAGCATCATTCGCAAATTCAAGGCAAAGGGCACTGTTGAAACGCTACCTGGTCGTGGCAGAAAGAAGATGCTGACTTCGACTGCTGTGCGCTACCTGAAGCGTAGAGTGGAGAGAAGTCCCCGTGTGACTGCTGAGGAACTGAGAAAAGATTTGTCAGATGTGGGTACAGAAGTTTCAGCCCAGACAATAAGACGCACACTGCGTAATGAAGGCCTCCGTGCCAGAACTCCCAGGCGTACCCCCTTGCTGTCTCCAAAGAATAAGAAGAGTCGACTGCAGTATGCCAAAAGCCATGTGGACAAACCACAAAAGTTGTGGGATAGTGTTCTGTGGACTGATGAAACAAAATTAGAACTGTTTGGGCCCATGGATCAACGCTATGTTTGGAGGAGGAAGAACAAGGCCTATGATGAAAAGAACACCTTGCCTACTGTGAAGCATGGTGGAGGGTCAATCATGCTTTGGGGCTGTTTTGCTTCTGCAGGTACAGGGAAGCTTCAGCGTGTGCAAGGTACCATGAATTCTCTTCAGTACCAGGAGATATTGGATGGAAACGTGATGCAGTCCGTCACACACCTGAGGCTTGGGAGACGTTGGACCTTTCAACAGGACAATGATCCCAAGCATACCTCCAAGTCCACTAGAGCATGGTTGCAGAGGAAAGGCTGGAACATTTTGGAGTGGCCATCGCAGTCACCAGACTTAAATCCGATTGAGAACCTCTGGTGGGACTTAAAGAAAGCAGTTGCAGTGCGCAAGCCTAAGAATGTGACTGAACTGGAGGCCTTTGCCCATGAAGAATGGGCGAAGATACCCGTAGATCGCTGCAAGACACTTGTGTCAAGCTATGCTTCACGTTTAAAAGCTGTTATAACTGTAAAAGGATGCTGTACTAAGTACTAAGATTGAATGTCACTTGGGGGTTGAATAAAACTGATAATGCTGTGAGCACAGAAAAGACATTTGTGGTTATTTCATTATAACTGTTATGTTATATTTGTCTGACCTACAAGTGCCTCTTTAATGTAAATGTAAGCAAGATGACTGAATGATCAAAAGCAATGTCAAACTGGCCAAAACACTCAATTTCAGTGGGGGTTGAATAATTTTGGCCACAACTGTAAAATGACAGAGCAGGGTCAGGGCATGCTGAATCACATAGTGCACAGAAGTCACCAACTGTCTGCAGAGTCAATAGCTAAAGACCTCCAAACTTTGTGTTCCCTTCAGATTAGCACAACAACAGTGTGTAGAGAGCTTCATGGAATGGGTTTCTACGGCCAAGCAACTGCATCCAAGCTTTACATCACAAAGTGCAATGCAAAGCGTCAGATTCAGTGGTGTAAAGGACATGCCACTGAACTCTAGAGTAGTGGAGACGTGTTCTCTGGAGTGATGAATCACACTTCTCTGTCCGGCAATCCGATGGACATGTCTGGGTTTGGTGGTTGCCAGGAGAAAGGTACTTGCCTGACTGCATTGTGCCAAGTGTACAGTTTGGTGGAGGGGGGATTATGGTGCGGGGTTGTTTTTCAGGTATTGGGCTTGGCCCCTTAGTTCCAGTGAAGGGATCTCTTAAGACGTCAGCATTCCAAGACATTTTGGACAATTTCATGCTTCCAACTTTGTGGGAACAGTTTGGGGATTGCCCCTTCCTTTTCCAACATAACTGCGCACCAGTGCACAAAGCAAGGTCCTTAAAGTAATGGATGAGCGATTTTGGGGTGGAGGAACGTAATTGGCCTTCACAGAGTCCTGACCTCAACCTAAAAAAACACCTTTGGGATGAATTAAAGCGGAGACTGCGAGCCAGGCCTTCTCGTCTGACATAAGTGCTTGACCTCACAAATGAGCTTCTGGAAGAATGGTCAAACATTCCCAATTGTGCAATTGTGTTGCGCTCCATAAAATATTGGTTACTAAAATTACTGAATTAATCAAAAATTGAATATCACTCTTATTGTGATTTGCTCAAAAAAAAAAATATTATTCAACAAAAGATAAATAACGTATTAAATAAATATATACTGTGTGTATATATATATATATATATATATATATATATATATATATATATATATATATACAGTCAGGTCCATAAATATTGGGACATCGACACAATTCTAACATTTTTGGCTCTATACACCACCACAATGGATTTGAAATGAAACGATCAAGATGTGCTTTAACTGCAGACTGTCAGCTTTAATTTGAGGGTATTTACATCCAAATCAGGTGAACGGTGTAGGAATTACAACAGTTTGCATATGTGCCTCCCACTTGTTAAGGGACCAAAAGTAATGGGACAGAATAATAATCATAAATCAAAATTTCACTTTTTAATACTTGGTTGCAAATCCTTTGCAGTCAATTACAGCCTGAAGTCTGGAACGCATAGACATCACCAGACGCTGGGTTTCATCCCTGGTGATGCTCTGCCAGGCCTCTACTGCAACTGTCTTCAGTTCCTGCTTGTTCTTGGGGCATTTTCCCTTCAGTTTTGTCTTCAGCAAGTGAAATGCATGCTCAATCGGATTCAGGTCAGGTGATTGACTTGGCCATTGCATAACATTCCACTTCTTTCCCTTAAACTCTTTGGTTGCTTTTGCAGTCTGCTTTGGGTCATTGTCCATCTGCACTGTGAAGCGGCGTCCAATGAGTTCTGAAGAATTTGGCTGAATATGAGCAGATAATATTGCCCAAAATAAATGAAGAAAGGAACGAGCGCTGGATATGACAAGATTCAAGCTGCTAGCATAAAGGTAAACCTCGTATAACCCCTTACATCAAAAATCAAATACAAAAAGTTGCAGCGCTTGAGTATATAATACAGGGAATTGGCATAAATAGCAGAGTTAAACATTCATATTTCAACATGCACCAGATCCCACACTCTTAAATTGATGTAAACAGTAATCAGATAAGTAATGACGATCTATCCGACTAATCAAGGTGCCTATAGTGGTGGGGATGTTAAAGTCATAAGTTCTGTGATGTATCCAAACAAATCCGTGACTTCCGTGATAAGGGAATAACTGTATATTGCACTAACCAGATAGCGCAAGTAAATGCGCATTGGAGTATAATGACCTACTCCTGGTCACAGCCAGATGGTCCTCAGCGTGAAGCCCTCAGGAACACCAGTGCACCACTCTTGCCGTCTCCTCCCACCAGGGGGAGTGCGCTTCTTTCCAGTAACACGAAATCACTTAATATCCTCTATCGCCAGGATTGGTGTGCTTTCATATCAGGAGATCATCTCAGGGGCTCGGCAATAAGACTGCTTGCTGGGGAACTTCAATGTTGTTTACAGCCGGTTCCACCTGTCTGCTGCTGCTCCTCCTCCACCGCGGAATGGAGAGCGTGCTCTTAGGTGTGCTGATCACCTGCTGCATCTCAAGCTGCACACTGTATATTGAATCCAGTACACTGTCCTGCACAGGGAGATGATTGATATATGAAAGAACTGGAATCCCAGAATCCCCAATCAGATCTTCTTTCATCAGAATCTTGTCCGAAACAAAACCCTGGCTTGTTCAGCAAATTCTCTTCATATCCCTTCCTTCAGAAGAGGAACAGACATCAGGGGATATGAAGAGAATTTGCTGAACAAGCCAGGGTTTCGTTTCTGACAAGATTCTGATGAAAGAAGATCTGATTGGGGATTCTGGGATTCCAGTTCTTTCATATATCAATCATCTCCCTGTGCAGGACAGTGTACTGGATTCAATATACAGTGTGCAGCTTGAGATGTAGCAGGTGATCAGCACACCTAAGAGCACGCTCTCCATTCCGCGGTGGAGGAGGAGCAGCAGCAGACAGGTGGAACCGGCTGTAAACAACATTGAAGTTCCCCAGCAAGCAGTCTTATTGCCGAGCCCCTGAGATGATCTCCTGATATGAAAGCACACCAATCCTGGCGATAGAGGATATTAAGTGATTTCGTGTTACTGGAAAGAAGCGCACTCCCCCTGGTGGGAGGAGACGGCAAGAGTGGTGCACTGGTGTTCCTGAGGGCTTCACGCTGAGGACCATCTGGCTGTGACCAGGAGTAGGTCATTATACTCCAATGCGCATTTACTTGCGCTATCTGGTTAGTGCAATATACAGTTATTCCCTTATCACGGAAGTCACGGATTTGTTTGGATACATCACAGAACTTATGACTTTAACATCCCCACCACTATAGGCACCTTGATTAGTCGGATAGATCGTCATTACTTATCTGATTACTGTTTACATCAATTTAAGAGTGTGGGATCTGGTGCATGTTGAAATATGAATGTTTAACTCTGCTATTTATGCCAATTCCCTGTATTATACACTCAAGCGCTGCAACTTTTTGTATTAGATAATATTGCCCGAAACACTTCAGAATTCATCCTGCTGCTTTTGTCAGCAGTCACATCATCAATAAATACAAGAGAACCAGTTCCATTGGCAGGCATACATGCCCACGCCATGACACTACCACCACCATGCTTCACTGATGAGGTGGTATGCTTAGGATCATGAGCAGTTCCTTTCCTTCTCCATACTCTTCTCTTCCCATCACTCTGATACAAGTTGATCTTGGCCTCATCTGTCCATAGGATGTTGTTCCAGAACTGTGAAGGCTTTTTTAGATGTCGTTTGGCAAACTCTAATCTGGCCTTCCTGTTTTTGAGGCTCACCAATGGTTTCCATCTTGTGGTGAACCCTCTGTATTCACTCTGGTGAAGTTTCCTCTTGATTGTTGACTTTGACACACATACACCTACCTCCTGGAGAGTGTTCTTGATCTGGCCAACTGTTGTGAAGGGTGTTTTCTTCTCCAGGGAAAGAATTCTTCGGTCATCCACCACAGTTGTTTTCCTTGGTCTTCCGGGTCTTTTGGTGTTGCTGAGCTCACCGGTGCGTTCCTTCTTTTTAAGAATGTTCCAAACAGTTGTTTTAGCCATGACTAATGTTTTTTCTATCTCTCTGATGGGTTTGTTTTGTTTTTTCAGCCTAATGATGGCTTGCTTCACTGATAGTGACAGCTCTTTGGATCTCATCTTGAGAGTTGACAGCAACAGATTCCAAATGCAAAAAGCACACTTGAAATGAACTCTGGAACTTTTATCTGCTCATTGTAATTGGGATAATGAGGAAATAACACACACCTGGCCATGGAACAGCTGAGAAGCCAATTGTCCCATTACTTTTGGTCACTTAACAAGTGGGAGGCACATATGCAAACTGTTTTAATTCCTTCACCGTTCACCTGATTTGGATGTAAATATCCTCAAATTAAAGCTGACAGTCTGCAGTTAAAGCACATCTTGTTTGTTTCTTTTCAAATCCATTGTGGTGGTGTATAGAGCCAAAAATGTTAGAATTGTGTCGATGTCCCAATATTTATGGACCTGACTGTATATATATATATATATAAAAATATATATGTATAGTAATAGTCCAAAGTCAATTCATGTATTACAACAAATGCTTTTTCTTGCAAACATGCCCTCCGAATTTGAATATCAATATGCGCTCACCTCAGCCTAACTTGCGATTAGGCAACCATAGCTTTGTATTATATAATAGGATTGATCTTCTCCTCTGTATTTGGTTTTTACAGACTAATTAGATGTAATTCTGTATTTTATCACCAGGGTTTTCTTAATGGTCTCCTCCCTTAGTACAGATTAGGTTGAATGGATCTCTCCCTCTATCTGCTGCAGGATAAAGATCTATCTTTCCATCTCTCCATTTCTCCTTATCTCTCCATGGTTTATAATAATGTCAGTAAAAACAAGCCTTATAAAGCCTCCTCTGTGTGTGAACACACAGTCTATACTCGCCGCTGTGATCTTGAGTGCATGGTGACGTCAGAGCCCCTCCCCTATACTCTGTCCCAATACTTTTGGCAATATAGTGTATGTCTAGTGGGCACACATCGAAAAAGGATGTGAATCATCTCAGACAGATAACAGAAATAAAAACAAAAATTAAAAACAAGAAACAAAAAGTAATAAAATTTAAAACAAAACAGACCAAACAATACAAACAAACCAAATAAAAAGAGAGAAAGGGAGGGGGGGATAAATCCTCCATCCCTCTCACATACCTATGGGGCTTCCATTTTATAGTGATATTCAGGCTCAACCACCAACACATCGAGTTATATTGAATGTTACTACATAATCCCCTAACTTGTAGAGGGAGAAATGTTTTTTCTAGCAGTGTATTAATTATGTTTCCATCAAAAATGAGGAAAAACTATTCATTGAGTCCAGGGGAACATGTCATGTATGAGCATTATGTTTTAAAGAAGAGATGTTAACCGTGAAACGCTTCACAATTTTAAAGTAGACAGAAATTCCTACATATCATACTTTTATGGATGGATACATGTACTTATGTTATTTAATATATGTTTAATAAAACGTCATATTTTATTTTTAAGACATATTAGAGTATTTTGATGTGCTATGTAAATTCCTGCGTGCCACCTCTTGAACACCCTTTTTTCTACTTTTGTTGTTCTTTATAGTTTATATCATGTTTACCATATACACAGTGTGGCACTTTTTGTGCACTTTGTATTAGAGCTATTTTTTGAGTTTAATATTTTGATATTTACTCTTTGTGGTACAGATGTTATTTACACATTGCACATTAGAGTGGTTTAGGGTATCATTTTTGCCTTTTGACTCACATAGGGTGTAATGCACAAAACAATAAGCATTTATTGGAGAGGAAGCGTGGCATTTTCCTATTCCTTTCCTCTTGCTTATGGAATAATACAAATAGATGTTTGTTGGCAGTAAACTTGTTACAGATCAGTAAATGTACTTAAAGAGACCCTGTTACAAAATCATTCCTTTCTTCAACAATCTGCCCTTAAGATTATATGTGGATGTAAGGTATTTTATTTATGTTTTTTTTACCTGTAAAAGCCTCTGTTGTGTAGATATAAAAACATTATGGGTCGTCTGTAAAGTTTCACCATCTTTGATGTAATGTCAGCAGTCCAAGCAGATTCAGAACTGTCATTCAACTGGCACTCTATGGCAGGGCTTAAAATTTCAAGTCCTGAGCTACTAGCCAGGCCTTAGGAGTTACTCACCACCAGTTGCTCCACCCAACCGCTACCCTGCCCCGCCCCTAATTCCTCCTCTAAACATGCCCTTGTAAATTCTCTCATTAAATGACACTGTAAATGTTTTATGCAGAATACAGCTGCAGAAATAAATATATACTCTCCTTTACCCCCCCAATAGCCATGTCCTCTACCCCCTTTTAAAAAAAAAAAGAAGGAGGGGCGAGAGAGAGAGAGAGGTGGTTCAGAGAAAAAGAGGGGGGGAAGGGGGGCAAAAAAGGGGGGTGATTGGTATTTCTGCTACTCACAATTATGGCACCATCCCCCCATAATTTGAGGTTATAATGAGCCCTCTTAGAACACTTGGTCTCCATTATGGTACAATGCCCCCCGCCACAACACACACAGGGCCCCCTACTACATACAGTAAATACAGAGCTCACCACCACCACCACATACACACACACACACACACACACACACACACACACATACATACATACAGTACAGACAGACAGACACACATACATACATATACACACACATACATACATACAGACACACATACATACAGACACACATACATACAGACACACATACACATACATACAGACACACACAGACACACACATATACACAGACACACAAACACGTCTCCCCTCTTGCTCTCTCAGCCTGTCACACTCCGTTTCTCAGCACTCTGGTCACAGGCAGTTCTCCCATTTCCTCCCACTGTTGAGTTCTCACCAGTCTGTGGATTCTGCTCCTCCTTGGGCTCTGTCAGTCACTCTCTGCTCTCACCGGACCGGACACGTAGCACGCTTGCACAACACAATCCACCCTGCGGCCCCTCCCCATCCTTTCAGGAGCCTGTCATAGGACCTCCTAAGGACTCTGGGTCCTTGGATAGTATGTGAGTGCTTAATGCCTGAAAGCTTAATCGGCCTCTGGTGCCGGCACCCCGCTCCATATCCATCAGCTGTTTGATCGATCTGGCCCTCACCCCCATGTTATTTCCACTCGCGAAATGCAAGCAGGCGAGTGGAAATTTCAAGGCCTGCTCTATGGTATTCCTCTTCATTCCTTCCCCTGTTGCTACCTAAAAGGTCATGCAGGGGGGAGAGGGTGAAGTGGAGGAGTTGGTTAGCACAGACAGAAATTAGACACTCCCAGAAAAGGAGATAGTGATGGCATACATTTGCAACTAAATAAAAAAATGTTTCTAGAAAGGAAAAAGGGTTGAATATGGTCAGCGGATATCAGAAAAAGCCTCCGTATTCAGAGGAAGTGCTGTAAACACTTTGCAAAATGCATTGTGTTTACAGGGATCTGCTACATTCATGCCTCTGGAGCGCTGTAAAGCAAGATTTGAAGGATAGAAGCTGATTGCTTAGTCACTGACAGCTGCTAGAACCAGTGGGGGCCCATAGGAGCCACTGACACTGCACACACTATTAAAAGTGCATAGGATGAATAGCTGTTATTTTAAAATGGTGCCTACGACTCATATGGTTCATGTACCATACAGTATATAGATAATTCCTTTGAAATTATAAAAGGTGCAAAAACCTTACATTTATTAACATTGAATTATGTTGATATGTAATGCTACATAGGGTAACTACCTACATTTGATCTCATATCAGCCTCTCACACTCCCTCTACAGCAGATGTGGAATCTGAGAGGTGAGATGAGATGATGATGTGCTGAAAAGAAACATACTGATAAGGAGGCAAAGCAGAGTGATAGAAAGATGAGCTCATCACCGTGCTGCTTCTCCTTTGACTGTGCAGTCACAAGGTCAGGTTCAAAATAACCTGCATTCTAAGGAACCTGGATGAATGCTGCTAGCCATCAAATTGAGGACATCTAGTGGGAGGCTGGTGGTGTTAGTTTATAATTTAATCCTGATAATTAAAGCTATTCTTGAAGCATCTATTATTGTGCAGTATATACTCTGCACTTCTTTAAATTGTTTAATTGTACTTCAACCATGTTTGACAGTTAAACAAATAAAGCTACAGTCATGTCTAGTTTGCTTTGCATTTAGTAAAAAAAAAAGGAATCCAATGACTTTATGTATTATGCTTTTAAATGTTTATTTTTGACTTTGGTTTCTCTCTTCTTAATCTATTTGACTTTAAAGTATGGTTCATTTTTTCTTAAGCCATTTATGTACCTCAGTTTCTTCTGTAAAGTCTCTTAAATGAAAATCACACTTCCAGGCTGTGTATTTGAAATACTTGATCATTACAGTTGCTAAGGTAATTGTGTTGCTGGAAAGAGGTCAGTAGCTGTCTTTGGTGTACCACTTGCTCCAAGCCTATTACAGTAATATATAAAGACAAATAAAGAGTGTGTTTAAAGTTGAACAAAGAAGACAACCCCGGTGCAGAATCGTTTAACAAGAACTCAATACACCTCCAGCAGTTGTTGAAACAGCGACTTAGATGAGAACCTCAACTTGACAGGCAAAAATAAACATTGCTGGTTCACGGATTCATAAATAAACCAATGGAATTGCTCTTTGTAATTATCCCAGCTTGTATCTTATTTTTTTTGGCAAAACACCTCCATGTTTTTTTTAGGTGCTGGAAGAATTAATTTGTTAATTACCAGAACTTGGTTATTATTGAAGAAGAGGTCACTACTGGAAAGCGAGCTAGTTGGAAAACATTTTTCAGAAAACTCCCTGCAGTGTTATAGTACATGAATAATTACATTTACATTTAAAGCAAAACTCACAGTAAACAGAAGTACACATTCGAAAAACATACAGTATATGATTAATGTTTTACCTGCCTTGGCTGGAAATAAAAAATACCCTGCAAGGGTTAAATGTTTGTTAAGTCTAGGAGATACAGGAATAAGGAGTAATACTATATTATTATTATTCCTGTTCCAGGCTCCCTCCATTCATATGACTGGTCCAGAGCTGCTGCTTGTGTAAAGAACTCTCAGTCATGGTTGCATGCTTGCCTCCTCCATGTACAAAGCAGGGTTAACAGACCTACATGACGTGATTAAAATATGGATTTGTTTTGTTAGAAAATTACTTAAAGCCCCACTCCTCCAAAATAGTTATATATTTTCTGAAAGCAGAGGCCATTTGGAATAAAATGGTGGCAGTTGCATTTTTTTATGTGACACAAAACAATATAATGCACATTATAATTCTTTTTGATAAAATATAAAACACGGGTGTCAAACTGGCAGCCCTCCAGCTGTTGCTAAACTACAAGTCCCATGAGGCATTGCAAGACTGACAGTTACAAGCATGACTCCCAAGGGCAGAGGCATGATGAATCTTGTAGTTTCGCAGCTGCTGGAGGGCCAATAAAAATACTTGAAATGATGAGGTTTGCATATAACTCCAACTGCCTGTATCTCTGGATCTAATGAAGATATTCCTTTTTTTTATATCTTGGAACCCCAACTTCTTGGATGGGACATATTTGAGGTACACATAGGAATAAGATGACAGTTGTCTGGTAAATTTAGCCATTTTTAGTAGTGATACTAGTAGTGATATCATTCTGGTGACCAGCGTGCACAACATGCATCCACACTTGAAAGACCTTAGGAGAAACCATTAATAGTGGACGTTTTTACTTGATCGCTATAGTGTTCTTCAAGGTTAATTGGCACCAAAGATGTCTTACTGCTGTATCCCTGGATGATCAACGTAGTAATGTTTATGGTAAAATCTTTCAAAAGTTGGATTAGGAATATCCTGTACATATTTCATTATCTTACTAATTTTAGTTTTATATTTATTCAGCAACAATAGAGAATGTTCAATGTTGATTATTTACCATTTTGTACTAGTATGTTCATTGCATTGATGATGATTTATGAAGGCAAACGTGAGATCCTTCTTTATTTGAAAAAAGAAAACTGATTGGTTACCTTTGCAATAGCTTTGGCATCCAAGACGGACTGAATTCTCCTGGGAGTTGGCAAATATAAGTCTTGGATGGTGCATAATGGAATCTGATGCCACTCTTCATGCAAAAATCATTCCAGGTCTTGAAGAGAGACAGAAAACAAACCCAAACCTTGTGCTCGATAATTGACCATAGTGGCTCTTGATTTTGAGATCTGGCAACAGCAGCGCCTGGACAAGGTGCAAGACTTTGTCTGCATGCTTGTCAAACCATGAGAATGCTTTTTGTGTGAATGAGAGCATTATCATTTCTGTAAACGGTGCTGTCTTTGGGAAAGAATGTCTGCACCATGGGGTGCACATGATTGGCCAAAATTTTTACATAGTTTCTGGCAGTGACTCTACCTTTCAAGGTGATAATAGGGTCTGCAGAATACAAAGATATGGCTTCCCAAACCATCATTGTGCTGCCACCATGCTTTACCATTGGCACAAGACAGTCCTGGAAGTAAGCTGGGGACAGTGTTTGCCACATGTAAACACGTCCGGTTGTTGGGAACAGTGTGAAGCTGGATTCACTGGACCATATTACAGTCTTCCATTGATCCACAATTTATGGATGTTCCACCACTCTCTCCTCTTCTGAGCATTAATATTGGTCACTAGTGGTTTGGCAATTGCAGCTCGCCGTGAATGTTTTACTTATGGAGTTCCTTTGGCACAATTTTTGTGGACGCAGGCTTTGGAAGACAGAGCGAACTGTACAGTAACTTTTACAGCAGTTGTTTTCTTATTCCAGGTCAAAATCCTGCACAATGTCCTTTTCTCTCATTCGGTCAGTTGACCATGTCGACCGTGCTTATGCTTATCAGACAACTTTTTGCAGGAAACTGTATATGCCATCATAACCTTTGATACTGTACCTCGCAACACTGCAAATAAATTAGTAACTTTAGTCACAGAAGCACCATCTAAGAGGCACCAGCAATTTACCCGCTTTGAAGCTTAGTAAGCTTTGACATGACTCCGTAATAGCAGAGCAACTGTCTTTTGCAGTCCTATAGTGTGAGAAGTTTGCCCTGCTAGCCATGTATCTCTCCTATGCATTCCTAATTGATTAATTGGCAATACCCCCACCCAACTCTGTATATATTTAGACCTTCCTCAGTGGAGGCACAGAAAGGGGTTGCTTTTGGCAACTCTCATCTTGGATAAAGTATTCATCTTGGATTAAGTATTGAGTATTGCACTTCAGCAATACTCAAGGCACAAAGGCACAAAGCAAGAAGCCACAGCAGACATCTCCAAATACTAAACAGACGACAAGTGACCTGTTTCCCCATGCAGCTTTTTATATCTCTTACCGAGTCTGCTTCTTACTCTCATCTCTTTGTAACATGCACTCCCTTTTCTTCCTTTTCACAGTTGTATCATTTCTCTTCAAACTCTCGCTCCTTCACCCCTCTTCTCCACCCCACAGTGCATATACAGTATATTACCCTCACTCCTCACCTTATTACTGGACTTATCAACTCCTGCTAATTCTGAACCCACATACAATTAAAAGCTTCAGGACACTGGGACCTGTCCCTCCATATAAGTCATACTCCCATATTACCTCTCTCACCCTTCTGTTTCTCCTATCATCTGGAGACATTTCCCCAAATCCCTCCATCTTTTTCCTTTGACCAACACACCCGGCACCCCCTATCCTCTAACAGCGGCCGCAATCCACACAATCTGGTTACTATTCCTCTTCTTCCTAGAACCAGCCTCCCCTTTTTCTGTTTCCTTTGGAATGCCTGCTCTGTCTGTAACAAACTCACCTCTGTCCATGACCTTTTTATCACAAACTCCTTTAACCTACTTGCAATTACGGAAACCTGGCTTCATGAATCTGACTTTCCCTCTGCTGCTGCCCTCTCTCATGGTGATCTCCTTTGGATTCACTCTCCCAGACCTAGTGGACGGAAGGAGGTGCAGTTAGAATCCTCCTATCCCCTCAAAGCACTTTTCAGGTCCTTCGTTCACCTCCCTCTCTGTCCCTCTCCTCATTTGAAGCTCACTGTAATCATCTTTTCTCTTTAGTTTCTTTAAGTATTGCTGTGATCTATTGACCTCCTGGACCGTATCAAGCTTCCTTGATGAATTCTCTGCCTGGCTACCTTACTTTTTCTCTTCTGAAATTCCCACAATTATTCTCGGTGACTTCAACATCCCCGTTAACCTTAACACGCCTGATGCTTCTAAACTTCTGAGCCTAACCGCTTCTTTTGACCTAAAACAATGGACACATGCTTCTACTCACTCTAATGTTAAGTGCCTCGACCTTGTCTTCTCCTACCTATGCACTCCTTGCAACCTCACCAACTTTCCTTTTCCTCTCTCTGATCACTCCCTTATTAGCTTCACTCTCTCCTTGGCTTCCTCCTCCTTGTCTTCCAACTACTGAACAGTTACCCATAGAAACCTTTGCTATCTTAACCCTTTTCTTTTTTCTGAAACAGATTGTCTCTGTGACAAAATCTCAGCCCTGTCCTGCCCCAACATTGCCACGTCTGTCTACAACAGTTCACTGTCATCCACCCCGGGCACATTGGCACCCTCACTACACACAGAATTAGGCCCCACCTGCTACAGCCCTGGCAAACAGACAATACCAGATGCCTCAAAAAATGTAGCCGTGCTCTGGAGCGTTTATGGTGTAAGACTAAGACCCAGCAAAACTTCGACCAATATAATTCTGCCTTTCAAAAATAACATTTCTGTCTCCACACTGCCAAACAGACCTATTTTATCACTCTCATTAACACCCTCTCACGCAGTCTTCAACTCTTTTCTACCTTTAACTGTCTACTTCGTCCTTCATTACTTCCATCAACTAACTCAGTCACTGCCCAGGAGTCACTTCAGTAACTTCAGTAACTCAGTCACTTCAAAAATAAGATTGATACAATTTGTGATGAGATCTCCACTGTACAGATATCTCCTTCACCCTACACTCCTTGTCCACCTACACAACTAATACTTTCCTTGTTTAACCCAGCTACTATAGAGGAAGTTGGTAAACCTTTTTCTAAAGCCCACCTAACCACCTGTCCCCTGGACCCTGTTGCCTTGCAAATACTATGGTCACCCTCTGGCTCTATCCTTCACTTTCTCTTCCTTTCTACTGGCATCTTCCTCAACCCTCTGAAACATGCACTAGTCACCCCCATACTTAAAAAGGCCTCACTGAACCCCACCAGTCTTAGCAACCCAAGGCACATCTTCTTACTTCTTTTTGCCTCTAAACTCTTGTACATCTAGTCTACAACCAGCTGAGCTGCCACCTCATTGAGAACAATCTTCTCAATCCCCTTCAGTCTGGATGTTGCCCACAACACTCCACAGAAACTGCTTTCGTAAACCTCACAAACAACTTACTAACAGATAAAACCAGCTGCCTTTGAGACATTGACCAACCCCTCCTCCTCAAAAAACTCTATTTACTTGGCCTCCATGACTGTGCTCTCTGTTGGTTTGAATCTTACCCTTCTCAACACACCTTCAATGTCTCTTACAACTCTACTTCCTCCTCTCTTACTCCTCTTACTGTCGGGGTCCTCCAAGGTTCTGTCCTTGGACCTCTGCTATTCTCTGTCTAAACTTTTTCCCTGGGTCAGCTGATAGCTTCCCATGGTTTCCAATACTATTTCTATGCTGATGACACACAAATATATCTCTCTACTCCTCAGCTCACCCCATCAGATTCCTCACGTATCACTGATTTACTTAAAGACATAGATGTCACACCACTTCCTAAAACACAATCTATTCAAAACTGAGCTCCATAATATTTCCTCCCCCACGTGCCTCTTCCCCTGATTTCTCGGTCAAGATTAATAGCACAGCTATCAACCTATCCCCACATTGCAGGGTGCTAGGGGTAACGCTAGTTTCTAAACTATCCTTTCAGGACCACATCCAGTCCCTGTCCAAATCATGCCACCTCAACCTCTGCAACATCTCCAGAATATGCCCCTTTTTAACCGATGATACCACAAAGCTTATAATTCATTCCTTGGTTATCTCTTGCCTCAATTACTGCAACTCCCTCCTCATTGGCTTACCTGTACATAGGCTATCCCCCCTGCAGTCCGTCCTGAATGCTGCTTCCAGGCTCATCCACCTTACCAACAATTCAGTGTCTGCTACCCCTCTCTGACAATCCCTCTACTGGCTTACACTAGCCCAACGAATATAATTCAAAATACTAACAACTTACAAAGCCACCCACAACTGTGACCCCAGCTACATCACCAACCTGGTCTCAAAATATCAACCAAACCGCTCTCTACAATCCTTCCAAGACTTTCTGCTCTCTACTTCCAATGTCATCTCCTCCCATGCTCACCTCCAGGAATTCTGTCACACTATCTCCTAATCTATCTACCTTTAGAAGATCTCTGAAAAGCCTTCTCTTTAAAAAAACCTATCCTGCTTCTAACTAGTAAACTGCTTTTTATTTCCTCCATCAGCTCATCCCTCATAGCTATTACCTTTTGCATCACTTAACCCTTCCTCCTAGATTGTAAGCTCTAACGAGTAGGGCCCTCTGTTTCCTCTTGTACCAAATTGTATTGTAACTGTAATGTCTACCTTCATTTTGTAAAGCGCTATGCAAACTGCTGGCACTATATAAATCTTGTATAATAATAATAATGTAGTGTTTCCATAGTTTTGTCCAACCGCTGTACGTAACATAAAAAATGTGTTAGTTTTGAATAGATCTAAAGTAAGGTGACAGGGTTTTGGATGTTTACTGTCCATTTAAATTCAGTTGTAATGTTGACAGTAATGCTATACCTAAGGAAAATTTTGAAATATATATGCATTTTCAATTTTAATATAGCAAAGTTTGTATGAAGTAAATCACTGAAGGTGGTGGATATTCTTGTTGGACTGTTGTGTCTCAGGAGTAGAATTTGGATATAAATAGAGTTAGCAATTTTTTGTGAAGAAGGAAGGGATAGTCTTTAGCTGAGCTTGTGATTTTACCAACAGAAAAGAAGATCTAAAGTCTTCAGTTTTGCATGCAGAACTTTTCACAGCAGCAAGCATGGTCACCATGTCACTTGCCCCCAAAGGATCAGCACTCAAAGTTACCAAGATCTTATGTTTTTTAATGAATGAACCATCTACATATTATTCCTCAACCAAATGAACATTTTCCAGATATACTCTTATTTTGTTAATAAAATATTATTATATATCTTTTTAGTATGTATACATTTATGAAAGAAGCAAGTAGAAGAAAATGTTCTACATATGAACAAAGAGTATACTGTATAACAAATCTTTAGCATTAGATAAGAATACAATAAAATCATGACTGTGTTTGAAAATATGCAATATAGATTAATATTGTAGTAATACATGTGTATGTGAATTTATGTTTGTCAAGTTATTTATACCTCTCCGAATTTTGTACATTTTTGTGAATAACAGAACATATATCCCATTACACAGTCTATGTGAGTGACTGTTCCCCCCCTATGAAATGTTCAGTATTAGCAGATACAAGCTTATTTTATAGGGTTGTATTTTAGACGTAAAAAAAAGCAAAGTGCAGATAGTGATAAACATTCAGGTTTCTTCTTTTTTTATCACGATAGAACTTTGAAATGAGCAAAAGATGCTTATTAGTTGCTTGAATTACTGTAATTTGCACATAGTATGTTAAATGTTAGCGACCTGGAGTCAGACACACGGTAGTCATTAATTTTATCAACAGGGAGTTTTTCTTACAGTATGAAACCTTTTTCAATAAAAAGAAGAACTGTCTGTTGCTCGGCTCCTATGGGCTATTAAACCATTTGTTGAGAGTGTAATATTAGTGAAATTAAAGATGAAAGGCGAAGTCTCTATGTCTGCACACTTCCCATGGGCCAGTCAGTCACAGTAATTGACACAGAAATCATATTTCCTTCAGGAATCATATGGCTAAATAATGACATTATGATGCACTAAAGCTAGCCTGATTGAAGTGAACTTATCAGCAAGGGCTGACAATAGTGAAAGAGCTTAAGTGGAGTGTGTCTGCTTAATGCTCAGCAGAGGGTGACCTTTTACTCAGTATGCCGGGACCTACCTCGGAAAACTAGCCGTAAGGAACCAGAGTGACAAATCAATCTCTAATCATAATGCATAAAAGGTCACAGGTGATATGAGTGTAAATCCTTTAATCTCATGACACTTTCTGAGCAACGAACAGGAGCCTGCCCTAATCAAAACCTTGTTTGTGCTTTTTAAACATGTTTTAAACATGAACTCTTGGCAGCTATAAATGGCACACATATATGCAGCTGTGTATTAATTTATACATCATTAAATATATTTTTTAAATGCGAGTAGTATAAGTATCTGAATATGACCTGGTAACAGTCACTTGCAGTCCCTGTACAGTAGAGCTGGAGCGTGAGAGAAATAATCAGTGCAAACTACCAATCAGTTCTTGTGCTGACAAGAGGCATGGTGATAGGAGGCGAAAGTAGAGTGACATAGAGATGAGCTCATGACTGTGCTGCTTCTCCTTTCACTGGCCAGTCCCAGACTGACCTGAGTCCAGGATGACCTGAGCTCAGAAGAAGAGGGTTTGAATGCTCCTAGCCATCAGACTGAAGACATTTAGCAACCCAAAAAGAACTGGAGGGGGGGGCTCTAAAATGATGTTGAATATTGTAGCAAAAGCTGGTTTTATTATTTATCTTTTATTATTATTACAGGTACTTATATAACATCGTCAATTTACACAGCGCTTTACATATATATATTGTACATTCACCTCAGTCTTTACCAGGCTATTCATTTTTATCATGTTATTTTTGGCTGGAATTCTGCTTTAATATTATACTGTAGCAGTGCACATAACAGCATACAGATATAAACTAATAACTGCTACAGAAGACTACAAGAAGCATAGAAGAATATAGTATATGATCCTATATTTATTTGTTTTGTGACAGGGACTTTGCTCAAAGGGGTGGTTTTGTAACACTAAGGCACCATACAATGCAGTCTCTTTAAAGGATCATTTACACTAGCAGTGCCCTCTGAACAGCAATCTGCAGTAGATTGCTTTTCAAGGGTGATTGACAGGGAGTGAGAAGGAGTGAGAAGGCGTTATATTACCTCCTCACCTCCTGTTATAAACTCCAAAATCCATATCACCACACTGCAATGCACATGCTTGCAGCATAGCAGCATTCAGTTAAATAGGTCACATTCAGTGGTTTGAGACAGATGTCCGAGCCTGGAGGCAGCCAGATGCATCCTGGCTTGGACATCTGTACCTAACTGTATGTAACCACTTGGTGTGTGGATACTTGCAAGCGGTGATGGCTGTTGCCAGCCTGTCATTACTTTATATAGGCTGAACAGCCACTATTCCTATAACCCTTTCAACCAGGATGCAAAAATCCACTGATTCTTGACACTGGAATCTGGTGTGTGTGTGTAATTGCCTGTGCGAAAGAAGTCTTGGAGTCCACAGGAGGCTTTTGATTAGCCTCAGCAAGTCTAATGGCCCGTACACACTATACTAAAATCGTACGAACGTATTCGTCCGACGGACAGTCATGCAATTTTCTGACGGTGTGTACATCATTTTTGACAGACGATTCCGATCTTACGAACGAAAATTAACGATGGTGCAAACATAAAAATGTTTGTCGTTTGTGAACAGAACGAACGATTTTCATTTAATATGTACAGTTATCGTACGAAAAGAATTGGATACGAATGACCGCGCATGATCGGAAGCTGCTCATGACCCGGAAGAACCCAAGGACAGTAAACACGAGGGAATATTCGTAACCATTGATGTAATTAAACAGTTTTCTTCACCCAACACCCAAAAAACTATGTTTTTCACTTCATAACAAATAATGTGTGTGTTTGCATGTTGTTCCAAAAAAAAGTCACAATTAAAAATTATATGTTTTCAAAAATAACTTTATTATTCACAATATTTGCAATACAACATTTGACAAAAATAACCAAAAGCCAAGATGAATAAAGTGCACAACATAGTGCTTTATGTCATGTTGAGAAAACAAAGAAAACAGAACATTAAACATTAACTACAGATTGGTATAATGATAATCCTGGCACCATGACGAGGATTGATGATCTGGTGCAGGGTAATGCCATTGTGGTGCATGCTGCAGTGATGAAGGTGGTGTTGTTGGAGGTGGCATTGGAGGTGCAGGTTGTGATTCTGCAATTATGGTGTTTGGGGTCATTTCTCCTCTTGCCCCTTTATTCATTACTTGGAGAAACAGGCACTCAGCCATTTGTCTCTGTTGAACTGACATGTTTCGCAGTTTGTCTGCGGTCAAGATTCCAAATGCATCCTGCTCATCGGCTCTCCTCTGTAGGGCTGCTGAAGCTTGCAGTGTCAGTATGTATCTACTTTTATAATTTGAATTCTTTGATCAATGTTGTATTAATTATTAACTTTACTTTTTCACAGGTCATGTGGTGGACAGTGCTACAATTGCACGCATGACTATGGATTTATTCCAGTGCTGTGGTGAACTGCATAAAATACAAGATTCTGTCAGTTCACTTCTGCACAGACTGGAGGACTTTATAGACCTTATTGGCAAATTCTAGACTACCAGAGAGTTTTCCACATGTTTTCGTTTCATGTTCTTGTTTCTAATTACTTGCTCAAATTGGTTTACAGCCTCTTTTTGTGTCTTTTGGGTGTACTCTGTTTTCAAGTTACACGTCTGGTGTTACAATATGTGTGCTAATGAAGGAACTAACAACTAGGTACTACATAATCCACACTGCAAAGCTATCCTCTTTGAACTCATCAATGTAAATTGTGTTTTTCAACTTTCATGAAATATCTACATTGTGAAGATGTTATGTTCCACCAAATTTTTGGTTCTAATCTGTAACATGTTCCCAATGCTGCTGTTGTTGACCGTTAACAATCCCCCCCCCCCTTTTTCAGAATTATGGGTTAAAGTTCCCCTACAGCTTTCACTTTTTAAAAACAACGTTTCTGTGCAATGTTGTTTTACCCAAAGGAGAACTTTAAGCCTTTCATAGAGTGGTCCTTCTACTGGCTTCACTAACTGCAATCACCATCCATATTTTATTGTAAATAAGGATAATTCACACTTACATTCTCTAGATCATCAGTGCTCATGTGACATTTGGATATCTTAACCTTATAAAACCAATCTTTGATCAGGCTTTCAGTTTATTATATTACTACAGTCCTTACATTCCCAATAATTACATTGAACTGCATCATGGAACCTTTATGTGTGTATTTCCTTATTTTATACCTCTCTAGTCTTTTATCATGTTCACACTACATAAATAATCAATAACAACAATACAAACACATACAAACATTAACAGCATTTTGCACATGTTTTTGTGTGTTTGTGCATGAGGCTTGTGGCTGCTGACCTAGGTCATTTTGACCAACATATCTTACAAAACTTTCTTTAAGAAGGATGTATGTACATTCATATAGCAACTGTGCTGGTGATATCTTGTCTACCTCTGTAATGTGCATGCCTGTAAAAAAAAAATTGCACTTGTTTTTATAAAGAGGAGATGTGAAGCTCCAATTTTTGCAATGTGGAAAAAAATTGAAATCGATATTGTATTCACCAAATATGTTCTTGCTGTATTCTTTATTCTACTTCACGTGTTCATCATTTGTAATATGTTTCTACTTAACTTTTTTAAAACAATATGTACATATGTGTATATATATACATATATATATATATATATATATATATATAAATATATATATATACACACACACACACACACACACATACCTATTCAGACAGCTCAAAAACAATTAAAGGAACACACCTCAGAAAATCCCATGATGTATATCTACATTGATATGGACTGGGTAATATGTGAAATGAAGGATGCCCCACAATGAAAATGATCAACCTACTGAAGTCATAAGCTTTTATTAACATTCAGAAAATAACTGGCTATTTTAATTAAACTTTTTGTACAAGGAACAAAACATGAATATGTACAATAAACTAGTTGCACAGAACTATTTATATGCAGAGTTTTATCAGAATTATGTGGTACAGTTTTTTGCTGCTTTAAACTTTATTTTGCCATTCAACTGCCCCAACCCCATTAAAGTAGTTCATATACGTAATGCGATTTTGCGAGCACTTTGTGTGGGCATGGCAACGAGCATGGCCAATAGCAAGGGGTGCTAACCCCTCAATGGTTTCACGATCCTCAGTACGTGAAATGTTTGCTGCCATTTCTGCTTCATTTTCAAAAGAGAGGCCAGTTATGTACCTGTCTGTATTCCTCCTTAGGAAATTGTGCAGTATACAGCAGCAGAGGACTAGGTTGTTAACTTTGTACAGTGCTAGATTGATGGAGGTGAGGAAAATGCGGAAACGATTAGCAAGAATGCCAAATGCATTCTACACCACCCTCCTTGCTCTAAATAATCTGTAATTGAAGATCCTTTGCTCCGTAGAAAGGTTCCTCATGGGGAATAGCTTCAGTACATTTTCACCCAATGCAAAGGCTTCATCAGCAACAAACACGAAGTTCATCCCTTCAATGTTTTCCTCACAGTTGGGTAGATTAAGGGTTCCATTCAGCATGCATTTTTGAAATTCTGTCTGGTCAATAACTCCACCATCAGAATTGCGACCGTTCTTGCCAATGTCAAGGTAGATAACCTCATATTTGGCATTTACTACGGCCATCATTATTATACTAAAGAAGCCCTTGTAGTTGTAGAAGTAGGAGCCTGAGTTTGCTGGAGGAATTGTTCGGACATGTTTCCCATCTATAGCTCCGCCACAATTTGGAAATTGCCACTGTTCATGGAATTGCCTAGCAACTTCCTTCCACTCTTCAGCATTGCTTGGAAACTGTAATCGACAAAAGAAGAAAAAAAATTGGTAAGACAAATTAAACAAAACACTTTAGGGTTGGCATTTACTGAACTTCATTAAAGGAATTCAGAAAGACATTATTTTACATAAAAATAAATGAGCATTAATGATTTATGATTTATATTGGGGCAATTAAAAAATGACTTGTACGGTAATGTATTCCTCCTGTAGGACTTTGATGATGGCCATGCAGATCTCAGGAAATATTACTCCAAAGGCTTATGGTGAAATGGCAGTGGTGAATTTCAAATCCTGCAGGCTTCGCCCCCTGGCAAGATACCGAAGTGTGGCAATCAAACGTTGCTCCGCACTGATTGCTTCTCTGAGAATGGTATTCTGCTTGGCAATGTGTGGTTTTACTGCAGTCCGGATTTGTTTGAAGCAGCTGTCATTCATTTGCAAATAATTACGAAAATCATCAGGATTGTTCTCATGCAATTCTCTCAACAGAGACATGTGGGAATACTGGCCACGCCTAAGTAGCCATTTCTTGCACCACAACCTCCTTTTTGTCTTCTTCCTCTGTTGCCTCTGTATGACCAGAATTCCTAAACCCATAACGGCAATTGCAGTATCCTCGGAAAATTTGGAGAATACGGTATCCATATTGTTCTGACAATTTGTCTCGAACGATCCTTCGCTGTGGGAAAACCAATATGGCACCGAAAGGCGTGGCTACAGGGTCACATGTACATTACATCATTTCCGCAGCTATGCTGCGACGTTCGTACGCAATGCCTTTTTATCGTACAATATTCTCATGCATAAAAATACATCGCTTTTTACGATCGATGATAACCGGATGATCGTTCGTCTGATTTTCGTATAGTGTGTACGGTGCATACGATTGGTGGTGAACCTCTAAGTGATTCTTTTAGACCACATGATAAAACCATCATCTATCAATTCATCCTGCACTGAATTTTCAAACTGATAGCACAGCCACACTTCCTATGAACATTTAAAGCCATCTTAATAAGACCGCCAAATAATTTCGGCAGCCTGAACTCCAGGCCCAACAGCAGAATCTTATGATCAGCTTTAGAGGGAGCCTGACTTATATTTCTTAAAATGCTTCCCTGGAGCTCACATTCACCCTAATCTGCATTCTGGGTGACAAATGCCTCCCATCCACCACCTTGTGTACCATTTTTGCGCAGGCTCTGTCACAGTACATATTGTATCTTTGATATACTGTATATTGATATATATTGTTAATAACTGTGCTGTATTTTTTTTCTTTTTATTGCTTATCTAACAGAACTGGGGTTCATATCTTCCTATTGTTATAGCAAAACTCCAGGCAAATCATTAAATACACACTATGGGACTCGAATCTGTAAACTCAAAGGTGCCTATTTTGAAGGCTTATATGCAAGTTATTGGCCATAAAAGGGGTATGGGGACTAGGGTACTGCCCTGAGGGAGATGAAGCAGTGAAAAAAAAATTCAAGAAGTACAGTTTTTAAAGGGGCAGTCATTTCTTATGACATTTTTATAAAAAAAAAAAAAACAGTGTGGGGTTCCCCCTAATCCTTACCAGACTCTTTAGGTCTGCTAGGAAGGCTAAGAGGGACCCCACAGTAAAAATGTTTTTAAAAAGTGTGTGAGTGTTATGATCCGCCAGGTGGTGCCTCAGGCTGCCAACTGACAGACCTACTCAGAGCGTGGGGTCTAAGCCTGGGCTGTGCTTTCACCAGAGCCCCTGATGGTGGGGATGGACTTGAAACAGTCCCGGGCCAGGTCACGACCTCCGAGCAGGCCCGCCAGTGGCTGAGGAGACCCTTGGGGACAGGTACCGGGAGAGCCAGATATGAAGAGGATGGCGGCCCCAGCAGGGTAGTAACGGATCGTGGGCCCGTGAGGGTAAGCGGGGTACAGAATCGGTAGGCGAGAGTAGTCGGGTCACACGCAGGGTCAGCAGGGAAGTCAATCCGTAGAATGGTCAGGGTAATCCGGGTCAAACGCAGGAGCAGGCAGAATAGTCAGGACAATCCGGGTCAAACGCAGGAGCAGGCAGAGTAGTCAGGACAATCCGGGTCAAACGCAGGAGCAGGCAGAATAGTCAGGGTCAATCAGGGTCACAAGATAGGTGCAGGAACTCAGGATCACAGAAGACCTTGCGGCAATCTGTGACAGTGCAGGGCATCTTTAAATAGTGCGCCCTGCACTGTCATTGGCCGGCTAGGACGCGCCCCCGGCTGTCATTGGACGCCTGAGGCGCGCCCGCGGCTCCTACTGCGCATGCGCGGCGTCCTGTCAGCCGCGGCTCGCCGGGACCTAGTGCCCGTGTCCCGGCGCGATCCGCCGCCACTGCGCATGCGCGAGGGACGGAGCCGTGATCGCGGACCCTGGAGCCGTGGTCCCTGACATTGCCCCCCCCCCAATGGGCACCCTCCGGGAGCCCCACTGATCTCTCCACCGCGGGCGAGCACGAAAAAACTCCCGGATGAGCCTGGGCGCGTGGACGTTCTGGGCGGGTTCCCATGAGTTCTCCTCAGGGCCATACCCCTTCCACTTTATCAGGAACTGTGTCTGGCCCCCCCTCCTTCGGCAACTGAGGATAGTCTCCACTTCAAATTCCTCCTGGTCACCTATAGTGACTGCCTCGGGAGGTCTGGATTCACGGTCCGGGAAGGGATCCGGTCTGGATGGCTTCAGGAGAGATACATGGAAGACCGGATGTATCTTGAAGGTCTGCGGAAGCTCGAGCTCGTAGGCCACCTCGTTAACCACTCGCTTTACCGAAAAGGGGCCGATGAACTTGGGTCCCAGCTTCCTTGAAGGACATAGCATCTTCAAGTTGGTTGTTGCTAGCCAAACCTGATCCCCCGGTTGAAGCAGTAATTCCCCTCTTCTCTTTCTGTCGAATGCCCTCTTACTGTCCTCTTGGGCTTTAGCGATGGCTTCCTGAATTGTCTTTTTATTGACAGAAAAGAAGTTCAAGATGTCTTGAGATGCTGGTACCGGATTCTCAGGCATCAGATCAGGGAGGAATGTGGGATGATACCCATAATTGGAAAAGAACGGGGATTGACCCGTGGCTGAGTGACTCGAGTTGTTGTACGCGAATTCCGCGCAAGGCAGCAACGACAGCCAGTCGTCCTGAAGGTAGGATGTGTAGCACCGTAAGTACTGTTCCAGCGTCTGGTTTGTTCTCTCAGTTTGGCCGTTGGTCTGTGGATGGTAGGCGGATGAAAGCGACAGCTTGATTCCCAGCGATTTACATAAGGCGTTCCAGAACCTGGAGGTGAATTGGACCCCCCGATCTGATACTATATCTTCGGGAACACCATGAAGCCTAACCACTTCCTTGATGAAGATCCGTGCCGTTTCCGGTGCTGATGGGGTCTTCTCCAGGGGCACGAAATGTGCCATCTTTGAGAAGCGGTCAACGATCACCATTATTGCAGTGTAGCCCTGGGATGGTGGAAGTTCGACCACGAAATCCATGGCTATCATTTGCCAAGCCCGCTTGGGTATGGGTAATGGACGTAACAATCCCCATGCCCTGCTCCTGGAGGGCTTGTTCCTTTGACAGGTGGAACACGTTCGGACGTACTGCTCACAATCCTTGATCATGTCTGGCCACCAGAACGAGCGCCGTAGCAGATCCAGCGTCTTCGTTACCCCGAAGTGGCCCGCCATAGGATGGTCGTGGCAGTGCCCTAGGACCAGGGTTCGCACTTCTTCTGGGACCATGATCCGGTCTTCCTTCCAAATTAGCCCACCGTGGCTCTGGAGGGGTGATTCAGACGGAACTGGTAGTCCCACAGAAGCATCAAGAAGTCGGGAGCGAAGTTCCGTTTGTAGAGCGAGGAAACTCCCAGAAGGTAAGATGGTGTCAGGTAGCACAGCGTCGTCGGGGTCCTCAAACATGCGGGACAGAGCGTCTGGTTTAGTGTTCTTAGTACCGGGTCGATACGTTATATGGAATGAGAATCGAGAGAAGAAAAGCGCCCATCTCGCTTGGCGAGGTCTCAGTCGTTTTGCCGTTCTCAAATATTCAAGGTTTTTGTGATCTGTGAATATTAGGATTGGGTGTGTGGCTCCTTCCAGTAAATACCTCCATTCTTCAAGAGCAGTTTTAATGGCCAGGAGCTCCCGATCTCCAATGTCGTAGTTGCGTTCCGCTGGAGTCAACTTCCTGGAGAAGAACGCCACAGGGTGCAGAAGTTCCTTGGTGCCACTCCTTTGGGACAAAACCGCCCCTACAGCATTTTCGGAGGCGTCCACTTCCAACACATATGGGAGAGAAGCATCTGGATGGCAGAGAATGGGAGCAGAGGTGAACAATTCTTTGAGCTTTTCGAAGGCTGTCTGCGCTTCGGGAGTCCACTTAAAGCGGACCCCTTGTTTCGTCAGTTGCGTGATCGGGGAGACCAGACCGGAGAAGTTCCTAATAAACTTCCTGTAAAAGTTGGAAAAACCGATGAAACGCTGTACCCCCTTTTTATCGGCGGGTATTGGCCAATCTAAGATCGCCGTGACTTTCTGGGGATCCATCGCGACCCCCGCGGAAGAGAGAACCAGTCCCAAGAATGTGGTTTCGTGCTGTTCGAAACAGCACTTTTCTGCCTTTGCGTATAGCCCGTGTTGACGCAACCGTTCTAATACCCGTATCACATGACCCCGATGAACCTCCAGTGAAGGGGAAAAAATTAAGATGTCATCCAAATAAACCACCACAAAAATATCAAGAAGGTCACGAAAAACATCATTGATAAAGTGCTGAAAGATCGCCGGTGCATTACAGAGCCCGAACGGCATCACCAAGTACTCGTAGTGACCGAATCTCGTACGGAACGCCGTCTTCCACTCATCCCCCTCCCTGATACGGACAAGGGTATAGGCCCCCCGCAGGTCTAATTTAGTGAATATCGTTGCTGATCTCAATCTCTGGAGGAGCTCGGGGACTAGGGGTAAAGGATAACGATTCTTTACCATTATTTTGTTCAGGTCACGGTAGTCTATGCAGGGCCGTAACGATTTGTCCTTCTTCTCTACGAAGAATAACCCGGCCCCGGCTGGGGATGTGGATGGACGAATAAATCCCTTCCGAAGGTTCTCATCAATGTATTCCCTCAGTACTCCTGATTCTGCTTCGGACAAGGGAAAGATACGGCCGAAAGAGATTTCAGATCCGGGTAGGAGGTCTATGGGGCAGTCGTAGGAACGGTGCGGAGGGAGAACGTCAGCTCCTCGCTTACTAAAGACGTCTAAGAAGTCATGGTAGGCCGGGGGAATAACCTGGGAAAGATCGGTGTCACCATCCAAGCACAGGAGGAACCGGGGAACCACGGATCCTGTGACGTGGCAGTGATTTAAACAATAGGGTGAGCAAAATTGAACTGTTCCCTTTTCCCAGTCAATCTGGGGGTTATGGGCCCTCAGCCAAGGGAGGCCCAGAATGACTGGAAAAAGGGGGGATGCGATGGCATCCAAACGGAGGAACTCCTGGTGATGGTCTGCCATTGTGGTGAAAATGGGTGGTGTCTCCTGGTCCACCACCCCTGATTTTATACGAGACCCATCTGCCAAGAAGATGTTGAACCCCCTTTCTTTGGTCTGGAGAGGGATTTTTTGCCGGTGGGCAAAAGTCAGATCGATGAAGCAACTACAGGCTCCTGAGTCAACGATTGCGGTCACCGACAATGTTCCTCCGGGGAGCTGTAAAGACACAGGAATGGCCAGGTAACTCGACTGATCATCCCTTCCTGCGGGTGGAGAAAAAGAAACAGGCGTGGACTTACTCATTTTAGCAGGACAGGAGCGCACCTGATGACCAGCTTCCCCGCAGTACAGACATAGGTTCTGTGATAGTCTCCTTTGACGTTCCTCGACCGATAAGTGAGGACGGGCCAATCCCAGCTGCATGGGTTCCGGGTTGTCCCCTGTTTCCGTGCTTCGCGGATGGTTCCCTGGGGTTGGAGCTGTATCTCTGGAAGGAATCCATGCCACCCTTTGACCCTGACTGCTCCTTTCCAGCCGACGTTCCCTTAGTCTACGGTCAATTTGAATGGCCAACTCAATCAGTTTTTCCAGGGAGTCAGGTAGGCCTACTCGCGCTAGTTCGTCCTTGAGAGGCTCAGACAGCCCGATGCGGAACTGGTGACATAAGGCCGCATCGTTCCATCTGGTGTCGCCCATGCAACGCCTAAAATCGGACGCGTATTCTTCGGCTGTCCGGCGGCCCTGCCGCAGGGAGTATAGAGTCGCTTCAGCGGAAGCAGCTCGCTGAGGGTCGTCATACAAGACGGCCATGGCCCGAAAGAATTCGGTCACGGAGTCAAGATGGGGGTCGTGCTTCTCCATCAGACGGTGAGCCCAATCCTGGGGCTCATCCTGAAGGAGGGAGACTATAAACCCCACCTTGACGGTCTCAGTGGTGAACGTGCGGGGTTGTAAGTCAAAGAATAGGGTGCAGGCGTTCCGGAAGGCTCGGAAGCGGCTCCGATCACCACGGAATCGTTCCGGCAGAGGAACGCGGGGTTCAGGAGCTAGGGATGTGGCAACCGCTCCGGATACCGGGTTAGCGGGAGGTCCTGCAGGTGGAGGACTCTGAGCAGGGGGAGTCAGGGGGGCTATTGACTCCATGCGGTCCTCCAGTCGGGCGCAGCGACTGTGGAAGTTCTGAAAAGCCTGGGTCAAGGTGGCCAGGTGCTGACAAATATCCTCTAGGGACGCCGGTCCACTTCCTGGCTCTGTCATGGCCGCAAGGTACTGTTATGATCCGCCAGGTGGTGCCTCAGGCTGCCAACTGACAGACCTACTCAGAGCGTGGGGTCTAAGCCCGGGCTGTGCTTTCACCAGAGCCCCTGATGGTGGGGATGGACTTGAAACAGTCCCGGGCCAGGTCACGACCTCCGAGCAGGCCCGCCAGTGGCTGAGGAGACCCTTGGGGACAGGTACCGGGAGAGCCAGATATGAAGAGGATGGCGGCCCCAGCAGGGTAGTAACGGATCGTGGGCCCGTGAGGGTAAGCGGGGTACAGAATCGGTAGGCGAGAGTAGTCGGGTCACACGCAGGGTCAGCAGGGAAGTCAATCCGTAGAATGGTCAGGGTAATCCGGGTCAAACGCAGGAGCAGGCAGAATAGTCAGGACAATCCGGGTCAAACGCAGGAGCAGGCAGAGTAGTCAGGACAATCCGGGTCAAACGCAGGAGCAGGCAGAATAGTCAGGGTCAATCAGGGTCACAAGATAGGTGCAGGAACTCAGGATCACAGAAGACCTTGCGGCAATCTGTGACAGTGCAGGGCATCTTTAAATAGTGCGCCCTGCACTGTCATTGGCCGGCTAGGACGCGCCCCCGGCTGTCATTGGACGCCTGAGGCGCGCCCGCGGCTCCTACTGCGCATGCGCGGCGTCCTGTCAGCCGCGGCTCGCCGGGACCTAGTGCCCGTGTCCCGGCGCGATCCGCCGCCACTGCGCATGCGCGAGGGACGGAGCCGCAATCGCGGACCCTGGAGCCGTGGTCCTTGACAGTGAGGTTCCCTCTAAAAGCCATTCCAGGCCCTTTAAGCCTGGTAGGACATTTAACCTCACCTTCCACAAATGGGAGGAAACAGTGCTTATTGTCCCCCCCTTAAAGCCATACTAGGCCCTTTAGGCTTTTAAAGGGAACCCACCCTCAAAAAATGGGGGGAAAAAGTGTGGGGTCCCTCCTAAATTCCTACTGGACTCTTGATCCGAGCACAAGCCTGGCAGGAAAGGGGGGGGGATCGAGTGCCCCCCCCCGCTTACCTGGCCACATGCCCTCAGCATGGGGACGGAGTCCTCATACCACTGGGTACAAGGGTCTCTTCCCCACAATCCTGGCCTGGTGGTTGTGGGGGTCTATGGGCAGGGGGGGTCATTAGCATCAGGGTATCCCTTTAAATGAGGGGGCACCCTAATGCTGCCTCCCCCCTGTGAATGAGTAGAGGGTACTTGTAAAGGGTTAAATTCAGTAAAATATAAAGATGCCAGAGTTTTGAAAAATTCCTTTAATTGAACAAAAAAAATAAATAAACAGTTTTTGACAAGTTCTTAAAATAAAAGTGCCTATCCCTACTTAAAATATATATATATTTGTATGTTGAATCTGCAGGATGGAGGAGATGTGATTAATTGACTTATAAATCGAGCTTGACTGAGCCTATTGAATCTGCCTGTGTCTGAAATGGATGCTTAGAACCTTGCTGTTGTGACTTGAAATAGCACAGTGTTAAGCTATGCTAGACAGTCACCTCGTGAAGTACCCCTTTGGTAAATCCAGGAACCCAGTGTACACAACTGTATGCAAACCTGGTCAGACTAGGGGATAAAGTAGATGAGGGAATTGGAAGCTTATCCTGTAACCATGCTTAGGTCATCAGCCCAGTACTGTGTGCCCCCAGTTTCAGTGGAGTGACTACCAAGGAGAACGAGGAGTGTGGTGGGAGTGTGAAAGTGGTGAATAACATATCACACCTTGTCTGAGGGACAACATATGGGCAAAATTATTTAAGATTAGAAGAGATTCAAGGGGTTGTGTACTGACAATGTGGCCTGAGTAGGCCTGAGTATACATTTGATGGGCTCCTGGCGAGAAATGAGGGGTGGACTCTGTCCCGAGGCCTGGACCTGCCCACATGCTCACTATGCTCTCTCTCCCTATCAGCGTGTTCTTTGTCAGCACATTAGTATGCAGTGGAGCCTGATTGGCTCTTTGTGCTTCCCAGCTTCTTACAGCCTGAGACCTGTTGTACATGAGATTACGGGCACCTCAGGACAGATTCATGTAATCACATTAGCTGCAATTAAAAAAGATATTTATATATAAATATATCAATGCATTCATTTGTATTATATTATCTGAAGTTCAGGTTTAAATTACACTTTCAGGCCATCTGCCTGAGACTCTTAAGAAATGTCTATCTGTCAAGAGCATGTAAACGCTTCTGTTTCATGCCAGCTGCTGGTCTAAATCCAGTATCTTGGTTTTGGCTGTGATGCATTCTCCCTGTTTGTCCACCTGCAAGGTGATTGATGAAGCCAGTCTCTGGGTGGAGATCAAACCTGATTTAAGCCAGCAAAGCCTGCAGTCTCATGCTTGTGATATTGTGTTTAACATGTGCTCCAAGCTCCCTGTTTATCTGCCCTGTCGACTGACTCGTATTCCCTTGTTGATGACTACAAATAGGATATCAAATACACTCTGAACTCTGCCTGCCATTTGTCTACAGACCTGACCATGACTATTCTGAACCTTGCCTGCCTTGCACCTGGACTGTCATTGAACCCTTCTGTCTGTCTGCTAACCTTTATTACCTGTTTGCTGTGCTCAGTTCATGCCTGCCCCTGCATGGTAACCAGCCACTATAGTATTGCTTTCTTTATGGGAAAGGGGGCTGCTATAGGGGAAGATCACAGAAGCTAGCTATAGTGCCTGACCACCTGTGTTAGGGGTAAGCATGACACTATCTCAGAGGTTGTGAGTTTTGAACCACCACTTGAAACTAAATCTCAATTCAATTACAAAGGGTACCATTGAAGCTTGTTGTAACCCTTTTAATGTCATAAGGCATGGAATGTATCATTGGCATCAAATGGGTTAAGGGCCTGTGATGAAAGACTGTTTTTCACTTCAAGCAGCTTTTGTATTTCTATACAAGTCAACTGCAGGTCAAATGCACTTGTCAATAAATTCTGAATAACCTCTTAAGCCTCTCTAATTGATGTTATCAACATATGTTCAAAGTCCTTTGACACAGGCCCTTGTGATATTTATGTGGTGCATTTCCTGATCTTCAATGAAAATGCAATTACACATTCACACTAGTATTTTGGACCATATAGATAGTGAAATAATCATTCAGCAGAACCATGCTCAATGTGGGCATTTTTTGGGGGACCATGGGTAACTACAGCTAAAGTACATTACTAATGTAATTTGAGTATCCCTCTTGAAGCTTGTTTGAATATTTCTGTTTGCAGCTTAGCCCAGAAATATCTATGTAAATTTCCCAACACTTATATGGCAAGGGTCATTGCCAGGACATTCCATGACTTAAACACTGACCCGAATACTCCAAGGTAAATAACACTGCTGTTCTGCAGAATGGCAAGCTGGTGACATAGCTGTGAATTTAAGAGATTCACAAACCACAGCACTTCAGTCTTACTATGCAGAAAATCAGCCATACCAAAATTCTAAGGCTAAATTCACACAGGCATAAATACATACACAAATAATATATAGCCATTTTTTCATATTTCTATATCTGAATCTTCAAGACATACAAGGGAACATTGTTTTAATAGTTTGCTCTTTAACCATACTTTTCAGTTATTGCTTTAGATCCATTTGTACATTGTCATGCATACCTGGAAGGGTTTGATACCACCGTGTTAGGAGAACCAAGATTTCTTCTTGTTAATTATATCTATAACATATTATAGTGTGTACATTTTATGCAAAGTATGAAACATATACCAAGGACCTGCACATTTATTTAAACATTGCTGAGAACTCCTAGTATGTTCAAGATCGTTCCTGTGGTAACTGTTTCTACATACTTAGTGTTATGGGAATAAGACAAAATCATTACACTTTTTAAGGAAACCTGTGCTGAGATGATATGTCAACTGCCATTACTAACCTTTTCTTCTGAACGTGCTCACTGCTTGGCTGTTATGTTCTATAGCTTTACTGACTTCTAAATCACTGACCTAGAATAAGTATGCAGATTGTGAGTTCTGGCTACATGCTTAAGAGAGTCTCAAAAAGTATTAAAGCTGGGCAGCTAGCATTTTCAAAATGAGTCTAACAGTAGATGCAAATGTCACAAGTTTCTTTGAATCCCTTGATTAGCTTCTTACGTTTCTACATGGATGTCAAAAGCATTTGATTAACCTAATCCTGAACCTTGTTTGCACTGCAAAATCTTATGACAGTGGCTTTGTGATAAAAAGTATACTAATAAGGTAAATAAGGAGCAAAATATTTTTAAACAAAACTATGGAAATGTGTATAATGTACATTTTACGTACATCACTATTCACAGCTATATACGGTACCTTTTTTACACATATATACTTGATAATTAAAGGGAAACTAAAGTACCACTTGGAAGAGTTACTATGATTTTTTTTGATAAGAGACATGGCAAAAACTTTCCCCCATGTTCCAATCTATTTTTTTCTTAGAATGTACACTGTGTGGTGAACGTTCCATGCAGTGTTCACCCTGGGTCATTCTTGACATACCAATTTCCAAGCAGGTCAAAGAGGATTGTTGCAGAAGAAGTGCAGAGGGAGATGGTAGCAGTGGATAGATGAATGTTTTGAGGCAGTTGTACATTATGGTAAAAGCCGTCCCACTGATAGAGGAGTTTAGTTCCGCTTTAACAGTCTTAAAATTATACAACATATCAAATATTATGTTACTTGTCCACCTAATTCTTTCAAGTTTAACACATACATGTTAGGCCTAGTGTATGGTTTGTGGTTCATAGATTGGTGACATACTTGGGAGCATCAAAGTTCACTTCCACTTATATTAACCAAATCCACACTTGGAGTGGGCCCCTCCACACTGCAAATGCTAAATGCTCGTTTAGTCTGGGGGCAGAGGAGTAAGGAGAAAAGCCATACCTTACTCCATGCTCCACCAGGTTCCTTGCAACACAGCAACTCAGGTTTCTTCATTAGGGAATATCTTCTACAAATAACACTGACATAAATTACTCTAGAACTGTGCTAAAACAATTTCTCCTGAGATTAGGGATTCTCGGCATTCCCAGGATTTTACTGGAAGGTTCAAGACATTACTTTTTCCTGGGGACTACAGGAGGAAGCCAAGGATGTAAGGCAAGAATATTTTTGAATTTTTGTTCTAATATGACTTCATGGATCATTTTTACATGAGAAGAGGGGGCTTTTTGACTTGAGGTCTGCTTTAAATATTGTAATATAATTAAATAGAAGATTTAAAATCTGAGCAATGTGGGGACACTAGATACATTAAGAAATGAAAATTGATGTTGGTTTCAATCTAGATCTAAACAGATTTAAGACTTATTCAATTGATTTCAAGAAATCAATGAAGGTCTACAGCAAACCTTTTCCTACACATTGAGAACAAGTACTTAGAAAATTTAGCAAAGCGGAAAACAAGATACAAGGGTAATCTTATTACAAAGGTGGATTTAATTAAATGTTTAGTTTAAAAATAGGCTAAAAGTCCTTAGTCTATATGGGCTGCAAATTGTCCTTAAGTGTAACATTTATTACATTTTCAAGCAGTGCATATTGTTCTCATTGTGGGGTACACTGAAGTAATGGTTTATGTGACTGTCACTATTTTCCATGTTTTTTCCCCCTATTACATTAAAAACACAGATCTAAAGATTAGCCATATAGTGAGCTCTGTATTTCAATGTAACTACTATGCTTCCTTGCTTAACAGCTGTTTAGATAAGATTGGAAAAGGAAATGAATCGCTGCTCTCTGGGCTGCAGTGACGTTTCTTATTTATTGAATAGTAACAGTGCTTTTTTAAATATATCAGAGGTGACCCTTTCTACTGCTCAATAAATTAAAGAGACTGTTGCAACCCAGATTCATTTTCTCACTGATTTGCCGGAGTGCAACCAGCCAGGCCAACACTTGGGTTTTTCACAGATAACCCCGTGTTGAGCCACTCACCTAGAGTGGTATACATATATTTTTTTGTTTGGATAAGATGTTGTCCATATAGGGAGAGAATTGCTTTTGGTGGATCAGCAGTTTTACAGATTTGAAATGTGAAGAAGGGCAGTAAAGCACAAGCATTGTGCACTGCAAAGAAGGAAGCTGAGTCTGCAGAAGTAATAAGCAAATGTAGTATGTATTCACAAACTATACAATTTTGTTTAAAACATTACCATGTCCTGATATCCAATTTACTGTGTATCAAACTGATCTATTTTACATGTACATCTAATACAACATTGAAAAGACTATAGACTCAATGGTATTTTGGTATTTTGGGGTTAAATGGGGACTAGTTAAATCTCAAATAATGCCCTTAATAATTTTTTATTCTGATATTTCTTGGTAAAGTGTTATATTTTTCAATTCCAAAATTTGGAAGACACTTATAAGGCTAATTTTCCCTCCATGCCTAATATGTCAGGTTGAAAAGCCATTTTATCTCTTGCCTGAGCTCAGTGCTAATAACAGACACTGAAAGAACTGGCATATAACAAGTGTGCTGCTAGCCCAGACAGAGTTTAAGTTATCATTCCAAGGTCAGGCAGAAGAAAAGTCAGCCACTATGAAAGTATTACAGTCACACGAAAAAACTTTTATGCTCTGAAGGGAAAAGAAAACAAGTGGATAAAGGCACATGCACCTTTTACTGGGAAGTAAAGCTGCACTATTATAACAATTTAAAGCTATAATGTACTCCTCTTGCTATAAAAGATGCAAGCATACAGGATTTTAATTGCAGTTTTGTCTGCAAAAAACATTTGTATCTACTAGTAATGCTCTTTTCAATGTACACTGAGATGTACATGCACATCATCATACCTTTGTCTCTGGATTAATTAACTCTCATGTATATGCATGACAGGCATGCCATCCTAGCCTGGCCAATCAAGATGGCTGAAGATGTCAGGGCTCCCAGGTATGACCAGAGATGTGTGACTGAAACAGGGAAACGCAGACCTCAGATATGTTATAAACAATATAATTTATTAACAAACAGTACAAACATAAACGCAGTGCAATACTAAAACATAATACAGTGCAAACAAACCAAACCAAACCACCCACAGATAACAGTATATACAAGCAAGCGTCGTCAGGCAGGCCGGGTCAATATCAATTGGGCAGGTAGGTACAGGGGGAGCAAGCGGAGAATAGTCGGGGTCACAGGCCAGGTTCAGCAGGTAGCAAGCAGCATAGTACAGAGGGTCAGACAGAGGAATGGTCAGGGTCACAAGCCAGGATCAGAGCAGAAGTCAGCAAAGGAACAGAAACAGGATGCAGGACAGATACAGGGCCCAGGACAAACACAACACCAAGGCAGAGTCTGCAAGTCTGGCCATCCCTTAAATACCCCAGCATCATCAGTTCCAGGTGTTAGCTGGCTGAAAGGTTGAGTCTCTGATTGCTGGGAGCACCCGCTGGCCAGCCCTGGTACTGCAGATCAAAAGGCAGGTGAGTCCCACCATTGCTGGCCAGTCCATTCCTAACAGAAGATGTGAACCTAGAGAAGACTGGGTAAAGATGACAGTACTGAAAAGGAAGCAAAGAAAAAATAAATATTGGTGGCTTTAGAATGAAAACTCTTCATGCTCATCCCTGGCTGTTTTTCCTAATGAATTTAAGTACATTTTTGCAAAAAACACTGACCAGAAATCTGTACGATAAATTGTGGATTTTGAGGGCACAGCATGAGACTAACCATGTGCTTACACTTAATTGTACAAAATGTAAAAAACATAGTATATTAAAAGCTATTGATTAGCAAAAAACAGGGATATGTCCCCACACAGGGTAACCCCTCAGAGGATATGTTCCTTCTAGAAATATTGAGCTTAGATAGTTGATGATGACAATAGTACAATAAACATATGTTCAGTCAAGGTGCTCATGTCCAGTTCTCACAGTCAACGCGTTTCACTTGTATTGTAGCTTCTTCAGGACCGTATGACATAGAGGGAGCAACTACTGTGATAATTAAACTGTGTGAGGACATATCCCTGTTTTTGCTAATTAATAGCTTTTAATATATTATGTTATTAAAATTTTGTACAATAAAGTGTATTTCTTTTTAATTACTGTACAGATTTCTGGTCAGTTTTTTTTTGTATGTATGATTGGACATGGCACTTTGAAAGCTATAATTTTTGATTAATAAATGGAAGTGGAATATTTGAAACATTTTTATTTCTTGGTAGGAATTCAGGCCATTAAAATAAGATGACTTCCAAAATCTTATTTACGCTTTTGTTTTACCAGTCCCAAAACCCAATACCTAAATAATAATAATAATGGGAAAATCTGTTTAATTTAGCATAGAAGAAACAAAAATAGAAAACAGCATTTGCACATAAAAGGAATATGAATATATATTTACAGCAGGAGAGAAATAAACTCCTTAAAGAGTATTTAATGAACATATTCAAGATTGACGCAATTCGTAGGGGCATCGCCACTGCACAGACACCCATCCCACTTAGCATACCATATACTAAACCTCCCTCAACACTTTCCTCTTTTGACCTTTCTACTACTGAAGAGGTCACTATGGTTTTCTCAGAAGCCCGTCTCACTACCTGCCCCCTGGATCCTGTCCCCTCACAACCACTACGGTCACCCTCTTCTTCCATCCTATGCTCCCTCACTCACATCTTTAATCTTTCCCTCTCTACTGGTGCCTTCCCCTCCCCTCTAAAGCATGCGCACATCACTCCCATACTTAAAAAGCCCTCCCTGGACCCCAGCAACCTGAACAACTTAAGACCCATCTCCCTGCTGCCATTTACCTCTAAATTCCTAGAACGCTTAGTCTACAATCGCCTGAGCTCCCACCTCACTGGCAACAACCTTCTTGATCCTTTACAGTCTGGCTTTCGCTCACTACACTACACTGAAACTGCCCTACTAAAACTCACTAATGATCTACTAACACCTAAAACAAATGGCCACTACTCCATACTCTTAGTACTTGACCTCTCTGCGACTTTTGATACGGTTGACCATCCCCTCCTCCTCAAAAAACTCCACTCTCTTGGTCTCAGAGACTCTGCTCTCTCCTGGTTTTCCTCCTACCTATCACAGCGCTCCTTCAGCGTTACCTATAACACTGCCTCCTCCTCTTCACTCCCTCTTTCTGTAGAGGTCCCTCAAGGTTCTGTCCTTGGACCCCTTCTCTACTCCATCTACACCTCCTCCCTTGGTCACTTGATAAACTGCCATGGCTTTAAGTACCATCTCTATGCTGATGACACACAAATATATCTTTCTACCCCTCACCTCATCCCTTCAGTCTCCTCTCGCATTACTAACCTACTAAGCGACATATCGGCATGGATGTCACTCCACTTCCTCAAACTCAATCTTTCCAAAACTGAGCTCTTAGTATTCCCCCCAGCCCATGCCCCCTCCCCTGAATTCTCCATCAAGATCAATAACACAATCATCATTTCCTCTCCTCATGCCAGGGTACTAGGTGTAATCCTAGACTCCCATCTGTCCTTTCACCCCCAATTCCAATCACTGTCCAAATCTTGTAGACTTCACCTCCGCAACATCTCCAAAATACGCCCGTTCCTAACCTGGGAAACCACTAAGCAACTTATTCACTCCCTTGTTATATCTCGCCTTGACTATTGTAGCTCCCTCCTCATTGGCCTACCTAATCGCAGGCTATCCCCTCTTCAGTCTATCATGAATGCTGCTGCCAGACTTATCCACCTTACTAACCCTTCTCTATCTGCCACCCCTCTCTGCCAATCCCTCAACTGGCTTCCCATTGCCCAACGGATAAAATTCAAAACATTAACAATAACGTATAAAGCCATTTATAACTCTGCCCCAAATTACATCAACGATCTTGTCTCTAAATATCACCCAAACTGCACTCTCCGCTCCTCGCAAGACCTTGTCTCCTCCTCCCATGATCGTCTCCAAGACTTTTCCAGAGCTTCCCCCATCCTCTGGAACTCTCTACCCTAATTTATCGCCTACTCTGCTCACTTTTAGGCGATCTCTGAAAACCTATCTCTTCAGGGAAGCCTATCCTGCCCTCAGCTAATAATGGAATCTTCTACTCTTCCAACCAGTCCATCCCCCACAGTTACTACCTTTTTGTACCACTAGGCTCTCCCTCCTAGATTGTAAGCTCCAAGGAGCAGGGTCCTCCTTTCCCTCTTGTATTGAACTGTATTGTTGCTGTATTGTCTCCCGTTATATTGTAAAGCGCTGAGCAAACTGTTGGCGCTAAATAAATCATGTATAATAATAATAATATATGTAGATTATAGAACTTTTCTAACATTATACCAAGTAAATTCAGATACTACGGATTCATTTAATTCTGAAACAATAACTGTTTATTCACAAGGGAAAAGGGCGAACATTCTTCCAGGGTAAGTTTGGACTACCAGAAGAGGTCGCAAAAGAAAACATGCCTTCAAAAGATATTTGGGATGCAATCTAGATATTATAATTTGGGAGAACACATGGGTACCTCAATTATTTATTTTACAAAATGTGTACATTTGTCTTCACAAGGAACTGCCTTTAAAGGACTATCAGTAAAAGTACACTATACCACCCTCATGAGCCCTCCTGATCCATATTTACTGTTTACCTCAAGAAGAGAGCCACAACAAAATTTTGGTAGCTGGGTGTAGTAGTAATGACTTTCCAGGACCAAATTTGATTATCAATATGAGTTTATGAATCAGTCCTACCAATAAACTTGAAAACTTTATTCTTATGGGAACTAAGGATTGCACTTTTGTTATCATTGCCTTCAGACTTAAATAAATATGCCAAGTTGTTAACTTGTCTTCTGTTAGCTACCAGGGAAACTATTGTGAAACATTGGAAGAAAAACAGTTTTTCCCTTTTTTTTAAGTCAATAACAATAATTATTATTTGTGAACGAAAATATAGTAGTATATCAAATTATACTCACAACTCTTTCCTAAAATTAAGGGTACCCTTGATCTAATTTCCAAAGCTTTTAATAAATGCTATATACAGTATATCCAAAGACATGCTCGTTGGTTAATTGGCTCCTGTCTACATTGGCCCTAGTATGTGTATGTATGAATGTGATTTAGGTACCTTAGATTGTATGATCCTTGAGGGTTAGGGACTGATGTGAATGTACTATATAAAGCGCTGTGTAAATTGATGTCGCTATGTATCTGTAATAAGTAATATGTAATATCATTATCTATATTATGCAATAGAATTATCATTTCTGTCAATGGTAAAACTCACTCTTAAAGTTGACCTTTCAGTTAAGAGGAACTTTTCCATTTTCAAGGATACAATGCAGTGCATATGGGTAAAAATGGCCTAAAGCGTTAGAGTAGTACGAAGATGAGAAAAAAGGATTTGAGCAGATGTTTTTGCATAGGTTTGTGGTCATAGAAATGTTAAATGACAACAGCTTATAAGCATGTGTGAGTGCTTCATGTTTATACAATATGTGCAAATGTCAATATTTGTTGGCAACTGGGGGTTATCAGGGAGGGATTTTTTAATTGGTTGGGTTATTTAATTAAAGAAAATTAAAACTTTATCCTTATGGGGGCAGAATTTATCGCAAGTAAGGGAAGTCCTCCTATATGTGTGATAACACAGCATTTATAATTGTGATCTCCTGTTACTGGGGGCAGGGCAGCTTTGACCGCGGGCTTGAATATGGCTAGTGGAGATAATAAGAGATCCTGATGATGGCACAAATGACCACACTGGAATTTCCCATGAAACCATAGTGTGGTTACATTGTGTTACGGAAGGATAGGAAGATCTAACAAATTCAACTACTGGGCTTATTGCTGGGATCTGCCTTCAGCTGCCAGAAGCAGATGCTGTTTTAAAACGTTTAAAAACATTACTTGGTCTATAACTAAGAGAAAAGATAACAAGAAAAAAAAGTTTTATACTTACATATTTTTATTACCTTGTAACTCATTTGATTGTGATATATATATATTTATATCAAACTATAATGCTGCAAAAAGCAGTGCTCTACCTTTATCATACATAGTAAATACTAATTTAGACCATACATTGTAAGAAATAGTTGTGCATCAACTCATCTAATGCTTTCCATTTTAAATAGTGGTTCTCACAGCTGACAGTAAAGATTGTTTCCAGTGTCTTCCTTACATATGGGCAGCATACATTCAGCAAAGTAACCCATTGATCCAGGGCTGGATTCATAATTAAACACATAAATCAACTGCCTACCAATAGTTACATAGCAAGAACAATGCAGACATCTAGACATCTAGACATAATGGTCTAACACATTTATACCTAAATATTTTACTTTTACCAGTGATCTAAATTTTATGTTAGTAAAATATGTGCCTATATAATTTCATAATCTGACATTCATAGCTCAATTAATGTCTTGGAGGAAGACCAAAGTCACTGGCTGGCTACATTTTAGACTTTTTATAAGCAGCACTGAGTTTTCAAAGATGCCTTTTTTCATATATTGTACACCAGGGTCTGACTCTCACTCCCCTATCATTGTCAGAGATCAGCACAGAAAGAAGACGTTGGGCTTTCCTCATCATGGCTCCCAGGGTGGATGGCAGATGTGTGCTGGAATCTCTCTCGCTCTCCCTAACCCCCCTCCCCACATGGGGGAGGGTGCAATTTTACTCTTGCCTAGGCACACAACCAAAATACACCACTGATGTACACCATACACCATAACTCCTCTTACATACATTACCTATATATGTAAGATGTCAAGTACCTGCATGAGTCCTGTTTCCCCTGGGGATGATGACAGGGTATAACAGGGCACAAAGTGGCATGGGTGTTTGTAGGAGATCTGGTTCAGAGAATCTGGTAGCAGATGCAGCAGACAAACTGACAGTGAGCAGATGCAGGATCTAGGATGCATGGTCAGATGGGCGAGAGATGGCAACAAATGGAGTAAAGCATCAGGAACTAAGAGTGGAGTGGAGTCAGAGTGAAGTCAGAGCCAAGCCAAGGTCAATATCAAGCTAGAAAAGGAGGCAGCAGAACAGCAGGCAGGAAGCAAGTTTGGGTCAAAACCTGGAGTCAGCAACAGAGATTCAGGAACAAGCACAGTCAACAAGCCTGGTTGGGATACGAATGCATATGGGATCAGGTCACAAACAAAAGGAACTGACGACCACTCAGCAATGATCCTGAGTCCTGTAGGGCTTTAAATAGGCCACTGGGCACCAAAGTCCATCAAACATGCACATTCGTGCTCATGAGCACACGCTGCATGCTAATGCTCATGTGCATGTGCTTGTAGACATGCTCATGTAGATGTGGCATGGTCCTAATTCTATGGCCAGTTTGTTTTGTGGACCATTCTGTGTGCATGTACATTCCTTTGAGCATGGACTTGAGCATAGTTTTCCTGACACAAAAGAACTTGTTTAAGTCGTGACAACTGGTACCTACAAAAGTTTGCCATAGCAGAAGTAGATGGGATGCAGCTGTGCCATGGCATTTCAAACTGAGTAGCAGAATTTTAATCTTTCACTTACTTTTGCTTATAGCAAGTCTAGTCTATGATGCTACTACTTACTCTGGTATCCTGTTATTTTAAGAACTAAAGACTGCAGTAAAAGGGCATGCAGAAGTTTGGACACATTCATATTTATTGAGTGAAATAGCAGAGAAAAAAACAACACAGAACCCACAGCAACCAGTCAAAGTCATCTTGTACACATGCATAGCATATGTTTCCTTGCACTGTTTCTTATAAGGCTGCTTTCACACTGATCTGTTTTTCTTCCGCGTTTGTGTTAAAAAAAGCAGAAGAAAAACACATGACCATTTAATCCTATAGAACTCTTCACACTGGTCAGTTTTGGGTCTGTTGGTGCAGTAAAAAAGTGCACCAAAAAGCACCTCCCCATTGAAATGAATGGAAACTGCTTAAAAAATGTGGCAAAAATGCACCAAAAACGCACCTGTGGTTGTGTATTTGGTGTGTTTTTTTGAGTCACATTTTTTTCACAGGTGCAAAACGCACTGGAAACTTGGAAAAAAATGCAGTAAAAACATGGCAAAAACGCATATGTGTTTTTACAGCGTTTTGCAAGAAAGCAGTAGCCTAAATGTGATTAAGTGAGCTGTACTTTTCTGATTATTCGACACCAAGTAGATTTCTTCAGGACTTAATTGGTTTTTAGATGAAATTTGTCAGAGCCATAAAGAGAAATGTACCAAGTGCATAAACACATTCCTGGCTACTTTCTTGTATATTTCCATCACATCGCTTTTGGCAGAGATACCTGAGTTGTTAAAGCTGTTGACATCCATGTTAAGATGGGAATCGGTCTCTTCGGTATTTTGTTTCCTTTAAGTATCAGTCTCTTTGTGATGTGTATATGGGCTTATCTCTAGGGCTTTTTGTCTCTACAGGAAGTGGAAATGTATCATATTTACAAACAGCAACAAATCCACTGACCTCTGGTACTCAGAGGATACAGCAGAAGTCCACATCTAATAGTGGCCATGCATCAATAAATTATCCATTTCTTTTTTGATTAGTCTCCTCTGAAAGGAATAATAGATCTATAGTCAACAAACCATTCAATCAATATGCCACAAATGGGGAAGTGGATTTCAATCGCTAGATAAGATCACAATTGTAACTTGTCTATTGCATCTCTGCTTCTACCATGTAATCTCATACCCTGATTGATCAAAATCCGATTTGTATAACATCAAAGCATGTTGGTGCTGCTGATGAATCCAAAACAAAAAATAATATTACACCCTAGTTAATTAAATTATTTTGATTGACTCGCACACCAATCAGGTAAAAAGATTGAATGGAGTATGGCCACCATCAGATATACAAGTCTTTAAAATACATCTTTTAAAAAAACATTAAAAAAAATTCAGCAGTAATATAAAGTTCAAGCAGTCTATGTACTATCTGTACTTACATTAAATGGCTACATTAATTTTTTAAAAGGTAAAGGTAAGATAACTTTTCTTTTCTCTGTAGTACTTACATTCAGTAAGCCAAAGCAGTACATTTTGAAAACTGCATTAAATAAAAGAAAATAAAATGGAGAGAAAACGCGATGCTTTAGCAACAAAGAGCTGTGATATAATAAAACTGAAATATACACTCATACATTACTGTATATATACCATAGTCTGATTCCCTCATGATGAGTGTTTTTAACACCACTCAGACAATAAAAATACCTTTTCTAAAATGTGATACTGCATGGCAGAGTATTGAAATGATCTGCTTTCTAAAGGGTATTAAAAAAGGAAGGTATGTGGTTTATTGATAGGGGGGCGATGGGAGGGGGAAAAAGATATTAAGATTAATGTCAATGTTTTGATATTGTGTTAGGTAAATGTGAGTTTATTTTGGTGTTTATCTTTTTTAAATGGTTTGTTTGTACAAACTGTTAATCTTTCACTTTACCTCACAGAAAAAGCTTTGCTTGTTTTTTGGGGGAAATATTAAAGTCACACATACAAATACATTGTTAAAAAAATAACTCTCAATCATTACAAAATGAATTAGAGGTCTATACATTCATGTGTACATGCCTATATTCGATTCTCCAATTAAATGGTAATGAAATGTGAAGAAAATCCTTTCTTTATTCCTAGTTTTTCAGATTCTGTAGATCTCCCCTAACAGAAGCCCGATTTGTGAGCATTATCTAGGGGAGGGACTGTGTCAGCTAGCAGGTTTCCACTTAGTTTCCCTGTTCCACCCCCTCTGTTTTTTTATCTGGGGCTAGGATGCTGATGGCCCTGCCGCAGAACGTCATTGGTTATAATGCTTCAGGCAATTGCCTGCATCCTAGTACACAGTGATGCTGTGTGAGTGGGACTGTCTGCATCCTAATGATCAATAAAAAAAACAGAGGGTTGAAACTAACATGCTCCCTTCTCTTGCATAACCAGTGACCGCACTTGCTTTGGGAAAATGCTCAGACAAGTTCTATCAATTATAGCACCACCCCACCTCCACCACATTACAAACATGCAGCAAACAAACAAGTTAGAAAGAAGGGGTAAAGTATGACATGTACTTTGTTGCAGAAGCAGTGTAGTGAGCCTTTTTGTTAAGTCACAGATGAAAGGCAATGAAAAAACTTAAGCATTTTCAGTTTAGAATAATTCTCAGTTTTAAATAAGTATTTTCTAAACCAAATGCAAGCACAGTGAATATAGGGAGAAAAAGAAAAAAAAATGGGAAGTCAAACTATTTCACAGCTGGTCCTTCTAATTGTATATTATAATTGTATATTACTGGTTACACTTGTTGACAAGATAAATTAGTGTTAGAGCTTAAAACAAATCTTTCACTGTATTCATTCAGGGCAAAGTGATAGGTTCTCTTGTCCCTCTTTTTTCCCACAGATATTTACATTCATTGCTCACTTGAAGCCTTCATATCTGGCTTATTTTGGTATCGAGGAACATGTAGCCTTCCATAATACAGTACTTGGGTCTAAGTGGCAGATTGCCAGGCCTATACACATAAAGGAAAAAAAGGAGTTAAAATAAGTTAACCATGTTCTGATACCACCAAACAACAGTGCTGCTTACACAGGGTTTGGACTCTCAGCTCCAAAGTGTAGGCAGAGTTGGTCAGAGTGGCAGGGGAGTGCAGGGAAGGTGAGTTTGAGTCAGTAGAGGATTGTTCTTACAAGAGAACCAGCAGGAATAGCATGTTTTGTAAAGTGTATATAAATCCATAATCTATTTTTCAGTTGCTTGGCATCACCCTTCATTGTATAATTACATTTTTGTGACTCTCCTGCCGACCTGATAAGAAACCCAACAGCCAATAGAAAAGGTATACATTCCAGGTTGACAACTCCGCTGCTAGTTGGTAGGCAGTGCTATCTACTCGCAACAGGAAGAACGCTTACCGACATAATGAACTTTGCAAGACGTTTATGAAAAAATATTTCCTTAAGAAAAGTGCCTACAGTGTGACATAATGCTAAATAAATTATTTTGGGGTTTACAGAAAATTATACCTCTACTAAAGCATCATATGTGCTCATTGATTGGGCTGATGTAGTTGAATAAAATGTCCTTTTTTAGGATTATACAGCCTAGGGTAAATACCTCTTTATAGCTCTCTTCTGGTAGAAGAATGCAGGCCTGGACTGGCCATAGGGCACACCGGGCATACACCCGTTTGGGCCGGGGCCGCCTGGATAAAGGAGGTGGCCGGGAAGCACATACAGGACTGTGCATTTCTCGGTTCCTCTATTTGACGCCCAACCGCCTCTCCTATCACTCTCTCGCATGCGGTTGGCTCCTGTATACTCCCCCTGTGGTTGCTCCTCCTCCCTTATCTCCTCCAGCGGCCCCCCTCGTTCATCTAATCTTTCTTTCTTTCTTTCTTTCTTTCTTTCTTTCTTTCTTTCTTTCTTTCTTTCGTTTTTTCTCTTTCTTTCTTTCTTTCTTTCTTTCTTTCTTTCTTTCCCTCTTTATTTCTTTCTTGCCTACAAATTTTTTATTTAAATTAATAAAATATAACATTGTAAAAAATGTAATAAAAATAAAAACCTACTGACACTAGTGGCAGAATTACCAGGGTTGCAAAGTTTGCTCTTGTGACTGGTCACTGGTGTTCTGCCACCGGGCTCTGAGTAAAGGGTCCTCGGACATTGGGCTGCTTAGTCCAAGGTACCTGAGCCTATCTTTTGTCCAAATCCAGGCCTGGACCACATGGTAATATGTTTTTATGATAGCCTGGAACCTTTTGATTGATGTATTAGTTTTACAGTTGAAAATTATCATTTTAGTTGCAATTTAATTGATCATTTCAATAGGTAAAATCCACTGGGTGCCTGTTTTTGCAGCAAGATCTTTATTTCCTCCAGGTGACATACTGCCTATCCCAGATTGGGATAATGGTGCAGAGGGCACAGCACACCCTCAGTCTGTTCTTTCTTATCCACTTTGCTCTTAGGCTTGGTAAGGGCACTAAATCCCCAGCCCTGTCCTTCACTGCTGCTTATCTGTTATGTTATATTTTCAAACCATCAAGCAGCAAAACTGCAGACAGATCACTGCCAGCAATAACACCACATAAAATGGCTTATTGATTTTAGATCACAGCTTCCATCATCCTCAGACATTCTGTTTTTCCGGCTTTGATTCTTATCTCTCTAGAATCTCTCCTTTCTGCTTTAACCCTTCAATTCTTAACAGAGAAAGCTATTGCTCTAAGGACCAGTATACATTATTGAGCGGATTTACTGATGTAATTATTTCCACTTATAACTAGTGTAGTCTACCCTTAATTTTACCGTGGTTCAGGTTAAACCAGAAGAGCTCTCAAAATAACAGAGATAGAAAAGGATAAACCTGACTCCCTTAGCCCAATAAAAAGTACAGGAGATACCAGCATTAAGTGACAAAATAGGATTCTGATCTGTCACTTCAGCCATTTTCTATTTTTTTTTCTTTACAACAACTGTATAAAAGGGCCATCGTATTAGATTTACCCAAGTTGACTGTCCAAGAGTAGCCTACTTTTAAAACATGTATTGGTAGATTTTATCAAACTCTGCACTCAAAATCTAACAGTGTACAGCCAACTTAAAGAGGACCTGACTCAGAGCAAGCATAGAGTTCTGATTTCAATTTTTGCATACGTGTCCTGGAAAAGATATCAATCAAGACAACTGGTAAATGACAGGATAAACATAAAAGCAGAAATAGTTGAGCAATGGCAGCTTGCATGTTTCCACATATTGAGTTCTGCATCAGCTAATCAAAATACAATGAGAGTTTATTGCAAATTTGTGCAAATGTGTGACAAGGTGTGGGTTTAACAAAAAAAAAAATAATATAAGGTTCTACAAACCCCAAAGTGGTCAGCCAAACCTTGGATAGAGCAGAAAATGTATAGATATCTGTCAGGTTTTTAAACTGTCCCTGCTAGTGAGAGTTCCTCTTATTTCCAAAGTACATGGCTATCTGGACATTGTTATGATCTTTACTTCCTATTCCTCATTTCTTGAATGCTGTCTTAAAATATTCCTTTTGGGGGTATACACATAGGGGTCTGATACCATTGTCACCAACTTAGGAAACAAACCACAACATAAATCTGAAAGAGGATCAAAACATTCCTGACTCTAAAAGTGAAAGGTTTTGCTCAGAGCTTCCAGCCATTCAGTTGGTCATAGATGGATAGAATTTTGAATGAAAAAAGCCTTAGGAAAATATGTAAGAACATTCTAAGAACATTTAAATGCTGTTTGCTTTTAACATTTGATTTTGGAATTAATGGACAAAAACCACATACACTGTTAGAAATTCATTTGTTTGAGAAAATTTTCCATCCTTCAAATTTTCTTGTCACTGCAATCAAAAATGAACATTGATTTGACCAGCTAATGATTAGAAAAACAAACATTCTAAGAACATTCTTTTCCTAAGGCAGCTCATACATTAGTCTTTTTTTTACTTCAACCAGTGGGTTGCACGAAAAAAAGTGGCCTGATTCCTCATCCACACATTTAATGTGGATGGGGAAATCACTCTTGCATTTCTCTATTTTATTCTGACTGCGGGGAGACTTCAGAATAAACTCAATCCATGTATGGCCGGTTTAAGAATTTTCATTCAAAATTCTACCCATCTAAGGTCAGATTTAATCACTTGCCCTCCTGAGGATTTACCCCCCTTCCTGAGCAGACCATTTTTTGCATTACAGCACTGCGTTACTTTAAGTGACAATTGCTCGATCATGCAACACTGCACCCAAATGAAACTTACATCCTTTAAGTTTTTGCGCTATAAAAAAAAGACCGACAATTTTGAGAAAAAAACTATATTTTTGACTTTTTGCTATTAAATATGTCCAGTAAAAAAATTTAAAAAATTAAATTTCTTCATAAATGTAGGCCAAAATGTATTCTGCGACATGTCTTTGCTAAAAAAAATTCCAATATGTGTAAATTAATTGGTTTATGTGAAAGTTATAGCCTTTACAAATGGCGGTATAGATACTGGATTTTTTTTTTCATTTTTACTAGTAATAGCGGCAATTGGCAACTTATAGCGGGACTGTGACGGGCATTCTGACACTGAGGGGGAACTGACTTGGTGTCACTGACATCCCCAGTGACACCAATACAGTGATCAGTGCTAATGAAAAGCACTGACACTGTACTAATGGCACTGGGCAGGAAGGGGTTAACATGTGCGCTGTGTGCCATTTTACACTGTGTCCTGGGTTAGTGCTTCACTGTAAGCACACTGTTTTGTTTACAAACAGTTCTCCCTATCGGAGATGCTTGGCAATCACTGGGCACCGGCAAGTAATCACCAGTCAGGACCCGGAGATTGACAGCTGAGGCAGCGAACGGAGGTGCAGGTAGGGGGTGTGCACAGCTAGTGCGTGCCCCCTAACCGGAAATGCAAAATCACGTATATATGCGTGATTTTGCACACCCATGCCGCCCTGTAGCAGTACTTCTGCTATAGGGCAGACGGGAAGCGGTTAAGGAGGACTTGAAGAATCAATGTCCACTGTGCTATACCTGTGTATGAGGAGGATTCAGATAATGATAAAAATGAACAGAGGTTATGGGAGCTTTCCCCTCTCCTGATTTTTAAAAGAAAAGGTGATGTGACAGAATCCTACATGACGATGTCCTCTTAAGGCATGTGCATAGATATTACTAGCCCTTATTTCATGAGCAAGTGTGTTATTTGACAAAAGTGGCTAGAGTGGTAACATTCAAGAGTAGTAGCATAGCAAGGGACCAATGTAAAGAGTTGTGGGTAGAGAGACCACAGCTTTACAGTCAATGCAGTACAACACACAATCATGGGGGGTGGGTAAATTGCAGCTACAGTTGCATATTATTTAGGTTAGGGCAAAAGTGAAGAGCCTAGAAGCATTGGGTGTATATTTGGGAGGAGAAAAGTGGGATTTTGTTAGGTAATAACAACGTTAGAAAGGGTGTGCTTGATATTTTTACCAAGTGCAAAGAGGAGTATATTGCTGGATAGGGGAGGTAGAAAAATCCCCCCCCACCCCCATTTCCATCAAGAGTAGTATCAATTTGTTTCCAGAGGTTTCTGCTTCCATTGTTGCTGGGCACATAGCAGCATTTGTTGATAAGGCTATATTTATGCTATAGTTACTGTATAACCACAGCTTTGTGAATTATATTAGCTATAACATCATAGTGTCACCTCAAGCAGGAGGAAAGTGCTGTGCAGAATTGCACCTTCTAATATTTTGCTTTCTGTCTGTACAGTAATTAATAAGAATTCATGTCAACAGTTGTTGCTAAAACAGTTGGGGCTTTGCGAAGACTTCAGAACTGAATACTGGTGAGCACTCAAGTAAGCTGCGCACAGTTAGACTTTTAGTTATGTGTAGGCAAGGCAGCAGTGCTCTCCAGGCAACATAATATACAGGGTGGATTTTATACGATATAAACAGTTCTGAAATAAATATTTCAAATATGCTGGAAATGATAGGACATTTCTTCTACTAGGCTGACACATTATAAGTACAACACAGTTTAAAGTGCTTTCAGAGCATCTCTGCTTCACCTCCTTCAACAAGCAGATTCGGACAAGCATTGTGGCACAATTTATATTACACACTTATATTGTCACACACTTAACCTTACTCTTATACCGGAAAACCTCAAAGGAGTCACAGGGTTGCTTTATTGTAATGGCCCACCCAATATTTACATGGTGAACAATGTTTATATCATAGCCAGCCCTCTGCTTCTTAGCACCACAGCTTGATCTCTTCCAAGAGCCAACTTGCCCAGTGTGAAAGAAATTTGTTTGGTTCACCAGAGATTGGCTGAATTTTGATCAATGGGAAGTCTTCCCTGCTGTCAGAATTCAATAGTGCAGCGGAAAGGATTCCCACTTCCACATCATGCGTGCATTGGGAAACTGAGTCAGTTTTTTGTTCAACCTGATAGTTGAATTAAAAAAACTGACTTATCTATGGTCTGCCTAAGTCAGGTTGGGACCAGGAAAAAAAGGAAATGTCCTGTGTAAAAGAAGTAATCCTAGCAGAGGAAGGTTACTTGGGGCACCAAACCTTATATATCAACAGGCTATTAGCATTGGAATTGTGAAGTGAAGCAAAAAGAACCTTGCACAATACCTCAGTAAATCTGTGATTTTATTAAATAAACAATATATATACTCACAAACAAGGAAGTATAACAAGCATTACAGATCCTCAAAGGAACTAGGGAGTGTAGAGCCAGTGTGAGTCACGTCACGAGGGTAGACTCTCAAAGTGAGGCTGAGGGGTTTCAAAGGGGGACCCTTCTTCATCAGAGCTAGTAGCTCTGATGAAGAAGGGTCCCCCTTAGAAACACGTCAGCCTCACTTTGAGAGAGGTAATGCACAAGGTTGGTGCGCTTTTCTTTTTGCTTCACTGCACAGTATCGGTCAGGCTTCACCAGGCTTGTTCTAGAGCTGCACAACCTTCCATGCACTGGTGGAATTGTTTCGAGGTTCCATAGACCCTTTCATCCCTGGTTTGAGTCCTAGAGCGCAGGAGGTGTTGTTTCTTTTTATTAGCATTGGAATTCCAGCCCTGAGTTAGAGCCTCTTTTAGGTTTTATCACTGTTTGTGTTCTTTTTGGAGGATATAAACAAGACAGGATAAGAAATGAAGAGAAATCTGTTGCATAAATAGTAGTGTTGGCTCTCGGTCAGGTTTTATTGCTGTCTATGATTTCCTGTCTTAATGACAACTGAATCCTCCCCCCACCATTCACTAAAAAATATTCCATTAGATAATTGAATCATGTGACACATTTTTTCAATTAAATTATGCGATGCTGAAAATGTCCATTCACTATCACCTTACGAAGTATTTATCTCAAAAAGCAAAAATGTATGGTAAATACATCATAAAACAGCATTAAAGCCAATTCACTAAAGGAAATAAATAAATAAAATACACGAGTAAGATAAAGTAGTGGTTCAGACATGAGGTATTTAGGGAATGTAAAAATATAACAACCAATTTGGAGCACTCTCTACCTTTTTGAATCAGTTTCTCAACAGCAATACATAGAAACCTAAATATAGAAAAACAAAGAATCCTCGGGGTTGATTTACTTAAAGTATAACTAAAGGCATTTTTTTTTTAGTTTTGGATAGAATGGAGATGGATTAGAACCCCAGCAGGTTTTTATTGCTGTCTGTGCCCCTGTTCGGGAGATTCACCCACTCTATTTGTCCAGTTTATTGTTATCATTGAAAGTAAAAGTAAAAGAAATCCCAAATTTTGGGTTGTTCCCAGAAAGGCAACAGAGGGGAAATCTTCCAATGGATACATTGGTTCTGGTGACCTTGGGGTCCCCAAGGGATTCTTTTCATTTGTAGGGATTTATTCTCACTTCCTGTTTTGGCTATGGTACATTTATTTATACAGTATATGTGTGTAATTTTTTTATAGTATTTTCATTCAATATTTGACATTTATAAGATATTTTATATTTACCTTATTGAACTTGTTTTTGATATGTCATGTGTGTCCTGTGAAAGTAGCTTCCCTTTGACTGGTATTCCAGACAACATTTTTTCTTTTGTACTAATACATCTGCTGAAGGGACCGCACTGACTTAGTGAGTTGGCATATTTCTACGGTGTAAACCATTTGACCTCTTTATTAGCAATAAAAACCCACAGGGGTTCTAATCCACTATGGTACGCATGGGATAAAATAATGAATGGTTTCATGAAATAAATACCTTGCATTTTAATGAAATAAGTCATGCTTTATTTTATTAGTGTATTTTAGTGGATTGCAAAAAGGCTTTTGAAAAATGCTATGAGGTATTTTATCTCAGATTTTTAAAGAGGAAAATAACTTTGTGAATTGAGCCCACAGGGAAAAGAAGTGAGGGAAATATTCTCAACAAGCTCACTGATAGAAATAAAAATCTGTTAGAACTACTCCATGCAACACCATTTAAAATCTAGCTTTAAACCTGTCATGAAATAGGAGGTCTGCAAAAGTTGATTTCCTGAGATTGCTTGTTGCCTTGTTATGCTAACCTGCTGGCTTCAACACTGACATAAAAGTATACAAACTAAGTAAGCCAGAGAAGTCAAAATTCCTTATCTGCGTATTTTTTCCAGGTAGGGTTGCCACCTCATCCCTTTAAAACCAAACACATATTAATTACACAGCTTCTGAGGCAAATGTATTGCCGGTAAAGCACCAAGTGAGTTTAATTACTACCTTAACCGCTATTCCACCATTGGCGACTAGGAATGTCAATCACCGGGTCCCGACCAGAGATTCCCCACCGGCACCCGGCGATTGTCAGGGAAAGCTGACAGGGGAGAGACCTGTGTGTAAACATGGGCATGGACATGTCTGTCAACATGGACATGCTGTTTTGTATCTCTCTGCACAGCAGAGAAATACAAAGCAGCATGTCTCCCTAGTAAAACACACAAGAAAATAATGTAAAACAGCACACAGTAAACCCTTTGATTGCCCCAGATGTTAACCCCTTCCTGCCCAGTGTCATTAGTACAGTGTCAGTGCTTTTTATTAGCACTGACCACTGTATTAGTGTCATTGGGATGTCAGTGGCAGTTAGTCACCCAGCATCAGAATGTCCACCGCAGTCCCGCTATAAGTCGCTGATCACCGCGATTACTAGTATAAAAAAAAAAAAATTCCAGTATATAAACCGCCATTTGTAGACATTATAACTTTCACGTAAACCAATTAATTTACATGTATTTAGATTTTTTTTAGCAAAGAAATGTAGCGGAATACATTTTGGCCTAAATTTATGAAGAAATTTTTTAACTGGATATGTTTTATAGCAAAAGGTAAAAAATATTGTTTTTTTTTTCAAAATTGTCTTTTCTTTGTTTATAGCGCAAACAGTAAAAATGCAGACGTGATCAAATACCACCAAAAGAAAGCTCTATTTGTGGGAAAAAAGGACATAAATTCATTTATGTACAGCGTTGCATGACTGCGCAATTGTCAGTTAAAGTAACGCAGCGCTGTATAGCAAAAAATGGCCTAGTCAGAAAGGGGAAAAATCGTCTGGAGGGTAAGTGGTTATATTTCAAGAATTTTATTTAGTTTAAATGTACCACGGTTAAGACAGAGGTATAATATAACGAACATATAGCGCAGCAACGAGGGAAGCAACATGCTTCCCAAAAGTAACAGTGGAGGGAAGAAAGAAGTCACATAATACAAACGGTCACTTTCAATCAGAAGATGACTTTCATTCTATGCATGTGTCCAATGAAGGTAATGTAAGGGACCGCCTGGCGGTACCACTAGCTCTCCACTGAATAGGTGTCCCCAGCGCACGGAGTCTAAGTCCCAGGGTGCTTGTTCACCAGGGCCCCTGATGGTGGGGATGGACTTGGAGCCCCCTGAGACCAGGTCGTGGCTACTGGGTGCGTCCGTCAGTGGTAGTGGTATGCGCCAAGGGCTCCCACGGGGAAGAGTCTGATATGAGGAGGTCAGCAGACCCCACTGCACGGGATGGATTGGTGAGCAAGGTCAGACGGGCCGGGTCGGTAACAGAGAGGACGGCAAGGTACAAGGCAGCGGGCATAGAATGGTCAGGTCACACGCCAGGTCAGCAACAGCAGGTCAAATCCAATAGGGGGCATCCAGGAGAGAGGTCAGGCAAAGCAAAGGTCAGGGCAGGAGAAATACAGCAAGGTCAAGGCACAATCCGGGTCAGCAACTTACAATTCACAGGTTCGCAGATACAGGATACAGGTAAGACCAGAAGGCACTGAATGACAGCTCAGGGTCGTTTAAATATCCCGCCCTGCGCTGCCATTGGTGCCCAGCGGGCGGCCGCGGCTTCTACTGCGCATGCGCGAACTCGAACACCGCGGCCGGCCCGGACCTAGTGCTCGAGTCCCTGCACAGGGCGGCACCATCGTGGCGGGGATCGAGGGGATCCCTGAGAGGTAATTTATAAAAGAAAGAACATAATAAAATAATCAGACTACAACAATGGTGTAAACCCCCCTGTGGAGGGGGGCAGAATATACTGCAAAAACACGATTTTATGTTGTTACCCAGTAGGGGGGTGGGAATGAGAATGGGAAGGTGGCAGTAAGTATGGAAAAAGGGCGTATCTGCCTTCTTCTATGGGGGAAAGATGTACAGAACATCAAGATCTTGGTCGCACGTCCTCCTAGGTGTGTGTAGCCTGGTCTCGTAGATAATCTGCAGAATCTAAATATTGTAACCAGCAGGGCCACATGTGAGTAAATTTAGTTGGAGTATCCTGCGCTATGTTGATAAGCTCTTCCATTTCGGCAGTGTAGGATACGTTGGAACCATTCCGCAATGGTTGGGGGGGTGTTCTGAATTCCATTTTAATGGGATGCAGAGTCTGGCCGCATTTATTAAGTGCATAGCTAAAGATCTACGGTATACAGAGCGAGGAAGGGACCAATGATGTAGGAAGTATTGTGCAGGTGTATAGTCCAGGGTGTATGTAGTAAATTTGGCAGTAAGATCATGTACCTTTTCCAAAATGGTTGTAATTTGGTGCATATCTACCAAATATGCAACAGAAAACCTGGTGCTGAACCGCATCTCCAACAGAGGGGGGGAAAGAGAGCGGGAGATTTTGTGAAGCAGTTCCAGGGTTTTGTACCAGGCATGAAAAAATGTATATCCCGTTTCTTGCGTGTTCACATTTACAGATCCTTTGTGTAGATGGAACGGAACATGTCCCCAGTCGTCTTTAGAAAGATCGAGAGACAGGTGCCATTCCCATTGTTGACATGGTCTACCGGTTTTCGGTGTAGTTTTAGGTTGAAGTAAGGAATAGATCGTAGAAATCATGTGTCGTTGTGGTGTTGATCTGGAACAGATAGTTTCGAGTGGGGTCTGGACCAATCACAGAGGGTATTCTGGTAAAGAAAGAAGTACCGCAATTGGACATATGTTCAAAAAGGGAATGATTGCTTGAGCATTTTAAGCTTCAGCTGTTCATAAGTCAACAAGGTGCCTTTGTGAAAGAAATGTTCCACAGCAATGCATTTATATGGCCAGCTACCGGACAGAAAGTTGGTGGATAAGCTCAGGGAGAAATCGGGGTTGTGTTGAAGTGGGGTCAGGGGTCCAGGGGACGAGAAGAGTGCAAAGGTTTTGCAAGCCATCTAGAAGCAGTTTAGGGATGGGCCGACAAAATGGTGGTCTTTAAATTCTCGAAGGGAGTGAGGTCAGGGTAGCCATGGGGCTATGTATAGGGGTGTATAAGCCTCAGCGTTCTCTAGTTTGACCCAGGACTTTGTTTTCTCATGTAGATTCCAATCTATTAAGTGTGTCAGATGGCATGCTAAATGGTATTTGGAAACATCGGGAACTCCGATGCCTCAATGAAGTTTAGGCAGACTGAGCAGCTTATTCTAGGGTGTTTTTTGCCTCAAATAAAGTCAGCACAAGCTCTTCTGTATGCAATAAGAAAGATTTCGGCAATTTAATTGGGATTGCTAGCATTGTATATATAATCCGGGGCAGAATATTCATTTTTGTAACGGCTGCTCTACCAAACCATGAAAAAAGGCCTCTATGGCAGGACTGAAGATCGTGTTGAATATTTCATAAGATAGGTAAGTAATTCAGGTCATAGAGGTCTGATAGGTGCCGTGGAAGTTGTATACCTAGGTTATGTAATGGACTTTGCTTGCCAAGAAAATGAAAAGCGTGATTTACATGCGTCTACTGCTGTTTGGGGTAGCGATATATTGAGGGCGTATGATTTCAAAAAATTAATTTGCAAGTTGGAAATGGTATTATAATTAGAGATGAGCGAATTATTCAAAAATTCGATTCGGCTGATTCGCCGAATTTGCGGGAGAAATTAGTTTCGATGCGAATTTATTCGCCGCGAATTTAACTTATTAAAAGGGTTTCTAGGCTTCAGAGAGACTTTATATTAGTGCAGAACACTGTACCTTTAATTTAAATGCCCTTGGAGTCTGCTGGGGAAGAGAAATAATACTGTCAGTCAGTATGACATGCAGATGAGTGCCGTCGATCTTAGAATCACCGCACACTTCACTCATTTGGGCAGTCACGAGGCACGACGAAGAAGAAGAAGAATGAAAAGAAGAATGAAAAGAAGAAGAATGAAAAGAAGAATGAAAAGAAGAAGAATGAAAAGAAGAATGAGAAGAAGAATGAAAAGAAGAATGAAAAGAAGAATGAGAAGAATGAAAAGAAGAATGAAAAGAAGAAGAAGAAGAATGAAAAGAAGAATGAGAAGAAGAATGAAAAGAAGAATGAAAAGAAGAATGAGAAGAATGAAAAGAAGAATGAAAAGAAGAAGAAGAATGAAAAGAAGAATGAAAAGAAGAAGAAGAAGAATGAAAAGAAGAAGAAGAAGAATGAAAAGAAGAATGAAAAGAAGAAGAAGAAGAATGAAAAGAAGAAGAAGAAGAATGAAAAGAAGAATGAAAAGAAGAAGAAGAAGAATGAAAAGAAGAATGAAAAGAAGAAGAAGAATGAAAAGAAGAAGAAGAAGAATGAAAAGAAGAATGAAAAGAAGAATGAGAAGAATGAAAAGAAGAATGAAAAGAAGAAGAAGAAGAAGAATGAAAAGAAGAATGAGAAGAAGAATGAAAAGAAGAATGAAAAGAAGAATGAGAAGAATGAAAAGAAGAATGAAAAGAAGAAGAAGAAGAATGAAAAGAAGAATGAAAAGAAGAAGAATAAGAATGAAAAGAAGAATGAAAAGAAGAAGAAGAAGAATGAAAAGAAGAAGAAGAATGAAAAGAAGAAGAAGAATGAAAAGAAGAAGAAGAAGAATGAAAAGAAGAAGAAGAAGAATGAAAAGAAGAATGAGAAGAAGAATGAAAAGAAGAATGAAAAGAAGAATGAGAAGAATGAAAAGAAGAATGAAAAGAAGAAGAAGAAGAATGAAAAGAAGAATGAGAAGAAGAATGAAAAGAAGAATGAAAAGAAGAATGAGAAGAATGAAAAGAAGAATGAAAAGAAGAAGAAGAAGAATGAAAAGAAGAAGAAGAAGAATGAAAAGAAGAATGAAAAGAAGAAGAAGAAGAAGAATAAAAAGAAGAAGAATGAAAAGAAGAATGAGAAGAAGAATGAAAAGAAGAATGAAAAGAAGAATGAGAAGAATGAAAAGAAGAATGAAAAGAAGAAGAAGAAGAATGAAAAGAAGAATGAGAAGAAGAATGAAAAGAAGAATGAAAAGAAGAATGAGAAGAATGAAAAGAAGAATGAAAAGAAGAAGAAGAAGAATGAAAAGAAGAAGAAGAAGAATGAAAAGAAGAATGAAAAGAAGAAGAAGAAGAATGAAAAGAAGAAGAAGAATGAAAAGAAGAATGAAAAGAAGAAGAATGAAAAGAAGAATGAAAAGAAGAAGAAGAAGAAGAATGAAAAGAAGAAGAAGAAGAATGAAAAGAAGAATGAAAAGAAGAAGAAGAAGAATGAAAAGAAGAAGAAGAATGAAAAGAAGAAAAAGAAGAATGAAAAGAAGAAGAAGAATGAAAAGAAGAAGAAGAAGAATGAAAAGAAGAATGAAAAGAAGAAAGAAAAATGAAAAGAAGAAGAATGAAAAGAAGAAGAAGAAGAATGAAAAGAAGAATGAAAAGAAGAAGAAGAAGAATGAAAAGAAGAATGAAAAGAAGAAGAAGAATGAAAAGAAGAAGTATTCCAGTACAGCAAAAAGTGTATCTGCAGAGAGCTCCGCTATTTCTGACAGTTCTCTGACAGTTCCTTCACATTTACAGCGGTTGAAACATTGTATCTATTTATTTCCGAATAAAAACATCTGTATCCTAAATGGAAACAAATAGATACAATGTTTCAACCGCTGTAAATGAACTGTCAGAACTGTCAGAAATAGCGGAGCTCTCTGCAGTGACACTTTTGCCGGCTGATCGGGAAAAATTCGATTCGTGCACCCGAAGTTTGCTAAAATTCGGATTCGATGCGAATCGAATTTTTCCTGATATTCGAAACGAATTCCACTTCACCAGGTTCGATTCGCTCATCTCTAATTATAATGAGTAAAGTATTTCAGTAAGTTAGGAATTGAGAGCTCGGAGTCCACAAATGCTGCAATATTGTCCGTGTGTCCTGCGACTTGGACGCCTGTTATGTTGGCATTAGATCTTAGTCATCTCAAAAAGGGTTCCAAGGTAAGAACAAAAAGAAGGGGGGATAGAGGGAATCCCTGTCTGGTACCATTCGATATGGAGAAGGCATTTGACAAGTGGCCATTAATTCGAACATGGGCTGATGGCTTGGAATATAGAGTTAGGATATAATTTAGCATGGTGTTGTTTATGCCAATTGCTTTCAGAAGGGCAAGTGATTAATCAGCCACAGAACCTGTGTAATTAATATATTTTCGGTTTTAAAGGGATGAGGTGGCAACTCTACTTCCAGGTCAGTGATTCAAAGTACTGGCGCATAAGAGGCCACATGACAGCCAAGCAAATTGCATTTTCAAAAGGAGAGGAGAGAAATGGCATCCTCTGAGTTCATCTCATGACAGGTTTCTAAACCAGACAGCAGCAGTAGAGCTTTGCCTGATTTGTGAAAAGCAGCACACATTCTGTTAGACATAAATTATCCATCCAATAATTTAGCTCTTCATAACAAGTAAATAGGTTACAGACAGGGGAAAACAAGTGTAAAATAACTGTGTGCTAGTTTACCACTTTACAAAACCCCAGGGGAATCAAACAACATGCTTTTCTTATTAAAACAATTGCAGGCTGTGCAGGTGAGAGACTTTGATCAATTTACATTCTGTGGTCTGGCAATCTCATCTGCATTAGGTAATAATTCAAGTAAATCACAGAGAAATCTCAGGGTGGAAACAAAACATGTTACATTAAAGGCAGTACAAACAAAGTTACATTGGATGTGTTGAAAAAAACATTTAAAATGCATAAAATGAACTTACAATCAACTTTTATTTTTAACATATAAATTCAAAACTGATTTGTCAGGAGTCACTAACACAGGATGTTGGCATTAGTTATGTAGAGCAGCCTTTTTCAACAAGGGTGCCATGGCACCCTGGGGTGCCTTATGGGTTCTTCAGGGTGCCTTGGCAGTAGGGTTGCCACCTCATTCCAACACATATTAACCACCTGCCGACCGCAGATAGCCGAATGACGGCTACACAGCGGCCGGCTAATTCTGGGAGGGCGTCATATGACGTCCTCCCAGAACGCACTCTCCTGCGCGCCCCTGGGGGCACGCACCCAGCGATCTCAGTGAGCGCTGTGTCCTACGGACACAGCCGATCACGTGATGTGGTAAAAGGCCAATCACAGCGGCCTCTTACCACGTGATCGGCCGTGTCCAATGACACGCTGATCACCGGGAAATGCAATTGCGGGTTCTTGGCTGCACTTTCCTCTCGCTGTCAGAGTGTGAGGAAAGTGCTGCCAAGAACCAGCAGTTGTCAGAGCAGGGATCGGCACCCACCCACCAATTCCGCCCAACTGTGCCCAGCAGTGCGCCCACCTGTGCCCAGCAGTGCACCCCCCTGTGCCCAGCAGTGCACCCACCTGTGCCACCCAGCAGTACCACACACCTGTGCTCAGAAGTGACACCTACCTGTGCCCAGCAGTGCCACCCACCTGTGCCCACCCACATGTGCCCACCAGTGCCACCCACCTGTTCCCACCAGTGCCACCCACCAGTGCCCATCAGTGCTGCCAGTCAGTGCCCAGTGGTTGTGCCAGTCAGTGCCCAGCAGTTGTGCCACAATGCCTAGCAGTGTCGCCAGTCAGTGTCACCTATCAGTGCTGTCCATCAGTGCCACCTATCAGTGCTGTCTATCAGTGCCACCTATCAATGCAGCCTATCCATGACACCTCATTAGTGCTGCCTATCAGTGCCGCCTATCCATGCCACCTCATTAGTGCTGCCTATCAGTGCTGCCTATCAGTTCCCATCAGTGCTGCCTATCGGTGCCCATCAGTGCCGCCTATTAGTGCCCATAAGTGCTGCCTCATCAACGCACATCAGTGAAGGAGAAAAATTACCTGTCTGAAAAATTTTATAATAGAAACAAAGCATTTTTTTTGTTTATAGCGCAAAAATTAAAGTGCCCAGCGGCAAATTAAATACCACCAAAAGAAAGCTCTATTTGTGAGAAAAAATTTCATATGGGTACAATCTTGCATGACCGCGCAATTGTCATTCAAAGTGCGACAGCGCTGAAAGCTGAAAATTGGCCTGGTAAAGAAGGGGGTATAAGTGCCCGGTAGGCAAGTGGTTAATTACACATGGTAATTAAAATCACTTAGTGGGTATTACAAATTTACGTAATCTGTCACCATTGCACGGCCGTGGCCAATTTTAAAGCATGTCATGCTTGGTATCCATTTACTCGGCATAACATCATCTTTTATATTTTATCAAACAATTGGGCAATATATGGTGCTTTTATGCATTACAGTTCTAAAAAGTGTATTTTTTCCAAACAAATTGTGTTTGAAAAATCGCTGCAGCAATACTGTGTGACATAAAACATTTCAACACTGTTCTATTAAAACCACTGTTTTATTCTGTAGGGCCTCTGCTTTAGAAAAAATATATAATGTTTGGGGGTTCAAAGTAATTTTCTCACAAAAAAACTGTTTCAAGTAAACAAAAAGTGTCAGAAAAGGATTGGTTTTCAAGTGGTTAGAAAAGTGGGCGATGTGTGGCATATGCTTCTAATGTTGGCCCTGAAATGCCAGGATAGTAGAAGCACACCCCTCCCCCCCCCCAAATGACACCTTTTTGGAAAGTAGACACTCCAAGGTATTTGCTAAGAGGCATTGTATTGTGCAGATCTCATTTGTTGCCACAAGTTTTTGGAAAATGAAGAAAGGAAACAAAAAAATATTTTTTCTTTTCTTTTATTCTTTTTCAAAACTCTGTGACAAAAATGATATCTGCAAAATACTCTCCATGCCTCTAATCAAATTCTTTGGAGTGTTGTACTTTCCAAAAAGTGGTCATTTGGGGGGTGTTTGTACTATCCTGGCATTTTAGGGCCTCCGAAACTGTGATAGGTACTAAGGAAGTGATATGAGGAAATATGCCCTTTGAAACCCTGGAGGTGGTTATTGGATTTGGGGGCGTGTATGTGGCTAGGCTGCCAAAAAGTCTCTCAGATGTGGTATCCCCATACTCGGGAGAAGTAGCAGAATGTGTTTAGTGGTGTTATTCCACATATACCCATGGCATGTGTGAGCAATATATCATTTAACCGACAACTTTGTGTAGAAAAAAAACATTTTTGTCATTTTCCAAAAATTGCCAAATTTTACAAGCAATTATCACTAGCGGCTGTTATAGCCGCTAACAATATTCACTTTCTTCTCCCACCGGGAACGGCTTCCTCTGCCAACTCTGTCTGTTAAATCTTCAAACTTCAGATGTGCTACTATTTTTGCAGCAATACATTTCTCATTATTCAACACTATGTTGATGGGGGAATCGAGCAAATTTATTTTCTCCATCCTTGGATGCAGAAAAGAAGTTCCCACCATCTATAGCCTGCCTTAAAGCAACCCGCACCTGAAAATTAACATGCTGAGTGACTGTGGTATATATAATTCACTTAGAAGGGATTTTGTTTTGTCAAAAGTAGAATCAGCCTTTAATGTAAATACATGTTAATACAATTGATGTTGTGGGCATGGTTCTTTACTCCTGTGCATGACTTTGACTGTGTGCTGTGAAGTCCTACCACAAGTATAAAGCTTAAAGTGACATGAAACCTTCTTTTTTTTTTTTTTTACTAAAATAAAAAACATAGTATAATTATCTGCTCTGTATTGTGTATTGTGCAGAGCAGCTCAGATCCTCCTCTTTTTGAGTCCCCCACTGGTGTTCAAGGCTCCTCCTGTTCAGTGGGTGCCCTATTGAAAGACGCTTTCCATGGGGGCACCTGTGCAGGCTTGCTCCCTAGCCACCCTGTCTGTGTCCATTGACACAGAGTGGGCAGCTTTTCCCTGCCCCTGCTGGCTCAGCACAGCATTTGATTGGCAGCAGTGGGAGCTGCCTAGGGAGGAGGGAGACAGCGGCAAGAGCCTCTGCTCTCGTGCTCATCACTGGATCGGAGAGGGCTCAAGTAAGTATAAGGGGGGCTGGGGAGGGGGGATCCTGCAACACAGAAGGTTTTTCACTTTAATGCATAGAAAAACCTTAAGGCTTCAGAACTACTTTAACTTAAACCACCACCATGATGATATTTCCACGTACTGCTTCCTGCTTTTAAGCATGCACAGACAATTACTCACTGAATTGAATGTCTTGGGTATTGAACTGTCCTCCAGACAAGTTTTTGCATTGCAAACTACCAAACTATTAACATTTTGCATCAGTCAGTACAAATGACAATAAATAAACATTTTTAGCAGCAAATTAAATTTTCCCACTATGAATCTTTTTACTTATATTTAGAGATGAGCGAATCGAAGTATCCGAAGTGGAATTCGAGTCGAATATCGGAAAAATTTCGATTCGTGCCGAATCCGAAAAATAGCCTAATTCGGACGCGCGAATCGAAATTTTTCAGAAAATGGCGGCTGACATGTGCGGCGACGGAGCGGGGATGTCTGGGAAGGCGCGCAGACAAGGCGCGCTGACCCATAATGCATTCCTCAACTACATGTGATCGCATCAGCCAATCAGCAGCCAGCCAGCCAGCACTGTGTAATGGTCGAGCTATAAATAGCGGCCATTTTGGAATTCTTCATTTGCCTGCAGTTATTGAACAGAGGCAGACCGCTCTGTACTAGGGACAGGGACAGAGTTAGGGCCACAGAAACGATAATTGGGGACAGAGAAAAGTTACTTAGGGACAGAGAACCATTACTCAGGGACACAGACTTGTTAATGAGGGCCACAGAATCGTTATTTAGGGACAAAGAAACGCTAGTTAGGGCCACAGAATTCATAATCAGGGACAGACAGAATTGTTACTCAGTGCCAGAGAATTGTTACTTAGGGCCACAGAAACGTTATTAGGGCCACAGAATTTTTACTCAGGGACAGACAGAATTGTTACTGAGTGCCAGAGAATTGTTACTCAGGGACAGACAGAATTGTTACTGAGTGCCAGAGAATTGTTACTTAGGGCCACAGAAACTTTAATTAGGGCCACATAATTTTTACTCAGGGACAGACAGAATTGTTACTGAGTGCCAGAGAATTGTTACTCAGGGACAGACAGAATTGTTACTGAGTGCCAGAGAATTGTTACTTAGGGCCACAGAAACTTTACTTAGGGCCACAGAATTTTTACTCAGGGACAGACAGAATTGTTACTGAGTGCCAGAGAATTGTTACTCAGGGACAGACAGAATTGTTACTGAGTGCCAGATAATTGTTACTCAGGGCCCCAGAAACTTTACTTAGGGCCACAGAATTTTTACTCAGGGACAGACAGAATTGTTACTGAGTGCCAGAGAATTGTTACTCAGGGACAGACAGAATTGTTACTGAGTGCCAGAGAATTGTTACTTAGGGCCACAGAAACTTTACTTAGGGCCACAGAATTGTTACTCGCACAGACACAGAATTGTTACTCGCACAGACACAGAATTGTTACTGAAGGCCACAGAACTGTTACTTAGGGCCACAGAATTGTTACTCGCACAGACACAGAATTGTTACTCGCACAGACACAGAACTGTTACTGAGGGCCACAGAACTGTTACTTAGGGCCACAGAATTGTTACTCGCACAGACACAGAATTGTTACTCAGGGCCACAGAACTGTTACTTAGGGACAAAGAAACGCTAGTTAGGGCCACAGAATTCATACTCAGGGACAGACAGAATTGTTACGGAGTGCCAGAGAATTGTTACTCTGGGCCACAGAAACTTTACTTAGGGCCACAGAATTTTTACTCAGGGACAGACAGAATTGTTACTGAGTGCCAGAGAATTGTTACTCAGGGACAGACAGAATTGTTACGGAGTGCCAGAGAATTGTTACTCAGGGCCACAGAAACTTTACTTAGGGCCACAGAATTTTTACTCAGGGACAGACAGAATTGTTACTGAGTGCCAGAGAATTGTTACTCAGGGACAGACAGAATTGTTACTGAGTGCCATAGAATTGTTACTTAGGGCCACAGAAACTTTACTTAGGGCCACAGAATTGTTACTCGCACAGACACAGAATTGTTACTCGCACAGACACAGAACTGTTACTGAGGGCCACAGAAACTTTACTTAGGGCCACAGAATTGTTACTCGCACAGACACAGAATTGTTACTCGCACAGACACAGAACTGTTACTGAGGGCCACAGAACTGTTACTTAGGGCCACAGAATTGTTACTCGCACAGACACAGAATTGTTACTCAGGGCCACAGAACTGTCACTTAGGGACAAAGAAACGCTAGTTAGGGCCACAGAATTCATACTCAGGGACAGACAGAATTGTTACGGAGTGCCAGAGAATTGTTACTCAGGGCCACAGAAACTTTACTTAGGGCCACAGAATTTTTACTCAGGGACAGACAGAATTGTTACTGAGTGCTAGAGAATTGTTACTCAGGGACAGACAGAATTGTTACTGAGTGCCAGAGAATTGTTACTCAGGGACAGACAGAATTGTTACGGAGTGCCAGAGAATTGTTACTCAAGGCCACAGAAACTTTACTTAGGGCCACAGAATTTTTACTCAGGGACAGACAGAATTGTTACTGAGTGCCAGAGAATTGTTACTCAGGGACAGACAGAATTGTTACTGAGTGCCAGATAATTGTTACTCAGGGCCCCAGAAACTTTACTTAGGGCCACAGAATTTTTACTCAGGGACAGACAGAATTGTTACTGAGTGCCAGAGAATTGTTACTCGGACAGACAGAATTGTTACTGAGTGCCAGAGAATTGTTACTTAGGGCCACAGAAACTTTACTTAGGGCCACAGAATTGTTACTCGCACAGACACAGAATTGTTACTCGCACAGACACAGAATTGTTACTGAAGGCCACAGAACTGTTACTTAGGGCCACAGAATTGTTACTCGCACAGACACAGAATTGTTACTCGCACAGACACAGAACTGTTACTGAGGGCCACAGAACTGTTACTTAGGGCCACAGAATTGTTACTCGCACAGACACAGAATTTTTACTCAGGGACAGACAGAATTGTTACTGAGTGCCAGAGAATTGTTACTCAGGGACAGACAGAATTGTTACTGAGTGCCAGAGAATTGTTACTTAGGGCCACAGAAACTTTACTTAGGGCCACAGAATTGTTACTCGCACAGACACAGAATTGTTACTCGCACAGACACAGAACTGTTACTGAGGGCCACAGAAACTTTACTTAGGGCCACAGAATTGTTACTCGCACAGACACAGAATTGTTACTCGCACAGACACAGAACTGTTACTGAGGGCCACAGAACTGTTACTTAGGGCCACAGAATTGTTACTCGCACAGACACAGAATTGTTACTCAGGGCCACAGAACTGTTACTTAGGGACAAAGAAACGCTAGTTAGGGCCACAGAATTCATACTCAGGGACAGACAGAATTGTTACGGAGTGCCAGAGAATTGTTACTCAGGGCCACAGAAACTTTACTTAGGGCCACAGAATTTTTACTCAGGGACAGACAGAATTGTTACTGAGTGCCAGAGAATTGTTACTCAGGGACAGACAGAATTGTTACGGAGTGCCAGAGAATTGTTACTCAGGGACAGACAGAATTGTTACTGAGTGCCAGAGAATTGTTACTTAGGGCCACAGAAACTTTAATTAGGGCCACAGAATTTTTACTCAGGGACAGACAGAATTGTTACTGAGTGCCAGAGAATTGTTACTCAGGGACAGACAGAATTGTTACGGAGTGCCAGAGAATTGTTACTCAGGGCCACAGAAACTTTACTTAGGGCCACAGAATTTTTACTCAGGGACAGACAGAATTGTTACTGAGTGCCAGAGAATTGTTACTCAGGGACAGACAGAATTGTTACGGAGTGCCAGAGAATTGTTACTCACGGCCACAGAAACTTTACTTAGGGCCACAGAATTTTTACTCAGGGACAGACAGAATTGTTACTGAGTACCAGATAATTGTTACTCAGGGACAGACAGAATTGTTACTGAGTGCCAGATAATTGTTACTTAGGGCCACAGAAACGTTATTAGGGCCACAGAATTGTTACTCAGGGACAGACAGAATTGTTACTGAGTGCCAGAGAATTGTTACTTAGGGCCACAGAAACTTTAGTTAGGGCCACAGAATTGTTACTCAGGGACAGACACAGAATTGTTACTGAGGGCCACAGAACTGTTACTTAGGGCCACAGAATTGTTACTCGCACAGACACAGAATTGTTACTGAGGACCACAGAACTGTTACTTAGGGCCACAGAATTGTTACTCGCACAGACACAGAATTGTTACACAGGGACACAGAACTGTTACTGAGGGCCACAGAACCGTTACTTAGGGCTACAGAATTGTTACTCGCACAGACACAGAATTGTTACTCGCACAGACACAGAATTGTTACTCGCACAGACACAGAATTGTTACTGAGGGCCACAGAACTGTTACTTGGGGCCGCAGAAACGTTAATCAGGGACACAGAATTGTTACTGAGGGCCACAGAACTGTTACTTAGGGCCACAGAATTGTTACTCGCACAGACACAGAATTGTTACACAGGGACACAGAACTGTTACTGAGGGCCACAGAACCGTTACTTAGGGCCACAGAATTGTTACTCGCACAGACATAATTGTTACTCGCACAGACACAGAATTGTTACTCGCACAGACACAGAATTGTTACTCAGGGACACAGAACTGTTACTGAGGGCCACAGAACTGTTACTTAGGGCCACAGAATTGTTACTCGCACAGACACAGAATTCTTACTCGCACAGACACAGAATTGTTACTCAGGGAAACAGAACTGTTACTGAGGGCCACAGAACTGTTACTTAGGGCCACAGAATTGTTTCTCGCACAGACACAGAATTGTTACTCGCACAGACACAGAATTGTTACTGAGGGCCACAGAACTGTTACTTGGGGCCACAGAAACGTTAATCAGGGACACAGAATTGTTACTGAGGGCCACAGAACTGTTACTTAGGGCCACAGAATTGTTACTCGCACAGACACAGAATTGTTACTCAGGGACACAGAATTGTTACTCAGGGACACATAATCGTTTAATTAAAGAGTATGTCAGACAACATGCAGAGGAGTGGCAGAGGAGGCAATGTTTTAGGAGCGAGCAGACGTGGCAGCAGAGGAAGGGGTCGAGGCAGCACTATTCGCAGCCAGAGGCCAGTGCTCCCGGTGTCATCCAGCGGTCGTGTCTCCACCGACAACCCTGCCGTCATCGATTGGTTGGCTCGGTCGTCTTCCTCTTCCCAGGTCACCTCTGACACCTACAGCCAACGGTCGGTGGGTACGTCAGACAAAACCGTTAGTTGGCAAGCCCACTGAAATCACGTGTCCTCTACCTGCCCCTGTCCTTTGGTGTTCCCTCACCAAGCAAAGTATCGCATGCTGTGGGCTCAGCCCCACTGTACAGTGAGGAAGAGCTAACAGAGGGCGGTCAGGAACGGGGGGAGACATCCGCCTTTTCAGCAGCTAGGCGAAGAAGTAGTGGCGAGGAGAGTGGCCCGGTAGCCGGTCTAGAGACAGGTCTGTCTCCTGACCCAGACGCAGCCGAGGGGGCTAGTAGTGAGGCGGAGACCCTACTTGATGATGAGGAGGTTGATCGCACTTGGCAGCCTCGTCGTCATCAGGCAATTTCTTCCGCATCATCAGGAGAAGAGGGTGGCAGCTTGGCAGTGAGCGAAACAGTCGGTGGGTTGCCCAGGAGACAGCAGCAGGGTCGCAGCAGTGTCAGTGGAAGCAGTGTCAGTGGAGCCAAACGGCCACGGAGTAGAGCACCAGCTCCACTGCAGCCTACCACCATGGCCAGTAGTGGTGCCGGTGTGCACGGAGGAAGCAGCAGTCAGCCAGTGAGGAGTATCGGGGGCAAAGTTTCCTACTCGGCGGTGTGGCAATTTTTCGTCAAGCCGCCCGAGGAAGTAAACGTAGCCGTATGTCGACTATGTGGCCAGAAAGTCAAGCGTGGCCAGGGGGCCCATGTTGGGACTACAGCGTTGCGGCAGCATATGCAGCGTCGCCATTTGGTGGCCTGGGAAAACCGTGATAAAGATACGGCGGTTCTGCCCGCCCCAGCCCCCGCTCCATCACCCGCTCCGTTACTTGCTCCGTCACCCGACGTCAATCGCCCTCCATCAGCCAGTCAAGGCTCCAACACCTCTGCTGAGGGGAGTTGTCGCTCGTTGGCATCTTCCACTCGTTCAGATGCTCCTTCTCCTGCTACTCCTCTTCACGGATTCCGTCAGCAGTCTTTCTTGGAATCCGTTTCCAAGAGACAACAGTTTGCGAGCACGCACCCGACGGTGCAAAAGCTGAACGTCCTCCTGTCCAAGTTGCTGGTGCTGCAGTCCCTCCCTTTCCAAGTGGTGGACTCAGCACCTTTCAGAGAAATGATGGCTTGTGCCGCGCCGCGGTGGAGAGTGCCAAGCCGTCATTTCTTCGCCAAAAAGGCAGTGCCAGCCCTGCATTCACATGTAGAAGACATGGTGGGCCAGTCTTTGAGCATGTCGGTCTCTGCCAAAGTGCACGGCAGCGCCGACGTGTGGAGCTGTAACTATGGTCAGGGACAGTACATGTCATTTACGGCCCACTGGGTGAACGTGGTGCCGTCACAGCCGCACCAGCAACTTGGACAGGTCACGCCGCTTTTGCCTCCACGTTTGCACGTCCTTGGTCCGGCAAAGATGTCCGCCTCTACCACCTCTTCTTCCGCCGTGTCCTCAGCCGCCACCCCCGTGCCAAGTCCCATTACCCGGCCGGCATATCACATGTGCAGGGCGCAACGGTGTCACGCTGTTCTGCACCTGGTATGCCTTGGCGAACGTAGTCACACAGGGGAGGAACTTCTGAGTGTAATGAACAGAGAAATCGACAGATGGCTGTCTCCGCGCAAACTGAAAATCGGAACCATGTTGACCGACAACGGAAAGAACATGGTGTCTGCTCTGCGTCAAGGAAGGTTGTGCCATGCGCCATGCATGGCTCACGTGTTCAATCTGGTTGTCAAGCGGTTCCTAAAATCCACCATCCCACTGCAAGACATCCTTAAAATGTCACGTAAACTTTGCATGCATTTCAGCCATTCCTACACCGCAAAGCACACCCTCCTTGAGCTGCAGCGGCAGAACGGAATTCCACAGCATCGCCTGATCTGCGACGTTGCAACAAGGTGGAAATCAACCCTACACATGTTAGACCGCCTTTACGAACAGCGAAAGGCCATCACCGATTTCCTGATGTTACAAGCGGATAAAGGTACTCCCCTGTGTAACTTCGATGTCAGCCATTGGCAGCTCATGCGTGACACCTGCCGCTTGCTCAGGCCCTTTGAGGAGGCCACGCTATTCGTGAGTCGGCAGGACTATGGGATGAACGACGTCATTCCTCTGTTGCACGTCCTTGAACAAATGCTGTTAACAATGGCTGGTCAGGGTGCGGTAGACGTGGCGCACAGATCTCAACGCCACATGACCCCTGTGGGGGCAGGACAGGAAGAAGAGGAGGAGGTAGAGGAGGACATTTGTGCTCAGGAATTATTGAGTGAAATGGGTGGTTTTTCCACTCAGCGGACAGGAGTGGAGGAGCATTAGCATCTGGTAGAGGAGGAGGAGGAGGAGACAGAGGACCCAGACGCACCGTGGCAGCATGCTGTGGAGATGGAGGCAGGGAGTCCCTCGCATTCCTTGTCACAAATGGCCCATAGCATGCTCGCTTGCTTGCGTAGCGACAGCCGAATAATAACCATCAGACAGAGGGATGACTTTTGGCTGTCCACCTTGTTGGACCCTCGCTACCGTTCAAAAATGGTGGCCTTTTTCACACCTGCTGAGAGGGAGGCCAAAATAACGTACTATAAAAACCACCTATGTAGTCAGTTGGTCTCTGCCTTTGTGCGCCAACGTCCATCCTCAGACACTGTGGGCCCTGTGCGCTCGCGTTCCGCTGCCATGGCAGCAGGGGAGGGGTGGGGTGGTAGGAGCAGTGGCAGCTCCACCAGCAGCGGCTGCCTCAGTCTGCAGTCGATGATGAGTAGCTTTCTTCACCAGCGCAGTGAGGAAACTACTAACCAGCCGCAGCAGCAGCAGCAGCATCAGGTGGACCTGGAGCAGGACCTCAAACAACAGGCTTGGGCCTACTTGGACAGCACCCTGCCAACCGAGGTAGACAATCCCCTTGACTACTGGTCAACGAAACTTGACCTTTGGCCCCAACTAGCTGAATTTGCCCTTGAAAGGCTGTCATGCCCGGCCAGTAGCGTGGCATCGGAGCGCGTGTTTAGTGCGGCAGGAGGTATTGTAACTCCGCGGAGGACACGACTGTCCACCCAAAGTGTGGAGAGACTCACGTTTGTGAAAATGAATCAGGCGTGGATTAGTCTGGATTTCAAACCACCAGTTCCTGACACAACTGACTAAATCCGCCATGAATCATGCCTCAAACATGTGCCACTTTGAGGTCTCCTCACACACTGCTGGTGTGTAGAATTTTTTGACATAGGGTGCTGGCAGATTACGGGCCTCCCATAGCTGCTGCCAGGCCCCTAATCTGCCATAGGCCCCTATATACCGCCTCCTCATGCTGCTGCCAGGTCCAGAGTCTCTCATGGGTCCCTGTACGGCCTCCCATTGCTGCTGTCTCCATCGCCACACTCTGCCATGTGCCACTTTCAGGTCTCCTCACACTGCTGGTGTGTAGAATTTTTTGACATAGGGTGCTGGCAGATTACGGTCCTCCTATAGCTGCTGCCAGGCCCCTAATCTGCCATAGGCCCCTATATACCGCCTCCTCATGCTGCTGCCAGGTCCAGAGTCTGTCATGGGTCCCTGTACGGCCTCCCATTGCTGCTGTCTCCATCGCCACACTCTGCCATGTGCCACTTTCAGGTCTCCTCACACACTGCTGGTGTGTAGAATTTTTTGACATAGGGTGTTGGCAGATTACGGGCCTCCCATTGCTGCTTCCAGGCCCCTAATCTGCCATGGGCCCCTATATACCGCCTCCTCATGCTGCTGCCAGGTCTAGAGTCTCTCATGGGTCCCTGTACAGCCTCCCATTGCTGCTGTCTCCATCGCCACACTCTGCCATGTGCCACTTTCAGGTCTCCTCACACACTGCTGGTGTGTAGAATTTTTTGACATAGGGTGCTGGCAGATTACGGGCCTCCCATAGCTGCTGCCAGGCCCCTAATCTGCCATAGGCCCCTATATACCGCCTCCTCATGCTGCTGCCAGGTCCAGAGTCTCTCATGGGTCCCTGTACGGCCTCCCATTGCTGCTGTTTCCATCGCCACACTCTGCCATGTGCCACTTTCAGGTCTCCTCACACACTGCTGGTGTGTAGAATTTTTTGACATAGGGTGCTGGCAGATTACGGGCCTCCCATAGCTGCTGCCAGGCCCCTAATCTGCCATAGGCCCCTATATACCGCCTCCTCATGCTGCTGCCAGGTCCAGAGTCTCTCATGGGTCCCTGTACAGCCTCCCATTGCTGCTGTCTCCATCGCCACACTCTGCCATGTGCCACTTTCAGGTCTCCTCACACTGCTGGTGTGTAGAATTTTTTGACATAGGGTGCTGGCAGATTACGGGCCTCCTATAGCTGCTGCCAGGCCCCTAATCTGCCATAGGCCCCTATATACCGCCTCCTCATGCTGCTGCCAGGTCCAGAGTCTGTCATGGGTCCCTGTACGGCCTCCCATTGCTGCTGTCTCCATCGCCACACTCTGCCATGTGCCACTTTCAGGTCTCCTCACACTGCTGGTGTGTAGAATTTTTTGACATAGGGTGCTGGCAGATTACGGGCCTCCCATTGCTGCTGCCAGGCCCCTAATCTGCCATAGGCCCCTATATATCGCCTCCTCATGCTGCTGCCAGGTCCAGAGTCTGTCATGGGTCCCTGTACGGCCTCCCATTGCTGCTGTCTCCATCGCCACACTCTGCCATGTGCCACTTTCAGGTCTCCTCACACTGCTGGTGTGTAGAATTTTTTGACATAGGGTGCTGGCAGATTACGGGCCTCCCATTGCTGCTGCCAGGCCCCTAATCTGCCATAGGCCCCTATATACCGCCTCCTCATGCTGCTGCCAGGTCCAGAGTCTGTCATGGGTCCCTGTACGGCCTCCCATTGCTGCTGTCTCCATCGCCACACTCTGCCATGTGCCACTTTCAGGTCTCCTCACACACTGCTGGTGTGTAGAATTTTTTGACATAGGGTGCTGGCAGATTACGGGCCTCCCATAGCTGCTGCCAGGCCCCTAATCTGCCATAGGCCCCTATATACCGCCTCCTCATGCTGCTGCCAGGTCCAGAGTCTCTCATGGGTCCCTGTACGGCCTCCCATTGCTGCTGTCTCCATCGCCACACTCTACCATGTGCCACTTTCAGGTCTCCTCACACACTGCTGGTGTGTATAATTTTTTGACATAGGGTGTTGGCAGATTACGGGCCTCCCATTGCTGCTGCCAGGCCCCTAATCTGCCATGGACCCCTATATACCGCCTCCTCATGCTGCTGCCAGGTCCAGAGTCTCTCATGGGTCCCTGTACGGCCTCCCATTGCTGCTGTCTCCATCGCCACACTCTGCCATGTGCCACTTTCAGGTCTCCTCACACACTGCTGGTGTGTAGAATTTTTTGACATAGGGTGCTGGCAGATTACGGGCCTCCCATAGCTGCTGCCAGGCCCCTAATCTGCCATAGGCCCCTATATACCGCCTCCTCATGCTGCTGCCAGGTCCAGAGTCTCTCATGGGTCCCTGTACGGCCTCCCATTGCTGCTGTCTCCATCGCCACACTCTGCCATGTGCCACTTTCAGGTCTCCTCACACACTGCTGGTGTGTAGAATTTTTTGACATAGGGTGCTGGCAGATTACGGGCCTCCCATAGCTGCTGCCAGGCCCCTAATCTGCCATAGGCCCCTATATACCGCCTCCTCATGCTGCTGCCAGGTCCAGAGTCTCTCATGGGTCCCTGTACGGCCTCCCATTGCTGCTGTCTCCATCGCCACACTCTGCCATGTGCCACTTTCAGGTCTCCTCACACTGCTGGTGTGTAGAATTTTTTGACATAGGGTGCTGGCAGATTACGGGCCTCCTATAGCTGCTGCCAGGCCCCTAATCTGCCATAGGCCCCTATATACCGCCTCCTCATGCTGCTGCCAGGTCCAGAGTCTCTCATGGGTCCCTGTACGGCCTCCCATTGCTGCTGTCTCCATCGCCACACTCTGCCATGTGCCACTTTCAGGTCTCCTCACACACTGCTGGTGTGTAGAATTTTTTGACATAGGGTGCTGGCAGATTACGGGCCTCCCATAGCTGCTGCCAGGCCCCTAATCTGCCATAGGCCCCTATATGCCGCCTCCTCATGCTGCTGCCAGGTCCATAGTCTCTCATGGGTCCCTGTACGGCCTCCCATTGCTGCTGTCTCCATCGCCACACTCTGCCATGTGCCACTTTCAGGTCTCCTCACACACTGCTGGTGTGTAGAATTTTTTGACATAGGGTGCTGGCAGATTACGGGCCTCCCATAGCCGCTGCCAGGCCCCTAATCTGCCATAGGCCCCTATATACCGCCTCCTCATGCTGCTGCCAGGTCCAGAGTCTCTCATGGGTCCCTGTACGGCCTCCCATTGCTGCTGTCTCCATCGCCACACTCTGCCATGTGCCACTTTCAGGTCTCCTCACACTGCTGGTGTGTAGAATTTTTTGACATAGGGTGCTGGCAGATTACGGGCCTCCTATAGCTGCTGCCAGGCCCCTAATCTGCCATAGGCCCCTATATACCGCCTCCTCATGCTGCTGCCAGGTCCAGAGTCTGTCATGGGTCCCTGTACGGCCTCCCATTGCTGCTGTCTCCATCGCCACACTCTGCCATGTGCCACTTTCAGGTCTCCTCACACACTGCTGGTGTGTAGAATTTTTTGACATAGGGTGTTGGCAGATTACGGGCCTCCCATTGCTGCTGCCAGGCCCCTAATCTGCCATGGGCCCCTATATACCGCCTCCTCATGCTGCTGCCAGGTCCAGAGTCTCTCATGGGTCCCTGTACGGCCTCCCATTGCTGCTGTCTCCATCGCCACACTCTGCCATGTGCCACTTTCAGGTCTCCTCACACACTGCTGGTGTGTAGAATTTTTTGACATAGGGTGCTGGCAGATTACGGGCCTCCCATAGCTGCTGCCAAGCCCCTAATCTGCCATAGGCCCCTATATACCGCCTCCTCATGCTGCTGCCAGGTCCAGAGTCTCTCATGGGTCCCTGTACGGCCTCCCATTGCTGCTGTCTCCATCGCCACACTCTGCCATGTGCCACTTTCAGGTCTCCTCACACACTGCTGGTGTGTAGAATTTTTTGACATAGGGTGCTGGCAGATTACGGGCCTCCTATAGCTGCTGCCAGGCCCCTAATCTGCCATAGGCCCCCATATACCGCCTCCTCATGCTGCTGCCAGGTCCAGAGTCTGTCATGGGTCCCTGTACGGCCTCCCATTGCTGCTGTCTCCATCGCCACACTCTGCCATGTGCCACTTTCAGGTCTCCTCACACTGCTGGTGTGTTGAATTTTTTGACATAGGGTGCTGGCAGATTACGGGCCTCCTATAGCTGCTGCCAGGCCCCTAATCTGCCATAGGCCCCTATATACCGCCTCCTCATGCTGCTGCCAAGTCCAGAGTCTGTCATGGGTCCCTGTACGGCCTCCCATTGCTGCTGTCTCCATCGCCACACTCTGCCATGTGCCACTTTCAGGTCTCCTCACACACTGCTGGTGTGTTGAATTTTTTGACATAGGGTGCTGGCAGATTACGGGCCTCCCATAGCTGCTGCCAGGCCCCTAATCTGCCATGGGCCCCTATATACCGCCTCCTCATGCTGCTGCCAGGTCCACAGTGTCTCATGCCATGTTCCACTTTCAGGTCTCCTCACACTGCTGGTGTGTTGAATTTTTTGACATAGGGTGCTGGCAGATTATGGGCCTCCTATAGCTGCTGCCAGGCCCCTAATCTGCCATAGGCCCCTATATACCGCCTCCTCATGCTGCTGCCAGGTCCAGAGTCTGTCATGGGTCCCTGTACGGCCTCCCATTGCTGCTGTCTCCATCGCCACACTCTGCCATGTGCCACTTTCAGGTCTCCTCACACTGCTGGTGTGTAGAATTTTTTGACATAGGGTGCTGGCAGATTACGGGCCTCCTATAGCTGCTGCCAGGCCCCTAATCTGCCATAGGCCCCTATATACCGCCTCCTCATGCTGCTGCCAGGTCCAGAGTCTCTCATGGGTCCCTGTACGGCCTCCCATTGCTGCTGTCTCCATCGCCACACTCTGCCATGTGCCACTTTCAGGTCTCCTCACACTGCTGGTGTGTAGAATTTTTTGACATAGGGTGCTGGCAGATTACGGGCCTCCTATAGCTGCTGCCAGGCCCCTAATCTGCCATAGGCCCCTATATACCGCCTCCTCATGCTGCTGCCAGGTCCAGAGTCTCTCATGGGTCCCTGTACGGCCTCCCATTGCTGCTGTCTCCATCGCCACACTCTGCCATGTGCCACTTTCAGGTCTCCTCACACTGCTGGTGTGTAGAATTTTTTGACATAGGGTGCTGGCAGATTACGGGCTTCCCATTGCTGCTGCCAGGCCCCTAATCTGCCATGGGCCCCTATACCGCCTCCTCATGCTGCTGCCAAGTCCAGAGTGTGTCATGGGTCCCTGTACGGCCTCCCATTGCTGCTGTCTCCATAGCCACACTCTGCCATGTGCCACTTTCAGGTCTCCTCACACTGCTGGTGTGTTGAATTTTTTGACATAGGGTGCTGGCAGATTACGGGCCTCCCATTGCTGCTGCCAGGCACGTAATCTGCCATGGGCCCCCGTACCGACTCCTCATGCTGTGACGTTGCAACAAGGTGGAATTCAACCCTACATATGTTAGACCGCCTTTACGAACAGCGAAAGGCCATCACCGATTTCCTGATGTTAAAAGCGGATAAAGGTACTCCCTGTGTAACTTAGATGTCAGCCATTGGCAGCTCATGCGTGACACCTGCGCTTGCTCAGGCCCTTTGAGGAGGCCACGCTATTCGTGAGTCGCCAGGACTATGGGATGAACGACGTCATTCCTCTGTTGCACGTCCTGGAACAAATGCTGTTAACAATGGCTGGTCAGGGTGCGGTAGACGTGGCGCACAGATCTCAACGCCACATGACCCCTGTGGGGGCAGGACAGGAAGAAGAGGAGGAGGTAGAGGAGGACATTGGTGCTCAGGAATTATTGAGTGAAATGGGTGGTTTTTCCACTCAGCGGACAGGAGTGGAGGAGCAGGAGCATCTGGTAGAGGAGGAGGAGGAGGAGACAGAGGACCCAGACGCACCGTGGCAGTATGCTGTGGAGATGGAGGCAGGGAGTCCCTCGCATTCCTTGGCACAAATGGCCCATAGCATGCTCGGTTGCTTGCGTAGCGACAGCCGAATAATAACCATCAGACAGAGGGATGACTTTTGGCTGTCCACCTTGTTGGACCCTCGCTACCGTTCAAAAATGGTGGCCTTTTTCACACCTGCTGAGAGGGAGGCCAAAATAACGTACTATAAAAACCACCTATGTAGTCAGCTGGTCTCTGCCTGTCTGCGCCAACGTCCATCCTCAGACACTGTGGGCCCTGTGCGCTCGCGTTCCGCTGCCATGGCAGCAGGGGAGGGGTGGGGTGGTAGGAGCAGTGGCAGCTCCACCAGCAGCGGCTGCCTCAGTCTGCAGTCGATGATGAGTAGCTTTCTTCACCAGCGCAGTGAGGAAACTACTAACCAGCCGCAGCAGCAGCAGCAGCAGCAGCATCAGGTGGACCTGGAGCAGGACCTCAAACAACAGGCTTAGGCCTACTTGGACAGCACCCTGCCAACCGAGGTAGACAATCCCCTTGACTACTGGGCAACGAAACTTGACCTTTGGCCCCAACTAGCTGAATTTGCCCTTGAAAGGCTGTCATTCCCGGCCAGTAGCGTGGCATCGGAGCGCGTGTTTAGTGCGGCAGGAGGTATTGCAACTCCGCGGAGGACACGACTGTCCACCCAAAGTGTGGAGAGACTGACGTTTGTGAAAATGAATCAGGCGTGGATTAGTCTGGATTTCAAACCACCAGTTCCTGACACAACTGACTAAATCCGCCATGAATCATGCCCCAAACATGTGCCACTTTCAGGTCTCCTCACACTGCTGGTGTGTTCCATTTTTTGTCATAGGGTGCTGGCAGATTACGGGCCTCCCATAGCTGCTGCCAGGCCCCTAATCTGCCATTGGCCCCTATACCGCCTCCTCATGCTGCTGCCAAGTCCAGAGTCTCTCATGGGTCCCTGTACGGCCTCCCATTGCTGCTGTCTCCATCGCCACACTCTGCCATGTGCCACTTTCAGGTCTCCTCACACTGCTGGTGTATTCCATTTTTTGTCATAGGGTGCTGGCAGATTACGGGCCTCCCATAGCTGCTGCCAGGCCCCTAATCTGCCATGGGCCCCTATACCGCCTCCTCATGCTGCTGCCAGGTCCAGAGTCTGTCATGGGTCCCTGTACGGCCTCCCATTGCTGCTGTCTCCATCGCCACACTCTGCCATGTGCCACTTTCAGGTCTCCTCACACTGCTGGTGGGTTCCATTTTTTGTCATAGGGTGCTGGCAGATTACGGGCCTCCCATAGCTGCTGCCAGGCCCCTAATCTGCCATGGGCCCCCGTACCAACTCCTCATGCTGCTGCCAGGCCCGTAATCTGTCATGGGCCCCTGTTGTCGCTTGTTGGCATATTCCGCTCATTCAGATGCTCCTTCTCCTGCTACTCCTCTTCACGGATTCCGTCAGCAGTCTTTCTTGGAATCCGTTTCCAAGAGACAACAGTTTGCGAGCACGCACCAGACGGTGCAGAAACTGAACGTCCTCCTGTCCAAGTTGCCGCTGCCAGGCTCGTAATCTGTCATGCGCCCCTGTACCACCTCCTCATGCTGCTGCCAGGTCCAGAGTGTGTCATGGGCCCCCGTACCGACTCCAAATGCTGCTGCCAGGCCCGTAATCTGTCATGGGCCCCTGTACCGCCTCCCCATGCTGCTGCCAGGTCCAGATTGTGTCATGGGTCCCTGTACGGCCTCCCATTGCTGCTGCCAGGCCTGTAATCTGCCATGGGCCCCCGTACCGACTCCTCATGCTGCCACTTTCAGGTCTCCTCACACTGCTGGTGGTTTCCATTTTTGTCATAGGGTGCTGTATGGCCTCCCATTGCTGCTGCCTCCACCGCCACACTGTGGCTCCACACTCTGGTTTTGGCCCCGTGACTGGCCAAATGAGTGAAGTGTGCGGTGATTCTAAGATCGACGGCACTCATCTGCATGTCATACTGCCTGACAGTATTATTTCTCTTCCCCAGCAGACTCCAAGGGCATTTAAATTAAAGGTACAGTGTTCAGCACTAATATTAAGTCTCTCTGAAGCCTAGAAACACCCTTTTTTAAGTTAAATTCACAGCGAATATATTCGACTCGAATCAAAATTTTTCCACGAATTCGCCGAATCAGTCGAATCGAATTTTTGAATACTTCGCTCATCTCTACTTATATTATTACCTATTATGACATGCTCTGCTTGCAAAAGCCCAGAAGTGGCAGTTCACCAGCGGTATTAATGAGACAAAGCAGAAACTCCAGGTGTTTCTTTTAATAAGAGTCATTAAAAATTTTTTTGTCAAAATTGTTTGGTTTTTAACTACATTTTTTAAATGCAGGTCGGTATGTGTGCCAAAGTCTTGAAATATCATGTAGCAAATTAGAGGCGGATGGTATGAGCACTGGTATAAAACACTGGGGATCTGCAGGACAGCCCATTATCTTGCCTGGCAATGACTTCCACATTCTTTAAATGAAATTATCTAATTTAGGACTATTATACACTGGCCATTTTAGCTATCTTTCCTAGATGCCTTACCTCCTGGCAGCGTTTTGGCAGAAAAAAAGCTTGACACCTATAAATGCATGTAAACCATTTAGGCGCATCAGGTGCTTGGGAATTAATTAATTTAATTGGCCAGAATAATATTTGTCAATTAAATGAATTAACACTCAGGTTCTAAATGCACCTGAACTTAATATGGATTTACACGCATTTACACACTTCAAGCGTTTTTTTCTGCCAAAACACCACTGCTCATGGATGCACTGGCAGTGTTTTTTTTCTAGTTCTGAACTCCCCTGCCTCTAAACTCCTGCAAACGCCTATATGTGCATGGACTTGTAGGCGAACATGCAGGGGTGTTGAGAGACAGAAGAAAAAACACCAGATGCCTGTAAGAGAAGCTTCAAAAATGTCAAGCATGTATAATGCCTTAAAATATATAGTTATAACTTCAATAAAAGTATTCTTTAACCGCTTGCCAACCACCTCCCATAGGAATATGGAGGCAGAGCGGCTCTCCTGTGCCAGGTCAGGTATCCAGTACATTATCCATCACTTCCAGGTAGGGCGCACATGCCACCGGTGCGACGGTTGTGCTGTTATCAGTCACAGCACAAGTCAATCAGCAAGTGCCGGCCAATGATTGCCCTCCAGCCCCCGCTGATCGGCAAGGAGGAAGGCAGGGCAGAAATCTGTCAATGTAAACAATACAGAGCTTTGTCCTGTCAGGGAGGATGTGCTGGCTTTTGTTTCCCTGCAATGGAGGGAATAAAAACCAGAACATCCCTTACTGAAAGCACCTCACAGTACACACATAAACACTGGTTAGGCACACATTTAACCTTTGGATTTCCCTAGATGTTTAACCCCTTCCCAATCAGTGTCATTAGTACAGTGACAATGTATATTTTTAGCACTGGTCACTGTATTAGTGTTACTGGTTCCCACAGTATCAAAAGTGTCAGTTAATGTCAAATTGTCCACTATGCTATCGCAGTCTCACTATAAGTCACTGATTTTCAACATTACTTGTTGAACATTACTACACAAGGCTGGACTGGGCTACAAAACTATCACCAAGCAGCTTGGTGACCAGGTGACAACAGCTGGTGTAATCATTCGCAAATGGAAGAAACACAAAACAACTGTCAGTCTCCCTAGGTCTGGTGCAATATCTCACCTCATGGAGTGTCAATAATCATGAGAACAGTGAGGAATCATCCCAGAACTACACAATGATCTCCAAGCAGCTGGGACTACAGTCACCAAGAAAACAATTGGTAACACACTACACCGACAAGGATTAAAATACTGCAGTGCCCCCAAGGTCCCTCTGCTCAAGAAAGCACATGTCCAGGCCCATCTGAAGTTTGCCACTGAACATCTGAATGATGCAGAGGAGGACTGGTTGAAAATCCAGAAAGTGTTGTGGTCACATGAGATCAAGATCGAGCTCTTTGGCATCAACTCAACTCGCTGTGTTTGGAGGAGGAGGAATGCTGTCTATGACTCCAAGAACCCCATCCCAACTATCAAACATGGTGGTGGAAACATTCTGATTTGGGGGTGTTGTTCTACTAAGGGGACAGGACAACTGCACCGCATCAAAGGGACAATGAACGGGGCAATGTACCGTCAAATCTTGGGTGAGAAGCTTCTTCCCTCAGCCAGGGCATTGAAAATGGGTCGTGGATGGGTGTTCCAGCATGACAATGACCCAAAACACACAGCCAACACAACAAAGGAGTGTCTCAAGAAGAAGCACATTAAGGTCCTGGAGTGGCCTAGCCAGTCTCCAGACTTTAATTCGATTGAAAATCTGCGGAGGGAGCTGAACGTTCGAGTTGCCAAATGTCAGCCACCAAACCTTAATGACTTGGAGAGGATTTGCCAAGAGGAGTGGGCCAAAATCCCTCCTGAGATGTGTGCAAACCTGGTGGCCAACTACAGGAAACGTCTGACCTCTGTGATTGCCAACAAGGGATTTGCCACCAAGTACTAAGTCATGTTTTGTGAAGGGGATCAAATACTTATTTCCCTCATGAACATGCAAATCAGTGTATAATTTGTTAGACATGCATTTCTTTTGAATTTGTTGTTGCTATTCTGTCTCTCAGTGTTACAATACACCTACCATTTGATTTTTAGACTGATCATTTCTTTGTGAGTGAGCAAACATTCAAAATCAGCAGGGGATCAAAAACGTATTTCCTTCACTGTACAATTGATTGTAGAAGCTATAACTTTCATGCAAACCAATTAATATACGCTTAGTAGGGTTTTTTTTTTACCAAAAATATGTAGCAGAATACATATTGGCCTAAATTTATGAAGACGTTTTTTAAATTTTTTATTGGATATGTTTTATAACAGAAAGTAAAAAATATTGTTTTTTAAAAAAATGTTCGGTCTTTTTTCATTTATAGCTCATAAAATTAAAAAAACTGTAGTGATCAAATACTACCAAAAGAAAGCTCTATTTGTGTTCAGTGTTGCATGACCACACAATTAGCTAAAATAACACAGTGCAGAATAGCAAAAATGGCCTGGTCATGAAGGGGGGTAAATCTTCTGAAGGCCAAGTGGTTACATTGATTTTAATAAACATTGTATTTCCGTTTTTGTCTAAAGCCTTTTGCGATTTTCTAAAAACAGGCAAAAAAAATTGAAATATATCTTCCTTGCATTCATTGCAAAAATACTGTGTGTAAAGGACTTCACAGCAGTCTTATCCCCCTGCTCATGTGATTGTCACAGCAATTTTCCAGGATTGTGCACAGCACTTGTGGTCATATGAAACCTATCCAAGCAATAGCAACTTCATCTTTGGTAACATACTATGAAAGATCATCCTAAAATGATGCCCGGGTTGTAGGGTTTCTTATTGATACTAATCAAGTGAATAATGTAAAGACAGTCTCTCCTAGTTACCAGATTCTTTAGAAGGTACACTAGTAAGACTTACAATATATCCATTTCTGCTAAAAGGACATTTTTTTGGAAGCTAGTTGACCTAAAAACTGAAGTTTGATCCTGATGCCTAAATATTCTACATGGGGTGTTAATAATTTTCGGATTTCTGTTATTTGGATCGTGAGTATTTAAACCTGACTCTTTCATTTTGTAATGCAGTAGGATATTGTCAGAGACTAAGTACATGCAATAAGAGTTTCTGGTTTCTGGGATCATGACTCAGAATCCAGACTGAAGACACATTACTCATGTGATCACTGATATTACAGCTTCTTCATAAATCAATGCTTCCACATTACCCCCCCCCCCCCCCAACAAATATTTTTCATGCATTTGATTGTTCTCTATGCAGGATCCATTGTAAAAGAAAAGAGGTAGAAAACAAAACAAAAAAAGAGGAAAAGGTAGTTTGAAAGAACTATTTCTAACCATTTTACTACTAAAAGTCAATCTTAATGATTTCCATAACTGGCCTAGTAAGCGCCTAGGACAGTGGTGGTCAAGACTAGGGGTAAACGCAGGCGAGTTTTGGTCCTAGTCTAAACCCACCTGAGCTATACATCCAGGAAGCTGCCATTTGTACTTTGCCAATCATAAGAAGCAGAGGCATTCCCCACCCCACAGCAGCACATATACAAGGCTGTGTATATGTGTAGCTGTGGAATAGGGAATGTCTCTGTTGGCCTGTGTAGTGACAGCTTCCTGGCAGAATAGCCCAGGTCAGTTTAGAAAACTGCCTCTTCCACTAACTTCAGCTTTATAGTGAACATTGGTAATATGGGCATTTGAGCCCTGACTAAGGTCCTTTTCACATGGTTGAGAAAAATCTCTTTCTCTTCTCTCTTTCCAGCAGACACTAAAGTAGAACAGTTGTATTTTCTTCTGTATGTAACTAAAAAAACTTTCTTGACCATACAGTATAGTCTATAAACTATCGTCAGATAAGATGAACAGGCAGCTGACAATATAACAGTACTGTATAGCGGCAAAGTAATGTGATTCTAGACATTTGAGAGACAGTCACTGTGGCACCAGGTGCTTCTTTGCCAAGACCAAGTGACACCTACAATATAGCAGTCAACTCTCCTCAGTAACCTTAAGCAGACAGAAGAAGCAGGTGGAATCTTCTGCCTCCTCTCTCTGGTCAGAAGCTATGGCTGTTCCTGATCTAGTGAGTGATTGTGGCTGTTTCCGACCCTTTCTGGAGAGGATGACCTGGTGCTGCTACAGGACATCAGTTTGAGAGGAAGCCTGTAAGCATAACAGGACCTTTTGCATGGTCTTAGAGGGTCCACCTGAGACCCTGGGACTAACTTTAGTGCACGCCCCCGGACTTTTTTTGCCCATATACAACGTTGCATTGATTTGCTTGCTTTTTGTTCCATGCATCTGCTTTCTATGTGCTTATCAACGACCATCCCATCCAGAGTGTGGGAATTTAGTTTAACATACGGTTGGAAGCTAAGAAGGAGTGTTTTGGAGTGGTTGCCTTTTGGTTACATTTTCGCCCTGATTCACCATTCTATAACATGATGGTCAATATTATTTATTTCAGGTACTTATATAGCACTGTCAATTTACGCAGTGCTTTACACACATATATATATTGAACATTCACATCAGTCCCTAACCCTCAAGGGGTGTATAATCTAAGGTCCCTAACTTACATTCATACATACACATATTAGGGCCAATTTAGACAGGATCCAATTAACCTACCAGCATGTCTTTGGAGTGTGGGAGGAAACCGGAGCACCCAGAGGAAACCCATGCAAACACAGGGAGAACATGCAAACTCCATGCAGGAGGCGCCATGGTCAGGAATCAAACCCATGACCCATTTACTGCAAGGCAGACGTGCTAACTGCTAAGCCACTGTGCCGCCCAACATTATCCAGTAAGCCTCCTGTGAGCACTGAGTGAGGTGACATGTGGTGCATTTGGACACACTTGATATTCCTTTATCAGATACACGATTTGATTGATGGACATTATAGGTATAGTGTCTGTTTGGCACTGGGACTGAATAGATTTCCTTATATTGATTATTTGTTCATCATTCACAATATTCATTTATTTCATTTATTCACTTTTGTTATTTTAGCGCTGCACCTTATATATATATATATATATATATATATATATATATATATATATATGGTCTTATATTCACAGTATCAGAATATAGTGCTGGCAGTTTGAATGGATTATATTTGATGTTTGACTGACCAGCGCAGATTCTATTATATATTTTACATCATTTTTCTATTCATTTTTCCCCAAGCATTTTTTTCATACCTTGAATGTCTACCTCTTGTTTTGATTGTTTAAGGCTAGGTTCACACTTTTGCGGTTCTCAGAGCTGCGTTTGCTCAGGGACGAAAGCACATTCATTTGAATGTCTTTGTTTCACACAAGAAATAGGTTCCTGCATCATTTTAAAACCGCAGAGGATGGGAAATCGCATGGTGCTCTTGCACCGTGCAATTTCCCAGCAGTTGCCTGCACCCACAATTGCAATGTGGTTTTAGATGCGTGGAGGTACCATTAAGAATGAATGGCAGCTCAGAGCGCCTCTAAAGAGCAGCACATTTTGGCTGCGGGTGGTTGCGGGTAAGGGAACAGCTGTGATTCTCACACTCGCAACCACCCGCAATAGTGTGAACCTAGGCTTAGGGCATGTTAAAAATGGGTATATGAGGGGGGGCGCTGCTGAGCAGCCAAAGAAGATGGCCGCACATTAAATCAGCTCTTCACCGCCCGGGTGTATTACACTCCTCTTCAGCCTTCAGCTTAGAACCTGACACCCTGCACCTCACCCTCAGCTTAGAACCTGACACCCTGCACCTCACCCTCAACCCCACTGGGGTCCCATGGACTTGTTTGGGGCATCTTTTCACTTGGGACTGCTGTGTCATTGGCTCCTGGAACCTTACTATAGGCAGTCAGTGTGAGTGCTCCTTGCCCGCCCCTGCCCGTAGGCCCGCTGTCAGTCGGCTCAGCCGCCTCAGATCTTTATACACCCCACGATCTGATTTCTGATATCCATCCAGCCACCATGGGCTGAGCCATTATAACAGCACCGCCCACTCTCCATCTGCCTCCCGCCTCCAAGCCAGCCCTTAGGTTCCTCTGCTCTCTCCCCTTTTTCCCAACCAGCTCTCATCGTTTGATCAAGGGGCAGCCTACTGCCTGGAGCTGCTCTTGTTGCTCTTCCCTCTCCTTTTGGTGGCCCTGTTCACACAGCTTGGGGGAAAATCCCCCCCTCTTTTTATTTTCTCCTCGTGCTCCTCATAATACCACACAACTCTGCTATCGTTGGTGCTACACTGTGGGATTTGACTCTCCTTGGAATTACCCTCATTAATACCCATTAATAGCTTTGGGACGGCCCTCCATCCAAGTACACCTGGCTACTCCCGGGATCATGGGGAAACACTCTGCTGTGACCCTGGCCAAATCGACCAAATCATCTGCGGGCTCCTCCAAGACCTCAGCCACTCCTGCCAAAAAGCCTCCATCTAAAATGGCCTCTCTGCAGTCTTCACCTGAACATCCCCCATTGTCCCAGGAGCTCACGACACATTTGGACAACTCTTCTAACGACAGTTTTTCAGCCGCACAAATAGTGGATCCCACTGCAGCAACTGTTCGAGACTCAGCTCTTCTTGAAAAGTTCAGACTTTTTCTCCAACAGGAACTAAACACTGCATCAGAACAACTCACTACTAAGATCACTCATGAAATAAGGGACATAAGATTCCACATAGATGATCTCGAACACAAAATGGATGATGCTGTTCTGGTGATTGACAACCATGAACAGGATATTGATACTATCAAACTGGACTTGCTTCCGCTCTCCAGAAACCTGAAGACTTGAAGAATTGTAGCAAGAGAGGCATAGAGGACTTGAATTCTACAGTCACTGCCTTACTTCAAGAACATAACCCAGGAACTCCAATTGAGAGACTAGAGTTCATCAGAATGTTTTTTTTTCTATTTATAATTTTGAGAGCTCACTGCCGTCCATGGGAACCCTCTTGAGTATCAAGAACCTTTAACTGCCCTACAATCAATGGGCGAAGTTGAGGGACCTTTAGGTTAAGCCTATTCACAGCTCTATTTACCACACTGATTTAGATCTTAGGTGCTAAACCCCTTTACTAAACTTCTGTTCTGGCACCACTTGGGTGGACAGTGACCTCTTACTTTCCTCCTTTACCCTGAGTATGTGAGCCCGCGCATATCTTTGTCTAAATGTTTAAATATATATATATATATATATATATATATATATTACTTCCCCCCCCCTCTTTTTTCTTCCTCTCTCCTCTACCCTTTCCCTATTTTTTATTTTATATCTTATTGTTACGTTTTTCAGTGTACACCTGATGGATTTCGGTGACACCCACCTATGGCAGTGTGTTTGATCACCGCCGTTGATTACCTATGCAATTCTCTCTTTAACATCCCTGTGGTTGAACCTACCTTGATTTCCTCTCCTTCCTCTATCCCTCCACTTCATCCTATTTTTCCTTTTTTATTTTTCTGGAAGTCGGAACACCCGAGCCTGGCAAATTTGAGATGGGCCGGACTCCTACTGCCTTTGCTAGCTTTTTCACCTTTTAGCCACCATGATGGCTACCTATAAATTTACTATAGTGTCACACAACATACAGGGTTTCAACGCAAGTGCACACTCAATTACTACGCCTCCCTTCCAGTCCAGATTATTGAAGTGCAAGAGACTAGATTCTCCTCTTCTTCCTCTCCCAAATATTTCCATAAAAACTACCCCCAGGTATTTCAGGCGACCTTTGAGGAAAAATGGAGAGGCATTTTAATGGAATTTCATAAAAGCGCTCCCCTCATATGCTCCCTTGAAATTGCAGATCCTACAGGACAGTATCTGTTATTTCAGGGGCTGATCTTGGACATTGAAGTAACCATAGTCAATTATTATGCCCCCAATGTTCACCAATCTTGATTTTTCTCTCACCTATTACGCGTGGTTTCCTTGCACAGAAAGGGCACCCTGATCATGATGGGAGACAGCAACATGGTGTTGAGCAGGCAGCTGGATAGATTCACCATAACCAGCCCCTCCCAAGCCTTTACTGAGGCTACCTCACAAAAGCAACAAATTTTAGATATTCTCACTGAACACTACTGGATGCCTGGAGGGAGTTTAACCTTAGATTATGGGATTATACCTACCTGCAATTACGCACATGCGCGCACACGTGCACACGCACGGTGAAGATTGGCGCCAGATGGGCTATTTAAGTTGCGCCTCTACCCAGATTCAGTGCTGACTGGTCTTCAGCTCCCCCCGTGTCCTGCTTGCTCCTGTTCGTTTCCTTGTTGCTGACCTGGCTTGTTCCTGACCCGACTCTGAGTACTCTCCTGCCCTCGGTTCCTGACTTCGGCTCTGATCCTGACTTTGGCTTTTCCTCCTGATCCTGTACCACGCTGCCTGACTGTTATGACCCTGGCTATCCTACGACTCCGCTCCAGTCCTGTGTCCTGGCTACAAACCTGGCTCTGCTGTGCATCTGGCAATCCACTGTACCTGCCTGGTCTATTGCTACAGTACCCAAATCAGAGGATATCCTGCCTACCAAGGTCATCATCTGCAAGAGCCGCAAGCAAACCTCTGGTGCTCTTGTCCTTCTGGTCCCTAGACTCCCTCTGTTCCAACTTCAGCGGGGTCAGGGCTAGTGACACAAGTGAGCCCGACCTCATCAATTCAGTCTCCCATCAGGTACGTGACACTACCACTCAACGCTTCACAACTGCCACACACAAATAGACCACTTTCACATACCACAAACATTCATTCTGGACGTCCTTAATGTCAGGATTTTGTCCACATCATGGTCTGACCACTCACCTGTAAATCATTAGCTTCAGCCCCTCAGCACTATTCCTGGTGCTTTAATGACTCTTTATTATCTTTTGCTGAAACTGCCGGGACTATTCGAGACTCCATCTCCACCTATTTCACTGTTAATACTGAATAGGCTTCCTCTCCCATGATCTTATGGGAAGCTCACAAAGCTACACTTAGAGGGAAACTTATTCAACTTGCATCCTGTAAGAAGAAGAAAAGGGACTCCCGCATAGCTTCCTTGTCCTCCACTCTTGCACAGTTGGAAGCTCAATTTAAAGTGTCCCACTCTAACTCTTTACGCAAACGGCTGGAAGCCACCAGGGTGAAACTTAACCTGGCGACAAGGCTGAAAAACAGATAAGATGGTCCTGATGTAAATATTATGCATGAGCCAATAAGCCAGGCCCCATGCTGGCTAATCTTCTTAAAGCCCACACCCAGGACACTAAATCAATCAGGTTATGCTTATCTAACAAAGTCATCACAGCCAATCCCTCCAAAATCGTGGACACTTTTACTTCAGTTTTGTCCACATTGTACCAGCCCTCACAACCTTTTTAAAGGGACCAGGCGGACGCTTTGTTTCAGGATATCCACTTACCTGGCCTTTCTCAAACAATGTCAGATAAAATGGAGGCTGATGGTACTGTTGCTGAGGTCCTTGCGGTAATTAAAACACTAAAGATGCAAAAAACCCTGGGCCTGACGGCTTCTCAATGTTATACTATAAGAAATTTTCTGACATCCTAGCTCCTCACTTGACCAACTTATTCAACCACTTACAAACCCACACTGATCTACATCTGTCATCAACAACGGCCCAAATAGTGATGATCCCCAAAACCAGGAAAGATTCCCAAGACCCTTATAACTTTAGACCTATCTCCCTACTAAATGTCAACAATAAAGTTCTCAGCAAAATCCTCGCCACTAGGATGAACTCATTTCTTCACCATCCCATTCATAAAGACCAAGTGGGTTTCATCCCTTTTAGGCAAGCTCCTGATAACACTTGCAAAGTAATTTATCTTATCCACCTCCTGCATAAAAATCGAACCCCCAGTATGGTTCTCAGTTCGGATATCCATAAAGCATTCGATTTTTTATCCTGATAGTATATGTACTATGTTTTAGATAAATGAGGATTCTACCAGCTAATTTTACATCCTGGCTGCGAGCCCTATACCATAGGCCCTCGGCAACGGTCTGTTACCTCTCTTGGCAATCTCCCTCCTTTACAATTCATAGGGGCACTCACCAAGGGTGTCCTCTATCTCTTATACTTTTCATTCCAGCCCTGGAACCCCTATTACACATCATTAGATTTACCCAGGTATCAAAGGGACTAGGGTCACCCAGCAATCATTCAAGGTTAGCTCAGGACGATATGCTCCTGACCTTGACACAGCCACACATCATGCTACCTGTTCTTTTTTCTATCCTTTCCCACTTCTCTAACATCTCTGGCCTGGTGGTGAATGAAGGCAAATCAGCAGCCCTTAATGTCTCTCTCCCTGAAGCTGAGATAGCCTTAGTAAAACAAACTTACAATTTCACCTGGCCTAATACCCACTTAGATATTTAGGGATCCATCTGACCAAATCCTACTACACCCTCTATGAAGCCAACTACATCCCAACTTTCCACTCTCTTAAAGCTTTACTTATGTTCTGGTCCCACTGCCACCTTTCAAGGATTGGAATCAATGCTGTAAAAATGACAATTCTTCCAAAATTGTTATATTTATTCTGAACCCTCCCTGTTCCTGTCCCCTCCTATGCCCTTAAGTCATTCCAAAATTCTGTTTTGAGATTTATATGGTTTAACAAGAGAGCTGGCAACCACATTACCCTCTTAATGTCTCACTCATTATGAATATGGGACTCCACTAAATACCCCAGTGACCTACTTTCTGCCCATCTACTGCTTTTCCCTCTTTTAGGCAATCCTCTGTTCTCCCCAGGCCTTGAGTCCCCTAGTGCCTTCCACTGGTGAGCTTCCCATAACTTTCATTGTGTGCACTCATTCTTCACTGGTCGTTCTATTTACACCTGGGCAGAAATAAGGGAGAAATATCAAGCTCCGCACACTGAACTTTTTGGCTTTCTATAAATTAAACATTGGCTGACCTCGGTGCTCGCCAATAGAAACCCAACGACTCAGCTGTTCTTACATATTTGCCATCGGACCCCTTTTTCCCCAAAGCTTATATTGACTCTTTATTCACAGTTGAATAACCTCCACAATCCAAACAATCATGCTTATGTTTCCAGGTGCGAACAGGACCTCAAAAGTACTACAGATAGAGGCTCCTGGGCACAAATTTGGACTACAGTGACTTCCTGCTCTATCAACATTCTCATTATTGAATCAAACTTTAAAACTGTCACGAGATGGTATCTGGTTTCATCCAGCCTGGCACATCTTCACCGGTCAGCTCTCGGCACATGTTTCCGGGGATGCCCTACCTCGGGAGATGTTCTCCATATACGGTGGACATGTCCTATGCTCTCCCAGTTCTGGACAAAGGTACTTAAACTCATACAATATTTATTTACCTACCTCTTCCCAAGGGACCCGTGGCATGTCCTTCTGCACCTGAAACCCCTGGACCACACCAAACACCAATTTAAACTGGCTACCTACGTATTGCTGGCGGCAAAACAAACCATAGCGAAAGCCTGGAAACAACAGTTCACCCCTTTCACAGAAGTTCACCACTGCCTAGACTTCTTTTTTGTTAATGAAAAGCTCTTCAGTATTCTTTTAGATACCCATGAGAAATTCCTTAAAATATGAACCGGGTGGATCCAACACACCCATCCTTCTATATCAAAGGCCAGTTTCACATTGCTATAAAAACAGAGACCCTACAGTTCGAGCTCGGGTGCTCTTGATGGCCTACGTTCTCTTTCTATCTTTTGCTCCTTTATCCTCTTCCTCTCTTTATTTTTTCCCTCTCTCTTTTGGTTCTCCCACAGGGATGATTTTTGGCTTGCTTGTATATACTTATATGTTCGATATTTAGTTCAGCTTATTTATGCAGATGTCTCCCTCTCCAGCGCCTAGTTTTGTGTTATAGGCTTATAGTTTTATCTACAATATATCAATGTTATGTCATGATCTGTGTACTTTCTGATATACCACTTATCTTGACACAGTTACGGTCTTAATGTTTTATGCATGACCACACTCGAATTGTTTATCATTGATTTTTTACTTCTACCTGTACAGATGACTGCTGTTGCAAGTGTATCTTCTAAATGCAAACATTTTCAATAAACATCTTTTGAAAGGAAAAATGGGTATATGGTTTTGTGGGTGTGGCTGTAAATGAGGGCAAGGGCAGTAGAATGTCCCTGGATTTCATTTTTCAAAATATGGCAGCATTTATGGTAACCTTACTTACTACAGGTATGTCAGTGAGTTCTGGGTCAGTTCTGGGTGGATCAACCCTGGAGCAGGAGAGAAGTACCCAACAATCACCAGCTCCTTCGAAAGTAGCACTACTCATGGTTTAAGCTGTATAGGAGAAAGCCAGTAAGGCAGACAGCTGAATTTATAGAAACTGCTGTGGGGAATATACCAGTAAACAGTGAATGAGATGCCATGGAACTATTTCTGAAAGCTTTAATTCTTTATGTGTTTTGAAGTTCCATGCTATGTTAAGTAAATAAATGTAAGAAATGCATTTTCTGCTTTACAATGCCCCTGTGCAATCACTTTTCATTTTTGATATTAAAATGACAACCACTGTACAATCATATCTATAATAAAAATTGTGCATTCATACATGGGATGGCCCTTTTAAATTGGCTATTTTTTGCAAGAAGGTACTGTTTTTATTCATAATATTACCTTGTAATGCAGTGCAGCTTTAAAGACAAACTAATATATTTAATTAAGCTCCTAATAGCTCACCATCCCAATATATTATTTTGATGATGACTATCAGTGAACCAATATTTTCTTTAATGGTTGCAGCAGAATCCATGAAGCTATTGTAAGTCTTCTATCTATCATACTGCCACCTGAATTATGGATTAGCTGGATCTATAATTTGTTAGGTGGATGTGACCAGACCATCAAGGCTTTCCAAAGTGTTTAAATTCTCTAAATTTGAGAAAAAAAATATTTTCCTTACCGCTCAGTTTCAGTAAGAACAGCAAGAAGATTATAATACAGAAACTTTTTAGATATATTTCCTAACAGTGGAGCTGCAAAGGTATTTGAATGCACAGCCCTTTTGAGCTTCTATTAAAAGCACATTTACATTTCTAGCTGCTTATAACTTGATTTATTGGTGGCCCAAGATGTCTTTTTAATGCATTTTTTTAAACAATGAAATTTGCCTCTCATTAAATTTTTATTTTAAATCTTATATTTTTAAATTTGCTATATATAGCAAAATGTACATACTGTATATTGCTAGGTCTACTACTAGGGCTCTCCAGGACTAAAGTAGCAGATCATGAAGAATTCCATGATGAACTGATGTTCATAATAAAGTAGGCTCATATGTTTAAGCTGCCATCTTTCTATTCAAAGGTTTATATATACTGGGCACTGCAAGTGCAGTTGCTTTAGATCCGAGGGGTAAGCTCTGAAACGAGGCAAAGCTCTGCTGATTTCTTTCATCCAATCATGTACAAGCAAAAATGCTGTTTTCTTATTTTCCTTGTATGTTACCCTCAGATCTAGAGCAACTGCACTTTCAGTGCACTTGGAGTGCACAGTCTATTTTACTTTAGTAAATTATAAAAAGTAAACGTATAGGCAAATAATAATGCAAAGTAACTTTTAGAATTTGGAAAATACATGTTCTTGCTGTTGTCTTTGTTATGTGTTCTTTAATTATATCAAGGTTCCATTACTCATTTTAAAATTTAGCTCTTCCTTATAATATTTATCTTAAAAAGGAAAAATCTGAGCAGAAGCAGATATATATAAGCTCACTTACTGTAATTCTATTAATAGATTTTATTGGAAAGAGATGAAGAGATGACTGCAACTTTGATAATTCAATCAGAATTACTCTCACTCAGTATGCCAGTTCAAGGTTGGAGAGGATTTAAAAAATGTGCTTACCTGTATCCTTTTTTTTTATTATCTACATGTTATGACTTATAATATTAACCAGATGGCTGAGGGCTTGATAGATTTTTTTTTTTTTTAATGATTCAGAGTCTATGTTTTTTCATGGTCTGAAGTCAAATTGTCTGACAACTGTTTCATGGGTGTATTTAGAGGCTAGTGAAGGGAGATGTAACAAGTTTCAAAATATGTAGCACCCCTCTTGCATGGGGTAGGGGATTGGACTCACCTCCAGGAGGGAGAAGGCTAGCAACTACCTCAGGGTAGATCCATGGCCACAGTAGAGAGCATCACACAATAAGGAAGGGCACCAGCCACTTTAGTCTTCTCAAATTTTATTGCTCCAGTTTCAAAGGGAGAGAGGGTTAAGGTGAGGCCTTCAGTAGAAACCAGGGTTTCCGGACTCCAACAGTAGCAGGAATCTCTAAGAGAAGACACCTTGGAAGCATATTCTCTTCGACAAGGCAGGACAACTTAAATTATCCTGTGCTAGGCCCCCCCTGACTCAAGCCTACACAGCATAATACTGCATTTGTGCTCCCCTGGGCTTGGGGAGTGGCCCAAGCTCACCAGGCCACTCCCCAAGCTTTTATATCCTCCCCAAACTTTTATAACCATTGTGAAGAATTAATTTCCTCACAAATCACAATGTAACCCTTCTAATCAATAATATTGGTCTTTTTATTTGTTGCAGATCAACTCTGAATGGTTAGAATGGTTAGAAGACCTGTATTTACACATTGTAGGGGTAAATTAAAGTGCTAAAAGAGAGGGTGATAGGATGATAGGATGATTATCCTAGGACAGCGATCACCAAACTGTGGCTCGGGGACCAGATGTGGCCCTCTGCTTACATTTATCTGGCTCTTGGGGCACTATTTGTCCCACTTATACGAGAAAGTATTCTGCCCACTGATATCAACAACAATAGGACATAATTCCTACCACTAACATCAACAATGGGGCACTATTTCTCCCATTGACACCAATGATGGGGCACTATTCTTTCCCCTAATTTCAAAGATGGGGCATTGTTTGCTCCCACTGATGCCAGGAAAATTTTCACTCCTGCTAGTCACAGTCTTCCCCCCCCCTAAAGTCTGAAAGACAATAAACTAGCCCTTTGTTTAGAACATTTGGAGAACCCTGGCCTAGGATATAGAGTGTATGGATACTGTATATGAATATGCTGGGAAGACACATAAATGTATATATAGATTGGACATATATGCTGGATGTGTGGAGTGTATGCATTATTGCCAAATTTGAACATAATAACCTAGTATTCTGAAGAAGACTCATGGGGCTTCTGATTTTTATATTATTTTGGATACACTCTGTTGGATGTACAATATAGCTGGGATCCAATAAATGGTACACTCTATGGAAAAGAACTGAGGTAGTGGTATCTCTTGACAGTCTTCAAGCAGATGCACAAATAAAAAAGATAGAAATATATTGAAACAAAAACATCTGTTGCAGTAAATTAATAAAGAAACGTAAAACTTCAGAAACACAAAAGCAGCATTGTATGTTTTAGGTCTTAATAGTTGGTACCTCCACCTCTTAATATCTCATCAACAGTCAAAACAGGACACTAAATTAAAAGCGAATTAGCAGTATAAGCTTTTAAAATTTGGACCTAATGGCATATGCATGAAAGACTACCCATCAAACCTCACGTAGGCTCTCTCTTTACAGGATCATCACATCTGGGATCAAAGAAAATTCTACTGCAGTAATTGCTTCTGTAAGTGAAGTTTGTTTTGTTTTATGATTTATTGATAGCACTAGACACAAATGCTGACTTGCAGTCATCTGTTGAAGAAAAATAATACAGCATGTAGCTTCTCATAGGCTTTTCTTCACTCAGTCAAGCCAAAATAACATGTCAGCTTTGCATTTTTTTAATTGCTTCTTACTGAGAAACATACAATGTTTTCCCTATCTGATAGAATTAGCATTATAAAAATAACTTTGCATGTGTTTTCACAAAATCCTCAGCTGCATTTTAACACTTCCCAATACAACACCAACTCCGCAGATTAACAAAAACTCTCTAGATGGTGATTAGGAGAACAATCTCGAACCGGATTGCTATTCAACACACACAGCCAAAACCTGTATAATGATCTGCTGATTGGTTATTAACTTTTATTTCTTCGTAAGAGTGTAAACTCTTTTTTTTTCCAATTAGCAATTAATAAAATGAGCATTTAAAATTCTGCTGTTGTATCCGTTAACATAAACGTTTCTGTTTGTCCCATTTAACTCAGCTGATGGTTTAGTTTTTTACTGGTTTGCACACTTTTTGTGGAGAAATTTAAAGTGTTAAGAACTGTTTAAAATTGCCAATGATTGGATTTGTTTCATGATGAGGCTTAACCCCTTCATGACCTTTGTGAAAAAGTAATGAAATCAGAAGGCATTGAAAATGAAACCCCTAGCAACCATGTAAATTAGATAAAATACATATTTGTTAACTGTTTTCTCTCTCAAATGATGTGTAATTTTAAATTTTATGTGTAAATTACACATGTAAGCAAGTTGAGCTTTAAACTGCCCTGGCCAAGATGGTTAGTATTAAATGTCTCCCTGGTACTTTTAGGCGTCTTTTTTTGGGGTCCAGCCCACTGGTCCTGTATGATATAAAAATGGGACAGGGGCCTGACTCAGGGTCTGCATACTCGTGTATATCACCTGTCATGTGGGAGCCCCCAGGGTCCATTTGCTGATGCTGGAGAGTCCTTGAATCAAGGAACCTCTACACATGAAACCACTGAAAGCCACAGAATGCCCAGATACTCCAGAGCTGCTGCCATAATGGGCTTTATCCTGTGCAGGTACACTGGGGCAGCCACAAGCTGTAGTTAGGGACTAGGGATGTTAGGGAAAGACTGTTACCGCTATCATCTGTAATTTTAATTTATTCTAGTAAAGCTTTTGAAAATTGTCCTTTCTGTTGTCTGAAGTTGCTAAAGGGTGTAATGCAAGTAACTGGCACTTTCTGCACTTAGTCTACAACATGGGTCAGTTGAGACACATTGGGGTATGAAGACAGCAGTGAAATATTGATTGCAGTGTAAAGACAAAAGTGGATACCAAAGGTAATGGAGGTCTAGCAAGTATGCATAAAAGTGGCCACTAGCAAGTAGCCTGTTGTGAATCGTGTAAATGTGGCAGGTGCAATAGCCTTTTGCAGGAGGAGTTGTTGTCTGCAATCTCTCTGTGATTAGGTCCGTCTCCCATAGCAATGGAAGCAGATCAGCACTGCAAGGGTCCTCAGCCTGTGCACAGGAACGTAAGAGCAAAAGTTAAGTGACTGCCCGCATGGAGGCCACACTAGATGCACAGAAGGGCCCCATTACATTACTGGAGGTAAGGTAGTGTAGATACCCTGGACAGGTGGAGTGGTCATAGGCTCAGCTTGTCTCTACTAAATGCAGCTGTGACAGTGACGGTGTACATTGACACCAGGCTACAGTGAGTAAACTAAAGTGTACATCACAACATAAAGGCACCCCATGTGTAAGGTAGTGACCCATCCAAGGTGTCTAGCATAGCCCAGAAGAACCCACCCTGGGGTAGACCTCTCATGTGATCCACACTTGGCACCCAACAAGGAGGGGAACATGGAGGAAGTGTCAACCACCTACTACACACAGTGGTCATTTCTCTAGGTGTGCTGGGTGCTCGGTGTGTTCTTCTCCAATGGCCAGACGTCTTCTCACACACATGCAACCCTACACAGCCACTCACTGGGAAGATCAGTGTACTGCTGTTTCTCTACCCCTTGCTCTCTGTTTTCAGCTACATAAGGAGCTTAGAGGGTATATGATCACCTATAAAAACAGGGAAAAAAGGTATTAATAATGTTTTTAATATCTATATGCAAATGTTTTGCCTTTTCTTTCTATTTTAAACTGAATGGGTTGTTTTACAAGGTGAGGGTTTACATATACTTTAGAAATTAGCCACCAAATGAAGGGCAGATAAGCTCCGAAAATATTACTTTGCCTAGCTTCTTAATAACTGTTGAGATAAATATCAGTCATAAAAGTAGTGCATTGTTTTTGCTTGACTCACAGGGGTTGATTTACTAAAGGAGTTCAGCATGTTCACTTTACAATGTGAATTTTCCCTTTTCAAATTAATTTTCACTTAGCTCTATAAATGTGATTACATTTAATTATAACAAATAAAAAAATAGGAAAATAAAAGAACGGTAATTTTACTTGTACATAAATGAATGATGGACTTGAGCAAAGGCTTCACTTCATTCACTAAGCTAAGGAAAGGTTCCCTAAAAAAGTGGAAATCACTTTGCTAAGTGAACAGCACTTTAATAAACCAACCCAGTACTGAGGCAGATTTACTAATGGATTTTAAAATGTTCACACAATAAAGTGTATGGGGATCTTTTTCAATTATCCAATCCTGTGCAGATAAAAAAATAAACAGGATTTTCTATTCATATGATTGGATAATTGAAAAAAAATCTTCAAATATTTAATTTTGTGGACATTCTCAAATCCCTTAGTAAACCAGTCTTAATATATTCTGCTGTCTGATATAACCCAAGAAATGGAAAACTCAAAACCTAGAGTAAACATAATATGGGATTTTTCATGACTACTTAACCTGTACAAAATTGTCAATCATGGTTTGGTAATGCTTGGAAAGCAGCTTGTGTAGGTTTCACAATTAAATTCATAAAGGACATGTAAACCCAATTACTAAAATCTATTACAAACTTTGGCAGATTAATGATATTTCAAAGGTCAGTTTTAATATTTTTTAAATCTGCTGCTTTAATGAAAATAATACCTGTTGATCCTACCATGAAGGTCCTGAATCAGGCACTTCCAATAATAAGATGAAAAAACTCTTTTACCATCTCCCAAGTTCACTTTTATTTTGTCACCCTGTCCTGTACCTCTTAACTGCTTCCCTACTACTGCTACAAGGCGGCAGGGCTGCACAAAATCACGTATAGTTACATCATATTGCATTTCCAGGTAGGGAGCCATTGGTGGCTTCAGATGTCGATCACCGGGTCCCAGCTGGAGATTCTACGCTGGCACCCAGCGATCTCCGAGGAACAGTGACAGGGGAGAGACCTGTGTGTGTAAACAACACAGGTAACTCTCTTGGCAGCAGTAACATGCTGCTCTTGTGTACTTCTCTGCACAGCAGAGAAATACACAGCAGTATGTTTCCCAAGTAAAACACACACAGCACGCTTATTAAAATAGCGCAGAGCACACAGCTAACCCTTTGATCGCCCCCAGATGTTAACCCATCACTGCCCAGTGTCGTTAGTACAATGTCAGTGCTTTTTATTAGCACTGATCACTGTATTAGTGTCACTGGGAATGTCAGTGACACCGAGTCAGTTCCCCCCAGTGTCAGTCCCACTATAAGTGGCTGATCACCGCCATTACAAGTATAAAAAACAAATATTCCAGTAAGATATACTGCCATTTGTAGACGCTATAACTTTCACGTAAACCAATTAATTTACATGTACTGGGATTTCTTTTAGCAAAGACATGTAGCAGAATACATTTTGGCCTAACTTTATGACGAAATTTGATTTTTTTAATTTTTTTACTGGATATGTTTTATAGCAAAATGTCAAAAATATTGTTTATTTTTCAAAATTGTTGGTCTTTTTTTTGTTTATAGCGCAAATAATAATATAATATTAAAAAATAAATAAAAAATGCACAGGTGATCAAATACCACTGAAAGAAAGCTCTATTTGTGGGAAAAAAAGAACATACATTCCATTTGAGTGCAGCTTTGTATGACTGCACAAATGTCAGTTAAAGTAACGCAACGCTGTATCGCAAAAAATGGCCTGGTCAGGAATGGGGGTACATCCTCTGGAAGGCAAGTGGTTAACTTTCTGATGTGAGCAAGCATGTCAGATATTAGCACATTGTATGTAGGCGAAAGACACATACCAGGCTATATGGACCTTAAATAATTAATATGCAAAAGGGTACTGGTTAAACCCACAAGTGCTTTTTTTTTGTCACCGCTGTTTTTTCCTCATAATGACTTTTCAAAATGACACATAACAACAATATTTTAGAGATTGGATGGAAGTTTCATTGCAGTATAACATTTTTGGTAATTAATTAGTCATTTTTTTTAGAGCTTTATACATAACACCAAAAAGAGGGACAATTGAAAAGAAAAGAAGGGCAGTGGGATTTGGAACCTTAAAAAGGATAATCAGGAACAGCTGGGTATAGCACTGAAATGCAACAAAGGATAAAAAAAAAATATTTTTGTTCTTTTTTAAGTAAATCTTGTTTACAAAGAAAAGTGCTTTAGCAAGCTAACTGTCATTGGTAGGAGTTTATATCTATTTTCGTCTCAAGAATGGACATTGAGGACACCGTGGTTTCTGAAACTAAGCAAAAAGCCATTGTTTAGCCAAAAATAGAGGGCACAAAAAAAGACACTTTCTGTACAAAGGTACAGCCTGGATTAGTCTGAATGATAATTATGTTGGGAATCCTAAATATAGTATTGGACAAAGGTTGCCATATTAGAATGCTAGTATTCCTTTCATAAAATAAATAAAAAATTTGTACTTCCCTCTCTATGTTGCTATATAGTTTTAAATAGAACTGGTAAAGGCTACTATTCTAAAATCTATTCTGATTTCTCCCCAGTCTCATGCGACTTTGCTGCTGTCTTGGCAGCGAACTTGGCATCCAGTCACTTAGTAGTAAGGTGATGTCAGCAGAGTGTGTTCCCTCCCCGCTGTGTTCTCATTACCGATTACTCTTGCATGGAAGGTAAGAGGGCAATGACTGTGAATCAGGACAGAGAACAGAGAGAATATGGGGAGGGGGTGAGCCACAAGGGTTTTTATCATATTAGACATGTGGCATGCTTAATTTGGCATGGGTTTATTTATTGAACTGTGTTACACTAAAGAAGGTGCTGTAATACATTTTATTCGATTATACAGAAGTATCATATGATAAAGCTCTTCCTAAATACCATTTCCATTTCTGAAAGAGCACAAGAGCCTGGGTAATGCATCTGTCCTCTTCACTGTTGAGCAGTTAGAAAATAAATATTTATTGTGTCGAAGCCTATTAAATTTTATGCATCATTACCATTTGATGATAATATTTCTATATATGTAAAAAGAAGTAATACAAGAAACGTCTACAATATATTCAGATTGGCTCAGGGTCACTGGAAAAATAGACACTACATTTGTGAAATGCATAATCATATTACATTAACATGTGTGGAATGCAAATGTCTGTTTTTATTATTTTTGAAGAAATTGGATTTCATTAACATTTTGCTAACTGGCAAGAAAAAATAAATAAATACCCTCTTTTGCAGAAGGACAGATGAGTGTAGACAGATTTGAAAAGTAGTTCCTGCACTACTTTTGCAAATTTACGGTGTGACTTGCATTGACATCTGTGCTTGAAGTCACACAGATGTCTTAAAAGTTGCACCTGAAGTCGCACTGACATGCAACTTTAAAATCTTACCACTTCAACTGAAGTCGCACTATTTCAAAGTCGCATTCATTATGAACCAGGGCTTAATGTGATAACATGCACTTAATGCAGTAAGATCACTGAAATACTTTCTGTTCAATGGTTAATTGGTATGACAGTGAGACAGATGGATGTGGATCCTTTATGTCAGCTATGGATAACATAGGCATTTCCCAGTCATGGAGTCTCAGAAAAGGCTAGTCTCTACAATGGCAGGTATCGCATGTAAGTAGTGAATGATAGACCCAGAAATGACTGCAATAAGTTTCATTTTGTAATACTGAACAATTGAAGCAAACCAAACCAGCATTTAAAGTGTTACTAAACCCATAACTCAAAATTAATTTGTTTATGCAGTAAAGCATGCTTGTTATACACACTATGGAACCTAAGGGGTTAATCCTCTGCATTCTGTAAAAAGGTTGCTTGATCCTGACTTCTCTGATCCTCGCCTTCTTACAGTGCCCCCCTCTTCTCTCCTAAGCCATATTGTGTGGAGACTCTCTGCACATGCTCAGTTTGTGTATTGTTAGAAGAGTTTTTTTTTCCTTGGGTGAGTGCATGTGATCAGCACAGGGCCAATCAGCACTGTTAAAACAGAGGTCAGCGGTTCTGCATCCTCCTAGAGCAGAAAGAAAACTCCTCCTACAAGCTTTAACAAGTGCTCTACTGAACACTGATAGAAGCCACAAGACTGCTCTAACTGCTGATGAAAAAAAACATTTAGCAGTTTATATTTACTAAAATAATAGCATTTTCATGTTTTGTGTACTGTGGGAGACCAGATATAGTGAATGCAGGGTCCTGGGTTTAACTAACTGTACAACAAACCAAAATACCACAAACAGAAAGTTCTAAATTAAACTATACACAATTAAAAATACATTCCCCTGTCTTCCTTAGTGGTTCCACCCACTGATCTCTACGTCTCTAGAGGACACATTAGTTATATAAGAATTGTGGGAGGAAACAGGAAATTGACACTCCCAGAAGTGTTGAATTCTGAAGAATCTTTTAAAGTGATCCTGAGCTCGGACTCTGTGTAATAAAGTATTTGCATGCTCTGAACAGACACTAAAAGGGATAGTTACAAACCTGATTACATTACTTAACTGTATTAGAGGGAAGTTATGTCTTAAAGTTGACTCTGCTGCCTGGCAGGGCTGTGTACATCTCAGGAATGAATGGGCATAAATTCATATCCTTTAGAAGGTAAAACATCTCTCATATGTTGTATTTTATCTGTATTTTTAGCTGTTTACCTGACGTTCAGCTATTGAGCATACTTTTGTAATTTTATATATATATATATATACAGTGGGGATCGAAAGTTTGGGCACCCCAGCTGAAAATATGTATTGTTGTGCATAAAGAAGCCAAGGAAAGATGGAAAAATCTCCAAAAGGCATCAAATTACAGATTAGACATTCTTATAATATGTCAACAAAAGTTAGATTTTATTTCCATCATTTACACTTTCAAAATAACAGAAAACAAAAAAATGGCGTCTGCAAAAGTTTGGGCACCCTGCAGAGTTAATATCTTGTACTGCCCCCTTTGGCAAGTATCACAGCTTGTAAACGCTTTTTGTAGCCAGCCAAGAGTCTTTCAATTCTTGTTTGAGGTATCTTTGCCCATTCTTCCTTACAAAAGTCTTCCAGTTCTTTGAGATTTCTGGGCTGTCTGTCACGCACTGCTCTTTTAAGGTCTATCCATAGATTTTCAATTATGTTGAGGTCAGGAGATTGTGAAGGCCATGGCAAAACCTTCAGTTTACGCCTCTTGATGTAATCCCCGTGGATTTCAAAGTGTGTTTAGGATCATTATCCATTTGTAGAAGCCATCCTCTCTTTAACTTCAGCTTTTTCACAGATGGCATCAAGTTACCATCCAAAATTTGCTGAAATTTTATTGAATCCATTTTTCCTTCTACTCATGAGATGTTCCCTGTGCCACTGGCTGCAACACAACCCCAAAGCATGATTGATCCAACCCCATGCTTAACAGTTGGACAGAGGTTCTTTTCATTAAATTCTGTGCCCCTTCTTCTCCAAACGTACCTTTGCTCATTCTGGCCAAAAAGTTCAATTTTAACCTCATCGGTCCACAGAACTTGTTTCCAAAATGCATCAGGCTTGTCTATATGTTCATTTGCAAAGTTCAAACGATGATTTTTGTGGTGAGGACGTAGAAGAGGTTTTCTTCTGATGACTCTTCCATGAAGACCATATTTGTACAAGTATCTCTTTATAGTGGAATAGTGTACCACAACTCCAGTGTCTGCCAGATCTTTCTGGAGGGATCGTGCAGTCAAAGTGGGTTTTGAATTGTTTTTCTCACAATCCTGCGAGCTGTTCTGTCTGATATTTTTCTTGGTCTTCCAGATCTTGCTTTAACTTCCACTGTTCCTGATGACTGCCATTTCTTAATTACATTCCGAACAGATGATATTGACATCTGAAAACGCTTTGCTATCTTCTTATAGCCTTCTCCAGCTTTGTGAGCGTCAACTATTTTCAGTTTCAGTTTTCTAGACAACTGCTTAGAAGAACCCATGGTGCTGATTGTTGGGGCAAGGTCAGATGAGTCTGGGCATTTAAAACCTTTGAGATTGACATCACCTGGTCTTCCCAGACGATGATTGAGAACAATCCATGACACTGGCAGGTCTCAGCTTTGCAAAGGGGTCAGTGCATGCTATAATTTCTACAGGGTGCCCAAACTTTTGCAGACGCCATTTTTTTGTTTTCTGTTATTTTGAAAGTGTAAATGATGGAAATAAAATCTAACTTTTGTTGACATATTATAAGAATGTCTAATCTGTAATTTGATGCCTTTTGGAGATTTTTCCATCTTTCCTTGGCTTCTTTATGCACATTATTACAAATTTTTAGCTGGGGTGCCCAAACTTTCGATCCCCACTGTATATATATATATATATATACATATATCAATCAGGTTAAATAAGTATTAAACACTTCGCTGTTTTTCTATGTAAATATATTTCTAAAGGTGCTAGATTATAGATTTCAGCTGGTGTCTTGGCTTTCCACGCCTTTTTGCACCTTCCTTTCTTCATGTGTTCAACACTTCTTCCCTGTGTTATTTCATTTTATTATACATAACCTCATTTCTTGACTTATTTGCTTTCTTTGTATGAATGGATTGCATGTGTTGTTACCGGCATGTTGTGAAAATTTTATGTCAACAGCACCTTTAGAAATATATTTACTGAGAAAAATGGTGACATGTTCAATACTTATTTTACCTGATATATATATATTGAGAAGTCCACAAGCAGCTACCTGCTATTTGAAAATGCTGGTTTCCTAGCTATTTATATAGCAGTTATGTTGAATAAATCTTTCAATGCTCTCCAGACTATTGACTCTTTAGATCATGAATTTAAACTTCATTGAGCTTCATTCTTGTTCCTGATCATAAAGTACTGAAACCAGGCAACAAACATTTTTCAGAAGGAGGTTGGCAATAACTGTACTGGTATAAAAGTTTCCTTGTAGCTCTGATGATATATTCATATATCAGGATTTTGCCATTGACACATTATGCCTCTGCCCGTTAAGTACATTGTAGATGGTAAACCTATAATGGCAAATGCTGTTTGGAGCATCAGAATGGAGGGAAAGCAAATATTGTCAAGAAAAATTCCAATCAGGATAAAATTCATCATTAAATTTTGATGATATCAGATTGTATATTCATGGTCAAGGATTTTATGATTGTGAAGTACAACAATACTTGTATGGAAAAAATAGATCACTCACTGTTAGAGAGATCTAAAGTCTGTTTAATGGCTGTTGTGTTTTTTAGAATCCTACAGCTATTTATATGAGACAAGCACAGCAAAATAACTCTACCCTATTCACTCTCTTATAATCTCCAACTAGGAAAAAAACACCATAGAGTACATACTAGAAATGAAGACAGCAACTGTTTTCAGCTTTGATCTTTATTATGAAAGTCTGTTATGCATCAGGATAAAAAGAGCCATCTCTGATGTGTCTCAGACCTAAGGTGGATCCTTAGGTTTAAGTTACATAACATACATAGGGGTTGTACCAAATTGTGGATAGATAGGCGCTTACTCAATACAACGTATATCAAATAATAACAAAGTGCTCTCCCAACACCATATAAGTGATATGTTGGTACAGAATACCTTAAAGTCCCAAAAAAGTAATAATGGTGATTGAATAATAGTCCCATATGAGGATATACTGGGGTACAAAAAATTCCTTTTCCACCACGTGTGGAAATTATTATTATTTTACTCACTGAAAATTATTGACCACTGTTACGGTGGTCAAATAGCGCTCTACGGTCAAACAACTGCAAGCTCTCCTAGGATGGACCTCCGGGTTTCCTTTATGTGGATGGCTCTCCAAGGAGCAGAGGATATAGACCCACAAATAGATGGGCACATGACCCTGGCAGACGAATAATGAATGGATTCCCAGTTCTAGGCTCTTCCCAAGATAAATTTTCCAGTACCCTTAAGATGGATAATGTTCCAGATAGCCTGATCTTCATGGCCCACTAGACTGAAGTTCAGGGTGGAGCAAGAACATGACCCAGATTTCTGTAACCTGAGTCTCCTGAATGCCCTGGTGCGACTTTGCAGCAGGTTCTGAGACCCCGGCCACTACCCTGAAATTCAGCCTGTCCTTCATGGCCCTCTAGACTGATGTCCAGGCTATCTGGAGCATTATATCAGTGGTTTGGGGGATTTTGTTTGGAGCACGAGATGTTGTGGAGCAAAGCCTGCATACTTCTTGCACTTATTGAAAACTCATACTCACTTGGTGATCTTATTGGGAAGATGGGCTTATAACACAATTGCTTGTGGACTTGTTCAGATATTTTTTAGTTATGGTGATGTTCTACTTTCATTCATCTTAAGGCAGCAGCATTACTGTTTATGAGGAGAGTTCATCACAGTATTTTATTTATGATCTGCAGGATATATCAGAAGGTTCCAGTTTTCACATATTTTGACACATTATTAGTTATATAAGTGAATATCACATCCTTTTGATGTTTAATTTTTAAAATAATGTATTTTGGTTAATTGCGCAGTGATTGGTATTTAAATTTATTTTTTACAGCAATAACGGTTAGACAGAGCAGAGCAGCAATCCAAGTGTAATAGCCAGAAAGGACAAATTGTGGTAAGGGCTGAGAGGCTCTGCAGGTTAGCCCCTCTTCAATTTCCCCCTGCTCTAGAGCTTTTGGAGGAAGGCCTTAGAGGCAATGGGTGGATCGGAAGAGTGCCTGGCTGCACTCTTGAGGGGTCCTAGCTAATCCCCAACAAGCGGTTGGCAAGGGGCTGGACATCCTTAAAAAGTGTTGGAGCCTGCTCAGTGGCAGGAGTGTGGGAGAGGAGTTGGGTGGAAGAAGGAGAGAAGAAGATGTGTCTGTGAGGAAGGAGGCTGTCAGGAGGCCTAGTGAGGTGAGGCCTGCCTACGAGCCAGGAGCTAGTGTGTGCATGTTTATCGCCGCCCCGGCTGTGCTGTGATCAGACACAGCACAAGCCGATCAGCAGGTCTCAGTCAATTATTGATGGCCAGCACCCTTTGATCGGCGAAGAGGCTGAAAGGATGGAGCCCTTTCCCTGGATGTTAAGCCCTTCCCAGTCAGTGTCATTAGTACAGTGTCAGTGTATATTAGCACTGATCACTGTATTAGTGTCACTGGTTCCCACAAAAAGTCAATTAGTGTTGATTAGTGTACTATTATAGTCCCGCTATAAGTTGCTGATTGCTACCATTACTAGTATAAAAAAAGAAAGAAAGAAATACAAATGCAGGTATACAGTATATCCCATAGATTGCAGACACTATAACGTTCGTGCAAACCAATCAATATACACTTATTGGGATTTATTACCAAAAATATGTAGCAGAATACATTTTGGCCTAAATTTATGAAGAAATTTGATTTTTTTTAATTTTTTTTATTGGATATGTTTTATTGCAGAAAGCAGCAAAATTGTTGGTCTTATTTTGTTTATAGCACCAAAATAAATACTCCAGTGGCGATCAAATACCATCAAAAGAGTTCTATTTGTGCGGAAAAAAAAAAATATAAATCTTATTCGGGTACAGTGTTGCATGACCGCGCAATGGCCAGTAAAAGTAACACAGTGCAGTATAACAAAAAATGGCCGGGTTAGGAAGGGGGTAAAATCTTCCGGAAGGCAAGTGGCTAATAAACTTCAAATGGATAGCACATCTGGTTGAACATCTTTTTATGTCCTTTTCCATTTTTATAAAGTTCCATTACCTTGTTACGCAGGACCTTTGACAGTTCTTTTCTTATCCCCATGGCTCAGTATCTAGCCTAGTCAGTGCTTCCACGTAAGAGCTAACAAACTCATTGACTATTTATACACTGACACTAATTGGAATTCAAAAAGCCACAAATGTGGGACATTAGCCTCTAATTGGCATTTTAACACGTGTGTGTCAGCTTGTGTGTGTCTACTAAGGCCGAACATTCCAGAATATGTAAACTTTGGATCATGGCCATTTGGGTGATTTCTGTTATCATTATGATTTAAAAAAGGAGCCAAACAACTATTTAATAATAAATGGCTTCATGTGATCATCATCCTTCAATAAAAGAGCATTTTTTGGCATGATCAATCATATTTTCAATATCAATGCCAAAATTTCACAATTTCTGCCAGGGTATGCAAACTTTTGAGCACAACTGTAACCACTCATATAGTATGTTAAAGCAGACACAACACAATTAAACTTTCTGTAAAACAGCTTTATTTCTTTAATACCTTTTAAGCTACAAAAATGTCAGATTACCATTAATTATACATCAAAGACACAATCCTCAGTGGTTTACAGTTAAAGAAACAAAGAAAGTGAAAATGAAATGTTCACACTAGTTAAATTTTAATGTGGTTTACATCATATTAAAAGCTTGCTGAAACTGTTTCCTCTGCCAAGCATCTGATTTTATTTGTTTCAGCTCACTAGTGTGGATATGTTATTACTGAAAGCAAGTGTGTTTTCACTCAAATACTGGATGTTGGTGGCTCCACACAGACTTGGGGACTTGAGGAGTGAACTCAGGATAACAGTCAATTCAAAGGGACTGCGATCTCTAGAGAATACTACCTACAGGAAAAGTGGGAAATAAAACAAGGCACAATGGCTTATAAAGCGCAGTAATGAATGATGTTTTTCTGTGTCTCCTGTATGCACATTTGTAAAGATGTGCTCTGCTACATCAGCCTGTAGAAAATAAACACTTCATTGCTTACTTTGTATTTATAAGGGACAATACAGCTCCATGGGGAGTATAACTTCTCAGACAATAGTCGAATTCTGGAGCTTAAATTAAAATTCAATGTTCAATAAAAATCCATCTGCTCTCCAGGGAACCAGTACTAGAAAGATGTTCACTTCAGGATCGAATCCAATACATGTAAATCTTTGTTGTGGAGATTTATATAGGGGAAATGGTGCTGTAAATGGGATGTTCTCATCCTTCTTGGGTACATGCTTTGCATTGTTCATTGTCACCTTACCACCAGTCTGAACTCTCAGACTGATCAATTCTTAGAAAAAAGTCATGCAATTTACGCATATTGTTGAAGGTGAAGCAAGGAACAAAATACAGTTTTAGTTTTTAAAATGAAAAGTTATTTAGCACAGTCTGATTTATTTATTTCTGGATAAGTCAGAGGGAAAAACATTGATGCTGACTTACAAAAGGGAATTGTTTAGAATTTGTGTAAATTGTGTGAATATTCACCTCAAATATCCAATCATCTAAAAAGCAAATCACTGTTTACTCTTGGGAACATGCTCTGCATTGTTCATTGTCACCTTTCCACCAGTCTCAACTCTCAGACTGATCAATTTTTTCAAAAAAGTCATGCAATTTGCACATATTGTTGAAGAAGCAAGGAACAAAATACAGTTTTAGATTTTTAAAATGAAAAGTTATTTAGCACAGTCTAATTTATTTATTGCTGGATATATCAGAGGGAAAACATTGATGCTGACTTACAAAAGGAAATTTTTGTGAATTTTTGTAAATTGTGTGAATATTCACCTTAAATATCCAATCATCTAAAAAGCAAATCACTGTTCACTCATTTCATCTACACATGACTAGATACTGATATTGTGTGAAGATTCCCAACTTCTTTAGTTGTGGGATGTGGTTATTTATTTCAGGTACTTATATAGCGCCGTCAATTTACGCAGCACTTTACATCTATATTATACATTCACATCAGTCCCTAACCCTCAAGGGGTGTACAATCTAAGGTCCCTAACTTACATTCATACATACACATGCTAGGGCTAATTTAGACATGATTCAATGGTTACTGCACAAAGCTTTTATCTCTTAGTGCACACAATTTGTGGCACTGGTTTATGTGATTGCATATATTTTAAATGTTTATTTTAATAATTATACTTCTTGCTTTTACGCAATGCGGTCCCTTCTTTGTGATTTATATATCCTTACATGGTCCTGATATTTATTGGAGGAATCAGCTGAAGCAATGTATATGGATGTGCAGGTTTCTCTGTTGGCTTGAAGATACTCGCCTTAAAACACTGATAGACCTTTCTTTTTATTAAAAGGTCATTTGTTTCTGGTGAGTTATCCAAACCACTGGGATGTGAGCTCTGGAACACTTTATTTGTTATTGGCTGAACCACTGGGGCACTAGGATAGGAATTCACAGAAGATAAAAGAAAAGGACTCACATATTTTTTAGGAGAGAGTTTATTATTTGCACAATATTTAAAGTTTTCAAGCTCATTGATTGCTATAGAGGCTTGATTGGAACAGTTATTTTTAGCACATTGAATGATACAGATATTTGATTGTTTTTTATATTACATTTTCATTTATTGTTTCCTTATGATATTAGGATATATATTTTTGGTATATTTAAAGTGGTTGAAAAGGCTGAAGGTTTTTTTTACCATCATGCATTCTATGCATGAAGGTAAAAAGCCTTCTATGTGCTGTTCCCCCCACAGCCTCCCCCTAATTTTCACCTGAGCCCCATCTCAATCCAGTGCTGTGCATGGTTGCCTTGGCTGTCTTGGTTCTTCCTCTCCTTATTGGCCATGGACTCCCAATGCTGTTGATCACAGCCAGTGAGCCAATAAGGAGAGAGTGGGGGTGGGGCTGAGCCATGGCTTTTTGTTTCCTCGACCACATAGAGTGGAGCTCAGGAGCAAGCATGCACCAGTGCCCACATAGCAAGCAACTTGCTGTTGGGGGTACTGATCAAGAAGGTGGAGCCAGGAGTTCTGACGGGGGACTCAAGAAGAAGAGGATTGGAGCTTCTTGTGCAAAACCATTTCACAGAGCAGGTAAGTATGACATGTTTGTTATTTTTTAAAGAAAATAGAACAAAGCTTTAATATCACTTAATCTCAACTTCCTTAGTGAATTGGCCTACGTTTTAAATTTGTAGGTCTTTAGAAAATGAAGTCCATGTATAACAACATAATTTGCTTTAGGTGCCAGCTAGATATAATATACAATTTTACAGTGTAGTTTGCTACATTCTTTAAACATGCATATTCACATGTCTTCAAATAGTTATGTGATGCAAGTTAAATCAATAAATTGGTTTTCCATTTAATACCATGAGTACTATACATGCTCTCTAACTATATACCAGCCATCTTTTAAAGAAACCTTTATGTGTTTCTTCCTAACTTGGCTATCCCCAAATCCTTTGTCTTGTGATCTGGATTAGAGTGACTGGAAAGCTTACTTGTGGTTACAATGTAATGCCAACATGGGAAAAGTAGTACATTAGACATTGAGGAGACACAAGTCAGTAGTTAGAGGACAACCACCAAAGGTTCAGAACCAAAAAGAAATTGGAATTACAGTTGAACAAGCCAGCAATTTGGACTGATAACTAAGTATTGGAAAACCAGATGTGAGCACCTACAGAATGACTTATGCAAACTCTATAATGGACAATGGACCAAGAATGAAGACTCATTAAATAGATTAGCCATCCAAGGAGGATCTAAACCTGTGCATACCAATATGCATGTGCCAACATTCAGGAGCTAGGGCTAGTGTGCTCACTCCTGTGCAGTACATAACATAAATTGCACACCCCAGTACACAATTCCTTACAGTTTCATCTGTTTAATCTTTTATTTAGCATAACAGCACCCACAGAGACTCAGTCAATGTGAATGTGAATTCCAAGTTATGAAAGGAATGCAGATTTATGCCGGTCAATGTCACAGACTTCTTTCATCTTGTTTCTGTGGGGTTTATTTACTAAAGCTGGTTCACTCAGAATCTTGTGCACTTCTGCATAGTAGCCAATCATCTTCTAACTTCAGCTTGTTCAATTAAGCTTTAGCAATAAAACCTGTAAGCTGATTGGTTGTCATGCAGAAGTGCACAAGATTCTGAGTGAACTAGCTTTAGTAACTAAACCCCTGTGTATGCTGTTTGCCACTTGAATTGCTATCTTCCTTTTTAATCCTAATAAAACTCAATAAACCATAGCACTAGTGAAAAAATCAGGTTTCAAGATTTTAGTGGAGGAAGTGAGTTTTCTTTTCCTGGTTTGGGTCTTTGCCTTGTGCCTTTTGCACACTATTTATTTATATTGCCTAAAATAGGCAGAATATATACTTTCTATGTGTTAAATACCTGTTGATGCTCAGTTTCTCATTGCAAAGTAATGTGGCCGAGGGCAATGCGTTACTGTGGAGGCTAAATAGATGCCTTTTTATTCATATGGCATATAATGAGATGCATATTGATACTTAATAAAGCAAAAAAAGCATCTAGTGAAAGGTCCCTAAAGCAAAGTAATTTCATGAGACCATTCAAGGATATGTGGCAGTGGTAGAAAGTTTCACACTGAGTAAAGTGTAAAATTACCAGTAATTAACTTCCTACATGGTATCAGTACCAAATGTCTTGGGATCACTTTTGTTTATTGCATTGAAAAAGACTGAACATCAAAATGGTTAGCGTTAACTAGACATGGTGGGGGTGAGCTCCCATACCAAACTGTATTTGTATTAAAAAATGTTATCAATAATCTGTATTGATAAGTTCTGTTAAGACCAAATGATAAATATCACACTGACTTCACTGTGGAAAGGTTCATCAGCCTTTAGGAATTCATACAAACTAATTTATGCTCTGTTACAGCAGCTCTTTTGTTAATAGCTAGAGTACTATGATCACCATTCCAGGCATGTTGTGGATAGTAGGTCATTGGAAACTTCCTATTCAAGCTTAGCAGTTCAGCTAACAACAAAAACAAAGGAACTAATTAAAATAACTGGTGCCATAACAAGGCTTAGCTTGGAAATACCAGAAAATCAATATGAAACTAAATTTCAGAATCTTATCATATTATATAACATTGTAGTACTGCCAGTAGGATCCTCACTGCTTTGAAAGCTTGTAAGACAATCTCTGTTCATTGTAAGATACACGGCATGTAGAGATATTCTGTGACTCACTAAACACTGATGTTACACACCGTTATGTGTGTCAGTAATCCTAAGCAAAAGTAACTATCCAGTAATGTAGAGGAAGTATTATACAGGACCTCTGAGGAACATGGGGGTTTATTTAGGCAAATAGACTGTGCACTTTCAAAGTGCAGTTGCACTCTGCAAGGGCTGTTACTCCAGAGCTTAGTAAATGAGGTAAAGCTTCACTTTACAAAGAATACCCAATCACATGCAAGGAAAAAAAAACAGCGTTTTGCTTGCACATGATTGGATTATGAAAGTCATCGGAGCTTTTGCTCATTTGCTAAGCTCTGGAGCAACTGCACTTTGCAAAGTGCACAGTCTATTTGACTTTAGTAAATCAACCCCATAGTGCCCAGCTGAAATCACTGAAAGAAATATCAAAGTCTTTGATGTACTTAGAGGTTAAATTTTGAATATAGAGGTACAGCAATTATAAGTAAACTGTCATTGGAGTATTTGATATACAATAGAGAGTGGATTGAAACCCCAGAGGAGTCTATATGTCAGATTTTCCAATCCATTTCAAACACAGAATCTTTAAACATGCATTTACTCTGAGGTTTATTTACTAACGCTAGAGAGTGCAAAATCAGGCTTGCTTCTGCATAGTAACCAATCAGCTTCCAGGTTTTATTGTCAAAGCTTAATTGAACAAGCTGAGGTTAGAAGCTGATTGGTTTCTATGCAGAAGTAAGTCTGATTTTTCACTCTCCAACTTTAGTAAATAAATCCTGTATGTGGATCTCACATTAGTACCCAATGATTAGATATGTAAAATAACGCTGTTCCATTATTTAAAGGTGTAAAAAAGGACATTTTACATACTTTTTCTCAGCGAAAATGACACAAAGAACCCACTTTGGAAAACATTATTCAAGTGTATGTTTTTTCCCCAGACATCAAGAAATTAGAAAAACTGTGGACAGAATTAAGAATGTTGAAGCCAGTTGTTAGTTTGGTGACATCAGAGACTCTCCAACAGAGACAAGAAAGTTTGTGGAATGTGAGATTCTCAATGTGACAAACATGAGTCAGGCCACTGCCCTTTTCATCGATTTGTGACAAATGGCTGGTCACACCGCGCTGCCACTGATTCACAACAATGAAAATGCACAATCCCAACGCACACTTTCCTGCAAGAAATGGCTGTATGCATAGGTTGGTGCTGCAGCGACTGTTGGCTAGAACCAAACAGAGTCAACGGAGAGCAATGTCACCGGCACACCAAGGATCTTTAATATGGGTCCAAAAGGGCTTTAATGAAGGTTCACATAGTTATACCAATGCAATGTTTCAGAGTCTCACAGGACCCCTTAATCAGGCATGTGACTATGTGACCATGCCTGATGAAAGGGTCCTGAGAGACTCCGAAATGTTGACTTGCTGTAACTATGTAAATCTTCATTAAAGCCCTTTTGGACCCATATTGGAGATCCTTCGTGTGCTGGTGACATTTCTCTCCATTGATTCGCAACAATGACACTCTCAGCTTTACCCTGCACCATGATTTTCCAGCTTGCAGGACCACAATCTTGGTGCCAGCAGACTGAACGCGATTGTCACTGGGTTAAGTTAACTAAGCTTAACCCTTTAAACTGCCACCAACTACTTTTATCAAGAAGTAGTAAATGTTTACAATGTTAGCAATATCAATTATGACTTTAGAATAAATGTCTGTAATACATAATGTCACCACAGACAGGCATATCCAGAGATTTACCATGTAGTAGCACTCTTCAAGGAAAAGGGATTCTTCTTTGTTTTTCATTAGTGCATTAGAGTCAATTTTAACACTTTTCAAAATATTGTTTAATAATGAAAAGGTAAGAAAGTTGTGCAAAGAAATATTTACAAAATAAGGTATTACAAAGAAAAAAGAGACTAGGCAACAGCAAAACAAAAGGGTTGAAAAATGAAAATACTTTTCAAGTCCTGGTTCAGCGGACTCAAATAAACAAGCAAGGTGGTATAATGGCTCTAATATGACTTGACAGGTTTTCCTTGGTTTGATGTTAAAACGAGAGCTGTCAACTGTGGTTGCAGTCCCCTTTTCTGGACCTCGAGGGGGTATTAAATGAAATGACTTGACCAATCATCAGGTCTAAGGTGTGACTGCCTGGATGTTACTGTGTTTATGACCATGTCACAGATACAGTTTTTAAGAGGTATTAATGGGACAATTCACTAAGCAATATTTTCCAGCATTCACGTATGCAGTAAAATAACGCACTTTGTTTTTTAAATAAAACTGTGTAATTCACTAAGAAACACTCCTTACTATATCGCATGTGTTATATTTTCAAATTATGTGGTAATGACCGCATGAAACCATGCAGTAAATTATCGTAAACATATCACATAAACGTAACATCCTGTGACATACCTGTGACATGTCAAATATCACTTGGATATTTAAGGAATGGTGACCTTTTCTGCTGGTGAGATTGAGTTTTGGTGTCGATGAGATTCCGGAAAGATAATATATTTGGGATCTATTACATGGAAAGAGTGCAATATATTAGTGATGAGATGGGAAAATGATACCTGCAAAATTCCTACTATCTTATGAGCTACCATTTGATAGGATTATTTCCCGCCACAAATTGTAATTTAGCCATGGCTGGTATAGCATGATTTCGCTGGGTTCAGGGCTCAAGGTAGCCTATGAGTTGGGTATATAGCTCCATAATTAGTGCCTTGGATAGCCGGAACTTCTGGAGGGTATCAGCATCCATATAATTATCCAGCCATGTGCACTTCCTAAAGCATCTTTCCTTTAAAATTACCACTCTTGATCTTCTCCTCTTCCTCCTCATTACTTTAAATTCCAGAAGCTTGGATTCAAAGAGCTTCATCTTCTGTACTATGCAGTCTGCCAGCCTCCAGAGACAACTCCTGAATGGAATTTAGCTGCCACCTGGTCCAGCTTGCACTTTTAAGCTATTTTTTAAAATCAGTCCCTGGCCCCCTAAACTGGGTCTGACAATTCCCATACTTATCGCAGGCCTGGACCACTACTTAATTACCACATGCATTTATTTATTTATTTCCTTCTATGAATTGACTTTAATGCCTTTTTATGTGGTATTTACAGAGTGTTTTTACTGTTTGCGGTAAATACCACATACAAGCAATAGCAAATTGACATTTAAAGTATCGCATGCGATATGTGGTCATGTGAACATTTAGTGAATTGTCACCCAATATCTTTGAATACCTAAATGTTACAGTCTGCTACCATGTATATTATTATCCAGCATGCAATTGCCTTTTGAATGGATATAAATATGACAGGTTTGGGATATCATTTTCTCCTAGGAGAGATATGGGGCCTAATCCACTCTGGTACCTCCTAGCACAGGGATGTCTGGGCTTAAAAGGCTACCAATTAACTGATAAAGGTAAATATGATCTTATTCAAGGGTGTTTGATGTGCCACTAAGAATTTGTTGATTGTATAAACTGAAGTTGGAGGGAGGGGGGAGGTCACTGCGGCTATGTCTCTTTTTATGACAAAATAGCATTGGAGGCATACAGTTTTTCATGTGCCTAATGTGCAATATCATTACACTCACCTCAGAGAGAGACTAATAAAGGCCTATTTACATTATTGTGCAAAATATGCACTGCAACACTGTATTGTGCTGCACATGTTGTGTTGTGCTACACTGCTAAAAAATTCAGTCATTTACATATGCTATAATTTTCAATGGGGCTGTTTAAAACCATGCGATGTGTGTCAATAAGTGACAGTTCAAACTGTATGTTAAATAACATAGGAGTGCAGCGCTTGAAATAACTGTATCAAATGGAAATAAAAGTCCAATTAATATATAATGAGGATGAAATAAGCCCCTCTTCATAGGGACATCAATAACGTCATAAATACTGCAATCTGGTCAAGGAGATATAAGGGATCCACCGTCACCAACACCCAAAAAATTCTGCCTCTTACCAGACAAAAATGACCCCCAAATATGGACGGGTCAAAATGCGCAATGCGAATTCCAAAGAGAGTGGTGTGGACCTGGATATATAATGACTCCGAAGGAACAAAACTGGACCCCAGTTGTACATGCATAAACACGCGTACCGTATTTTTCGCCATATAAGACGCACCTGACCATAAGACGCACCTAGGTTTTAGAGGCAGAAAACAGGAAAAAAAAATTCTGAACTAATGGACTGCAGACACAGTACAGGAGATGACCAGAGACTGCGGACAGCACAGGGATGACCAGAGACTGCGGACAGCACAGGGATGACCAGAGAATGCGGACAGCACAGGGATGACCAGAGACTGCGGACAGCACAGGGATGACCAGAGACTGCGGACAGCACAGGAGATGACCAGAGACTGCGGACAGCACAGGGATGACCAGAGACTGTGGACAGCACAGGAGATGACCAGAGACTGCGGACAGCACAGGGATGACCAGAGACTGCGGACAGCACAGGGATGACCAGAGACTGCGGACAGCACAGGGATGACCAGAGACTGCGGACAGCACAGGGATGACCAGAGATTGCGGACAGCACAGGGATGACCAGAGACTGCGGACAGTACAGATTACTGCTGACCTTTGGGGAGGTGGGGAGCGGGTACCTGAATTTGACAGGTACCCGCTCTTACTTCCGCAGTTTTTGTTTGATCTTACCTGTTCCTCGATCCAGCCGCGCGCTGTCTTCCCGGCTTCTGTAATGGCGCTCGGCATGACAGCCGGGTGCCCAGTGCGCATGAGCGAGAAGCACTTGCGCTTTGTGATTGGTCCGGCGGCTTCTGGGATCTGTCATGTGTCCCAGGTACCGCCTTACCATTCACAAAAAGCACCGCTTCTTGCGCATGCGCACTTGGCACAAGGCTGTGATGCCCAGTGCCCACACTACAGAAGCCGGGAAGACAGCACGCCGCTGGATAGAGGAACAGGTAAGGTCCCGCTGCAGAGCTAAGCGGCCGGCCTGGTATTCTGACACGGCCGCGGTGGAAATACCGGACCGGCCGCTCCATATTCGCCCCATAAGACGCACTGACATTTCCCCCCCAGTTTTGGGGAAGAAAAAGTGCGTCTTATACGGCGAAAAATACGGTAAATCTAGTTAATCTAACATACATTGAAATATAAAAAAAAAGCATGTCACCATAGAAATGGATGATATGTTTCAAACCATAAAGATGGCTGCCACATTCCAGTACGTGCTGATGTTATGCGTTCTGGCTCCTCCCTACATGTTTCGTTATCGGTGACGTTGTCATTTATATTTCAATGTACGTTTTATACAATGCTTTGAGGCAATAAATCTTTCTGGAAATACTACACTATGAAGTTTTTTTCTGCTTTTGGAATGGAATTGTCCTCTATGAGGAGAATTCATTTTTTACAGGTTCATTTTCCAGTCCAATTTCTGAAGTTTAAGTATGGGTTGATATCAGTGTCCTGAGCACGGCTTGCTTTTGGAATCAGATTTATGGATGTTTATCCATGTACAACTGGGGTCCAGATTTGTTCCTTCGGAGTCAATATACAGTCATGGCCGAAATTGTTGGCACCCTTGATATTTTTCCTGAAAATCAAGTATTTCACACAAAAAAGGTATTGCATTAACACATGTTTTGCTATACACATGTTTATTCCCTTTGTATGTATTGGAACAAATATAAAACAGAGGCAGAAAAGCAAATATGACATAATGTCACACAAAACCCCAAAAATGGGCTGGACAAAAGTATTGGCACCCTTAACTTAATATTTGGTTGCACACCCTTTGGAAAACATAACTGAAATCAGTCGCTTCCTATAACCATCAATAAGCTTCTGACACCTCTCACCCGGAATTTTGGACCACTCTTCCTTTGCAAACAGCTCCAGGTCTCTCTTATTGGAAGGACACCTTTTCCCAACAGCAATTTTAAGATCTCTCCACAGGTGTTCAATGGGATTTAGATCTGGGCTCATTGCTGGCCACTTCAGAACTCTCCAGCGCTTCTTTGCCATCCATTTCTGAGTGCTTTTTGACGTATGTTTGGGGTCATTGTCCTGCTGGAAGACCCAGGATCTTGGACGCAAACCCAGCTTTCTGACACTGGGCCCTACAGTGCGACCCAAAATCCTTTGGTAATCCTCAGATTTCATGATGCCTTGCACACAGTCAAGGCACCCAGTGCCAGAGGCAGCAAAACAACCCCAAAACATCATTGAACCTCCACCATATTTTACCGTAGGTACTGTGTTTTGTTCTTTGTAGGCCTCATTCCGTTTTCGGTAAACAGTAGAATGATGTGCTTTACCGAAAAGCTCTATCTTGGTCTCATCTGTCCACAAGACGTTTTCCCAGAAGGCTTTTGGCTTACTCAAGTACATTTTGGCAAACTGTAGTCTTGCTTTTTTATGTCTCTGTGTCAGCAGTGGGGTCCTCCTGGGTCTCCTGCCATAGCGTTTCATTTCATTTAAATGTCGACGGATAGTTCGCGCTGACACTGATGCTCCCTGAGCCTGCAGGACAGCTTGAATGTCTTTGGAACATGTTTGGGGCTGCTTATCCACCATCCGGACTATTCTGCGTTGCAATCTTTCATCAATTTTCCTCATCCGTCCACGACCAGGGAGATTAGCTACAGTGCCATGGGTTGCAAACTTCTTGATAATGTTGCGCACTGTGGACAAAGGCAAATCTAGTTCTCTGGAGATGGACTTGTAACCTTGAGATTGTTGATATTTTGCCACAATTTTGGTTCTCAGGTCCTCAGACAGTTCTCGTCTCCTCTTTCTGTTGTCCATGCTTAGTGTGGCACAGACAGACACACAATGCAAAGGTTAAGTGAACGTCTCTCCTTTTTATCTGCTTTCAGGTGTGATTTCTATATTGCCCACACCTGTTACTTGCCCCAGGTGAGTTTACAGGAGCATCACATGCTTGTAACATTCTTATTTATCCGCAGTTGTGAAAGGGTGCCAATACTTTTGTCCAGCCCATTTTTGGAGGTTTGTGTGACATTATGTCGAATTTGCTTTCTTTCCTCCCTTTTTTTGTTTTGTCCCAATACACACAAAGGGAATAAACATGTGTATAGCAAAACATGTGTTAATGCAATACGTTTCGTGAGAAATACATGATTTCCTGGAGAAATATCAAGGGTGCCAACAATTTCGGCCATGACTGTATATCCAGGTCCACGCCACTCTCTTTGGAATTCGCATTGCGCATTTTGACCTGTCCATATTGGGGGGTCATTTTTGTCTGGTAAGAGGCAGAATTTTTTGGGTGTTCGTGACGATGGATCCCTTATATTTCCTTGACCAGATTGAAGTATATATGACGTTATTGATGTCCCTATGAAGAGGGGCTTATTTCATCCTCATTATATATTAATTGGACTTTTATTTCCATTTGTTACAGTTATTTCAAGCGTCGCAATCCTATGTTGTTTATATCTTATGTATTGTTGCCTGCAATGCAGAGGTGGATGCTTTTCCTTTTTATTGATTTATTATATATTATAGCGCGGATTTGTTTAGTTATAATTTTTCATTCATACTGTATTTTGTATTGCACAGCATTGTGGTGTGAATGGGTGCTAGGAGAGGATCTGTGTCTAGAAAAGTGTATTCACACATGCACATCCTCTTGAGTGAGAGTCTAAAGATGATTTAACTTCTTGCCGACCAGCCACTGTAGAAATACGGTGGCAGGTCGGCACAGCTGGGCAAAACCACGTTTTAAAAAAACTATAAAATTGGTGCAGCGCTACTAATAAAATACATATGAAGCAAATAAACCAACACAAGTGAATCAACCCCCTTAGTGACAGCATAAATCAATCACTGGTGTCAAGGTGCAATTGACACACACTAAGTAAGTGACTAAGGGGTGATAAAAAGTCCAATATGAGCACACAGGTGAGGAACTCTTCACACGTGGATGTGTCATACGTGCCACAGGAATCCCAAAACAATCTGAGTGCCCCCTCACCTCCTTGCAATGACCTCAAGGGCCAACCAGCTTTCAAAAGATAGTCAGGCAATCCCCTGTTGATCCCTTCAGTATGACCGGAATGATGGTAACTTTAGCCAGACCTCTTCCACCGCTCTACCGACACCACTATCTTCCACTCAGAGACATAAACCAAACAGGCTCCATAGTGCAATATATCCAATTTAATTAAATAAAAACACAAACACCCACTTACATGTAGGCAAACGATCATACACAGTAATCGGCTGTCCTCCTGACATGCGGCTTCATGGAGTCCCAATATGGCGCGGACGCCATGACTTCTTAGTATAGAAAAAAATTAAAAATCCCAGTATCTTTCCCGCCATTTGTAAACACTATAACTTTCACATAAACCAACTAATTTACACGTATTGGGTTTTTTTTTTAGCAAAGACATGTCGCAGAATGCATTTTGGCAGAAATTTATGACTAAATTTGATTTTTAAATTTTTTTTTACTGGACATGTTTTATAGCAAAAAGTCCAAAATATTGTTTTTTTTCCTCAAAATTGTCAGCCTTTTTTTTTATAGCGCAAAAAATAAAAACGCACAGACGATCAAATACCACCGAAAGAAAGCTCAATTTGTGGGGGAAAAAGGATGTAAATTTCATTTATGTACCGTATTGCATGACCGCGCAATTGTCCGTTAAACTAGCGCAGTGCTGTATAGCAAAAAAATGGCGTAAATTGCAGTATCTATACCATAGTTTGTAGACGCTATAACTTTCACACAAAGCAATCAATATACACTTATTGGGATTTTTTTTACCAAAAACATGTAGCAGACTACATGTTGGCCTAAATTTATAACCAACTTTGAGTTTACTATTTTTTTTGTATAGCTGAAAGTAAAAAATATTGTTTTTCTTTAAAATTTTTGGTACTTTTTTGTTTATAGCGTGAAAAATAAAAAACGCACAGGTGATCAAATACCACCAAAAGAAAGCTCTATTTGTGTGAAAAAAAGGACGTAAATTTAATTTGGGTGCAGCATTGCATGACCGCGCAATTATCAGTTGAATTAGTGCAGCGCCGAGTAACAAAAAGAGGCATGGTCATTAAGGGGGGTAAATCCTCAGGAAGGCAAGTGGTTAAGGTTCAACTGATGGCAATGTGCATACAGTATCTGTTAAATGAAACATAAGAAAAAAGGATCCTTCTGCTCTAGTACAATGTAAATATAATAATGATGCAATCTTGGAGCTCTGTAAGAAAAGTTATAAAACCTGCATAATAATGGATAAAACCATTCAAGCCTACAATAGAATAACACTCAATAAATACCTAGGTGCAGGAACATGTCTGAGTGTACCCCAAGACTTATGCAGAAAAAAAAGTGTAGCTGCAAGTTCTGATATCATTTATTCAGTAAATCACATCAACAGACACAAAAGCATACAATTTCAAATATGTTTAACACTATTGCTGCACTTAATTGCTAAATGCTGCCAATAGTGCAAAGGGGCAAAATAGTGCCCTTGCCTGCTGTCCTTTCTATTGATATGATTCACTGAACAAATACCACTAGAACCAGCAGCTACAAAGTGAAGATCATGTTTTTCTTTGTCCTCTTCGTTCCCTGTGTTTCTAATCCTAGGCACGAAATATAATCTAAATAAAATGAAATTGCCCCACGTCAAAGCATGTTTTCAGCCTTGTGTTGGAGTTAAAAGCGTGTCACCTTTTATAGAGGATAATGTTGATTTCATTTCCTCAGTGATTACATTATAAATAAAACTGTTGATGAATATATTTTGGGAATCAGAAAACGTGTAATGCACTCAAGAGCAAAATATGTTTTGTAGCTTGGGGAATTTTGAGAACACAATCATTGCTTTTGATGGTGAATTCACCAAGGATTTAAAATGCCTGTAAGCAAATCTTTTTAAATTCTCTACAAACACAGCTGTGCGTTTCATTATACTTCAGATAAGGTTAACAAGACAACAAGTTGGCGTGCATTGCTGATTTCCAGAGACTTGGAGTTATCACTGATAATATATACATATATATATATATATATATATATATATATATATATATATATATAGATATATATATAGATATATACATATTTCTATATTCATACATAAATATAAATTTAGCAAACTGCAGTTGTTGCTCATATTGACAGATCAGAATTATTGTATATTTTTTAAACATTAATGAAAGGTGAAACTTAATTGGCTCTTATTGTGAGCAACTTAATTTTTGTTCTCATTTCAATCTTTTTTTAATCAACCCTTTTATCTAAATGTTAAAATGTGTTTATTCATCATCAATTAGCATTTTCAGCTAAAGCATAAGACATGCCCCCAGGTATGTTTTAATGCATATATACAGGTATATACTGTTTTACTTGGTCTCTAATAAAGGTTACTTTGCATTATAAACAAGGAAGCTTAGACTTCTGTAGTGTATTAGTTTGCTTTTACTAAATAGGAATGCTGTTCATACAAGCTGTTACAATTATAGGAATACAAGACTGACAGATATACCTATAACAGTCAAAATTCTACCTACTTCCTAGCAAATAAGCAAGTCTGTATACAATGGAAAACTGTTGTTGGATTGCAGATCTCAAAAAATAGTAAACAGCAGCTAACAGTAGTAATGAAAAAGGTGTAGTAGTCAGAAAGGCAGAAAATATGGCCCAATGGCTAGATCTCAAATGAAAAAAATCTAGGTACCTCTTTACTATGAGCACAGCTCTATTCTTTTTAATAAAGAAGTTTTATTGTATCTTGGCTAACAAGAATTCACATGTCTAATCATTATAAAAAATCTAGAATTAAATCTGGAAGGGGGTCAGAAATTGTGTAAGAACACAACTTGGAAATGGCTATTATTAGCAAGAAAATAACAAAATGATATGTGAAAGCTTATAGAAAGTTTAAGGTTATATAACTTTAGGAATAAATTCTATATTCATAAGTTCTGGGCAAACCCAACAATAGACACTAATATAGAAATAAATCTTAGTGAGTATAAACTGTTATATAAACTCTGTGAATTACTGAAGGCAATGTTGGTAAATAGTTGTTGCTAAATGGGCCAACATAGTGCCTACCGTAAAGTACAACATGCAATACATATGCAGGAAAGAATCCTTTTTAAAAGATGATACAGTACCAAAGCTTTATAGTAAAAACCAGTAACTAGTAACAAGAGAAATAAACTATGTGTTAATGAATGCTTTGAAACAACTGAACAAAGAATCAGCTAGATCCTGTCTATGCATAATATGCAGATTTTACAATTGCAATGACTGTAGTTAAAATTAAATTACTTACTGAAACAAAATATATCAGTTTCAACAGTTGATTTACTACCTACTCACGCAAAGATTGAGCCTACTATCATGGTGTTAGTATCAGAGTGGAACTAAGTTGATTCATGAAGGATATGCAAGAAAGCAAGTCATGGTTAAAGGCAAGAAAACAAATGTACATATTTAATACATGTGGGAGTATCACATCTATTCAATGAAGAAAACCTTATACAGTGTTACAGTTTTACAACTTTTGAAAAGAACAGATGAAGTTTTCTTAATGTTTTTTCTATCTTTGAGGTTGATTTACTAAAGGTGAATAGGCTGTTCGCTTTGCAAGTGAAGTTGTACTTTGCAAGGGAAATTTCCCCAGAGCTAGTGAATGCGGTGAAGTTGTACTTTTCAAAGAACACTCAATAACAAATAAAAAAAAATAAAAAACATTTTGCTTGCACAATATTAAATGATGTAAGTCAGCAGAGCTTCATCTCGTTCACAAAGCTCTGGGGAAAATTTCCATGCAAAGTGAATAGTCTATTTGCAATTAGTAAATAAACCTCAAAGGTAGAAAGACAGTTAAGAAGACTAATTTCATGTTTACAACCTATCGAGCCAATAAGCCACAAGGCAGGCATATGACATTTTAACAGCAATTATGCAGCTCCAGGAGAGGAGGCCTACTAGGGAAAAATGCCAGGTAGCATAAAATAATTTTGCCACTTTTTCATTCATTGCATGCATTTCCATTGACTCATGTCAGGATTTGAAAAAACTCTTAAAAACTTACATACAATTCATTATGAAATGTGTGCTTCCAAGCAAAGGTAAGAATGATAATGTCCAAAGATGTTAAACAAATTGCGGAGAACCATAGATTACATAAGTATTATTATTATTATTATACAGGATTTATATAGCTCCAACAGTTTGCTCAGCACTTTACAATATATGTATTGCACAAGCTTTAAATACCTTTCTTGTAAAATATTTCAAAATCTCCAGAAGTCCTCATACCGTCAGGTAAACCTTCACAGATATAGCAAACACAAATTTTGCACGTTCTCTGTAGGAGAATTCTCCCGAAAGCTTACTGAATGTGATGAAGCTTCACTTTGTAAAGAATATCCAATTGTGCAAGAAAAAAAAATTGCTTAAATATGAATGGATGATGGAAGGCAGCAGAGCTTCACCTCTTCCACTAAGCTCTAGGGATAATTACTTTTCAGAGTGCAACTTCCCTTGAAAATGAACAGTCTATGTACAACCTTTAGTAAATCAACCCCATATTTGGAAGATATTGCTTCAAACAAACGGTAGATATTTTTGCATCCCAGTTATTAATATATCTAACTCACTATAGACCACAAATCTAGTAGGCAATCTAGAAAGATTAAATACCATTTTTTCAAGAAGTCACTTGGAACAGGTGTTGACTATTGGTCCAAACTCTGCATGCTTATTTACCATCCAGGAGGCAGATGTAGGAATGTAAACAATGAATGGTGACCAGCAGTAGTTGTTGGGTCTACATCAGAGTCATGGTCGTACGATATTATTACTGCACAAGGGGCATATCTTAGGAGAAACAGATGTCAAAACTATTGTGGAAGTGTTGTATATACTACAAGATTCAAAATCCAATTTGGAATCCAGTAGAATTTTCTATAGAATGGTTTACCAATTCAACAGCTGATTTACAGCAGTGTTGTTACAGAAGATACCTCACATTTCTAAATTACTTTTACTGAAGCATGCTACACTATAATGCCAGTAAGTGCTGTATTGAGCCATCAGTTTTAGATTCAGGAAGCTTTAGATCACATAGTTTGTAAATGTGCACATTATGTGTGCTGTAACAGACTGCTAGCTGTTATCTCTCGTGTGATGGTAAGCATGCAGTTTAATCTATGTTCAGTCATGAAGTGTTTTGTATAGAATTATCTTCAAACCATAGTTCCATGTCAATACTTCCCTGGTTACCTTTTGAAGAGGAAGCAATGTATGCTCCAAAACGGGTTGAGTTTTATTGATTTTATAAATTTGGGACTTTTGTTTACCTGTTATTATCTTGATTCATCTCCTTAGCCGATCTTTCGATTTTCGTATAGTATGTACACAACTTTCAACATCCGATTCAAACGTTCCAAACGAAAATATCTGAAGGGGCAAACTCCAAAATTTTTCTCATATGTGAACAGAACTATTTTCATTTAATATGTACTGCTTTTGTACTAGAAAAATTGAATACCAAAGACTGTGCATGATCAGAAACAATAAACAACAATAGTCTATGCTACAATGTTTCTAGGTAAAACAAGAATTTTTGTACAATTAGTACCATTCTCAGGTTTGAGCACTAGACCGCCTGTGTAAATCTAAAGTCGTTACCCGTAAAAACTTTTAAAGTGTCACCTATGGATAATAAAAATGTATGTAGTTTGTCTCTGTTGCCCATGCGTGCACAATTTTAAAGTGTGATATGTTTGGTATATATTTACTTGGTGTGACATCATATTTTAAATTTTACCAAACAATTGGGTATTATTTTGTGATTTTGTGCATTAAAATTCAAAAAAGTGTATTTGCCCCAAAAAATTTGTGGTTGAAAAACTGCTGAGCAAATACTGTGGGACATAAAAAATTGCAATATCCACCATTTTATTCTCTAGGGCCTCTGCTTTAAAAAAATATATAATGTTTGGGGGTTCTAAGTCATTTTCTAGCAAACAATACTGATTTTTACATGCAAGCAAAAAATGTCAGAAAAGGCTTGGTCTTCAAATGTTTAGAAGAGTGGGTGATGCATGGCAGAAGCTACTAATGTAGGGCATACTGTAAAATACCAGAAGTCCATGGAAGATTATGCCAAATTTTTTTTTTTTTTGTGCACAAAGTTGTCACTTTAATGAGCTATTTCTCATACATGTCATTGCAATTACACCCAAAAACACATTGTGCTACGTCTTTTAAGTATGTGGATACCACACGTGAGAGACTTTTTGACAGCCTAGCTATGTACAGGAACCCAAAATCCAATGACCACCTTCAGGCTTTCAAAGGGCATAATCTCATTTCACCTCACTACCTATCACAGTTTCAGAGGCCTTGAAATGGCAGGATAGTACAAATACCCCCCCATGACCCCTTTTTGGAAAGTAGACACTCCAAGGTATTTGCTAAAAGGCATGTGGAGTATTTTGCAGATCTCATTTGTTACCACATGTTTTTGAAAAATGAAGAAAGAAAACAAAAATGTAATTTTTTGTAGCTGGGAGGGGGGGTGTGGTTTGCGAAAAGGAGATTTCTGCTGAGCACTTCTACCCATCGAATACCTGGATCTTGTCTAAATGGAAAGACAGACTCCAAGGCCAGGTTATGAGATAGTGAGAAATGTTCTCTAAAAAAAGTTCCACGTGGGATGTCCAAAGAGTATGCAACATTACAAGCCATAAAGAGAAACTTTTGAAGACTTGAGAGAGCGACCGGTAGGGCTAAAGAGAACTGACATCATCAGAGAATCTAGAAGTCTCTATGCTTCTCCCACAATCGTGGTCTGGAAGAAGAATGGTTTCATCAGGATGTACATCAACTATTACACTCTGCATAGTGTAAGTCAAAGTACCATAACAGGCCAGTATACCACTGTGCAAATAGAAGATACTACAGATCCTGTCTGGCGCCAAAAACTTCAGCATGATGGATTTGAAAATTGGAATTCTGAGGACAGAGAGAAGACAACCTCCATATGCCTATGGGAATTCAATGGAATGCTTCAAAGCCTGACTGGGGTTGCTGTAACCTTTCGGCATTTGATAGAGTGAACTGTGGGAGACAAGAATATGATAGAGGTGCTAATATATCTTGATGACCTAATAGTCTTTAGAAGAACACTAGAAAAGCATGAGGAAAGACTAGGAAATGCAGCTTCATAAAGAGGGGTTGAAGCCTTTTTGCAAGAAGTGTCAGTTCTGTCAGATCATCTCTATCATGTTATTTCTAGCAAAAAAGGCACCACTGACCCCAAAAAGTTAGAGGCCATTTCCCTGAAAGAGACTGAGATCATTCTTATAAAACATACAATGCAGTACTAAAAGTAGCAGATTATCTATTAAAAAATTTCTGCATAGTCCTGCTTAATCACAAATAAATAAGAAGTCTCTCCAGAGTAGCCAAATAGTAAAATCAGCTGGAAAAGTGCAAAAAGAGTCCACCCAAATAGATCTTGGTAAGCTGCTCAATAGGTGCTGGGGTTCAGAAGATAAGGCATGAGGGAAAGAAAACCAACCCAATCACACTACCTATTACCAAAACATGTTGACCTCCTTATAAAGGAATGGTCAAAAAGCTCTGTATATTCTCAAAGAAGGACATCAAAGATGGACACTCCACAAACTCCTTTCCCACATTACAATCTTTCAAATTACAGATCGTTCAAGCCAAGTGGACAAAGTTACTCCCAAAGATGTCAATCAAAGGAGAGAAAAACCATCTCATATGTAGTAAACCAAATACCAGCTATTTATTCACAGTAGTGCACTTACAAAAATTAATATCAGCATATCACCAGTTTCCATAGATTGTTTTAAACCAAGAAGATGGCTGCTGTGTCCTGGTGCACAATTACGTCACATGCTGTAACTCTGCCCAACACATTTCATCATCAATGATGTCATCAGGGATGTGGCCTGCATCCAGACATCACACAGTTATACATAGGGAGGGATGAACACCTCCTAATTGGTTAGACTGCGCAACACAAATTTCTTTGTAAACATTGGGGAGTGCTACGCAATGATAGAGTCTTGAGTCCTTTGCTCCCAGATACCCCTTCAGTGGTCTTTAGAGGGGTTTTCCCCTTGAGACTACATGTTGTTGTGGAACCACCTATAAAATCGTCACTGTATGTTTTATATGTTTTGATATATTGTATCCTGCAATATTTTGCTAGCTGCTTGCCTAAGTTACATCTGAAATTTTAGCTCAAGGGCGATTATTTTCGTGTTTTATGAGATCATTCTTACCAAGGTGAATCATCACCAAGGGAAAAAAAGGAACCATCCAACCCTTGACAGTACTGCTAAACAAACTTTCTTTATTTTAGCTTCCTGTCTAATTGTGGCCTATAGAAATCTTTTTGTAACCCTTTCTAGTATTATGCACTTTCTAGTATTATCAACTTTCCTAGGTCCTCTGAAACTTATTTTTATCAGATTATATTGTTCTTCAACTGAATTATGATGTGAAGAGCAGGCAACCAAACCTGTGTGACTTTTTTTTCCTAAATCTTGACTTAGAATTTACTCAGGGATTTCCTCTATTTGTGTGCTGGAGGAGCTTAAAGAGAGTGAGTATGTGCAGCTGGTAGTGCTGGTATTAAAGTTAAACCATTGCTTTACTCTGCATGGGTAAAACACAGATTCAGTTTAGCAGATGGTCAGATCACATTTTATGAAGCTAGAAAATTTCTATAGGTTAACAAACTTTTACTAGCAGCTATGATTTAAATTACTTTATGTGTTGCAAATTGCCTCATATATACAATATATACAGTCATGGCCGAAATTGTTGGCACCCTTGATATTTTTCCTGAAAATCAAGTATTTCACACAAAAAAGGTATTGCATTAACACATGTTTTGCTATACACATGTTTATTCCCTTTGTATGTATTGGAACAAATATAAAACAGAGGCAGAAAAGCAAATATGACATAATGTCACACAAAACCCCAAAAATGGGCTGGACAAAAGTATTGGCACCCTTAACTTAATATTTGGTTGCACACCCTTTGGAAAACATAACTGAAATCAGTCGCTTCCTATAACCATCAATAAGCTTCTGACACCTCTCACCCGGAATTTTGGACCACTCTTCCTTTGCAAACAGCTCCAGGTCTCTCTTATTGGAAGGACACCTTTTCCCAACAGCAATTTTAAGATCTCTCCACAGGTGTTCAATGGGATTTAGATCTGGGCTCATTGCTGGCCACTTCAGAACTCTCCAGCGCTTCTTTGCCATCCATTTCTGAGTGCTTTTTGACGTATGTTTGGGGTCATTGTCCTGCTGGAAGACCCAGGATCTTGGACGCAAACCCAGCTTTCTGACACTGGGCCCTACAGTGCGACCCAAAATCCTTTGGTAATCCTCAGATTTCATGATGCCTTGCACACAGTCAAGGCACCCAGTGCCAGAGGCAGCAAAACAACCCCAAAACATCATTGAACCTCCACCATATTTTACCGTAGGTACTGTGTTTTGTTCTTTGTAGGCCTCATTCCGTTTTCGGTAAACAGTAGAATGATGTGCTTTACCGAAAAGCTCTATCTTGGTCTCATCTGTCCACAAGACGTTTTCCCAGAAGGCTTTTGGCTTACTCAAGTACATTTTGGCAAACTGTAGTCTTGCTTTTTTATGTCTCTGTGTCAGCAGTGGGGTCCTCCTGGGTCTCCTGCCATAGCGTTTCATTTCATTTAAATGTCGACGGATAGTTCGCGCTGACACTGATGCTCCCTGAGCCTGCAGGACAGCTTGAATGTCTTTGGAACATGTTTGGGGCTGCTTATCCACCATCCGGACTATTCTGCGTTGCAATCTTTCATCAATTTTCCTCATCCGTCCACGACCAGGGAGATTAGCTACAGTGCCATGGGTTGCAAACTTCTTGATAATGTTGCGCACTGTGGACAAAGGCAAATCTAGTTCTCTGGAGATGGACTTGTAACCTTGAGATTGTTGATATTTTGCCACAATTTTGGTTCTCAGGTCCTCAGACAGTTCTCGTCTCCTCTTTCTGTTGTCCATGCTTAGTGTGGCACAGACAGACACACAATGCAAAGGTTAAGTGAACGTCTCTCCTTTTTATCTGCTTTCAGGTGTGATTTCTATATTGCCCACACCTGTTACTTGCCCCAGGTGAGTTTACAGGAGCATCACATGCTTGTAACATTCTTATTTATCCGCAGTTGTGAAAGGGTGCCAATACTTTTGTCCAGCCCATTTTTGGAGGTTTGTGTGACATTATGTCGAATTTGCTTTCTTTCCTCCCTTTTTTTGTTTTGTCCCAATACACACAAAGGGAATAAACATGTGTATAGCAAAACATGTGTTAATGCAATACGTTTCGTGAGAAATACATGATTTCCTGGAGAAATATCAAGGGTGCCAACAATTTCGGCCATGACTGTATATATATATATATATATATATTGTAACAGTGCAGGGCCCTGTCACAGGATAAAAATAGGTAGAAGTGATCAGCTAGTGGACACAGGGTCTGCACATGTGCGGAGTGCAGAACTGCAGAGCATAGATTTTGAGTAGAGAAAACTGCTGTTGCAGGTTTCTCCAGATTTTAATATTTCTGGATGGGGCTCCGTAGTTTGGAGATTTCAAAGTGCCTTGGGAGGGAAGAAATCTTCAATCCAGTGTCCAAAGTTTGTAGTCAACCAGCAGGGTGTGGGCCCAGGTGCTCACAGACCTTATAATGATGGTCTACTGAGAGTTGCAGGGGGAAGTGGGGTGCAGTTGGAGCAGTAACTGCCATTGAGTGTCTCTGTGTGAGACAGATGCTGTGTGTATCAAAAAGGCTTGAGGCTGCGTGCGTTAAAGAAGTCCAAGGCTGTATGCATTAAAGGACTGAGGCTGTGTGCCATGAATAGCCAGTAGTCTGGGAGACCCATGCTAGCAGAGGTACTGCTGACCAGCAGTGCTAATGAGTAGCCAGGAGGCTTATCATTTTTCATGTGGATTTACAACTGGAGAATAACCCCTGTGTGGGAAAGCTTATTTTGATCTTTTGTGGTTTTTGTTTCTTGTCTTTTAATAAACGTGGGCTACCAAGCCCTGAAAAAAGTTTCTGACTAGCGTGGACTCACTTGGAAAGCATCTACCACTAGAGCTAATCATCCCCCAAACCACAATATATTTATATGTTTTTATTTTAAGTTGACTTTTGTCCACAGGATATTTTAATAGAAACTTTTCAATTGTGATAGCAGTATACTACATGAAAGTTTTCTATTATTTGATGGGATAAAAATGTAATGAAAAAGGCATACCAAGCTGTTCTTAGTAGTCATGTAAGGTATAGGTACAGCTTGGCCTTTCCTGGCATTTTTGTATGCAGGTCTCATGTGGTGTCTGGCCTAACTGACAATGCCATCAGTCTGCCTGTGTCCTGTATCTGTCCAGTTCTGCTTCATAAAGAGTCTTTGATGACAAAAGCAAGGGCGGTTATCCCATCAGCTGTGCTTCTGTCATGGGTACTTGCATTCCTCTCACTAACATTTCTCTCAACGTTGACAGGCAGCTGTGCTGGAGAATGTGATCTTTAAGGAGAGAAAGGGATTAATTTGCCAAGGTGAAAGCTCATTGATACCTTAACTGTGCGTGTGGTGAATTCTCTGCATGAGAGAAAACGGGTGATGAAAATAAAAGCTTAACTATTACATGGTAAGCACATAACAATGCCAATAAAGTTGTCAGGACAAAGTAGTGACATTCATACCAGTATATTATTATACAGTGAACAGGAGAAATAACTGTTCAAATATATGAATGAAAAGAGAGATAAGAGAACACTTATCAATAACCAAAATATCTGATACTTTTTGCTTATTAACCCCTTCCTGCCGACATCACACAAATATGCGGCCTCACAGAACTGGGCTTTTTTCCGTGGGGATGCATATCTAAGTACCTGTCTTTGTGCTGGAAGCGCACCATACAGCGCACTCCCAGCACAAAGACCGTGGTGTCACTGAGAGCCCTGGGTCACGTTCTAATGATCGGTACCCGGGACTCCCGATTCCGGGTCACATGATTGCTGTGATAGCCTCTGATTTGCTATCACAGTGATTAGTCACTGTACAGCCCACTCCCCTTTTTTTATTCTCTATGAATGGAGAAGAGAGATACATTGTATCTCTATCGCTCCTTGCATAGAGAAAAAAAACAAAACAAATCTGTTTGTTAAAAAATATATATAAATAAATAAATATTAAAAAATAAAATAAAAACATAAAGAACAAATACCTAGATCAAGGTTTGATCTAGTGCAGTGCCAGGATTAGTGTTTGGGTCAAGGTCAAGGTCAAAGGTTAGGGTCAAAGTTCAGGATTTCTTTTTTCTTAAATTGGTATCAGTGTCAGCTAGTGTCAGTGTGTTTTAGGTAAAAAAAAAACACTATGCCCACTCTTGTTTCTGGGCTGTACTGTGGGTACAAACAACAAATAACATATGGTATCACTGCGATCATCAAGAGCTAGAAAACGTATTTTGGGTTGTTCTTTGGTGATAGGTTATGGTATTATGGTAGTAACAAGAAACAAACAGCTAAATTAAATTACAGTTTTACTATTTTGAGCCAGTTTTCCTTTGATAATAAAAAAAAATCAGGAGATAACCATTACCATTTACCACCAAATGAAAGCTCAATTTGTCCTGAAATAAAACAATCCACTTGGATGTACAAAGTAGTGATGATATGTACGGTTTTACTAACACATGTCAAAGTTGCAAGATTGTGCTTAGGCGTAGGATTTGTTTTACCCTTAGGCATGAAGGGGTAAGAAGGTACAAATGAATGCATTTGCAGGAAAGGGAGCATAGTGAAATTTGCCATTTGTCTGTATAGTGTGATTTCAATATTAATATATTATTTAACACAAAAACATAGTTTAACTAAAGGACAGAGGGAACCAATGTATATCTTTACTCTTTATTTTTTTGGCTTAGGTAATTTACTTGTGGAAGCATTGCAATATAGTCAAGCAATATGTGCTTCATGATTTAATGTTCAGTGCATGTTTTCTGCAATGCATACACCTCTGTGAGGAAGTTTCTAAACCTGAAGCTTAAATTGTGAATCTATACAGGCAACTTTCAACATGAATCAATGGCAGCGTGTACATTGAACAGACACTTGAACACGAGGGTGGAGAATGGTGTGATCCCAATCCTTAAACAGAATACTAGATCACAGGCAAAAAAAGAATCAATGGGAAGAGTGTTGTAGATAATAATCCTAAACTGGCACACCCTAATAAATATGTTTGATTGAAAGAGGTGAGTTCAAGTCTAGTAAAGCGGCAGATAGTCTCTGGCAACTAGAGGAATGAGTCCTGTAGGGAGATAATGAAGGTGCTTAGGGTGAGCATATTGTGGACTTGATAGACAAAATGCTTGGTTTGGTGGGATTGGTGTTGACCTAGCTATTGAGGTAAACTTTGGCACCAATGATACAGGAATCAGGAGAGGGTTATCCTCAAAATGGTTTTATAATCCAGATATAAAACAAAGGGGGGACCTCTAAGTGTAGCTGCTGAAACAAGTAGAAGGATAAGAAAGTATTCTTTTCACTTAGTTATAGTGTAATTTATGAAACATCTTGTATAGCTGAAGTGTTGTCATCTGTGTAGACAACGCACTCAGTAAGAGTTGTGAGCCAAAAATTTCAGAGTGACTTTTTTCTTTGTACTGTTCACCTATAGATGTGGTAAGCCCAAATCATCGATGCTGTCCTACTCCCTCTGTCCACCAGGGACATTCACTGCAGCTTCAGTACTCAGATATCTGATAAATGAATAAGGTGTAGGTTTCTCCTCAAGTGTTCCTGCTGGTGTAGGTATGGGGAAACCAAATGCTAAGTAAGCACACACGATAATGGGATATGTGTAGCTGATATACTTTTTTTTAATACATTTTTGAGCGATGTGTCAGGAATAAAATTAAAAAACAGCATCAAGTGTTACAAACAATTACAACAATTCAAATATGCACCCACCAGGAATAGTTTACAATAGTCAATTAACTCAAAACATGCTGGAAACAAATTAATGACTGAAATAACATCTAAAGTGTATGCAATCAACAAAACAAAAGATAAAATAACTATCCAAAAAGAGGGATAATAATTGCTATGTAATCACAACGAAAACTAAATAATAAAAAACAATACAATATAATTACATTTAATTTATAATACTAAATCTCATATATAATTTTAATGAATAGAAAGCATAATATATAAATCAAATCAATGATGTTAAAATACATTTTGACATTGTGTGTAAATCACCACATCCATTATCTAAATTTCAATAATCTCCATCCATTACTTATTCTATCGAATCAGTTAATTTTGATATACACAAGCATTTTTTTTCCTATAGCTATTTTATACAAATTACATAGTTGAGGTTGTTATATGAATAAAGGGGAAATATCCACAGTGGACAGAGCAAGGAAGAAAACCGGCCCAATGATTTCAGCTTACTACGTTTATGGGTGAATGATGCACAGAGGAAAGCCACTCTAAAGTTTTGGGCTCCATCTGCACAGTTGACTATACCACTTCAGCTATCTTTTAAATATGTGAGAAGAATACTTTCTTGTTTTATTTCTACATTCCAATACCCTCACATTGAAAAAATATTCTTGGTGCAGCAGACTGCAGTTGACAATGTTTCATCACTTGATATAATTTCATCCTGCATATGTTTTTCCAAGCTCTCTTGTAGTTACAGGGTTATTTTGATTAATTTTTGCCTCAAAATGGTTTTAGGGAACTGGGAAGGTAGAATTTAAACAAGCAAAACCAGTAGGACATACCAAATCAGACAATGGGAGCTTACAGAGATAAATACTGTAAATGGCTGACCAGACACAAGAAGCATTTGGGTCTTTGAGGAACTGGGACATCTTTCAAGTTGGGTATAGGCTCTATAGTAGGAATTCACTGCATGTTATTAAGGACACAAAAGGTTAGAAGGCTTAAGGAGATTTCTTAAACAACATTCACTGAGAATTGAAGAGGGTATGAACAGATAAATTTGACAAAGTAGAGGAGCTTGGGAGTAAGGTATGGTAGGATATTTAGTGTGAAGGTGATTAGAGCTACATTATTATTATTATACAGTATTTATATAGCGCCAAAGAGTTTGCTCAGCGCTGTACATTATAGTGGGGGACAGTACATGAGACAATACAGTAACAATACAATACACGAGGGGTTCGAGGGCCCTGCTCCTTGGAGCTTACAATCTAGGAGGGAGGGGATAGTGGTACAGGAGGAAATGGCTGTGGGGGATGGAGTGGTAGGAGGAGTGGAGGAGATCAGCTGATGGTGGCGTTATTGGTCGTGATGGAGAGGTTAGGGGGGGGCACGGGCTGGGGGGAAAACTAGGAGTTCGGTTTTGGAAAGGTTTAATTTAAGGAAGTGGAGTGACATCCAGTCTGATATGTCATTCAGTAGGCAGGTGATTTGGGCGGAGACTGAAGGGGAGAGGTGAGGAGTAGAGAGGTAGATTTGCGTGTCATCGGCGTAGAGGTGGTAGTTGAAGCCGTGGGAGTGTATCAGTTGGCCAAGGGAGGAGGTGCAGATGGAGAAGAGAAGGACAGAGCCTTTGGGGATGCCAACAGAGAGGGGGAGAGAGGGGGAGGTGGCAGCGTTATAGGTAACACTGAAGGAGCACTGGGATAGATAGGAGGAGAGCCAGGAGAGAGTGGAGTCTCTGATGCCGATGGAGTATAGTTTTTTAAGGAGGAGGGGGTTGTCAACTGTGTTAAAGGCCACGGAGAGGTCGAGGAGTAGGAGGACTGAGTAGTGGCCATTAACTTTGGCTGTTAGAAGGTCGTTGGTGAGCTTAAATTGAGGAGTTTCGGTGGAGTGTAGGGGACGGAAGCCAGACTTGAGGGGATCAAGGAGGTTGTTGTCATTCTGGTGGGAGCTTAGGCGATTATAGACTAAGCGCTCAAAAAGTTTGGATGTAAATGGCAGCAGGGAGTCTAAGGGTCTAAGGTTGTTCAGGTCGGCGGGGTCCAGGGAAGGTTTTTTTGAGTAGAGGGGTGATGTGCGCGTGCTTTAGGAGGGAGGGGAATGCGCTAGTAGAGAGGGAGAGATTAAAGATGTGGGTGTGGCTACATCCTCCTCCAAGTCTCCATTGTAGACCAATGCTGCCTAAAATTTAAAGTGATAATATACAATGGAGTACAATTTCATTCTGCACCAAGATGCTAGATTTTAAATAAATGGTGGGGAATGTTTATTTTTTTCAATATATTAAGAACAATAAACATCTCATCTCATTTGCTCCCTCTGTTTTGTTAAACATACTATTTGGATTTTTGTTATATCTGTTTGATAAATGCTTTCCATGTCCTGTAGTAAACTGACATTATGATGCCTCTTCTGCTCTGAAACCCCAAGAAGTCTTATCAGCCATCCAAGTTACCTTGAAGAACTGCAGAACACAATGGGGGAGACTTACTAAAACTGGAGCACTCACAATCTGGTGCAGCTGTGCATGGTGGCTTGTAACTTTTGTGTGTTCAATTAAGCTTTGACAATTAAACCTGGAAGCTGGTTTCTATGCAGAGCTGAGCCAGATTTTGCATGCTCCAGTTTTAGTAAATTTCCCCCAATATCTCCCTATATTATGGAAATAAAAACAGGGAGTGTTCTGTAATCCAAATCAGGAGAGAGCAGCCATGTATGACAATTGTATGACAAATGTATGACAATTTGTCACCTCTATAAATGTGATCTGGTCAGTATGCATTGTCACCCTAGGACAGGAAGTGTGTTACTAGTAGGACCACCAGATAAATTTAAAAAAAAAGCCAGAAAAAAATGCAAAAGTTAAGCCGTGGATACACTTCAAGACTATAACATGCTCAACGAACTGATAATAGAACAGGAAATGTATGTGAATGAAAGAGAAACTCTGCTTCGTTATATCCAAATTATAATATCAGCTCAAAGTAAGAACTATGGTTAGGCCCCCTGACCCTGAATACTTAGACCTACACCTCTTGCAGCTACATGTTTAGTATATATTCAATGAGAACTTGTCAAGAAGACTCACGCTATGCGATTAAACGGTAATTTCCCATGATACACTGATATAGCTGATTGGTTGCATAAGGCTCAGAGTCATAGGTCTACAGATGAAGCAGAGTTTTACAGCTGACATTTCTAGTAAAATGATGATTCTGTAAGTAGCTCAACACTATAGTATATGTTTTAGAATGCATGACGCTTTCATTATAAACAGTATCTTTTTTAAATGCATAATACTATTCTAAAATAAAACCTCAAAAGCCATAATAAGCTTTTAAAGAGTAGGAAACCAGACATTTATCACATTACATATTATCATATTCATGAATTATTACCACTACTGTTAATACCACTGTGCATTTACACAAACACACACACAATTATCTACTTTTTCAATGAAGATTTTCACTGTAAATAGCTTTATATTTACAAAAACAACTGTGCTTGCTTACAATGTTTAACTAATATTGAGCACATTCTGCAGAGTTGCATTCTGTATACAACGTCTGAGTGTTGAAGACTTGCAATGCTTTGTTGCTTGCTGCCACGGTGCCCACATCCACCCTCTGTGCTTCTAAGTGATCAACACTGACAAGTTGGGGGGGTTCAGTATTTACTTGGCACAGCGAGATGGCATATGTCACGGCTGGTGGCACCAGCTGCTTTCTTTGGCAAAAGCCCACTGCCTGATGTTATATAATATGGCACCTTGAAGCCTGTCATATTTGCTCCATGTGCTTTGATGAATTATAAACAAAAGAAAAAAAAACAGAGCTTAGGTAGAATAGCAAAAACAAATACTACAGCCATATTTGCCAGTTTAACAAAACTCTGCACATTGCAGCTTTTCATGAAATGCTTTTCTTTCAGAGAAATGGCAGCTGTTTAATCTACAAAATATAGAGCTAACGTGTGCCTTCCAGCTGCTGTGAAACTATAGATTCTGAAGAATATAAATCCCAGGAGTAAGAAATAGCTATATTAGTTTTGGATAGAGCAGGAAAGGGTTAAAAACCTTGTCAGTTTAATTTATTTTCTGTCTGTGTCGGGGAGAGTTACCTTCACTTTCTTTCTTAGACAGTTGTCACCAGAACAGGTTTCCCAACTGGAATATTTTCCCTAACATTATGTACTAGTAAAAAACTAAAATTTTGAATTATTCATCACATTGAAAATGTTAAAATGGTCACAGAGACAAATACTGGGGCTAACACTATCTAGAGCTGACATATAAAATACTGACAGGTGTTGTAGCCTTTAACAAACTTGTACAAAACTGGAAAGAAATGGTTGGGGTATACATGCACATTAATATAAATCTGCTCTGTCTGATGGACATTATTCAAAAAAGGCAGGGATGTCAAACCTATAGAGTCTGATTTATTAAAAGAGTTGAGAATTTTGCACAATCATTTTTTTTATATTTTCTTCAATTACGCAATGATGTGAAATAAAAAATCCAGTTTACTTATTACAACTGTGCATGGCTGGGTTTTCAAAGTGAACATAAATTAGCTTTCCGCATAATTAAAGTGGTTGTAAAAGCTGAAGGTTTTTACCTTCATGCATTCTATGCATGAAGGAAAAAAACCTTCTGTGCGCTGCTCCCCCCACAGCCCCATCCTTATACTCACTTGATCCCCCTCATGATCCAGAGATGTGCACGGGAGCTTTGGTTGTCCCGTGTCTCTTTAGCCTAATTGGCTGAGACAAAGCAGCGATAGCCATTACCTCCCACTGCTGTGAATCACAGCCAGTGAGCCAATGAGGAGAAAGCAGGGGGGGCTAAGCCACATCTCTACATGTCTTATGGCTGCATAGAGTGGGGCTCTGGAGTGAGCACGCACCAGTGCCTCCATAGCAAGCACCTATTGCTATTGGGAGCACTGGTCAAGGGGTAGGAGCCAGGAGCGCTAGCGGGGGACCAGAGAAGAAGAGGATCGGGGCTGCTCTGTGAACAGAGCAGGTATGTAAGATGTGTTGTTAAGAAAAAAAAATGCATACTGCTGCATACAGATCAATAATACAGCAATTAATATAAAGCCATAAAATAAAAATAGGACATTTTATGTTTGAGTTAAGTAATTATTGAGCATACACACTTTAACACATCTTTAGAGAACATCTTTACTCAGGACCTTTCTGTCAACGAGATTATGAGTATAAACATCATCACATCTGTGTGCAAAAGGCCTAAGCGTAGTTATATTCCCTGTGTGTTTTGTTGGCTTTACTTGGTGATAATGGACTTACATATTATGGCTGCAGATTGTGGTGTCATGGTGAATTGATTCCCTTATGTCCATTTATTCATTCATCTAGCTTGTCTCTGTTCGCTAAAAGGACAGGCAACTTTTTGTTCCAGGTCATGTAGCATCTAATACATGCCTCCCCATTTTCTCTGTGTTGCATCCCAAATGTGGGAGTGCCCATCTGATGAAAATGTGATATGAGAGTGCTAATGTGATAAAAACGCATTTATTCCAGCATGGTCTGTCAGATATAATTACTGCTCTCTCTCCAGTGCTAGACTGAGAGACCCAGGGATTGTGAGATATGTAGTTTCTTCACAGGAAGTGTTAGTTCTTAGATTACAGACAGCAGTCATGCATTACCTGAGCAGTGCCTGATGTTTGAACACAAATATAAACGTCTGACAAAAACATTTGAAGATTTACTCTACTATAGTCTGTGTGTGCAGGCCAACAAATGAAGCCATGAAACTACATAATCAATGCACATCTTATGCAGGTGAAAAACAAAAGGTGCATGTAGGAAGGTTTATAATGCATTTAAATAGCTGTGATTTATTGTGTGAATGATCAATGTATTGTTTGAAGATTCTCATCCCCTTTAACAAACCAGCCAAACAGCTTCATTATAGATGCCATACATATGACTAATCATCACCATTCATCTCCTGTTGACTCACAAGAACCTTCTAGTTCATAATAGACCCAAATGTTTCTATCTCACAGTTTCTGGAGGAGATTATACCCTATGTTGTTATACAGCAAGGAAGTGCAAAACAGGAGCAAAGACTATCAAACAGATTTACTGAAAGACTGATTCTCAATTCATGAATTCATCTTCCCTTTGTTGTTCAAAAGTAGCACTAGTTTAATATAAAAAATGTCCCTGGCTATTTCTGCATGTGTTTTAAACTTGTATGTTTATAGGTAAATATAATAATGAACTTGCAACACTGTAGTAGTTCGCTGCCCAGGATTATTGGAAGGAAGATGCTCAAACCTGTCAGAAATCATTTTCTAAATGAGAGGTGGTCAGTTGCCTTTTGACTTTTCTTCTTTTTTAAATCCAGGCAAAGTTTCCAATAATTTGTATGCCAAGGAACAATAATACTACATACAAATCTTACAGTGATATTAAAGGCCTAGTTTTTTCTTAAATAACAAGCATGTAATACTTACCTGCTCAGTGCATTGGTTTTGCACAGAGCAGCCCCTATCTCCCTCCTCTAGGGTCCCTGCCTGTGCTCCTGGCTCCTCCACCTGCTGAGTGCATCCAAAGTGAGCAGCTTGCTAGGGGGCCCTCGTGCATGCTCGCTCTGGAGCCCCATTCTGTGTGTCTATAAGATATACAGAGCACGACTCAGCCCCGCAGCCCACTCTCTTCTCATTGACTGTGAACAATGAGGAGAGAGAGACCCGGGAGCACTGCTACCCCCGTGCACAGCACTGGATCAAGATTGGGCCCAGGTAAGGATTGGAGGGACTGGGAAGGGAGCAGCACACAAAAGGTTTTTTACCTTCTTGCATAGAATGTGTGAAGATAAAAACCTTCAGGCTTTACAACCATTTTACTAAAATAATAAAAATTATAAAAACTCTTTTTTTACTTCAAAAGTGGTTTACTTAGCTTCATGTGGAACCTCATAACAAAACCTCACCCTCCCACCTAGACGATATCACTCAACACCATCTCATGGGCTAATCAATTGAGCCATTGGATAATCACTGTAATAGGTACAACTTCAACCAAATTATATGTCTTAATTTTATCTATAAAATCATTCTTGGATGGTTGTTGATGGATTAATGTCGTCCCATCTATGATTGTCTTATCAGATAACTTATTTTCTAACCCTATTCTCCCTCAAACACTTGAACAAGTTCCATATTGTCATATGGTAAACATATTCAAGAACTTTTCCTGCTGATCTAACTTAGTGCATTACTGCCCATTGTTGCTTTTATAAATGTTCAAGTCTTTTAATTTGACAGTGCATATTTTTCAGTGTTTGACATTTTCTGGCACCTCAGTTGTTCGCTGACAAGTTGTTCCATACATCCTTGTGATTATGGTGTCCGTTTATGAACCAGCAGTAATAGATCGCTGCTCAGTTCTCCGGCATTCTCGGAGAACACAGTTCTCCTGTGAATGCCGTTTATGAAGCATATGTAGATCAGTTCTCCAAACGACGGGAGAACGGTCTACAAAAGCTGGAAAACAGCTGACTTTACTATAATCTCGCGAGATTACAGTAAAAGATCAGTTTACTAAGCAGAGGTAAATTATCTCTGCTTAGTTTGAGGCCCTTCCAACTCTCCAGCTCTGGGTTGGAGAATCTGGAGGGAGAACACAGATCTCCAGTGAAGAGCTGAACATGTTCTCCTGAGTGTTATAAACTGTGAATGACCAGAGAATAGCTGCGATCCTCTGAATCACAGCTATTCTCCGTGTCATAAAAGGACACCATAGAGAACATAAAGAAAATGAACTAGTGAAAAAATCTTTAAATATATACTTTATGTCCTCTATATCACAAGGATGTATGGAACAACTTGACAGCGAACTTGTTCAAGGGATATTGATGTTAACCAATCAGAAAGATCACAGTAATTTAAGGGACTCACAACCCTAACATCGGTGTTTAACCACTGAAAAGATTACAGATTGACATCACATGGGTGCATGACAAGCAAAATTTTTTTCTACATTCAATACACGCTAAAAATGTGGACAGTAATATATGTATTGAATATGAGTATACATTTTAGCAGGTAAGTCAAGAGATTGCATTCACTGGGTACGTGAAGAGCTATGCAGCTAATATGAACCTGCAAGGAATGTATGCCAGTTATGTTTATAGTGATTTCTTCCTGATCTTATACATTTTCTTTTAGTAAATTAGGTCCACTGTGTTGACACTGCTCTGTTCCCAAAAAAAATTATATTTTAGAACATAATTGAGCACAGTACTGCTAAAATACAATTTATAGACTATGCAGAAGCTGGCTAGAAATTCTGAGAAATGTAGCTATTTAATCATTAGATTGTTAAATAATTTGTATTTTTTGCCATTGCTTTTCTTTTTCTTTCATGGAACCTCCTTTTCATCTTCTTTGTGCTTTATAACAATCTATATGTATTTTTTTTCAGATATAAATGACATAATGTTTACACATTTCTGTTGTTTTCTGGCCACAGTGTCAAAATCTCAGAATAATTGCATCTGAATATCTTGGAAACAACCCAGCTGAGCAACACTTCTTGAAAATTATGCATAATTCCCATTGTTTTTATTTATAATTTTCCCATATCTTTTTAACAAGTGCACAGGTGCCGCGCAATAATGAGATATAGCAATGAAAGTCAGAAATTAAGGTGATACAGAAAGATAATGAGGAATTATGCATGTATAAATCACCCGGTGACACAAATGGCTGTTTATGTGTTTCACAGAGTGGAGTACTTTGCAGAAACTGTAAACTTCTCACCTATCTAAAAAGAGTACACAAGAATGTCATATACTGTATGCTAATATATATATTGCTCTATTAATAAAGAGAAAAAAATGTAGCCTAGCTGCATAACATTCACCTCCAGGAGTAAGCAGATAGCAATGATAGCAGAGGGACATACTGTATTTCCCCAGTTTACTGCCCTAACCTCTTCATGTCTTCCATGAAGTCATTCACATTGAGATAGGACCTTATCCTATCTCATTCTGACAGCTCATGATAATGATCTGTCCTTCATAACCTTTATATACTTTGTATTCCCCTGTCATCATTAGCTCTGATGTTCTATATTTGTGTCATAAAATGAAATGCTGTTAGGCATCATTTTATAAAATTTTATAAAAATAGTTCATTTGGCCTACAGGTAGCCCATTGGACAAACAGAACAGAGGTCCTAACCCTTTGTACCTTTTGCAAAGTACACTAAAATAATGTTTTCTGCATCCATTTTTGTAAATGTCAGACTGTGCAGAATAGGCAATTTTGTCTTTAAAGCTTTCATGTATTTATTAAAAGATTGTAGCTTGCTTGATAGACATTGGAGCCAATTTACAAAGGGGAGCTGAGAATCTTTACACAATAAATGGTGTGAATATTCACATCAATTATCCATTTATGTGAAAAGCAAAATTCCTAAATATTTAATTTGCTTTCTTTTAATACATTTTCATAAGAATAATAGTTTACATGAATGATGTTTGCGACAGGTGATTCTTTGACAATGGTATGACCATGACAGTATACTACCAATGTTAGCATAGAGAAACAGCAACTTGTTTGCGATGGATAAAACATAGCGTCAGAATTTATATCTGATGTAAAGAATTGGAATAGACAGTTGACTCATAAGACAAAAAATAAGAGGAATATTAAGTATGAGTCTGGTTTCCTTATGAAATATAGTTTTATTTGTTAAGCTTTTTTTTATTATAATATGGTGATCCTACCAATAACAAACATTCTTGGCTAGAGTGACTAGAATTGTCACCCTAGGTTGTTTGCTTCTAATTTGTATTACAGCCCACCCCCCCCCCCACACACACACACATACACACATACATACACACCCTTACGTTCAGGACATGGGATGGGGGTTCTGTAATCTGCAGAAATAAATAGGGCTGATAACACTTAACACTTGATATTTTAGTGCAGCACAGGCAGAGTGCTCATGAAGGTAGGAGTTCACTGGATTGCAGACAGGGTTATCAGGTATTTTTCTGTATTTGCAACATTTGTAAAATGGGAAAATTGGGAAATGTGCATGTATTTAAGAGATGAACTGACATACACTCACAGCCACTTTATGGCACACCTGTTCAATTGCTTGGTAAAACAAATTTCTAATCAGCCAATCACATGGCAGCAACTCAATGCATTTAGGCATCTAGATGTGGTGAAGACAACTTGCTGAAGTTCAAACCAAGCATCAGAATGGGGAAGAAAATGGATTTAAGTGACTTTGAATTTGGCATGGTTGTTGGTGCCAGATGGGCTGGTCTGAGTATTTCAGAAACTGCTGATCTACTGGGATTTTCACACACAAGCATCTCTGGGGTTTACAGAGAATGGTCCAAAAAAGAGAAAATATCCAGCGGGCGGCAGTTGTGTGGAAAAATATGCCTCGTTGATGTCAGAGGTCAGAGGAGAATGGGCATTTTATTTCAGCTGTGACATTCAGATGGTAGGGTCAGAATTTGGCGTAAACATGAAAGCATGAATCCATCCTGCCTTTTAACAATGGTTCAGGCTGGTGGTGGTGGTGTAATAGTGTGGGGGATATTTTCTTGGCACTAGCAAGGTGTACCTAATAAAGTGGCTGGTAAGTGTATTTTTTAACATTATTTTGCCCTGACATATACTTTAAGAGATACATTGTCATGGAACTTGTCATAGTTCATAAACCTGGATTAGTCAAATAAACATAATTTACACTAAAGGAAATTTGCCTTCATTACATAGTTGAATAGCCTCTGACAAAAGCATTATTCCCAACCCATGGTCACAAACTAGATCAAGGTAGGTGAACACACAACAGCTTCACAGTAACATATGCCTGACCTGGAGCTAGACTGGGGTCTGGGATTGAGACGAGACAATAAGTGTAGTGATGAGATATTCCCTTGCAACTACATATCAAGTGGGAAAGAGTTACAATCTTGTAAAGTATAATGTTCATTAGGTGACTGAAAGATCTACAGCACACTTCAGCAGACACTCACAAGCTAAGACCATGGTAGAACAATTCTACAGGGTGCATTGGGGGGTTTCAGTCAACCAACTGTTTATCCTCTACATGCTTGCTTAATCTCCCTGGCAGTATTCCCGAGTGTAGCTCGGGGTAAAGTTTCTGTACCAAAAGCGGTAACCCCGAGCTACACTCGGGCTTACCATGCGGCGCTGCATAGGGAGTCCCTCCAGCACTTACCTTGTCCTTCGCTCCCGCGATGTGTCCCCTGCAGCATCCCCAGCCATCTCCTCCGGCTGATGCCGGTATCCGGCTTCTGTGTTCCGGTCCCTGTGACGTCGGGACGTACGAGCGCCGCCGGAGGCGGGAAATTTGAAAATTTTAAAAAAATGTCATTTTTTTTAAAACAAATTTTTCATAGTAAAACATTGCTGTTTCAAACCATTTCACATACATTTTGTCCCGAGTGCTTTGTCCTGTCCCCTGTCTGCATTTTGATTGTTCTTTCTGCCTGGAAACTTAGAAAAGTCCATGGCGTCCAAAAAGCGTCCCTTTAGGTCAAAAGCGGTTTTAGACTGGCTAGAGAACAGCGTTAGTAAATCAGAACCACTTGCAGAATTGAGTGATAATGATTCGTGGAGAAATTCGTCATCAGACACTGGAAACAATTTTGCGACTTTGCTCAGTGATGTGCGAACTTGGCGCTATATTTCAAATTTCAGTGTTTTTGGTTTGATTATATTATTGAATTAAATGTATTATTATTATATTATTATTTTTTATGATTATTTATTAAATTATAATTTATGATTTCGTGTTTCAAATGTTATCCTACCCGGGATGTTTAATAGACTCTTGCTCGGACAGATTTCAGTGAGTTATTCCTAAATATTACAGCCTACAATAAAAAAACGACATATTTCCATGCAAAATAATGGTACCGCTTTCAGCACCAAAAATCTGAAATAATCATACCGCCAGGGAGGTTAAGATAACAGTAATGAGTATGGTGCCTTTTCATGCACATGAATATGGAAAGATAATAATTCACATGTTAAATTGTTTGGAACATCCAAATGCCACTTAGTATACATGGTCAACTTTAGTTAATTAAGTAGCCCCAAATCTAAATACATTTATTCTATGATTCTAGTTGGATTATATCATCATTATTTACCTGGGATACATATAATGACCATTAAAAAACCTATGTATGTGTTGATTCCAGTCAAGACACAGACATGAAAGTAAATGTATAACAGAATTTAATTCAAGCACTCAAGGCCTCCAGGCCTTGGTGCTTGGTGCTTTCTGCAACTTTTCCAAAACTCACCCTTTTTTAATAAATGACACAATAAATCTTCTAATTCACTTCCTTGTAATCATTTGCCTTGACTATGCAAATTCCTCCTACACTGCCTATTTCCTCTTAAGCCTGAGTTCACACTGGATCAGACTTCGAACTTGTGCAACTTCACTTGAATGTCAGTGCGACTTCCAGTGTGACTTGGAAGACATCTGTGCAACATGCACAGATGTCTATGCAAATTGCACCTGAAATCGAAAAAAGTAGTGCAGAAACTACTTTCAATATTGGTGAGACTCCAACTAAGTTGGAGTTGCACGAATTAGAACAGTTTGATTGTTGATCATAGGATGCAACTTGTCATGCATGTCATGTCATGAATGCTAGTGTGAGACACATCCATCTAACCACTCTGGGACACCAAACCTCTCTGCCAAGCCCTACCCTTCTGGCTTCTGCTTTCCTGGTGCATAACATTGAAAATACTAACAGCAACATACAAAGCCATTCACAATTTTGCCTCAAGTTACATCACCTGCTTCATCTCAAAATATCACCCAAACCATCCATTTAATTCCTCCTCCCACAATCATCTCCGGGATTTCTGAAGAGCTTCTCTCTTTCCCTGGAACTGCCTACACCAATCCTTCTGTCTCCTAATCTGATCTTCAGGCAAATCTTGAACACTCATCACTTTAGGGAAGCCTTTCCCACTTCTACCTAAGAAATGGAATATTACTTTCTTCATTAACTCATCCCCATACTGTTATTATATTTTATCATCACTTGTCTTGCTTTAGATTTTTATCTCTCACAAGCAGTAGGCCCTCCTACTACTCTTGTATTGGAATGTATTCTAACAGCATTGTCTCCCATTATTATGTAAAGTACTGTGCAAACTGTTGCTGCTATAAAAATCCAAAATATTAGCACTATACTTCACATTAACCTTCCCTGAAACCCTAAAGCTGGCAATACTTGGTTTGAAAAGCATTCGATATGCTTGATCGTTCAACTTTCAAAACAAGTGGCCTAATTCCAATTATCGAAATGCAAAGTTTTATGACAAAAAAAAGAACCGTCATGCTGGATTTTTTGAGCCTAAACAAGTGATTTTCTAAACATTAGTAGTGGAACTGATTGAAATCTATTTAAAAAAATCTATAGCGCATGCAAGTGTTAAAATGTTACCATATAAGTGTAATCAGTCGATGAAAAATGTACTATTTATGTTGTTATCAATCAATATAATGTCAATAACAAACATCTATTTTTTCAATTTTCATGTGTCCTTTACCTGCAAAGGGTTGGGGAAACATTGAAATGTTGCAAGGGTTCTTTTCAATCAACAACTCTGATGAATTATAGCTTGCAATAGTTCTGGCTTCATACTTCCAAGTGACATTGCAGTTCAAAATGGTTTGCTTCTCTTGGCCTTTCAAGTTCATTTTCTTCTGATATGCTGTGACAGTACTTAGTACAACTCTTACACTGCGCACTTAACATGTAGAGTCTTGGAAAGGAATAACACTGCGGCATCATACTGTAATTGTGTAAACTTTTGGGGGCCAATCAAGGGGGAGAGGAAGCTCTAAAGAGTAGCATTTTTTATGGGGGGGGGGCCGAGCCAGCTTCCATCATGTGAGCAGCGGGAAGACAGAGCTCCAGCAAGGACGATTAATCCTGCAGTCATCCTGAGGACAAGCAGCACCTTATTCTGTCAGAATCTGCTACATTAAGAGGGGCTGAAGTGAACATCCTGATCAGTATGGTAAAAATCAGTTACACGACTGGGAAATCCTCTGGTGAGAGACTTGCTAAGTTTGCATGGGGCACAGAAGATGGTGGCGGCGACAGTACTAGCAGTCAGGAGCCAGGTGGAGCAGGAGAAGATCTACAGAACAGGAAGACACAGGTTACTGCGGATGGATCAGTGGCGGTATTCCCTTTACCTCGGAGAGATTGCATCCTGAAAAGGGGATGGTCCCTGTTTAAGCTGTCTCAGTCGGCTACGGATAGTGAGCAGCCAGAAGAAGGCAATTATGAGCCTTCCTTAAAGCTAATTATGGCGGCCATTCAGCTCTGCGAGTCCACTCTTACTGAATACATTGATGGTATTAAAGTGGAGCTATCATCATTTCTGAAACAGGATATGCATGCAGTTAAGAAGAGGGCCTCGGCTGAAAAACAACATATCAGTGATCTTGTAGATATAGTGCAGCCATTAGAAGGCTCTGTACAGACTGCTCAAAAAGAACTGGCAGCTCATAATGATAAACTGGGGGATATGGAGGACAGGCTAAAGCACAATAATATTAGGCTGGTGAGTTTCCTGGAGGGAGTGGAAGGCAAACAACTGGAGGACTTCTTGTAGAAATGGCTCTGGAGATAATATGGCGAATGACATCTTCTCCTGCCTATTTGCAATAGAGAGAGCCCATCGTATCCCCACTAGAGCCCCTTCGCTTTGAGCCCAGCCTAGATCCCTTATTGCCAGAGGGCTACACTTCAGAGACAGAGAGAATATCCTGCGGGTTGCAAGATCGATTGGAGAGCTTAGGTTTAATGGCAATCACATTTCCATTTACCCTGCTTTTTCTGAAGCAATGCAGAAACAACGTGCTAGTTTTGTCCATGCAAAGAAAAGGCTGCGGGACTGTCAGCTGATTTATAGTATGCTATACTCTGCAAAGTTTAGTGTGATGGATAGAGGCAGAGTCCATTTTTTCAAAACTCCGGTGGATGCCTCTCGCTGGCTGAATTCTAGATGGCGCCATGCAGAAGCAGCGGATCAACAGGATGTTTTTCATTTATGGGGCACAGATGGCCGTCTCCGACCAACTATGGAGTGTGGCAGGAATCTACGCGTACCTATCATTTGCTCTGAACAGAACAATCTAGTAAAAACCAATTATATCAATGTAGACACATTTTTGAGCATGGGGACAAAAGTGGTCTCCTTCTGGCAGTTTTAGCACGACCCTCTTATACCCTGATATCTATTTTGTGTCTCCGGAAATCTCAGGCATGCATTGAAGAGGACAACCAAGAAATAGTACATATGTTTGAGCAGTTCTATCAAGATCTTTATAAATCGCAAGGCGCAGTTTCGGATTCTGATATCTCTACAACTACAAGTCCCATGAGGCATTGCAAAACTGACAGTTACAAGCATGACTCCCAAAGGCAGAGGCATGATGGAACTTGTATTTCACCAACAGCTGGAGGGCCACAGTTGCCCACCCCTGCTCTTTTGCATTACTTAGACTGCCCAGGGAATGTAATGAAGCATTGGACCAGGCCATTACAAGTGATGAGATTGAGACTGTGATTGGTTCTTTTGCTCCTCATAAGTCTCCAGGATTGGATGGCTACTCAATTGAGTGGTATCAAACCTATAAGGATGTGCTGATGCTTTATTTACTACGAGTGTATAACTTAGCTGGATGGGAGGGAAAACTACCATCTTCTATGAGAGAGGCATTGATAGTTCTATTACCTAAGGAAGTGAAGGACCCTTTGGAATGTGAATCATATCGCCCCATTTCTTTAAACAATGCGGACGTCAAAATTTTGGCAAAAGTGTTGTCAAGGAGGCTGCAGATTGTGATTACCAAGATAGTTGAAGAGGACCAAATGGGCTTTATGCTGGGTAGATATGCACATATTAACATCAGGCGATTGTTTGTAAATTTGCAGGTTACTCACGATAATTCTGCTCGAAGAGTGATTGCATCGCTAGATGCTAAAAAGGTTTTTGATTCTGTGGAATGGGCATATCTTTTTTACATTTGGATAGGTACGGCTTCGATTCCGTATTCATATCTTGGGTGAATTTACTTTATTGTGACCCTGTGGCCTGAATAAGGGTCAATGGACTTATCTCAGACCCATTTCAAGATGATTTAATTGCCTAAATTTCACTATATTCTCTCCAATGCACCAGTATACAGTATACCAGTATAGTTTACTAAGCTAGATGAGGGTTGTAGGTGGGGTAAAATACCTCCATCATTTATATGAGAATGGGAAATTTAAATCCTTTAGACAACTGCGGACTGTGTGGGGTATACCTGCTTTGTGGGATTTTCATTATATCCAGCGCAAACATGCTGCGGTCCGACAATTTGGCGAAGAGGTGGTGTCTCTTTCTAACACCAGACTGGAGACACTCCTTCTGAGACCGGAGCGTAATAAATTGGTTTCTAGCTATTACTCCGCACTGATAGATAGTAGACAATGACACAGAACTAGGGAAAGATAGTATGCTCTTGTCCCAGATCTGACAGATCAAAGATCAGAGGTGCTTCGTTCATATGTGGCTTCTGTCATTTCCTCTAGGGACAAGATGATACAGATTCGATATCTACATCAGATGTATTAAACACTGCTAAGATTATTTAAAATGGGTAGGAGGGACTCTGCAACATGTCAGAAATGCTCAGTGACTGAGGGGGCATTCCTGCACATGGTCTGGGAGTGTGCTAAGGTCTGACCACTGTGGTCCCAAGTTACCCAATTTATAGCAGATGTATTTGCTTTACCAAACATTTGTAACCCACTTGTTTGCCTCCTGGGGGTAATTGAGGATGATATAATGGATAATGCCACGCAAACCTTTTTGAGATTATTTCTCTTTATTTTTATGTGCGCAAATTGATAGTGTTACATTGGACACGAACAGATGTCCTTAGTTTGACAGCTTGGAAAAAACTAGTGAATTATAATGCCCCACTATATGAAATGACATATGAAACCAGAGGATGCCATAAAAAATGTCTGCGAATTTGGTATAGATGGATAGAATCTTTGTACATGGTATACTATAGTCCTGGGGTGGTATAATTAGTGTAATGAGCATGATACATGATCAAATTGTCCATTGTTGTCTTAGATTATTGTATGCACTGGTACATGATATTGTATTGTTCCTAACATGTTGAAAGGTTCACTCCACAAAGTTTGGTTTCATATCTGTTCTCTTTCTGTGTTCCTTTTCTTTTCCTGTTGAGTTTTCCTTTTCTCTCCTATCTCTATTACAAAGAAGCAACATCTTATTGCTGCACTCAAAATAATACTTGTGAAACTGCTATATGTACTTATGGTATCAGTCGTATTATATTTTCTGTATAGCTTTGCAGAAAACATCTGATTTGGTTGTGCTACATTGTGCAATATAGAACTGGATAATACTTATGGACTCACTTTTGTTCAAATCTGTATATTCTCTCTAAGATTTTGTGCCAGAAATAGTTTTTTATTTCTACAGACCTGTTATGCTGTATATATGTGTGCATATGGCAATAAAACCCTTAAACAAAAAGAGCAGCATTTTGTTTAGGGTGCCATATCATTCATTTCTTCCCTATTAGGTTTAGGAGTAACCTAATATTAGCAAAAAAATCCTAAAATCATAGGTCAACAATGTTCTCTGATGGACCAAAGGTTTATTATACAGTCAATAAGACATCATACTGAATAGCCTTGAAACGTTTCGCACTTTAGGCACTTACTCATAAGGTCCTCATTGGAAGGCATCTAGTGTGCAAAACACATCAAGGCTAAGAAATATTTGAGCGTGGTACTAACTTGTCTTTGTCAGTCACATATCCACAGACCATATCACATTGAAGACATTTACTAAAGTGAATGCTATAACATGGAAAAGAATTGTTTTAAAAGGGTCTCAATACCTGATAGTCTTAGCACACATTTTTGTGTAAATTTGAAGGTGAAACATAAAATATTTACACAACTGCATAGGAATAGATGAAAGATCACCGTTTGTATAATACAAAGGCGAAATATAGATGTCTGCATCTTTTCAGGGCCAGGGACATAATAAGCAATAGCAGTGCATGTCACTGTTCCAGCTTCAATGAGAACAGACTTGTGAGCACAACGATAGAAGATAAGGCTCAGATCAAAAGGCGTCCCCAGCTTTTGCTTTGGTGTGTAAAAATTGCTTGGATGCAGCTCATACTCTTTTGATGAGTGTTCAGCGGGGTTGTGCTGTATAAAGCAAAGCAAACTTTCATTAAAATAACAAGACGCCAGTCATCAAAAACATGTTTTTAAACACAGAACAAAAACTAGCATCTTCAGCGATGATCAAAATTGCAACCTTCTCTCTGCCAACACTGCTGTATAAGAAAACACTTAGTATTTGAGTTGGTTTTCTGTACATAAGGACAATATTATATACTGTATAAGTTTAACTATAGGAATTATTAATGTTTGGTGTATTTTAAAAGGATTTAAAGCATATCTGTGGTCAAAATGTAAAATCATAAATATATTTCCATATCAAATTTCATTTATTTCTAGCCTACTCCTATTAATATGAATGATCTTTAAGCTTGTAGATGTGCTCTTTTGACTGTACTTCTGTAGATCACAGGAGTGCAGTTTGTTCTGCACTTCTGTGACCCATTTTCAACCAACAGCGGGCTGCAGCCTGCTGTCATCTGATGTCACTCAGCTGGTCCAGGCTGGGGAAAGATCCTGACTTCAAAGTTGAGATCTACCCCAGAGTCTGGCGCAACCCCTGGCTCAGCCTCTTAGCAAGCCGCTGAGAGCCTGAGCCAGCAGCTCCCTCCTCCACAGCAGCCGAGCGCTCCAGTGAGTGCTTGGAGGGCAAAGCAGACAGCGGTGACTGACAATCACCGCTCTCTGCTCATAGCGGCTGTGAGAACTCAGTGATCAGTGGTCATGTGATCGCTGAGTTCTTACCCTTACCGCCGGAGAGGGACAGATGCAGCATCAGACCAATCCTGCATCCACCTAGGTAAGTATAAATGGGGGAAAAATAAAAGTCTGCACTTCTAAGATCCCCACACATTTATTTCCTTGAATTCTGTCACACACATTCACTATGTCCTGTGGGTAGGCATTGCTGTATCACAAATTTCACAGAGCCAGAGGCATTTCAAGGGGCAGAGTCAGTGCAGTAAGTCCCTTACATATGAACGTTCAACTTGCGAACTTTCAAAGATGAAAACATGCGTTTGCATGTCTAATCGTGTAAAGCTGGGCACATACACACTCAGTTTTTTTACACCCAACCCAGCGGGCTGAATGAAAAAATCACCTTACCAAAACAAGCAACGTGTCGTTGTGTTCTGACAAAGGGACTCCCTCTACCAGAACACACTGATCAGTTCTTGCAGCCTTTGTTTGCAAGCGCTTATCTTTGTTGGACTTATGATCAATTTGAACTTACGAATGAGCTCTTGTTTACCTCTGTTGCTCATTGCACTACACTATCGTAATAGGACACTCTGCAGGCTTATTGTACTGAACCTTACACTCCTGACCAACGTGGTCATTTTATCAACAATTGCTAAGTCATTAATTATTTTAGTTTATTATTTTAGTTTATAAAGAAAAGTTATATTTTTACATTGGCAAGCTCCGAAACCCCCCCTTCTTCCCGACACCCCCCCTCTTCTTGGCTCAATTTGGTTAATCAAGCTATACCTATGTATAAACTAACCTATGAAGCACGAGGATGCCCTAAAAAATTTACTAAGGTTTGGTCCCCTTGACTAGACTCCAATTATACAGTTGCTCCAGAATAACGCTTTGTGTCCTTACACCCATGATTATGTACTGCTATTGACTTTTGTGCATATTTAATTTTCTGTCCTCTATTCCTTTATTTTGTTATGACCTGTTGTGGGACCGTTCTTGGTCTCGCTCTACACATTGGTGCCATTTTGTATTCTTCCGAGCTGTGTCTTGGTGTGCCACCATGTTTGGCCTGTTTTACCTTATTACTACTTAGACTTTGGTTGCTGATGTAAAATTTTAATAAACTTACCCTTAAAAAAAAAAAAAAAGAAATCGTGGTTACCTAAATCATTCTTTATCCAGGAGCATTTTTTTCAGTGAACTCTGACCCATCTTGCTTATACCTGTGCAATATTAGTGACAGAATTTCTTAAGATGTAAGAGCTGTTAATACATTGGGTTCCTTTTCTCTGAAGCTGATTTTTATATTTATGTTTGTAGATAAAAGAGTACGAGATCACTAACCACAACTAAAAATCTGTAGCTCACAACCATGCTCAGGTAAGAGGGTTCAAAGCTTTGCAAAAGTCTAACTATTATTATAGGATGCAACCACTAGCCCCTAATTAGATGGACTGGGGTCTGGTAATTTTGCTATAAAAGTGAATAAATTCACTTTTTTATGCAGGTTACAAAATGTACGTTTGTTATTTTTTGTTTTGGGAACCTGTAAAGCATTGCACTAGTGCTCAGCAGATTGTGGATGCCATGCAGGTCTCCTGCAGAACTGTCAGTGTATCTGCTTCCTCGTAACTTGTACAGGGAGGCTGATACTTACTGACAGGGAGACTCAAAGAACTACCACGGCACTGTGAGAACTACAAGTACTTAATTAAGAACTACAAGCTGACAGCTGCAAGGGCTGCTGGGACGTAGTAGTGACATGTAGTTTTCACATTCATAGAACACTGCTACATTTTTAAAAAAATTGTGACAGCTAGCGAGAGGAGAGGATCCCCCACTAGCTGTCACAACGGGGGGTTGGGGGGGCCAGTCAGTTCATAACATGTTACATGTTACACCCCGAATATGGGTGTAACATGTAACATGTTATGAAAGATGAACTTATGCTTTAAATGGTAATTGGATAAATTGAGGTTTAAAATTTCAAAAATCGTTTATATTCTTGGAGGTCCATTTACTGGCTGGTGTATCATCCAGAATGTTCCTCTAGCCCCTGGAGAAGAAGAAACACCTTGGCAATTGTTGTGTATTTTTTAATCCATTTTATTTTATATATTTGTTTGCTTGCATGTTTGCTTACTACATTTTGTAATTTTTGTAAATATGTACTGTTCATCTTTTGATATAAAATTTACTATTAATAAGCCATTATTTTTGTTTGCTCTAAAATAGTAAAAAATCTGAAAGAGTCTGAGCTTATTTTATGCTTGCACTAACCCTTTAGATGAAAGTAACTGGTTTAGCTAATATATATAAATCTATGTGAATATCGATGTAGTGATCTGTTGTTTTCAAGAGTATAGTTTGGTGACTTGAAATGTCAGGAGTATGGGTTTTTCACAAGCCCATATACTGGGAGTGGTGGCAGGCAGCCTGCATGTTTATGCGTTTGTTCACTTATGTTCACTTATTTCCCATATCTAGTTAGGTGTTTTTTTTCTTTTAGTATTACCGACTCACTGGTAATTCATTTGGAAAATGCCAGCAATTTATTTTTGATTCGCCCCCCCCCCCCCTTTTTGGCAGCTAGGCCTACATGGCACCAATGTATCAATTTGCAGGAACAGGGTTCTTAGAAGGCCAAACGCTCAAAACCTTATATATGTACTGTATACATACAGACACACATATAATGTCTGTACTATGGAGTGACAATACAGACTTAGCCACATTTTGCATTTGAAAATCTAATAGTAATAATACCTATAAAACATTTCAGCCCAGAATTCAAAGCTGAAAATATGCAGAGATTTGCATAATGAAGACTGGTTTACCGCTAATCATGGAGAACAATATATGCAGAATTGTACTCATAACTCTTGGTGAATATGCGGCAATCTGGCTTGTTTTAAATACTTCCCATTAGATAGTAGCATAATATAATCTAGGCTGTGCTATGTTGCTATTTTGGAAGATAGCAAAAATATGTATATTGAAATAGAAGGTTTAAAAAGATCTTCAAACACTGTTTTGTTATACTATACAGGCAGCCAGCATAGGTAGCAAGTAAAGTAAAACTGCCTCACCCCCTCATCCCCCTAAGGCCACTCAGAAACACTAGCGCTCAGTCAAGGCTCCTATATGCCCACAAACCATAGAATCATGTAGAAAAGTAGTAGGGCACCACAGGTAGTTCAAGCACATGTTTATTGATCAACAGACAACTAGATGCTTTCAGGGTGCAATTTTCAAGACTTAGAGAATGTGACTATAGACACCAAACCTGTGGCAACATACCCTAAGTATAATCTCAAGAAAATTGATCCTGGCTGCTCTATGCACATGGAGTGGGCAGGGCAGTGGATTGGATTGTTAAGCTGTGCTCCATGATTCTCCTTGGCCTAAATCACCACTGGGATGTCAATTTACATTTGCAATAAAAACATGGTTATAATGAAGTAATTTGTAAGGAATTTTCTGTTTGTTTTTTGATATCTTCCATTTTAGTTATTTGCTACGTGTATAGTGTGTATGTATCGTATATATAGTTTTCAAATATCTTCAGGTGTTCATTAATTAGTTGCACACCCCACCACTTTCTGCATGGAAATGTATATAAAAACGAAGTATGTGTTAAGGACAGTCAGCTATGACTAAGGCCTTCCTAAGCTGAAACGCATCAATGGATTGTCTTTTATGTCCAGAGCTGTGTGTCTTTTGATAGCTAAATTTATGCAAGGACTCCCTGCTAAGTTCCACTACTTTTTTTTTTACATTATTCCATGTGCAGAAAGTGATTAAATATTTAAATTATGTCTTTAACCAATTTTTGTTTATATGTATCTATTGATAGAGGAGTCCACAAACTCGGAGAGAAGAATGAGTGAAGACGGAATCCCTGTCCCTGACAGTGCTCCACTGGAGAGATCCATTTTATAGGTAAGTTTGTCCTAATGTGTTAGTATGTGGTGCATACTAACATATTATGAAATGATCCTGCAGGGGAACCTTTTTTCCTGCAAAAGTATTACCACAATGAAAGATACATTTTCTTTACTAGCACAACAAGTAAAAGAGTAATAAATGGCAAAATAATAGGTGATATTTATTTTTTCTATGTTATATGCAAATCGGAATATGTATCCATTGTATTGCTTCTTTTTTTATACATTGCATACATTAATTAAAAAATAGCCCAGTGACAATTGACGTTATTTGCATAACCATTGTAATCCTGATATTGGGATGTGCAAGCCCATGTTGACATAAAAAGACTTTAGCATGTAGAATACATTAATAATGAATTGTTCATATGAAGTCATGCTCATTACAATTCTACAAGAGCTATTTAAATGTGACACTGAAAAATTTTATGTGCAATGCAAAATGTTTCTTTTATAATTAATGATGTTCCCTTTTGTGCTTATTGTCAAAGGTTGCTCAATAGCTTGTTGAATAACATGGAAAGTCTAATCTTTCATAGACTGACTTCATAAGTAATCTTTGGAAACATGGAATTGTGGAATTGCACTTTCAGGGGCTACATTTTACCACATCAAAACATTAATGAACTAAGTAAAAAGCTTCTAAATTATCTGTCACATGCCTTCAACATTATGCACTACCTGGTACAATATTTTACATATTTACTTTCAGGAATATCTCTCAATGTTGAACTCCTTTACCTTTAACTCTGTTTATCTAAAAGGGTACATACTGAATATACATGCATTCTTTAGTGTATAATGTCTTGCCTGAGAGTGTAACACAATTGAAGAAAACAAAATCTGTGCAATTATTTATATCATAGAAAATGAACACTTATAGGACTTCCAACTGAAGAGTGTTTCACAACCATATTAATGGTCATCAGTGCACTTTGTATGCCATACCGCAATAAATGGCACCAAATGAAATTAACTTTAACTAAGCAACTGCAGCATGGAGATCCAATAAATGAAAAACACTTTTAAAACCAGAATATTACATACACAATACCAGTATATACACACTATGCCAAAAGATCTGTAGATACAGTGAAGGAAATAAGTATTTTTATCCCCTGCTGATTTTGAATGCTTGCCCACTCACAAAGAAAGGATCAGTCTAAAAATCGAATGGTAGGTGTATTGTAACACTGAGAGACAGAATAACAACAAAAAATTCAAAAGAAATGCATGTCTAACAAATTATGCACTGATTTGCATGTTCATGAGGGAAATAAGTATTTTATCTCCTATCATTCAGCAGGATTTCTGGCTACCAGGTGTCTTTCATACAGGTAACAAGCTGAGATTAGAAGCAGTCAAGAGACTGCTTGACTGGGAGTGCTACTAATCTCATTTTGTTACCTGTATAAAAGACACCTGTCCACAGGAGCAATCAAACAATCAGATTCCAAACTGTCCACCATGGCAAAAATCAAAAAGCTGTCCAAGGATGTCAGGGACAAGATTGTAGACCTACACAAGGCTGGACTGAGCTACAAAACTATGGCCAAGCAGCTTGGTGAGAAGGTGACAACAGTTGATGCAACCATTTGCAAATGGTAGAAACACAAAACAACTGTCACTCTCCCTAGGTCTGGTACACCGTGCAAGATCTCACCTTGTGGAGTGTCAATGATCATGAGAACAGTGAGTAATCATCCCAGAACTACACGTGAGGATCTTTTCAATGATCTCCAGGCAGCTGGGACCACAGTCACCAAGAAAACAATTGGTAACACACTACGCCGACAAGGATTGAAATCCTGCAGTGCCCGCAAGGTCCCTTTGCTCAAGAAAGCACATGTCCAGGCCTGTCTGAAGTTTGCCACTGAACATCTGAATGATGCAGAGGAGGACTGGTTGCAAGAGTTGTGATCAGATGAGACCAAAATCGAGCACTTTGGCATCAACTCAACTCGCCGTGTTTGGAGGAGGAGGAATGTTACCTATGACTCCAAGAATACCATCCCAACTGTCAAACATGGTGGTGGAAACATTCTGCTTTGGGGTGTTTTTCTGCTAAGGGGACAGGACAACTGCACCGCATCAAAGGGACGATGGATGGAGCAATGTACTGTCAAATCCCTCAGCCAGGGCATTGAAAATGGGTGGTGGATGGCTGTTCTAGCATGACAATCACCCAAAACACACGGCCAAGGCAACAAAGGAGTGGCTTAAGAAGAAGCACATTAAGGTCCTGGAGTGGCCTAGCCAGTCTCTAGACCTTAATCTGATTGAAAATCTGTGGAGGGAGCTGAAAGTTTGAGTTGCCAAACATCAGCCACCAAACCCTAAAGACTTGGCGAGGATCTGCCAAGAGGAGTGGGCCAAAATCCCTCCTGAGATGTGTGCAAACCTGGTGGCCAACTACAGGAAACATCTGACCTCTGTGATTGACAACAAGGGATTTGCCACCAAGTACTAAGTCATGTTTTGTGAAGGGGATCAAATACTTATTTCCCTCATGAACATGCAAATCAGTGCATAATTTGTTAGACATGCTTTCTTTTGAATACTTTTGTTGCTATTCTGTCTCTCAGTGTTACAATACAGCTACCATTCGATTTTTAGACTGATCATTTATTTGTGAGCGGGCAAACATTCAAAATCAGCAGGGGATCAAATACTTATTTCCTTCACTGTACATAGAGTTCATACATATAGATGTAATGGAAAAAAACATGAATCAGTGCAGTACTTTTGTTATTCATATTGATAAATAATCAATGGGAACAACTAAGAATGAAAGCTGTAACCTAAATGTTGCATTTATTCAAACAATGTTTTTGTGAACTAGTTACATAGTGGTAGGTAGGGTATGTTGTGAAACAATGAGGTCATATGTATATGGAGGAAGGAAAATTGTAAAATTCCAAACAGGAGGGATCAATGATTTAGGGCTGCAATGCTTTAGGCAGCTATTTATAGCTCACATGCATCTGTGTGATATATTTCCAGTCTTTATTATTTTGTATTCTGTTACTATCATTTTTCATCCATTCAAGCCAGATTACACTGTAGTGCAGGTATGATTGTTTAATAATTCATTATCTTATATGATCTATAATGCTGTCATACAGATGACCTGATAGGATAGCTGTGCTTATGTTCATAATATGTCTTAAAACCTTTATTGTCAAACATAGTGTTTTCAGAATAGAATTTGACATACCCCTATAACTCCGGCTTTAGTTTATATACTGTTTACCTAACTAAATAAAACTATTATTTTTATGATACTTAGGGGTCTAATTAAATGATTTTATACAAGATTCACACAACTTTCATCCAGGATTCATACATTTTTAATTAAAGTATTATTAAACCCAGGACACTGCATTCACTGTATCTGGTCTTCCACAGTACACAGAACATGGAAATGCAATTATTTTTGTAAATATAAACTGATAAATACATTTTCTCATCAGCAGTTACAGCAGTTTTGTGACTTCAGCAGAGCACTGGTTAAAGCTTGTAGGAGGAGTTTTCCTTCTGCTCTAGGAGGATGCAAAACCCTTGACCCTCTGTCTGTACAGTGCTGATTGGCCCTGTGCTGATCATATGCACTCTCTCAAGAAAAATCTAGCAATACACACCAAACTGAACATCTGCATGTGGCTACGGGTTCAGCCTGTTTTATCAAGAAATAAGATTTGGACATTTGAACGAAAGGAGGGGCAGAGAAAAGAGGATCAAATGACCTTTTTACACAATGTGGAGGATTAACCCTTTAATGTAATTAACTATAATGTATTTAACACTGACAGGGGTACTTGCAATACTGACAGGACTACTTACAATACAATACTTACAATTAATTTATTTATGTAAAACCTTAATCTTAAACGCAAATAAAAAAAAACTGTTGTTATCTCTGCCTAAAGATTGTTCACTGGGGTTCAGTTCATCAAAATCTTCCCAGACTGGCAATGCCGATGTCCACAGGTGTCTGTTGCTCCTCCAGTGGAGTGTCACACTTTGAGTGACAATTACTCAGTCATGCAACACTGTACCCATATGACATTTGTATCCTTTTTTTCAGACAGATAGAGCTTTCTTTTGGTGGTATTTGTCCATCACTGGGTTTTTTATTTTTTGCTATATAAATGAAAAAATACCAAAAATGTTGAAAAAAATTATTTTTTGCTATAAAATTCAGCAAATAAATAAATTGTCTTGATAAATTTAGGCCAGCATGTATTCTGCGACACTTTTGGGGTAAAAATAACCCAAAACAGTATATATTATTTGAAAGTTATAGAGTCTACAAACTATGGGATATATAGTTGAAAATTGATCAGTTGAGACCCTAAAATGCTGGACGCTGGTATGGTGTATGGCAATGATCAGGACGCTGGTATGCGGTAGTGTGGTGATCAGGATGTTAGCATAAGGTGTGGCGGTGATCAGAACACTAGTATGGCAGTAGTCAGGATGCTGGTATGGCAAATGGGGTGATCAGGATGCTGGTATGGAGTATGGCAGTGATCAGAAAGCTGGTATGGAGTATGGAAGTGATCAGAACGCTGGTATGCGGTATGATGGTGATCAGAATGCTGGTATGGGGTATAGTGGTGATCAGGACGCTGGTACGGCATATGGGGTGATCAGGATACTGGTATGGTGTATGACAGTGATCTAGGTGCTGGTATGGTGTCTGGAGGTGATCAGGGTGCTGGTATGGCATATGGTGGTGATCAGGGTGCTAGTATGGCATATGGCAATGATCAGGGTGTTGGTTTGTGGTATGGCGATGATCAGGACACTGGTATGGTGGTGATCAGGACATTGGTATGGTGTATGGGGATGTTTTTGTGCACACTGGGACAGGTGACAGGGCTTGGATGCATGTTTTATTATATATATACTAGGACAGTGATCAGGGACACAGGGGCACTGATCAGGGACACTGGAGTGGCTGGAACAGTAGTCTGTGAATGTACAAGCAGCCTGTGAGACTCACACTGAGAGCAGAGATAAGCGATCTTTGCTTCCACTTTCCATTGTTTACTATGAGAGTGCTGTGATTGGTTCCAGCAGTCACATTGTAAAACAGTATGTGATCACCCAGACACAGCGGTAATGTGATCCGCTGTGGCCAAGCAATTTAGCAATTGCTGGGCTCTGGGGTGCATGCTCTGTGAGCCGTGCAGGAGCCATCGATGCAGGCTGACGTACAGGTACTTTACCCTGAATCTGCAAAGATCCCATCCACCCATTGCACATTGACAGCAGAAGGGAAGCTTGGTTTGGGGTATGATGGTTAATAGATGTGCACGCCAGAAATTTTCATTTTGTTTTGTTTCAGATGCATTCATTCATTGAAGAATTTCATTTTATCGTATTCGTTATGTTGACAAGATTAATTTTCTAAATTAATTTTGTACCTTGGGCAGTCGTCTCGTATATTAGTTGGTCTGGATGGATTAAAAAAATTTTGCATTTTTTCTGAAAGATATATATTCGATATATTATTGAATTGGAAGGATTCAATATTTTCAGATGCTAGTTCAACTCATCAAGAAAAATAACATGAGCTGATTGGACAATATTGACTGGCACAATGTACATCTGAATTTACGAATGGAACAAAATTTGGATGCATTCATTAAACAAATTATCAAAAAAATTCAAAAGTTTAATTTATTTCCCCATGGGCCCGAACTACTATCGCATCATGTGATGTCATACGAATGAAACCAATGCATTTGTTAATTTTGTTATAGTTTTTTTTTCAGATTCATTGACATTCGTTACTATACATTTGGAGATTCCTATACATTCGAATCTCCGAAAATGAACTTTTCGTGTGAAAAACGAAATGGAGTGCACGTGACTATTTTTTAAGAGATAGGAAATCCCAGCCCCAGCAGGCTATCAACAAACATGAGTTTTAGTTAGACTGAAGCAATTAAAAAGTGATCTTACAGACAACCATGTTTAGCCTTTATTTTCTTTTAAGAAATGTTGTAAATTCCTAAAAGATTGGCAACCTTGACCTGTATCGTTCCCAGCATAGCATTTACTCATGGCTACATTGTTCATATGTTGGATGTGCTTCCATCTCCCTGCCGACATTTCAGGAGCTGGGGAAGGGTGCACTGTGCTATGCTGATCCTATTGCTCAATATCTCACCAATCCTATCAGTGAAAGAGAGAGAGACACAGAATCGGCATTGGATGGCACAGAGTATAGAATGCATAGGACAGTGCAGGCTGAATCTGCCCCACGCCCTCCCATCCTATCCCTGCTGTGTCTGCCCCACCCAAACTCCACCCCTCTGAAGTGCACCCAGAGCACTGAAAGGGCATGCTGTGTATGTGTAAGCTCCAAGTTGGATTGCATACAGAGTGCAGGAAATAGCTGCTGTAGATTCTGGCTGCCTGAAGGAGTTAATTGGTGAGTGCAATCATACTGTCCCCCCCGCTTTTTTTTGGCATTCGGTTTTACTGCCCCCAACCACATATGTTAAGGAGTCTTGAATGAGAAAAAAGCAGAACTGCAGAGTATTGAGAAAGGAGAAACCGCTGTGTAGATTCCACTGGAATGGATCTCTGTTTATCCCTCTGTACTCATTCCTCTCTCCCCCTTGCTCTGCCACCCTCTTTCCCTCCTCCCCTGCCCCCCATATCTTTTCCCCCCTCTCTGTTTTCCCTCACCCCATCTCTCTCTCCACCCTTTCCCCTTCATCCCCATCTCCCCCTATCTCTGTCTCCTATCCCCCAATCTCTCTTCCACTTACCCGTTCTCGATATTTCTTCCCTCTCACTACTCCAACCCTCACTCCCTCCTTCTTTCTCTTTGCTCCCCTGGGGGACTATGTTGTGAAGAGGGGGCAGTCTGTTGTAACGGGACGTACTCTGTTGTGATGGACTAGACATTTTTACTAAACTAATGTAGCACTACCCTTGTAAGCGCAGCTGGATTTGGTTTTGGTCCCCCTATGCTCTGCATGGCCAGGCAACATGCCTTTGCTTGTACCTTTAGAGTCAGATAAACAGTCCTTGAGATGGTTTTTAGTTGTGTTTATTAAGGGGTTAACAACTTGGATGGAGTCTAGGGGTATATGAGATGCCCAAGGAACTGTAGAACTCAAAGAAAATCTTTTTAGCAGCTATATACAAAAAAAGGGTGGACTGGCAAAAAAAAGCACTGTCCCTTTTTCTTTGGTGTACCTCCTCAGACCCCAGATTAATCCTCCTCTTCACCCAGTTGTGCTGAGGGTATCCCTGAGCAAGGGGGCCCCAAGAGCCTGTGGTTAAGCAGTCCCAGGTGAAGACTAGCTGGGTATTGCACCTGACCGCTGTCTCCCCTTATCCAGCCCAGGGGGTGTAGGAGTACTCACACTGTTCTGTCCTGTAAGCGTGGTGGGTTGGTAGCTGCTTTCAGGCCTTTTGCTGGGCTGGTTCTTTCTGTGCTGTTCAGGATTATTATTATTATTATTATTATACAGTATTTATAAAGCGCCAAAAGTTCGCTTAGCGCTGTACATTACAATGGGAGACAATACACTGCCCACTGCATCCGACTCTTCTCCCCCACCCCTCTGAGGATTGCAGTAATCTATCGGCCCCCTGGACCCGTATCCCGCTTCTTTGACAACTTTTTCACCTGGCTGCCCTTCTTCCTCTCCTCTGAGCTCCCCACCATCATTCTTGGTGACTTCAATATCCCTCTCAATGTCAACAACCCGGCTACATCCAAACTCCTCCACTTAACCTCTTCGTTTGCACTCACACAGTGCACGAAGTCCTCCACCCACACCGACGGGAACACCCTGGACCTCGTTTTCTCCCATCTCTGCACCCCCCACAACCTCACTAACACCCCTTTCCCTCTCTATGACCACAACCTCATTACCTTCTCCATCTCCCCGTCCTCCAACACCTCCCCCCCCAAACGTCAAACCTTCACCAGCCGTAATCTCCGCAACCTAAACCCGGGCCCTCTCCACTCTGCAGCTGACTGTCTGTACGACAGTATCCTTCCACTGTCATGCCCTGACCTGGCCACTGCTGCGTATAACGACACGCTATCAGCTGCCCTAGACTCCTTAGCACCCCTAACCACACGCAGCATTAGACCCCGACCGCTTCAACCCTGGCAGAACGACCACACTAAACATCTTAAACGATGCAATCGTGCACTGGAACGATTCTGGCGCAAAACCAAATCCCCTCAAGCATTCTCCCTCTACAAATCCGCCTTCCTCACCTACACCTCCTCCCTCCATGCCGCCAAACAAACCTACTTCGTAACCCTCATCAACACCCTCTCCTCCAATCCTCGTCGGCTCTTCTCCACTTTCAACTCCCTACTTTCTCCCCTGCACCCAGTACCTCACTCACCGCCCACGAGATTGCAATTCACTTCCAAAATAAGATTGACGCAATCCGTAAGAACATTACCAATGCTCCACCTACCTCCCCGCCTAGCCTCCCTCCCACTACAACCCCTCCAACTCTCCCCTGCTCTGACCTCGCAACCGCCCTGCCCCCCCACCACCCTTAACCCCCCCAACACTCCGCTCCTTCAGCCTTGCCACCACTGAGGAGGCCACCAAGGTCCTCTCAGAAGCCCGCCTCACCACTTGCACCCTTGACCCTGTCCCCACACAACTCCTCCGGGCACCCTCCCCCTCCATCCTACGCTCCCACACCCACATCTTCAATCTTTCCCTCTCTACTGGCGCATTCCTCTCCCCCCTAAAGCACGCGCACATCACCCCCATACTCAAAAAACCCTCCTTGGACCCCACTGACCTGAACAACCTTAGACCCATCTTCCTGCTGCCATTCACTTCCAAGCTCCTTGAGCGCTTAATCTACAATTGCCAAAGCTCCCACCTCATTGACAACAACCTCCTCGATCCACTACAGTCTGACCGCTCCACCAAAACCGCCTTACTCAAAATCACTAATGACCTTCTAACCGCCAAAGCTAATGGCCACTACTCAGTCCTCTTACTCCTCGACCTCTCCGCGGCCTTCTACACAGTTGAGCACCCCCTCCTCCTCGATAAACTACACTCCCTCGGCATCAGAGACTCCGCTCTCTCCTGGTTCTCCTCCTATCTCTCCCAACGCTCCGTCAGCATTACCTATAACGCTACCACCTCCCCCTCTCTCCCCCTCTCTGTTGGGGTCCCCCAAGGCTCTGTCCTTGGGCCCCTTCTCTTCTCCATCTACACCTCCTCCCTTGGCAAACTGATACACTCCCACGGCTTCAACAATCACCTCTACGCCGATGACACGCAAATTTACCTCTCCACCCCTCAACTCACCCCTTCAGTCTCTGCCCGTATTACCCACCTGCTGAACGACATATCAGACTGGATGTCGCTCCACTTCCTCAAACTGAACCTTTCAAAAACCGAGCTCCTACTTTTCCCCCCAGCCCCCCCACCCCCCCACCCTCTCCATCATGAACAACAACGCCACCATCAGTCCCACCCCGCAAGCCAAAGTGCTAGGTGTCACTCTAGATTCAAACCTGTCCTTCCAACCCCATGTCCAATCGCTAGCAAGCTCATGCAGGCTCCACCTCCACAACATCTCCAAAATATGTACGTTTCTAACCCCAGACACTACTAAACAACTCGTTCACTCCCTCATTATCTCACGCCTGGACTACTGCAACTCCCTCCTCACAGGCCTACATCATCACAGACTATCCCCCGCTTCAGTCAATCCTGAACTCAGCGGCCAGACTCATCCACCTTACCAACCGCTCCTCTTCTGCCACCCCCCTCTGTCATTCCCTCCACTGGCTCCCGATTGCCCAACGCATCAAATTCAAACTACTAACACTGACATACAAAGCCATTCATAACGCTGCCCCAAACTACCTCACCGACCTGATACCCAAATACCACCCAACCCGTAATCTTCACTCTTCACAAGACCTCCTACTTTCTAGCTCCGTGGTCTCCACCTCCCACGCCCGACTGCAGGACTTCTCCAGGACTTCCCCCATCCTCTGGAACTCACTACCCCAATCCATTAGACTGTCACCTACCCTCACCTTTAGGTGCACCCTGAAAACCCATCTCTTCAGGGAAGCCTACCCCACCCTCACCTAACTGCCGATCTCCTCCACTCCTCCTACCACTCCATCCCCCACAGCCACTTCCTCCTGTGCCACTATCCCCTCCCTCCTAGACTGTAAGCTCTAAAGAGCAGGGCCCTCGAACCCCTCGTGTATTGTTTTGTTACTGTACTGTCTCATGTACTGTCCCCCACTATAATGTACAGCGCTGAGCAAACCTTTTGGCGCTATATAAATACTGTATAATAATAATAATAATACATGAGACAGTACAATAACAATACAATGCGATACACAAGGGCTTCAAGGGCCCTGCTCTTTGTCCTCCCTAGGAGACTTTTGGCAGTGGAGATCTTCCCATCCTGCAAAAAGCTTGTAGGTAGGCTCCCCTCCCTGGGGCCCCCTCTCCACATTCCATCCTTCTGTCAGTCCATCTTCCACCTGACTCTCCTCTCTCCCCAGGCTCTGTCATATTTGAAGGTTGCCCTGGTCACCATGCCCAGCTTCCTGACAGGGGTTTGGCAAGGGTTCCTCAAACATGTATATCTGGGCTTCCTCCCCTCCTCCTCCCCTGTTCCAGAAAGATCTCAAGTTTATGGAAAGGTAGCAGGGGTCCAGAAGCCCTGACCTGTAGAACCACCCAGCCTGTCCTGAGGTGAGCTTCTGCCTCACTTCCAGGCTGACTTATCCCAGGCTCATACCCAGTCTTTATCTAAAAAAACATACCTAGTGAGGATGGGGGCACTGGTGCTCAGTAGGGATAGTGGGGGGGGGGGGGCACTAGTGTTCAGCACATGAGAGATAATGCATTAGTACTCGATACCTAACTGCAGCTACTTTGTTTAGTTCTGTAAAATTCCTTCCACGCAAAGATAAAACTTCTTATTGATAAATCAAACTCCAAAACCTAAAAATTGGTGAAAACACAAGTTCCAGAAAGACACACTCTGATCTGGGTTTTATGGCAGAGTGGCTAGATGGAAGCCTCTCCTTTTGAGCTTTTGAGGCCTCCTAGTTTGTCGTCAGATATGTATGTATCATAACAGTTTTCCTGTTACAAGAAGCAATCTTTAAAATGATGTTTCTTGCACCTGTTTTTCTGTGTTCATTTGTGTTGGTCTCTGGCACTTCATCTTTTCTTATCAGGATATACTGTATATGTTGGTACTAGAGATGAGCGAATCGAAGTATCCGAAGTGGAATTCGAGTCGAATATCGGAAAAATTTCGATTCGTGCCGAATCCGAAAAACAGCCTAATTCGGACGCGCGAATCGAAATTTTTCCGAAAATGGCGGCTGACATGTGCGGCGACGGAGCGGGGATGTCGGGGAAGGCGCGCAGACAAGGCGCGCTGCCCCATAATGCATTCCTCAACGACATGTGATCGCATCAGCCAATCAGCAGCCAGCCAGCCAGCACTGTGTAATGGTCGAGGTATATATAGCGGCCATTTTGGAAATCTTCATTTGCCTGCAGTCATTGAACAGAGGCAGACCGCTCTGTACTAGGGACAGGGACAGAGTTAGGGCCACAGAAACGAGAATTGGGGACAGAGAGAAGTTACTTAGGGACAGAGAACCATTACTCAGGGACACAGACTTGTTAATGAGGGCCACAGAATCGTTATTTAGGGACAAAGAAACGCTAGTTAGGGCCACAGAATTCATACTCAGGGACAGACAGAATTTTCACTCAGTGCCAGAGAATTGTTACTTAGGGCCACAGAAACGTTATTAGGGCCACAGAATTTTTACTCAGGGACAGACAGAATTGTTACTGAGTGCCAGAGAATTGTTACTCAGGGACAGACAGAATTGTTACTGAGTGCCAGAGAATTCTTACTCAGGGCCACAGAATTCATTCTCAGGGACAGACAGAATTGTTACTCAGGGACAGACAGAATTGTTACTGAGTGCCAGAGAATTGTTACTCAGGGACAGACAGAATTGTTACTGAGTGCCAGAGAATTGTTACTCAGGGACAGACAGAATTGTTACTGAGTGCCAGAGAATTGTTACTCGCACAGACACAAAATTGTTACTTGCACAGACACAGAATTGTTACTCGCACAGACACAGAATTGTTACTGAGTGCCAGAGAATTGTTACTCAGGGACAGACAGAATTGTTACTGAGTGCCAGAGAATTGTTACTCAGGGACAGACAGAATTGTTACTGAGTGCCAGAGAATTGTTACTCAGGGACAGACAGAATTGTTACTGAGTGCCAGAGAATTGTTACTCAGGGACAGACAGAATTGTTACTGAGTGCCAGAGAATTGTTACTCGCACAGACACAAAATTGTTACTTGCACAGACACAGAATTGTTACTCGCACAGACACAGAATTGTTACTCAGGGCCACAGAATTCATACTCAGGGACAGACAGAATTGTTACTGAGTGCCAGAGAATTGTTACTCAGGGACAGACAGAATTGTTACTGAGTGCCAGAGAATTGTTACTCAGGGACAGACAGAATTGTTACTGAGTGCCAGAGAATTGTTACTCGCACAGACACAAAATTGTTACTTGCACAGACACAGAATTGTTACTCGCACAGACACAGAATTGTTACTCAGGGCCACAGAATTCATACTCAGGGACAGACAGAATTGTTACTGAGTGCCAGAGAATTGTTACTCAGGGACAGACAGAATTGTTACTGAGTGCCAGAGAATTGTTACTCAGGGACAGACAGAATTGTTACTGAGTGCCAGAGAATTGTTACTCGCACAGACACAAAATTGTTACTTGCACAGACACAGAATTGTTACTCGCACAGACACAGAATTGTTACTCAGGGCCACAGAATTCATACTCAGGGACAGACAGAATTGTTACTGAGTGCCAGAGAATTGTTACTCAGGGACAGACAGAATTGTTACTGAGTGCCAGAGAATTGTTACTCAGGGACAGACAGAATTGTTACTGAGTGCCAGAGAATTGTTACTCGCACAGACACAAAATTGTTACTTGCACAGACACAGAATTGTTACTCGCACAGACACAGAATTGTTACTGAGTGCCAGAGAATTGTTACTCAGGGACAGACAGAATTGTTACTGAGTGCCAGAGAATTGTTACTCAGGGACAGACAGAATTGTTACTGAGTGCCAGAGAATTGTTACTCAGGGACAGACAGAATTGTTACTGAGTGCCAGAGAATTGTTACTCAGGGACAGACAGAATTGTTACTGAGTGCCAGAGAATTGTTACTCGCACAGACACAAAATTGTTACTTGCACAGACACAGAATTGTTACTCGCACAGACACAGAATTGTTACTCAGGGCCACAGAATTCATACTCAGGGACAGACAGAATTGTTACTGAGTGCCAGAGAATTGTTACTCAGGGACAGACAGAATTGTTACTGAGTGCCAGAGAATTGTTACTCAGGGACAGACAGAATTGTTACTGAGTGCCAGAGAATTGTTACTCGCACAGACACAAAATTGTTACTTGCACAGACACAGAATTGTTACTCGCACAGACACAGAATTGTTACTGAGTGCCAGAGAATTGTTACTCAGGGACAGACAGAATTGTTACTGAGTGCCAGAGAATTGTTACTCAGGGACAGACAGAATTGTTACTGAGTGCCAGAGAATTGTTACTCAGGGACAGACAGAATTGTTACTGAGTGCCAGAGAATTGTTACTCGCACAGACACAAAATTGTTACTTGCACAGACACAGAATTGTTACTCGCACAGACACAGAATTGTTACTCAGGGCCACAGAATTCATACTCAGGGACAGACAGAATTGTTACTGAGTGCCAGAGAATTGTTACTCAGGGACAGACAGAATTGTTACTGAGTGCCAGAGAATTGTTACTCAGGGACAGACAGAATTGTTACTGAGTGCCAGAGAATTGTTACTCGCACAGACACAAAATTGTTACTTGCACAGACACAGAATTGTTACTCGCACAGACACAGAATTGTTACTCGCACAGACACAGAATTGTTACTCAGGGCCACAGAATTCATACTCAGGGACAGACAGAATTGTTACTGAGTGCCAGAGAATTGTTACTCAGGGACACCTAATCGTTGAATTAAATAGTATGTCAGACAACATGCAGAGGAGTGGCAGAGGAGGCAATGTTTTAGGAGCGAGCAGACGTGGCAGCAGAGGAAGGGGTCGAGGCAGCAGTATTCGCAGCCAGAGGCCAGTGCTCCCGGTGTCATCCAGCGGTCGTGTCTCCACCGACAACCCTGCCGTCATTGATTGGTTGGCTCGGTCGTCTTCCTCTTCCCAGGTCACCTCTGACACCTACAGCCAACGGTCGGTGGGTACGTCAGACACAACCGTTAGTTGGCATGGCCCGGGAGCAAGCCCACTGAAATAACGTGTCCTCTACCTGCCCCTGTCCTTTGCTGTTCCCTCACCAAGCGAAGTATCGCATGCTGTGGGCTCAGCCCCACTGTACAGTGAGGAAGAGCTAACAGAGGGCGGTCAGGAACGGGGGGAGACATCGGCCTTTTCAGCAGCCAAGCGAACAAGTACTGGCGAGGAGAGTGGCTCGGTAGCCGGTCTAGAGACAGGTCTGTCTCCTGACCCAGACGCAGCCGAGGGGGCTAGTAGTGAGGCGGAGACCCTACTTGATGATGAGGAGGTTGATCGCACTTGGCAGCCTCGTCGTCATCAGGCAATTTCTTCCGCATCATCAGGAGAAGAGGGTGGCAGCTTGGCAGCGAGCAAAACAGTCGGTGGGTTGCCCAGGAGACAGCAGCAGGGTCGCATCAGTGTCAGTGGAGCCAAACGTCCACGGAGTAGAGCACCAGCTCCACTGCAGCCTACCACCACGGCCAGTAGTGGTGCCGGTGCGCACGGAGGAAGTAGCAGTCAGCCAGTGAAGAGTAGCGGGGGCAAAGTTTCCTACTCGGTGGTGTGGCAATTTTTCCTCAAGCCGCCCGAGGAAGTAAACGTAGCCGTATGTCGACTATGTGGCCAGAAATGCAAGCGTGGCCAGGGGGCCCATGTTGGGACTACAGCGTTGCGTCAGCATATGCAGCGTCACCATTCGGTGGCCTGGGAAAACCGTGATAAACATACGGCGGTTCTGCCTGCCCCAGCCCCCGCTCCATCACCCGCTCCGTTACTTGCTCCGTCACCCGACGTCGTCAATCGCCCTCTATCAGCCAGTCAAGGCTCCAACACCTCTGCTGAGGGGAGTTGTCGCTCGTTGGCATCTTCCGCTCGTTCAGATGCTCCTTCTCCTGCTACTCCTCTTCTCGGATTCCGTCAACAGTCTTTCTTGGAATCCGTATCCAAGAGACAACAGTTTGCGAGCACGCACCCGACGGTGCATTATTGAGTGAAATGGGTGGTTTTTCCACTCAGCGGACAGGAGTGGAGGAGCAGGAGCATCTGGTAGAGGAGGAGGAGGAGGAGACAGAGGACCCAGACGCACCGTGGCAGTATGCTGTGGAGATGGAGGCAGGGAGTCCCTCGCATTCCTTGGCACAAATGGCCCATAGCATGCTCGGTTGCTTGCGTAGCGACAGCCGAATAATAACCATCAGACAGAGGGATGACTTTTGGCTGTCCACCTTGTTGGACCCTCGCTACCGGTCCAAAATGGTGGCCTTTTTCACACCTGCTGAGAGGGAGGCCAAAATTACGTACTATAAAAACCACCTATGTAGTCAGTTGGTCTCTGCCTTTGTGCGCCAACGTCCATCCTCAGACACTGTGGGCCCTGTGCGCTCGCGTTCCGCTGGCATGGCAGCAGGGGAGGGGTGGGGTGGTAGGAGCAGTGGCAGCTCCACCAGCAGTGGCTGCCTCAGTCTGCAGTCGATGATGAGTAGCTTTCTTCACCAGCGCAGTGAGGAAACTACTAACCAGCCGCAGCAGCAGCAGCAGCATCAGGTGGACCTGGAGCAGGAGCTCAAACAACAGGCTTGGGCCTACTTGGACAGCACCCTGCCAACCGAGGTAGACAATCCCCTTGACTACTGGGCAACGAAACTTGACCTTTGGCCCCAACTAGCTGAATTTGCCCTTGAAAGGCTGTCATGCCCGGCCAGTAGCGTGGCATCGGAGCGCGTGTTTAGTGCGGCAGGAGGTATTGTAACTCCGCGGAGGACACGACTGTCCACCCAAAGTGTGGAGAGACTCACGTTTGTGAAAATGAATCAGGCGTGGATTAGTCTGGATTTCAAACCACCAGTTCCTGACACAACTGACTAAATCCGCCATGAATCATGCCTCAAACATGTGCCACTTTCAGGTCTCCTCACACTGCTGGTGTGTTTAATTTTTTGACATAGGGTGCTGGCAGATTACGGGCCTCCTATAGCTGCTGCCAGGCCCCTAATCTGCCATAGGCCCCTATATACCGCCTCCTCATGCTGCTGCTAGGTCCAGAGTCTCTCATGGGTCCCTGTACGGCCTCCCATTGCTGCTGTCTCCATCGCCACACTCTGCTGCCATGTGCCACTTTCAGGTCTCTTCACACTGCTGGTGTGCTAAATTTTTTGACATAGGGTGCAGGCAGATTACGGGCCTCACATAGCTGCTGCCAGGCCCCTAATCTGCCATGGGCCCCTATAAACCGCCTCCTCATGCTGCTGCCAAGTCTAGAGTCTCTCATGGGTCCCTGTACGGCCTCCCATTGCTGCTGTCTCCATCGCCACACTCTGCTGCCATGTGCCACTTTCAGGTCTCTTCACACTGCTGGTGTGTTAAATTTTTTGACATAGGGTGCAGGCAGATTACGGGCCTCACATAGCTGCTGCCAGGCCCCTAATCTGCCATGGGCCCCTATATACCGCCTCCTCATGCTGCTGCCAAGTCCAGAGTCTCTCATGGGTCCCTGTACGGCCTCCCATTGCTGCTGTCTCCATCGCCACACTCTGCTGCCATGTGCCACTTTCAGGTCTCCTTCACACTGCTGGTGTGTTAAATTTTTTGACATAGGGTGCAGGCAGATTACGGGCCTCACATAGCTGCTGCCAGGCCCCTAATCTGCCATGGGCCCCTATAAACCGCCTCCTCATGCTGCTGCCAAGTCTAGAGTCTCTCATGGGTCCCTGTACGGCCTCCCATTGCTGCTGTCTCCATCGCCACACTCTGCTGCCATGTGCCACTTTCAGGTCTCTTCACACTGCTGGTGTGTTAAATTTTTTGACATAGGGTGCAGGCAGATTACGGGCCTCACATAGCTGCTGCCAGGCCCCTAATCTGCCATGGGCCCCTATATACCGCCTCCTCATGCTGCTGCCAAGTCCAGAGTCTCTCATGGGTCCCTGTACGGCCTCCCATTGCTGCTGTCTCCATCGCCACACTCTGCTGCCATGTGCCACTTTCAGGTCTCCTTCACACTGCTGGTGTGTTAAATTTTTTGACATAGGGTGCAGGCAGATTACGGGCCTCACATAGCTGCTGCCAGGCCCCTAATCTGCCATGGGCCCCTATAAACCGCCTCCTCATGCTGCTGCCAAGTCTAGAGTCTCTCATGGGTCCCTGTACGGCCTCCCATTGCTGCTGTCTCCATCGCCACACTCTGCTGCCATGTGCCACTTTCAGGTCTCTTCACACTGCTGGTGTGTTAAATTTTTTGACATAGGGTGCAGGCAGATTACGGGCCTCACATAGCTGCTGCCAGGCCCCTAATCTGCCATGGGCCCCTATATACCGCCTCCTCATGCTGCTGCCAAGTCCAGAGTCTCTCATGGGTCCCTGTACGGCCTCCCATTGCTGCTGTCTCCATCGCCACACTCTGCTGCCATGTGCCACTTTCAGGTCTCCTTCACACTGCTGGTGTGTTAAATTTTTTGACATAGGGTGCAGGCAGATTACGGGCCTCACATAGCTGCTGCCAGGCCCCTAATCTGCCATGGGCCCCTATAAACCGCCTCCTCATGCTGCTGCCAAGTCTAGAGTCTCTCATGGGTCCCTGTACGGCCTCCCATTGCTGCTGTCTCCATCGCCACACTCTGCTGCCATGTGCCACTTTCAGGTCTCTTCACACTGCTGGTGTGTTAAATTTTTTGACATAGGGTGCAGGCAGATTACGGGCCTCACATAGCTGCTGCCAGGCCCCTAATCTGCCATGGGCCCCTATATACCGCCTCCTCATGCTGCTGCCAAGTCCAGAGTCTCTCATGGGTCCCTGTACGGCCTCCCATTGCTGCTGTCTCCATCGCCACACTCTGCTGCCATGTGCCACTTTCAGGTCTCCTTCACACTGCTGGTGTGTTAAATGTTTTGACATAGGGTGCAGGCAGATTACGGGCCTCACATAGCTGCTGCCAGGCCCCTAATCTGCCATGGGCCCCTATAAACCGCCTCCTCATGCTGCTGCCAAGTCTAGAGTCTCTCATGGGTCCCTGTACGGCCTCCCATTGCTGCTGTCTCCATCGCCACACTCTGCTGCCATGTGCCACTTTCAGGTCTCTTCACACTGCTGGTGTGTTAAATTTTTTGACATAGGGTGCTGCAAGATAACGGGCCTCACATAGCTGCTGCCAGGCCCCTAATCTGCCATGGGCCCCTATATACCGCCTCCTCATGCTGCTGCCAAGTCCAGAGTCTCTCATGGGTCCCTGTACGGCCTCCCATTGCTGCTGTCTCCATCGCCACACTCTGCTGCCATGTGCCACTTTCAGGTCTCTTCACACTGCTGGTGTGTTTAATTTTTTGACATAGGGTGCTGCAAGATAACGGGCCTCACATAGCTGCTGCCAGGCCCCTAATCTGCCATGGGCCCCTATATACCGCCTCCTCATGCTGCTGCCAAGTCCAGAGTCTCTCATGGGTCCCTGTACGGCCTCCCATTGCTGCTGTCTCCATCGCCACACTCTGCTGCCATGTGCCACTTTCAGGTCTCTTCACACTGCTGGTGTGTTAAATTTTTTGACATAGGGTGCAGGCAGATTACGGGCCTCACATAGCTGCTGCCAGGCCCCTAATCTGCCATGGGCCCCTATAAACCGCCTCCTCATGCTGCTGCCAAGTCTAGAGTCTCTCATGGGTCCCTGTACGGCCTCCCATTGCTGCTGTCTCCATCGCCACACTCTGCTGCCATGTGCCACTTTCAGGTCTCTTCACACTGCTGGTGTGTTTAATTTTTTGACATAGGGTGCTGCAAGATAACGGGCCTCACATAGCTGCTGCCAGGCCCCTAATCTGCCATGGGCCCCTATATACCGCCTCCTCATGCTGCTGCCAAGTCCAGAGTCTCTCATGGGTCCCTGTACGGCCTCCCATTGCTGCTGTCTCCATCGCCACACTCTGCTGCCATGTGCCACTTTCAGGTCTCTTCACACTGCTGGTGTGTTAAATTTTTTGACATAGGGTGCAGGCAGATTACGGGCCTCACATAGCTGCTGCCAGGCCCCTAATCTGCCATGGGCCCCTATATACCGCCTCCTCATGCTGCTGCCAAGTCCAGAGTCTCTCATGGGTCCCTGTACGGCCTCCCATTGCTGCTGTCTCCATCGCCACACTCTGCTGCCATGTGCCACTTTCAGGTCTCTTCACACTGCTGGTGTGTTAAATTTTTTGACATAGGGTGCAGGCAGATTACGGGCCTCACATAGCTGCTGCCAGGCCCCTAATCTGCCATGGGCCCCTATATACCGCCTCCTCATGCTGCTGCCAAGTCCAGAGTCTCTCATGGGTCCCTGTACGGCCTCCCATTGCTGCTGTCTCCATCGCCACACTCTGCTGCCATGTGCCACTTTCAGGTCTCCTTCACACTGCTGGTGTGTTAAATTTTTTGACATAGGGTGCAGGCAGATTACGGGCCTCACATAGCTGCTGCCAGGCCCCTAATCTGCCATGGGCCCCTATAAACCGCCTCCTCATGCTGCTGCCAAGTCTAGAGTCTCTCATGGGTCCCTGTACGGCCTCCCATTGCTGCTGTCTCCATCGCCACACTCTGCTGCCATGTGCCACTTTCAGGTCTCTTCACACTGCTGGTGTGTTAAATTTTTTGACATAGGGTGCAGGCAGATTACGGGCCTCACATAGCTGCTGCCAGGCCCCTAATCTGCCATGGGCCCCTATATACCGCCTCCTCATGCTGCTGCCAAGTCCAGAGTCTCTCATGGGTCCCTGTACGGCCTCCCATTGCTGCTGTCTCCATCGCCACACTCTGCTGCCATGTGCCACTTTCAGGTCTCCTTCACACTGCTGGTGTGTTAAATTTTTTGACATAGGGTGCAGGCAGATTACGGGCCTCACATAGCTGCTGCCAGGCCCCTAATCTGCCATGGGCCCCTATATACCGCCTCCTCATGCTGCTGCCAAGTCCAGAGTCTCTCATGGGTCCCTGTACGGCCTCCCATTGCTGCTGTCTCCATCGCCACACTCTGCTGCCATGTGCCACTTTCAGGTCTCTTCACACTGCTGGTGTGTTAAATTTTTTGACATAGGGTGCAGGCAGATTACGGGCCTCACATAGCTGCTGCCAGGCCCCTAATCTGCCATGGGCCCCTATAAACCGCCTCCTCATGCTGCTGCCAAGTCTAGAGTCTCTCATGGGTCCCTGTACGGCCTCCCATTGCTGCTGTCTCCATCGCCACACTCTGCTGCCATGTGCCACTTTCAGGTCTCTTCACACTGCTGGTGTGTTAAATTTTTTGACATAGGGTGCAGGCAGATTACGGGCCTCACATAGCTGCTGCCAGGCCCCTAATCTGCCATGGGTCCCTATATACCGCCTCCTCATGCTGCTGCCAAGTCCAGAGTCTCTCATGGGTCCCTGTACGGCCTCCCATTGCTGCTGTCTCCATCGCCACACTCTGCTGCCATGTGCCACTTTCAGGTCTCTTCACACTGCTGGTGTGTTAAATTTTTTGACATAGGGTGCAGGCAGATTACGGGCCTCACATAGCTGCTGCCAGGCCCCTAATCTGCCATGGGCCCCTATATACCGCCTCCTCATGCTGCTGCCAAGTCCAGAGTCTCTCATGGGTCCCTGTACGGCCTCCCATTGCTGCTGTCTCCATCGCCACACTCTGCTGCCATGTGCCACTTTCAGGTCTCTTCACACTGCTGGTGTGTTAAATTTTTTGACATAGGGTGCAGGCAGATTACGGGCCTCACATAGCTGCTGCCAGGCCCCTAATCTGCCATGGGCCCCTATATACCGCCTCCTCATGCTGCTGCCAAGTCTAGAGTCTGTCATGGGTCCCTGTACGGCCTCCCATTGCTGCTGTCTCCATCGCCACACTCTGCCATGTGCCACTTTCAGGTCTCTTCACACTGCTGGTGTGTTTAATTTTTTGACATAGGGTGCAGGCAGATTACGGGCCTCACATAGCTGCTGCCAGGCCCCTAATCTGCCATGGGCCCCTATATACCGCCTCCTCATGCTGCTGCCAAGTCCAGAGTCTCTCATGGGTCCCTGTACGGCCTCCCATTGCTGCTGTCTCCATCGCCACACTCTGCTGCCATGTGCCACTTTCAGGTCTCTTCACACTGCTGGTGTGTTAAATTTTTTGACATAGGGTGCAGGCAGATTACGGGCCTCACATAGCTGCTGCCAGGCCCCTAATCTGCCATGGGCCCCTATATACCGCCTCCTCATGCTGCTGCCAAGTCCAGAGTCTCTCATGGGTCCCTGTACGGCCTCCCATTGCTGCTGTCTCCATCGCCACACTCTGCTGCCATGTGCCACTTTCAGGTCTCCTTCACACTGCTGGTGTGTTAAATTTTTTGACATAGGGTGCAGGCAGATTACGGGCCTCACATAGCTGCTGCCAGGCCCCTAATCTGCCATGGGCCCCTATAAACCGCCTCCTCATGCTGCTGCCAAGTCTAGAGTCTCTCATGGGTCCCTGTACGGCCTCCCATTGCTGCTGTCTCCATCGCCACACTCTGCTGCCATGTGCCACTTTCAGGTCTCTTCACACTGCTGGTGTGTTAAATTTTTTGACATAGGGTGCAGGCAGATTACGGGCCTCACATAGCTGCTGCCAGGCCCCTAATCTGTCATGGGCCCCTATATACCGCCTCCTCATGCTGCTGCCAAGTCTAGAGTCTCTCATGGGTCCCTGTACGGCCTCCCATTGCTGCTGTCTCCATCGCCACACTCTGCTGCCATGTGCCACTTTCAGGTCTCTTCACACTGCTGGTGTGTTAAATTTTTTGACATAGGGTGCAGGCAGATTACGGGCCTCACATAGCTGCTGCCAGGCCCCTAATCTGCCATGGGCCCCTATATACCGCCTCCTCATGCTGCTGCCAAGTCTAGAGTCTGTCATGGGTCCCTGTACGGCCTCCCATTGCTGCTGTCTCCATCGCCACACTCTGCCATGTGCCACTTTCAGGTCTCTTCACACTGCTGGTGTGTTTAATTTTTTGACATAGGGTGCAGGCAGATTACGGGCCTCACATAGCTGCTGCCAGGCCCCTAATCTGCCATGGGCCCCTATATACCGCCTCCTCATGCTGCTGCCAAGTCCAGAGTCTCTCATGGGTCCCTGTACGGCCTCCCATTGCTGCTGTCTCCATCGCCACACTCTGCTGCCATGTGCCACTTTCAGGTCTCTTCACACTGCTGGTGTGTTAAATTTTTTGACATAGGGTGCAGGCAGATTACGGGCCTCACATAGCTGCTGCCAGGCCCCTAATCTGCCATGGGCCCCTATATACCGCCTCCTCATGCTGCTGCCAAGTCCAGAGTCTCTCATGGGTCCCTGTACGGCCTCCCATTGCTGCTGTCTCCATCGCCACACTCTGCTGCCATGTGCCACTTTCAGGTCTCCTTCACACTGCTGGTGTGTTAAATTTTTTGACATAGGGTGCAGGCAGATTACGGGCCTCACATAGCTGCTGCCAGGCCCCTAATCTGCCATGGGCCCCTATAAACCGCCTCCTCATGCTGCTGCCAAGTCTAGAGTCTCTCATGGGTCCCTGTACGGCCTCCCATTGCTGCTGTCTCCATCGCCACACTCTGCTGCCATGTGCCACTTTCAGGTCTCTTCACACTGCTGGTGTGTTAAATTTTTTGACATAGGGTGCAGGCAGATTACGGGCCTCACATAGCTGCTGCCAGGCCCCTAATCTGCCATGGGCCCCTATATACCGCCTCCTCATGCTGCTGCCAAGTCTAGAGTCTCTCATGGGTCCCTGTACGGCCTCCCATTGCTGCTGTCTCCATCGCCACACTCTGCTGCCATGTGCCACTTTCAGGTCTCTTCACACTGCTGGTGTGTTAAATTTTTTGACATAGGGTGCTGGCAGATTACGGGCCTCCCATTGCTGCTGCCAGACATGTAATCTGCCATGGGCCCCCGTACCGACTCCTCATGCTGTGACGTTGCAACAAGGTGTAATTCAACCCTACATATGTTAGACCGCCTTTACGAACAGCTAAAGGCCATCACAGATTTCCTGATGTTAAAAGCGGATAAAGGTACTCCCTGTGTAACTTAGATGTCAGCCATTGTCAGCTCATGTGTGACACCTGCGCTTGCTCAGGCCCTTTGAGGAGGCCACGCTATTCGTGAGTCGGCAGGACTATGGGATGAATGAGGTCAAATCGGCCATGGGCCCCCGTACCGCCTGTTCACGCTGATGCTGGTCCCACAGTGTGACCTGGGTCCCTGTACGGCCTCCCATTGCTTCCACTCTGCCATGTACCTCTTTGAAATCTCCTCACACTCCTGCGGTTGTCCATTTTGTCATAGGTTGCTGGCAGATTAGCGGCCTTCCATAGGTGCCGCCAGGCCCCATATCGACCATGGGCCCCCGTACCTCCTGGTCACGCTGCTGCTGAGCCCACAGTGTGACCTGGGTCCCTGTACGGCCTCCCATTGCTTCCACTCTGCCATGTGCCACTTTGAAATCTCCTCACACTCCTGCGGTTGTCCATTTTGTCATAGGTTGCTGGCAGATTACAGGCCTTCCATAGGTGCCACCAAGCCCCATATCGGCCATGGGCCCCCGTACCGCCTGGTCACGCTGCTGCTGGGCCCACAGTGTGACCTGGGTCCCTGTACCGCCTCCCATTGCTCCCACTCTGCCATGTGCCACTTTCAGGTCTCCTCACGCTCCTGCTGGTTTCCATTTTGTCATAGGTTGCTGTATGGCCTCCCATTGCTGCTGCCTCCACCGCCACACTGTGGCTCCAAACACTGGTTTTGGCCCCGTGACTGGCCAAAGGAGTGAAGTGTGCAGTGATTCTAAGATCGACGGCACTCATCTGCATGTCATACTGACAGACAGTATTATTTCTCTTCCCCAGCAGACTCCAAGGGCATTTAAATTAAAGGTACAGTGTTCTGCACTAATATTAAGTCTCTCTGAAGCCTAGAAACACCCTTTTTTAAGTTAAATTCACAGCGAATTTATTCGACTCGAATCGAATATTGTCCACGAATTCGCCGAATCAGTCGAATCGAATTTTTCATTTCTTCGCTCATCTCTAGTTGGTACCATAGGGTGTCAGGGAGACCACTAACATCAACATTGTCCATGTCACCTTCATGGAACATACACTCACTAGTAGACTTCACTTGTCATCTAACAACAGGACTGCATAGGGAATGGGTTTGGGGGAGGAGGGTGATTCCTTTTTTTTGGGAGGAGGGTTATGGTTTTATATGCTTTATATTTTGTCCTTAATTGGAAGACTCTAGTCAAGCTCCCTGCCATGTTTTTTGCACTATACGTGACATCATTGTTTTAATGTCTGACATCAAAGTGTTTTAACAGGTGCAAATATTTGTGATTTTACTTTTATTTAAAACTGCTACAAAAAGAATGTATCAAAAAAGATAGACTACGCAGCTGAACATTTTTTTTCATAGTTTTCAGACCTGTCTATAGATCAACAAGCTAATATATTCATCACAGAAAATTCCCAAAATATCAACAAGTCCCAATGGAGTCCCATAATCTTGGCTACTCATTCATTATTACAAACCTTACTGATCTGTGTGAAAGTAATTTTTCAGCTACTTGTTCAAAATATGCATTCATTTCTGAAGGACTCAAAGGAACTTTTAAGGATACTATTATCATTACCAGCTTTAGATTTCTCTGATCATCTGGCTTCTTGATGTTGAGTGCTCTTTCCAAGAAGTGTACAGAAGTATCTGCCAACATTTAAGTGAAAATTGAATTCCTCACATTAACACTTTCATTGAAGTATTTTTGTTTTGAAAGCACATACATTTCATCATCCATTTTAGATGGCAAGGTCAACCATAGACTCAAATATATCTGTGTCTTTTGCTCAATTTTTGTTCATCAGCATATTTTGGCACATTTCTCTAGACAGAATAAATTATTTGAATGTTTTGTCATTGATTTGTTACTTAAATGGGCATAATGACTTGGTGACTGGGTAGCACCACTGGATGGTCTGAATGTTTCCTCATATTTTACCAAACGATGAACAGTGACATCTGTGCCTTGCCTTGTGCTATACAATTAATATTGATTTTGGGCTATCATGATAATAACTTTTTTTTTACCTTTCGGAATACAAAACCTGTAATGAAATACACATTTTGACAACTAAAGGATTGCAACTTTTTATTAGGAGTGGATAGTCATTGCTGACCCATGAATGGAGAGGTGGACCTTTCAATCAACTACTTGTCCTCCATCCATAGACTCAGAGGCGTATTTACCACAAGGCAAACAAAGCATTTGCCTAGGTTGGCATGTTTCAGGGGGGCAGCACCGCCCCCTAGAAGAAGAGACAAATGTGGCTTGGGGACCAGGTGAGATCTGAGAGAGGGTGCGGGCTGCTTGACTCTCGTTCCCGGGGATGTCCAGATCTGTGAAGGTGAATGTCTTTCTCTCGGTCGCTGGGAAGGAAGTGGTGTATGGGAGTGAAGGTAGTGATAGGCTCTCTGGTGGGGGTGGCAGGGGTGTTGTTGGTCAATGTCAGGCTCTCCCCGGGGGGGGGGGAGAGGCACATTTTGTGTTGCCTAGGGCAGCACAAAAACTAAATACACCGCTTCATAGACTGTGTTTCATTTACAAAAGCTGTAGCATGGCCTCGATAGGTGGAGAAGCTGGCGGATGAACATGGTCAGCCATTCTTGATAACTGCCTGTGACACAGGCACCTATATATATTTGCTGGCTCTGAAGAAGAGGCAAGTCCTCAAAACCAGTTAGCCTGTTGGAAGTCCATTTACCCTATGATGGGATGTGATGTTCTATGGATTTGATGGTGCTGTTGTTAATGAGCCTTTGTCTCATTCATCTTTTGTGAGTGTATTACTTACCACTTTTATTCAATAAAATCATCTTTTAAGGTTAATGCACTATGCCATGGCACCCTCTTTTTTGGTTTTTCAGCCACCTATATAAGGGCTCATGTACACAGGGCATTTGAAAAACTTTTCTGACTGACCGCTGGAAACTGACTGCTAGAAAATGTGGGTAAAAAACGTAAGTTTAGCCACGTTTACCCACCATGTTTATGCGTGTTTGCGTTTAGAAGTGTTTTTAAAAGATAATTTCAGGAGACTCTCCCAAATGCCCAGAATGCACTTAAAAATAATAAATTCTTATTATTATACAGGATTTATATAGCGCCAAAAGTTTGCTCAGCACTTTACAATATAATGGGAGACAATACAGCAACAATACAGTTCAATACAAGAGCGAAAGGTAGACCCTGCTCCTTGGAGTTTACAATCTAGGAGGGAGGGGCTAGTGGTATAAAAGGTAGTAACTGTGGGGGATGGACTGGTTGGAAGAGTAGAAGATTCCAGTATTAGCTGAGGGCAGGATAGGCTTTCCTGAAGAGATAGGTTTTTAGAGATCGCCTAAAAGTGAGCAGAGTAGGTGATAGTCTGATAAATTGGGGTAGAGAGTTTCAGAGGATGGGGGAAGCTCTGGAGAAGTCCTAAAGATGATGATGGGAGGAGGAGACAAGGGAGCTAGCGAGAAGGAGGTCTTGCGAGGAGCGGAGAGTACGGTTTGGGTGATATTTAGAGACAAGATCATTGATGTAATTTGGGGCAGAGTTAATAATGGCTTTAAATGTTATTGTTAATGTTTTTAATTTTATTCATTGGGCAATGGCAAGCCAGTGGAGGGATTGGCAGAAAGGGGTGGTAGATACAGAATGGTTAGTAAGGTAGCAGCATTCATGATAGACTGAAGAGGGGATAGCCTGCGATTCGGTAGGCCAATGAGGAGGGAGTTACAATAGTCAAGGAGAGATATAACAAGGGAGTGAAAAAGTTGCTTAGTGGTTTCTGAGGTTAGGAATGGACGTATCTTGGAGATGTTGTGGAAGTGAAGTCTACAAGATTTGGACAGTGATTGGATTTGGGGGTGAAAGGACAGATGGGAGTCTAGGATTACACCTAGTACCCTGGCATGAGGGGAGGGAATGATGATTGTGTTATTGATCTTGATGGAGAAGTCAGGGGAGGGGTCACCGGCTGGGGAGAATACTAAGAGCTCAGTTTTGGAAAGATTGAGTTTGAGGAAGTGGAGTGACATCCATGCCGATATGTCACTTAGTAGGTTAGTAATGCGAGAGGAGACTGAAGGGGTGAGGGGTAGAAAGATAGATTTGTGTGTCATCAGCATAGAGATGGTACTTAAAGCCATTGGAGTTTATCAAATGACCAAGGGAGGAGGTGTAGATGGAGAAGAGAAGGGGTCCAAGGACAGAACCTCGAGGGATCCCTACAGAAAGAGGGAGTAAAGAGGAGGAGGCAGCGTTATAGGTAACACTGAAGGAGTGCTGCGATAGGTAGGAGAATAACCAGGAGAGAGCAGAATCCCTGAGGCCAAGAGAGTGGAGTTTTTTGAGGAGGAGGGGATGGTCAACCGCATCAAAAGCAGCAGAGAGGTCAAGTAGGAAGAGTATGGAGTAGTGGCCATTGGTTTTAGCTGTTAGTAGATCATTAGTGAGTTTAAATAGGGCAGTTTCAATGGAGTGTAGTGAGCGAAAGCCAGACTTTAAAGGGTCAAGAAGGTTGTTGTCGGTAAGGTGGGAGCTCAGGCGATTGTAGACTAAGTGTTCTAGGAGTTTAGAGGTAAATGGCAGCAGGGAGATGGTTCTTAAGTTGTTCATGTTGGTGGTGTCCAGGGAGGGCTTTTTAAGTAAGGGAGTGATGTGGGCATGCTTTAGAGGGGAGGGGAAGGCACCAGTAGAGAAGGAAAGATTGAAGATGTGAGTGAGGGAGCATAGGATGGAAGAAGAGGGTGACCGTAGTAGTTGTGAGGGGACAGGATCCAGGGGGCAGGTGGTGAGACGGGCTTCTGAGAAAACCTTAGTGACCTCTTCGTTAGTAGCAAGGTCAAAAGAGGAAAGTGTTGAGGGAGGTTTAGTATAAGGTATGCTAAGTGGGATGGATGTCTGTACAGTGGCGAAGCCCCTACGAATTGCATCAATCTTATTTTTGAAATGATTTGCAATCTCGTGAGCAGTGAGTGAGGTACTGGGTGGAGGTGGAGAAAGTAGAGAGTTAAAAATAGAGAAGAGACGACGAGGACTGGATGACAAGGTATTAATAAGAGTGACAAAGTAGGCTTGTTTGGCAGCATGAAGGGTGGAATTGTATGTTAAGAAAGCAAATTTATATAGGGTGAATGCTTGCTGGGATTTGGTTTTACGCCACAATCGCTCCAGCGCAGGACTATGTCGTTTAAGATTTCTGGTGTCATCAGTCTGCCAAGGTTGTACCGGTCGGGGCCTGATGCTTCATGTTGTTAGAGGAGCAAGTGAATCTAATGTGGATGAAAGCAAACCGTTGTAGACAGCAGTGGCCACGTCAGGGCAGGACAGGGGAGAGATTCTGTCATAGAGTTGGTCAGTTGCAGAGTGGAAAGGAGCAGGGTTCAAGTTGTGAAGGTTTCTGCGGGTAAATGTTTGCTGCTTGGAGGGATAGGTGTTTGAAGACAAGGACACTGTGAAGGTGATGAGATTGGGATCAGAGAGAGGAAAGGGGGTGTTTGTGAGGTTGTAGGGAGTGCAAAGATGGGAGAAAACAAGGTCTAATGTATTCCCATCAGAGTGAGTGGAGAACTGTATACATTGTGCTAATGCAAAAAGATGAGGTTAGGTTGAAGAGTTGGGATGTAGCCGGGTTGTTGACATTAATAGGTATGTTAAATCTAAGAGAATGATAGTAGGTAGTTCAGAGGAGAGAAAGTAGGGTAGCCAGGTGGATAAATCATCAAGAAAGCGGGACACCGGTCCAGGAGGCCGATAGATTACTGCAATCCTCAGAGAAATGGGAGAAAACAGCCGGATGCAGTGAGTCTCGAAAGAAGAGAAGGATAGAGAGGGAGGGTTACGGAGGACTTGAAAGGTGCTCAGTGGGGATAGAAGCAAACCAACTCCACCACCTTTCCAACCACTGGGTCTGGGTGAGTGGGTCCAGAGGAGGCCTCCATAGGAAAGTGCTGCGGGAGAAGCAGAATCTGCTGCTTGGAGCCAGATTTCTGTAATTGCTAGTAGGTTAAGGGAGCGGGAGACAAAAAGGTCATGGACAGAGGTGAGCTTATTACAGACAGAGTGGGCATTCCAGAGCGCATATGAAAAAGGGAGGGTGGTTTTTGGGAGCACAGGGACTGATGTTAAATTGAGGGCATTGTGGCTATTCCCAGAAGAAAGAGGATGCCTGGTGTGGGGGTGAAATACTGGAGGACCAGGGTTTGGGGAGATATCCCCAGGTTAGGAGAAGAAGAAGGGTGAGGAAAGTAACATGGGAGTGGGATGTACACAAGCGCACATGCCTTCCAGGCCTGGTGTTTGGGTCAGCAGGAGAGTGAAGTATCAGCAGGAGGTGATGAGACCAGTAGTAGGGAGATGGTAGCAGTGAGGGTGAGATGTACAAGTTTTGGGGTGGAGCAGAGGGGTAAAGAAATGAGATTTTGGGAACGCAGGATAGTAACATGAAAAGGGGAGTAGAGGGGGCATATTAAAAAGGTACACGGAGTGGGACTCAGACTTGTAAGAGATGTTTCCCAGGGTGTTTGCTTGCAGTCTGTCCAGCATGCAGTAGAGTTTTTTGTTGTTGTATCTTCCTGCTGCTTGAGTTATCCTGCTTTAGTTAAACTGCTGTGTTCAACTGCGTCTTAGCACTCCATCAAAGCAGCACTCACGCAAAAGCAGCACCCCAACTATTTCAAAAAAATGCACAACTGCTCCTAAACTTCAGTTTAGCAGCTGCAGTGTACATGAGCCCTAAAACAGACACCAGTCCAAGATACTTAAATAGTGAAAAGAATGGAATTGCAGTATTTCACCTTTCTCTTGCTCTTGAGTTAGAAGAAAAGACAAATATGATCAAACTGAACACACTGTACTAGCAGAAGAGAAAGCATCCACTTTGCTTGAATCACAGCACCTAGATCAAACAAGTTAATCTGAATACACACAAAGTGCTTTTCCTGCTCTTATAATGTAATAGAGGACAGAGCTGCGATGGCATTTTGTGCATTGGGTAGAACATGCACTGATGATATTAAATGTCCTAATTTAGCAGAGTTTTAAATTAGACTGCCTCTTAGGGTTTATCTGCATATTCTGCATTATTTGACACTACAAGACACTGATTGCGCTGTCTGACTTGAGTACTGGAGTGTTTTTTCAACTCAAGAGCAGAGCGAATACTGTATAATAACCTATTTGCATAATGTTAACATATAACAGGTATTAATAAGTGATGGCTTAATAAATGAAATGTGCGCTTTTTGCATCTGACATTGGACAGAATGATAGTACTGTAGTGCCACAACTACATTTGGGCCCTGGGCTCTATGATGTGTGAGCTGTAGCCCATAGGGCCACCAATTAAGGATGGTTGGGACTTTGCATACAGAGTTTCCATAGTGAACCGTGCAGTGTAAAATACACATGAAAAGTGTAGTTGATGATAATCAAACAACATGCTCTGCCACAGTGATTGCACCTTAGGTCAGTGGACTAAGTTAATGGTGTCGGCATGTGCCACATTATGTTCTTCTGTTGTAATTTGATAGATTAAGGGCTCGTTCACACTTGACTTTATTTCTAACTCTTGCCAAACGCCCCTACAGAGTTTGACAGGCGTTAGACAGGCGTTTGGGAAGTGTTTTATTGCTCCTCAAATGCTCCCCAAACATTCCCCAAATGTCCCATGTGCGGTTTGAGGCTGTTTATAGGCATTTGCCAAGCGTTAAAACTGCACCACAAACGCCTATAGTTAAGTTAGATGGTATTAACGCCCCACAACCGCCTCGCAACCGCAATGCAAATGCCTGCCAGGCGTTTGCAGAGCAGCACCATAGACTTGAATGGGAGGCTTCAACTCCTCCTGACTTGACACGAGGCATCAGTCTTGATGCAATGCTAATGCTTCAGTGTAAACAGCACTGTGTGCTGCCATGTGCAGAATTTTAAATACATATATATATAGTCATAGAGTCCAGGCGTGATGTGTAGTTTTAGTCCAATCAGATCCTTATATGCTTAACAGCAAGCTTAGAGTTAAATGGGTGTTAACATCATGTGACTAGTCCAAAATAGAAACTTGTGGTCATCCGCCTTGATAGTTGCTGATTCAAACTGGTGTGACCACAAGGTCCATTTCTTAAACTTGAAACAAGAAGGTAGGCGGTTAGTTCACCAGATGGATGCTTACGTCACAGGCACAAACGTCAACTTTCAGTTCCTAAGAAAAGGAAGGGTAAATGCAGTAAAAACTCTTAAAAATGACAGTATATATATGTTTACAAGAACTTTCATTGTCAGACGCCCAATATTTCTACTCAGAATTATGCCTGAACAAAGATGTCACTGACCTTCTGGAAAAAAAGCAAATGAAAAAATTGTCAGATGAAGCAAAGATCTCTCTGTCAAGCAATGCTGTATATAATGCTAGGTCCACTTTCAGGGCAAAAATATACATTGGTAAACAAATGTTCTTAACTACAGTGTACTTAACCTTCAGTAGAAATGTTAAGATGTGTAGACAGCATTTAAATTGTTAATAAGCATAAACCTTTTTACTGTAAGAGCTTTTTTATTATATCGCACAGCACCCTGATAAATACAACTATGTGTCAGAGAATTTATATGTATTATTATAGCTGGTTCATTATACTAGCTTTATTCATTTCACATTAACAAAATTGTGTTCTGTTAAATTGACACATTTCATCCACACACCATTAAAGCTAATTGATCTTTCAGAGTAGGTAGAGCTCATACTAACCATGTACACAAGGGCACTGACGATGTATATAATTGAACGAGTATGACATTTACCATGAATATTGGCAATTTCAGTCTTTTTTTCAAAGTCATTACAACTGTCATTTCTAAAAGTCTGCTCTTCTGCCCTCAGGTGTATGTTTGACTTGCATCCCCTACCCCGGATCGGCCTAACAAAATCCCAGTAATTTCCATAACATGAGAAGCGTCAGCACTTTGCCATCGGCTGATGTTAAATGATTGTTCAGCTGTACATGATTTGATTCATTCTGCATCACTCACTTGTTATCCCAACATTATAGAGCTTTTCTCCTTAACCTCTGATCACTCAGCATTAGCAGTGTGATAACTAAGCTCACAGAGTAGTGTTTATGGAATCAAACACACTGAAAAGAGACACAAGACAGTTCTGATCCAAGGAAACTTCTCTCTAGAGGATAGCTGTATATTTATAGGATGCTAATTTACTGTTTTGTATGGAAATTTGAGTTTCTCTAAAACACAGTTTGGGGCATTCAGGGGATATCCCACTGGTTTCCTGAATTCTTGGTATAAACAGTAAATAAAGTAATTGACAGAATTTGAAAAGCATTACAAAATAATTAGAATGGCCAGATGTGACACGAACACATAGTCTACAACTTCATAAAAAGTTTAAGGAACACTATCACAAAGAAAGAAAAAGAAAAAAAATAAAACACTCTTTTTTTTCGATAGCATTATAGGTTGGTTTTTGATTTGCATGTCATTTTTATAAACACAATCCATGTTTAGTGATACACTGTATAATGATCATACACAGAGAAATATATAGCTACTATTGCTGGCATGTTTGTGAAGATATTAGTTAGCTGACACTGAAAAACTAAAAATATACAAACATAGCTCTTGTGCAAACAACTGTTTAACCACTTAAAGAGGTAGTAAAGTCCGCTTTGTGATTTATACCTATAGGCAGGGGTGTATGTACCACAAGGCAAACAAGGCATTTGCCTAGGGTGGCATTTTTCAGGGGGGCAGCAACGCTCCCTGGAAGAAGGGACAGAAGAAAGGACACACGCGGCATAGGGACCAGGTGGGATCCGAGAGAGGCTGCGGGCTACTTGATGGTGGACGGTGTAGCAGAGCCCAATTCTCATTCCAGGGGGTGTCTGGAGCTGTGAAGGTGAGCGTCTCTCTCTCTCTTGCAGGGGTGGTAGTGGAAGGCTTTTGCGGGTGGGGGGGTGGTGTTGGTTGATGTTGGTTGATGTCAGGCTTTCCTTGTGGGGGGGGGCGATTTTTTTTTTTTTGTTGCCTAGGGAAGCACAAAACCTAAATACACCAATGCCTATAGGTAAGCTTACCTGTTGGTAAAATCAATATATCAGCACATGCACTCTGAAGGAGCGGCATACCCATGCTGTTCCTTCAGAGCACTGTGACATTCCGCACAATTGCCTTGGAGGAGATATTTAAAATTTTTTTAAAGCAGTGGTTTACTACCACTTTAAGGACTGCCCACCCATAAATATACTGTGGACAGGCAGCCCGTGCAAGCAAAGCAACATACTGGTACGTTTCTGCCTGCTTCCAGGTTTAGGGCATTTGCATCCGTACCACCCTCGTCTACACCTGGTGCACCTGATGCAGCAGCTGACAAAAGCACTAATATGATACAAAGAGATCTATTAGTAAAATCAGCACACATTACACATTGTTAGGCACACATTTAATCCCTTGATTGCCCTAGATGTCAACCCATTCCCAGCCAGTGTCATTAGTACAGTGACATTGTATAGTATCAGCACTGATCAGTGTATTAATGTCACTGGAGATGTCAGTGGCAGTTAGTCTGTTCCCCTGCAACGTCAGTTAGTTTCAGATTGCCTGCTGCACTGTAGCAGTCCCATTATAGGTTGCTGAACACTGCCATTAGTAGTATGAAAAAAAAATCCAATATATATATATCATAGTTTGTAGACACTATAACTTTTGTGCAAACCAATCAATATACACTTATTTTTTTTTACCAAAGACATGTAGCAGAATATATTTTGCCCAAAATTAGATTTTTTTTATTTGTTTAATTGGATATGTTTCATAGCAGAAAGTAAAAAATATTTTTTTTCCCCGAAACGTTCAATCATGTTTAATTTATATCTCAAAAATCCAGTGGTGATCCAATACTACCAAAAGAAAGCTTTATCTGTATGAAAAAATGATATACATTTAATTTGGGAACAGAGTTGCATGACTGCACAATTACCAGTTAAAATAAAGTGCTAAATATCAAAAAACGGCCTGGTTATGAAGGGGGGTAAATTCTTGAAGTGGTTAATAAGGGTATTACAGTATATCACATATAGAAAAATCTGATAGACACAGAACACAAGGTAAAAACGAAGGTGTACCTATTAAATATAAATAACCCACAAAAATGATCCTGTAGATAAAGAAAATTAAAAAATATATCCTAAATCATAGATATACCATATATATCAATTGATGCATAGTGAGCATATTAACACATTATTAGTGGTGGTCTGCTATCAAAGTAACAACAGTTCCTTGAATGCTTATACAAATAAATGAAAATAGATTCAGGAGTAGCTTAACCACTTCCAGCTTGGACACTTTTACTCCCTTCCTGTCCAAGTCAATTTTCAGCTTTCAGTGCTATCACACTTTGAATGACAATTGCGCAGTCATGCAACACTGTAACCATATGAATTTTTTTGCATTTTTTTTTGACAGATTTGCTTTATTTTGGTGGTATTTATTCACCACTGGGATTTTTATTTTTTTTGCAATGTAAATTAAAATGTCCAAAAATTTAGAAAAAATTTCATATTTCATCATAAATCTTGGCCAAAATTTATTCCGTTATATTTTTAGTAAAAAAAAAAAACCCAAATTAGTTTATAACCAAAAATTATAATTTTTAAACATTTTTATTTACATTTTTGTTTTATTTTTTTATATTTTTTATGTATTTATTTTTTTACATACTGTCACTCGAGCAGTACAGTGTCACCATGGTGACACTGTACTACTTGTGGGGGGTGATGAAGATTTTTTTTTTTTTACACTGATTGCTTTTACACCCATAAAGGATGTAAAAGCAATCATTTTTCCTCTCTAGCTGCATTCTTGCAGCCATTGAGAACTACTGAGTGAGCTGTGATTGGTCACAGTTTGTCACATGGTACAAGGCTGTTGTGAATAGCCTTGTACCATGTGACCTCTGTGATCATTCACAGATTTCACACGTAGTAAGCAATGATGTCACAAGTGACATCATTGCTTACTACTCTACATGTGATCACTGATTGGCCAATCAGTGATCACATGATCGGGACCTTGTACAGAGGTCCCGTCCAACGATCAGTATTCCACTGTGTCCGGAGGACACAGCGGGCATCGGATCGTGGTGCTGCGCGCTCCCAGGGATGCACTGCCACCATGTGGCCATTTATATACAACGGCCGGACGAGAGGTGGTTAAAAAAACTGTGAAATGATAAATCATAATTATACTAGGTCAGTCACGTCATCTATAAAGGCATTATGATATTTGATCCTCCAGATAACATTAGAGGAGGACTCATTGATGGTTTCATACTCTGTTTGGGAAAATAGAACAATCCTCAGAAGTACAAGGGGTGTTCAAATCAAGCCGGGACTTTTGAGTTTATATAATAAAAGCACAAATTTCAAGGAGTGGAAACTGCTTTTTATTTTTCCACATACTCCCCTGCTAAATTTGTACACTTATCCCAGTGTTTAACTCATGCCTGGAAAGCTTTGGCATAGAAAGATTTGTCAGTACACCTGAACCTCCCTTCGTCATGAATTTGTTCACTGTTCCCACAGAAAAATTTGTCTCTTGTGCAATTTCACGACAGATTATGTGTTGATTATCCAGGATCAGGCATTCCACGTACTGAATGTTCACAGGAATGACTGCTGTGGGCCAGGGAACCACCATGGCACGGATCATCACTGACAGACGTACAGCCATCTTTGAAATGTTTACACTATTCAAATGTCTTACCGCGGCTGAGTATCTCATCAGTGTACTGTGTTTGAAGTCTTCTGTCTTCTGATATCCACAAGAAACTTCATCACCAAACACTGTTCCATGCAGGCACTAACACTGTTGTCTGCCATCTTGATTAATGGTCTCTGGACTGGCCCGTGACATGTGCGCCATCTATCAGGAATAGGACACACTTGCCACTTACCACTGCATGTAGTACCGCCATGCTGGCATCCCTTTTTATACCTGTTGACTTGAACGCCCCTCCTAGAAATGTAGAATCACAGAAAACAGATAGCATCTTCTAAGCGTTTACATTTCCGAATATCTTTCAAGTAGATGCATCCATGAACTGGAGCAAGCCCCTTGGGGTGATAAAGCCAATATGTAAACACTGTGTAAATATTATCCAATAAGGTATCCAATTATCCAATAAGGTCAAGCACTCCAGATGTGGAGAAAGCCTTAAGGTGGATTTAGCCTTTAATTTACAATAGGTGGAAATATCCGCACATGGAACCGAGACTACATATATAACTTGTACAGTGTCCTCAAGTCTCCATATAAATAATGGTCTATGCATGGATTGGATATCAACCATATTGCTAGGAGCCCATAAAGCCCAATTTATCATGTGATGGTGCTCCCTATATCTCTCTATGATGTATGGAATTTTGCTTTTATACCTGGATTGACATTTCTTCAACTCGAAAATTCATGAGAGTAATGTACTTTTATATCTTTTTATGGTCATCTGCTTTATGAGCTCCTGTAGAAATCCATGTGATGTCTGGACCTTTGTAATCACTAAAGTTTGTCCTTTCATTGTTGGCACAATGGATGGACATTTATAAAATCTCTTTTGATACCCTGCTAGACCTTGGGCAAGCCCAGGACATTTAACAGTAGTAAGATTTATATTTACATATCTTTGATGAATACTGGGGGTGAAGGAATGGCATATAGGAGGACATATGCAAAGTAAATTATATAAGTAGACAAAGGAACCACTCCACCTGACAAGGAGGCTCCTGTCTCGACAAATACCAAGAACTCCCAGAACCTTCACCCCAGAACCCCAATCACTCAATATGCACTTGGGAAGCAACAAAGGCACACTGCATTGAGAAATGTTTTAGTTGTTCCATAACTCCATCCTTAGAACTGGGTGGTGCCATGTGTACATAGGTTTGGTGTTCCCATGGTGCTCAGTAGAAGACTTTGAAAAAAAAAGGTACTGTATGTTCAGGCACCATGAAGTACCTGTTTTTAACATGTAGTGTTATTTTTACATTTATTTACATATTTGATCAAATCATTTTGCATTTTACAGAACAAATTCTGTAATGTTTGTTAATCTAATGGCATACTGGAAAATCTGTCTTGCAGTTAGAAATACATCAAGTTGAAAAAATAATCCTATTCCTATGCAAATATTTAAAATTATCTTTAAACATCACAAAGTTATTGAAAGGTTACACCTCTTAACTGGAAGCAAAATAAGTACTATTGCAATGCAGCTCTGGTCTCAGTTCTTGTTGTGATTCATTATAATGTACCTTTTACAAAACACTTCCTTTGCAGCCTTGTCCTTTACAATTCTTGCAGTGAGCAAAGTCACACGTTAGCCGTTTTGACAACTTGACAGCAGCTAAATTGTGAGTAAATTATAAACGATAACAAATGTTCTTATTGACCCTCCTGCCTGTCAGCCGAGACAAAAGAAGTCTTCCTTGCAAAATGGGTCAAAATGCAAAGCTGATCTGTGTAAGGTGCCACAAAACTTGTCATAGAGCATGCAAAAGCAATCACACATTAAATAAAGTATTCTTTTGCACTGTGCTTTTTTATTGTTTCTGTTCATTGAGTGAATTATTGCTTTGGAATTATGCTTAATTGTTTTCAAAATTTGTATTTTTGGGAGCCAAGAATACGTCTTTTTAGCATTGCATTCATATATCTGCATGCGTGACTTGATGGCAGCTGTTATCCATATAAAGCCTGAAACAACAACATTTTCTATTTCTTATAGAAAGATTAGCTTCCTTGTGTAAGACAGAAGCCACATCCAGCACCAGAACAAGAAACTTTCTTTCAGCCAGCGGAATAACAAAACAACCAGAGATCACTTTATCTGCAGTGACAGCAATTAGACCATATGTCCTGATAATGGCATTATGTTGTTCTATGGCCCAGAGTCAGCAATACGCATTTTCATCTGCACCACTTTGTGTTAACTGAGCCTGTGAGTTTCTCCTTTACAGTTTGCTCTGTGTCGTATTGGTCTTTCAGTCCCTTAGATATTGGCTTCTTTATCACTGCTGTGAATCTGAATCTTCATGATTCTTCCAATAAACTATAAGCTCCTGCATTGCTGATGGGAATATATAATGTGTTCTTTATCCAGTAAAGGTGAATTCTTCTGACAAGATCTGATCTTTTTTTTATCAGTTCAGTAAATGTTAACTGCTAAAATGTTGCCTGAGCACTCATCCCGTAGTTCAGGAAAGTAGATAGGTCCATAGAATGGAATCTGAATAATCAAAGGGCATTAAATGGTACAGCTCCAAATCCTGATATTCAAAGTTGAGTACATTTTCAGTCACAGGGGCATCATAGTCCAAATGTCAACACCCATAAAGTGTTAGTATGATTTTGAACATTTGCCTTTATTTCTGGAAGAACCGAGACACTTCTTAATAGTTAGAACCTGGTGTCTGAATAACAATCAGCATGCCTGAGCATTGACAAGGGTAAGAGTGGGCAAGCACTATGCTTATGTTTATGTGTAAGAATTTTGATGAGCTCTGGCAGTGACCTGGGGAACAATTAGGGAAAAGCAAACTGATATCTAGTCAGAATGTGCAAGAAATCCAGCAGCTTCTCTTCAAGGAAGCAGCCATTAACATTGACAGTAAATCTGATTTACTCAATTCACTAAAAAATGGTCCAAAGGAAAATTTACAAGTTAATTTACTGTGTGGGGCACTAGTGGGTTCCGTAAACTGAAAACCTGTGCTCCGTCACCAAGGTCATCCAGTGGGATCAAATTATGAGAACTTGAAACAAAACTTAATTTAATATTAAATATACAATGTGAAACATTATTCACCCATGTCCAATTTTTCTGTTTTTAATGGCACAGTTTGGCAGAAAAATGTTATGTTCAATATTTTTTTTGGTGTATGAAGATGGAACAAGGAGCAGCAGAAAATAAAACCTGTCTCAGACAATGTTCCAGACAAATGCTAGCCATTACAGACACTGCAGTTTTACCTGGCAGTGAACTATCCCCATTAACAGATGCTTGCTTTCAGCTGATGGGAGCTAATTTGCCAGGAGTAACCTTCAATGTGAAGAAACTGCTCTAGCTCATAATCAGAAAAAAGAAACAGCAACTGAATGCAACCTGATGCTATGTCATTTAAATAGCCTGCAGTTTTTCTTTTATAAAATAAAGATCTTAAAGCTATAGATGGCTCTGTGGGACTAGTGGCAAATGCAGACTACATACCAAGGTCAAATGCACAATACTAGTAATTTATTTGAACATAAGTAGCAGCTTTTCTGAGCAGCCCCTTTCATGAAGCTAATCAGTTGAAAAAGAAGAGGGGATGGTACCAACACAATGGTATCAATGGCTATGCCAGGAAAAAGTAATGAATTATATTTGTGCACTTTTCTTCTTTGTTTGGTGTAGATTGTTCAAAATGTATGGTTCCAGAGCTATGGAGCCAAGCCTTTGGTACCTAAATTCACATCTTTCTGCTCCTGGCAAATTAACAACCCATCTCCATTGCTACTAATGCTTACCTTCCCCACACTCCTCCAATACCCCATTTGCAACATAGAGCTCTTGGAAATACTTAGTACATCTGACTCTCCCCTTCTGGCGCTATGCAGTACACAAAGCCTGAGAAGCCAATTGCCAGGCCCAAATACTGTCATATGGGGCAGAGGTAAAATAGAGATGTCAACCTGGAACAACCATTTATAGAGTGATAGGGAAGTGGCAGGTGCTAAAGGAAAAAAATGTGTGTTACTAAATTGTGTCAGGGTGTGACTTAACCACTTGCCTACCGGGCACTTATACCCCCTTCCTTACCAGGCCAATTTTCAGCTTTCAGTGCTGTCGCACTTTGATTGACAATTGCACGGTCATGCAAGATTGTACCCATATGAATTTTTTTTCTCACAAATAGAGCTTTCTTTTGGTGGTATTTAATCACCGCTGAGTGCTTTACTTTTTGCGCTATAAACAAAAAGTGTGCAAAAAATTTGAAAAAAAAAAAAAGTTTCTTTGTTTCTATTATAAAATTTTTCAAACAGGTAATTTTTCTCCTTCACTGATGTGCGTAGATGAGGCAGCACTGATGGGCACTGATAGGCAGCACTGATGGGTACTGATAGGCAGCACTGAAGGGCACTGATAGGCGGCACTGATAGGCAGCACTAATGAGGTGTCACGGATAGGCGGCACTGATAGGCAGCACTAATCAGGTGTCACGGATAGGCGGCACTGATAGGTGGCACTGATGATGGGTAATGATAGACAGCACTGATAGGTGGCACTGATTGTCATCACTGCGGGGCACTGACTGGCGGCACTGCTAGGCATTGACTGGCGCAACTGCTGGGCACTGACTGGCACAATTGCTAGGCATTGACTGGTGGCACTGACTGGCAGTACTGCTGGGCTGCATTGATGGGCACTGGTGGGTAACACTGGTGTGCACAGGTAGGTGGCACTGCTGGGTGGCACTGCTGGGCACAGGTGGGTGCACTGCTGGGCACAGGTGGGCGGAACTGATGGGTGGCGCTTCTGGGCACCAATCATCAGGGCACTAATCATCAATGCCCTGATGATCAGTGCCGATCCCTGCTCTGACAACTGCCGGTTCTCAGCAGTACTTTCCTCACAATCTGACAGCATGAGGAAAGTGCAGCCGAGAACCAGCAATTACATTTCCCAGTGATCAGCGTGTCATGAAGATCACCGGGTGCGTGCCCCCAGGGGCGCGCAGGAGAGTGCGTTCTGGGAGGACATCATATGACGCCCTCCCAGAACTAGCCGGCCGCAGTGTAGCTGTCATTCGGCTATCTGCCTTTGGCAAGTAGTTAAAAGAGAACTTTACATGGCTTACAAACTAAGAGAAGTAATACTGTGCAACATCTACTGTATTTATACAGAATAAGAACAGATACTAAGAATTATGCATACATAAAGACTAGTGATAAGCTTGGGTTTGATCCACACTCAAGTTCCTTCGAACTTGGAAGTTAGCTACCATTGCTGGGCCAATGAACTGTGGGGAGGAAATTCCCCATCCTGCAGCTGCTGCACATAAAAGAGCGAGGATGCTTGGGACATCAGTGATCTAATATGGGCACATAGCCATGTTAGGTCAATGTCCAGACCAAACCCAAGTTAATCCCTAGTGAAAATAAAAAGAGGTAATATAGTGCAGTACAAAATACAAAAATAGAGCCTAATAGCTAGTGTATATAGCAAGTAGCACTAAAAAATATCCATAGGAAAATGGTGTCAATTTTAGAAACAGTAATCAAAGCAGCACATTACTTCATTACACATACATTTCAAGACTGTCTTGAAAAATATGGGATACACGACAACTATGCAAGAAAGAGGGCCCAGGGGTAAGGTCCTAGGTTATTAAGAGGAATTTAGGGAGATCTGTACACCATGCAGGTAAGAGTGGACAAAAACACGGTGACTCCCTGAAGTTTAGGGTGGTTGACATGGCAAATAAAGTCCTTAACGATGTGTAAGCTTCGGCATAGACCCTATATAGAATTTTCTACTGCAGGGCAGAAGGTAAGATACATTTTAGTAACAAGGAGTTATAAAGAGAACCTGTTACATTGCCCTATGTAGGCAAACCAGTTTTTTTTCTGCCAAATAGTGAAATGGGCAGATTGCAATAGGGTAACACCTTGTACCAAGATCACACAACCCACAAAGCACTAGCCATCTGAAAAGATTTAACTTACGTTTGTTTTATTAAATACTACTGAAAATATATTAATAACCCAATAAGGCAGCGCTACATACTATAAACTTGTGCAAATAATTACAAAATAACTCCAAAACACATAAATATGAACCGTACGTAACAAAATCCCAATCAAACACTCAATGTGCTGACGTTCAGATCAAAACAACATAAAATCATAAACTCAACACGGTAATCATAAATTACTATAATAGCAGCCAATGCTGTGCATAAAAGAATAATAAAGCACAACTCAAAAGTGATAAAGTCCAATTCTAAGTGTATACAACAGTACATTTCTCTCCAAATCTCACACTGTGTGATGCAAATAATCTTCAGCCAGTGACACTCAAATCTGCTCACCTTAGTGATATGACTTCTAAGATGATATGAGGCCCATGCAGCTTGTTTCCCCTGTAGGGTTTAATAGTAATGTCTGCTCTCCTTCTTGAACCATCCAAACAGGGACCTCCAACTTAGGGATATAGAAAGTATTAAAGCTAGAGGGTCATAACATACAGTGAACTAGCATTTTCCCAAGAAGGTTAGCAATGACAGGCCCAACATTTTTGTCTTAGTGGGTTTATTTTGCCTCTCCAGTTTAATAAAAAAAACTGCTTTATCATTGCAAATGGCCTCTTTGTTTTGCCAGCCTTCAGCAACGTAAATCAGGGGTCGGCAACCCCGTCGATCGCGGTCTACCTGTGGACTGTGGGAAGGTGACAGGTAGACCGCAACCAGGTCCCTCTTCCCCCTTTCCCCCAGCCACCTCCTCTGTTGCTGACATCCTCAGTGCACATTGGAGAGCGGAGGACAGCATAGCTCAGAATGGAGGAAGGGAGGACAAGATGGCCAAACGTTTCATATTAACCCGCAGGTGACTGGTTGCTAGGACCAACCTAGCAACCAATCATCTGTGGGTTAATATGAAAAGTTCATTTGGCCAGCTCCTCCTCCTACACTCTGTACTGAGCTGTGCTGCCTTCCACTCTCCAATGTGCACTGAGGATGACAACAGCGGAGGGTGAGGCTGGGGGAAAGGGGGGGCAGAAGACATTGCTGGGGGAGAAGAGAGCCAGAGGTCATTGCTATAGGGGAAAGGGGGGCAGAGTACATTGCTAGGGGGGAGAAGGGGGCCAGAGGTCATTGCTACGGGGGAAAGGGGGGCAGAGTACATTGCTAGGGGGGAGAAGGGGGCCAGAGGTCACTGCTATGGGGGAAAGGGGGGCAGAGGATATTATTGGGGGGGGGTGATGTGCAGAGAACACTGCTAGGGACAGGGCCACCCGCATAGCAGTGTCCTCTACCACCCTTCTCATCACCCCCTCCCCACAGTAGTGTTCTCTGCCCCCCTTTCCCTCATAGCATTGACCTGTAGCCCCCCCCTCCCCTTCCCCCCTCCCCCACCAGCAGTGTCCTCGCCCCTTCCCTCGCATGGACAGGTATTTTAAAAATCTGAACTCCCAGCAAGTGGCTTGGGATCGGGATTGTTCTGCCCCCCAGCTATCCTGGTGCCCTAAATCAGCTGCCTAAGCAGATCCCCAGCCATTTGCTGGGAGTTCAGATTTTTAAAATACCTGTCCGACAATCCCCTTTATTGTCCTCCTGGAGCAGCTGAAAGCTAGCATATCTTCCTTTCACTCCCACCAGCGTACAACTGCTGCAGGTGCAAAATCCAGGGGATCAGTTCTAGTAAACGCCCCCTTCTTTTTCCTCCTTTTTTCTGCTTCCTGGCCCTTACCCCAAGTGCTCCCTTTTCAACAAGGCTGTTAAAGAAATTGGGAAAAATAATAAAAAATAAAAATGTAAAAATAAAAACTACTGACACCATCCATTGCCCTACTGACACCAACCTCCACCCTACTGACACTGTCCACTGCTCTACTGACACCATCCACTGCTCTACTGACTGACTCCAACCTCTGCCCTACTGACACTGTCCACCGCCTTACTGACTGACACTATCCACTGCTCTACTGACACCATACACTGCTCTACTGACTGACAACAACCTCTGCCCTACTGACACCATCCATTGCCCTACAGACTGAGATTTTCCATTTTTAAGGTAGGTTAAGTCTGTATTTTTACAGTGACATTTGTTTTATTATATTTTTCTACATTTTCCTTGCTATTTAGTTAGGTCATGCTACTTTTTGTTTTCTTTTAAATGGCTCTGAACCCCAGTGATCTTTGATCTCTTTCATGTTGTTCAGGTAGATCTACACCTGACATAAATGAAGTAGGCAGCAAAGGTTCATGTTGCTACCCCTAGAGGATAAAGGCAGGAGACCACTTTTTAATCTCTGTAGAAAGCCCCTTTACTTCCCTTTAAAATATTTTAGTTCATCCTATTAGGATTGCAGTAAGTCTGAGAATTCCTTGTCCCCAAAAAAAAAAACTAGTGTTTCATCTCTTTCGACAGACTGTACAAATAAACAAAACATCATTAGCTGGAGTTCCCCTTTAAAAATATAAATATATATTTTTTTATTGCACAATACTAGGCTGGAAATGACCAAAAGATGGTTTATAAGATTTGGTAAACTGACACTAGGTTGGCCATGAGATGCTTTTTCAGGCATCACATACAGTATGCTGGACATATAGTTTATTGCTGATATTTTTCTTATAGTTCTTGTAATATTTGGACTTATTAAGTTGCTGAAGTCAAAGTTCTTTGTGTTAGAGTGAGAGATGCTTGTTTAATGAGATTAGCTAATGAGATGTGTCTGTGGAATTGTGTCAGTTCAATATCCCTGCTCTGGGGTCATGTTATAATCATTTATTCATTGTTGGTCGATTCACACATCAAGAGGAGTAATTTGATTGTGTTTCCCTTTACATAAATTGTACTTCGTATGCCTAATAAAAGCATAATTTGTGTGTTTTTGTACATTTATAAAAACATATTAGTAGGCTCATTAGAATGCAAAATTAAAATACAAAATATATTATTAAAAATAAAACAAATTAAACATTATTATGTTACTTCAAAAAAATGAAGAAAGAATTCACATTTTACCATCCCTGGAATTCTGCAAATATGTACTACAACTTATCTTGATTTAGGTTTGGGTTACCTTTACATAAGCCCACTGAAATGACTAGCCCAAAGTGATAAACCATAATGAAACAAGTCTTCCTACATAAGTTGTTCTTTCTCTGCATCCATCTCTCTGCCAAAGTACATATGGCATTTCTCAGCTTCCAGGAGATGGAGGGTGGGGATCTGATGTCACATGCTGCACAGCAGAGAGCAGGAGGGGGTGTGGCTGTCACCATGGATTGTCTGGTGTCAGAGCAAACTGTCAGAAGTGACACATGAAAATTGTAGAGAGAGGAGAGGGCATCCAGGGTCCACTTTAATCTATTTACCTCTGAGTGAGTAAATGCTGCACTCCAGCCAGGAATTCCCCCACCAAAACCACAAATAATACTCCTCACTCTCACCTCCTCTAAATAATTTCTGCTGTATTAATGAAAAAATTAAGATACATGCCTCTTTCACTTGTGTGGTCAAGTTACATGTCAGGTCCAAGTCTTCTATCTTCTAAAATACAGAGTGGTAAGGTCCTGGTACCCATGTCACTGCCTGAGTACCAAATACATCAACACACTTGACCTGTCTTTGGTCTATCTGTATAGTAAGCATCTCCATGCTACCAATAAATTCAAGTAGTTGTAAAGCTCAGACATGAAATATGAACAAACTATATCCCTCTATAGCTTGTACTTGTCTCAATTAAAAGCACTAAGTGTTATTTTTGTCTGCTGCTTCTTTCCTGCTGTCTGCATGAATCATTTTTGACAGGTTTTCATGACACCAAAAGAAACAAAGGTGACAGGGGATGGACCTCCTGTACACAGCCTGTGATTGACAGGGCTAGCTCTATTCCTGTGTGCTATGTGAAGAAGGTGTGCCACTTCCCTCCAATCTGCTCCCAAAGCTCTGTTCAGCTCTGCAATGTGTAATTTCAGCTCTCTGCCCTCTGTTTTCTGACAGCTCAGACAAGCTTTATAAATAATGGACTTTGAATAGATTTAGAGAAGACTGCAGATAAACAGGTACAATTTGTGTAGGAGGATTTTTTTCATCTCTGTGTATCACCTGAGGTCAGTTACTTCACTGAGTATACAGGTGACACTCAAAAAATTAGAATATCATGCAAAAGTTAATTTATTTCAGTAATGCAACTGAAAAGGTGAAACTAATATATGAGATAGACTCATTACATGCAAAGCAAGATAGTTCAAGCTGTGATTTGTCATAATTGTGATGATTATGGCTTACAGCTCATGAAAACCCCAAATCCACAATCTCAGAATATTAGAATATTGTGAAAGGTGCAATATTCTAGGCTCAAAGTGTCCCACTCTAATCAGCTAATTAAGCCATAACACCTGCAAAGGGTTCCTGAGCCTTTAAATGGTCTCTCAGTCTGGTTCAGTAGGAATCACAATCATGGGAAAGACTGCTGATCTGACAGTTGTGCAGAAAACCATCTTTGACACCCTCCATAAGGAGGGAAAGCCTCAAAAGGTAATTGCCAAAGAAGTTGGATGTTCCCAAAGTGCTGTATCAAAGCACATTAATAGAAAGTTATGTGGAAGGGAAAAGTGTGGAAGAAAAAGGTGCACAAGCAGCAGGGATGACCGCAGCCTGGAGAGGATTGTCAGGAAAAGTCCATTCAAAAGTGTTGGGGACTTTCACAATGAGTGGACTGAGGCAGGAGTTAGTGCATCAAGAGCCACCACACACAGACGGATCCTGGACATGGGCTTCAAATGTCGTATTCCTCTTGTCAAGCCGCTCCTGAACAACAAACAACATCAGAAGTCCTTACCTGGGCTAAAGAAAAACAGACCTGGTCTGTTGCTCAGTGGTCCAAAGTCCTCTTTTCTGATGAGAGCAACTTTTGCATCTCATTTGGAAACCAAGGACCCAGAGTATGGAGGAAGAATGGAGAGGCGCACACTGCAAGATGCTTGAAGTCCAGTGTGAAGTTTCCACAGTCTGTGTTGATTTGGGGAGTCATGTCATCTGCTGGTGTTGGTCCACTGTGCTTCATTAAGTCCAGGGTCAATGCAGCCGTCTATCAGGAGATTTTGGAGCACTTCATGCTTCCTTCCGCACGAGACGAGCTTTATGGGGATGCTGACTTCATTTTCCAGCAGGACTTGGCACCTGCCCACACTGCCAAAAGCATCAAAACCTGGTTCAATGACCGTGGGATTCTGTGCTTGATTGAAATAAATGAACTTTTGCAAGATATACAAATTTTTCGAGTTTCACCTGTATGTAAGGATTTACAACCACTTTAACTGCTTGTTGGAAGTCATCTAATTTGAGGCAGCCTGAAGGCAATGCCATGCTAATTAGATAACTGCCAGTAAGCAATTAAAGCTGAAATGTAGTGTATGCATTTAATAGTATTCCTTGTCCCTACCTCCCATATGATAAACATGTAATTTAAATTTTACAAGCAAATAATTTAGTTTTTCTCTGAGTTTTTGGGAGGAGCCAGTAGACTCCTTTAATTGACATAGCATTTTACATTGGACCTAACGCTATATAAAAAAAACTCATTCCTAGGATTAATTTAAATGTGAACACTCTTCATTTCTGGATATTGATTGCTGCAGATCTTAGCTGTGCAGTCTGCTGATTAGTAGCTTGGTCATGCACATCTAAAGGGATGCAATTGACATGTTCTTTCAGATAAAACCTGGGAACAAATAGGTTGATGGCAGGAAAAGCTGCTACTAGCTGTGATTGGGTGGAGTGGGGTGATGACAGAATGGATCAGGGAGAGAGAGGTTCAGCTTTAAATTTCTCCCTGTGAAGGAGATTGACTTGATATTTTTGTCAAGTCCCCATACCAGCAGCATCAAGTTTTCTCTCACACATATGTTAGACTAGATGGACCTATGTCTTTTTTTTCCACCCTTTAAGTTACGCAACTCTGTGATAAGAGAAAGATTTCATTGCAAGTGTAACCCTAATTCCTGAAAGTGAAGCACACTTCCATATGGTCTTAGCTGCTAGTTTCTGTGTGTACATTTCAACTTACCGAAGCAGGCAGACAGAGGTTTTAAATTTAATTAAAACTTTTTTTTTAATGTTTTATTGCAGTTGAAAGGATGGATAATTTGATCTTAAATTACTGTAAATTAATTAGGCTTAAAATATATAATTACAATGAGTGAAAACGAGCACCATAATTTTCTTTAACCTGTCTTAATCTTGTACTTTTAAAATTAATACTTACTACTATTATTATTATTATTTTGCACTACTTAACAAAAGAATAACATACTTTGGGGGGATTTAATAAAGTACATAATAAAAAGCTCTATTGTGCCACTTAAAATATACAGTATATCTGTATTTATTGGACTACACTTTTGTTGTATAGAAAAAAAATTTGAGTTCTGGACTGTGGAGGGAGCTGGAGCAGCTGACTCAGTTTCCCAGCAGCATGTTGAGAGGCTGAGCCAGCTGCTGGCTAGGCATGTGGGTGAATTCTGACATTATTGTCAGGATCCCTGCAGAGCCTGGACTGGCTTTGTGATGTCAGGACTTTAGCCTACTGCCAACTGAATCTAAGTGCACTTCTGTTATCCACAAAAGTATGGCCAAAAGAGCATTGGACATACTACTACTTTAATGATGCTGTATGCAGTATGCTCGAAAAAGTAGTACACTCCCTGTGTTTAATCACTCCTGCCTTGTTAGATCATATAAGTTCCGCTCTCTCTGACAGCTAGTCTCGTTCTGCTCATTGTTCTCCTTGCTGAGAGGGGAAAGGAAGCTGTACCTGAACAATTGCAGTGCAAGGTTCTCCCAGCCTCTGCTTCGTTCATTATGTTGATCATGTTTTCTGCACCTCTCCTATTTCTTAAAATTATTCCCCCACCATCCATCAGATAATCAGGGAGGGGCAGCTCTGATATGAGAAAGCAAATCCCTTCTCCTCTACCAACATGGCCCCTACACAAACTCGCAGGAAAGAACAATGCTCTTTAGTCTTTAGTGGGGAACTGATCATTTGTCTTTCCCTTGCCTTGTTGAGCACAGTTTCTACAGTACAGGTCCTTTTCTTATAAAAAAAAAATGAAATCCTATTTGTCTTGTTGCTCTACTGACCATCTAGGATAATAATTTTGGGGTTATTTACTAAATGCTGTTCACTTTACAAGGAAAGTTGCACTTTTCAAGGAAATTTGCCCCATAGCTTTACAAAGGATACCCAATCACATGCAGGGAAAATAAAAAAGCAGAGCTTCATCTCATTCAATAAGCTCTGGGGAGAATTCCCTGGCAAAAAGCAATTTCCCTTGCAAAGTTCACAGCAGTATGCCTTTAATAAATCAACTCCTTTGAATCACCGGCCCAGAGCAAGTGCAGATCAGGAAAGTAAGGATAAGGAAAGTCTTGCATACATGCATACATGTTCTGGGTTAATCACTTAATATGTTTAAGAAAGATACTCAGTATGACAACCAGGCAGCATTTGCTGAAAGAAAATTAAGTCATGCTATCCTTGATGTTTCTACAGAATTTTTTTAAATTATTAATTGAAATCAATAGAGATTACTGCTACATTTTAAATCATATTCATGTTCTTTTCAAAACAAAGTCTGATAATGTACTCATAAGACAGCCCATAAACTGGCAGATGTCTACCCGAATATGCTCAGTAGTGTCTGTCTTCGATCCTGCTGTGACCCACCAAGATCCTTCTACATGTTTAGGCAAATGTACTAACATGTCATTCCCTTTACTCCATGAAAAAGGGAACAATGAGCATCTGTCACACAGCAAAATCAGAAATAGTTCTTCCAAAGGTCAGGCAAGCTCATTATTACCAACCGAGGAATCTGTACTAGATAGGATTTTTGATTATGCTCAAATCAAGCGCTGATTTACTACTAATTTGCTATGTCAGCTTACCGTATATACTCGAGTATAAGCCGACCCGAATATAAGCCGAGGTACCTAATTTTACCACAAAAAACTGGGAAAAACTATTGACTCGAGTATAAGCCCCACCATTAGTATCAGTGGGAGGAATAGTGCCCCATCATTGGTGTCAGTGGGAGGAATAGTGCCCCATCATTGGTGTCAGTGGGAGGAATAGTGCCCCATCATTGGTATCACTGGGAGGAATAGTGCCCCATCGTTGGTGTCAGTGGGAGGAATAATGCCCCATCATTAGTATCAGTGGGAGGAATAGTGCCCCATCATTGGTGTCAGTGGGAGGAATAGTGCCCCATCATTGGTGTCAGTGGGAGGAATAATGCCCCATCATTAGTATCAGTGACACCAATGATGCGGCACTATTCCTCCCACTGACACCAATGACACTTGCTGACCCCTGTTGCAGTATGGTGCTGCTGCAGCCAGCATATGTGGTTGCAGCAGCACCTCTGCACTGCACACTTACCGGCTTTTCCCTCACTCGATTTTCGCGGGTCCGCTCGGCTCTGCCTCCTCGCCCGTGATTGGCCACCTGTGTACCTTTCCTGAGCTACAGTTCTGGCGGCCAATCACCGGTGAGGAGGCGGAGCCGAGCGGCAGGAGTGAGGGAGTGGCCGGAGTGACGGAAGGAGCAGCGCTTCCTGGATGGATCATCGTGGGAGCCAGGTAAGAGACAGCAGCCCTCTGCCCACCCCTGTACGCGCCCCCCTTGACGGAGCCTCACTATTTGAGAAGCACTGGCTTTAGAAGCAGCGCCCCCTGCTAGACATCTGCAGACGTTGACTCGAGTATAAGCCGAGGGGGCCGCTTTTCAGCACAAAAAATGTGCTGAAAAACTCGGCTTTTTACTCGAGTATATACGGTATGTCAGAAATTAAATTGTTGAATATAAAGCACTCGGCAGGCAAGAGAACACCTTTTTAACTTTTCTTGTATTCACAATTTCATCAATAAGGATATATTTTGTGTAACTAAGTAACTCTTCCATGTGATTGAAAATGTATGTTTTCAACAAAGAACCTTGCAGGATAAAAGCCAAATCAACTACAGATGCCTGGTTTGTAGGTTTATATACATTTAAAGTGCAATTAAAGTATTAAAGTGTAACTGAAACCAAAACCTTTTTTCTTAGTGCTGGATAGAGTAGGGGATATTTAAAACCTCTATCTGTCTGTGTCCCATTGGGGAGATTTTAAGTTCCATAAAAGCAAGTATTGAGAAAAATTTCTCCAAATTGGGAGAAAGCCTCTTTTGGACAGTAGGTATGTGTTTCAGGTTCAGGTTGAGCATTAGGTCAACCCAAACCTGAGTTACTGGTAGTATGATGATCGGGCAAACTAATTGTCAGATTTGGCCAGTTCATCTGTTCGCCCAAACTCCAGCTGGTCCATCCAGAAGTCATTCATTTAGTGGCAGTATATTACTTTCACCACTGAATGACGGCTTACTGCCCCCCAACCAACAGATTTTGTTAAACTGTGTAGCACTACCCCCTTAGGTGAGTTTTGGGTCCCCCTTACAGCTCAGCACAGCCAGACAATGCGCATTTTCTTTGACACATTGCATTCAGAGTCAGTTATCAGTCCTTGTGCTTGATTTTGTGATTTTATTAACACCTTCCCACCCGGCCTATACTAGATTGATGGCAGAGTGGGGCGTTCCTCCGTCTGAGTCATATGACATCTTCTCAGAAGGCGTGCTCACGCAATGTGATCTGTCACCAGGACACAGCTGATGACTCATCACTGCAATGGTACACTGCCAGTGTCATGTGATCGCTGTGACCAGTCACATCAGATCACATGACAATTGTGAACAATCGATGGCTTCCTTTCATGCCATCCATTGTATGCAATTGTGTTGTTAGCTGTGATTGGTCACAGCGATCACATGGTCCAGACAGGGCCAATCACAGCCCATCTGTACCTTGTGATTAGCTTTGACCAATCAAGGCTAATCACAAAATATACTGAATGAATCAGTTTAATTCAGAAAAATGGTTTCTTGTATCAATTAAATACATTGGTATAAGCAATCGTAATGTGTCAAAAAAAATATCCTGGTCACTTCTCCAGAGCAGCACAGTGTTTCTACGGTAACACTGTATTGCTCTGGTCACAGTGTGTTAAACAAAATTGTAAAGATAGAACAAATGTAACAAATGTAATTGAAAAAAATTTAATTCATTGTTTGCAGAGGCCTCAGCTTTGGCGGCATTGGATGCTACAGCTCCTCATCCCCGTTGGTCAGTTGTCAAACTAATAGTCGCCAGAGCTCAGGACCTCTTCAGTTGTTTGAGTACTGATCTGCTCACTCTTTTCCGGGATCTTCTTACTATGTATTTCCTTTCTTTTTCTTAACAAAACCTCTGACATCCTCGCGGTCCGCGTATCTGTGCACTCCCCTTTAGGCCCTGCGCTATTGCTTATTTAATAGCGCTTGGTCTACCACAGCTCCCCGAACCAACCTGACTTTAGGTTGCCTCAGGGACCGCTTCTTGGGCCTAGTATGGCCCCACACCACCTCCCCTTGATATTTTTTCCTATTCATTTCCCCCTACTTATCCCTTTAAATGGCTCCATGACCTTACCCAGTTTCTTTCACGTTAAGACAACCTTGCATAGTGGCTACCAGTCTCACTCAAGGCTAACGACACTTTATCCTCTGATACAACATACACCTTCTTTATGGGCCCATTTAATATCCTCACCCTGAACGTCCAGGGCCTCAACGCTCCACAGAAGCGCAACAAGGCCTTTCGCTCTTTTGCGTCACTTAGAGCCCATGTTGTTTGCCTACAGGAAACACACTACACTTCTAACTCCACCCCCAAGTTTTTTGGCCCCCGTTACCCGCAGGTCTACACAGCCTCAGCAGCCACAAAACACAGAGGAGTACTCATCGCCTTCCACCGTACAACACCCTTTACAGTATATCATGAGGTCAAGGATCCTGAGGGTCGTTACCTCCTGTTAACAGGGCAACTCCTAGACGTGGACATTACCATAGCGACATATTACGCCCCGAATCAAGGTCCTTTACCATTCCTATCCCATCTACTATCGGTAATAGAACACCATGCGCGAGGTATTTTGTTTGTCTGCGGAGACTCTAACTGCACTTTATACCCCTTTCTTGACAAATCTTCCCAATCCCCCTCTCTCCCTACCTCCAAGCAATCTTTCCAAACCGTACTACAACTTCACTCCATGATAGATACCTGGAGGGAACTCAACCCAACTAAACGTCAATACACCTTTTATTCACACCCTCATAAGTCCTTCTCCAGGATAGATCACATTTTCATAACTATCGGCTCCTCCTCCCGGCTCCTGGGCTCTGAAATACTTCCGATTCCCTGGTCTGATCATAGCACCGTACTCACTTCCATGACCTCCCTAGCCCCATCCCCTTCTGACCCCTCCTGGATCATTAATGACACTCTGCTAACAAATCCGATTCATTGTCTAGAATTTGAGGTTGCTCTCAAAGATTATCTTTCACTAAACCAAACACCCGATATTTCTCCTCTCCTCCTCTGGGAAGCACATAAACCGGTCTTGCGGGGATTCTGCATTAGTAAAGCATCCTATTTAAATAAAGCAAAACGACAAAGACGTCTCTCTCTCGAGCGCACATATAACCAATCCCATCAAGCTTTACAAACAACCCCTTCATCAGCCAACCGTGAAGCTCTTGAGCGAGCCCGATTAGCTCTTGATCTATTTCTCACGGACCAAGCAGAGCTCTCACTCCGTAGATCCCGACACAAATTGTCAGGGCTCCCAGGTATGACCAGAGGTGTGTGACTGATGCAGGGAAACGCAGACTTCAGATATGTGATAAACAATACAATTTATTAACACTAACCATACAAACATAAACGCAGTGCAATACTAAACATAATACAGTGCAAACAAACCAAACCAACCACCCACAGATAACAGTACATACAAGCAAGCGTCGTCAGGCAGGCCGGGTCAATATCAATTGGGCAAGTAGGTACAGGGGGAGCAAGCAGAGAATGGTCGGGGTCACAGGCCAGGTTCAGCAGGTAGCAAGCAGCGTAGTACAGAGGGTCAAGCAGAGGAATGGTCAGGGTCACAAGCCAGGGATCAGGACAGGTAGCAGAGAATCAGACAGGAACAGAGAGCAGGAACAGGATACAGGGCCCAAGAGAAACACAACACCAAGGCAGAGTCTGCAAGTCTGGCCATCCCTTAAATACCCCAGTATCATCAGTTCCAGGTGTTAGCTGGCTGAAAGGTTGAGTCTCTGATTGCTGGGAGCACCCGCTGGCCAGCCCTGGTACTGCAGATCAAAAAGGCAGGTGAGTCCCACCATTGCTGGCCAGTCCATTCCTAACAGTACCCCCCCCTCAAGGAGCGGCCTCAGGACGCTCCAAACAGTCCTAGCTGGGCAAAATGTTCCACCGCCCGGGTCTGGCAACTGGCGGGATAGCAAAGACTGGCACACCGGGCAGGACTCCGGGCAGCGGCACACCGGGCTGGACTCCGGGCAGCGGCACATCGAGCAGAGGCACTCCGGGCAGAGGCACACCGGGCAGAGGCACATCGGGCAGAGGCACATCGGGCAGAGGCACATCAGGCAGAGGCACATCGGGCAGGACTCCGGGCAGAGGCACATCGGGCAGGGGCACATCGGGCAGGACTCCGGGCAGAGGCACATCGGGCAGGACTCCGGGCAGAGGCACATCGAGCAGAGGCACTCCGGGCAGAGGCACACCGGGCAGAGGCACATCGGGCAGAGGCACATCGGGCAGAGGCACATCAGGCAGAGGCACATCGGGCAGGACTCCGGGCAGAGGCACATCGGGCAGGGGCACATCGGGCAGGACTCCGGGCAGAGGCACATCGGGCAGGACTCCGGGCAGAGGCACATCGGGCAGGACTCCGGGCAGAGGCACATCGGGCAGGACTCCGGGCAGAGGCACATCGGGCAGGACTCCGGGCAGAGGCACATCGGATTACCAGGCGAAGCAGCAGGCAGCGGGCCACCAGGCGTAGCGACAGGCACCGGGCCCCCGGGCGGGGCTGCAGGCACCGGGCCCCCGGGCGGGGCTGCAGGCATCGCGCCCCCAGGCGGGGCGACAGGCATTGCGCCCCCAGGCGGGGCGACAGGCATCGCGCCCCCAGGCGGGGCGACAGGCATCGTGCCCCCAGGCGGGGCGACAGGCATCGTGCCCCCAGGCGGGGCGACAGGCATCGTGCCCCCAGGCGGGGCGACAGGCATCGTGCCCCCAGGCGGAGCGGCGGGCGCCGGTCCCCCAGGCGGAGCGACAGGTCTCGGGCCCTCAGGCGGAGCGGCGGGCGCCGGACCCCCAGGTGGAGCGACAGGTCTCGGGCCCTCAGGCGGAGCGGCGGGCACCGAGTCACCAGGCACGACAGTGGGCTCCGAGTCAACTGGTATGACCGCAGGCACTGGGTCAGACATTGTATGGTCTGGCTGGACAGCGGGCATCGGGTCACCAGGCATCAGGTCATTTGGCTCGACAGCGGGCACCGCGTCATCTGGCAAGGCAGTGGGCTCCGAGTCAACTGGTATGACCGCGGGCACTGGGTCAGACATTGGATCGTCTGACCGGACAGCGGGCATCGGGTCACCAGGCATCAGGTCATTTGGCTCGACAGCGGGCACCGCGTCATCTGGCAAGGCAGTGGGCTCCAAGTCAACTGGTATGACCGCGGGCACTGGGTCAGACATTGGATCGTCTGACTGGACAGCGGGCACTGGGTCACCAGGCATCAGGTCATTTGGCTCGACAGCGGGCACCGCGTCATCCGGCAAGGCAGTGGGCTCCGAGTCAACTGGTATGACCGCGGGCACTGGGTCAGACATTGGATCGTCTGACTGGACAGCGGGCACTGGGTCACCAGGCATCAGGTCATTTGGCTCGACAGCGGGCACCGCGTCATCTGGCAAGGCAGTGGGCTCCAAGTCAACTGGTATGACCGCGGGCACTGGGTCAGACATTGGATCGTCTGACTGGACAGCGGGCACTGGGTCACCAGGCATCAGGTCATTTGGCTCGACAGCGGGCACCGCGTCATCTGGCAAGGCAGTGGGCACCGGGTCACCAGGCATTGGATCGTCTGGCTCGACAGCGGGCATCGGGTCACCAGGTATGACAGCGGGCACTGGGTCACCAGGCATCAGGTCATTTGGCTTGCCAGCGGGCACCGCGTCATCTGGCAAGGCAGTGGGCACCTGGTCACCAGGTATGACAGCGGGCTCTGAGTCAATTGGCACGACAGCGGGCACTGGATCAGGTACCGGATCATCTGGATCAACAGCGGGCATCGAGTCAACTGGCCTAATAGGATCGTCGGGCTGGATCAGTTCATCATGCTGAGTAGCGGCATCAGGCTGAATGCAGGCATCAGGCTGAATGCAGGCATCAGGCTGAGGAGAGGCTTCAGGCTGAGGAGAGGCTTCAGGCTGAGGAGAGGCTTCAGGCTGAAGAGAGGCATCCGGCTGAAGAGAGGCATCCGGCTGAAGAGAGGCATCCGGCTGAAGAGAGGCATCCGGCTGAAGAGAGGCATCAGGCCGAGTAGAGGCTTCAGGCTGAGTAGAGGCTTTAGGCTGAGTAGAGGCTTCAGGCCGAGTCACGGAAGGCAGGCTCACCGGTTTGGATACTGGCAGGATGGTATTGGTTGGAAAGAATTTTCGCTTTTTTCTGGTTTTAACTACTGGAGCACTGCAAGTAAACGCAGGTCTGCAAACGAATGGAGCACCTGGAGACAGAGAAAAACTGGAGGATGGAACAGGAGAGGGAGCAGTTGCTACAGAGGGCTCTTTTACAGGGTTAAAGGCAGGATAGGTGCAGCGAGTGGGAACAGGGGACTGACATGCGGTAGATAGCAGGGCAGGAGGAGCTGGTGGGAATACAGGAGTAGAGTTAGAAGCAGGACTGGGTCTTTGTAAGCTGACTGAGGCTGGGTGCAACAAGTCTGTCCATGTCTGCAGTAGGGGTTGAACAAAGCTGAGCTTACACAAAGCCTGTCTGGTCAATGACTGCACTGCGTTGATACAATCTCTTAGTGTCTGTGGTGAACATGTGGAGTAACGCTCCAAAAGGTAACCCACATCATCCTCTAATAACCACACCAGGGACTCTACCTGGTCTGCACTAAATGGTGGCAAAAATTCATCCCTGCATTCGGGGGAACCAGATGAAACCAACTCTGCACAAACCTCAATCAATGGCTGCACCTCAGAGAACACTGTGCCCTGATCTACTAGAACATGAGCGAGCCGTATACATTCTAGCAATTCATCCCGGGTATACTCCTTCAGAGTTTGATAAGCATACTCCCTGTCATCAAACACTAGCAGATATAAATACTCAACCTCATCAAGATCCATCCTTCCCATCAACAAGCCAAGATGGCTTCCCTGTGCAGCCACTTCTGGTCAGGATTGGCCTTGGTGTAATGTCAGGGCTCCCAGGTATGACCAGAGGTGTGTGACTGATGCAGGGAAACGCAGACTTCAGATATGTGATAAACAATACAATTTATTAACACTAACCATACAAACATAAACGCAGTGCAATACTAAACATAATACAGTGCAAACAAACCAAACCAACCACCCACAGATAACAGTACATACAAGCAAGCGTCGTCAGGCAGGCCGGGTCAATATCAATTGGGCAAGTAGGTACAGGGGGAGCAAGCAGAGAATGGTCGGGGTCACAGGCCAGGTTCAGCAGGTAGCAAGCAGCGTAGTACAGAGGGTCAAGCAGAGGAATGGTCAGGGTCACAAGCCAGGGATCAGGACAGGTAGCAGAGAATCAGACAGGAACAGAGAGCAGGAACAGGATACAGGGCCCAAGAGAAACACAACACCAAGGCAGAGTCTGCAAGTCTGGCCATCCCTTAAATACCCCAGTATCATCAGTTCCAGGTGTTAGCTGGCTGAAAGGTTGAGTCTCTGATTGCTGGGAGCACCCGCTGGCCAGCCCTGGTACTGCAGATCAAAAAGGCAGGTGAGTCCCACCATTGCTGGCCAGTCCATTCCTAACACAAATACTACACAAAAGCAAATAAACCCTGTACCTTTCTAGCTCTTTCGCTTCGTAGGCTCGATCAGACAATTAGGCCCATTCGAATACGCACCTCTTCTGGCAACCTTACTAGTAATCCGGAACGCATCCTACAAACTTTCCACAGGCACCTTTCACAACTCTACTCTCCCTCCACTCCCTTCGACCCCACCCAGGCGGATGCTCTCTTGGCCCCTGTCTCTTTCCCAGCTCTTTTTGAGCACCAATTAGCAGCCTTAGAACAACCCATTGCCCCAACCGAAACCCTAAACGCAATTAAAAACCTAAAACTTAGCAAACGCCCAGGACCGGATGGTTTCTCTGCCACATATAACAAAAAATTTGCCCATCTTCTAACGCCCACCCTCACCAATGCTTTCAATGCCATATTATCGGGCCATACCTTCAACCCAGAATCAGTACAAGCTACCATCTCCATGATCCCAAAACCCAATTCGGACGATACACAATGGTCCAATTATAGGCCGATCTCCCTCCTCAATATTGATATTAAACTACTTGCCAAAATCCTTTCCACACGTCTTAATCTGTGTATAGGTTCCTTAATTCATAATGATCAGGTGGGATTCATCCCAACTCGACAGGCCGGAGATAATGTCAGACGCGCGACACTCCTAGCGCATATCGCTATGTCCCGTAACATTCCTACCTGTTTCCTGTCTCTGGACATCAGGAAGGCGTTTGATACAGTCTCATGGCCATATCTACGATACATTCTGAGCCGCTGGGGCTTTGGCCCACACTTTTTAACCTGGATTTTCTCACTGTATCGAGAGCCATCAGCCAGAATTCGGTACCTAGGACATAGGTCTGCTCACTTTCCAATCTCCCGGGGCACTAGGCAAGGTTGCCCTCTTTCCCCCTTACTCTTCGCTTTGGCCATAGAACCGCTCGCCCTCCTAATCAGAGCTGATCCGGATGTTCGAGGGCTTCAAATAGGTAGCTCCCATCATAAATTATGCCTCTTTGCGGATGACGTTCTGCTTTTTCTCACGTCTCCCTTGACTTCCTCCCCTTCCCTCCCCTCCTCCGTCTTCTCGAGAGGTTTGGTTCACTCTCTGGCCTTGTAGTAAACCCTCACAAATCTACGGCACTTAATGTCTCCCTCCCCTCTATGGAACTGGCACACTTGAAGCAGATACTTCCATTTCCTTGGTCTCGGAATCACATTCCTTTCCTGGGAATCAAACTGACCCCCAATATATCAGATCTCTTTGCAGCTAACTATACCCCTATGCTGACGCATCTCACCGCTCTTATGACTAAGTGGTCCTCCTTACCACTCGCGTGGCTGGGCAGGATAGCAGTCATAAAGATGTCTATACTCCCCAAAATTTTGTATCAGTTCAGAGTTCTCCCAATTCCTGTACCTTCTCATTATCTTTGTGTTTTACAGCGCCGCATTTCTTCCTATATATGGGGCACTGTCCGCCCCCGCATACCTCGTTCCACCCTCTTCCGCTCTAAACTTAACGGAGGTCTTGGCCTTCCCAATATTATTAAATATTATCAGGCGGCGCACTTGGCTCAACTGCCAAAATACCATGCGACCTATGAAATACCCCAATGGGTTGTGCTTGAATCTATAGATTGTGATCCCCTCTCTATGACAAACTTACTCTGGCTTAGACCAAGTGATCGCCGCTCGATAACAAATCACGTCTCACTTTTTATCACTATGGGAAAGATTTAAGACTCGTTACCTTCTCCAATCTTTACATAATCCCCTACTCTCACATCTCAATAATCCAGCCTTTCCCCTGGCATGGTCGTCACCTCTCTCTTTCAAACTATGGACCTCTGCTAACCTACTCAGTACCCACCACTTTCTACTGAGGAACAAATTCAAATCCTTTGCCTCACTGCAAGAGACGCATAGCCTCCCAGCCTCCAAAATATTCAGATACTTACAACTACAACACTTCTACAGCCCCTACACTAAAATACCCAACCAAACTAACACCATGACTTTCTTTGAGCGAGCTTGCTATAAAGATCCTCATAGGCACGGCCTCATTTCTAGCCTATACTCCCTCCTCACAGCCCCGGCCTCCACATCTTCCCCTTCATATACCCATAAGTGGGAAACAGACTTGAACAGGCAGCTTGACCAATCGGACTGGGAACACATATGGGCCAATACAAAATTATCCTCACAGAATGTTGTAGCTTTGGAAACTAACTATAAAGTTCTGACTCGTTGGTACATGACTCCATCAAGAATTGCAAAATTTACCCCTCACTACTCCCCCAATTGCTTCAGAGGCTGTGTAGACCCCGGAACATACTATCACATCTGGTGGGATTGTCCGGTAGCCAAAACCTTCTGGTCGGATGTCTTCACTATGATATCCAGACTTAGTGCAAATGCGCTCCAACCCACCCCGATAACGGCTCTTCTCAATCTGCGCCCTCCCAATGTGACTATGTCACAATTCAAACTCATCATGCAGGTTACCACAGCAGCCAAGCAGGTCATATCAAAATCTTGGAAAACCCCGTCTTAAGCATAGCCGCTGTTAGAACTAGAGTAACGCAGGCTATGATACACGCTAAGGTTGAAGCCACAATTCTCAATACAATTCCTAAGTTTTTCAATATCTGGACTTCCTGGGTTGAGAGTTTCCTTCCGCAAAACTTTGACGAATCCCTCCTTCTTCCATGATATTCAAATTAAATAATTTTTGCGCAGTACTGGTACCACTTCTAACCGGTCCCACAAATTATATCCCTCCTAACTAGTCATGGAGCCATCCCTATCCCCCCATTCCCCCCCCCCTCTCCTGGCCTCCCCAGGTTCCTCCCTAACTTCCCACATAGCGCGGGGGAGTCTCTTTTCACATTGAACAAGTCTCTCTTTGACATATTGTTACCTTATGCTAAAATATTTTCTGTATACCATGAGACATAAGTTTTGTTGCTTTGTTAGTTTGACGCTTTCTCTCCCCCTTCCTCTATAGACATATGTGCTGTATATATTTTCTCCTATGCTTCGCAGCCAACATAATGTCTGTTGTCAAATGTCAATGTTTTCACCCCTTTGTTTCAAAACTAATAAAATGTTTGAACAAGAAAAAAATTTAATTCAATTGAATGATAACGCTATACTGGTGACAATATGTAAAAAATTTTTAAACAATTTGTTTTTTAATCTCTTCATTTTCCAAAAAATTATGACAAAAAATTACAATTTAAAAATCCGCCATGCATCTTACTAAATACCTTGGACTGTCTATTTTCCAAAAAGAGGGATATTTGTACTATCCTGGTATTTTTGGCCTCAAGAAATGAGATAAGCTGTCAGTACATTAGGACTGATCGATTTTCAAATATACCATATATACCGTAGTCTGTTTTCCTACAGACTAAATATTATACCCTGATTATGATTATTTTCACCAAAGAAATGTAGCAGAATACATTTTGACCTAAATTTATGAAGAAAGTTTATTTATTTGCAACATTTTTTAACAGAAAAATAAAAGTTTAACAATTTTCATTATTTTTGTTTAATTAGCAAAAAAGAAAAAAACTCAGATTAGATTAAATTAGAATAAATACCACCAAAAGAAAGCTCTATTTGTGTGAAAACAAATTAAAAAATTTTGCATGGGTACAATGTTGCATGACAGCGCAATTGTCATTCAAAGTGTGGCAGCGCTGAAAGCTGAAAATTGGCCTGGGCAGGAAGGGGGTAAAGGTGCCCGGTATTGAAGTGGTTAAGGGGTTAATAACTTGGATAGGGTTGGAGGGTGTATGGGATGCCCAAGGAAACTGCAAACTTGAAGACAAACTCCTTAGCAGCTATGTACAGACGTGAACAAAAATAGTCTCTCCTTTAAGAATGTTCCAACTCTCTGGTTTACCTCATCAGACCCCAGATGAATCCTCCTCTTCACCCAGCTGTACTGAGGGTATTCTCTGGTCATGGGGGCCCAGAAACTGCAAAATGTAGCACAGCAGGCCCAGATGAGAAGCTAGTTGGGTTTTCCACATGACTGCCCTCTCCCTTTATGTAGCCCATGGAGTGTAAGAGTACTCACACTTTCCTTTCTGATAGCTAAAAGGGTTGGTGGCTGCCTTCAGGCCTTTCGCTGGGCTAGCGCTTTCCCTGCTGCTCAGGATATACTCCCTTGCAGACGGTGGTACAGTGGAGATCCTCTTCTTCAGCACCTGCCTGTAGGTAGGTCACTTCCCTGGGCCCTCTCCCAGGCTCCAGACTCCAGCCTCTCACTCCATTTTCCACTCTACACTGCCCCTGCTGCACAGGCTCTGCCAGTTTTAAGGGTTGTCCTTTGTCACCATGTCTGGCCTCCTGCTTGAGGATTGGCCATGGTCCCTCAAATATGCAGCTCTGTGCATCCCCTCCTCCTCCACCCCTCTTCCAGAAAGTTTCTCTAAGTTTGTGGAAGAGTGGGAGCGCTCCAGGAGCCCTGACATGTTAGAGCCTCCCAGCCTGTCCTGAGGTGAACTCCTGCCTCACTCACAGGCTGACTCATGCCAGACTGCTGCTCAGCCTCTGCCTAAAAAAAAGGAAACAGCTATCTAGCTAACCTGGAGGGCGTTCCAACTGTAACATTGATAACCAAGCCTGAAGGAATCCTGGGTGTCATTGACCAAATCTGATTGGAGATTGGCACTGAAATACATTTTAAAGTCATGCTGCCATTTATCCATTTGTTTCAGCGAACTTTCTTTTCTTGTGTGTCAGCGTCTGCTCTACATGGTCCCTGACCAAACAGTGCTGACTCACGTTGTGTTAATTTCAATACATTTTTATCAAAGTTTCCAAAAATATACAAGCAAGGAAATTAACCACAGCGACGTACCCAGCACTGTTTTTTAGAGCTGATGGTCAGCTCTCTTGTAATAGCAATCTGAGCGTCTAACTAGCCGGTGGATTGCTACTACAAGCAGTGGGTGGGGACGTCCCCGCTTTCTGCTGCCTTCTGTGGCTTTAATGAACCGTCCCATCCCACCAGGACATTCGATCAAGCAGCCAGCTTCTCTTCCGGTTGATCATAGAGCTGAACAAAGATTGGAACCGCTCTGTCTGGCTCTATGATATAGGGAACCAGAAGTGATGACCTTACATCACTCCTGGTTCATCCAGATGTAAACTGCCATTTTTAAAAATTAAAAGCATTATACCAATCTTGGTGTGATCAAATGCTTTTAAGGGCAGAGGAGGGATTTGAGGTCTTATTGTCCCCATGTCTCTCCATAGAGAGTACCTGTCACATGCCTATTGCTGTGACAAGGGATGTTTACACAGCTTTCTCTGCCCAGAAACACTAGTCTGGAATGTCACATTTACCCTAAAGGTGAATCCTGTTTTACATTTTTTTTTATATTTTCACAGTGACAGGGCCTCTCACTGTCACATCTTGTACAGTGCAGCTACTGTATATAGCCAAGAAATCGGTTCATTTCCTCACACTATCTGCCCTTTGAGCTTGCCCTGGCTGGCTCACATTATTTTGACCAGCAATAAAAAAGCAGACATAGTTTCTGACACTTTTTTGGTATAGGGAAACAAATACATCTTATTGCTTATCTTTATTGCTTATAAAGGTGCTGAACCTTCCAAATCTAAGCTTTGGCTTAAGCAGGCAACAGATGAATTGAAACTGTCATCACTTCCGGTTAGTCCTTGACTTCACTTCTTGTTTCTTGGAACACACGCCGGATCTGCAGTTGTGCTGTTACTAATTAAGGGCTGTTTGTGTTGGTGCTTCTCAAGCACCTTTTAAATGCGAGTGCACATCTTTTTTTACTTTTAGGATTCCCTATTTTAATAAAAGTACTGCACTATGAAAATATTATTTTATTGGGCTTGTGGCTTCATGGAAACTTTAATGAAGCTCATGGTGATATTGGATCCATTCCATCCCCACTTCTGGTTGCACCTGTAAAGCATGACAGGCCTTTTAATGGATGTACAGTGGGGATCAAAAGTTTGGGCACCCCAGCTAAAAATTTGTATTAATGTGCATAAAGAAGCCAAGGAAAGATGAAAAATCTCCAAAAGGCATCAAATTACAGATTAGACATTCTTATAATATGTCAACAAAAGTTAGATTTTATTTCCATCATTTACACTTTCAAAATAACAGAAAACAAAAAAATGGCGTCTGCAAAAGTTTGGGCACCCTGCAGAATTTATAGCATGCACTGCCCCCTTTGCAAAGCTGAGACCTGCCAGTGTCATGGATTGTTCTCAATCATCGTCTGGGAAGACCAGGTTATGTCAATCTCAAAGGTTTTAAATGCCCAGACTCATCTGACCTTGCCCCAACAATCAGCACCATGGGTTCTTCTAAGCAGTTGTCTAGAAAACTGAAACTGAAAATAGTTGACGCTCACAAAGCTGGGGAAGGCTATAAGAAGATAGCAAAGCGTTTTCAGATGTCAATATCCTCTGTTCGGAATGTAATTAAGAAATGGCAGTCATCAGGAACAGTGGAAGTTAAAGCAAGATCTGGAAGACCAAGAAAAATATCAGACAGAACAGCTCGCAGGATTGTGAGAAAAACAATTCAAAACCCACGTTTGACTGCACGATCCCTCCAGAAAGATCTGGCAGACACTGGAGTTGTGGTACACTATTCCACTATAAAGAGATACTTGTACAAATATGGTCTTCATGGAAGAGTCATCAGAAGAAAACCTCTTCTACGTCCTCACCACAAAAATCATCGTTTGAACTTTGCAAATGAACATATAGACAAGCCTGATGCATTTTGGAAACAAGTTCTGTGGACCGATGAGGTTAAAATTGAACTTTTTGGCCGGAATGAGCAAAGGTACGTTTGGAGAAGAAGGGGCACAGAATTTAATGAAAAGAACCTCTGTCCAACTGTTAAGCATGGGGTTGGATCAATCATGCTTTGGGGTTGTGTTGCAGCCAGTGGCACAGGGAACATCTCACGAGTAGAAGGAAAAATGGATTCAATAAAATTTCAGCAAATTTTGGATGGTAACTTGATGCCATCTGTGAAAAAGCTGAAGTTAAAGAGAGGATGGCTTCTACAAATGGATAATGATCCTAAACACACCTCAAAATCCACGGGGGATTACATCAAGAGGCGTAAACTGAAGGTTTTGCCATGGCCTTCACAATCTCCTGACCTCAACATAATTGAAAATCTATGGATAGACCTTAAAAGAGCAGTGCGTGACAGACAGCCCAGAAATCTCAAAGAACTGGAAGACTTTTGTAAGGAAGAATGGGCAAAGATACCTCAAACAAGAACTGAAAGACTCTTGGCTGGCTACAAAAAGCGTTTACAAGCTGTGATACTTGCCAAAGGGGGCAGTACAAGATATTAACTCTGCAGGGTGCCCAAACTTTTGCAGACGCCATTTTTTTGTTTTCTGTTATTTTGAAAGTGTAAATGATGGAAATAAAATCTAACTTTTGTTGACATATTATAGGAATGTCTAATCTGTAATTTGATGCCTTTTGGAGATTTTTCCATCTTTCCTTGGCTTCTTTATGCACATTAATACAAATTTTTAGCTGGGGTGCCCAAACTTTCGATCCCCACTGTATATGGTTGGTGAGTGAGCATTTTTACCACACGTGGTGGAGAACATTGCTGGAATTAAGGAAGAATTATTTCACGCTGTTACTTAAAGGCACAGTGGTCTGGGAAAACATTTACACATGCTATGCTATGGACTTTTTGCTATTTGAGTTATGATTTATGTGGACTTATATTGCTGATTGTTATTATTATTTATAGTGTTTTTGTGTCAATTACACCATCTTAACCTCTTTATGCCCGCTGTATGCCTATATGCGGCCTCTGGGCAAGTGGGCCATACTGTATATGTGGGCAGCACAGTGGCTAAATGTGGGCAGCACAGTGGCTAAATGGTTAGCACTTCCGCCTGGCAGTACTAGAGTCATTGGTTCGAATCCCAACCATGGCACCACCTGCCTGGAGTTTGCATGTTCTCCCTGTGCTTGCGTGGGTTTCCCCCATGTACTCCGGTTTCCTTCCACACTCCAAAGACATGCTGGTAGGTGAATTGGATCCTGTCTAAACTAGCCCTAGTATGTGTATGTATGAATGTGAGTTAGGGACCTTAGACTGTAAGCCCCTTGAGGGTTATGGACTGATGTGAATGCACAATATATATGTAAAGTGCTGCGTAAATTGACGGCACTATATAAGTACCTGTAATAATAATAATATGCATACCAAAATGTAAACAACGCTGTGCCAAGATTGTGTGCCCTGTGCGCTCCAGACACAGGTAACTAAAAGCTCTCAATCACCATTTGTGATCAGGAGCTTTCCAATTATGTGACAGCCAATTATGGCAGTCACATAACCGCATCTGCCTCCTGGAGTCTGAAACCTCCTAGCGGGCCGGAAGGAGCCAGCACTAAGAGGTTAAAGGACTAGTGCCTACCTTTATATTATTTCTATTTTTTAGTGTTATTCACTCTTAAAGGGGCAGCTGCACCATATTTGATTTTAATTTTATTTGGGCTGGAACCCCCTTATCACGTATACACTTTTTTGTTCCCCCCATCAACACTGACTATGGTTGCAAGAAAGAAAATTAAATTGCATAATCTATAGCTTGCCTTAGGCTTTTAAAAAATTATGTGTAAGGACAGGTTAAATGATGGTTACAAGACAGCCTTCAGCCTTTCATTTCTAATTCAGTCAATGGGTATTTATTTTACACATAATAACATTTAAAATTATTGTAGTAAGCTTATAAAAAGTCATTTTCAAAAGGCAAGAACATATGGAATTGAATAGAAACCATTCCCTGGAGAATGCTGGGAACCCCACAGAGAAGTGAAGCTGATACTGCCTTGATAATGACTACTGGGGGATGACGAATATGTGGAGTTACTTTTTTTGCAGCCTCTTAATGGTTCTTATCTCTAGGAAGATGATCCTTAAAACTAAATAAGATGTTAAACTCCACTCTGTACAGTAAAGAAGGGAAAGGATATGGAACATCCTGGAAGAAGCTGGAAGGCTTCAAAGAGATGAGAATATGCTGATACAATATGATGATATAAAAAGTGTTTAACTATGAGAAAAAGAATTACTGTAAAATAATTCAAATGTTCAAACATTTGCTTTTTCAATATTAAGCAATCTAACTCAATTTAAATACATAAATCTGCTCCTTATAAAGTGTAACATAAAATGAATATTACTAAAATACATTTTCTAATTAGAATTGGTTACTCTTAGCTCTATTAACTTGTGTCTAGCCATCCACTCTAGGCTCAAACTACAACAATACAGTATTAGGTGACACTAATGGGTCTATTCATCACTGTTTTCACCCCAAGATTTTTACAACTTTCAATCAAAATTCACATATTTTTGTAACTGAAACTTACATGAAAAATATGTGACTCCTCGGTGAACTTATGTGAACCTTAGGTAAAAACATTGGTAAATAGACCCCTTGGAATACATGTGATAGGACTACATATGATGGGTACATTACTTTTTGGCACTAAAAGCCCAGCACAGTAAAAGTGTGGGAATTTTGGCTGCAAAAAGAATTTTCTAGGCCATCACCTATTATGAACTGTAAAAGTGTATACCCTAACAAGAACTTCTTGTTTTTTTTCTCCCCTTTGGTCTGTTAAACATACAATTGAAATTGCTTTACTATATTTTTTTTATAAGTGCAAAAATTACCTGTTGATTCTAGCAATTTGCACTTCCTGTACTCTCTGCCTCATGTTCAGATAAAAATGCAACTTTTATGTAGACATTTTTTTTAAACAAATATGAAGACTAAATTGTATTTTTTAAAATATTTGCTGGATTTAATATTCAAGCTAAGCCAAGTCCTAAAACGTAACCTAACTCCTAAAGTGGAATTGTACTCAAAAAGTGAAAATTTAGAAATGTTAATTGTGCCTAAGCAGCACCTTAAAAAATGTGGCTGTTGTCTGAAATTCCTCCTAAAAATAGATGTGCACCACCTGCTATCTGAGGGCTCCTAGGCACTCATGTCTAGAGCCTCATAGTCATATCTGCACTGTGAGATCTAAGGTAATACTGCCTCTAACTAGTCTAAGGAGATTTAAAGTGAGATTTGTTGATGTCACTGCTGTGGTGCTCACGATTTCTTGCTGTAGAGCTTGACAAAAGGCTGCAAGGCCCTTCCTCTACCATGATGGCCATCCCATAGAGCATGTTAAGCCAGTAATGGGGAAAGATCAGCTTCAGGGAGACCACATGCAATACTGATCACTAACCCTTTGCCCTCTGCTGACATTTTTTGGCACATTTTCCAGAGTTCAGATCCACTTTAAACAAACCTTAAAGCCCAATCTATCATTGCAGAGTCACCTGACTTCCCCTGCAAGGGTCCCCTGCACTGATGTCACACCCCAAGCTCTGCCCCCTATGTAAGGGGCAGAGCTTCGGGTGTGATGTCTTCCCATGGCCATCTTGGTTTTGAACTGTATGCTGGCCTTGTGTACCTGACACGTGTACATTAGTTAGCACTGGCAGCAGTGCTCAGCTGTGTAAATGCAATACTTTATATTTTACTATTTAATATATTTTAAATAGAGAACATTAGATTTTGTGTGCTTCCTTCTCCTTCCAACATATAATCACTGAGCTTTTGGAGATTGGTTTACCCCATCATGAGGAGAAAGGAGTGAAGAACTGACACACATCAGTCAGAGTTATTATACCTGAGGGAAACACTGTTGGCTTTGACCTTTCTGGTAAGGCAGGGGTCAAGGCTCTGAAGTTGGAGACTCATTTATATGGGTGGTGGAGACACGACGCACACCTATTAAACATTTGGAACACAGTATCACAGCGGTGATTGTTACATATATTTTTTGGACTTTATTTATAACATTTTCCATTTGTTTTTTATTTTTTGGACCATATATTTTGGTGCACATTAGATTTACACAGAGAAGCACATCAATATTATTTATATCACTATTTAATTTTTTAGAGTTGTTTATATTTTGGTTATTATTTTTATGGATTGTGTTGTGATGCCCTAATTTGGAAATAATTGATTTATATTGAGTGTGGTGACTTCACTTGATTGGTGCCAGCTGACAACACTAGTTTAGGAACATTGTCACATCTAAATTTTGGTTTACATGTGGCAATGTTCCTAAACTAGCAGCAAACATGGAGCAAAGGACTGGCACAAAATCTGCCAGGAGTGGCAGGAGTGGACATTGGCAGAATTGTGTGGGTTGGGTAAGATTTTAATTCCTTTTTGGACACTGAAATTCTGCAAGTGAGCAGATTGCGCTGCTGGTGGAGGAGAAATTACAGTACTGAGAAGTGGAGTAAAAAAAGGTAGCAGAAGCAGAGAAAGATTTCTGAGGGGATGCCAAGGGCAACAGCGTGGTAGAGGGAGCCTTTGATGGGTAAATGCAGGGAAGGTGCAGTGAGTGGGTGCAGGATACTGATATACAGTTGGAAGTACTTAGAGGCAATTGCGGTTACTAAGGGTAATAAATAAAGGAATTTTTGGTGCTTAGAGTCAGGACTGAATTTATGTAATTTGGCTGAAACTGGGCATAGTATATTTAGTCAGGCTTGGAGTAGAGGCTGAACAAAGTTTAGATTACATTTTCCTTGTCTGAGAGTGCACAGCAGTAAAACAATCCAAACAGGATCCTTTGTGAACAGTGCTCCAGAAAGTTAGCTTCGTCATACTAGCACATTATTACAGAATTACCAGGACACTAAGCCCTCCAGCACAGCACAGTCACAGCTCCTGGGTGCATTCATCTTCACCCGGTTTTCCTTCCGTGTTCACAGACTCCAGCTGCATGAATGGCTGGGGCCACAATGATGTCACTCCCACGCATGTGTTCCTCAGTTAGTTTTCTAAATCAATATCCAACAGTTTTAAGATCACTATGACCTCACCTTCACCCACCTCTGCTTATTGTATAGCCCACTCATTTGCATTTCTGGCCAAATATCCAAGTTTAATTATCATTGCTGTGTATGTTTTTTTTCCTTTTTCCTCAGTGATTGCCTTACTAACCATTTTGGTAGAACTTTACGTATTAGTGCTGAATGAATCTTAGAAGTGTAACGCCACCCCTGTAGGGGCTGCTGAAAGGTCCCCAGAGGTTGCCCTGACCTTGCAAGCCTTTTAACACTTCTGACACCATGAATTCAGACATGGTTCAACCTGGATCACACCTGGATCACACTTGCAAACACCAAAATTGTAATAAAGCAATTAAATATTTACTAGCAGTTTTCAAGTCACAGACAAAGGCAAAAGATTGTTAATGTAAGTACTTCTTAGTATAATAAACAGTAAACAATATGGTAGTGTGACAAGAGCACCCCTACCTGGAGAAAGTAGGTTACTAAATGATCCACGCGGAGTAATATGATTCAAAAGAATTTCCAACAATACTTTATTTGATCACATAGATCATAAGGAGGTTAAACATGAGCACGGTGAACATGTCAAACACATAAAATCATGTGATTTTTGGAAAGGTGGAAAGAGGTCTGTATAAAGCATGGCATAGAGATCATGCGACTAATTGTGGAAGAAGAGAAGGTTCAATTGAATGAACTCTCTAATGAAATTAATGAAATTAATGAGAGTGCAAAATCACTTGATCCTCTGAAGAACGATCCTGAATTTGATAAACATAACGACTTCCTTAGAAAAGAGATAGAAAAAATACAAAAAAATTTGAAATTTACGAAACAACAAAAATTTAGAAGAGATTTAGAGGATTGAGAGAAAGGCGAGATATTTGATTTAACAAATAGCAGAGGAAGGAGTCGATCAAAACGTAAAAAACATTTTTCTAGGAATAATAGAGGATATTCATCAATGAGCGAAGATGACGATGAAAGTAATAAGAGATCTGTCAGTTTTTTAGAGGAAAAAACGGCTGGCGAGAACCAGGGGATATTAAAACAGACAAACAAACAAATAAATGGGACAAAGGAAGAAAGAAGTACCATAGCTGCCCTAAAACCATCCAATCAAAACCGAACCAGAAGCCACAAGAGGTAAAGACTAACCTAGAGGAGGGAATCAATGACCTTAAGGTAATAAATCTTTCCAATTTTGCATTGAAAAAAAGACATTATGATTTATTACGGAAAGGCTTAACCTTTTCTCCTACGGACAAAATGGACCTGTTTGAGGTCTATAAAGACCTAAACCTATTTCTGAGAAAGATCCTTTTAAGAATTCCATATGTATCTAGAGAAGAACAAAATCCCTGTGACCTTAATTCAGAGAGGGAACAACAGGCACTAAGTGATCTCATTAGTCTTCTTGAGGAGACTCCTATAAGCAATGAGATTGGGGAGGTGGATGTTTCTAACAAGTGGAAAAGACACACTAGACTTAAAACTCCATCTAAAAGAATGCCTAATATTAGGGAAAATAAATGGCTAAGTACTTTTCTAGATCTAGTGCATGATGATCTTGGAAAAATAGACTGGACAATGAGGAACACTGATAATCTTACCAGGGGTGAAAGAATAGCCCTTAGGGAACTTAAGAATGCTAAAAACATTGTGATCAAAAAAAGTGACAAAGGGGGAAATGTAGTATTACTGGAGAGTGTGGAATATGAAAAGGAGGTACTTAGACAGTTGAAGAGCTCGGATACATACCGTAAACTACATAATAATCCTTTCCCAAAACTCGTGGCTGCTCTAAATAAAAAAGTGGAACTGGCACGTGAAGCAAATTTATTAACCAAACAGGAATGTGACATGTTGACGGTTGATACATATAACATCCCTACCTTTTATGTAATCCCAAAAATACACAAAAATCCCACTCAACCACCGGGACGCCCTATAGTATCTGCTATTGGTGGTCCTCTGGAAACAATAGGCAAATTTTTAGACGATCTAATCAAAGATCTGGTCTTGGAACTTAGATCCTATGTAAGGGATACGGGAGATGTACTGAAAAAGATTCAAAATGTAAAAGTACCGAAGGGTGCACTTTTAGTGGGTATTGATGTGGAATCACTATATACCTCTATTCCACACATTTGGGGATAGAGAGCTGTGGCCCACTTTCTGGAGACATATTTTCCTGAAATGGAGGCTCAAAATGAATTTATATTGGATTTGTTGGAGTTTATGTTGACCCATAACTGTTTTCAGTTCTTGGGTTCCCTCTATCAGCAAATATGTGGTACCTCCATGGGAGCACCCTGGGCCCCGGCTTTTGCATGCTTACATTTAGGCTTATGGGAGGAGGAGTTGGTATATTCCTCCACCCCCTATAAGCAATATGCAATAAAATGGTTGCGATACATTGATGATGTCCTGATGGTTTGGGATGGAGGTATAGATGAGCTAAAAAAGTTTATGGAATTTTTAAATGAGAATGATAGGAATATCAAACTTACCTACACAGTAGATAGAGAGGTAATAACATTCCTGGATTTATCAATCTCTGTCTACAAAAATAATTTAGTCACTAAAACGTTTAGAAAGGAAACAGCGGCCAATACACTTCTACATGCTAATAGCTATCATCCAAGGAGTTTAAAACAGGGAATACCCATTGGTCAGTTTCAGAGAATAAAAAGGAACTGTACAGAAGAAGTAGAATATAGAAATGAATCCATTCAGCTCTATAAGAGGTTTAGAGAAAGAGGCTATTCACATAGAACCCTAAGAAGAGCAAAAAGAAGAGCCCTTGGTAGAACAAGAGAGGAACTTATAAATAAATCAAAATCAGAGGCCGGGGTCGAATTCGGTAAATCAACCGGTAAGATTCATAACTAAATTTGGACAACAATGGGGTGAAGTTAAGAAGGCCCTGGACTCCCACTGGTACTTACTAACTCAAAATCCGCAGATAGCGAGAGTGGTAGGGGAAAGCCCCCAAGTGGTAGCAAAAAGAGCTCGGAACCTAAATGATATATTAGTACAGTCAGAATTTCAGAGGGCACCACAAAAAAATTGGTTAACTAGGAGAACCGGCCTGCGTGGGATGTTCCCATGTGGCCATTGCCAGATCTGTCCATTTGTACATAAGTCCAATCAGTTCTTCAATAAGGATAAATCTAAGGCATTTCAGATACGAAGCTTTATTAATTGCTCTAGCAGCAAAATAATATACATGATAGAATGTCCATGTAAGAAGATGTATATAGGAAAAACGAAAAGGAACCTCAGGACTAGGATTGGTGAACATCTGAGAGATATCAGAAATGAAAATAGGAATGTAAGAAAGGGAGAAAAAGAGAACCCTTTGGCACAACACTTTAAAGAAGTACACGGGGGTAAAACAGAAGGTTTGCAAGTGAAAGGGATTTTCCTGCTGAATATTTCAGCTCGTCGGGGGGACTTTGATAAAGTCCTCCTACAAAAAGAAAAATTCTGGATTTATACCCTGGGTGCACTTGTCCCATATGGACTAAATACAGAACTCAACTTTGGAGTTTTTTTGAACTAAAAAAACTGTTTTGAATTAAATTTATTGGAACCTCTAATATACCTTGAGTTACAATCTGCATTGGGGTACTATATATATGAATAAAAGATCTATCTGGATAAAGTATGAATTTGATTGTGTGATTCTTCTTATTCGCATTACATACTTAAATTCCTACAATAATTGGACTATTACTGAAATTAGGTGATTGAACCTGGTCTTGATGTCTCTCTGTTTGAACAATTATTATGAGTATAATAATTCTTTTTTGCTATCTTTTTTGGAAATGATCTGATTTATAGCAACAGGGTTCCTCCTCTTTATATCCAGCAGTCATTTTAAATTTAATATATGTGTTTTAATTCACTTTGGATATTTTCAATGTAGTGATACTCTTTCAACACAAGATGGCGAGGTGGAGACTCTTTGGTATGCAATTAGTGCACCATATAAGGCGAAGGATTGAGGTCCCCTCCCAGTTCTGACGAAGTCTGCGGTGATTGGCGGACGAAACGCGTCAACATATTGACGTCACTACGTTCGGCGTCTTCATAGGGTGCGGCGCCCACGAGGCGGGAAGGAACGGCGGTGTCACAGCTCCCTGCTAGGAAGGCACAAGGCCCTCTGAAAACTACCATAAGGCTACTATTACAGCGGTTCGCAAACGGCAATCCCCTAGGGGAACATACCTTCCACCGGTGGCAAGTTATTTAAGCTTACAGCTGTTTAGTTTATAGGGCATATATGGTGTTAAGAAGGCATGTCATATGGGCCTAATTTACCCTGTATACTCGGGGAATTTTTTGGAAATCCTCCTAGGAGGATAATATACATGTATATATACGCTATCCTATTCAGGTATTATATGCTGTGACATAGCCATATCCTTATGAAACCGCAATAATTTTCTCTATTTGAGCAATTTTTGGAAACCCTTCATTGGGTATATAGACTCAGGTACTTACGGCCTGCCAATACATATTACATATGTTTGAAATCCACGTACTGTGACTACCCGGTTCTCCACCCCCATATGCACCTTTTGAACAAGCATCAAGGACCTGATCCTATTTCAAGTCGACGGGAGTCCTCTTGATCTTTATTGATGGTAATATACCCACATTGTGTTTTTTGTTTTCATGGTTTACTTGATGCCTGTGATCTATACATTCATTTTTTATATATATATCCCCAGAATCATTTGGTACTGTGGACCTTGTTTCACTTGGGGTGGTTACCCAGGAAGTCCCCATATTTGAGAAGCGGGTTTGATAGCCTCATCATTGAGAAGGTAATAGAAGTATCTATTGACTTGTGTAGAGGGAGGCCTGGTGAGCTTTAGATGTGATTCGGCTCTTATATTTCTATACATACATTATGTATTTCTGTGTTCCAGCTCTCACATACCAGGAGGTCCCTGACGTACATTGGGAACATATCTGCTGAATACATGGCTCACTCTAATACAAGTTGGAAACTCATGGAAATCTAGGATAATTATCTTACTATTACCCTACATTGCCTTATATGGTACTCTAAGTGCTAAGATGACCCCGAAATGAAGACGCCAAGTGCTTTTTAACATGATTTTATGTGTTTGACATGTTCACCGTGCTCATGTTTAACCTCCTTATGATCTATGTGATCAAATAAAGTATTGTTGGAAATTCTTTTGAATCATATTACTCCGCGTGGATCATTTAGTAACCTACTTTCTCCAGGTAGGGGTGCTCTTGTCACACTACCATATTGTTTAGTATGCATTTTTCTGGGTTCATGGATCCACACTTGTACAAGTGAGTCGGAGATATGACAATGACACTAGCTATTTGTGTCATTTTGGGTGGCTTGTTTTTGTTCTATTTTTGTGATATACTTCTTAGTATAAACTGTTTAGTCTCAAAGCACAGATATGCAATGAAGGAGCATCAAACAGCAACTACAAGAAGGCCCTTAAAGAACCATGGACCCCAGGTAAAAAAGGAAAGAGGAAGACTTTCCTGTGTCAATCCTGTCCCTTAAAGTCCTGACAACATGGACCCAGACCTGTAAACACAGTTTATAATAAATCAATATGTATGTATTGCAGTAAACTATTTCTGAGTGTGTGTTCCTCACTAATGTACTCAGAAGTAAAGCACAGGGTCCTTTATGTTAAAATGTGAAGCCAACATGGCAATGGAAGGTGTCCAAAATCTTCAGCTAGCTCAATCAAGGTCCAGAGGAATTGCTGTGCAATGGCGACCAGCAAGAAAGATTAACATGAGCAAGTGTTCCCTGTTAGAAGCTTCGTGGTAGTAAAAGGTGTCTGCATGTAGTATCCTTAGGAAGAGTTTATTCAGTGTGGGCCTCTGCCCACTCACCAACCCTGAAGATACCGAGGCTCAAAGGATGGAGAGGCTGTTGAAGAATCCCCTTCCAGTGGAAGCTGCCAGAACCGTGCACCTGGAGAAGCTGAGTTTCCTCTGAACTTGTCACAGAGATGATGCAAGTAACCCTAAGCAGTCTCTCAAACAGTAGGAAGCTGTAAATGGATGGTCTGTCTGCAGATATGTAGCTCACCCGCTGAAGATTCCCTGCAATGTTTAGGCCACATGGTCTGCTGTAAACACCCTGAGCTGCAGGGCCCTTCCTTTCAACCTCAGTCAGTAGTCCCAAGAGAGCCAGCTGTCCCCTGGGCCGAGCCATATATATCCACTTCTAGCATTCCTCACTTTTGTCTAGCTGACTGAACCTTATAGTTTTCAGCAGCACTGGCTCCACGTCAAGACCCGGCTCCCCAGACTACATGTCCCACAATACCCTGCTCTCAAAGCAGTCCTTCTTCCAATGCTTCCAGAGCAAAATGTTACAATCACTAAGCTGAACACTAGAGGGAAACAACTCAAAGCAGTCTTTGTTAAGAATGTTCCATGATCATACGAGTGGACTGCCAGCACTTGGCTACAGAAGGATGGGTATACCTCAAAAGCTTGTCCTGAAAATGCAAATGTTAGTGAATATAAGAAAAATATCATGGCCAGTACTTTATTGTTTCACTCCTACATTTTTAAGGTAACAGCAGTCAGCAGGTACTGAAGATGCCTGCTACGCACCACTTATTCTATATAATATACAGGCTAGTAGCAACATAGAAAGAACCAAAAAATAACTGGAAATAAATGGATAACTGGATTAAAACCAAAGACTCAGCAGATAAACCCCAAAAATCTCCAAACCCAGTTTAGTGCAAAAGCAGACAAGACCAACTGCTGGCCAAAGGAATTTAAAAAGACTGATTTTATTGTAAAATTGACTTTTATGATCTTAAGAAAACAAGGGGTTGGGTTTATTGATGACTGAGTGATCGTTTCTGATTGATAATCAGAAAATCAATAAGCACTCATAGGTTAAATGACATGGTAGCAGACAGCCACGATTTCATTAAATGCCAAATCAGTACTTTGTGTGCAATGCCTTACAATTAAAAAACTGTTAAAGTTTTTAGTAGCATTTTACTATTGGGTGATTCTTGGTCTTGTCACATAAGTGTGTGCTAGCATTTCTCTGGGTGACATGAAGTTCATCATTAATTTCTACAGCACCATATTTCTCACTTGTTTAAAGAATGCTGTTATAACTTTGCCTATAGCATCTTTATCAACACATGATTCTCCAACATGCACAGCTCACAGATCACATAAGTCGATGAGTCCTTGTTTCTGTAGATAAGACATGTCCCAGTAATTGCTTGTGCTACTGGTTTTGTAAGGAAAGGATGAATGCAAGCTGAAAATAAAGCAAGCATGGAAAATAATAGCTCTGAACCTTTAAGTAGGTTTTATAAAAAGAGTAATTTTTTTCTATAAACAAAAAAACAACCTAGTAGATCACTTGTTATAAACAAGGCCAATAATCTCCATAGCTTGATGTTCACACAACAGCAGCAGACACTCAGAATACATTTGGGAGAGAAGCTGTTATCCTCACTTTTCTACTTCCAAGTTCCACGCACTGCCAAATGAAAAATGGTGAAAAAGCGAATTCCTTTACTTCTTATGTCCATCCATCAGCAGAGGTGACAGGCCTCTCCATCTCTCATAAAATTCACATGAGCCAGGTGTCTCTCCCTCTATGTTCCCTGTGCAATGTCACAATGCAAACTGTTCTGTACCTTAGCAGCTTCAGCCTTTATTTAAATGGAAGCAAAAAAAAAAAAAATGTTGCCTTTGTGTTCTATGGAGTGGACACAGGAAAAGAATTTATTGTCTTCTCAGTATTACATGGTTGCTTTTATAGCAGTATACTTGTGATTATTTATTGATTATATAGCAGAAATAGAATGCTAAGGAAAAATATAGATTAGTTACAGTAATTGGTTCACAATGCTCTAAAACCATTAATACCGTCACACTGTCATATTCAGCTTGCTGTAAAGTCACTCATTTGCAGCTTCCATCTCGGTTTGTTCCTAGTTTACAGTAAGCTCTGCTAGCTTGGAGGCAGGCAAGAACAAGCAGCAGGGGAAATATTATCCATTGCTCTGGTAGACACAGCATTTGGCAGTATTGTTTCTTTAAGTACAGTATAAAGTAGCCATATTAGAAAATGAACAATTTAAGGACCTGTTTATAAAGATTAAATAGTTTATTTGGATGCTATTTCACCACTTTTCCCGACATTTGAGACCTTTATAGAACTGTTTTCTTTAACAGCAGCTAATATAACCAATTCTCCACTTTTGCAGCCTACAATTATATAAGACTATTTTGCAACTTTTACCATTAATCACCTTATTTATAAATGCTATCAGCCATACATAAATATAGCAAATGTTGAATTCTATTGTCCTTATATTTGCACCTTAGGGCTAGATTTACCACTTTTTCAGATAGTTTGCAATTTCTGTTCACCACTTTAGAATCATTACAGTTCTTCAGACTGATATTTTAGATCCCAGTTCATCATTTTTTCAGATTGCCAGTTCACTTCTTTCTACTTTATACATTTGGAATACAGTGGATGGAGAATGACTGTAACATAACAGAGAGTACAACATAAGGTAAATATGTGCATGTCCACCATTATTTATAAATAGACCCGTACAGTTCATTAAGGAAAACCCTATTCCAGCTTTCTAACATACCAGTATTTGATATTTTCCAGCATGGCAGGAGAAAAATGAGATTTACAATAGTGGTCTTTAACAATGTTGTTCTCCATACTTGTACAGCTTGTTTAGGCACACATTGTGATCCCCTGAACAGTATTTGAGAAGAATAACAGACAAAGAATAAAAAAATAATAATACTGTTCTCACACATTTTTTCTCATCAGTACTATTTTGGTAGAAAACAATTTATGCAAACAGAAAATGTGCTTACAAAACAGGAGTCTTATTTGGACCGGCAACCTTGCGCAACAAATACTTTGAATTTCAGGGAATCTGTATTGACATCATTTATTATTATTATACAGGATTTATATAGCGCCAACCGTTTGCTCAGTGCTTTACAATATAATGGAAGACAATACAGCAACAATACAGTTCAATACAAGAGGGATAGGAGGGCCCTGCTCCTTGGAGCTTACAATCTAAGAGGGAGGGGCTAGTGGTACAAAAGGTAGTAACTGTGGGAGATGGACTAGAGATCGCCTAAAAGTGAGCAGAGTAGGCGATAGTATGATAAATTGGGGTATAGAGTTCCAGCAGATGGGGAAAGCTCTGGAGTAGTCCTGGAGACGAGCATGGGAGGAGACAAGGGAGCTAGAGAGCAGGAGTTCGTGCAAGGAGTGGAGAGTACGGTTTGGCTGATATTTGGAGACAAGATTGGTGATGTAATTTGGGGCAGAGTTATAAATGGCTTTATATGTTATTGTTATTGTTTTGAATTTTATCCGTTGGGCAATGGGAAGCCAGTGGAGGGATTGGCAGAGAGGGGTGGCTGATACAGAATGGCTAGTAAGGTGGATGAGTCTGGCAGCAGCATTCATGATCGACTGAAGAGGGGATAGCCTGCGATGAGGTAGGCCAATGAGGAGGGAGTTACAATAGTCAAGGCGAGAGATAAAAAGGGAGTGAATAAGTTGCTTAGTGGTTTCCGAGGTTAAGAATGGCCGTATCTTGGAGATGTTGCAGAGGTGAAGTTTACAAGATTTGGACAGCGATTGGATTTGGGGCTGAAAGGACGGATGGGAGTCTAGGATTACACCTAGTACCCTGGCATGAGGGAAGAGACTGATGATTGTGGTATTGATCTTGATGGAGAAGTCAGGGGAGGGGGCACAGGCTGGAGGGAATACTAAGAGCTCAGTTTTGGAAAGATTGAGTTTGAAGAAGTGGAGAGACATCCATGCCGATATGTCGCTTAGTAGGTTAGTAATGCGAAAGGAGACTGAAGGGGTGAGGTGAGGGGTAGAAAGATAGATTTGTGTGTCATCAGCATAGAGATGATACGTAAAGCCATGGGAGTTTATCAAGTGACCAAGGGAGGAGGTCACTTGACCTTTTCCTCCGACAAGGAAGAGGTAACTCTTCCTTGTCTGAGGAAGAGACAAGTCCTCGAAACGCGTCAGCCTATTGGATGTCTACACTCCCTATTGCGGACTGTTACTCAGCGCAGTGTTGACCCAGCTGTTCTTTTATGATGTGCCTTGACGTTATTGTCGTTTGTGAGTACAACACCTACTTTATTTTTTGTTAAACATTTTTTATGGTAATGCACTAGGCCTGTGCACCCTCTGTTTGTTCTTTCCTCATTCAGTATATTTTGATTTCGCCGGTCTATTGAGGGCAGCAAGGTGTGCATGTTCCAGGACATTCTTAATGTGGTTGTAGCCTGCATCGAGTCCATCCCCAAGCGCAGGAGCATTTGTGTTTACCAGGAAGGACTGTCAGCAGGGGAAGAAGCCAGCCCTGCGTAAGGCCTGAAAGCAGCTTCACCTTTACAGCTACAGGAACAGGACAGTGTGAGTACTTCTTAACTCTCTGGGCCTACACGGAAGGAGACAGTCAGGTGTAATGCCCAACTAGTTCTCCCTGTGACTGCATTCTTTGTGTGTCTCAGAATCTGTTGCCCTAAGATACTATCATGACAGCCAGGAGGTCTGAAGAGGTTCATTTAAGGAGACCAAGTGCTCCATGTACAGACTGTGTGCAGATTTCTGCATAAAACAAGAGCCGCTCCCAAAGGAGTAGAGAGTCCAGAATCTATTCTTTTGTGCTTTTGTTATTTTTTATTTTTTGCCTTTTTGTGTCTAAAGTGCCTTCCATGTTGTTTTAGTTCCATTGAGCATCCCATATACCCTTAGATCCCTTCTGAGCTGTTAACCCCTAAAAAAATATCAAAAACCAGGCTCATGGACTGACTGTGGATGCAAGTGTAGAAAATGCATGTTGCCTGGATGTGCAGACCTAAGAGGGACCCAAAAACTCACCGGCCCTCAAGGGGGTAGCACTACATGAGGCTGACCTCAAGTCTGCTATAAAACAAAGCTAAAGACAAAATTGCCCAATTTCCCAAAATGCTAGCAATCACAATTAAAGAACACTTTCCTGGCTGACCCTAATCTCTCCCTATGCTGTTTGTCAGTTTTCCCTATAATTTCCCTACAGCAGCTTCCAATACACTGACACTGCAGTTATTCTTTGCCATGGTTCAGGGGCCATGTGCTGCATTATGGCTTTAAAAAAATTTCCTGGCATAATCTGCCTCAAACTCATGGTAGTGGTAAATCTGAACCTACTCTATACTGACAACAGAACTTTTACAGACAGGGATGTGACAGTAGAGAGGGAATGTAGCTGGGTAAATATATATTCTACCATCATTCTTCCAGATTACAATGCCCAGCCTAGGCAAAGTCACCTGAAACTCAAGGATTGTTTTTTTTTTTCAAATTTAAGTTTATTATAACAAAGCAGCATCCATAATAGACAATATATTAGGTTACAGTTACAAATGCAGATCTCAGTTCATTGAATGGATACAAGTAATATCCAAAAATAACAATCATGTCAAATGTCTATATCAGGGACAGCACAGTGGCTAAATGGTTAGCACTTCTGCCTGGCAGTACTAGTGTTGTTGGTTCAAATTCCAACCATGGCACCACCTGCCTGGGGTTTGCATGTTCTCCCTGTGCCTGTGTGGGTTTCCTCCAGGTACTCCGATTTTCTCCCCCACTCCAAAGACATGCTGTTAAGTTACACTGTTCAACAAATTTTTATTTTTTGCCAGTTTTGGAAACAAAAGGATCCATTTCTTAATGAATTTCACATTCTGAGTTCAAATATAACAATGAAATTTGTCAATTGGCTCTAGTTTTTCTGTAAACGGAAAGTTTTCTACTATAGGCGTAATGACTACATAATGCACAATAATTATATAGATATATCTCTTTCCACAAATATAAAGCAAGTGATATTGACTACATAACAAAGCCTAAATGGCATAATATATTGCATAGGATTACCAAGAAAAATTATAGCCATAAGCTAAGTTGAATCATTTTAATACTTAGGATTCTCACTAGTTTTGTCTTCAGTTTGTGTCGGTTTTGCTTCTCTTGGCTTTTCTCTTGTATTCGAGGAAAGGGCTATCTCTTACAACTGCACGTGACTACACGCTTCAGGTTCTTCCTCACTTGACTCAACCACGAAGGATTCTGGTGCTTTAGGAATTGGTAGCCCCTCTCCATGAGGAACTGGACATATTGCCGATGGAATATTTGGATAGTGCACAGATAACTTTTTCTTCTTATTTAGCCCTTTTACAATTGGAGGCACCATACAAAAGTAACAATTACTAACATGATCTGTTGGCTCTCTCCAAATCATTGGCACAGCGAAAGGCATAGATGCCTTTTTTCCATTCAACCATTGCTCCAGTGCCGTCCCACAAGAATTGCAGCATATATGTGGTGCCCAGCTCTTGTCCTGGTCTCCTATCTTGCAGCCAAAATACAAGTTGTAGGCTTTCTTAATCATTCCTGTTATCCTCCTTTTTTGTGAGATAAAAGTTATTTCACCGCAGATATAGCAGAAATTATCTGCTTTATTCACACAAGTTCGAGGCATTACTGAGTAGCCTATATAAGCATAAAACGAAATGTAAAGACGCTGTCGAACTACAATCAGCTACAGATACTGCAGCTTTTATGCAGTGAAGTGATGCAATTAAAGGCTAATATTGCATCATCTCAGTATACATGCAATTTTCTATTGGTCACCAGTATCAATTGCGCAATATGCAGCTGAAGTTGCATCATAATTTTGAATGGCTTATGTCATTAGATGGGTGAATATATCATGGAAACTAGAGCCAATCAACATTTTTTAGGGTCATTTTCGTTTTCAGCACCCCAAAATTATGTAAGATTAGCTAATTTTATGCCCAAAACTTTTTACCTGTTGAACAGTGTTATTTGGATCCTAGAGAAAAAACATACGGGGGACCAAGAGAGGCCACCCTGTGATAGGCTTTAAAAATGGACCAACCGCAGTGTAACCAAACAATTAGAGCTTTGTTGAGGTAAAAAATAAATTAAAAGATTGGTCAGAGTGACCTACAATCCTACAATCACCATTAAAACAAGGCTAGATAACATCATAACCTTGAATAACAAGCTCACCCACTCAATCACACTGTATGTATCATTCATACACTTGATCTAAATGTATCTGTAGCATAACAGGCCATCAGTGTAAAGAACAAGCAGTTAGAGTTGACAAATTGTCACACAGCAGAATAGTCTGGTCATCCCATCTGCTATCACTCAGAGAGTGATAATATTAACCCCTTTCCAGGGCTGATGTCCGGACCCAAATGTGCCACCAAATATACCATGAGACTGGTACATCAAAGTCCAGGTGTTGATCAATATCCTTTAGTGCCCTACTATCATGTAGATCATGAATTGCATTTAGATAGTCCATTATATCAACAAGACATGATATAGGAGCAAGTAACCCAACCGGTATGGGATAGGATTAGTCCACAGTGGATAAATGGATAGACAGGGCAGGCTGAATGAACATATAGTATACCTGAATCATAAGGGCCAACCATAAGGTGAATCTATCGAACAATTGAGTCCAGGAAACAGCCAAAGTCCTTATGTCCATATATCAGGATTTCCCACTGTACTATAGACAGCCCCAATGAACACAGAGAGCATACCTGGTTAACTCATACAGGGTATAGGTGGAGCATAAGACAGGCATTATGGTGTGGCCACTAGCAATGAGTCCATGAAGATACTTGAGGTAATGGTACACAGAAATCAAACATGCAGTCACAAAAAATGTATCTGAGGGCTCTTACCACTCCAGTGTAACAGTTGATGCTCCTACAGGGCTATGCTTGTTTGTATCCAATCCTCCACAGGGTGTACTGGGACTCTAAAAGACACACTTTACACTTGGTGCTCTATCTGAAGATCCACGTGTTTTAGACAAGTGGGAAGGTACACCATAGAGTATCCATGCAGCGGGTGGCTGATAGCTGCGGGACTCGCGGCTCGTTGACGCTGCCTACGTCAACACGTTTTGCTCACGTAATCATAAGCTTGGTCAGGACTCACACACCACCGGCCTCTTAAAGGGACTATCAGCAATCATCAAGTGATTCAAATAGTTTTTTTTTAAATAAGAGATATTGATCATTTCTTTACACTTCCAACATTTCCATCTATAGTAATATGGTAGCTCAGCCTTACCTAAGCTCACCATCCATTCCATTATTATAATTTGATTCAAAGCTGGACTAGGCAGTCACCAGATTGTATATACATCATGTATATAGCCTCAAATGGGGTAAATGTCTTCATCCACTATATAGAGAGAAAAGATTACATTTTAACTAGTAATTGGGGGATAGGGAAATCCAGGGTAGATTTATGGTTCAAGGAACACTTTTAAGCTCAATTAATTATTGAGTCCTTGGGGGTCCTGTCTTAACTTGCCCTAGTTTGTGTATTTAGGAATGTAAGCTAGGGACCTTACATTGTACGCCCCTTGGGGGTTAGGGACTGATGTGAATGTACAATATACATGTAAAGCGCTGTGTAAAATTAACAGCACTATATAAGTACCTGTAATAAATAATAATATAACAAGAAGGTGGTACTAGAAAGCAAAATCCAATTACTGGAAAAAACAATGAAGTCCACTAATCAAAGACATCACCAAGTAGTTTCATTACTTGCACTCAGGGATAGCGTGGCCCTGCATCAATAAAATCAGTATAAAATAAAATACAGTCGCTCCCTTGTTGAGAAAAAGGGTACTGCCCCAATTATTTTTATTGTAAAACCAAGCAGTAAAATACAGTTGGCAGAGTAGAGAGAAATAAGGTCAGAGAAGAGGAAGTGATGCAGAAAAGGTTGGGTAAAGTGGTAAGGGGGAGGGAGAGAAGAAAAAAAAAGAGGGGGAGAGGGAGGTCTATATAAATGTTTCAATCCAGGGGAGTGTTTAAAGTGCCTTCTTACTGTCAGAGCCTGGAATCGAACCTGGGCTTTCTGCGGTGAGAGACAGTGTTTCTTCTCACTGAGCCACCTGGAATGCTGGACAGCTCCCTTGACAATTCTTTGGATGATCCTGCCTTTGCCCTGTTTTGTCTTGAACCTTGAACTCCTTGCTCCTCCCATGAACTTCCTATAAAAGCCATGTCTCTGCACTTCCTGGTTGCCAGCTTATTGTGCCTTACCAGCCAATATCCTGCTTACTGTTCCTGCTGCTGTCTTCATCTACGTTACCGACCTTTGGCTTGCTACTGACTACGATTCTGCCTCATCCTATCTACTACCATTGGTGACCGACCCTTGGCTTGTGACTGACTCCGCTTCTGTTTGATCCCTGAACTGTTTGATCCGCTTTTGGTTTCTAGCCTACTCATTCCCTGGTGGGGTGATCCTGAGATCTGCGACCTGGCATTCACACGCAGCCAAATCCATCTCCACCATTAGGAGCTCTGGGGAAGACCGGTGGATGCTTAGACCCCGCACCTCAGGTGAGCCTGCGTCATTCCCAGGGTGGGCCGCTGGTGTACCAATCCTGCTGGTTTCAGGTAAGCCTTACAACTGCTGTAGCAACTGGTCTCTGAACCTGACCTTATATCATGACAGAATAATCTGGCCCAAACATGGAGGCCGCTATAGCAAGTGTTGTGAATCCTCTTAGGCAGCAAATTGCTGAGCTGCAGGAATTTGGGGTTACCCATCAGGAAAAAGTTGCCAAACTGGAAAGCATTGTGGATAGGCAACAGGGAGAGATTCAGGCTCTGCAGAGGCAACTGCTGAACCGTGATGATCCTAGCTCACATATGCCCCAGCCCCAACCATCTAAGTTTAATGGAGACCGCCGCCAATACAGGGGTTTCCTTAATTAATGTCGCATATATTTTCAAATGTACCCTGCTGCATTTCCTTCAGAGAAAAAGAAGGTAATGTTTATTATTGGGCTTCTTACTGGGGAAGCTTTAGCTTGGTCCTCCCCTTATATAGAGCAAAACCATGGCATTCTAAATAATTTTGATACCTTTTTGACCGCGATGAATCAGGTTTTTGATGATCCCAACCATTGTGCTTCTGCCGAAGCAAAATTACATAGTCTAAGGCAGGGTAGACGCTCGGTCGCTGAATACACAGCCGAGTTCAGAAGTTGGGTTGCAGATACCGCTTGGAACCCTGCAGCACAAAAGAGCCAGTTACGCCAAGGGCTTTCTGAACAGGTAAAGGATGAGCTTGCCAGAGGTGATACTCCTAATGATCTTGAGGAATTCATCCAATTGTGCATCCGAATCGATCAAAGACTGACAGAAAGGAGAAAGGAGAAGCTGGGAATACTTGGAAGTAATAGGGGCATGCATCTCTCTGCTAGTCCGTTTGTTCAGCAGGATTCAAGAGTCTCTCTGGGTTCTAACACTCCTGAGCCTATGCAGGTTGATGCAATCAAGAGATCCATCTCCATTCAGGAGAAAGAGAGAAGACGTTCAGAGAATTTATGTCTTTATCGTGGGGATTCTGGTCATTATGCAATTAATTGTCCTAACAAGGTTAAAATAACTATTGCTGTGACTGATGTGATTAAGCCTGAACACATAAACTCTATAAGCCAGTCTGTCTCCCCACTGATTTCTGAAGAGAATAAAGTGAACTCCTTACTTTCTCACTTTGTTATCCCTATTAAACTTGTATTTGAGGGCCATGAAATCTCCTGCTCAGCTATGCTGGACTCCGGGGCGGGGGGGAACTTTATGGATATAGAGTTTGCCAACAGCAATAATATTGAAGCAAGAGACACATTTACCCCTATTGATATGGAGACAGTTGATGGGTCACCCTTATCTTCAGGACCTGTTACCCATAAAACGGTCCCCCTGAAACTGTTATTTGAGGCTGACCATTGTGAGACCATCAGCTTTCAGCTGATTACATCACCCAAGTTTCCCATCATCCTGGGCATTCCTTGGTTCTCCACTCACAATCCTTCCATCAACTGGGGAGCACGGACTATAGATTTTACGTCCTCCCACTGTGAAAAACATTGCAAAAAACCTTGCCGACCAAGTTCATCACCGACCAAGGAAGCGCAAGGTGATATAGTGGCTACCCAGTCATATGACAACTTGCCCACACATTACCATGAGTTCCGGGACGTCTGTGACAAGAAGAATGCAGATCTATTACCCCCTCATCGCCCATACGATTGCCCCATTGAGCTGCTCCCAGGGGCAGAAATACCTTTTGGCCGCCTCTTCAATCTGTCGGAACCTGAATTAAAAGTACTCAGGGTGTGGATCGATGCGAATTTGGAGAAGGGCTTTATTAGACACTCAACTTCTCCAGCGGGGGCAGCCCTGTTCTTCGTTGAAAAGAGAGACTCCACCTTGCGTCCATGTATTGACTACAGAGACATGAATAAAGTTACTATTAAAAACCGCTATCCATTACCTTTGATCTCTGAAATGTTGGAAAGACTTCGCTCTGCCAAGATCTTTACTAAGCTTGATCTACGAGGGGCATATAACCTTGTCCGCATTCGTCAAGGAGACAAATGGAAGACTGCCTTCAGAACTAGGTATGGGCATTTCAAGTCCTTGGTGATGCCGTTTGGACTTTGCAATGCCCCTGCAACATTTCAACATTTTGTCAACGATGTTTTTCGTGATCTGCTGGACCAATTTGTGATTGCCTATCTAGATGATATCCTTATCTTTTCCAATAATTGGGAGGAGCACCGCAAACATGTTTGCACAGTCTTTGAAAGATTAAGGAAGAATAGACTCTACATTAAATTGGAAAAATGTGAGTTTGAACAAACCCAGATCCAGTTTTTAGGCTATATCATTTCTCCAGAGGGCGTGAGCATGGATCCTGAGAAAATCAAAGCAGTGGTAGATTGGTCAGCACCTGGAAATGTTAAGGAAATTCAACGTTTCGTTGGGTTTGCCAACTTTTACAGAAAATTTATAAGAAACTTTTCTAAAGTGATAGCTCCAATCACACAGCTTACAAAGAAAGGGGTACCCTTTGTGTGGACCTCTGAGGCACAAGCTGCGTTTGAAACTAAAAACTCTTTTCACTTCTGCACCAATTTTGGTACATCCGGATCCTGAACTACCCTTTACAGTGGAAGTGGATGCCTCCAATTCTGCCGTGGGAGCGATCCTGTCTCAGCGAAGTGGTGAAAAGATGCAGCTTCATCCTTGTGCCTTCTTTTCCCGTTTGATGTCCTCAGCCGAAAGAAATTACGACATTGGGAATAAAGAGCTACTGGCAATTAAGGAAGCCTTTTCTGAATGGAGGCATCTGCTAGAAGGAGCTAATCATCCTGTAACTGTTCTCGCAGACCATAAAAATCTGGAATTTATTCATTCGGCCAAGAGATTGTCTTCTAGACAAGCTCGCTGGTCTCTATTCTTTTCCAGATTTAATTTTGTTATAGCATATCGACCGGGATCGAGGAATGGTAAGGCCGATGCCTTATCAAGGATGCTGTCCGAGCCTCTCCTGGAGGGCAACTCCGAATATTCCATCCTAACGCAAAAGAACTTCCTAGGGGCCACAAGTGCAAAGACATTCTTGAGTCTTCTCAAAGAGGGGTATGAGAATGACCCACTTCTCAATGATCCTCCTAGGGACATGAACCTGGTGTACAAAAATGGCTTTTGGGTTCAAGGACATCATCTTTATGTACCTGAATCTGTTCGGATGGAAGCTCTCAAGCTGGTTCATGATTCCAAACTTGCTGGGCATTTTGGAGTTACTAAGACCGAAGAACTGTTGTCACGTTGCTTTTGGTGGCCAGGGTACAAGAAGGATGTCAAACGCTATGTGGCCTCATGCTTGACCTGTGCACGCAATAAAACTCCCCGAGCCTCTCCTTTGGGGTTGCTTCAGCCACTCCCTGTTCCATCAAGACCATGGGGGTCTATTTCTATGGATTTTGTGGTAGATTTACCTCCCTCAAAAGAAATGACCACCATTTTGGTGGTGGTTGACCGTCTCCCAAAGATGGCCCATTTTGTTCCAGTGAAGGGGGTGCCCACTGCTGAACAGACTGCAGAACTAATGGTTTGAGAAGTATTTAAACTGCTTGGAATCCCTGATGATGTGGTGTCTGACAGAGGTGTGCAGTTTACTTCAAAATTTTGGAAAAGCTTTTGCTCAGCCTTGGGTGTTACAATCAATCTGTCCTCTGCTTTTCATCCCCAGTCTAATGGTCAGACTGAGTGAACTAATCAAACAATGGAGCAGTATCTTCGATGCTTTGTCACTTATCTTCAGGGTGACTGGGTGGACTGTCTTCCCACTGCAGAGTTTGCATACAACAATTCTAAACATAGTTCCACCTCTCAAAGTCCCTTTTACTTAAACAATGGTTATCATCCAGTTTTTATTTCTGATCTTCCTATCACAACTCCAATTCCTGCTGTTACCAACAGACTAACTACATTGCAGGAGATTTAGGAGAAATTGATTGAGACTTTGAGGGAAGCTCAGGAATATTACAAAAAGGCTGCTGACAGACACCGGAGAGCACTTCCTACGTTTCATGTGGGTGACAAAGTTTGGTTATCAACGAAGAATCTGAAGGTGCATGTGCCATCTGCTAAGTTGGGTCAAAAGTTTGTTGGTCCTTTTCAGATTTCTGCTCAGATCAACCCAGTTACCTTTCGCTTAAAACTTCCTGACAGTATGAAGATTCACCCGGTTTTTCATGTATCGCTTTTCAAATCATTTCATGAAAATCCTTTCTCTGGAAGAATTCTTCCACCTCCTCCACCTGTTGAGGTACAGGGCGAAGAAGAATATTTGGTGGAGAAGATTCTTGATTCTAGGATGTTTAGAGGAAAGTTGCAATATCTGGTCCAATGGGAAGGATATGGGCTAGAGGAAAATTCTTGGGAGCCTGAGGAAAATGTTCATGCTCCTAGACTAACAAGAGAATTCCACCAGAGGTTTCCCCACAAGCCTGGTCCTAAGACATCCAGGGGACGTCCTGTGAGGAGGGGAGTACTGTCAGAGCCTGGAATTGAACCTGGGCCTTCTGCGGTGAGAGACAGTTTTTCTTCTCACTGAGCCACCTGGAATGCTGGACAGCTCCCTTGACAATTCTTTGGATGATCCTGCCTTTGCCCTGCTTTGTCTTGAACCTTGAACTCCTTGCTCCTCCCATGAACTTCCTATAAAAGCCATGTCTCTTCCTGGTTGCCAGATTATTGTGCCTTACCAGCCAATATCCTGCTTACTGTTCCTGCTGCTGTCTTCATCTACGTTACCGACCTTTGGCTTGCTACTGACTACGATTCTGCCTCATCCTATCTACTACCATTGGTGACCGACCCTTGGCTTGTGACTGACTCTGCTTCTGTTTGATCCCTGAACTGTTTGATCCGCTTTTGGTTTCCAGCCTACTCATTCCCTGGTGGGGTGATCCTGAGATCTGCAACATGGCATTCACACGCAGCCAAATCCATCTCCACCATTAGGAGCTCTGGGGAAGACCGGTGGATGCTTAGACCCCGCACCTCAGGTGAGCCTGCGTCATTCCCAGGGTTGGCCGCTGGTGTACCAATCCTGCTGGTTTCAGGTAAGCCTTACAACTGCTTTAGCAACTGGTCTCTGAACCTGACCTTATATCATGACACTCACTCAGCAGGGCTCATCTCAAAGAGAGCATTAGCATGCTCAGAATAGATGAACCTATCCCACAAACTCTATGTTTTGGAATACACTTCTCGTTTAAATCCTCAACTTTCATGAGCTATAGTCATGAGTTATGGACAGAGATTGTGTACTTTTCCATGTAAGGGGAATACAAGGTTTAGCAGCGTTAAGGAGGTGGTGGAGTATTGACTTTTTACATACTTTGGCAGGCATTGTGGAGACATGCAGTAGGAAAAAGGCTGGATCATCTGGCACTACATAATTGGTAACTTTTTGAGTCAGCCTATGGACCTCTCTCCAGAAACCATTCACTTTGGGACAGGACCAGAAGATATATGAAAATGTTCCTCGCTCCCTTTGGCATTGCACCCTTTGAAAGCACCCTATAACATCATGGCAAGTGACATAGCAATGGTTGGCTTTAGGCTTGTTCTAGACATGACCAAAGTTTAACCTCCAGGCGTCAGCACCAGTCTATTAAGTGGCCAAGTCGTGCTGCCTGATAATATTTATGAAGGTCAGGGATTGCCAGACCCCCAAATTGCTTAGGGAAAGTCAGGAAACAGCGAGGGAGACAAGACCTTTTATGAGCCCAGATAAATTTGGTGAGAAGGGTATGCAGTCATTTAAGATAACTGGAGGGAATAGTGATGGGCAACGCTTGAAATAAGTACAGAAATCTTGTCAGGATGGACATTTTAACTATGTTACATCTCCCGAACGAGGAATGTAAACCATGTTGCCACCAGGGATTGATTTTTAATTAAAAAAGGTGCAGCTTTATTTTAGTTATTCTGTTGCTGTACATTGTGACGTGTCAGGAATATAGCCATGTAGATTGTAAAGGTACTACATAATAATTAAATAATAATAAAGCGCCAATAGTTTGCTCAGCGCTGTACATTACAAAGGGGGACAGAACATGTGACAGAACAGTACCAATACAATGCAAAACATGAGGGGATCGAGGGCCCTGCTCTTAACATAGTTGAGGACTAATTAGCAACCAGCAACTGCTGATAATAATAATAAACATAAACATAATAATAATAATAGGTCTACCTAACTGATATTCCCAAATATGACAGTCATCTCTTTTTAGCTTTGAAATAAGCATACAGTACATCTTTGTTATAACTATAAAATGTCTATATAACATTTTTTCATATCCATACTGCAAGGTTTCTGAAATGATTTGCCAAAAAAGTACTCCTATTGGCACAATATCACAAATGATTCTGGAAACTGAACCCCTGCAGATTTATTTATCTCTATTAACCACACTAACAACCCAGAAGAACTGGTGGAGACTAAATTACATTTAAGTCATTTATGAAACAGAAGGCACTAATTATATAGAAGCATCTGTGATTTGTTTTATAATTATGATATAAATCCCTACAAAGCAACAACCAAGTCTGCCTTTTTGAAAATGAAGGCATTTTTTTTTTGATTGTCAAAAGCTAGAACACGTTTCGAATTACCCAGGGTACATGAATGCAGATGCAAATTGTATTATTATATTATATGATGTTATCAATTGCTTGACCCAATCACAATCAAAACATCTCAAAGGGACAAATATCATAGATTTGAACAATGTCACAATGGCTGGCCACAAAACAAAAAGGGGCAGAGATGACTTTCCATAAAACCAAAAATCTTCTGACAGTTCTTATTCTTCTTCTAAAGTGACAGAATTGCTGTACAGTTCCTAATTTAGCAAGAACCTAACATAAAACTCATTGTTTTGGATAGAGACCCATAGGTTGCTATCTTTGTTCTAACCTTTCTTTATTGTGCTATAATGCTTTATTTGCTATGTTCCCTGTTGGAAATGTTCTGCCTATTCCCTGTTTTGGTGACCAGGAGCACTGCTAGGATTGGAGAGACCTAGGGCATACTTGGGCACCCTGAGCAGAGAAGTGATGTGCGTAGTGGGTGTGGTCAAATTGCAGTAACTGTGAAAGGGGCCTTAAGAGGTATGGGTAAATACAACCTGAGCCTACCCACTGCATTGATAGCACACATATGCTACAGTTCTGTACCCAAAAATGTGCTCAAATTTCTATGCCATGAATGAGGGTCTCACAGATGCATATAGACCTCAGCAATATCATGAAAAAAATTTAACTCTTTCATTACATACGGTATACTTTTCTGCACAATAATAGACTTAAAGAAAAACTTCATTAACATAGTTGAGGACTAATTAGCAACCAGCAACTGCTGAGACCATGAACCTTTTGGGCAGGAGTATATAAGGTACAATAAAGCATAACAAGCACAGGGGCCAGGAGAATATATTACAAAAAGCAAAGGTGCCAGGAGTGCATAATGTACTGAGCACAGGGTCATGAGTACGTAACACGCAGAACACAGGAGTCAAGAGTAAGTAACGGAAAAAGCGCCAAGGTCAAGAGTAACAGAGAGGACAAAAGCAAGTGCACAGGGGACAAGACTAAGTAACATACAAAGCAAACGGATCGAGCTTAAATAATTCACAAAGTACAGAGTTTAAAAATAAATAATGCACAGAATGCAGGAGTCAAGGGGAAGTAATGCATATAGTGCAGAGCGTTCCAATGAGGACAAACCACGGCTTCTATATATACTGCCTCTCCAGTATATAGCATCCCATGTGGTGCTGATTACTCCTCGCAATGAGGATATTTTGATGATAGGAGGGTACAGGCAGGTGGGAGTGAGTTTTGAGAAGAATTTTTTTCCACCACTATGTTCTGCACAACTGATGATATCATATATGTTTGACCAATGCTCCATATCATATATATATATATATATATATATATATATATATATACACACAGTCAGGTCCATAAATATTGGGACATCGACACAATCCTAAACTTTTTGGCTCTATACACCACCACAATGCATTTGAAATGAAACAAACAAGATGTGCTTTAACTGCAGACTGTCAGCTTTAATTTGAGGGTATTTACATCCAAATCAGGTGAACAGTGTAGGAATTACAACAGTTTGCATATGTGCCTCCCATTGTTAAGGGACCAAAAGTAATTGACAAAATAATAATCAGAAATCAAACTTTCACTTTTTAATACTTGGTTGCAAATTCTTTGCAGTCAATTACAGCCTGAAGTCTGGAACGCATAGACATCACCAGACTCTGGGTTTCATCCCTGGTGATGCTCTGCCAGGCCTCCACTGCAACTGTCTTCAGTTCCTGTTTGTTCTTGGGGCATTTTCCCTTCAGTTTTGTCTTCAGCAAGTGAAATGCATGCTCAATCCGATTCAGGTCAGGTGATTGACTTGGCTATTGCATAACATTCCACTTCTTTCCCTTAAACTCTTTGGTTGCTTTTGCAGTATGCTTTGGGTCATTGTCCATCTGCACTGTGAAGCGGCGTCCAATGAGTTCTGAAGCATTTGGCTGAATATGAGCAGATAATATTCCCCGAAACACTTCAGAATTCATCCTGCTGCTTTTGTCAGCAGTCACATCATCAATAAATACAAGAGAAGCAGTTCCATTGGCAGCCATACATGACCACGCCATGACACTACCACCACCATGCTTCACTGATGAGGTGGTATGCTTAGGATCATGAGCAGTTCCTTTCCTTCTCCATACACTTCTCTTCCCATCACTCTGGTACAAGTTGATCTTGGTCTCATTTGTCCATAGGATGTTGTTCCAGAACTGTGAAGGCTTTTTTAGATGTCGTTTGGCAAACTCTAATCTGGCCTACCTGGTTTTTGAGGCTCACCAATGGTTTACATCTTGTGGTGAACGCTCTGTATTCACTCTGGTGAAGTCTTCTCTTGATTGTTGACTTTGACACACATACACCTACCTCCTGGAGAGTGTTCTTGATCTGGCCAACTGTTGTGAAGGGTGTTTTCTTCACCAGGGAAAGAATTCTTCGGTCATCCACCACAGTTGTTTTCCGTGGTCTTCCGGGTCTTTTAGTGTTGCTGAGCTCACCGGTGCGTTCCTTCTTTTTAAGAGTGTTCCAAACAGTTGTTTTAGCCACGCTTAATGTTTTTGCTATCTCTCTGATGGGTTTGTTTTGTTTTTTCAGCCTAATGATGGCTTGCTTCACTGATAGTGACAGTTCTTTGGATCTCATCTTGAGAGTTGACAGCAACAGATTCCAAATGCAAATAGCACACTTGAAATTAACTCTGGACCTTTTATCTGCTCATTGTAATTGGGATAATGAGGGAATAACACACACCTGGCCATGGAACAGCTGAGAAGCCAATTGTCCCATTACTTTTGGTGCCTTAACAAGTGGGAGGCACATATGCAAACTGTTGTAATTCCTACACCGTTCACCTGATTTGGATGTAAATACCCTCAAATTAAATCTTGTTCGTTTCCTTTCAAATCCATTGTGGTGGTGTATAGAGCCAAAAATGTTAGAATTGTGTCGATGTCCCAATATTTATGGAGCTGACTGTATATATGTATGTAATTTATCCCTCCAGGTTTTTCACTATCTATCACCATGGCATATTGTTACCAATTCACTTTGATCCATTGCATGCTCCCCACTGGTTTAGGTATCCATCCAGCGCTGGTTGTCACCCCGGATGATCACATTGTCTCTACTCTTCTTTTATCATTCTGTCGGAGGTGGTGGTGTCAGTTATTTTTTATAATTGTGTATTATGATTATTATGTTTTCTGCAATAAACTTTTTGACTTTTTCTAGAAGCCGTGGTTTGTCCTCATTGGAACCCTTTGACCAATGGAATATCTTTTCCCTGGTTGTTTCTTTCTTTCTATAGGCTTATTTGGTTCTGAGGACACCACTTTTTGTTTTTCATTAGTGAGTCGGCTGTTATTATGTTTATTATTTTGGGGTTATCTTTTTTTACTTTAATATTGTTTATGGTCTAGGGCATCCCGGTGTTCTACCTTTTTGTTACTAATATAGTGCAGAGCCCAGGAGTGCATAACCAGAAGAGAGCAGAGGCCAGGAATAAGAAACACACAAAATACAGGGGTCAAGAGTAGGCAACATATAAAAAGGAAGGGGTCAAAAGTAAGTGAGACAAAAAGTATAGTGGTCAAGGGTTACACTCAAGGGTCACAAGTAAGTAACACACAGAGTGCAGGGACCAGGAGTATCTAATAAACATAGGGCAGGGGCTAGGGATAAGTAACTCACAAAGTGGATGGAGTTAAGAGTAGGTGATGCGCACACACAGGGGTCAGGAGTATGTAATGAACAGAGCATAAGGACCAGGCATGCAAAGTGAACAGAACACAGGGATCAGGGGTAAGTAATACACAAAGCACAGGGGTCAAGAGTAAGAAACATACTGAGTGCAGGGTCCAGGAATGCATAATGAACAAGGCACAGGGGTCAGAAGTAATTAATTCACAAAGTGCTGGGGCCAAGAGTCAGTAGCTTACAAAGTGCAGAAGTCAACTGTAAGGCACACACAAGAGTGTGTAATGCAGAAATTGCTGGGGTCAGTAATGCACACTTTGTGTTCCAATGCCGAAACTGAAAGAGAGACACTGAACTGTGGGCAGAGTGGCAAGAAAGGGAAAGCAGCACAGAAGTGTGGGATCAGGTAATGGGAATGGGCAGGGAGGTTAAACTTTTACTACCATGCACAGCAATGTGGGAGGATGGGGGGATTAAACTTTCACTGCCATGCCCATAAATAGTGGGGGATGAGGAAGGGTTTAAACTTTCACTGCCATGCCCATAAATAGTGGGGGATGAGGAAGGGTTTAAACTTTCACTGCCATGCCCATAAATCAGGGGGGGGGGGGGTGAGGGGTTAAACTTTCACTGCCATGCCCATAAATTGGGGGGATGAGGAGGGGTTTAAACTTTCACTGCCATGCCAGCAGATGATGGGGAGGAGGTTTAACTTTCACTGCCATACCCAGCAATGGGGGATGATGTGGAGGAGGTTTAACTTTCACTGCCATGCCCAGCAATTTATGGGATAGGGAGGAGGGTAACTTTCACTGCCATGCCCAGTAATGTGGAGGGAGCAATACACTTTAACTGCCATTCCCTGAAATGTGGAGGGGCATTATGGAGGGGTTAACTTTAACTGCTATGCCCTGCAATATGGAGGGAGGTTATGGGGGAGTTATTGTTTCATATCCATTCTCTGCAATGTAGGAGATTATAGGGGGTTAAATTTCCACTGTCATGCCGTGCAGTGGGGAGGGGCTTAACTTTCACTGCCACTGATTACCAATGCAGGGGTGGGAGTGGAGTTAAATTTCACTGCCAGTAACCACAAATGCAGAGGGGGGTAATTTCACTACCACTGACTGCCAATGTAGGGGGGTTAGCCTTTACTGCCACTGATCACCAATGGGGAGGAGTTACATTTCACTGTCCGTAACCACAACTGTGAGCGGTGAACCTTCACTTCTAGGACCGCCAATGCGGGGGAGAGAGGAGGTTAGCTTTCACTGCCCCTGAGAACCAATGTGGGGGAGGGGTGGTACTGTTACCAGTCCAGTGCAGGGGGTTACTATGTTGGGGGTTATTATTGTGGTTAATGATAGCAATGCTGGAGGTTATTATTGCATGCAGTTACATCATGGCAGGGGGTTATTATTGCTTCCACTGACACCAATGATTTTGGTTATTATTGCTTACACTGATACCAGTGCTGAGGGTTATTGTATTCCAACATGTTTAGTGCACATTACGATACCACTAACAACAAACATTGTGACACACTGCAAAAAATACAGTAGAACATATATTTTGAGGTACGAAAATGCACTGCTATTATGTGGCCCTCATAAGTTAATCACCACTGTTCTAAGCCTTTCCCACTGTGCTTCCCCACCACCCTATAGCAGAAATACTGCTACAGGGAGGCAGGGGTGTGCAAAATCACAGATATATATGAGACTTTGTATTACCGGGTAGGGGTCTCGCGGCCTCGGCTGTCAATCACCGTGTCCCGGCCGGTAATTACCCTCTGGCGCCCGGTGATTACTGAGAATCTCCAACGGGGAGGAAGACTGTTTTATTTACTAACAGTCTTCCTCCCTCTCAACTCGAGCACACTGTTCTGGATGGCTGTGCTGTGCACAGCCATCCAGAGCAGTGTGCTTACAGCTAAGCACACACCCCCTGCCCCCTAGTAAAACACTCCCTACACATAGTTAACCCTTTGATCGCCCCTCATATTAACCCCTTCCTACCCAGTGCCATTAGTACAGTGTCAGTGCTTATTTTTTTAGCACTGATCACTGTATTGGTGTCACTGGGGATGTCAGTGACACCAAGTCAGTTCCCCCCAGTGTCAGAATGTCCGCCGCAGTCCCCCTAAAAATCTCAGAACGCCGCCATTACTAGTAGAAAAATTTGTAAACACTATAACTTTCACGTAAACAGATTAATTTAGACGTATTGGGATTTTTTTCTAGCAAAGACATGCCGCGGAATACATTTTGTCATAAATTTATGACGAAATTTGATTTTTAAAATTTACTGGACATGTTTAATAGCAAAAAGTCCAACATATTGTTTTTTTCTCAAAATTGTCGGTCTGTTTTTTATAGTGCAAAAAATAAAAAACGCACGGGTGATCAAATACCACCAAAAGAAAGTTCAATTCATGGGAAAAAAGGATGTATATTTAAGTTTAGGTGCAGCGTTGCATGACCGCAAAAAATGTTCTGGTCAGGAAGGAAGGTAAATCCTCAGGAGGGTAAGTGGTTTAAAAAAAAAAGTTTTAAGCTGTATAATAGCTGCAAATTAAGTGATGGATAGGAACAAAAAGAGAGTAAGGCTGGCCATACATTACACAATTTTCTTGAGATTTTTGCTTTAGATATACCAAAAAAACAGAAGGAACACACCGGTGAGCTCAGCAACACCAAAAGACCCGGAAGACCACGGAAAACAACTGTGGTGGATGACCGAAGAATTCTTTCCCTGGTGAAGAAAACACCCTTCACAACAGTTGGCCAGATCAAAAACACTCTCCAGGAGGTAGGTGTATGTGTGTCAAAGTCAACAATCAAGAGAAGACTTCACCAGAGTGAATACAGAGGGTTCACCACCAGATGTAAACCATTGGTGAGCCTCAAAAACAGGAAGGCCAGATTAGAGTTTGCCAAACGACATCTAAAAAAGCCTTCACAGTTCTGGAACAACATCCTATGGACAGATGAGACCAAGATCAACTTGTACCAGAGTGATGGGAAGAGAAGAGTATGGAGAAGGAAAGGAACTGCTCATGATCCTAAGCATACCACCTCATCAGTGAAGCATGGTGGTGGTAGTGTCATGGCGTGGTCATGTATGGCTGCCAATGGAACTGCTTCTCTTGTATTTATTGATGATGTGACTGCTGACAAAAGCAGCAGGATGAATTCTGAAGTGTTTCGGGCAATATTATCTGCTCATATTCAGCCAAATGCTTCAGAACTCATTGGACGCCACTGCACAGTGCAGATGGATAATGACAAAAGCATACTGAAAAAGCAACCAAAGCGTTTTTTAAGGGAAAGAAGTGGAATGTTATGCAATGGCCAAGTCAATCACCTGACCTGAATCCGATTTGAGCATGCATTTCACTTGCTGAAGACAAAACTGAAGGGAAAATGCCCCAAGAACAAGCAGGAACTGAAGAAAGTTGCAGTAGAGGCCTGGCAGAGCATCACCAGGAATGAATCCCAGAGTCTGGTGATGTCTATGCGTTCCAGACTTCAGGCTGTAATTGACTGCAAAGGATTTGCAACCAAGTATTAAAAAGTGAAAGTTTGATTTATGATTATTATTCTGTCCTATTACTTTTGGTCCATTAACAAGTGGGAGGCACATATGCAAACTGTTGTAATTCCTACACCGTTCACCTGATTTGGATGTAAATACCCTCAAATTAAACTTGACAGTCTGCAGTTAAAGCACATCTTGTTTGTTTCATTTCAAATGCATTGTGGTGGCGTATAGAGCCAAAAATTTTAGGATTGTGTCGATGTCCCAATATTTATGGACCTGACTGTAATGCAAGGTCAAACCTAAACAACACTTTCAATTGTATTTAGTTAGGCAGGCCCTAGCATTGCATAGTTGAAGGTAAATCTAAAAGAAATTGGGCAAAAAATGGACAGAAAATTGTATAGTATATAGCCAGCCTTAGTGTAAGGCTACGCTCACACAGGTGATTAAGGCCAGTGTGAATAGTAGTGGCAGGAATCAGCAGCTAGGTACGCCTGCCAGCCCTGTTCACTATAATGAAAAGTCACTGGCTGCAGCTATTTGCGGCTTTGTGCACAGCCAATGGTGATCACTGGCTTACATTTGTCCAATTATTAGTTAACTAATCCTATTTACTGCAATTGGTGCATGCAAAATGTTTCCAAATGTCAGAAGTAAGTTTTACATGTTAACTTATGAGGAACTGTCATTCTGCCTTTTACTTGCACCAAAGCAGTGTAATATGCAGTGCAATAAGCACAACATTTAGATGCCAAATTCCACAATTTTCTTAACCCACATTTTTTAAACACCTATGGCTGATGGGTCTTCTATGGTTGTAGTGACTATCTGGTTGTAATAACTACTTTTCTCAGCACCCAGAAAAAGCATAGAAGGTGCCTGAGAACCTGAGCATTGACAATCATTTTTTAACTACAGGTTATACAGGTGGGATGAAATCCTGAATGGTAAGGCAGGCACTCAGGCAAAATTCTAAACATTGCAAATACTGTATATGTATTCACCCAGAAAATGTAGCAAAACGGTAACAGGATACATAAACCATAAAATTCATGCCTATAGAGACAATTTTTGTTTTCCAAATAAAATGTATTAGTCTGTGTGTTCTGGCTCAGACTCATGAGATGCAGATAACTAAGGACCACCAGTATGGGATGTCTCAGTAGATCATTCGCTGAAGTAGCATGCGAAGCAATAGCTGTGTTCATCCATTTTTTTTTAAATAATAACTTTCTTATATAAGTATAGCAGTTCAACACACCAAGTAAATGTTTGGGTGCACTTTGGATGCTTTTCAGTCTTTTTACCTCTTTACTGGAGTATTTTGTACAGGAATTATGACCTTCTCAGTGATGATTGTGCCCAGGGGCGGACTGACCATTTGGAAACTCGGACACTGCCCGAGGGCCCGGTGTCAGTAGGGGGCCCCATGAGATGCCCCTGGTACCCTTTTCATAGGCTTTTTTGAGTTTGGGCAAGGACACAGGGGCCCCATGATCCCCTATTGCCCGGGGGCCCCATGAGTTGTCAGTCCGCCCCTGATTGTGCCCATTCTTTGTACTCCTCATTTGAAAATTATTAAACGGCAATGAAGGCACTGGTTTTTATAGCCAGCAAAACCAACAAAGTCTTCGGAGGGGACAGCAATGCAATAGTGTTTATACGACCGTGCAGAGACCTTCATTTTTAACCATTTGTTCCTTCCTGTTAGTTACTGGATGTCTGGCATTTAGATCAAGTTATTGCTGTTTCGCAAGTGACCCTACATCAGGCTCACCTCAATTGAATCAAGGATCTCACATTTGACAATGATAGCCATCCTGATGTAGAAGGCATACCAGCTGATAAAGAATTGACAAAAAGAGGCAGGCAGGTGAGAAAACGTATGTTTTAGGTTGTTTATTTTCCTTTTGATCAATTGACCTTTCCATTGAATATATACTGTATCTACATAGCATGCATACCTGCTATAATGACCCATCTCGTCTTGTCTACTTTTTCTCCTCCATTTACCGTTCCCTTCTAAACATCCATGCATCCATCCCTTGTCCATATTACTATTTCCTCTGCACAATCACTTGCTCCCTCTAAAAACATTAACAAATAAATTAATTATCCCTCTACAAATACATCCTGCTATTCTGACTCGCATTTCTTCTTACCTTCCCACAGTTAAACACCTTTGTACCAACTGCAAAGAATCTGGCTTGATGTATTTATAATAATTTGTGTTTTTTTTCTCCGATCTTGTGAATGTGTTCCTGTTGTTCCTTGTTCCACAAAGTTTGTTACAATTTTCATGTTTGAAGTTTTTGTTAAAGTAAAAAGACAAAAACAATTCTTTCTATCTTCAAAAAGCTTTTAATAATACAGTGCTTATGAGAACACACCGCTTTCTCAGTATACTATTAATAATCAATATTTCCTATAATTTAACATCAAAATAACGACTAACTAGTCATTTGGGGGTTGATTTACTAAAACTGGAGAAAGCAAATCTGGTGCAGCAGTGCAGCCAAACAGCTTCTAACTTCAGCTTGTTCAATTAAGCCTGGATAAGAAAACCTGAAAGCTGATTGGTTTCTATGCAAAGCTGCACCAGATTTTGCACTCTCATGTTTTAGTAAATGAGCCTCTGTCTGATCATCACATGAAGAAGCAAAATACCCATCAAAAAAACATTCACAATAAAGTACTAAAAATGCAATGAATTCCCAAATGGAAGGGACCATACACCTTCAGCATAATACTTTCATATTAAAGTAAGCAGCTTGTCTAAGCAAGACCAACCTGAGGATATGCACACAGGTACTTGCCTCATAAACCACATATCATCCTTGGAGTAAACATTTGTGTTTACATTATAAAAACTCATGGGCACACAGACAACATACACATACACTTTAAGTCAGTAGCTAGAAATAAAATACCTGATGACCTTTATTAACCACTTGCCCTCCAGAGGATTTACCTCCCTTCATGACCAGGCCATCTTTTGCGATACGGCACTTCATTACTTTAACTGACAATTGCGCGGTTATGCAACCTTGATACATAAATTAAATTTACATCCTTTTTATCCCCCACAAATAGAGCTTTCTTTCCGTGGTATTTGATCACCTGTGTTTTTGTTATTTTTTGCGCTACAAATGAAAAAAATACCAACAATTTTGAAAAAAATAAAATTTTTGACATTTTGCTATAAAACATATCCAGTAAGAAAAATTAAAAATCAAATTTCTTCATATATTTAGGCCAAAATGTATTCTGCTGCATGTCTTTGCTAAAAAAAAATCCCAATACATGTAAATTAATTGGTTTACATGAAAGTTATAGTGTCTACAAATGGCGGTATATATACTGGAAATTTTTTTTTACTAGTAATGGCGGCGATCAGCGACTTATTGTGGGACTGCAGGACTGTGATGGGCATTCTGACACTGGGTGGGAACTGACTAACTGCCACTGACATCCCCAGTGATGCTAATACAGTGATTAGTGCTAATAAAAAGCACTGACACTGTACTAATGACACTGGGCAGGAAGGGGTTAACATCTGGGGTGATCAAAGGGTTAACAGTGTGCTGTGTTTTATATTGTTTGCTTTGTGTGTTTTACTATGTAGACAAGCTGCTTTGTATTGCTTTGCTCTCCCTTGTCAACTCCGCCGATGATCACCAAATCACAGCCGAGAATCCGCAGCTGGGACCCTGTGATTGACATGCCAAAGAGCCAATATACATGATATTGTGCATCCCTGCCGCTCTGCCACAAGCCCAGATCCACCCTGGCCACTTCATTACTGGTCTTCAGGTCCCCAGCACCGCCATCTTGCTTGTGGGAAGCCAGCTTCACAGCCAGCTCCCCACTGCACTCCTGGGCCTGGGGGGCGGACTTCCACTCTGCTTGCCTAGGTGACCCGAGTGGAAGTGGGAACAGGTACCTACCAATAAAAGGCACCTGCTACCAGAAAAAAAAAAGAAAAACATCGAAAAGTGGTGGAGTAGGAGGGGAAAAGTGCAGTGTCCCTTTTTAGGTAAAGTTCCGCTTTAACTGATGCTGAAAAGTATCAGATAATCAACAAATGCATTCATTTTGTGATCACATGGCAATATAAGCTAACTGTAAAAGTGCTCAAAGTTGGCAACTATAAAATAAGCGTACAGTAGTACAAGTATCGAGGGATAACATTTTCTCTTAATGAAAAAATAAATGCAGTGTGAGCGCCGTTTCATAAGCCCAATAAAATCTAGGCTATTTCAGATTGTGATTATTACGACAGTGAAACAGATTGTTCTCCTGTGTCATGATCCTCTGGAGCAAAGTTTATAGTAATATCTAAGTCTGATTCTTCATCTTTGCCCTCAGGGAGCTCTCCTAAGACATGACTTTGTGAAGCAGAATTGCATGCTTGTATATATAAAAAATATTTCCCCGATAGCCTCAACACATGACATTGCCCCGATAGCCTCAACACATTCCACAATCAACTGATTTTCAAAGTTGCCTTGTTTTTCAGGGCTAAAGGCCAATTTACACCTATACACTGAGGTGCTTTGTGTATGATAGTACACATTACATACACATTTATTTTTAAAGATATGTTTAAATGATTTTCAATCTTTATAAGATAATAACAATATACACAACAAGCTTAACAGACTCATGCCTTGTTGCACAGAAGCAGACAATATTATAGCAAGACACTGAACAGTGTTGCGATAATATTATACAGAAGTAAAGAATGGGGAGATTTACTAAAATTGAAGAACTCAGAATCTGGTGCAGCTGTGCATAGCTGCCAATCAGCATTGAACTTCAGCTTGTTCAATTAGGCTTTGACAATAAAACTTGGAAGCTAATTGGTTTCTATGCAGAGGTGCACTAGATTTAGCACTCCTCAGTTTTAGTAAATCTTCCTCAATGAGACACACAGGATTAACTTTTAGAAGCCTGGTTCCAGAAGGAGATTTTATTGCAAAGCTGAGGACTTTTCTCGCTATCAGGAGTAACTTTATACAGGGTCAAAGTGAGAGGGTCAATGGAGTGGGCCAAGGGCTCTTTCCACATTAAAATAAATAATTTCCTAGCATAAAAATAGAGTGCAACCAAGCAATACAAGAACCACATGCAACAGACGGCCTTGTTGCAAAAGGCACATTGTCATTGCATCTCCCACTTTTGGGTACATGATGAAGCTGACCCATTCTGTAGGGAGGGGGCTGTGAGGACTGGATGGAGATGTGGCATACTGGTTCTCCCCCTTCCTCTTCCCCCTTCTCCCCCTCTCCATCTTTCCCATTCTCTCCCCAAGACCCCCCCCCCCCCCATCCTCCCTTTTTTTTCTCTCTTTTCCTCTGTTTCTTCTCCATTAGGTTCATACTTATTTTGTCTTTTCCATTTTTCTTTCCTTGCTACCATATGACTCCTACTAGTAATCTCCTCCGAACATACTCTTCTAGGAAACCTATGTACGATCCGACCACTGGCCTCATTTCTGTGGCTGTGAGGTTCACTACATGGATATCATTCTAACCTCAATGGGGGATTTTCTTTCGGTGTACTGTATACCATTTTGAAGCTAGTGACCTACAGTTTTATTGTGCATTATATCTCTACATTGTGACTTCTTTCAACCCCTGGCAAAAAATATAGAAGCACCACTTTTGGAAAATGTTCATTCAATAGTTTAATTGTGTAGAAAAAAACAATCACAGACTATTTTCATTTAACAGTCCAACCTTCTGGTTTTAAGAAAATATTATGGAATCACCATATACTTTGCAGTTCTAAAACAAATATCTGCATCAGCTTACATCTGCTAATTATTTTGCAGTTAAAAAAGAGTGCTTGCACACCTTGGTGAGCTGTTGCACCAAGCTGATTGACATGACCACCAAGCTGATTGACATGAAACCTGTCAGTGGAAACAAAGGAGAGGATTAAAAAACTTCTTCAAGAAGGTAAATCATCATGGAATGTAAAAGGAAAGAATACTAGTAGACCAAGGAAGACATCAAAGCATCAAAACTTAAAGCAATATGCCTTGAAAACAGAAAATGCAGATGAACTGTGCATTGTAAGTCAATGTTCTTTTTGTGTTACTGGGATTTGTACTCCTCTATAGCTGGTGCTATTTTTCATAAAACATTTAACATTGTCATTTTATGAGATTATTTATGAGGACATGTTTAGGGGCAGAATTAGGGGCGAGGCATTGTAGGGTTTGGGTGGGGCAACTGGTGGTGAGTATCTCTTAAGGCCTGGCTAGTGGCTCAGGACTTCACATTTTGAGCCCTGAAGTACAGTATATTAGAACATTTTGGTACTGCGCTAGTCACCCCCATACTTAAAAAGGCCTAACTGGACCACACCAACCTTGACAACCTAAGACCCATCTCCTTACTCCATTTTGCCTAAAAAATCCTTTTAATGTCTGGTATACAACCAGCTGAGCTTCCACCTCATTGAGAGCTCCCCTTCAGTCTGGATTTCGCCTGCAACACTCCACAGAAACTGCTCTCCAAAAACTCACAAACAGCCTGCTAACAGCTAAAACCAATGGTCAATATTCCGTACTCTTACTCTTACTCTTGGCCGTCTCCACTGCCTTTGATACAGTTTACCAAACCTCTGTTTCCTTAGTTTCCGTGAGTGTACTCTGGTGATTTTCATCTTATCGATCTCACTGAACCTGCAGTGTCACTTACAACTCTACTTCCTCCTCTACTATTCCTCTTAACGTCGGGGTCTCTCCAGGTTCTGTCCTTGTACTTCTCCTATTCTCGATCTACACCCCTTCCCTAGGTCAGCTGATAGCTTCTCATGGTTTCCAATACCATTTATATGCTGATGACACACAAATCTATCTCTCTACCCCTCAGCTCACCCCATCAGTTTCCTCAAGTATAACTGATTTACTAACAGACATATCAGACTGGATTTCACACAATTTCCTCAAACTGTCCAAAACTGAACTCATAATATTTCCTCCCCCACATGCCTCTTCCCCTGATTTCTCTGTTAAGATCAATGGCACAACTATCAACCCATCTCCACATGCCAGGGTGTTAGGGGCAACCCTAGATTCTGAACTGTCCTTTCAGGACCACATCCAATCCCTGTTCAAATCATGCCACCTCAACCTCCGCAACATCTCCAGAATATGGTGCTTTTTAGCCAATAACACTACAAAACGTCTATATCACTCCCTGGTTATCTCTTGCCTAGACTACTGCAACATCCTCCTGGATTACATTTACAAAGGCTATCCCCCCTTCAGTCCATCATGAATGCTGCTAATCCTCCTTACCGCCCATTCAGTGTCTGCCACCCCTCTCTGCCAATCTTTCCACTGACTTCCACTCATTCAGTGAATAAAATTCGAAGTACTAACAACAACTTACAAAGCCATCCACAACTCTGCCCCCAGTTACATCACTAATCTGGTCTCAAAATATCAACCAAACCGCTTTCTTCAGTCCTCCCAAGGCTTCCTGCTCTCTACATCCCATGTCACCTCTCATGCTTGCCTGCAGCACTTCTCCTGAGCTTCTCCCATCCTATGGAACTCCCTACCCCAATCTGTCCAACTATTTCCTAATCTACCCACCTGTGGACAATCCCTGAAAACCCTTCTCTTCAAAGAAGCCTATCCTGCATCTAACTAATACATTGTCTTTACTTTCTCCATCAGCTAATCCTCCACAGGTATTACCTTTTGTATCACTTGACCCCCCCCCCCTTAGATTGTAAGCTCTAATGAGCAGGGCCCTCTGATTACTCTTGTACTAAATTGTATTGTAACTGTAATGTCTGCCTTCATTTTGTAAAGCGCTGCGCAAAATGTACATTTTGAATGGCATCTCAACACATTAAGGCAACACACCTGAATACACAATAATGCTCTCCTGTGCATTGTGAAGCAATGAATTAGAAAAAAAATGCTGCATGTTAGTTTTTTTGTCCTTTCTGGTGCACTGGCATCCCATTACCTTTCATTGCCTTAACACACTGCTTAAGAATGGCAAAGTGTAAATGGGCCCTAAGAGTTTGCATTTGATTAAATTTGATTAAAAACTTTACAGTTTTACCTTGCATATAGGTAGACTTACCTCTCAGTTTGCTATCCTCCAGCAATGACTGTTCTACACTCTCACTCAGTGGTTTCTTGATCACCAATCCTGCCATCTTCTTCTTTTCCTTCAGCCTAGCATCTTCTTTCTTCAGCCATTGGATGGCCCCTGTTTATGTAACTCCTGGACATGTGCTTACACTATCCCAGCGCTCAAATTAATGTAAACAAAATGCTAAAGAATAAGAAAAGTCATTTATGGGCAGAGGAGACTTTTGCCTACTAAAAACTGTATCTCCTAGCAATTTTTTTTCACCTTTAGTTGACATCGATCAAAACTCGATAACTTGTTAAAATTAAATTTGCTAGAACCCAGTATATCATAAAAAGTAATTGTATTTTTTATTTTTTTTTAAAAAAAAGGGTTATTTTACCTTTTTTATTTGAATAATTTTTAATAATTTTTATAAAATCGAAGAAACATACAGTCAGGACCATAAATATTGGGACATCGACACAATTCTAACATTTTTGGCTCTATACACCACCACAATGGATTTGAAATGAAACGAACAAGATGTGCTTTAACTGCAGACGGTCAGCTTTAATTTGAGGGTATTTACATCCAAATCAGGTGAACGGTGTAGGAATTACAACAGTTTGCATATGTGCCTCTTACTTGTTAAGGGACCAAAAGTAATGGGACAATTGGCTTCACAACTGTTCCATGGCCAGGTGTGTGTTATTCCCTCATTATCCCAATTACAATGAGCAGATAAAAGGTCCAGAGTTCATTTCAAGTGTGCTATTTGCATTTGGAATCTGTTGCTGCCAACTCTCAAGATGAGATCCAAAGAGCTGTCACTATCAGTGAAGCAAGCCATCATTAGGCTGAAAAAACAAAACAAACCCATCAGAGAGATAGCAAACACATTAGGTGTGGCCAAAACAACTGTTTGGAACATTCTTAAAAAGAAGGAACGCACCGGTGAGCTCAGCAACACCAAAAGACCCGGAAGACCACGGAAAACAACTGTGGTGGATGACCGAAGAATTCTTTCTCTGGTGAAGAAAACACCCTTCACAACAGTTGGCCAGATCAAGAACACTCTCCAGGAGGTAGGTGTATGTGTGTCAAAGCCAACAATCAAAAAAAGACTTCACCAGAGTGAATACAGAGGGTCCACCACAAGATGTAAACCATTGGTGAGCCTCAAAAACAGGAAGGCCAGATTAGAGTTTGCCAAACGACATCTAAAAAAGCCTTCACAGTTCTGGAACAACATCCTATGGACAGATGAGACCAAGATCAACTTGTACCAGAGTGATGGGAAGAGAAGAGTATGGAGAAGGAAAGGAACTGCTCATGATCCTAAGCATACCACCTCATCAGTGAAGCATGGTGGTGGTAGTGTCATGGCATGGGCATGTATGGCTGCCAATGGAACTGGGTCTCTTGTATTTATTGATGATGTGACAGCTGACAAAAGCAGCAGGATGAATTCTGAAGTGTTTCGGGCAATATTATCTGCTCATATTCAGCCAGATGCTTCAGATCTCATTGGATGCCGTTTCGCAGTGCAGATGGAGAATGACCCAAAGCATACTGCAAAAGCAACCAAAGAGTTTTTTAAGGGAAAGAAGTGGAATGTTATGCAATGGCCAAGTCAATCACCTGACCTGAATCCGATTGAGCATGCATTTCACTTGCTGAAGACAAAACCGAATGGAAAATGCCCCAAGAACAAGCAGGAACTGAAGACAGTTGCAGTAGAGGCCTGGCAGAGCATCACCAGGGATGAAACCCAGCGTCTGGTGATGTCTATGCATTCCAGACTTCAGGCTGTAATTGACTGCAAAGGATTTGCAACCAAGTATTAAAAAGTGAAAGTTTGATTTATGATTATTATTCTGTCCCATTACTTTTTGGTCCCTTAACAAGTGGGAGGCGCATATGCAAACTGTTGTAATTCCTACACCGTTCACCTGATTTGGATGTAAATACCCTCAAATTAAAGCTGACAGTCTGCAGTTAAAGCACATCTTCTTCATTTAATTTCAAATCCATTGTGGTGGTGTATAGAGCCAAAAATGTTAGAATTGTGTCGATGTCCCAATATTTATGGACCTGACTGTATACAGGTGAAACTCGAAAAATTAGAATATCATGCAAAAGTTCATTTATTTCAGTAATGCAACTTAAAAGGTGAAACTAATATATGAGATAGACTCATTACATGCAAAGCAAGATAGTTCAAGCCGTGATTTGTCTTAATTGTGATGATTATGGCTTACAGCTCATGAAAACCCCAAATCCACAATCTCAGAAAATTAGAATATTACATGCAATCAACAAAACAAGGATTGTACATAGAACAATATAGGACCTCTGAAAAGTAGAAGCATGCATATGTACTCAGTACTTGGTTTGGGCCCCTTTTGCAGCAATTACTGCCTCAATGGGGCGTGGCATGGAAGCTATCAGCCTGTGGCACTGCTAAGGTGTTATGGAAGACCAGTATGCTTTCTTCAGCTCTTCTGCATTGTTCAGTCTCATGTCTCTCATCTTTCTCTTGGCAATGCCCCATAGATTCTCTGTTGGGGTTCAGGTCAGGCGAGTTTGCCGGCCAATCAAGCACAGTAATCCTACGGTCATTGAACCAGGTTTTGGTGCTTTTGGCAGTGTGGGCAGGTGCCAAGTCCTGCTGGAAAATGAAGTCCGCATCCCCATAAAGCTCGTCTGCGGAAGGAAGCATGAAGTGCTCCAAAATCTCCTGGTAGACTGCTGTGTTGACCCTGGACGTAATGAAGCACAGTGGACCAACACCAGCAGATGACATGGCTCCCCAAATCAACACAGACTGTGGAAATTTCACACTGGACTTCAAGCATCTTGCAGTGTGTGCCTCTCCATTCTTCCTCCATACTCTGGGTCCTTGGTTTCCAAATGAGATGCAAAAGTTGCTCTCATCAGAAAAGAGGACTTTGGACCACTGAGCAACAGACCAGGTCTGTTTTTCTTTAGCCCAGGTAAGACGCTTCTGACGTTGTTTGTTGTTCAGGAGCGGCTTGACACGAGGAATACAACATTTGAAGCCCATGTCCAGGATCCGTCTGTGTGTGGTGGCTCTTGATGCACTGACTCCAGCCTCAGTCTACTACTTGTGAAAGTCCCCAACACTTTTGAATGGCCTTTTCCTGACAATCCTCTCCAGGCTGCGGTCATCCCTGCTGCTTGTGCACCTTTTTCTTCCACACTTTTCCCTTCCACATAACTTTCTATTAATGTGCTTTGATACAGCACTTTGGGAACATCCAACTTCTTTTGCAATTACCTTTTGAGGCTTTCCCTCCTTATGGAGGATGTCAATAATGGTTTTTTGCACAACTGTCAGGTCAGCAGTCTTTCCCATGATTGTGATTCCTACTGAACCAGACTGAGAGACCATTTTAAGGCTCAGGAACCCTTTGCAGGTGTTATGGCTTAATTAGCTGATTAGAGTGGGACACTTTGAGCCTAGAATATTGCACCTTTTCACAATATTCTAATTTTCTGAGATTGTGGATTTGGGGTTTTCATGAGCTGTAAGCCATAATCATCACAATTATGACAAATAACGGCTTGAACTATCTTGCTTTGCATGTAATGAGTCTATCTCATATATTAGTTTTATTTTTTAAGTTGCATTACTGAAATAAATGAACTTTTGCACGATATTCTAATTTTTCGAGTTTCACCTCTATTATTAAATGTGACTGTATACATATACAGAATTAATAATAATGAGGAAAAAGATTGTGAGTTGACTTTCGACATCCTGGAGACTTGATTTATAAAGTCATATTTCTGGTACAGGGAGTATTATGGATAATATCCACAATTCTTAAGTATTTAGCATATACTACAGCATGTTAGCTACTCTCAGAAACGTCTAACAAAATACAGTAAAAAAACACTTTTCATATAAAAGTTTTTATACACACGTTTATTATACAAGTTGTGTTGTTGCAACCAGGGATCCACCTCATGGGTGGGATTGAACAAAGTGACAGTCTAAATACACTATATTGCCAAAAGTATTGGGACACCAGCCTTTACATGCATATGAACTTTAAAGGCATCCCAGTCTTAGTCTGTAGGGTTCAATATTGAGTTGGCCCTTCCTTTGCAGCTATAACAGCTTCAACTCTTCTGGGAAGGCTGTCCACAAGATTTAGGAGTGCATCTATAGGAATGTTTGACTGTTTTTCCAGAAGCACATTTGTGAGGTCAGGCACTGATGTCGGACGAGAAGGCTTGGCTCACAGCTGCCGTTCTAATTCATCCCAAAGGTGTTCTGTTGGGTTGAGGTCAGGACTCGGTGCAGGCCAGTCAAGTTCTTCTACCCAAACTCGCTCATCTATGTCTTTATGGACCTTGCTTTGTGCACTGGTGTGTAGTCATGTTGGAACAGGAAGGGGCCATCCCCAAACTGTTCCCACAAGGTTGGGAGCATGAAATTGTCCAAAATGTCTTGGTATGCTGACGCCTTATGAGTTCCCTTCACTGGAACTAATGGGCCAAGCCCAACCCCTTAAAAACAACCACACAACATACTTTACACTTGGCACAATGCTGTCAAGCAAGTACCGTTCTCCTGGCAACTGCCAAACCCAGACACGTCCATCAGATTGCCAGACAGAGAAGAGTGATTTGTCACTCCAGAGAATACATCTCTACTGCTCTAGAGTCCAGTGATGGCGTGCTTTACACCAATGCATCCAATGCTTTGCATTGCACTTGGTGATATAAGGCTTGGATGCAGCTGCTTGGTCATGGAAACCTATTCCATGGAGCTCTCTACACACTGTTGTGCTAATCTGAAGGCCACAAAAAGTTTGGAGGTCTCTAGCTATTGACTCTGCAGACAGTAGGCGACTTCTGCGCATTGTGAGCTTCAGCATGCACTGACCCTGCTCTATCATTTTATGTGGCCTACCACTTTGTGGTTCAGTTGCACCCAGTTGATTCCACTTTGTTATAATACCACTAACAGTTGATCGTGGAATATTTAGTAGCAAGAAAATTTCACGGGTGGACTTATTGTGCAGGTGGCAATGGCAACCTATCACGGTACAACACTTGAATTCACTGAGCTCCTGAGAGTGATCCCTTCTTTCACAAATGTTTGTAGAAGCAGTCTGCATGCCTAGGTGCTTGATTTCATATACCTGTGACCATGGAGGTGATTGGAACAGCTGAATCCAATGATTTGGAGGGGTGTCCCAATACTTTTGGCAATATAGTGTATGTTTTGTTATCATGAACCAATTACCAAGGGGCCCATCTGTTGTGGAATTTATGTACTTCTCCTAGTTTATATGCCATAGCTCCCTCAGACTCATGCATTCTTCAGTATTTCAATAACCTCTCCCATATTGGGGCCATGTGAGATTTCCATTTATGCAATAGAGTTATGCGTGCTGCTGATAAAATATGCATAGATATAGGTCTCAATGAAAATGGGATCTTATCCATGTTAACACTCAATAAAGCCAGTTCTATCGTAAGTCTTGTAAATATCCCTGACATATCAGAGATTAGTCTTGAAATGTTGTTACAGAAGCTGAGCATATGAGGGCAGAACCAAAGCATTTTGCTCAACGTCCCCACCTGTCCGCATCCCCTCCAACAAAGGTTTGCGTTATCTCTGAAAAATTTAGACACCATAAAAGGGGTAAAGTACTATTGAAGGTGAATTTTTTGTGCCATTTTTGGTGAATAGCTTTCTACCACTGTTGGTCTGTGACAGCTATATGATTTTTTTCCTCCCATTGTAATAGGTGTTTTGGCTTCTAAAATTTAGATTTCAAAGAATTAAAGAACAAAGAAATTCCTTTCACCTTAGTGCTGGATGAGTTCCAAAACTTCCAAACATCAGTAAGAAGTTTCAGAATGGGGATGAGGTGATTATGCATCCAGGTGGCTATTTGAGAGTACAGCAAAAAGTCTGTCTCCCTGGAAGAGAAAATGTGTTAACTAGTTGACCAAAGGTAAGCAGTTTTCCATTTTTTGTTATGTCTGACATGCATAAAATACGTTTAGCGTCCCATTGTTTAATAGATTCTTAGATATAGTAAACATGAGAATGGTAAGGGAATCTGTGTGCTACCAAAGTTTTGCTCCCCATACACACTGAGGTACTTCCATGCATTGAGGGACACTACAATCATGGGATTCTGGTGTTTTATGTATGTTGTCTTAGTAGTATCAGATAGCAGAAGGGCTCCCTGTGGTATGTTTGCTTGTTCTATTCTACTGCAAGATTTAAAATGCTGTGGTAGAAACCAGATATGTATCTGATCCAGTAAGGCAGACATGTAGTAATCTTTCAGGTCCAGCAAGCCTATACTCCCCACCTTTCTATGTTTAAACAAAAGACAATAGTGACATCTTGCTTTTTGGGTTTGCCTATACAAATTTCGAAAACCATACCTTGTGCAGTATGAAAGAAAGAAGAGGGCAGAGGTATGAGAAGATTTTGAAAGTAGTAAAGAAGATGTAGGAGAATTATCATTTTATAGGCCGCTAGTCTGCTTGCCCATGAAGGAAAAATTTCTGTAGGCATTATAATTTTCTCTGTATGGAGATAAGTAGTGGTGTATAATTGGCCTTATATAAATCTGCAAGAGGTGTTGTTAGTTTAATACCCAAATATTGTAATGTGTCGTTAGTCCAAGGGTATGGGAGCTTGGATTGGAGCATATTCTGCTGTTTCCTCGGCATTGCCATATCCAGAATGCATGATTTAGATTGATTAATCTTATAATAAGATATTTTGTCAAACATTTGTAGTATGTGTCAGGATCCGCCGCGGCGTCTCGTCCGGCGCATGCGCAGTCTCGACGGCTCGCGCCGGGATACGGGCACTAGGCCCTGGCCAGCTGTGGCTGAGGGAGACTCGCGCATGCGCAGTAGGCGCCGCAAGTACACGCTGGGCGGCCAATGACAGAGCAGGGCGCGGTATTTAAAGATGCCCTGCGCTGTCACAAATTGCCGCAAGGTCTATCCTGTTACCTGAGTTCCTGTACCCCTGTGAGTAAGTTATTTGACCTGGATTGCCCTGACTACTCTGCCTTCTCCTGCTTTTGACCCGGATTGTTCTGACTACATTGCCTTCTCCTGTCCTGACCCCCGGCTTGTTTAACCCCTCTGCGGACTGACCTTTCCTATATTGACCCTGCGTGTGACCTGACTATTCTTTGCCTGCCGATTCTGTACCTCGCTGCCCCACGGTGACAACTGGCTAGTTTGACTACGATCCGTCCATCCATCCATCCATCCATCCTGCCTGGGCCTGCCGGCCTCCTCACATCTGGCTCTCCTCCTGTATCCATCCCCGGCGGTTCCCTCTGCCATGGGTGGGATTGCTCGGAGGTCGTGACCTGGTCCTGGTCTGCTTCAAGTCCATCCCCACCATCAGGGGCCCTGGTGAACACGCAGACCGGGACTTAGACTCCACACTCTGGGTATTCCTGTCCAGTGGGCTGCCAGAGGCACCACCTGGCGGATCCATAACAGTATGTAATGGACAACAGGTAGGGAAGGAGCCGTATTAGACAAAGAGAGAATAATATCATCTGCAAACAGAGTGTATGTTGTTTCCTTTTAAACTGATCCCAGAAATGCCAGGGTAACATGTTATTTTTTTAGGCAAGTGGTTCCATAAGTAGGGAGAAGACTAATATAGTGATAATGCTGTGTGCCATTAGTAATTAAGAATTTTTGGAGAACATTCTTTCTATGAAAACGTGAAAACTTGTGCAAAGTATCCCTAATAGTTTGTTTAGAAATGAAATTTGTTTTACTTTTGGTAGATATAAAGAATGAATAATCTCACAGGCAAGAATGATGTATTTTTCCATATCATCCAAAATGGAAGACAAAGCTTTAAAGGCTACGGTGTTCTTAATAGCAATAGCCACCCATCTTTTCTTAGTAGGAGCATTAGCAAAAAAAGTGGAAAGTGCCAATGTGAGAAAGAGGGAGGATTGCAAGAGTTAAAGTAGGTCTTTTGCAGGGACAATACATCACATTTAAGTTTCCATGTCTCTTTCCAGAGCATATGCCTCTTTATTGGGCTATTAAGCCCATTTACATTAAAGGAAGATATCTGGAATGACATGGTTTCCTTTGGTTCAATGAAAAAGAGAAATCAGTAAAGAAAAATTCCAACAGAATTCTTCATTTGTCAGTTAGTGATGAATGTTACCTAACCTGGATTTCTCAATGGTGCCAGCTGTTTTCTGCAACCTTGGTGGCTAAAGAATGTCAATGCTCCAAATTGATAGACCTCTCCACCAGCCATGTAAGGTTTTGGGATCTTTAGGGCCCTAAATGTATAAGAGCTCAATTCATATTCAGAAGTTGAATACCAGGCATGGCATTCGTGATCACAAAGTCTTTGCCATCCTTAGTAATTGCCCTGGGGCAATTTACTGGTAATAACAATGATGGAAAGCATCTGTGTAATGTGTCTTTGCATGGCCACATGTATGTTAACCAGGGGTGCATGTCACCATACAGAAGTACAACTGGGAGAGTGCTGTCAGCTTAAAACTGGAAGTGCCTGAACAAGGAAATTCATGACAGGATTACTAGGTATTAAATTAATGAAAGCTGAATATTTAAATGTATTCTAAACAACTTTTGAAATAATATTAACATGTGAAAGCTTATAAGAAATGTTAATGATTACTTTTACATAAACTAATATTATTAGAAGATTTACGAAATGAGTGTATCAGATCAACATGCAGTAAGGTTAGTTTTAGGAAACCCCTTCAATGTTTTATATTAAAGTGGCTGTAAAGGCAAAAGGCAAAATCCTTCCAAAACCAGTGCTCCCAGCCCTCCTCCCTAACATTTACCTGTATCAAGTCCTGTATAGATCCAGCGCTGTGCCTGGCTTCAGTTCTTCTCTCTTCTATCTGTGCTCTCACAAGCTTGGCTCAGATCAGTGTCAGCCATTGGCTCCTGCTGCTGTCAGTCAAATCATGAGAAGGGGGAGCTTATGTGGGAAGGTCAAGCAAAGCTGTTTGTGTCTATAGATGCAGGATTGACCCACAAAAGATCCCCCATAGCAACTGGCTTGTTATGAGGGCACTTGAAAGGGAGGACAAGCCAAGAATGCCGACAGGGGTACATAGAAGAGAAGGTAAGGGGCCACTCTGTGCAAAACCATTGCATGAGCAGATAAGTATAACATGACTGTTATTAAAAAAGAAAAATTTACCTTTACAATCACTTTAACTAGTATACTATTTTTTATTATGTTCAGGAATAATAATTTTTAATATATGCTTTAATCAAGTAAATATGACTTACTCTTACTATATAATTAATTTTCCTATTTCCAGGCAGCAGGCTTATTACTTTAATAAAACAGTTCAGGACACAAACCACTACCTGCAATTATCATCGTCAAGGTCCAAGGACAAAGGACCACCCCACCAAAACTAGAGTACTCTGGTAGTAACTGTGGTGGGACTTGCCACAGTAACTGGGTCTGGAGAAGTTGAGTGCTGCCTACACATTATTTATAATAGTGGAAGGCCACTTACCTGCCTGCAGATCACTTGCCCAGCTACATCTGCCTCATCAGGTGTGGCTTCTCTGAGCTGCTGAGAGATGGAAGCTGGAGAACTTATCTTCCTAGGCCATATCTAGGAGCTCTGAGAGTTGTGGGAAATGGAGGTAAACGAGCCTATGCCTGCAACTGAGCATGGTGAGTAAATGAGAACTCTACTACAGTTCTACTACATTTTGGCTGATGAATTACATTTGTTCCTCATTTGTGCCTTATGGACAGTGAATAATGCTGGATTTCATGTCCTTGTCCAATGCTGAACCTCACATGCTCTTTATTGGATGGTGCATTTGATTCCCTCAATTTTCCACTGCTGGAATGCAAGGCCTAACAACCACCAAAATTCCTATAATTTGTTTGCCTACTTTTTTCTCTACTTCTGTTTGTTTTGCTCCACCACTTCTCATAGCTACTGTACCTGCCGGATGAAATACACATTCGAGTTCCCCAGTGTTTATAGTGCAGGTACCACCACCTTTCTGTCTATTAAAATTGACTATTTTAACACTACCAAGGGTCCAGTGTGCATCTGTTCCCTGGATGGACATCATTGGTGCCCTGTTGCCTTTTAGTTTAGATTGATTCATAACACTATATATATATATATATATATATATATATATATATAGATCTCCATAAACTTTTGTGTGCCGCTTTAGGTTTGTTGTTTTTAACCTATAAAACTCAATTTGTTTTGTTATGGCTGCAGAAGGCTTGGATAGCAATTCCAAGTGCTGATGTGGTTAATGCCTTGGCATACAGTCTGTGTGTACAAACATTTTTTGTGCATAGCTTGTTTCAAATGGTGATCACAAGTGTTGAAATTAGCCAGTAGATAGGGGACTTAACATCCCCATGTTGGAATCCTGGATGCCTTCTTCTCCCAGCTGTAGATGCATAAATGACTGTAATGCAGGAGATCATCCACACACTGTTTATTGCCAATTATTGTGTTCTGTGTCCACCTCTCCACCTTGCTGCACTGACAGTTTCTTTGGTGTCCTCCAATTAACACTTCAGTTCCTCAGTCAAAAACACAGAGTAGAAAAGACAGCCCTACATAGTTTGATAATTTAACATTTGATAAAGCATTGATAGTTCCTTCACAATTATAGCATATAAGGAAAGGTATAGCTAAGGAAGCAAGGGAGAGCTGGGGAGTGGCCAGATGACGTCACTATGCAAAGCGTAATCACAGTATAGGATAATGGAGGAAGTGTATTGCTGTTATGTGATATATATCTGGTGCGATCTAGCACCAAAAGGATGTGAGTGGCTACTTTTATTTATTTTAATAAAGTGTTTAAATGATAAAGCACTATTTTTGCCTATTCTGTTTTTTACAAATTGCTGGGGAGAGGAGGAGAAGGAGGACAAAATCTAAAGTCCGTAGTGGGAAGGAGTGCCAACAGGGGAATCTGCATCTTACTCTGTCACATTTAGAGGACACAAGCATGGTGTGACCAAAACATTGTATAATGTGCGATCAAAAAGCTCCAGGTGAGAGCACAACTTGCATGTTGGTGGAGGAACACTGTTTCAAGTCTTATGAAGATAAAGTGGTGAGAGATTACAGCTACGTCAAGATATATGGGACTTTATATATTCACTATTGTGCACAAGATTTTATTTGCAAATGTGTATATATTTATGATTACTTTTAGGTAATTTGAATGCGCTGCACTAATTTGATTGTTTAGTTTTGAGACACATTGATGAGTATGTGCAGGGTGTAAGCAACTTTAATTAGAGTAATTATTGATTTTTTTATTTTTTTGTGTTTTGGTTGCTCGTGGGATTTTTATATATTTAGTTACACTCAGACTCTGCTTAGCATCTACTGTATACTCTTTAAGTGAGTTTGTCACCATGTTAAACTTTCAAATACATATTATTTTCTGTAAAAGAAACATAACAATATTTTTCTGCTACTATTTAACTCCATTTAAAAGAAATTGCCCCCTCCCCCCGAAGCCCACTAGGAATTCAGCACTTTCAAGAGTGTTGCTCTTCTTGGACCCCTGCTGGTCTCTCACTGGTTCCTCCTGCTGACCTTCACATCATTACAGGAGACAGTGCTGCACAGGATTCCTGGACACAACAGTCCTGAAGTAGTGATTGCCCAATGGACTTCAGGTCAAGAATTCTAGTAATTGGAGTGGTGTTCAGCAGTATGGGCAGCAGGAAAGGTAAGTGTTTGCAGTCATCTTACACAAGGATAGTTGAGGGACACGGTCGTTTGATATATTTCAGACAAGGTCCACTTGAAGAGAATGTGGAGCTCTTTGAGAAGAATGTGGTGGGGGCTCTGACACAATTATTTATGTTATCTGAGGAACTCTTTCATTAAAGGCACAGGACATTTTGTAACTTTCTACTCTTGTTCCTCGTAGTATCTATGTTATGTTTACATTGTTTGCAGGGTCAATATAAAATGGTAAAAATGAGAGATTTAAAAAAACAAGGAAAGAACAAATGAGCCAGAACAGGAACAATGTGAATTTAATTGTGTGAAGACTCAAACTGGGAAGATGTAAAGAAGGAGTTTTTAGTCAAATATCTATAAGCTACTATACAATTATAGATGAAACACATAGGGTTGATTTACTAAAACTGGAGAGTGCAAAATCTGGTGCAGCTCTACATAGAAGCCAATCAGTTTCCAATCTTTTTTTGTCAAAGTATGAACAGCTGCACCAGATTTGGCACTCTCCATTTTTACAAAATCATCCAAAATGTTTTACAACATTGCAAGCAACACAATGGATGCATTGATGTGGATCTGTGTTTTCTCTGATTCAGGCTTGGTTCACACTAGTGAGATTTCCAATGCGACATGAGTCACACAGAATCGCATGGCAATGAAAATCACATTGTTTTCAATTGTGCCCATTTGTATCAATGCATGACAGCATGGCATGATTTTGTAAAAGGGTTCTGTGCTACTTTGGTGTAACTCAAGTGGGATATTGGCCCCATAGAATATGCAAACCAAATCCAAAATACAACCAAATCACACTACATAATTGCACTGAAAATCGATCAAATTGCAACTGCGGTAGTGTGAACCTAGTCTAAGAGGTCGCAGTTAAAGCTGAATTTTGGTCATATTTATAGGGCATGAAATAAATCCATTTTTAATGCAAACAGGCTAAGTACCTAAAATTGATTTGTATCAGCCTTTCAAAGTCACTGTACATCAGAGGTCAGACTGGGAGATGCAAAGGAAGAAGTAAGAGGTTAGTTGTGCTGCAGTGCTCATGTGCTAACTATGAACATGCTGATAGGAGAAGAGGACAGTGACATTAAGCTGATCTGTCTGATCCCTTTTTATCATCAAGTCACAGGCTGGAGGAGGGACAACATCTGAAAGTGTTAATTAACTGCAAGTGTTACTTAAAGTGGTTATAAACCTTAGACATGAAAAATGAACAAAGAATATCCCTATATAGTGTGTACCTGTCTCAATCCAGAGCACTAAGTGTCATTTCTGTCTGCTGCCTCTTTTCTTCTGACATGAGAAAAAATGTGATGGGGAGGGAGCTCCAGCACACAATCTGTGATTGACAGCTTCAGCTCTGTTCCTCTGTGCTGCGTGAAAAGAGGGTGTCCCTTCCCGCCAATCAGGGCTCAGAGCTCTCCTCACTGAACTCTGCCAAGTATCACTTCAGTTCCCTGCCCCCTGTTTTTGAGAGCTGGGAGAACCTGTGTAAATTCTGCACTATCAATTGATGTAGAGAAGAGAACACTGCAGATAAACATGTACAACTTAGGTAGGAGGATTTGTGGCTAGTCACTTCACTGGGTATATGTAAGCGTTTAGAATCACTTTAATCTTTTGCCCTGCCAGACAGGGTTGTGCCATGTGGCAGAGCTATATAAATCTAAGAAGTGAATGTGCAGAAATACTAATCCTTTGTCAGGAAAAAAAGTTTGCATGAATTTATTTCTTCTGTGCACTTAGTTGGTTGTTTGGAGTTCAGCTTTAATGATCACTAAGCTTGGGTTCTGTGCGAAGTCTGGACCGCATTATGATTGCACTCCGTTCATGCGAACCGCTGCGGGTGTGTATGTTAAGTTAACAACACCCCGAAATTGGTTCCCAAAACATGGTGCGATGTGCAGAATCGGATCGCATGGGTGTGAATACAAAATGTATGGCTCAACTTGCACCGCACAGAATTCGCAGGTGATTTGCACAGGGATGCGGTGCGGTTCCTGTGCGAATCACATGCGATGTGCCACACCGCAGAAGTGTGAACCCAGGCTTGAAACAGACCAACCTTCAACTGCCAGCAGATTTTGTGGTGCTACCAAATGGTGCTATAAAACACCTTCCTGCCTTATATATGCAACACGTACATACTATGTGTGCTTCCTCCTCGTCCAATGATGTGATATTAAAAATTCCAATAAATGTATGGTGTACTACAATACACCTCCCTCCACAGAAACATGCTCCTGTGTGTATTTATGTAACTGGTTATTTGTGACATCCTCGAAGTACAATATGTAAAAATACAAAAAAGTGTGCTGATATTGCAAGTGGTGTACGACATACTACAAGACACCTCCCTCCCCTACTGGAACACTGAATGTGTTCCTGTGCAGTGTCTATATAATAACAAGCATTTATGACATCCGCAATATGCAATTCCTCCCACAAAGTGCTTTAGTGCAGTTCACTTAAAGTGCACTTGATTTCAATGCAGTGCTACGTTCCTTCGTGTGACACTCGTGCTCCCCATCCCTGTTGGGTCCGCACTCACCAAAAATTTAGACACCCTTTTTACAGGCGAGTCATATGCACTTGGTATGTCTTCCACCTTCAATTTCTCTGCACCTCCTCTTATTGAACCTCTTGTGTCCCCAAATCTCCTCCTCCACTCCACCGTTGATTGACCGAGAGAACCAAAAAGCAGAACTCCAATAGTGTAATACTATTTATTAAAAACTTCACTTATATACAAATTGTACTTACATAAAAGATGTACAAAGAATGCTTTACTTGTGGTTACGGGACGCTCCTGCATACCACGGACTGGAAACAGGCAGCTGGAAGTGACGCAAAAGGCTCCATCTGAGGATATAAGAGGGGTGGTAGGCAGGTACATTGCTGTAATTATCAGTCCATAAGCGCAGATGACAAACCAGATTGTGTGGTTTATTGTATCGGTTGCAGGAATTTCTTAAATATAGAGCAATTTAACTACCCACATGGAAGAAAAATATTTGAAATAATACAGGTGAAACTCGAAAAATTTGAATATCGTGCAAAAGTTCATTTATTCCAGTAATGCAACTTAAAAGGTGAAACTAATATATGAGATAGACTCATTACATGCAAAGCAAGATAGTTCAAGCTGTGATTTGTCATAATTGTGATGATTATGGCTTACAGCTCATGAAAACCCCAAATCCACAATCTCAGAATATTAGAATATTACATGCAATCAATAAAACAAGGATTGTACATAGAACAATATCAGACCTCTGAAAAGTATAAGCATGCATATGTACTCAGTACTTGGTTTGGGCCCCTTTTGCAGCAATTACTGCCTCAATGCGGTGTGGAAGGAAGCTATCAGCCTGTGGCACTGCTGAGGTGTTATGAAAGACCAGCATGTTTCAATAGCAGCCTTCAGCTCTTCTGCATTGTTCGGTCTCATGTCTCTCATCTTTCTCTTGGCAATTCCCCATAGATTCTCTCTGGGGTTTAGGTCAGGCGAGTTTGCTGGCCAATCAAGCACAGTAATCCCACGGTCATTGAACCAGGTTTTGGTGCTTTTGGCAGTGTGGGCAGGTGCCAAGTCCTGCTGGAAAATGAAGTCAGCATCCCCATAAAGCTTGTCTGTGGAAGGAAGCATGAAGTGCTCCAAAATCTCCTGGTAGACGGCTGCGTTGACCCTGGACTTAATGAAGCACAGTGGACCAACACCAGCAGATGACATGGCTCCCCAAATCAACACAGACTGTGGAAACTTCACACTGGACTTCAAGCATCTTGCAGTGTGTTCCTCTCCATTCTTCCTCCATACTCTGGGTCCTTGGTTTCCAAACGAGATGCAAAAGTAGCTCTCATCAGAAAAGAGGACTTTGGACCACTGAGCAACAGACCAGGTCTGTTTTTCTTTAACCCAGGTAAGACGCTTCTGACGTTGTTTGTTGTTCAGGAGCGGCTTGACAAGAGGAATACAACATTTGAAGCCCATGTCCAGGATCCGTCTGTGTGTGGTGGCTCTTGATGCACTGACTCCAGCCTCAGTCCACTCCTTGTGAAAGTCCCCAACACTTTTGAATGGCCTTTTCCTGACAATCCTCTCCAGGCTGCAGTCATCCCTGCGGTTTTGCACCTTTTTCTTCCACACGTTTCCCTTCCACATAACTTTCTATTAACTTTCTATTAACTTCCACATACCTTTCTATTAACCTCCTCCCTTGGCCAACTGATAAACTCCCATGGCTTCAACTACCATCTCTATGCTGATGGCACTCAAATCTATCTCTCTACCCCTCACCTCACCCCTTCAGTCTCCGCCCGAATCATTAGCCTACTGAACAACATATCAGATTGGATGTCACTCCACTTCCTCAAATTAAACCTTTCCAAAACCGAGCTCCTAGTTTTCCCCCCAGCCCGCGCCCCCCCCCGCCTTCTGCATCACGACCAACAATGCCACCATCAGTCCAACCCCGCAAACCAGAGTTCTAGGTGTCATTCTAGACTCCAATCTGTCTTTCCAGCCCCAGGTCCAATCGCTGACAAATTCATGTAGACTCTACCTCCGCAACATCTCCAAAATACGACCGTTCCTAACCCCAGACACTACTAAACAACTCATCCACTCCCTTATTATATCTCAACTTGACTACTGTAACTCCCTCCTCACCGACTTACCTCATCACAGGCTATCCCTGCTTCAGTCTATCCTGAATTCTGCGGCCAGACTCATCCACCTTACTAACCGCTGCCATTCCCTCCACTGGCTTCCGATTGCCCAACGCATAAAATTCAAATTACTAACATTGACGTACAAAGCTGTTCATAACACTGCCCCAAACTACATCACCGACCTGATATCCATATACCACCCAAAACATACTCTCTGCTCCTCACAAGGCCTCCTATTCTCTAGTTCCCTGGTCTCCTCCTCCCATGCCCGTCTCCAGGACTTCTCCAGAGCTTCCCCCATCCTCTGGAACTCACTACCCTAATCCACCAGACTGTCACCTACCCTCCTCACCTTTAGGCGCACCCTGAAAACCCATCTCTTCAGGGAAGCCTACCTGAACCTACCCTCCTCACCTTATTGCCGATCTCCTCCACTCTTCCTACCACTCCATCCCCCACAGCTATTTCCTCCTGTACTACTATCCCCTCCCTCCTAGATTGTAAGCTCCAAGGAGCAGGGCCCTCGAACCCTCATGTATTGCACTGTATTGTTACTGTACTGTCTCGTGTACTGTCTTCCAATGTAATGTACAGCGCTGAGCAAACTGTTGGCGCTATATAAATAATGTATAATAATAATGTGCTTTGATACAGCACTTTGGGAACATCCAACTTCTTTTGCAATTACCTTTTGAGGCTTTCCCTCCTTATAGAGGGTGTCAATGATGGTTTTCTGCACAACTGTCAGGTCAGCAGTCTTTCCCATGATTGTGATTCCTACTGAACCAGACTGAGAGACCATTTTAAGGCTCAGGAACCCTTTGCAGGTGTTATGGCTTAATTAGCTGATTAGAGTGGGACACTTTGAGCCTAGAATATTGCACCTTTTCACAATATTCTAATTTTCTGAGATTGTGGATTTGGGGTTTTCATGAGCTCTAAGCCATAATAATCACAATTATGACAAATAACGGCTTGAACTATTTTGCTTTGCATGTAATGAGTCTATCTCATATATTAGTTTCACCTTTTAAATTGAATTACTGAAATAAATGAACTTTTGCACGATATTCAAATTTTTTGAGTTTCACCTGTATTTGAAATGCTACAATTTTGGCCATATTCAATAATATATATATATATATATGGGCAGCACAGTGACTAAATGGTTAGCACCTCCGCCTGGCAGTACTAGGGTCGTTGGTTCAAATCCCAACCACGGCACCACCTGCCTGGAGTTTGCAAGTTCTCCCTGTGCCTACGTGGGTTTCCTCCAGGTACTCCAGTTTCCTCCCACACTCCAAAGACATGATGGTAGGTTAATTGGCTCCTGTCTAAATTGTCCCTAGTATGTGTATGTATGAATGTGAGTTAGGGACCTTAGATTGTATGCCCCATTGAGGGTTAGGGACTGATGTGAATGTACAATATATATGTAAAAGCACTGCATAAATTGACAGCGCTATATAAGTACCTGAAATTAATAAATATTAGTATATTTGAAATGTATTTTAAAAAATATTTTTAATATATTTTGTAATAAAAATGCATTTCAACATGCAGTATGTATGTATGTATATATATATATATATATATATATATTGAATATGGCCAAATTGTAGCATTTCAAATAGATGTCAATATATTTGGGAAGAATATTTTTAAAATATATTTCAAATATATTTTTCTTCCATATGGGTATGTATGCTATATATACGGTATACAGTTTGTTGGCATAGAAAAGGAACCATTGTGCCAACACATTTTCTGCAATGAAAAATAAACCCGTAGATGTATATTTCACGCAGTGTTGTATACCCCATCAAGAAGCTGAATAAGATGGTCATTAACTGTCTTAGTTTAGTGCCAGCTATGGATTGATATATGATTTCCAGTAGCTGCAAGTCTACCCACCTAGCATAGAAATAACTGGAACTCAGTGAAGATGGGATTAATTACATTTCTTCCTCCAGAACTTGCAACATCCTTTAGCAAACTTAGGATCACTTGCCTTATAACATATATACATGCATAGCCGATTCAATTGAACCCATTCAAAGCTTGGTGAATTGACAAGTTCCACCAGAAAGAGTTAAGAGCTGATGTAGCTTGTGGCAGCTTCTTTTTCAAAGTCAGCGGAGCATGCCAGTGTTGTGACTGTGGCTTCTGTCTTCTTTCCCATTGCAAATGGAAAACAAACATGCCGAGGAAGGAGAACCAGAGGGGAGAGAAAACGACACAAACACACATACCCCAGAGCAGCGAGCAATCAATATTGTGTAAAATGTAAACCGATGTGACATAGACAGAAAATATTTGGATGGAGGAAAGCTGACAGAGTGATTGGCTCAGAGGGAAATTATGTTTCAGAGAAGCTCTGAGAGCATCCAGCACAAAAGCTACAGATTCTGTATAGAAAATGCACATTTACAATGAAACAGGCTTTTATTTTCTCTACCCAAGCAAAAGGAATTAGAAAAAGCCACATAACTCACATTCTACCAATAATTAATGAGTCTTTCTCAAGGTTATATAACAAATGTTTTTATTTGGAATTCTTTCCGAAGTTTACCATTACCTAACACAAAAATGGAACAATGAGGGTCTATGCACTTGGAACCCCAAAAAGATAACTATTTTAGGGTCAATTCATACTACATGCGTTTCAGCTTCTTTTTTTCTGCATCCAAAATGCACAGGAAGTAGGTTATATGGTTGTCAATGTCATAGTTCACATCAGTGCTTGCAGTTCCAGTGCGTTCCGGTTGCAGGAAAAAAAGTAGAACCTGCTGCATTTTTTTCTGCGCAGAACTGTACTGGAATGCAGCAAGATGCAGCAAAAATGCACAGAACACACCAAAAATGCACTGGAATGCACATGTCTCTATTTAAATTAAACAAAGAGGGGGGGAAATGAACTGGAATGCATAAAAAAAACACACCGGAAAGCGCCAAAAACACGTATGCAAAAACGCATCCGGAATACATCTGTTATGTATCTCTATAGTGTGAACTGGCCCTTAGGGCTAGTTCACACTAGACGCAGTTCAGTGCCCTTTTTTTCTGCAGCAAAAATGCATGCAGTGTTTCCCATGTATTTCAACGGCCCTGGTTCACACAAGTGCAGTCAGTTCCAGTCAATTTCTGGAGCAGAAAAAAAAAGTAGAACCTGCTGCATTTTCTTCTGCACAGGACTATAATGCGTCAAAATGCATAAAAAATGCACCGGAACGCACCAAAACACACCAAAAATGCTCTGGAATGCACATGTCCTTATTTCAATTAAATAAAGAGAGAGAAGAAAAAATTAACTGGAATGCATAAAAAAAACACACTGGAATGTATCAAAACGTGCATGCAAAAATGCAGCCGAAATGCATCTGGACTGTGTTTATATAGTGGGAACTGGCCCTTAGGGTTAGTTCACACTAGATGCAGTTCAGTGCCCTTTTTGTCTGCATGAAAAATGCTTGCACAGTGTTTTCCATGTATTCCAATGGCCCTGGTTCACACTAGTGCAGTCAGTTCCAGTAGCATAAAAAAAAGTAGAATATGCTGCATTTTGTTCTGCACAGAACTATACCAGAACATGGCAAACTGCATCAAAACTACACCATAACTGCGTGTGGTGTAAACCGTAAGCAAAAATGTATCCAGAATGCATTTTTGTGGTGTGAACTGGCCCTTAGCATTAAAAAAATCAGCTGTAAAATTTCTTCTGTACTTGAGTAGACTTGCCTTTTTTGGAAGGCCTGCAGTTCTGGCTTGGCAAAACAATTTTGACCTTTGTTATGCCCAGGGGCAGACTGACCATTTGGAAACTCGGGCACTGCCCAAGGGCCCGGGGTCAGTAGGGGGCCCCATGAGATGCCCCTGGTACCTTTTTCATAGGCTTTTTTGAGTTTGGGCAAGGACACAGGGGCCCCATGATCCCCTATTGCCCAAGGGCCCCATGAGTTGTCAGTCCGCCCTTGGTCATGCCAAATCCTAAAGCAGCTTTGAGCTGTGTGACAGTCTCAAAGTTAAAGTATTTAAAGTGGTAATAAGCCCAAAGCAAACATTTATTATATTGCAGCTTACCATCTCTTAGATGTGATGACTGCATTCATTTTATGTTTTAGGCTTTCTTTCTTCTGTTTTTATCTAGTGATCCAGCCATTAGGTCTGTTGTTTTCCAAAGGAACACGTTCTCTTGCAGATGTATCAGTTACAGAGACGAGACAAACTTTTTAGCACTAGCAGGGGTGCTTACAATGATCATCTTTTGTTTTTAATTATGTAAAACAGTTATCCCAAAAGGAAAAATACTGTTTGCTGTAACTGCTTATAAAGTATTAGCTGGAATTTGGCTTCAATGTGTTAGTGTATTTAAAATATGCTAGTATATCTAACACTCCTTTTCCTCCCAGATTGACAATGCTGCTGTCCAAAGGTGTCACCTGTGCGCATTCATCCAGAATGGGGGCACTATAGTTCAGGAAGGGTGTTACTAGCTAGATCGACAGGTGAAAACAGAGGGAAAAAGCCTAAGAAAAGAAGGCTAATGCATCCATCACACCTAATTGGTAAGATGCAATATATTAAATTTTTTTGGGGGGTTTAATACCACTTTAAAGGCAATGTATAATAGCTTTGTATAGTTGTGTTCAAAATAATAGCAGTGTGTTGAAAAAAGTGAATAAAGCTCAAAATCCTTCTAATAGCTTTTATTTCCATACACACAAATGCATTGGAAACACTATACGTTCTATTCCAAATCAAAACATGAAAAAAAATATATCAAATTTGTGTTGTTCCTCTAAACAAATTGAAGAAAACTGAATATTAGACTGTTAAAAAAAATAGCCGTGTTTGTATTCTTCTTTAAAAACTCAAACATTCACTATATAAACTGAAAAATGTTTGAAGATTTTGCTTTCCTTTGAATCATTTAATTAATATTTAGTTGTATAAGCACTGTTTCTGAGAACTGCTGTACATCTGTGTTGCATGGAGTCACCCAACTTCTGGCACCTGTGAACAGGTATTCCAGCCCAGGATGACTGGACTACATTCCACAGTTCTTCTCTATTTCTTGGTTTTGCCTCAGAAACTGCTTTTTTGATGTCACCCCACAAGTTTTCTATTGGATTAAGATCCGGGGATTGGGCTGGCCACTCCATAACGTCAATCTTGTTGGTCTGGAACCAAGATGTTGCACGTTTACTGGTGTGTTTGGGGTCGTTGTCTTGTTGGAACACCCATTTCAAGGGCATTTCCTCTTCAGCATAAGGCAGCATGACCTCTTCAAGTATTCTGATGTATTCAAACTGATCCATGATCCCTGGTATGCGATAAATAGGCCCAACACCGTAGTATGAGAAACATCCCCATATCATGATGCTTGCACAACCATGCTTCACTGTCTTCACAGTGTACTGTGGCTTGAATTCAGTGTTTGGGGGTCGTCTGACAAACTGTCTCTGCCGCCTATCATTTTCTGCACTTCTTTATATGTTTTCCTCTCTCCAATCAACTTTTTAATCAAGGTACGCTGTTCTTCTGAACAATGTCTGGAACAACCCATTTTCCTCAGAATTTCAGAGAGAAATGCCCTGTAACCAGCATGTACATTTGCTGCCTTCCTTCCTTAAATAAGGGCAATAATTGCCACCTGTGTTTCAAAGAATGAATTACCTCACTAATAGAACTCCACACTGCTATTATTTTGAACATTCCCCTTTCAATTAGTGATTCAATTACACAGAATCAGCAGCATGCATGTCATGACTGTTGGGTCTGTTGTATTTCTATTACTCTACTACACCTGCTAGTAAATTATTTGCCATGTAGAAATATCATTTCTACCAAAAACAGTGATTGATCAGGTTAGTGATGTCTGACTGCTATTATTTTGAACACAACTGTACATATTTTCTTTATGTACTGTGGTCATGACTAAAAAAAGGTATTATAGCTGGTCATTACACCAGCTTCTGTTGAACAGTGCAGCACACCGGACAAATTTTGGTAAGTGTTTACCAGGCTTAAGCTGCCCCTTTCCTACAGAGAGTCTGAAAGTAAACAAATACTTTTGTGCTTTAGCTGCTTTTTTCTGACCAGCCTATAGCAGAACTACTGCTACAGGGCGGCAGGGCTGCGCAAAATCACAGATATACTGATTTTGTATTTCTGGGTAGGGGGGGCTTGTGCGCACATGCCGCCCTACCCGCGCTGCCATTGGCGACTTTAGCTGTCCCAGCCAGAGATTCCCCACCGGCACCCAGCGATCACCGAGGAACAGTGACAGAGGAGAGGTCTCAGTGTAAACCATACAAATCTCTCTCCTGTCAGCTCCAGCATGCTGCTTTGTATTGCTCTGCACGGCTTGAGAGGCATTGCAGTCACGTGACTGCAGTGCACTATAATGAAAAAAAGGTACAAATACACAGATTTAAAAATTGTACACATAACAACAATCTTATATTGTTTAACTGATTGTGGGGAGTTAATTGAACCTAAGCCTTTCCTTTCACTTTAAAGTGTTACTAAACCCACAACAGTAAAATCAGTCTTTATATGCAGTAAAGCATGCTTGTTATACTCACTGTGGAACCTAAGGGGTTAATCCTCTGCATTGTGTAAGAAGATTGTTTGTTCCTGTCTTCTCTGATCCCCCCTTTCTTTTACTGTCCCCAATCCATCTGTCATAGTACAGAGCAGCAGTGGCAAGTCTGCACATACTCTGGTGTTTATTGCTAGAGAATTTTTTTAGAGAGTGCATGTGATTGGAACAGGGCCAATCAGCGCTGTCTGAACAGAGGGTCAATGTCAGGAATCTAGGAGTGACCAGAAAGGTGTGGACTGACACAGGGAAACGCAGGTTTCAGGTATAGTATAATAACACAGTTTATTATTAGCCACACATATATATATATATATATATATATATATATATATATATATAAACGCACAGTGAACAAACCAACCTTCCACTAATCTTAGTAGGTGCAGGAACACAGGCGTAGTCAGGGCTGGAGAGGTGGAATGGTCAGGCCGGCCGTAGGGTTCTGTAATGACCGTTCGGTGGTACCTCTAGCGGTCCTCAGGACAGGATTCCCCAGGGCGCGGAGTCTAAGTCCCAGTCTGCTTATTCACCAGGGCCCCTGATGGTGGGGATGGACTTGGAGCAGACAGGAACCAGGTCGCGGCCCCTGAGTACACCTGCTCGTGGTAGACGGATCCGCCAGAGGTATGTGCAGGTAGAAAGCCTGATGTGAAGAGGCAGAAGGTGTGAGCAGGGACGGCTGGATCCGTGCAGGATGGATGGATGGCAGAGTAGCTAGCGTGGTCAGACGGGTCAGGTCAGCAACGTGCAGGCAGCGAGGTACCGAAGGAGCAGGCAGAGAATGGTCAGGGTCACAAGCTGGGTTCAGTAACACACGGGCAGCGCGGTACAAAGGATCAGGCAGAAGGATGGTCAGGAAAGCCAGGGGTTCAACAGGAGACGGTCAGCAGAGGTCAAGATCAAGCAGGGTCAGCAACGAAGCAGGAACACAGGATACCAGGTACAGGGGCTCCTGGGAAAACATACACCAAGGCCCAGATCACAGGCCTGGTCATGCCTTAAATACACCTTCTGCAATCAGCCCCAGGTTTGGCTGATTGCAGAAGTGAGTTTCTGGCTGCTGAGAGCACCCGCTGGTCAGCTCTGGTACTGCAGCCCACACGGCAGGTGAGTCCCACCACCAGTGCTGAGTCCATTCCTGACAGTCAAGGGTCATGCAGCCTCATAGGACAGTCAGAGGAGAATGATAATAATTGCATTTCCATGTTCTGTTTACTGTGGGAGACCAGATAAAATGACAGCGGGGTCCTAGGTTTAGTAACAGGGTTAAAAGGACTACAGGGAAATAACGTCAATGTCAAGACAACCTCTGGATATGACACTGAGCATGTGCACTCAACTTCTTTGATCGACCATGGCGAGGCCTGTTCTGAGTGGAACCTGTCCTGTTAAAACGCTGTATGGTCTTGGCCACCGTGCTGCAGCTCAGTTTCAGGGTCTTGGCAATCTTCTTATAGCCTAGGCTATCTTTATGTAGAGCAACAATTCTTTTTTTCAGATCCTCAGAGAGTTGTTTGCCATGAGGTGCCATGTTGAACTTCCAGTGACCAGTATGAGAGAGTGAGAACAATAACACCAAATTTAACACACCTGCTCCCCATTCACACCTGAGACCTTGTAACACTAAGGAGTCACATGACACCAGGGAGGGAAAATGGCTAATTGGGCCCAATTTTGGACATTTTCACTTAGGGATGTACTCACTTTTGTTGCCAGTGGTTTAGACATTAATGGCTGTGTGTTGAGTTATTTTGAGGGGACAGCACATTTACACTGTTATACAAGATGTACACTCACTACTTTACATTGTAGCAATTCTTCAGTGTTGTCACATGAAAAGATATAAAATATTTACAAAAATGTGAGGGGTGTACTCATGTCTGTGAGATACTGTATGTAATGACTGTGGTTGCCATGCTTATACAGCCATTTGTGCTTGGCTGTGTGCTAATATAGCCATATTACTGGAGCTTATATGTTGCATTTCAGAGAGGCACAACCACCCATTATCTGTGCATGGCCAAACATCCTCCATGCTTGTGACATCCATCCACCCATCTGTGTGACTTTGGCATCAATTTAATGTTATATAGAGAATCTGAATAAAATTATCCCTTGGTAGATGTGCTGGAATGGTCAGCACATTATCCTATTGCATAGAGAAATGCATTAGGCACGAAATGCACAAATAACAGCAAATCATTTCTTGTACTGAGTTTCAGCTCTACGAAATGTTAGCTGTCTGCCAAGAAGATCTTAATGAACCTTTTGCTGTATTCCTAATTTTAACATATTAATCTCTTTATTTATAGTCTATGTTTTCATTGCAACTAACCTAAACTGCCCAGATCACATTAATCAATGATAAAGATTTCCAATGTGCATAAATATAGGTCAAAGTAGCTAATAAACACCTAGAAAATATTTAGGATGCTTAATATAAACCAGTTTCAAGCATTTAAAACCAAGCACTGGATTTGGATATCAATAAAATACATCAAAGCTACAAACTTTTTAGCTTTTATGTATTTTTAGATGGAGTAGGGCATGTTTAAATGCTTGTCAAGTTTTTTTTTGTAATTTTTTTTTATTTCCATCTCTGTCCTGTTCAAGAAATTTCCCTTCCCTTCTTGCACTGTAGGCACAACAGTAAGATCAAATCACTCTAAAAGTGAGGTACATCTCCTTGTAGACAACTGTCCCCACTAGAAGATTTCCTTGAAATTCTATTTCTAATTCAAAATTTTTTATTTTTTCACACTGTTAGTCATGGTCACAAAGACAAATCAAGACTGTGGATCTCTCAACCTTGACACAGAAAGCGATAAAAACCTAACAGTAGTTCCAATCTTTCCACACTCTATCCAAAACTAAAAATATTTTGCCTTTAAATATACTTTAAGTATATTTTTGCTTACTATTCATTTATTTCATGTCATATGTAATGTTCGATCATAGGGTCCTGGGTACTGAAATAGAGCTGTCTGTTCCCTTGAAACACAAGTAACTAAAAAACTTTGCTTAGAGAACAGTCTCTATTCATTTTGCACAGGGGTGTCCACATTTTGAATTTTCTTTGCCACATTGGAGAGGAAGAGGAGGAATTGTCTTGGGCCACATATAAAATACACTAAAATAAGGACAGCTGATGAACAAAAAAAGTTGAGGAGATCACAAGTTAATGTGGTTGTAAAGGCTGAAGGTTTTTCACCTTCAAGCAGTCTATGCATGAAGGTAAAAAACCTTCTGTGTGCAGCATCCCCCCCATCACCCTCAATACTTACCTGAACAATTTAGTGATCTGAATGACAGCCTTGGCTGTCCCGAGTCACTGCCTCCTCATTGGCTGAGACAGCAACCATGAGCCATTGGCTCCCAATGCTGCCTTTCGAAGCCAGACAATGAGGAGAGAGGGGGTGGGGCCAAGTCGCGTGTCATGTGTGAATAGACACACGGAGCAGCGAGTGCCCCCATAGCAAGCTGCTTGCTGTGAGGGCACTAGACAGACAGGAGGAGCCAGAAGAACCTGCGGGGGACCCGAGAAGAGGAGGATCCGGCTGCTCTGTGCAAAACCACTGATTTTGTGCCGCATTCATAGCCATCTAGGGCCACATGTGGCCTGTGGACCGTAAGTTGGACACCCCTGATTTAGTAAATCAAACTACTTATACTCTCAAAAAATCTCATTGCCTGTAATTTTTTGAGAACTTTGTCCATCTATAGACAGCATTAGGGTTTTTCATCTACCTCTGTATGGCCAGTACTTCTTGGGGTACCCTCAGATGGTCTTCTGGTTTGGATGGAAAGGAGAGGAGAGTAATAAACCTATATGCATGTTTTTTTACAGTTGGGGTTCTTGAGCAAAAGTATCTGTGCACCAAAATGTTAGCTTAACCTCTCAGCCGAATTCCAGCCTTAACGTTTGATCTTGGATAGATAGCATGTTCCCCCTCATGTTCAAATTTGCGTCTGTCTCTTTCCTGAACACTTTTCCTGTCTGCAATACTGAAGTCAAAAGCAGAAGGAACCATCCTTAGGTGTCCTTTTATCATGCAGTGGTAAATGACCACTGCTCAGTTCTCCATCATTCTCAGAGGAGACAGTTCTCCTCTGAATGCCTTTTTATGAAGCGGTGTAGATCAGTTCTCCGAATGAAGAGAGAAGTGATCTACAAACACTTTGAATGCTGGAAAATGGCTGTTGTTACTATAATCTCATGAGATTACAGTAAGAGATCAGTCAAACACCGTTTACTAAGCAGCGGTAAATTACCGCTGCTTCGTTTGCGGTTCCCCCGATTCTCCAGCTCTGGGCTGGAGAATCTGGAGGGAGAACACAGATCGCCAGTGAAGGGCTGACATCACTCCTTCATACACTGGACATCTGTGTGCTGAGATGATCAGTTCCACTGATCATCTCTGTTTTCTAAATCACTAATGATCTGAGATCAGCAACGATCCTTAGGATCGCCGCAGATCTCTGTTTTATAAAAGGACACCTTAGTACCTACCAACTTCCTTATCCAACAACTTCCAATCATGAAAAGTTTGCTGCACTATGGTGTCCGTTTATGACACAGAGAATAGCTGTGATTCAATGGATCTCAGCTATTCTCTGGTCATTCACAGTTTATGACACTCAGGAGATCATGTCAGCCCTTCACTTGAGATCTGTGTTCTCCCTCCAGATTCTCCAGCCCAGAGCTGGAGAATCAGAGGGACCGCAAACTAAGCAGAGATAATTTACCTCTGCTTAGTAAACTGATCTTTTACTGTAATCTCGCAAGATTATACTAAAATCAGCTGTTTTCCAGAGTTTGTAAATCGAGAGAACTGTGTTTTCCGAGAATGCCGGAGAACTGAGCAGCAATCTATTACCGCTGGTTCATAAACGGACAACTAAGCTCTCAACATCAGCTTGCTCCTCACTCCCACTGGCTCCATCTGCCAATCAAAAAGTGCAAAAATGAAAAAAGGTCAGTTTTTAAAAAGAGGAGTCGTTTATGCTGTACTAATTTTATTGATTCATAATAAAACAGGGAAGGGGGTTTCAGGGAATGTGTTTATTTGTGACACTAAACTTCACCTTTTAAAGCATATATTTTATAATTCTTTTAAAAGTATAATTACATGAAATGAGCAGAGTAATTTTCAGAATTATACAATTATAAACACTTTTCCTGGGTTTTGTTCAGACATGCCAGCCAAAGCTATACAGAATTTCTGCTTAGCTGCATGCAGTCATTTTTGTTAACTTTTAATAGTCTACTACTGCAATACCAATATGCAAGCCAGCATTTGGAATTGTTTGTTGGCTTCAAGATCTTAGAGTAAAGAAGGATGTCTGACAAGGGCACAGTAAAGATAATTCCAGCAGCATATCCATAAAATAAGCAAAAGACCAATATGGGATGCTAGTGGTGGTAGCAAAAAGCTCATTAGCAACAGCAGCATACAAATACTGTTTCTGCCATTTTCACAAATGTCCAAGAATTTTCTTTTTTCCAGACAGTTTATTGCAGTCTGTTGACTGTATGGATCATGTCCTCTTTTTTGTGCTTTGGTATCCCAATGTTGGTTCATGCATCCCCTGCAGGGAAACAACACGTCTAACAAGTCTGATTGGGAAATGTTGACTTGGAGCCTGGGTACATCTCACACTTGCGTCACTCTGCCAGCACACTTCCTATGAGTCCATGGTATCAGTCCCTACTTTCCAATTAGTTGACAAGGTGTTTAACAGTTGGCTAGATATTTTTTTTCATCAAAGGCTTCTCATTTTCTTCTCCAATGAAACCTTTGATGAGTGTGGAAAAAAGTTACCTTTTCACTTCCTCAGTCCACAAACTCTGGCATGCCTAGAAGCTGTTTTACACACTTCAGACCTTGATGTTCATGATGAGGTTACAGGTAAGGCTTTTTCATGAAGATGCAGGTAAGGCTTTGCCTTTCTATCCAGCAAACGAGCAGTTCTCATCTTTGTCTTCCAGATCTTGTCCTATAATTGCCATTTCTTTCATAGCCTTGCACTTCTTTGTAGGCATTATCTTGGTTTTTAAATACTCACTAAGCTGCTTAGAGAAGCCCATGACTGTTTAGTAACAGGCCAAGGTTTGGAGATCCAGAGATTTTATAAAGCTCTGCAATAGTCAACAGATGATAAATCCTAATGTCATTAAGGCTTAATGAGGTAAGTAGAGTCAAGAACATTGTAAAAACTATGTTCAACCCTAGACATGTGAAAAGCATCTTAAATTTTGCACGTCACACATAGTATGTTAAATAAATAAATTGTAATCTTACATGAACATGTCCAAATATATTGTTTTTAGCATTCATTTAGTTGTTTACTACTTTTTGCTTAAAAAATCGTTTAAAAATGTATTTAGGCCAGAGGCACCCAAATTTAGCATCTAACTGTCTGTGACTATGTCTGTGTGCAGTTGTGTACATGTATTTTTACATTTTTGTATATGCATTTGTGGTGATTACAAAAGGAAGAAAAACTGAAGGAGACTTCTTAGGCTAAACAAGTCAAAATATGGTCAACCATAGCAAAAAGCTCTCCTTATATTATAGCACCAGAAAATTCATACAAAGTGCTTGTATATGAAATCTAAGCAAGGTATAATGCTGAGTTTTAAACAGTAGGTTAGACAGTTAGATCTTTAAATCGGCTTCTGTTGAACAACCAGCAGTACACACATACTCCTGCTGAACTGACCAACATTCAATACATGTATACCCAGTTTAGCTCCAACCAGAAAACCTGTTTAAAGGTATAGAGATTATGAGGTTGATTTACTAAAGGTAAATGGGCTGGTCACTTTGCAAAGGAGTCTTCCTAGTTTAGTGATTGTGGTGAAAATTTACTTTCAAAGATTACCCACTCAATTAAAAAAAACAAAATTTTGCTTGCACATGATTAGATGATGGGAGTCAGCAGAGCTTCACTTCTTGTACTAAGGTAAAGCTGACCATAGATGGATTGAAATTTGGCTGGTTCAGTAGAGAGCAGCCAAATTTGAATCCATGCATGGACAGGGAGGTTGTGCAGAAGTTGATCTACTGATCAACTTCTGTACAACCGCTCTGTTGGATTTTCCCCGCTCAGTCAGCACTGCAGGTTATAGCCTGCAATGCTGATCAGTATATTCTGACAACTGGGAGGTGTCCCTGCTGTTAGAATACAATTGCTCAGAGGGGAGGATTGTGTCTTTTTTATTCAACCCCCTGATTGATGGCCTATTTATGGCCAGCTTCAGGGAAATTCTCTTGAAAAGAGCACATTTCCATTGCAGCATATTTACCTTAATTACATCAACCTCTACAGGTTAAAATGTAAAAGCCTAACAATCCTATTTGCCAAAATAACCCAAAACACCAAAACCTTAGAACGCTCTACTAATTAGGACTGTTTTTTATTTGCTCCATATGGAACACAAGCTTGTAATGCCTATTTAACTATGTCAAGATGACAATAGAAAAATCATAGCGGAATTTTTGTTGAAATCTTTGCACTTCCAAGAAGTCAAGCATTGTATAAATTAAATGGGAAAATGGCAAATTAAACATTTCCAACTATATAATCAGAAACTTATAATAAACCCCTGCACATATGGCCCCCTTGGATGGATTACTTTGAGTCCAAGAGATTTGACAGCTCTTTCCTCTGCTTTTAACTGTAATGTTTTTGATGCTGTCTTATAAAAGCCCTCCGCAAAAGGTATGAAATGGGATTTTTTTTCTTTCTTCTTTTGTCCCTATTCTCCTTTTCTCTTTTTAGTGTTGCTCTGTTTTCCATTATATTACATCTCCTTGCCCCTTCTCTCCTCCTTTGCTTTTGCAGAGGTGCCCTCTCAAAGGCTCCCTTTTCTTTATATTCAATTATTAAATGGAGGATCGCTGTTTTCCTGTTGCTTTCAGGAAGTATATGACTGTCCTCAAGATTGCTCTATTTCTGTGTTTTTAAATAACAGACTAACCGTAGTCCTCTGGTTGTACGATAATAATCTTTCTTTTGGCAATGAGCTCAGAAATAATTTACAGGATGTTCTTTACAATATATTTAGGATATATGAGATTGCATCTGCATAACAATACTTTCCTAAGCGTCTATAGCATCTGAATTTTTTTGTATTTTGTGTACTCTTTATACTATTCAAAACAATAAAAATGGACTGAAGTGTACCAACCAAAACAAGTATGAAACCATGGAAAAATATATTTTAAAGATCAACATCTCAGTTACAATTTTTCCTATGATATTTTTAGTATCCTCATTTTCAATGCACATTTTAACCACTTGCCCTCCAGAGGATTTACTCCCCTGACTGACCAGGCCATTTTTTGCGATACGGCGATGTGTTGCTTTAATTGACAATTGCGCTGTAATGTAATGCTGCGCCTAAATTAAATTTATGACCTTTTTTCCCACAGACAGCTTTCTTTCGGTGGTATGTGATCACCTGTGCATTTCTTTTTTTTGCGCTATAAGCAAAAAAAGACCAACAGTTTTGAAAAAAAAAACAATATTTTTGACTTTTTGCTATAAAACATATCCAGTAAAAAATTGTAAAAAATCTAATTTCATCATAAATTTAGGCCAAAATGTTTTCTGTTACATGTCTTTGCTAAAAAAAATCCCAATACATGTAAATTAATTGGTTTATGTGAAAGTTATAGCGTCTACAAATGGTTGTGTATATATACTGGATTTTTTTTTAATATACTAGTAATGGTGGCGATCAGTGACTTATAACGGGACTGCAGCAGGCATTCTGACACTGGGGGGGAACTGACTAACTGCCACTGACATCCCAATGACACTAATACAGTGATCATTGCCAATAAAAAGCACTGACACTGTATTAATAACATTGGGCAGGAACGGGTTAAAATCTGGGGCGATCAAGGGGTTAACTGTGTGCTGTGCACTGTTTTATGTGGGAAAAATGCTGCTGTGTATTTCTCTGTTGTGCAGAGAAATACACAACAGCATGTTGTTGCTGGCAGGAGAGAGACCTGTGTCTTTTACACACAGGTCTCTCTTCTGTCAGTGTTACTCGGCGATCACGTGACCCGGTGGTTGACATCCGTAGCCGCCAAGGGCGACACGGGTAGGGCAGCATGCAGCCCCCTATCCCGGAAATGCGAATCACGTATATATATATGTGAGTTTACGCAGCCCTGCTGCCCTGTACCAATATTTCTGCTATAGGGCGGTGGGCAACTTAATAAAGACTATAAACACTATAGAATGCCAGGAAATTAAAAAATGAGCCAAAGCAAGATTCTCCCATTGCAAAATTAATAGAAAAAGTAATATGGAGTCCAGTCAGGTCAAGTCTACACAGCAATCCAGGTTCAAATTGACAACAACCATCTTTATTATTTATTATTGGCAGCATTTAATAACGTAGACAGGATCTTCAATATCAAACAAACCATAGGCAATATGTCTACATAAAAATGCAAACCGTAAAAATACACATTTGCCTCTCCTGCACTTACTATACAGTTCAAGTCCTCCTCCAATCAGCTAAAAAATCATTTTGAATTTACAAAATTGCCACCACACAATCTCTCTGTGCAGGCCAATGCTGCCCGTGTCACTCTAGTAGCATATTTGGATTAATTAGACCTTTTTCCTAGGAACCCAATGGTCAAATCGCACCCATCACACCTAAACTGGCTTTCCCTAGAGTTTCAGCACGTGTACGCAAGTAAACCTTTTTCACTTGCATCTCAATGTTTCTCTCATCTAAGCCATGAAAATAACAGTTTATTTATGTAAGTTGGCTTTTGGATAAACTGCTTGATGGAATGACCCACATTAAGTTTTAGTCTACAATAGATCAAAAAACTTGCCTCCAACACTGTGAATTATTTGTGCCCCCTGTGAATTCTCTAGCTATTGCAAACTCTGTAATTTGATCCAACAATCAATATACCCAGCATGATTGGAAACTAGAATGAGTGCACATTGTCTTCATGTCTTTAAAGACCTGTAACCATAATAATATTTAGATGTACTAGTGAGTTCTCCTTGAACTAGAGTTCTTCCTTAGAATATAAGCACACTTTTGGGTAGCACAGATCTTTCACATAGCTTTAATTTTCTTATAAATTAACATACGAAAATGTTTCTCCTGCTTGGCTTATTGAAAAGTTTCTGGCAGCAGTGGAAAGTGTACAGCAGATTAAGGGAATTGTACTAGTTGCTAAGCAATCCCCATATCTAAAGATGTCACTGTCATCAGAATCCGCAGTCCAGTGACACTGAAACTCCAAACTCCAGGCTGACACTATCAATTAAAATGACAATAAATCATTGCTTTGCAATGCGATAAAATGTTTTAATTAAATTGTGACATGCTAAGAAAACTATGTGTCTGAGATTGATGCTAAATAGCAAGAAGCAAAGTGTACAGTATTTTAGTAATATTTAAAGAACTAGGAATCTGCTACATGATTTCCAGAATTCACTATCTGCACCATATTGGTGAACAGTTTAGAGATCAAATTTCCTAAGTAAGTGAAGTACTTTGTTTAGCTACAAGAATTTAATTGACTTTCATCTTGCTGTTTCCATGTTCCTCAGAAAAAAACGGTAATGATTTTGTAGATTGATGTGTTTCACTGTTTGCCTATGACTTCTGGTTTTTGGTAGTTGGTAGAGCCAACACTTCAGTATGTTCTTAGCCACTGTTTAAAGCATGGTGCTTCTAATGCAGAGGTTGTATGTTTCCCAAAGATGAATTTCTCATTATGAATAATTATGTAAAAAAAATGATTATACTGTATGGACTATTTTTGCTTATAGTTCCATGAATCCTTCACATTCTTCCTACAATCATGTAGATCATGGTAAGGGTTGGGGAAAGACCTGGCAACCTACCCTGTAAAAATAATTGCTAAGAGAATTCATGGAAAAAGTAGCTTACAAGTGACGGTCCATGCAATCGTCAAGGGTCGGATACGACTGAATGGATAGATAAATGCATGCACTGGTTCCATTCCATAAAAATTGTAAGTGGTTCTAAAGGCTCAAGGTTTTTTCCCTTCGTGCATTCTATGCATAAAGGTAAAAAACCTTCTGTGTGTAGCAGCTCCCCCAGTCCCCCTAACACCTACCAGAGTCCCATTCCAATCCAGCAGGATGTCCACAAGAGCCTCGGTTCTCCAGGGACTCTCACTCCTGATTGGCTGAGTCAATCACATCCAGTGAGCCAATCAGGAGAGGGAGGGAGGGGGCCGGGCCGAGCTGCAGTGCTGTGTGTGAATGGACACTCAGAGCAGCAGCTGTTTGCTATGGGTGCACCTGACAGAAAGGAGGGCAAGGAGTGCCAGCAGGGGGCCCGAGAAGAGGTGGATCCGGGCTGCTCTGTGCACACAGCAGGTAAATATAACGTTTGGTATTTTTAAGAAAAAAAGAACAAGACTTTATTATCACTTAAAGCCCACTCTCTTCTAGTCTTCTTTTTCATAATTAAAGTTTGAAGAAAACTTATTTAAAAAGAGAATAGTCACCCAGAAGGTCTTCTACCAAGGACACCATACATAGGTACCTTTAGCAGATGTTCAAAGCAGCAAGCATGCATTAATTGCCTTTACCTTGAGTCATAACACAGTTGAATAAAATATATCTTCCTCTCTAGCTCCCTCATCACCTCCTCCCACACTAGAATCCAGGACTTCTCCAGAGCCTCTCCCATCCTCTGGAACTCCCTACCACAACATGTCCGGTCAGTCACCACCCTGTCTGCCTTTAGGCAATCTTTGAAAATGCACTTCTCCAGGGAAGCCTACCCCACCTCCACCTAAGAACTGTACTTGAGTCACCTCCACCAGATCATCCCCCGCAGCTATCACCTCCCCCTTCCTTTAGATTGTAAGCTCTATGAGAACGGCCCTCCTATTCCTTCTGTACTGAAATGTATTGTAATTGTACTGTCTCCCTTATATTGTAAAGCACTGCACAAACTGTTGGCGCTATATATATCCTGCATAATAATAATAAATAAAACCAACAAGAGTACACTCACATTAGTTGGTGCCCAATCCTCGGCACTAATACACTCAGCTCTAAACAACTAGTGCCGCTCATGCTATAAAGTCGGCATGCGTTCCATTGACCGGAAGCAGATGTGACGTCAATGGACCCATATGTGGCTGAACGCAACACTCTGCTTCTACATGTTTTGCCAATCTGGCATCTTCAGGAAGCACTTCAGGGCACTTGTGCATGCTCACTCCTGAGCAAAAGTCAATAAGACACACAGAAAATGGCTCCCCCTGCCCCCTCCACACTGGCTGGGATTGACAGTGGAGCCAATGGCTTCCACTGCTGTGTCAATGAGGAGAGAGAGACCCAGGAGAGCCACTGTTCTCATGCACATCACTGGATCGAGATCAGGCTTGGGTAAGTATTAGGGGGGCTGAGGGGGGAGCTGCACACTGAAGGTTGTTTACCTTCATGCATAGAATGCATGAAAGTAAAAAACTTTCAGTCTTTAGAAAAATGTTAAGGGTGTATCCCCTTCTTATCAGTCCTTGGTACACAGTACTTTATTTCACAAATGTTTCTTCTTAACATCTTGATAAACACTCACACCTCTTATTATTGTGTGTGTGTGTGTGTGTGGGGGGGGGGGGGGGTTCTTCAAAGATTGTTCTTCTTGACATGTTGTTAAAAATCCTTGTATATCAGTGCCCCTTGGGCTCAGAAGACTGAATGGGATGCACCCCAAAAGTTTGTCCAGAAAATGTAGCTGCTATTGCACTTTAAAAAGCATCACAGATAATACTCAACAGGAAGAAAAATATATTTTGCATATATTTAAAAAATATTCTTCCCAAATATATTGACATATATTTGTAATACTACAATTTTGTCTGTATTCAATATATTTCGAAATATATTTCAATAAATATATATATATATATATATATATATATATATATATATATACTGTATGTTGAAATGCGTTTTTATTACAAAATATTAGAAAAATATTGTTATAAATACATTTTCAAATATACTGTATGTCTTTAAAAATACATTTAATCTACATTTGTGGAATGCATTTACAAATATATGTAAAAATATATGTTAAAATTACTTTTTTATATGTTAAAAAAAATCTAAAGAATATATTTTAAAAATATATATTTATAAAAATTTTCATATAAATTTTTATACTATATAAAAAATGCATTTCAACATGCAGTATATATATATATATATATATATATATATATATATATATATATATGTATGTATTGAAAGATATTTTGCAATATATTGAATACGGCCAAAATTGTAGTATTTCAAATATATGTCAATATACTTGGGAAGAATATTTTTAAAATATATTTCAAATATATTTTTCTTCCATGTGGGAGGGGCCAGTGATCAAGACCTGGAAGCCAGCCACCCAAAGATGTCAGTGGCAGGGCAGGAAGCAGCGGGACGCCGCTTTAAATAAACAGTTGTGTAAGATTATGTGGTGTATTGCCTTACCTGTTCTTGTGCGCTTAACTATATAGAATGTAGGATTTGTACACTCAGGACCAGGTTTGGTGAACATAAAAAAAATATGATTAATAATAAAGTGGATTACACCATTTTTCAGAACATTATAATGGGAATCCAACTACCATTAAAGTTTTTAGGAAAGAAAATATAAACAGCCTTCCACAGGGCAAATGTTTGAAACTTTTGTGCGCTTGGGAGACTAGCTGCAAACTGTCACAGAGATGCCAAGCTTTTCATACCTCTGTGTTTATATCCAGCTCCATCAAAAGTCTGACAGCACAGCCAGCCCACTCAGTCCTTCAAGCAGTATTAAACCAGTTCTTAGATGTGATGACTGTGTTAGTTTCCTTTTTTAGGCTTTCTTTCAGCTACCACATCTAATGACTGGTAAGCTACAATATATTAAGAGGGGTCTTGAAAATGTTTCTGCACTTTTTTAACTCTATTTATTAAGAATTTCAAAATCAACGTGACAACTCTTATGCTAAACTTCAAGGCCAGCCGGCTTGCCAGACAGACATGTCACATGAAACTCTCAGACATGACCAATTACTACTCCTCCTCACCGTTTACAATGAAAATATAAAAGTGCGGAAGCTTTTTGGTACATTTTTGGTTTTGGGTTTTGTGACAGACCCAACCAGATCAGGGTCTTTTGGAGGGGACTGCACGCTAGTCTATTGCCTACTGACCATGGCCCTGGTATATGAGGGGGCTCTATTCTTTGGGAGGTATGTGCCTTGGGGACCTTTTGGAATAGTTTTACTTCTGATTCAAGTCCATGTCTCCCCAAAACACACAGACTCTGAGAATTGGAGGACCAGGATACAGATTTGGGGTCTCTGTTCCCAAACCAGCATTGAATGCTTCAACCCCCCCCTCCTAGACTCTAAGCAGATATTAATATATTCAGCTCAAAACAACCTGATGCCAAGGTCTCTTGCTGTAATCTGTGTATTAAGTTGTGATGTGTTTACTGTTGTGCCTCTCATACATTGTTAATTGAGTTATTTGTTTCTGACTGTTGGCTAGTCCTCCTGGAAGTTCCTACATGATGGGATTAGTCTTGCGTCAACTTGACCTCATTATGTAATCAGTGTGGGGTGTTTTTCCTAATGTTTAATATTTGTCTTTATTTTTCATGTGGGGGCTACCCCCTATTTCTGAAGTGCATAAAAACCTGTATTTCTTTTCAATAAAGAGTTTCTTGTTGCACCTAAGCTAGTGTCATCTAGTCCTTGGGGGCAGTGCCCAGCTATAATACCTTGGCCCTGTGTCCCAGCGGTGAGGAAGCAGTTCTCTGATGAAAGTACCCAGGAGGGGTGCCAGGCGGTCCTTCACAGGTTTCATACCGATCTCAGTCTTGCTCTGAGACTTACCTCACCCCTGTCCTTTGATGATGTGAAGCACATATAGGTGCCATCTTTCAACCCATATGAGCTTATAAAAAAGCTCACAGTACCTCACTCAGTCACTCTGATGAAGGAGCATGAACCTGTAAACATAGTTTAGTGGAAGTGCTGTATCATTTCATATACAGATTTGCCCCCCCCCCCTTTTTATTGTTCCTGCTTGGGTTGCTTCTGTAGTTTCTCTCCTTATGTTTTTTTACAATGTCCACCCCAGATAATCGATCCCGATTGCTGTCTCTTCAATATCCAGTTGCTAAATGAAAGTATATTGGGATATGGTATTCCTCTGGATGAGCATGCATTGATCAAGATTATGGTCTGCATTGACTAATCTTTAATACAGCTTAGCCACCAGTATTGCCTGAGATCTCCTGCAGCATCTTTTCCCCATTATGTCTTGTCATGATTTGTTCAAAAATCAAAACAATAATATATTGCAGCTTACCAGTCATTAGATGTGGTGGCTGCATTAGCTTTTTTTTAGGCTTTCTTTTCTCTGTTTTCACCTGGTGATCTGACCAATTACACAACTAATGTAATTGAGTGCCCCCACTCTGGATGAAGGAGCACAGAGGCACCTTTGAATAGCAGCATTGTCAGTCTGGGGAGAGGGGAGTGCTTGATGGACTAGCAGATTTAGCTACACTAACAAATTAAAGCCAAACTCCATCTAAAGCTTTATAGACAGTTACAGCAAACAGTGTTTTTCTTTTAGGATAAAAGTTTTATACAACTAAATAGAAGCTTACTGTTGTAAGCAGCCCTTTCAATAGTAAATGGTTTCTTTCAACCGTCTAACTACTACATCTACAGAACAGTTTCTTCTGTTGAAAAATAACAGACTTTCTTGCCAAATCACCAGGTGAAAATAAAGGAAAAAAATAAAATTAATACATCTAATAATTTGTAAGCTGCAATATAATAAATGTTTGATTTTTTTGTTTAATACTGCTTTAAGACAAAAGCATTTTTATTCTATTTATAAACCATTATTCTCTACTGAATGCCTTAGTGCATACACTTGATCTCAAGGCATATTAGGAACACTGGATGAAGCTAGAGTTGACTGGACCTTGTTGCGTCTGTAGCGTATGATTTAATTTGTGTAGTTGTTTTGGGAGGTTGGGGATTATTAAAGGAGCAGATTAACAAGTCAGTCACCCAGCAACTGGTATTTTAATAATTGGATATGGTCCAGTAGGCTAAATTATAATCCATTTTATTATATGTAAAACGTAATATCTTTATGTTTTTATCAACTGAGAAAGTCTCACTCTTGTAGTGTTTTTCATTAAAGCAGTGTTAAACCCAAAATCAAAAATGTAATACAGCTTACCAATTGTTAGTTTTCTTTTTTTAGACCTCTTTCCCTGTTTTCAGCTGATGATCTGGCTAGTAATAACAGTCCTGTATTAGAGTGCCTGGACTGTGAGGGAAGGATCAATAGAGACACTTTGAACGGCAGAATTGTCAGTGTGGGGGGATACATTAGTAGATTTAGATCAGGGGTGTATTTGGCGCGAGGCAAACAAGGCATTTGCCTAGGGGGGCACTTTTCATGGGGCGGCAAGGCGGCAGGGCCGCCATGGCTGAGGGTACAGCAAGGAGGGTCACCCGGGCCAAGGGACCAGCTGCAGAGGAGAGTGGAGTGGTGGGCGGATCAGCGGTGAGCGCTCGGAGCGCGTGAGGGGTGGGGCCCGCTGTCAGTGTATCGGGATGTGCAGGAAGGTGCCAGCGAAGGAAGAAGCAGAAGAGGACAAGGGTAGGATGGAGGAGCCTGCCCACTCTTTTGCCGCCGGAGATCCTGGGGGAGAAGAGACACAGGCAGCAGTCCTGGAGTGATGCTGACACCATCTGGAGGAGCAGCTGCTGGACAGGTAAGTGCTTGGAGGACTGGTGCTTCCCCACTTCTGTCTCACTCTCCCCCGATGCACTGCCCCCCACCTGTTCCACTTCCTCCCTCCTGTCCCCCACATTGTCCCACTACCCCCCATCTGTCCCCACTGCCCCCCACCTGTCCCTCTGCACTCCTCCTGTCCAGCTGCCCCTCACCTTCCCTCTGCACTCCTCCTGTCCAGTTGCCCCGATCCTGTCCCATGCCCCCTGTCACGCTGCCCCCCACCTATCCCTCTGCGCTCCTCCTGTCCCTCTGTGCTCCTTTACCTGTCCCACTGCCCCTCACCTGTCCCACTACGCTCCTCCTGTCCCACTGCCCCTCGCCTGTCCCACTACGCTCCTCCTGTCCCACTGCCCCTCGCCTGTCCCACTACGCTCCTCCTGTCCCACTGCCCCTCACCTGTCCCACTGCGCTACTCCTGTCCCACTGCACTCCTCCTGTCCCACTGCCCTTCACGTGTCCCACTGCGCTTCTCCTGTCCCGCTGCCCCGATCCTGTCCCATGCCCCCCCACGTCAGGCTGCCCCCCATCTGTCCCTCTACGCTCCTCCTGTCCCACTGCCCCTCACCTTTCCCTCTGTGCTCCTCCTGTCCCACTGCCCCAATCCTGTCCCTTTGCGCTCCTCCTGTCCCACTGCCCCGATCCTGTCCCTTTGCACTCCTCCTGTCCCACTGCCTTGATCGTGTTCCATGCCCCCTGTCACACTGCCCCCCACCTGTCCCTCTGCGCTCCTCCTGTCCCACTGCCCCTTACTAGTCCTTATGCGCTTCTACTGTCCCACTGCGCTTCTGTCCCGCTGCCCTGATCCTGTCCCATGCTCCCCCGTCACGCTGCCCCCTACCTGTCCCACTGCGCTCCTCCTGTCCCACTGCCCCTCACCTGTCCCTTTGCGCTCCTCCTGTCCTGCTGCCCTGATCCTGTCCCATGCCCCCTGTCACGCTGCCTCCCACCTGTCCCTCTGCACTCCTCCTGTCCCACTGCCCCTCACCTATCTTTCTGCGCTTCTCTTGTCCCACTACGCTTCTCCTGTCCTGCTGCCCCTATCCGATCCTGTCCCATGCCCCCCGTCACGCTGCCCCCTACCTGTCCCTCTGCGCTCCTCCTGTCCCACTGCCCCTCACCTATCCTTCTGTGCTCCTCCTGTTCCTCTGTGCTCCTTCTCCTGTCCCACTGCCCCTCATCTGTCCCACTGCGCTACTCCTGTTCCGTTGCCCCGATCCTGTTCCATGCCCCCATTACGCTGCCCCCCACCTGTCCCTCTATGCTCCTCCTGTCCCACTGCCCCTCACCTGTCCCTCTGTGCCCCTCCTGTCCCACTGCCCCTCACCTGTCCCTTTGCACTCCTCCTGTCCCGCTGCCCCGATACACCAATGATGGGACACTATTCTTCCCACTGATACCAAAGATGGGGCACTATTCCTCCCACTGACACCAATGATGGGGCACTATTCCTCCTACTGACACTAATGATGGGGCACTTCCTCCCACTGATACCAATATACCAATGATAAGGCACTATTCCTTCCACTGAGACCAATGATGGGACACTATTCCTTCTAATGACACCAATGATGGGGCACTTCCTCCCACTGACACCAATGATGGGGCACTATTCCTCCTACTGACACTAATGATGGGGCACTTCCTCCCACTGATACCAATGATGGGGCACTATTCCTTCCACTGATACCAATGATGGGGCACTATTCCTCCCCCTGACACCAATGATGGGGCACGATTCCTCCCACTGACACCAATGATGGGGCATGATTCTTGGAATCGTGCCCCATCATTGGTGTCAGTGGGAGGAATAGAGCCCCATCGTTGTCAGTGGGTGGAGCTCTAATAGGAAGAGGTGGGGCCTAAAGAGGAAGGGGTGGGGTTTGCAGATAAAAGGGTGGGACAAATTTAGAAGCGGGGGGGTGCCCGATTTTAGTCTTGCCTAGGGCAGCACAAAACCAATATACACCACGGATTTAGATATACTAACAAATTGAAGCTGAACTTCAGCTAACACTTTTAAGCTGTTACCGAAATGAATAAAAGCTGACCATTCTAAGCACCCCTGTCAGTGTAGACAGTGTGTCAGTTTGTGTCCACTCTCTAACTGCTAAAACTGCAGGACAGCTTGTGCTCTTGAAAATCTACAGACTTACTGGCAGGATCACTAGAGTAAAATAAAAGAAAGACTATACTTCCGGTTCCGGCGCTGCTTGATGTAGGAAGGAATACCTGGGGCTCCGGACTCCATTGCCTATAACTACTGCCTCCTGCACCGGAGGACAGCGTTACCTGGCGCGGGAGTGCTCCTGTCACTCCCCCTATACACTGCAGCATGGATCGCTACATAAAGCCGGTGACACCCGGCTCCGATCCCGCTCCCCGCGCCCTGAGAGACAGGTCTCCCCCTGCTGCAGCCAAGATGGCCGCCGATCACACTGTCAGCAGAGGCAAGGACAGCACACAGGGCAGCAGCTCCGTCCACAAAGAAAACAGCCCCGCTCCCAGAATAGACACCATGGATATGGAGCCAGATCCAGGAACAGGTAGGAGAGAGGCACAGCCGCTCCACACTCCTTCAACAGGGCATGCTGATCTCAGTAGTCCCATGGACCAATATGAAAAGATTGCGCAGGCTGTGGCCTCTCTGTTGCTACCTGCTATTACTCAGGCAGTGGATAGGGCCGTAATGCAGGGCATAGAACAACTTAGAAGTGACCTGGGGGAAAACGCCAAGCGCATTACAGAAGTGGAACAACACCTGTCTGCTTTAGAAGACGAGGTTCCAGCAATGCAGGCCAAATGTGAGCAGCAAAATATATTGGATAAGCTAGATGACCTAGAAAATCATTCCCGCAGGAACAACCTGTGCATTGTAGGCCTCCCAGAATCCTACAATTCGGGTCTCTTATCTGACATTTGTTCCAAACGCATTCCCGCGACCTTGGGAATCACGTCACCATGCCAAGTCGAAAGGACTCACCACCTGGACGCACCTTCCAATGACAGATGTACACCGCGTTCAATAATAGTCAAATACCTTAACTACGCAGACCGGGTAGCAATACTAAGTTCGTTTCGCAATTCTCGGTCCTTGCAGCTAGACAGCCATAAGCTACTACTATTCGCTGACTACTCCCCAGAAGTATCCCGCAAAAGAAAAGCATTCCAACAAGTCTGCACCACATTATTTCAAAGAGGGGTTAAATTCACTCTAGCATATCCTACTACGCTTCGCTTCACTACACCCGCAGGTGATCCCAAATCATTTACGCACCTAGAGGAGGCCTTACAGTATTTTCAAACCAATGTATCCGACATCTTGGGTCCTCCGCAGGCACAGCAGTCCCCACGAGACCCAGGCCCACGAGACCAGCGTAGCCCACGAAAGGAACCTCCAAAGCGCCAACGCATTAACTATGGCTCGGCTAAGCAAAAACCATCTTGATGGCCGAAATTCACCTCTTCTAAATAACTTGTGAGCAATTGATTGCCCATGTTAATGTGTTTTTTCTCTGGTCGCATACGATATTCCTCCAGATGGAACGTTCTGTCAAATTTTATGTTCTCAGGTTCTATTTATCTGTCTTATGTGCAGCTGTCGATTGTATAATGCATTATTATGACCCCTGGCGGTTGCGTTGCTGCTAATAATGAGGTGCGCTGACCAATTTGATAATGGGAAATTGCGCCATTATCAGGGACATCCCTCTCTCCCCTTTTCCGTACTTTAGTTTACAATCTCCCGGAGCAGGTCCACACCTTATCACCACACCTTCTGGTAACGCAGGCCAGGGATAGGTGATATCATGCGGAATAAGGTGAAGCTCATGATAGCCATGCAGTTTGCTGTTATGTTTGTCCTTATGATAGGCCCCTGTTGGGTCTCCCTGTTCTGTGTTCTTCCTCCCCCCTCTTCTTCTTTTCCTTTCTTTCTACTCTTCTCTCCACATTTACCTGGAGGCCCCTTTACGCCTTACCCTCTTACAAGACAACGAGAAAAGAGGGACCATAGAATGGAGCCGTGATTTCGCGGCCCCATGGAGGAAACTTTTCCTCAGGTTTACACACCTTCTTATACACACACCCATGCCTAGAGTAGTATCATGGAATGTTAGAGGATTGCGTTCACCCCGTCCTTCGTCATCTTAAACGTTTGAAAACAGATATCGCGTTTCTCCAAGAAACTCACTTGAAACAAACTGATTTTACACGCATGAAAAAATTGTGGGTGGGGCAGGTTTTGGGATCGCCTTCGCCAAGAGGCAAAGCAGGCGTTATCATCTTCATACATAAAGGCCTAACCCCAAACATAATACACGTAGTTACAGATGATGAGGGACGCAACATTGCTGCTCACATCGAATTCGACTCTTCCCCACTGGTACTGGTCAATATATATGCCCCAAACTCCTCATCTAAGCCTTTCTTTCAACAGCTGTCCGTGAATCTGTGGAACTTCCTTCAACTTCCACTGGTGTTGGGAGGGGATTTCAATCAATTTATGAACGTGCTAGAAGACAAATCGAAACCCTCTAATCCAAACTACCCATTCCTTCCCTCCCCCTCCCCCCCCCATCAACATCACACACACTACTGAATAACTTCACAGAAGCACTACAACTCACGGACGTATGGCGCCTATCACATCCAGAAGGAAGGCAATTCACCTTCTTTTCCCCTGTTCACCATACGCTATCCAGAATAGACTACTTTTTTGCCAACAACATCTCTTTACAACGTATCACAGATTCTGAAATACAGGACATAGTGATTTCCGATCATTCCCCGATCTCCATATTTCTTCAGCGACCACAGAACAACCAACACTTACGTACATGGCGTTTCCCTTCTTTTCTTGCAAAAAATCAAGATTTACTACAGGTACTAAATACTGCCTGGAGTGAATTCTGTAGCACAAACTGGGAAAACCAATCTAACCCTAATCTTTTTTGGGAGACAGGTAAAGCAGTACTACGAGGTAGAATCATTGCGTTTACATCTACGTACAAAAAAAAATCTTCTCTGAAATTTTAAAGAAGCCAGTCTCCGCTTAAGACGGGCGCAAAAAGACTTGGCAAGTCTCAACTCTCATGAAAATAGGAAAACATGGTCAGAGGCCAAAAAACACTTTGACACATGGCCGGCGGCTCAAGAAGCCACACACCAGTCACAGAGTGACCTACTATTTCATAAATTCGGCAACAAGCCAGGCAAGCTGTTAGCGAGGTTATGTAGAAAACCTTTTACACCTACCCTCTTTACATCTCTGAAGGACCAGCAGGGATCACTTAAAAGCGACCTTTCTGACATCATCTCTATCTTAGAAAATTACTACCAACCTTTGTATGGCTCGGACCCTATAGACACGGCCAAGGCCACTTCCTTTCTAGATGGTATTCCTTTGCCACAGCTAGACCCAACCGCATTGCAAGCTTTAAACGCTCCCATCACTCAGGCGGATATATCCACAGCCATTAAGTCACTCGCAAATGGCAAAGCTCCGGGCCCTGATGGCTATACAGCCGAATTCTACCAGCTAATGGCAGAAACCCTTTCTCCTACCTTACAATCAGTATTCCAAAATATCCATGAGGGAGGGGATTACCTTCCCTCCGGTTATCAAGCCCATATTAAATCGATTGCCAAAAAAGATAAAGACGCAACGGAACCAGGATCATATCGACCAATTTCTCTCTTGAACCTCAACGCAAAACTTTTATCAAAAATCTTTGCCTCCTGCCTAGCAATTATTCTACCTACCCTTATCCATCCTTCGCAAGCGAGGTTTATACAGGGCCGCTCAGCGGCTTCAAACATTCGTAAGGTGATCTTGGCCCTGAGTCAGGCCTCTAATGATACAAATTTAGACGCAGCATTCATTTCACTAGATGCCGAAAAGGCATTTGACAATGTCAACTTTGAATGGCTTTTTCTAGCACTACGGCGGTTTGGCTTTGAGGGCCCTTTCCTACACCTGATTCAAACCATGTATTCATCCCCTACAGCCCAGATCATAGCTGCAGGCCACATATCTAACCCCATTAAACTACACAAAGGCACCAGACAGGGGTGCCCCCTATCCCCTCTGCTTTTCAATTTGGCTCTTGAGCCATTAGCTCGTTTCCTACTATTCCACTCTAATCTCCACGGTATTACAATAGGTCAACAAGAGCTGAGACTTGCCTTGTTCGCAGACGACATACTAGTTTTTACCTTGCGCCCATCCCTTGATCTCCCATATATCCAACAAATTTTTTCATCTTTCCGCCTTTGTTCTGGGCTTCGCATAAACTTCTCTAAAAGTGAAGTGCTACCATTATTTCACTCTCGCCTTCCGGTAAGGACGCAGAATTCGAGTTTTAAAATTGCCACCAAATATATCACTTATCTAGGCTTAAAGATTGGGAAACTAGCTTCATCTCTCTACGAGCTGAACTATATGCCCACAATTACCAAAATTATTGGGGAACTGGAAATGTGGAAAGATCTGCCACTATCACTCCTGGGCAGATCACATCTCTTTAAGATGGTGAGTTTTCCGAAACTCCTCTACCCACTCCAGACCATGCCCCTTTTACTTAAACACAGTGACATTACGAGGCTAAATCGTGCAATCGCAAATTTTCTATGGAAAGGTAAACGTCCCCTCATAGCTCTCGCCAAATTATTTTTGCCCCTGGGCGAGGGCGAGGGCGGTTCCGGCCTCCCAAATATCCGAGTTTACAACCTCTCCTGTATACTCCGTATATGCCTGGACTGGCTCACTCAATCCTCTGCCTACTCCAATTACCACATTGAATCTGCGCTAGTGCATCCCTACGATTTATCGGCCTTGCTACACTCTAACGTTAATTCTCTCCCACACTATCTGAAACATAATTTACTCATTCGCGACACCCTTGTTACATGGAGGGAAGTTAGGCGCAAACTGGTGGTATCTCCGTGGCTCTCTCGCTTTCTACCTATCTACCATAACCCTTCTTTTACTCCCCCACAATTATATGAAGCTTATGAACTTTGGAAAACTCAAGACTTAACTGTGGTACAACACTTGTATGTTCCCCAAAACCCCTTCATACTATCCTATTCACCTACGGTCTACCAGCACACCACTTTTTTCTACATGCTTCAAGTAAGAAACTTCGTGAACTCTGCGGTGCCTATGAAGTCTACAAGATTTCAATCTACATTCATCAAGGTCTTAGCGAACTCTCAAAAATACAAAATATCGAATATATACAGACCCCTGAATCTATTGTACGCCAAACCCTTCGAGACTTTCAATGCTGTGCAGTCCTGGGTTAAAGATTTCGGAAATGCAATTACGGCCGACCATCTACTATCCGGCTACAACTCCACATGTGCCTTTAAACGTAATGAGTTCTGACGGGAACAGCAACTTAAGATTATCCACCGTGCCTACATGCCCTGTCTCTTTTCAAAAAACTGATTCGGCTCTATCTACTTGCCCTCTTTGTGGATGTCAAAAACCAACCCTGAAACACAGATTCTGGCTATGCCCACCAATTTCCTCATTCTGGAAACAAGTGGTCAACTTCATAACCCTAATCTCCACCATGCAGCTACCCATGAATCCGTTAATGCTCATTTTCGGCCTTTTGGATCAGCCAGCCATCGACCTCTTCTCTTCCCAAACCTCATCGTTCAGAAACAACAAGCCATTCTCCAGAAATGGGTCTCCAACTGCCCCCCAACATTATCTGATGTCAAACAGGAACTTCATTCTCTTCTACGCCTTGACAGGCTCAACCTCATCATTTCCCCAACCTCCTCAAAAGAGTTTTCCTACTTCCGCAAAAGGGAATCCTACATCAAGGGATCCTTATCCACACAGGAACAAGCTTATTATCTACACAATCCTCATTCACTAACCCGTTTAACAAAATCCTCTTTGACCTCAATGCCATCGGAGCCGTTTCATACTATTTCAATAGATTTAGACATTGATGGATGTGATGTTATATTGCTTTGTTGTTTTTTCACCCCCTCTCCTGTACGTCTTCTTTCTACATCCTTTTCCACAAACACCATACCTATACTATAGACCTACTAAACACAATGACAACATGTCACCCTGCTATATTTCCTATGGTGGAACCCGTACAAACAAACTGACTTCCTTCTTCCCCTCCTCTCCTCTTTCTTTTATCTTCTGTCTCCTCTCTTTCTCTCCAGTTTAACCTAACTGGACTTCCGGGTGATACCATTTTTCTCCTCTATTTTCATTTGATCACTCTTTCTATCATTATCTCGCCCTCCTTACCTTCCACATTACCTAATCTCAGATTCCGAGTCCACAGACACTTTTTCTTTTATCACTCATTTTCGCAAGGTTGCTGGTGGATAACAAATGCCTTCTATGACACCCAACTCACCTAACACCGCTTACAAGTAGAGATGAGCGAATTATTCAAAAATTCGATTCGGCTGATTCGCCGAATTTGCGGAATAAATTCGATTCGATGCGAATTTATTTGCTGCGAATTTAACTTATTAAAAGGGTTTCTAGGCTTCAGAGAGCCTTTATATTAGTGCAGAACACTGTACCTTTAATTTAAATGCCCTTGGAGTCTGCTGAGGAAGAGAAATAATACTGTCAGTCAGTATGACATGCAGATGAGTGCCGTCGATCTTAGAATCACCGCACACTTCACTCATTTGGGCAGTCACGGGGCACGACGAAGAAGAAGAAGAAGAAGAATGAAAAGAAGAAGAAGAATGAAAAGAACAATGAAAAGAAGAAGAAGAAGAATGAAAAGAAGAAGAAGAAGAATGAAAAGAAGAATGAAAAGAAGAATGAAAAGAAGAAGAAGAATGAAAAGAAGAATGAAAAGAAGAATGAAAAGAAGAAGAAGAAGAATGAAAAGAAGAAGAAGAAGAATGAAAAGAAGAAGAATGAAAAGAAGAGAAGAAGAATGAAAAGAAGAATGAGAAGAAGAATGAAAAGAAGAATGAAAAGAAGAAGAAGAAGAATGAAAAGAAGAAGAAGAAGAATGAAAAGAAGAATGAAAAGAAGAAGAAGAAGAATGAAAAGAAGAAGAAGAATGAAAAGAACAATGAAAAGAAGAAGAAGAAGAATGAAAAGAAGAAGAAGAAGAATGAAAAGAAGAATGAAAAGAAGAAGAAGAATGAGAAGAAGAAGAATGAGAAGAAGAAGAATGCGAAGAAGAAGAAGAATGAAAAGAAGAAGAATGAAAAGAAGAAGAAGAAGAAGAATGAAAAGAAGAAGAAGAATGAAAAGAAGAATGAAAAGAAGAATGAAAAGAAGAAGAAGAAGTAGAAGAATGAAAAGAAGAATGAAAAGAAGAAGAAGAAGTAGAAGAATGAAAAGAAGAAGAAGAATGAAAAGAAGAATGAAAAGAAGAATGAAAAGAAGAAGAAGAAGAATGAAAAGAAGAAGAAGAAGAATGAAAAGAAGAATGAAAAGAAGAATGAAAAGAAGAAGAAGAAGAATGAAAAGAAGAAGAATGAAAAGAAGAAGAAGAAGAATGAAAAGAAGAAGAAGAAGAATGAAAAGAAGAATGAGAAGAAGAAGAAGAAGAAGGAAAAGAAGAATGAAAAGAAGAATGAAAAGAAGAATGAAAAGAAGAATGAAAAGAAGAAGAAGAAGAATGAAAAGAAGAATGAAAAGAAGAATGAGAAGAAGAAGAAGAAGAAGAAGAATGAGAAGAAGAAGAAGAAGAATGAAAAGAAGAAGAAGAAGAATGAAAAGAAGAAGAAGAAGAATGAAAAGAAGAAGAATGAAAAGAAGAATGAAAAGAAGAAGAAGAAGAATGAAAAGAAGAAGAAGAAGAATGAAAAGAAGAATGAAAAGAAGAAGAAGAAGAATGAAAAGAAGAATGAAAAGAAGAATGAAAAGAAGAAGAAGAAGAATGAAAAGAAGAAGAAGAAGAATGAAAAGAAGAAGAATGAAAAGAAGAATGAAAAGAAGAATGAAAAGAAGAAGAAGAATGAAAAGAAGAATGAAAAGAAGAAGAAGAAGAAGAATGAAAAGAAGAAGAAGAATGAAAAGAAGAATGAAAAGAAGAAGAAGAAGAAGAATGAAAAGAAGAAGAAGAATGAAAAGAAGAAGAAGAAGAAGAAGAAGAATGAAAAGAAGAAGAAGAAGAAGAATGAAAAGAAGAAGAATTCCAGTACAGCAAAAAGTGTATCTGCAGAGAGCTCCGCTATTTCTGACAGTTCTCTGACAGTTCCTTCACATTTACAGCGGTTGAAACATTGTATCTATTTGTTTCCGAATAAAAACATCTGTATCCTAAATGGAAACAAATAGATACAATGTTTCAACCGCTGTAAATGTGAAGGAACTGTCAGAGAACTGTCAGAAATAGCGGAGCTCTCTGCAGGGACACTTTTTGCCGGCTGTAGAAGGGATGAAAATCGGCCGATCGGGAAAAATTCGATTCGTGCATCCGAAGTTTGCTAATTTTCGGATTCGGTGCGAATCGAATTTTTCCTAATATTCGAAACGAATTCCACTTCGCCAAGTTCGATTCGCTCATCTCTACTTACAAGCCATCCTCATCTCCACCGTACTCTTTGGTTACACACCTTCTATAGGCTTTTAATACCTTCACTCCTAAGCATACTTTATATACCTATCATTCACATAAACCATTCAATTCATTACTTACTCATACCTACTTTAAAATTCAATGTCATGTGAATGCTTTCTATTAACTGCTCTCACCACACTGAGTGAATATTATCCATTCTTCTTTTTCTATAATTTTTCTTTTTTTATACACTGTTCTTCTACCACTTTGACCAGAATTTTTGTGGCAAGTGTATCTTAATTGTCGTGACTTTTTGATTGGTCCAACTCTGTTAAAACCCAATAAATATTCTTTTAAAAAAAAAAAAGAAAGACTATAAAAGAAAACTATCGTAGCCATCACATCTAAGAATTGGTAAGCTGCAATTTAATAAATGTTTGCTTTTGGACTTGATACCACTTATTGTTGCATTAACATTAACATGGAATTCTACCTCCTACTTTAACCTCTTCCCTGTCACCCTATAACACAAATACTGCTACAGGACAGCAGGGCTGCGCAAAATCATACAGCGATAGCCGAAGAACACTGACAGAGGAGAGGTCTGTATGTAAACAATACAGGTCTTTCCCCTGTCAGCTCCAGCATGCTGCTTTGTTTTGCTCTGCATAGCAGAGCAATACAAAGCAGTATATTTCCCTAGTAAAACAGCACACAGCACACATAGTAAAACAGCACACAGCACACATTTAACCATTTGATCACCCCAGATATTAACCCCTTCCTGCCCAGTGTAATTAGTACAGTGTCAGTGCTTTTTACTAGCACTGATCACTGTATTAGTGTCACTGGGATGTCAGTAGCAGTTAGTCAGGGTCAGAGTCACAGTCCTGCAGTTCCGCTATAAGTAGCTGACCACTGCCATTACTAGTATTAAAAAAAAAATCCAGTATATATACCGCCATTTGTAGATGCTATAACTTTCACATTTCACCAATTAATTTGCATGTGTTGGGATTTTTTTTTAGAGGTGATTGTAGCCGTATTAGTGCACTTGCGACAGAAACAATTCAGTACTGTCCGTGATACTTTTTTTATTTGCACGAACATATGTTACTCTATTTTTTTTTTTTTTTTAGCAAAGACATGTAGCAGAATACATTGTGGCCTAAATTTATGACGAAATTTGTTTTTTAACATTTTTTTACTGGATATGTTTTATAGCAAAAAGTCAAAAATATTGTGGGTTTTTTTCAAAATTGTTTGTCTTTTTTGTTTATAGTGCATTTGTGGGAAAAAAGGATATATATTTCATTTGGTTGCAGCGTTGATTGACCGCGCAATTGTCAGTCAAAGTAATGCAGCGCCATATCACAAAAAATGGCCTGGTCAGGAAGGGGGGGTGAGGGGTGGTAAATCCTCTGGAGGGCATGTGTATTTCCACTTTTGCAAGCAAATTGAGATAGTGCCTACTTTATATTTGTTACATGTTTATGTTAACATAGCATAACTTTAAAAAGAAGAAAAATTGCTGGTTAGCTTTTTAAGTGCTTTTTACTTGCCTAAAAATCTGTGCATGCTTTCGCTTCTTTGTAATAGAGGTGAGGCTGCTTAGTAATGTTTAACATAATTATTCCTGTCTTTGCTGTGCTCACAGTTCTTCATTATCAGCTGTAAACTAGATTTGAACACTTTGTGAGCAGCTTTAAAGTGGGTGGGGAAAACTCATTAATAGCTGCATGGGAACATTGAGGTTAAAAATACATCTGAACACTGTTATTCCTAACAATAGGTTACAAATCTGGAAACCGCCCTCCTTCATTGTATGTTATTGAGATATAGCTCAGTGTGTGGGGACAAAGACCCTCCAGAAAATCTTAGAATCAGCCATGAAGCCTTCTCCTTAAGGAAGCCATACATGGTGCAGGTTAGTTGCACAGAAGTTAATCTACCAATTGAATTCTGTACAACCAGCCTGTCAGTGCTGTGGGCTATTGCCAGCTGCACTAATCAGTGTATTCTGATGGTGGGGAAGTCCCCCCGTCATAAGAACACAATAGCACAGCAAGAGTAATTTTCGCATCTGCAACAAGTACATCCATTGGGTAATCAGGTCTTTTTTTTTTTCGTTCAACCCACTAGCCTGCCTTACAAACATCTTGATATACTTTTTTCATTTTTAATACCCTTTACGGAAAATGCAGTAGTAGTAATGTAACCACTTATTGGCAGTTAACGCGATAGAAAAACATTAATTTTATTGTGCTGCAGCACAAAAGGTCACTGCCAACATTTGGTCAAAGTGCTGAGCAGCAACAGATTACATTTGCCTATGTGGTTTAGATCTGATGGTAACATTGTGCAATAAATGTAGACACTGATTACAGAACATTTTTTAAAACTGTTGGTCAAGTCAGCTTGTATGTCTTATAGTTTGTTTTCTTTCCAAAGAAACCCCAACCTGAGTAGAAAGGCCTGCCCCATTCCAACAGCTGCAGAGTGGGACCTTTGCTCTTTGTGGAGAGTCAATAGTCTCATTGCAGAGGTATGATGTCCTCCTACTGATTGAGACCTATAGCTCTGCAATCAGCTGATGCTCCTCACTGATTGAAGAGCAAGGGAACCACTCTGCAGGAAGCTAGCAGGAGGCAGACTTTTCTACTCATGCTGTGGTTGCTTTCAAAAGAAAATATGCTTTTTATACTTGAACTGTAATTATTACTTAAAGCAGAACTTAACCCAAAAGGGGGCTTTTTGCTTTTCCACCTTTCTCCTCCTCCTCTCCTATGTTTGGCACCTTTTTTTGGGAGGGAGGGGAGCAAGTACCCAGTTTTGATAGGTATCCACTCCTACGTCCAGTTGGAATGCCTAGGTGATCCGAGCAGAGATTCAGCCCATCCCCCTTTGCCTGCAGCCTTTTGGGACACGTCACAGGAGACTGCAGGAACATTCAGGGATCACAGCATGGCTCGAGCATGTCAGCACCAGCGACCCAAACACTGGAGAGGAACTGGCCCGGGTGTGGACATCTTTATATATTTTTTATAGTTTTTTTAGTTATGTTGTGTGAATGGGAACACATATCAAACATATAGTAGAGTTTCTCAAATTTGACTGCAAAAGTGGAAATACCCTTTACGTAAAATGCAGTAGAAGCATTTTAACCACTTATTGGCAGTTAACACAAAAGAAATTCATTAATTTTACTGTGCTACAGCACAAAGGGTCACTTCCAACATTTGGTCAAAGTGCTGAGTAGCAACAGATTAAATTTGCCTATGTGGTTTAGGCAGTAGGTGTCAGGAATGGACTCAGCACTGGTGGTGGGATTCACCTGCCGTGTGGGCTGCAGTACCAGGGCTGACCAGCGGGTGCTCTCAGCAGCCAGAAGCTCACTCCTGTGGTCAGCCAACACCTGGGCTGATTGCAGGAGGTGTATTTAGGGAATGACCAGGCCTGTGATCTGGGCCTTGGTGTATGTTTCCCATGAACCCCTGTACCTGGTATCCTGTGTTCCTGCCTCGTTGCTGACCCTGCTTGATCCTGACCTCTGCTGATCATTTCCTGTTGAACCCCTGGCTTGCCCGACCATCCTTTTGCCTGATCCTCGGTACCACGCTGCCCGCTACCTGCTGAACCTGGCTTGTGACCCCGACCATTCTCTGCTTGCTCCTCCTGTACCACGCTGCCCGCACGATACCGACCCGGCCTGTCTGACTACGCTTACTTCACCCGACGATCCATCCATCCCGCACGGATCACCTCTAGTAAGTCTTCCTTCCTCTTCCCATCAGACTCCGTTCCTGCACTCTCCTGCCAGTACTCTCTACCACAGCCGGACGCACTCAGGGGTCGCGACCTGGTTCCAGTCTGCACCAAGTCCATCCCCACCATCAGGGGCCCTGGTGAATAGCAGGCTGGGACTTAGACCCCGCGCCCTGAGGAAATCCGTGCTGTGGGCTCGGCCTGCCTGACCGCTCCACCTCTCCAGCCCTGACTGCACTGGTACCTATTAGTTTAAGGTTTATTGCACCTGGTTGTACATATTTATGTAAGTGTTGAGTTTGATTGTTTGCACTGCATTTATGTTTGTGTTGTCTTTAATAAATTATATTGTGTTACACGCTATACCTGAAGTCTGTGTTTCCTTGTGTCGGTCCACACACCTCTGGTTATACCTGGAGCCCTGACAGTAGGAAGTTGGCTGTAAAGCTGCAAAGAGTCACAGATGGCATCCGAAAATAAACATGCCAGCACCGGGGACCCAAACTCTGGTGAGGAGCTGGCCCAGGTGTAGCTGGTGCTGGATCCTGGGACAGGTAAGTGTCTTTTTATTAAAAGTTAGCAGCTGCAGTATTTGAGTTTTTTTGGGGTGGGGGGGGGATGAAAATCCTCTTTAACTACTGTATACCACTGTACAAATTGCTGGAAATCGTATGGCTTGCTTATCCATTATGGCTGTCTCCAATTGTTTTGGTTAACCTCTCACAATAAAAAGAAATGTTGAAAAAAATAGTCCAGAACTACTCTCATTTTACACCGCACAGACTCAGGACAAAGAAAGTACATTGTTAACAAGCTCTCAAGTCTCAGTAGAGACTAAGCAACCATGCCAAGTTTCACCATCAGGAAACCCATCTAGAGAAGTGACATGACGCAGTTGCTTGAGTGCATGCATGTAGATTGAAAACAGCATGTTATTAAAAAAATGCAATAGTGTATGATGCGTAGAGCTATAGCAAACTGAACGTCACTCAGTTATAGTTTACATGTACTTTAGTTAATTGTGTACTCCTGGTCATTCATTGGTCCAGATATAGAAGCAATAAGTGCTGTTAGCATTTCCCCTCGCATTTATTGCTCGGCAGGTCAGGATATTGTGTAGTACCGTGCATAGATGCACTTTTCATTAAATCTTTTTGAGGATTGTTTAGATGTATAATGCAGTTTCAAATTCTGTGCTAAAATCTGTCTTAGTGTCTACCTGCTGTACATATTGTATAGCCACTCACAGTGCCTTTGTGTCTCCTGCACTTTATAGACTGAGGGTATTTTGTGTAGGCATAAACTTCATAGATTTTTTTTGTTACACTTGCAACATCTCAATATTCAGCTTCCGTAAGTAACAGCTCAGAAAGGTGTAATTGGATTTATGAGAGGTATTATTTGACTTTGCAAGTAGAGAAAACCAAGGTCCTTAATTAATAATTCATGAATAAATATTGAAAAATGGTAACCAGGAATAACAAAATAATTTGTTTTAATTATTATTATTATTATTGTATTAAGGTATTGAAAGCTCTGTCTTGTTAAACTGATAAAATGTAATGGCTTTTGGTCAGTTTTACCTGGACTTTTTATATATTAACTTAATTTTTTTTATAATTTGTGTATAATTTCACCTTGTGAATTGTGTATTTTATGAATAAATAAAATTTATACATGATGCATCCATGACACTCAGATTTTTAAAACATGACAGGATTGAAAAGCGAGAAGTTATTTCTGTTGAAAGAGAGCAGAAAGGGTGTATGCCATTTTGCAATTTGCGTAATCTAATTTCTCCAACTCCTTAGACCAATTTTGGAACTTCCCCTGGAAATACTGCTCCTGCCTGAAGATGGTAAATTGGAAATGTTCATATTTAGGTGAATAAAGGGAACATATTTGTAGGCATTATCATGTTGTTCCTTTATAAATTCCCCTTATATTATGTCACAGTTTCCAGTAAAATATTTTTAGCTTTTCGTCTGCATATTTAAACCATGGCCAGCTCAGTGGATTGCTTTAAAAAAATACCTGGATTCTTTCTTGGATACACAGAATATAACTGGCTACTAACATTTATAGATAAAGCTGATCCAGGGAATGTCCGATTGCCTCTCAGGGGATCAGGAAGGAATTTTTTCCCCTGCAGGAGCAATTTGGTTTGCTGTTTTTTTTTTGCCGTCCTCTGGATCAACCGTGGGTATAGGATTATAACTTTTTTATGGTTGAACTGGATGTACTTTTGTCTTTTTTCAGCCAGATTAACTTCGTAACTATGTATCTTTAGGACACAGTCAACTTGATCTGCAGATTACTCCTGAAACTTGCAATGCAATTCATTCATAAACATACTCTGAATTTATCTACTGATGCATCTGATGATCTCCAGACAAGACATAAAAACATACATTTGGCTCCTGTATGGTAAATAATCATCTCATACTCAAAATACCCATTAATGGTGTAGAGAACTGACTTGGTAGAAACAATGGAGATGATTGCATTTATACTGTCACCAGTGTTATCAGATGTAGATTTCAGATTAAAAAAAGAAACAATTAAGTGTGAAAATTAAATTCTCTCATAAACAATAAAACATATCAGTCAGTGCTACTACAGCATATTTATAATCCCAAAATCCAAAGATTATCCAAGTAAATCCAAAAAAGTGAAACTTCTTCGAAAGAAGTGGAGATCTTGTCACAATCACCCAGTGTCAGTGCAGTTTACCAGATTATTATTATTATTATTATACAGGATTTATATAGCGCCAACAGTTTGCGCAGCGCTTTACAAAATGAAGGTAGACATTACAGTTACAATACAATTTGCTACAAGAGGAAACAACAGAGGAAACCAGATATCATTGACCGTTACTCATAGAGCCAATGGACTGTCAGAGCTCCAAGTTCAGGATCCACATTGCCTCTCAGTGTCTCTCGAAGGTAAAAGACACAGGACCATCCCATAGTGTAGAGCCGTATAAAACATATTAAATAAGAAAATAAAAGATGTACACTTACATTATATTGCAGGCCAGTATCTGCCAAACAGCGCATCACAAGCACAATGTACAGCGTTCCCGTATTTTTGCTTGTACATGATTGAATGATGGAAGTCAGCAGAACTTCACCTCTGAGTAAAATTCGCTTGCAAAGTGAATGACCTATTTGCCTTTAGTAAATCAATCCCTTAATCCAAGATACCTGACATTATATTACCTGTAATTTGCCTGTCACTCATGATCTCCATAATAATTGTTCCTTCCATCCAGTTGTTTTTAATGCAGGAGCTGCCACGATCAGGCAATTTTGCAAAAAGAGGAAAGACAAATAGAAACAAAATGCATATTTTATGTTATTATTGAATCAACAAGAATTTTATTTCTTATCAACACGTAATCATTATAAATTTCTGTTTTTGGCTAATAAATAAAACTTATAAACAGAAATTAGTAATCAATTTTTCTTTAGCTGTCTGAGACTGTTATAGCATTTTGATAAAAAGAAAAGGTTGTAACGCATTTAATGCTATAATAGGAAACATGGAAAGGACATAGTTAAATTGCTCCTACACAAGCGTTACCATGTCCCCAAGACACAGTATATAAATGCCTTGCACAGGAACATTGTGATAGACATCTTGTGGCAAATCAAAGAATAAATGTGAGCAATTTCACAGGCAAAAAAGGCAATTTCATGGACTGAGAGACAGGGATTTTAACTCTTTTTGAAATAGAGCATGAGATACTCTTTAGCACAAGCAAAGTTCCTTTCTTAGCAAGGTGTAGGATGTGATGGGTGGGCCCTCGATTGAAGATGACAGCCATCTGAAGATGGACCAAAGTGACACAATTAGACAACAAGTAACAATTCTAATGAATGCCATTTTTCTTCATCACTTTCTAGAATATTTGAAAGTCAGCCAGAAAGCTATCAGACCAAACATTATATGCAGCCACTGTAATCTGCTAATTAATATTTATCCCTTCAATTAAAACGCACCTTATTTTAGGATCATTTGAAATAGTTGTTATGTTTGCTGCCAGCATTACTTGTCTGTTGTGATATGTCTAATCCTTGTCAACTTTCTTCAGAAGGATGAGCCTCCTAGTCTTAAGAAGATAATGTAAAATATTTCCATAAAAATAACAGCTAAACCAAGGCATTCAGTCATACAAAACAATCTTTTTTTTTGGCAAACTTTATTAGGAAAATCATTATGAGTATCAAAATGATGTGGCAATAGAAATGTTAAATCTGAAGAGGCTGAAGACCTTATTCACTTTATTGTGTCCCAAACTACTGGTCAAATTGAACCTGCAAGATATTAGTACTCTCTGCAGCAATGGGATTCTTCCAATCATGATTGTCATTATGCCTTTCAAAACAGTAATAAGTGTACAACATACACTAATAGGAGTCAAGGTTTGGTCACCTATCTCATACTTGTTAGTATAGGTCATTTGTAGAAGATTTGTAGAAGATGAGTGTCATCCTAAAGGGACTGATATTACACGGGGGAGATTCCTGTTTAATCAACCGAAGAGAAGTCAAGAGTGGATTTGCGGTGCACTATGTGGACAGTATTGTTTTGAATTACTACATGGATAGATGGACACTTTTTGAACATATTGTTTTATGCAGACAATACACCACGTTTGTTGTTTTTCTCTTATGACACTGATGTAGAATTTTCTTCAATAGTAATACATATGGACACATATTTACTTAGTTGTAATAGTGCTCAGTTTGTTTTGTTGTGATGAGTTATGATTGGCCACATGGTACAGATGGGCTGTGATTGGCCCTGTCTGTACCATGTGATCACTGTGACCAATCACAGCTAATCAACAGAACTGTAACAATAAATTACATGAATCAAAGCCATTCATTGTTTATAATTGTCATGTGAATCTGCTGTGATTGGTCAGTGGGCCAGTACACTGATAAGTCATTGGCTGTGTCTGGTTGACACAGCTGGTGACAGATCACACCCGCAGCATGGCCGCATGGACACGCGCCATGCTCATTCTAGGAGGATGTCATATGACATCAAAAGTGGTTAAAAAAAAGGGAGGTTTCTCCTTTTTTCTTTATTTCAAATTTTTTTTTTCAGTGTTGCCAGCTATAGAAGGGTGGGGATTTATAGTAGGTAGGAGCGCAAAAGTTTTTTTTCACTATTAAGTGTATAGTATACAATTTAATGTGATGAAAATGTTATTATTGAACCCTTTCTCAGCATGGCAGTAACTTTTATTTTGAACTATAGGTAGGAGAGCCACTTTTAGGGCCAGTGTGGGCAAGTCTTTGTTCACTTCAGAACTACTTCTATCCCTATTTAAAGTGTTACTAAACCCCGGACCCTGCATTCACTATATCTGGTCTCCCACAGTACACAAAACATGAAAATGTAATTATTTTAGTAAATATAAACTGCTAAATACCTTTTCTCATCAGCAGTTAGAGCAGTCTTGTGACTTCTATCAGTGTCCAGCTGAGCACTGGTTAAAGCTTATAGGAGTTTTCATTCTCCTCTCACTGCCTCATGAGACTGCAGGACCCCTGACCCTCTGTCTGGACATTGATGATTGTCCCTGTGCTGATTCAAAGAAAAGAAAAAACTCTCTAGCAGTACTCACCAAACTGAGCATGTGCAGAGTGTCCCAGAGGCTGTGTTCAATCAGCAGATGAAATAGGGAACATGGAAGAAGGGGAGGATCAGTGAAGCCAGGATCAAACATCCTTTTTACACAATGTAGAGGATTAACCCCTTAAGTTCTACAGTGAGTATAACAAGCACACTTTACTGCATATACAGACTGATTTTACTGTTGTGGGTTTAGTAACACTTTAACTCAACAATAATGCTAAAGCAGGTCAATTGAACCTGCTATGACCTTTGAATGATCTTATAAGCATCTCAAATTAAAGTCAAAAGCATTTTGTATGTGCCCATCGAAGCCTGTTGATACAGGCCCGTAATACTTTTGAAACAGACATTCATCCTTGAAAGTTTGTGAATGATCCTTCCAAATCATGTTTTCGAATGCACAGGATCTATAATATTAAGAGAAGATACTATTGATTTTGTATGTCTCATGAGAGTTGTGAAAATCTTTATGAAAGCATTTTTACAATACAGTTATTATCAGGCCACAAAACCCAACTAAATTTCTAAAATTCCTGCTGAATATAAAAAAAAAGCTGTATCATGTTAATATGTTACAGTTATGTAGACAGTTTAAATAGTGTGCCTTTGTAAAGCAAATCAAAGGTATGCAACTATTAATACGCAGCATACCTTTAGCCTGTTTAGCATTATATTAAAGGTCCCTAAAATTATTCCTAAGCCTGTAATGTGTGCAGGGTCACCTTGTGATGAACGTTCAGTTTTAAGTCTGTAAATAATGACTTTTTTTAACATAGAAAACTGCAGTGAATTAATTAATCCATCAATGTCCTCACAAAATGTAAATACCAATTTTGGGATTTCAACCAATAATTTTTTTTTGAAAAATGCATATATTTTATTTAATGGATATCGTGTGATAATAGTATATAAAGAACAATTGGTAACCTCAAATTATAAAAATTGTAAATATTAAAGTAACAAGTGTCTCTAGTGTGACAAATACATAATTTTCCCTGAGCAATGTGAAAACGGTGTACTGGAAAGATAATGGGAAACTGGTTAAACACTTTTTAACAGTTCAACCTTTTCACATAACAAAAAAAAAATCATCATCACCATCATCACCATTATCCAGATGTACACATTAAAAATGGCTGTGAACTTTTAGAAAAATAATCACTATGAAGGTATAAGAATGTTAGTAATGATTTCAATGTTTACTCTGCATATCAAAAAAGAAAAGATCAAATGAATATATCATATAACACAGTTGCTGGCACGGAGGAGAAAAAACCTTTCAAATAGGATGAGTTACTATACAAATCTTCCAGTTATGATCAGATAAAATGCTCAGTAGCTTATGTACCAAATACATTACCAAGATAAGATAAAAGCTCGATCTAATAATATAGTTTTTTTTTTAAATCGCTAACAAAACAAAGTTCTCATTACTGGAGCAAATTTACAAATTTGTAAAAAAATGTTTTTTTTTTAATTGGATACATAAAATTCCAACAGGAAGCTGCATAAATGTTGCTATGTTTAGAGGTAAGTCACATATTTTATTTTGCATTTGAGTGGAAACTTTTTAACCTACCCTGGGGTTGGTTACCGAACACTGGGACATTTTAAAGAAGAGCTACCCACAGCAGCTTCCAAGGTTTTTCCATACAAGTACGGTAAAAATAGCTAAAATGTTTGGTTGCTCTTGGCATAAACACTGATTATTTGTTTTCACAAATCTGCAACTAAGGCAGCCCATAGTTGAATTTTTGTTTTTTTTTGTTCAGCTTATGGATTGAACGAAAAAAAAATAACTCGATTCTCCTATCTACACATTTGTGGAATCCTGAATCCTCCCTACTGAGCCTTTGAGGCTTCCATTGTTAGAATACACTGATCAGCACTGCCGGCTATGGTCAGAAGAGCTGATCGAGCGGAAATGTTCCAAAAGAGTGGTTGTACAAAAGACAAATAGTAGATCAACTTCTGTACAATCACCCTGTCCTAATATGGACCGAAATTTGTGAGGCCCGTGCTGAACCGATCGAATTTCATTCTATGTATGGCCGGCTTAACCTCCCTGGCGGTATTCCCGAGTGTAGCTTGGGGTTAAGTTTCAGTACCAGAAGCGGTAACCCCGAGCTACACTCGGGATTAAATATATAAAATGCAGCGCTTAGATAAATAGTAATAATATGATGATAAAAGAATGATCACATTATAAATAAAAATAAAAGTGAATGTGACAAAAGGCGCAAACTGATGCGCTAATGTGTGACCATGATGATGTCTTAATAAAGACAAAAATAAATATTGTCATGACAGTACAATATATCACATAAATAAAAATGACATGAGTCCATCAAGTGCGTCAGTGATTCAAATAGGAACTTGACGATCAATCCTATTCAACTTCCATCAGATAATCAGGTGCTCGTGATTTCTGTGAAAGATAATAAAGGGTGTGCTTGCACTTATTGGACATATATAATATATACGCATGAAGTATATAGGTATTGGTGACCATCTGGGACCCGATGAATATGTGGTATTCAAACAACACTCATACCGTCCAGGGTTATTCTCCAGACCTCTTATTGGACCCTCTCAGACAATGGGAACCGCTCACAGGTGAGGCTAACACTCAGCATCAGGTATGTGCACCATCCAAAAGGAATCCACCTTGTGAGGCTCAGACAGAGCCACCAGAACAAAAGGCTCATCTTTATTTTGGAATTTGGATAATTCAAATGGCAATTTTTCCTTGCATGCATCTACATCTATTGAGGCTATGAGTATTTGATTGCAATACCTCCAGCCATTGTATATATATATATTTTTGGAATATCTTTGCCTTAATGGAATAAATATATCAAATTACTACACTATATGAGCCTTTTGTTCTGGTGGCTCTGTCTGAACCTCACAAGGTGGATTCCTTTTGGATGGTGCACATACCTGATGCTGAGTGTTAGCCTCACCTGTGAGCGGTTCCCATTGTCTGAAAGGGTCCAATAAGAGGTCTGGAGAATACCCCTGGATGGTATGAGTGTCGTTTGAATACCACATATTCATCGGGTCTCAGATGGTCACCAGTACCTATATACTTCATGTGTATATATTATATACGTCCGGTGAGTGCAAGCATACCCTTTATTATCTTTCACGGAATTACGAGCACCTGATTATCTGATGGAAGTGGAATAGGATTTATTGCCAAGTTCCTATTTGAATCACTGACGCACTTGATGGACTTTATGTGATATATTGTACTGTCACGACAATATTTATTTATTTATTTTTGTCTTTATTAAGACATCATCACGGTCACACATTAGCGCATCAGTTTGCACCTTTTGTCACATTCACTTTTATTTGTATTTTAATTTATAATTTGATCATTCTTTTATCATCATATTATTACTATTTATCTAAGCGCTGCATTTTATATATATTTACATGTTTAAAGGTTTTAGAGGTTTCCTCATGCTAGCAGCTTTTTTATAGGATTCAGAAGCGCTCGCTTTATCTTTCATTTATTACACTCAGGATTATACTGCAGCGTTGCTCTGATATCCCTCGAGCACTTACCTTGTCCTGCGGTCCCGCGATGTCCCCCCTGCAGCGTCCCCGGCCATGTCCTCCAGCCGATGCGAGCTTCAGGGAGTGCGGGGGACGGAACCGGCGGGAATTTAAAAAATGTAAAAATTTGACATTCACTTAATACACTAAAATCTGATAGTATTACATTACTGTATAAAACCATTTCACATATATTTTGTCCCGAGTGCTTTGTCCTGTGCCCTGCCTACATTTTTACCGTTCTTTCTGCCTGGAAACTGAGAAACGTCCATGGCGTCCAAAAAGCGTCCCTTTAGGTCAAAAGCGGTTGTAGACCAGCTAGAGAACAGCGATAGTAAATTAGAACCACTTGCAGAATTTAGCGATAGTGATTCGTGGGGAAATTCGTCATCAGACACTGAAAACGATTTTGCGACTAAGCTCAGTGATGTGTGAACTTGCGCTCTATTTCAAATGTCAGTGTTTTTGGTTTGATTACATTATTGAATAAAATGTATTAGTATTATATTATTATTATTTTTTAGGATTATTTATTATATTATAATTTATGATTTCGTGTTTCAAATTTTATCATACCCGGGATGTTTACTAGACTCTTGTTCGGACAGATTTCAGTGAGTTATTCCTAAGAATTACAGGCCTACAATAAAAAAACATATTTCCATTGAAAACAATGTACTGCTTTGAGCACAGAAATACTGACATAATCAGACCGCTAGGGTGGTTCAGGGGTTGATTTACTAAAAGCAAATAGACTGGGCACTTTTGGAAGTGCAGCTGCACTCTGCAAGGGTGTTTCCTCCAGAGCTTAGTAAACGAGGTGAAGCTTCACTTTGCAAAGTATACCCAATCGCATGCAGGGAAATTAAAAAAAAAAAAAGATTTTTGTTTGCACATTATTGGATGATGGGAGTCAGCAGAGCTTTCCCCTTATTTACTAAGCTGTGAAGCAAATGCCCTTACAGCATGCAACTGCATTTGCAAAGTGCACAGTCTATTTGCCTTTCGTAAATTAACCACTAAGTCTGCTCTCATGAGACTGATCCCAAAAAAAGATGCATAATATAGATAATGTTATAGCTAAATTCCAGACAGATATAAAAGACACAAATGATTGCAGCTCCATGTTCGTTAGTAGATCATAAAATGCACATTTAAAGCTACAATTGACAGTACCTACATTTAAATCAAGGTTAGTCTCTTAAAATCCCCAGTAGCAGGATTGGGGGTTTACCGGGCATGTTACATGCATATATATTGACAAGGAACATGCCGATAGGAGTAAAGGATGAAGTGAGTGCTAAAATCATCAGTGTGCTGTTGGTCTTCCACTGCCCAGTTAGCAGGCTTGGGGCAGAAAGAGGGAATCATTGTATTCTTTAACAGTCAGTGGTGTCATCCTCCTGACTGTGCTGTGTGCAGGGCTTTTGTAGTTAAAACGTTTCTTTCTTTTTATTTATTTTATCTGTGTATTTGCCTGGAGTTCAGCTTTAAAGAAGTGGCAAGCTTAGCAGCTGGCAAGATTATTTGTTTTCCGATTCAAATTAGCAAGTGATAAAAATACAAATTGGTTGTTTTGATATTGAAGCTGTTACCTTTATTCTAGTAACTGCAATTAATTTTGCTCTCTAGGGGCTGACCATTGCACCCACAACAAAAAAGTTACCTTTGACTTCTTACATACACAAAAACAAACAAAAATGATATTGTATATCATGGGGATGTTGTACTAATAACATCCACAATTGTGTATTCAAAGCCTAATTTACACAGGATCATTTTAATTGTTCAGCATAGCATTAACTCCTTGTTGACTTATGTCCCATCGGCTTCACATTAATTTTGCTGACGTTATATTTGATTTATTTGTATTGACCATTAATTCTGAACGGGATCTATTGATTACTGTAAACCATTGATTGTAGTACTGTTTTATTGCAGGCAACTTTTCCTTATATAACACCATGAATGGTACTTTTTAACCTCTTCTGAAACTCTCTGGGACCCTTCAATCCCGATATGGAAATAGCAACGTTGGGAAGCAAAGTTAAGGACTGGCCTGCCCTGACTAACTATTGGTTACTGCTAGAGATGAGCGAATCGAACTTGGCGAAGTGGAATTCGTTTCGAATATTATGAAAAATTCGATTCGCACCGAATCCGAATTTTAGCAAACTTCGGATGCACGAATCGAATTTTCCCCGATCAGCCGGCAAAAAGTGTCACTGCAGAGAGCTCCGCTATTTCTGACAGTTCTCTGACAGTTCCTTCACATTTACAGCGGTTGAAACATTGTATCTATTTGTTTCCATTTAGGATACAGATGTTTTTATTCGGAAATCTTCTTCTTCTTTTCATTCTTCTTCTTCTTCTTTTCATTCTTCTTTTCATTCTTCTTCTCATTCTTCTTTTCATTCTTCTTCTTCTTCTTTTCATTCTTCTTTTCATTCTTCTTCTTCTTCTTTTCATTCTTCTTCTTCTTCTTTTCATTCTTTTCATTCTTCTTCTTCTTCTTTTCATTCTTCTTCTCCTTCTTTTCATTCTTCTTTTCATTCTTCTCATTCTTCTTTTCATTCTTCTTTTCATTCTTCTTCTCATTCTTCTTTTCATTCTTCTTCTTCTTCTTTTCATTCTTCTTCTTCTTCTTCTTTTCATTCTTCTTCTTCTTTTCATTCTTCTTTTCATTCTTCTTCTTCTTCTTTTCATTCTTCTTCTTCTTTTCATTCTTCTTTTCATTCTTCTTCTTCTTCTTTTCATTCTTCTTCTTCTTCTTTTCATTCTTCTTCTTCTTTTCATTCTTCTTTTCATTCTTCTTCTTCTTCTTTTCATTCTTCTTCCTCTTCTTTTCATTCTTCTTTTCATTCTTCTCATTCTTCTTTTCATTCTTCTTTTCATTCTTCTTCTCATTCTTCTTTTCATTCTTCTTCTCATTCTTCTTTTCATTCTTCTTCTTTTCATTCTTCTTCTTTTCATTCTTCTTCTTTTCATTCTTCTTCTTCTTCTTTTCATTCTTCTTCTTTTCATTCTTCTTCTTCTTCTTTTCATTCTTCTTCTTCTTCTTTTCATTCTTCTTTTCATTCTTCTTCTTTTCATTCTTCTTCTTCTTCTTTTCATTCTTCTTTTCATTCTTCTTCTTTTCATTCTTCTTCTTTTCATTCTTCTTTTCATTCTTCTTCATCTTCTTTTCATTCTTCTTCTTCTTCTTTTCATTCTTCTTTTCATTCTTCTTCTTCTTCTTTTCATTCTTCTTCTTCTTTTCATTCTTCTCATTCTTCTTTTCATTCTTCTTTTCATTCTTCTTCTCATTCTTCTTTTCATTCTTCTTCTTCTTCTTCTTTTCATTCTTCTTCTTCTTCTTTTCATTCTTCTTTTCATTCTTCTTCTTCTTCTTTTCATTCTTCTTCTTCTTCTTTTCATTCTTCTTTTCATTCTTCTTCTTCTTCTTTTCATTCTTCTTCTTCTTCTTTTCATTCTTCTTTTCATTCTTCTCATTCTTCTTTTCATTCTTCTTTTCATTCTTCTTCTCATTCTTCTTTTCATTCTTCTTCTTTTCATTCTTCTTCTTCTTCTTTTCATTCTTCTTTTCATTCTTCTCATTCTTCTTTTCATTCTTCTTTTCATTCTTCTTCTCATTCTTCTTTTCATTCTTCTTCTTTTCATTCTTCTTTTCATTCTTCTTCTTCTTCTTTTCATTCTTCTTCTTTTCATTCTTCTTCTTCTTCTTCTTTTCATTCTTCTTTTCATTCTTCTTCTCCTTCTTTTCATTCTTCTTCTTCTTCTTTTCATTCTTCTTTTCATTCTTCTTCTTCTTCTTCTTCTTTTCATTCTTCTTCTTCTTCTTTTCATTCTTCTTTTCATTCTTCTTCTTCTTCTTCGTCGTGCCCCGTGACTGCCCAAATGAGTGAAGTGTGCGGTGATTCTAAGATCGACGGCACTCATCTGCATGTCATACTGACTGACAGTATTATTTCTCTTCCCCAGCAGACTCCAAGGGCATTTAAATTAAAGGTACAGTGTTCTGCACTAATATAAAGGCTCTCTGAAGCCTAGAAACCCTTTTAATAAGTTAAATTCGCAGCGAATAAATTCGCATCGAATCGAATTTCTCCCGCAAATTCGGCGAATCAGCCGAATCGAATTTTTGAATAATTCGCTCATCTCTAGTTACTGCACCTGCCTAAAGTTAATGGCAAATATGCACAATGCATGATAGCGGAGCAAGTCAATCCTTAAGTTTGCTTCCTTAATAATGTGTACACCTTATTGACAAAAGTATTGGAACACCTGCCTTTACACGCACATGAAATTTAATGGCATCCCAGTCTTAGTCTGAAGGGCTCAATATTGAGTTGGCTCACTCTTTGCAACTATAGCACCTTCAACTCTTCTGGGAAGGCTGTCCACAAGGTTTAGGAGGGCGTCTATGGGAATGTTTGACCATTCTTCCAGTAGCAAATTTGTGAGGTCAGGCACTGATGTCGGAAGAGATGGCCTGGTTCGCAGTCTCCACTCAATTTATCTCAAAGGTGTTCTATTGGGTTGAGGTCAGGGCTCTGTGCAGGCCAGTCAAGTTCCTCCACCACAAACTCACTCATCCATTTATGGACCTTGCTTTGTTCACTGGTTCACAGTCATGTTGAAACAGGAAGAGGCCATCCCCAAACTGCTCCCACAAAGTTGGGAGTATGAAAGTGTCTTTGTATGATGACGCCTTGAGAGTTTCCTTCACTGGAGCTAAAGGGCCAAGCCCAGCCCCTGAAAAACAACCCCACAGCATAATCCCCCCTCTGCCAAATTTTACACTTGGCACAATGCAGTCAGGCAAGTACTGTTCTCCTGGCAACCGCCAAACCCAGACACATATATCGAATAGCCAGACAGAGAAGCGTGATTGGTCACTCCAGGGAACATGTCTCCAATACTCTAGAGTCCAGTGGCGGCATGCTTTACACCACTGCATCCGACGTTTGCAGTGCACTTGGTGATGTAAGGCTTAGATGCAGCTGCCTGGCCACGGAAACCCATTCCATGAAGCTCTCTACGCACTGTTGTTATGCAAATATGAAGGCCATGCGAAGTTTGGAGGCCTTTAGCTATTGACTCTGCGAACAGTTGGCGACTTCATGCACTGACCCCGCTCTGTAATTTTACATGGCTTACCACTTTGTGGCTGAGTTGCTGTTGTTCCTAGTTGCTTCTACTTTGTTATTTTTTTTATTTATTTAAATATTTTATTGTTTCTTTTTAAATTGCCATATTGGATATACAAAAGCTAATAAAACAGACAGAATAAGTTACACAAATTTGTCTGACATTCTCAAAATATAACATTAATCTTGGTAACCTTTTACCACTCTCTCGTCCCTCCCCCCCCCCCCACTATCCCGCCTTGATTATGCACTATTCCCTTCATTCTAAAGATCCTATTTCTAGAACAATACTGATATTATATTGTATTTGTCCCCTATATCTTCTTTTCTCTATTTAACATATTCTAGGTATAACTCTGACTTTTTAAATTCTACCCATTTTTCCCACCTTGTACGGAAAACCTCCATTTTATCTTCCTCCATATGGTAAAGTTCCTCCATTCTGTACGTCTTCTCCACCCTTTCTACCCAATCCTTTATTTTCGGTGCTTGTTGTTCCCTCCAAATCTTGGGTATAAATTCCTTCGCTGCATTCAAATAATACAATAATCCAGTTTTTTTATATTTTTTTGCCGAGAACTCAGTACCATAGAGAAGACAAGTCTATGGGTCCTTTGGGATATTGACCTCCGTTATTTCCTGAATTATGCGTACTATACCCTCCCAGTATTCTTGGATTTTGTGACACTCCCATCATAAGTGAAACATTGTACCTCTATCTCCACATCCTCACCAACATAAAGGTGAATTGTCTCCACTTATTCTATGTGCTACATTCGGTGTAATATACCATCTTACCAAGCACTTATAATTAATTTCTACTTCCTTCATATTTACATTCCCGGGAATTATACTGTACATTTTCGTTTGTTTTCCCTCATCAATTATTACTTCTAAATCCCTTTCCCATTTCTCTATAAATGGTGGCCTTATAGCTGTGATTAATCCTGTGAGAATCTTATATATTTTAGAAATCCCATGCGTCCCATCTCCTCGTGTATCTAATAAGTGCTCAAAGGGGTTCCAATCCTCTTTTTTTCTTAATGGCTTTGGAAGACTCCCTATAAAATGTTTTAATTGACAGAAGCGCCATTCATCCATCCTTGTAAATATTTCTCTCTTACTTTCCAGTGCGCTAAGTGAACATATTTCCTCTCCCGCCATTATAACTCTTAATTGTACATCTTTCTTCTTTATCCACTTCCCTGTGATACTCTCTTTACCTGGAGGGAAAAACTCTGTGGATCCTAGAGGCATTAAAAGTGAGTTAAATTCCCACCCCCTTTGTTTGTGTAAAACATCCCAAACTCTTAAGACATTACGTGTAAACAAATTTGTGCTCTCTGTTAATCCTCGGTATTGAAGAGGTAACCGGATAATTCTACTTAAATTCGTATAATTTAGTGTATTTTCTATTTTTACCCAACTTTTCCCTTGTGCATTATCTGTCCAATCAAAAATTCTTGCCCAAATTACTGAGTTATAATATCTTTTCAGGTCTGGTACCCCCAGTCTACCTTTCTCTTTATCTCTACTTAAAATTTCATAACTTATTCTAGGCTTCCTATTTCTCCAGATAAATCTTGTTAAGATTTTTTTAATTATTCTAAAATATACCTCTGGAAGTTTAATCGGTGTCATTTGGAATTTGTATAGAATTTTTTGAACAATTACCATTTTTATCAGGTTTATCCGATCAATTCATGACCGAGATCCCCATCCTAATTTCTTTATTTCATCCTTAATCTCATTTAGTAGTGGGATATAATTTGATCTATATAGATTCTTTAAAGATACAGTCAGTTTTATACCAAGATATTTTAGTTCTATTTTCCTCCAGACGAAAGGGAATTCCTCCTGTAACATTTTTTTCTCTCTATTTATAAGGTTTATATTTAAGATCTCTGTTTTAGTTGGATTAATTTTTAAGTTTGACATCTCTCCGTATTCTTTTAAAGATTTCATTAAGTTTGGCAATGTTATCCTTGGATTTCTTACATGTCGTCTGCATAAGCTGCCACCTTATGCTCAATTTCTCCTACCCATATTCCTTTTATATCTCTATTATTCCTAATGGTAGCCAAAAGAGATTCCAAATATAGGACATATAACAATGGGGACAGAGGACATCCCTGTCTTGTTCCATTCTGCATCCCAATATACTCAGATAATTCCCCATTTACCATTATCGCTGCCGAGGGTTGACTACATAGTTCCCTTATACATTCTCTCATTCTAGGTCCCATGCCTATTACTTCCAGGGTATCTAACATATATCCCCAATTTACTTTGTCAAATGCCTTTTCAGCATCAATCGAGAGTACCAATGCTGGGATTTTCTCTTTCCTACTTTTTTGTATGAGGAACAGAGATCTTAATCTGTTGTCACTACCCTCTCTCCCTGGGACAAACCCTACTTTATCTATATGTATCCATTTCGGCATTAGGTCCTTTAACCTCCCTGGCGGTATGATTATTTCAGATTTTTGGTGCTGAAAGCGGTACCATTATTTTGCATGGAAATATGTAGTTTTTTTTATTGTAGGCTGTAATATTTAGGAATAACTCACTTAAATCTGTCCGAGCAAGAGTCTATTAAACTTCCCGGGTATGATAAAATTTGAAACACAAAATCATAAATTATAATTTAATAAATAATCATAAAAAATAACAATATAATAATAATACATTTAATTCAATAATATAATCAAACCAAAAACACTGTAAATTTAAATATAGCGCCAAGTTTGCACATCACTGAGCAAAGTCGCAAAATTGTTTTCAGTGTCTGATGACGAATTTCTCCACAAATCATTATCACTCAATTCTGCAAGTGGTTCTAATTTACTATCGCTGTTCTCTAGCCGGTCTAAAACCGCTTTTGACGTAAAGGGAAGCTTTTTGGATGCCATGGACTTTTCTAAGTTTCCAGGCAGAAAGAACAGTCAAAATGCAGACAGGGGACAGGACAAAGCACTAGGGACAAAATGTATGTGAAATGGTTTGAAACAGCAATGTTTTACTATGTAAAATTTGTTTTGAAAAAATGCCATTTTTTTTTAAATTTTCAAATTTCCCGCCGCCGCCCGTACGTCCCAACGTCACAGGGACCGGAACACAGAAGCCGGATGCCGGCATCAGCCAGAGGAGATGGCTGGGGACGCTGCAGGGGACACATCGCGGGAGAGAAGGACAAGGTAAGCCCTGCAGGGACTCCCTGAGCAACGCCGCATGGTAAGCCCGAGTGTAGCTCGGGGTTACCGCTTTTGGTACAGAAACTTTACCCTGAGCTACACTCGGGAATACCGCCAGGGAGGTTAATCTACTTGCCAGTACATTTGCATATAGTTTAGTATCTGTATTTAATAAGGAAATCGGTCTATAGCTTGAACAGTGAGTGTCATCTTTGCCTTTCTTTCATATGAGAACCACATGAGCTTGCAGGGATTTCCTCCTCATTTCCATCTCTCCTCCCAAAGCATTCATATATATTCTCAGTTTAGGTAGTAATATTTCTTCATATTTTTTATAACATCTCACTGTATACCCATGGGGTCCTGGTCTTTTCCCTGCTACCGTACTTTTTAATGCTAGATGTATTTCTTCCTGAGTTATTGCTGTTTCCAGGGATTTAAGTTGTTCTTCGCTTAATTTCGGTAATCCCGCCTTTTTTAAATATGCCTGTCTTCTTTCTGTTTTTCTTACTTCAACTTCTCCTATGGTACCATGATGCTTAATATTATATAACTTATTATAATATTCTTTAAACACTTTTACCATATCTTTGGTTGAGTGAACTAATTCTCCTTTATTATTTTTCCTCTGAGCCCTCATTAAATACTTTCCTGGTCTATCCCCCCATCTATATCTCTCACTTATCATTTTACTAAACACTCTCCTCTTCTCTTCTTCCAGGAAATTATTTAATTCTTCTCTTTTATTTATTATCTTCTGCGTGATCTCTTTTGTTACTCTATTTTTATGTGTCAGCTCTAAGTCACAGAGTTCACTTAAAAGTGCGTTTATTTTTTCTCTTCTTCCCCTCTTCTTTTTTGCTCATATCGCTATTAAAATACCTCTAATATAGACCTTATGTGCCTCCCACACCGTAGCTACCGACACTTCCTCAGAGTCATTTTCTTCAAAAAATTGCTCTATTTCCTTCTTAACTTTCCAGCCCACCTCTTGCTCCTAAAGTAGTGACTCATTCAACCTCCATTTTTTTCCTCCCCTCTGCTCATTTCCCCATAGTAATTGCATTGTGACAGGAGCATGATCAGAAATCGACATAACCTCTATGTTTACTTTAACCAGAGACTCAATAAGTCTATGGTCCAACAGTATCTAATCCAGTATTGAATCCATCTCATGTGCATGAGAGTAAAATGTGTAGTCTCTTTCCTTCATATACCTATTTTTCCAAATATCTACAAGTTGACATTGAAATAAAAAAAAATTTAAGTTTTTCAGAGACCTACTACTATCTCTCTGCACCAGAGAGGCCACATCCATCTGTGGATCCTTACAAAAATTTTAATCTCAAGCCACAATCAAATTACCTTTTTTGAAATCCATTAATTTCCTCAGAATATATTTTAAAAATGCCTCCGGGTCCTTATTCAGGCAATAAATGTTTGCTAATGTGCACTCTATTCCCTGTAGTTTTCCTTTCAAGAACAGGAATCTCCCTTCCGGATCTACCAATCTCTCATCACACTTAAACCTTATATTTTTTGCAAATCCTATTGCCACTCCCTTTGCACGTTTAATTGGGGAATCTGCATAATACCACCCTGGATAATATCGGGATTGTAGCTTCACATTTGTTTCTTGTACTAGATGTGTCTCTTGTAGAAATACCATTGAAGAGAGTCTATGCTGAAGTTCTTTAAATATCCTAAATCTCTTCCCTGGGCTATTTAAACCTCTGACATTATAAGTCACAAACTGAATCTCTTCCGTTCTTCTCTTTTTCTCCCCTCCTCTCATCCCTCTTCTCCCATCTCCTTCCTCTCCCTCTCTTCATTATACCTTCTCCTTCTTTCTCCAGAATTTCTCCAGACTAATATATCTCCTACTGTCCTGCATAATCTAAGGCTACCAACCCCCCCCCCCCATATCCTTCTCCCTCCCCCCCCAACCTCCCATCCCCACCTCCCATCCTCCCATCCCATCCCCACCCTTTTTAGGCTATTCTTTTGCCACTGAATCATTTGTGGTCCTAATCCCACTCTTGATTCCACTTTAGGGTGGAGCTCTGATCATGAACACCTCTTCCCCTTTACCCTCCCCCAACATCCTGCCAAGACAAAAAAAAAAAACAAAGAAGGGGAGGGGAAGAAAAAGGGGAGCAAAAGGGGAGAAGGGAGGAGGAGGGGAGAGGGGGGGGCAAGGAGGAAAAGAGGGTAAAAAGAAAAAAAAAAAAAACCCCACCACCTCTTCCCCCTCTCCTCCTACCCCCCCCCCACCCCCCTTCCTAAAATTTCTTCCCCCTCTCATTCCCACAAGCACTCCCCTGTGTTGGCCGGCATCTCTCTCCTCCCTGGGCTTCCCGTGGCTGGTCACGTGACCACCCGGCGTCCTCCATATCTTAGTTCGCAGGGCTTTCCGCCCTTCAGTTCAGCCTCCTCCTGCACGTTCCCACAGTCCTCCCAGTGAACCGAGGACTGCCGGAAGACACCCGTGGGGGTCAGCAGCAAACAAGTCCCCCTCCTCCTGCTTGGCTTCGGTAGGTCATTCCGACCTATTGGCTGGACGCTGGGGGAGCCAGGGTACAGGAGATCTTACCAGGATCTCCCGTTCGGCTCCATAGTCAGGCTCCTCCCCCCCAAGTGCTTCCACTTTGTTATAATGCCACTAACAGTTGACCGTGGAATATTATTGCACAGGTGGCAACCTATCATGGTACCACTCTTGAATTCACTGAGATCCTGAGAGCAACCCACTCTTTCAGAAATGTTTGTAAAAGCAGCCTGCATGCCTAGGTGCATGATTTTATACACCTGTAGCCATAGAGGTGATTGGAACACCTGAATCCAAAGATTTGGAGGGGTGTCCCAATACTTTTGGCAATATAGTGTATGTTTCATACTTCTTTTCATTCTAATTCATGAGTTTATGCCATATCGTAACCATGGAGTTAGTTTGAGTTGTGGCGAAGCCTGGAAGTAAAAGAACCTAGGGCTCTTGGAAGTAGCAATCAGCTAGTTGGGGTGCATGCGCGGCCGAGCTTAATGGCAGACACTGATTAGGACAGCTCCGTCCATCCGCGGCACTCCTGGCTCCCCCGCTCCGCTTTATAAGCCCTCCACCACACCGGGTGAGTCACACATACATAAGTGCACGACCCGGCACTGTACTATAGCGAAGATCGGGCGCTGGAAGCCCCCCTCCCCACCGCACATAGACCAATGGCCCTCCCCGCTCCAGCGGTTCCTGTCTAGGCTGGCATCCCCGGCCTCTGGTAATGCTCCCAGCCATCAGGTGGCGGCTAGGGACACACCAAATCGGCCCATCTCTGATCCCACAGCCATTTCATCCCCCAGCAGCAGCCAGATGGAGGATCCCAGACATTCAGCAGCAGTAGGGGGGATGACAGACCATCCCTCTCCGGAGCATCCCACCCCCCATCCTCTGATTCAGCAGTGCAGCATGCCTCATCCATCCTAACAGTGTCTTCATTTGACGACAAACTGCAAGCATTTTTACGAAATATCACTGCTACCATTTCTGCTGAAGTAGGGAAACTGGCCCTGAATCTTAGGGGGGAGATTGCCCAGATAGGGGAACGCACCGACCAAATGGAGACCAAATTTGACAAATTGATACAATATGTTTATGTCTTAGAAGAAGACAATGCATACCTGAAGCATTCTATGTCCCAAACGCAACTTCAACAAGAGGACCTGCAAAATAGAGAACGTCACCAGAACGTCCGTTTTCGCGGTATGTCGGAAGCAATTTCTGATTCTCAACTTCGACACCACTTGCTCTCCTTTTTTACCGCAACTGCTCCTATTGTCCCAGAGTCGGACTGGAGGTTAGATAGGGTGCATCGTTCTCTGGGCCCAAAATCTCCGGAGGGCACCAGACCCTGTGATGTCATTGTCCGCTTCCATTTTTTTGAAAGCAAAGAGGCCCTGCTATCCTCCGCATACAACAAGTCTTCTCTGGAATTCAAGGGGGACAGACTTCAGCTTTTCAGTGACCTATCTCCAATTACCCTGGCCAAATGGCAGGCGCTGAAACCGGTCACCACGTATCTTGAACAACACCACATCTCCTATCATTGGGGATTCCCTTTCAAGTTGGTCGTCTCCAAGGACAACTCTCAAATTACCTTACGTGACCTTCCTGAGGCGGACTCCTTCCTCAAACAGCTGGGACTTCCCCTATTACCTGATGATGCATCTTCACTGCCGCCCACTCCCGCACGCCCTTCCACCAGGCCGAACAAGATCTGGAGTCCAGCTCGCAATGCCAGGAAGCGCCTCTCTCTCACCCATGACCTTCTAGATCGGGTGATGTGTCTACCTGACGGCCCTCCTGGGTGTCCTACTGGGGCATTTCAGAAACTGCCCCTTCCCCAATATTTGTACCATTACTGTTCTTTGTTCATTGCCGTGCCCTGGTTGTGCACTTTAATTGTGTTTTTCTGTGCCACGATTGTTACTTATTGAGATGTGTCAGTTGTCATGCTGCCCCCAAACCCGTCTAGCCCTAGGCCTAGATGACTTGGGTTTATTTTGTTGCCCCAAGTTAATATCTTTAATGATATCTTTGGTAAATCCTCTGGAGGGCAAGTGGTTAAAGTGAAACTTTAGTCAAAAAAGTAATCAATGCTAGACCATTTCATGCTTCCCCCTTTCACAGGTATAGCTATGTAAAATATTAAAAATAAGTGCCTATACTGTTTAAACTCCAGTAGTACACTGTCTCACCTGCTTTGCACATGCTCAGTTGCTCTCTATTTTTACGAATCGTGCCGAATTTGTAGAGGGAGATCTGCTGACAGCCTAAAGATTTACTGCTGCTCAGGGGCTCTGGGGTTCAGCAAAATGGCAGTCTCCAGCAAGAAGAAACTGGAATAATGTTGGAGGCAATTTACTGCATTTTGCTAGCATAATTATTATTGTGGAATGTATGTTCCCTGCTAAAGAATATTATTTTTATCAGGTTGTAATGGGTAAAGTTCCACTTTAAGTTATTAGAAAATTTCAGTTTTATATTTATTCTCTCATCTCTACAAATGACCAATTCTTTCCTCTGTACTCTGCAGCTTATTAATATTGCTGGAAGGTAGTAGGGATAAACACAGAGGTCAAAATACTAGAGTTTAGGCATCTAAAGGTGTGTGCATTCCATTCTATTCATGAGAGCTGAGCATTTTTCCGTTTCCCAATATCCAGAAGGTCATTGTGTATATATTGGTACCTTTTGAGGATAAGAAAAAAAGTGGCTTTGAAAAGGAAACATTTAAATAATTTTAAAGAAGGCTGTTACAAAGCAAAGATGAACTCATCCATGTATCGTAATATTCAACTACATTTTATGTCTCCTTGAGGAGGCAATATATTCTATTAATTTCTCTGAAAATATATTTTATATTTTATCTTGGTTGGTTCAATTTTATCCAGGTTTTATTTTACATGCTCAGTCACTGATCTTCCAGTGAGATTAAAATACTAGATACATCTTTTAATCCATGTATTTCACCAAGATAAGATAGGAGAAGGTCATTTAAAATAACTGATGTCCTCACTTCACTCCCTGCAAGTCTGACAAGTGGCATAATAATAGACCCTCTTCTAAAGCCATTTCCGTCCAGCCAGGAAAAAGGCATTTCTGTCGGCTATCTTTAAATCTAAAGACAGTGATCAGGTGTGGCCTTTCCGACTTTGCTCTCAGCAGGCCTGGAGTGCACACTGTTACCACAGTAACCATGGCTAAACTAATGATTAGATTTGAAAAAGTCGTCTAGCAGAAAAGAAAACCATGAGAAGTGTATCCAAACTGATACCACTATCAACGAATGCTAAAACCAGGTTGTCTAAATTCCTTCTTATTTACTGTGCATATGAAATATGATAGGAGTAACAAGTTAATCATCACACAGTGAGGTTGATTTACTAAAGTACTGAAGGCTGTTCACTTTGCAAAATGTATTTTAGTTAATAAAGTAAAATTTGAATACCCAATCAAATGCTAACAAAAATAAATCTTGTTCTGTTAATTTCCTTTGCACATTATTGGATATGCAAATTGAACACTTCTTCACCTTGTTTACCAACGTTCACCTTGCAAAGTGACTATACAGTTTGTAATGTGACAGCCTATTTTTCCTCAAAGTGTTACTAAACCCAGAACAGTAAAGTCAGTCTGTAAATGCAATAAAGCATGCTTGTTGTACTCACTGTGGAACCTAAAGGATTAATCCTCTGCACTGTGTAAAAATTCTTTTGATCTTTGTCTTCTCTGATCCTCCCCTTCTTCCACAGTCCCCAATCCATTTGCTGATAGTACAGGAGGCACTCTGCACATGCTCAGTTCAGTGTGTATTGCTAGAGGCTTGTTTTTTTGGGAGGGTGCATGTGATCAGCACAGAGTTAGTCAGCAGCCTCACAGGACAGTCAGGGGTCATGCACCCTCATAGGACAGTCAGAGGAGAATGAAAATTCCTCCTACAAGCTTTAACTAGTGCTTAGCCAGACACTGACTGAAGTCACAAGGCTGCTATATACTGCTGATGAGAAAAGGTATTTAGCAGTTTATATTTACTAAAATAGTTGCATTTCCATGTTCTGCATACTGTGGGAGACCAGACATGGTGGATGCAGGGTCCTGGGCTTAGTAACACTTTAAGACTAATAAATACTATGGAACATCCCATATGGTTCTCATTTAGAACATTTTCAGCATAGTGTAGGATAAGGGTATTGAAAATGTCTCTAAAGCTGGCTATACACTAGTAGAATTTTCTTTTAATTTTTGTTTTAAGAACGTTTGTTTGGTTTTATAATTGTTAGTGGGATCAAATCAACATGCTAAATTTTTCTTGAATTAACAAATTTCTAACAGTAAATATGGCTTTCATTTGGGAAATTACATTCAATCCAAAATTTTAAAGTACTTTCAAATGAAGATCATCCAGTCCAGTCATCCAGTCAAAATGTTTGCCTTTAAATCTATAAAATGTCTGCAAATCTGTAAACTCTTTTAAAAGTGTACATGTAAAAGGTTAGAAAAGCACATGTTATTACTATTGTTATTCAGAAGATCCTGTTTCATGATTGTGTATTTAAACTGCACACTACTCCTGTCTGATAAAAACATATTAACTAGAAATGTGCTCTTATTTTGGCACAGATGGGTACAGTGCAGCTGTAAAGCCAACAATGTCTAGTAACCAAGTAAAACCAAAATTAGAAAGGCACACAGGAAAGCCTTTTATGTCTACTAAAGGCAAAAGAAGGCATCACATGGCTTTGTTTACTAGGTAAGTTTACTTTTAATAATGTAAAATGGCTGACAAGTTTTCCTTTGAGGGGTATTACACTTTAATCCATGATATTTGTAGGCAATAAGAAAGTTTAAGCGTAAAATAGAGTTAACACATACTGTGGGTAATTAACAAATCAAATATTTGGAGGAGTTGTGGAGTTATTACTTAAGATAGAAAACTAATACATAACACATAGATAAATGTTTGTACATACAGTAGGCTAAAATTCTTACAGTTTTGTATTTTAAAAATGTTATTTCCTATGAAATAGACAGAAAGATGTACTAAATTCTTTTGACCAGTTTTAGTTTTAAAAAAAAGTAGTTTTGCTGTAAATTAAAAGTATTTTGCCTGATTAAAATGGTGTTACTTGTGTAAAGCATGGCAAAGTTATTTGTATTTTTTTTTTATTTTGTGCATTTTCTGTAAAAAAAAAACAGATGAGAATGAAATGAAAAAATGATTGATACAAACTAAAAATGTAAAAAAAAAAAAAAATATTAACTAAGGGGAGAGGGGGAGGAATAAATTCTTTATGGTGATTGGGGTTAATACACCAATTAGCCATAACTTTATGACTACTGACAGGTAAAGTAAATAATAATGATTATCTTGTTACAATGGCATCTGAAAGTGGGTACGATATATTAGATAGCAAGTGAACACGTTGTCCCTAAGTTTGTGTGTTGAAAGCATAAAAAAACAGGCAAGCGTGTTAGAGCAACTCCAAAACTGTAGCTCAGAATTTTTCTAGTCTACAATGGTCAGGACCTACCAAAATTGGCCCAAAGAAGGAAAACCAGTGAACCAACATCAGGGTCAGGAGGCCAAGGCTCACTGATGCACATGGGAAGCGTAAGCTGGCCCATAAAGTCTTATCCAAAAGAAGAGCTACTGGAGCTCCAATTGCTGAAAAACTCTATTATGATTCTGATATGAAGGTGTCAGAACACACAGTGCATCACAACATCTTGCATAAGGGGCTGCATAGCTACAGACCTATCAGGGTGCCCATGTTGACCCATTTCCACAGCCAAAAGTGCCTATGCTATGCAAGTGAGCATTAGAACTGGACCATGGAGAAATAGAAAAAGGTGCTCTGTTCTTATGAATTCAAGAGTAGTTTGAGGAACACATCAATTGTATTGAGGTGTTGACTTGGCCCCCAAATTCTCCAGATCTCAATCCATTCGAGCATCTGTGAGATGTGCTCGAAAAACAAATACGATCCATGAAGGCCACACCTCAAAACTTACAGGACTTAAAGGATCTGCTACTGATGGCTTGGTGCCAGCTACCAGAGCATACCTTCAGAGGTTTAGTGGAGTCCATTGCTCGATGGGCTAAGGTGGGTGGTCATAATGTTATGGTGTTATGGGTATTTGGTGTATATGTTAATAAGGGGTTAAACAGGAATACAATGTATTTAAAAAAGTTTTTTTTTTGTTTTTACTTGTAAGGTTTCTTTAACTGATAATATATAACTTTATATATGAAAAAATAGTACATTCAATGAAAAAATACATAGTTACATTGTATTTACCTAAAGACACTTGCAGGAGTGGCTACATTTTGAATGACACTCTTCGTGTTTAATACAAAGCAATTTCTGGCTGTCATTTTGGCAATTGCTGGTAATAGTGGTGGGGGACTGGCAGTAGGAAGGAAGGAGATGGATGTAAGAGATAGGTCAAAAAAATTTATTAGGATGTATCTGTTATGTCAAAAACCACCAAAAACACAGAATTGTGCCTTACCCATAGACATCAATATACTGAGCCAAAATGGTGAATTTTGCCAACATCTCTCAACCTACCAAAATTTGTGGGAAATGAGAAATCTTAATATTGCTTATCTGTAAATATATCCATAGAAACTTGCAACTTCTAATAAAAAGATATAGTTAATTATAAAAGGAGGAAACCCTATCATATGAAATATACAACAATTGCCAGACAGCCATATTTAGATGGCTGTATTTCTAATTAATAAGGATTAAAATAGCCAACTCAATCTGTCTGTCAAAAACTAGGCAATTTTTAGCATTTAAGAAAAGCTTTCACAACATGCTAGATGCTGCCAGGACAAGTGTGAGGGTTTATGTTTTGTTTGTAGAGAAAAACAACCTTGAGCTTTTTCTGTTAATCAAATAAAATCCTTAAGGTTTTCAGCATCATAGTGAATAATGTCAGTGCTTAATATGAACCTTTTCCCCAGATAACCTGAAAAAAAACAATAAAAATTACTTTTTTAAAAAACGTTAAATACATTCAGCAAAACACTTCCCACTCAGAAGGCTCATTTATAGATACTGTATATTTCATAGATATAGTTATGCGCATACGGATATTTTCTGTTTAATGGCCTTTGAAAATTAAACAATCAAACATGTATTTATTCTCCAGCAAAAGAAGTGTGAAAATAATTAAGTACCTTGACTTATTTTTTTTCGCAGTAATTAATGATTCTTCTAAGAAAAGGTTTTTTAAAACTCACAATGTCAAATATTATACTCACTTATACTGTATAATTTAAGGAAACACTTCAAGAAAAGGTAAAGATCATTAAGTTTCTTACTAAATGAATTTTTATCTTTGGCATATGTAAATGTATTTAACCTTCCTGAACATTTAATTTCCATCATCTCCTAAACACCAGATGAAAGTTTAGACTGGCATTGGGAGTGCCTTTACTGGTACCTAAATGGTATAGGCTGCTGAGAGCACTATATGGTATTTCAGGCACTGATAGTTACAAAAGAGGATAGACACAGAGGTCACATAGAAATCAGGGATCCTGGTCACAACAAAGCTATGCACACTTTGTAATAGAAGCTGTGTAATAAAATAAGATTGATGGATGTACAAACAGCACCACATCTCTAAGCATACATATAGAAAAATTATAAAGCAAATGTGGGACTTTTAGGGCGCCAATAGCATATGAACTAGAAATATATATTATTTATACCTTAAAAGTCCCACATTTACTTTATAACTTAATAGAACCAATTTTATTAGAAGCTGCACAATATGAAAAAACTTCAGTATCAATTCCAGCCTGGATGGCGACCAATGTCATGTCCACTCCCATGTTGGCCTGCTTGCAAACACAGTCCATCTAGGAATGTCCACCCCTTTTGACTACCACTTGTATATTAGCTCTGCCCACTGTTAGCAGAGGTAAGATGTCAATCCATTTGAGCACCTGAGTTTCTATTAGATCTTTTTTGGCATACTTCCTCCTTGATTTTCATAACAAGAGAAAAAATGCAGCACATTTGCCTAGTCCTCCCTGTAGCCAACCACAGCATGCATCAGGGCTTTGGTCTCTTAAGAGGCATACTTTGGCAGGGTACTTGGACACAGGAAGATACGTACAGTGTCTTGAAGGCCTCTCCGACCAATGGCTGCAGCTTTTAAAGATCCTGTGATCACATCACAGGTTCTCAAAGATTATGTATCTCCAAAACTACACATTGCAAGTTAAAACCTTTTTCAGGAGATTGCCTGGAGGTTACTGGGGAACCAGACGTTATTAATTTTACAAACAAGACTTTGGCTTTAAGGCAACAAATAACTACTCAGCCACAAGCAAAAAAAGTTACAATGTGAAAGAAAATATATTAATATCTGATAAAAAAAAATTTTGTTGTGTTTTTTGTTTTTGGCCAGGACTAAAAAAATATAATTTTATAATTATTCTTATTTTTTTTTTCAGTTTGGTAAATGTTAAAGGATAACTGTATGTTTACAGTAAAGTCTCCCATCCCTTTTGTACTAACCTTCACCAACAGTCCCCAACCCAGCTTTTTACTGACCTCTATACAAGGGCAATGTCCTGTACAGTCCTTCATAAGCCTTGTAAGGGTCTGTCCAGGTACTGGAGCTGCTTACCAGGATGGCCCCATACAAGCATATGAGGCTCAGTGCACAGGTATACCCAGCGCAAAAGTTTATTTTTGCAGAGGAGAAGCAAACTCTGCTACAGGATGCAGCTTTGCTACAAAGGTAAAAAGAAAGCTAGGGTGGACAATGTTAACTGACCATACACTATACAATCTCATTTAGATATACCAGCAATTACTATATGTAATGTAAAGTTTTGTTTGATTGGATGCAAATTGAAAGGATTGTTTAGGTTTTTTTCTCATATTACATAATTTTAGTAAATTTAAAGAAGAGCATACAGAGACTGTTCAATCAGATTATAGTGCGTACAGCCAGTGGTTTATTTAGGTTTTGTGCTGCCCTAGGCAACACAAAAATCAGACTCCCCCCACAGAGAGAGCCTGAAATTGACCAACAACGCCCGTTTCCACCTCCCACTTGACAGAGCCTTCCACTAACATTCCACCCACCAGCTCACCTTCACAGCTCCAGACATCCCTGAAACGAGAGTTGGGTTCTCCATACACCATCAAGCAGCCCACAGCCTCTCTCGGATCCCACCTGGTCCCCATGATGCATGTGACCCTTCTTCTTTGCCTTCTTCCAGGGGGTGGTGCTGCCCCCCTGAAAAAATGCCGCCCTAGGCAAATGCCTTGTTTGCCTTGTGGTAAATACGCCCCTGCGTACAGCCACCCTTAGTGTAGATCAAGTAGAGGATGGGTTACACGACTTAATTTAAATTTCTTTTAAAGAATAGCTGTACTTTCAGTATATATTTCCACTTTGTATAGCAAACCCCCACATCTTGACCTTATTTGTCCTCGCTTTCTTGAGATCTTTGTTGTGTGGTCAACTGAGAGTCACAGCCACTGCTGCAGAAGCCTCTTTAGAAAAAAACACGTTGTTTATAAAGTTCAATTGCTTAAGCTGACGTTTTCAAAGGTGATTAAGTTAGAAAGTCACTCTACCCCTCCTTCTCCTTCCCATCAAGTAGTTAAGGGAACCTGGCAGGATAATTCAATTAGACATAGCTTGTGAAAAGCAACTTCTCATGCTGTTCTCTCTCTTTTCATATAAACTATAAAGCTGTGTGAGGTACACCCCACATTAAAGGTTTATGCGTAAAACAAAAATGTATCTATATAGTAAAAACAGATTTAAAACTTTGTTTTAAATCCATACACCATGAGTTTTTAAAATGCTCTGTGGGCCTTCCTATAATGCCTTAGGTGTGTTTCGAGCTTCTGCTACATCTTACTGTGTTTCTCAGTAACCAACAGGCATGGGTGATGTGGTTTGGACCACCTAATCAAACATATAGGATATAGTGTTGCAGCTGCCATTTTTAAAGCACTGATTATTTTCAGTTTTATAGTTTGACTCTATTTTGTTTTTATTATGTTGAGTGAAGCCCATTGCACTCTAATGCTAGGTATGTTCAAATGTCTGTGTAGTTTCTTGTTTATCCAAGCCACAGCATAGCTAAATGTATATGCAATGCTGGGATATGTCTTATAACCATAAGAAGGTATAAGTCTACAGGTCAAGTCCTTTTACAAAGGACTAGTTTTACTTCTGATGTTGCTGTTACTATAAGGGTTGCATCATCATGTTTAGTACATACATGCAAATTATCAATAAAGCTGTGCTGTGATCAGTGAGAACATGCAAATGCAGTATCTAACAATATAATAAACTAAAATGTTACTGCTTGAATGGGTTTTTCATTTGAATTTTGAGGGACTCAGCAGATAGCTAAAGCATCAAACACTTTAATGCACTGAGGTTTGCAGCCATCAGATTAGGGACCTGCATTTAAAATGTTTCTAAAGTCTTTTACTTTTTTAAGAAAAAATAACAAACATGTCTATACCTACCTGCTGTGTGCAGAGGTTTTGCACAGAGGAGCCTGGATCCTCCTCTTCTCGGGTCCCCCACAGGCTCTCCTGGCTCCTCCCTCCTGTCGGGTGCCCCCACAGCAAGCTGCTTGCTATGGGGGCACCCGCTGCTCCATGTGCCCATTCACACACAGAGCTGTGGCTCAGCCTCGCCCCCTCTCTCTTCTTATTGTGCTCCCTGGCTGTGATTGACAGCAGTGGGAGCCATTGGCTCCCGCTTCTGTCTCAGCAAATGAGAAGAGGGAGTCCCGAGATATCCGAGACTCCAGTGCACATTACTGGATCAAGAGGGGGCTTAGATGAGTATTAGGGGGGGGCTGGGGTTAATGCTGAACACAGAGGGTTTTTTACTTGCATACATAGAATGCATGAAGGTAAAAAACCTTGAGCCTTTAGAAACACTTTAAGTAATAAGTAGTTTTTACACAATCATTTTAAATGGTACTGTAAGGCACTTTTAAGCTCCTTATATAATAGTACAATTTAAAAAAAAAATTTTTCATTGTAAGAATGTTGTAAGAACTCTGTAGAAAAGCAGCCTCAGCTCGATCCAACCTCCATTTTTATGCTCCGGGGGAGCAGGGTGAAACATGTTGGGGGCATGGCTTGGATGAATCGAGCTGAGGCTGCTTTTACCTGGCCGGGCAAGGTGTGCAGTGGCTGGGCTGTCTGTTCCTATTTCTACAGCATGCTTTGGGTCTGGATAAACTTTTCTACAGCTTGCAATGCATCAGACCTTGTTAGCCTGAGCAGGGACCACTAACCATCATGGGTCACAATGTTGTAACAATGTTCATTTGTTTTTCTAGTCATTAGTGGGAACAAGTCGACATTCATTTTTGACCACAGTAATGAGAAAATTCAAAGGAGCAGGATGGGAAATATTCCTTGAATGTATGAATTCCTTACATTGTATATAATTTGGTTTAGTAAAGTCCATTCATTCCACTCAAAATTGAATGTTAAAAGCAGACAAAACCTTGAACTACTTTCAAAGGGCATTTGAATGTTCTGAGAATTTTGCTATGAATTTCTTTTCTAAATTCTACTAGTGTTTACTGAGGTCACATCAGATATTCCGTGGGATAGGATCGACTGCTAGTCCTTTCAAAATGAATAGCCTAGTTTAATTCTGCACACTTTAACTCATAGTAATGCATTACGTTAATCCAGGTGCATAAAGGCCAAACTTAGTGTGAATGGGCCCTTAAAGGTTTTCTGGTTTGGTTTTCTCTTTTTAACTTTCAATACTCTTATGTGTAAATATAGATCCCATCTCCAAGTAAAATTTAACCCACTCCCCCACCGCCCTTCCCCCCCTTTCTACTCAAAATCATTTAAATTTTTTTAATACAATGTGGAGAGTTCAATATTCATTTACGTCTGTCATTTGGGTCCCTTTCCAGAGTAATTTCTGGGTGTGGAGGACTGGTAATCCAGCACTGCAGATATGCCTAAGCAGGCCAGTTTCTTAAAGTCATTGTAAACCCTTACATAAGGGTGAAGTGACTAGCCTCAGGTGATACACAGAGATGAAACAAATCCTCCTTCATAAGTTGTATGTGTTTACCTACAGTCTTCTCTACATCCTTTCAAAGTCCATAATTTATAAAGCTTGTCTAAGCTTTCAGAAAGTAGGAGGAGGAGCGCTGAAATTTCCACACTGCTGAACTCAGCAAGCAGAGCACTAATAGCTGATTGGAGGGAAGGGACAGCCCTTCTTCACACAGCACCTAAGAACAGAGCTGAGGCTGTCAACTACAGACTGTGCTGGAGCTCCCTCCCCCTTTTTTCTCTTGGTTTCAGGAAAACATGTGAGAAGTGATAGCAGAGGAATACTGATAGCAGAGGAATGAAGCAACAGACAGAAGTGACAATGAGTGCTCTTAATTGACAAAAGTACACACTATAGAGGGATGTGCTTTGTTCATATTTAATGTCCGTGGATTACAACCACTGTGAAGTTCCCTTGTGCTGATGTCTTCACCTGTAGACTCTCTCTGGATCCTGGGATGACTCTGGAACTGGACAGCCAATAAGAAGTGTCCACATCATGCAGGCAGTAATGTGGACACCCAAAGAAGGAGCCCACCTCCTGTACATAGAAAAGAGAGAATACTCAGGATGCAGAATTACACAGAATCACCTGACCCCAGCATTAGGTGAGTAGAGGAGAAATTGAGAGAGGGTTTGTTTTTTTATTTTTAGGTCCACGATTGGTTAAAAGGGGAGTGGGGTGTATGTAAGGGAGGGGGAGCCCTGCTATTATATATTAATATATATGTGATTTTGTACCAGAAAATGCAGTCATAATAGGCAATGTATATCAACCAATATCACCCTGACAGATTACAGTATACTGCACCCAAATCAGATAAAATATTGCTTTTCACTTGTCTTATGGAATATGATCAGTAGCAATCTATAGGAATGTAATACGCTTGTGACAAAAAGTAATATGTTATATAAACTGAATTAATACAATTTATAGTGTATCTTTGAATGGGTTATGTTGCTATTAGTTTTGGCATATCAAGCTATCACTTATATGGTTTAGAAGCTGCAGTTTGAAAATGTAATATTCTTGATTTCTGCATTTTTTTTTCACACCTACTCAGATATTAGCAACATTTTGTTTTAAATCTTCCAACATAATTTAATGCATCCAAACATTTCCTGTTTTGGCTAGAAGGATATGTAAATGAAATGCAAATATATGTAAATATTCTCTACTTATATTTTCTATCTTCCTAATGGTCTTAAACTTGCATTTTCAGTCCTGTAAATGATGTAAGTGCAATGTCTCAGCACAGAATACTTATAAATATACAGTATATTAGACAAATATTTATGTGTTTAATTACTGTAGTATGTGAAGAACAGAAATATGTGCATAGCTAAACTACTAAATTATTTGTCATATACTGGTATATCCAAATATATTACCTTAAAAGAAAGATTATAGTCAACATAGGGAAAACTGCTAGTAAAACGAATATTGATTCAATAATTAATATGCTGCTATTTTATAATTAAAGTACTCAACAAAAAAAAAAAAGTACCACACTCTTCTGTAACAGATGTCTACTGTAGAATGCCTTTTACACAAGATTCATACTGAATTCATGACACCAATCGAAGTCTAAAGTCAAAACTTTTTTTTTTAGTTTTAGATATAGTAGATAATGGTTACCAACCCTGACATGTTTTTATGGATGTCTCTGTCAATGCCTGGAAGATTCTCCCTTTCATTTGTCCTACAGATCATTTTCAGAGTCTACTGAGTGCAATGTGTGGCTCAGCTGTGTACAATTTTAGTTCTAAGACTGAGACCGGTCTGATACTGACAGGCAGTGGCCTATGCTAACAATCAATGTGGTTCTCAGTCATGTGATCACTATCACAGTCAATCATGGTGGTCACATAGGTTTGTTTCTAAACAAACCTGTCAACAAAGCTGTCACTGAGAGAGCTGGGGCTAATAGAGCTGATGGACCTGTCATATGCACTCATCAAGCGTACCTGCCCTTTCCACCCTCCTCCTCCATTCATAGAAACTATACTATAGCTTCTATGTGCAGTGCCTTGCCAAAAAAGTTAGGATAAATTTAGTTTTTGGTTCCACTGTACTTTGTGAAGCAATGATCCATTCTTTTGTTCTGGGAGGGTTTCCTGAGCATGGTGACTGATAGCCCCTGCCTAATTCTGAAGCTTCCAGAAGATAATGCAGGGGGGTCAGTCACTTGGTTTTGAATACTTATCTTACCTCAGTCAATCCCTGGAGGGGGTATCCAGCAGGTGGCTAGGGAAAAGATAAATGTTTGGGGAGACTTGGGTAGAGTGTTCTTCCTCTGCTAGGAGGGTTCTAGTTCTCCTGAGGCTGCTGTCCCTGGGAGGTAGGTAGAGTGTGCTAAAAAATTGCAATTAGGCCTCAGCAGGTGCTGGGCTGAGGGCTTGGAGAAGATTACTAAAGGGACTTTTGCTGGAGGGCACTATACTGGAATGTTGTACTGGAGAAAGACCTGTATCTCCATCACAGAAGAACTACCTGTGGAAGCCAGGTAGCAGACAGCCTGTAGAAGACCTGGATTTGGGATTTTATATTCAAATAATTTTTATTGAACAATTTTAACATACAGAACCAAGACAAAAGAGAGAAAAAAAAAAATTTATATAGGAACATTTGCGTAGGAGTGAGAAGATTCACATTTGAGAGGGAGACTGTATAAAGGAGAAGAGTAGGAGTGTAAACGCCCCACCATTTGGCTGGGGGAACAAAAGGTTTTTATGATATGTACATGAGAGGTATGCTCGATGTCTCGTGAACCTTGCTGCAGGTTGGTGAAGTGTAAGTAGGGGAGGGTTATAGGGGGGGGGTAGGGAAGGGAAGAAGGCACCAGGTCAGCAGGGATACAGCATTTACAGCATCTTGCAGAGGTATATATTAGTAATCAGTTTATTGAGCAGTTGGGATTTTTTAACCATCAAGTCCATTGGACTGTGAACTTATGGTAAGAGGAATTATGAAGGGCTATTCTCCTCTCCATTTCACATTGGGTGTTAAGGTCAGATAAAAGGCTAGCAATAGAAGGGGTGGTGATGGATCGCCAATGTTTGGTTATATTGGTTTTTGCAGCTGCTAACATGTGTATAATAATCGTACGTGAGTTCGTAGGGTATTTATCTATGCCTATGTGTAGGAGAGCTAGGGCGGGATTTGGGGTTATTGGTGTTCCTGTAATTGAGGACATTATTTGGAAGACCTTGTTCCAATAAGATTTGAGGGACTTACATGTCCAGAGTATGTGAAGGAGCGAACCGGTTTCCCCACAGTGTCTCCAGCAATTTTGCGAGTGTTGCGGGTAGTATAAGGACAATTTAGCAGGGGTTAGATAGCATTGGTGAAGAATTTTCAAGAATGTTTCCCAATGGGAGGAACATTTCGAGGCTTTGAAAGTGATGGTGAATGTTTTTTCCCAGGCATGTGGAGTAATTGGTTGGAGAGGTTTTTTTTCCCAGTTGATTAAAGATGAAGTATACATGGGAAATTGTGTTAGGGTTATGAGTGAGTAGAAAGTTGAGATTCCTTTCTTTGGGTAGGTTGATCTATGGAAGAAGTGGTGTGCAGTTGCAGGGATTTCCAATTTGAGTGGTATAGTTGTATTGTGAAGTAAATGGGCTATGCGCATGTAGGTGAATTGGTCAGTATCAGGAAGGTGGAATTTCTTTTGAATAGTGTAAAAGGAGTCCAGTTTGCCTGTGGTGTAAATATCCTGGATATGGAGTATGCCAAGATTTTCCCATTTTGTTAGGTTCAAGTGAGGGATCATAAAGCACAGCGATGAGATTGGTATTGGGATTTGTAAATTGTCTTTATGAAGTTTATTGTAGGTTACGAAGTCATGCCAGGCAGTTAAGGAGGCTTGTATGCAGGGATGTTTATGTAGAGATATAGTTTGAGCCGTTCGGGGTATGTATAACACATCTGTTATAGTATGAGGATTCCATATTAGTCCAAATTTTTTCCTTGGTGGGGTGCCACCAGAAGAAGAGTTGGTCTAATAGGACGGCTTGGTAGTATGATCTTAGGTGCGGAAGACCAGCTCCGCCTCTGGAGGGTGGACGTATTAGGAGGTTTGTAGTACATCTGGGCTTTTTCGAGTTCCATAAAAATTTGTTCAGTATTGCTTGAAGTTTAGTAAAAAAGGTGTGAGGGGCTGGGATAGGGAGTGTACGAAAAACGTAGAGTATTTTGGGTAGTATGCACATTTTTATAGTTGCTGTTCTGCCTAGTGATGACAAAGTAGTTGTGCGTAGGCTTTTGAGTTCCCATGGAATAGTTTCGAGTAAAGGTTTGAAATTAGCCGCGTAAAGTTGATTAGTAGTAGCGGTAAGTTTAATTCCTAAATAGGGGATGCTGTATTTTTCCCAAGTAAAAGGGAAATGTTTAGAGAGAAGGCTTTGGGTTACAGCGGGTGTATACAGGTTTAATATTGACGATTTGGGTTCGTTAAGTTTGTAGTATGAGACCGCTGCATAGTTGTGGATGTGCGCACGTATCGCTTGAAGTGACTTATATGGATTAGTAATCATTAGAATAATGTCATCCGCAAAGAGACTAATTTTGTGTTCATTTTTAAGAAATTTAATTCCCGTAAATTTGGGGTCATTTCTGAGGTTCGTTGCTAGTGGTTCAATAAGTAAGGTGAAGATTATGGGGGATAGAGGGCAACCCTGTCTGGTTCCGTTGGATATAAAGAAGGGTTGTGAGAGTGTACCGTTGGTTAGTACTCTGGCAGAAGGGTTGGAGTAGAGAGATAGAATCGCAGAGAGCATCCAGTCTGTTATGCCAAATTTTTGGAGTGTAAGGGTCATAAATTGCCAATGAATTCGGTCAAATGCTTTTTCCGCATCTAGTGATAGGAGAAGGGAAGGTTGAGCGCCAGATTCAAGATGATGTAACAGTGATACAATTCGTCTGGTAGCGTCGGGAGCTTGTCTACCAGGTATAAATCCCACTTGGTCTGGGTGGATTAGTGTGGGCAAATATGGGAGCAATCTTTGGGCAATTATTTTGGCGTATATTTTTATATCCGTGTTAAGCAGCGAGATTGGTCTGTAATTCTGGGCCAATTGGGGGTCTTTGCCTGGTTTCGGGATAGTGGTGATTATCGACTGTAGCATATCAGGGGGGAATTTCCCATTAGAAGCAACATGATTGTACAGGGCAGTTAGGTGTAACTTAAGATTGGGTGCGAATGTTTTGTAGAATTCGTTGGTGAAGCCATCGTTCCCTGGTGATTTGTTTAAAGGTAGGGCGTTTATGGTTTTTTCAATTTCCATGGATGAGATCGGCACGGAAAGAGATTTGAGTTGAGATTGAGTGATGCAGGGGAGGTTGGTGGGGTGTAGGAATTGTTCAATGGAAAGAGCTGTTGGTTGAGTCGTATTTGGGTCGTCTTTTATGTTATAGAGATTTTGGTAATAAGACGCGAAAGCGTTTGCTATATCCTGCGGGTTTGTGAGGGGAGAGTGTGTGGTAGGATGTTGAATTGTGGCAATTTTAGTTTTAAGTCTCTTTTGTTTGATGGTTTTAGCAAGAAGTGAATTCGCTTTATTGCCTAATGCATAGAATTTGGCCTTCGTTTTTTGGAGATTAGTGTCATAAGCATGGAGTAGAATAGAACGTAGTTTATTTCTGTCTATGTTTATAGCTGCGGATGTGGAGGGATTTGGATTCCGTTTATTAATCTCTTCTTTTAAGTGTATGGAAGTCAAAAGTTGGTCAATTTTCTGGGATCGCTGTCTATTAATACGGGAGTTTAGTTGTATGAGGATACCTCTCATGTAGGCCTTGTATGCCTGCCAAAGTGTAGTAACAGAAATATCAGGAGTGGCATTAGTAGTGAAAAAAAGATTGTGAGCTTCTAGGATATGCTTCTGATTTTCAGGAGTTTTCAAGATTGAGGAATTAAGTCTCCAAATGGGCGGGATCGCTGAACGTCGGTCATCGTCCAAGGATATGTTAATTGGAGCGTGGTCTGACCAGGTTATGGTTCCAATGTTGGATGAAGTCACTTGTTGTAATGTCCATTTGTCGGTGACGAACATGTCTATTCTTGAATATGAGAGGTGAGGAGGGGAATAGTAGGTGTAGTCCCTCTCGGTACCGTGTTGGCATCTCCATATGTCGTATAAATCGTGGTTATGCAGAAACTGGTTAAAGTTAAGCTTAGTGGGTTTTTTGTTGGAAGACGAATCTACGGATGGGTTGCCCATGATGTTGAAATCTCCTCCATTGATGAGTCTGCCTTGTTTAAGGTGATCGATTGTTTTGTGGAGCTTGCGATAAAATTGCATCTGTTTGCTATTCGGGCCGTACACATTCATGAGGGTATGGGTTATGTCTTTTATCTGGCAAACCAGGATAAAGTAACGTCCTTGTGGATCCGCTGTTGTTGAAATAGTGCGGAAAGATAGAGAGTCATTAATGGCTGTTATGACTCCATTCTTTTTCTTGGAGTTGGACGCTATAAATAATTGGGAGAAGCGGTGGAGATGTAGTTTGGGTGTCTTTTCTGTGGCAAAGTGGGTTTCTTATATAAACAGTATGTCGGCTTGGGATTTCTGGGCTTCTTTGGAGAGCAGCGATCTCTTAAAGGGAGAGTTTAGGCCTCTGACACTAAGAGTCGTAATATTAATCATTGTTCTGGGTTTTCCCGAGATATATAATTGGTAGGATTGTTGTTTGAGAGAACTGGGACTCAGAAGTCTCTTGGAGAAGAAAGGTATTAGGGTGCTTGTAGTATAGATTAGGCTCGATTGGGGGTGTAGGATGTGTATTCCTTGTTGACTCGGGATCTTTTCCATCTTTTGGGTTACATGTAGATAGCTGATGGTGCCGTAGTAAGGGGGAGATAGGGACATAAAGGACAGTAAAAACACACTTGCAAAAAACGCAAGTAAGCCAAGTAGCTAACAGTGCTACTGCAGGAGTGGGGGGTTTAACCGGGCTTTGACCACCTAAGGGGTCACGCCAACTGTAATCACGTAGGGTGAACTTCATCAGGTCTAGGCCGATCGCCAGAAAGTTGTTTATTGAGAGGTGGCCTCTGGGGGAAGGCCTGGGTGTACCCGGACAAGAGGTGAGCCGTGTTATCAATTATGATGCCTCCATATGATGGGCGGAATTAGATGTAGTATCCTGTATATCCGCAGGGATGATGTTCCAGGCTCTGAGCAGGTCCAGGCCTGCTTCCAGGGTTTTAATAGTGAGGATTCTGCCTTGCTGTCGTACTATTAATTTCGTGGGGAAGCCCCATTGGTAGGCAATGCCATGGTTTCTTAAGGCCTTGGTAATAGATACCATTTCTTTCCTGTTAAGGAGCGTGGCTTTGGATAAATCCGCATACAAGCGGAGGTTTGCGTGTGATGGCGGGAGTGGTGGCGGGTTCCTAGCCGCCATCATGATTTTCTCTTTGACGTGATAGAAATGTATGCGGGTCAGTACATCTCTTGGGATAGAAGCCGATAGAAAGGAGGGTTTAGGTAATCGATTGGCACGATCGATCGCCAGCTCTAGATCCGAAAGTGATGGAAGAAGGAGTTTGAAGTATTGTTGTAGGTAGGGTAGGAGTGACTCATTTGTAACTGATTCAGGGATCCCTCTGAGTTTAATGTTGTTACGACGCGATCGATCTTCTAAGTCGGCCAGTTTTAAGTTGATTTGTTCAATGTCAGATGTATGATCCGCATGAGCATCAATCAAATCATTATGTGCCGATATTATGTCTCCCATGTTTCTCTCAATGTGGTGTATTCTGCGTTCTTGTAATTGTACCACGCTAGAAATTTGGTTTAGGGAAGTGAGGATATCGTTATGCAGAGATTGATGCAACGCTGTGAGCATGCTTTTCATAGATGTTTCTGTTAGTGGCTGGTCACCTGCGGGAAATGCCTCTATATCTGGTAGGGCTGCAGGGGGTGGTTGAGGTGAGATGTTTAAGGCCTGGTATGAGAAGTCAGGGTCCTGGTCAAGTCGCGGCTGGGATTTGGCTGGGCTACTGGTTGTGGGGGACAGTGGGGGTGACAACTCACCAGGGTCCCCCGGGTACAACGAATGCTGCAGCCTCGGATCCATTTGCTGGGCCCTGTAGTCCTCCTCGTGGCCACTGCTGTCTCCCTGTGTAGTGCTGCTGTGGGCGCCATCTTGGATTCCCGGCATGACGGCCGGGAAGAATTTTGTGAGTTTCCCCGGCTGCTCCGGGGTTTTTCTCCGGCGGGGCATGGCTGTGGAGGTGCGGGCAGAGGTCGGGTGTGCAGGTAGGGTATTGTTTACCCCCAGAGTCGGTGTGAGCCGTGTTACCGCTGGCGGATGGACGGAGCAGTACCTAGTACACGTCCATCAAGGTGCCGGCCGCGCATGCGCCCGACTGGATTTGGGATTTTAATGCATGCCTGACACTATAAGGATTTGTGCTAAGAAGTTTGTCCTCCTATTGATTATAACATTTTGGAGTATCCTGAACCCCCCTGAACTCCTCTCCTGGTTCAAGTTCTTCAGCAATAATTTCTAAAATATATCCCCTAGATTGAGCCTGTTATGTCAGTGTGCATGTTACCGTGTCTGTATTAGACAGCCTATGTACTAGCAAAGGAGACCTGGGCATATTCTCAGCGGCCCCTCCAGTGGTGAGCGCTACATATGTATGAAAAGCAATCAATGGAGGACAGGTGGATGAATGTAAGATGTGTCTCCTCCATTCATAGATTGTTTTTTCTATAGCTGTAGTGCAGCTTCTATGAATGAAGGAGGCAGGCAGATGGATGGCATAGTCAGCATTCTTGATGAGCTCAAATGATAGGTCCCTTGACTCTAGTAATCCCTCCCACCAGAAGATTACAGTAGATGGGTGGTGAGGCGGTTGGAGGAGAAGATTTCAATTAAAGCAGAGCCAGCAGTACAAGGAACACATCAAATTTATAGTAAATAACATCCCTGGTGCCGATTCATGCATAGCATACATAGGTCCATTAACTTATGCATGATCTAAATTGACCCATGAATTGAAATCAGCCAGGGTCAAATGCTCAATTAACCTAAAACTTCTTCCTCCAATAGTGCACTCTAGAAGTAATTTTTATTAAAATAATCATGTTACAGAAGGAGCAGAGCTTGTATAAAAGGCGTCATCATTCAGCTATGCCTTGGGTAGCATGATGTTTAAATATAGCCCTAGCTGGTTCTTCAGCATTTGTAAACTTGTCTACTGTGCTTAGTTCACTATCTCATTTTCAATGAGTAAATCATCCACTCTTGTATTGTAGCAGACTAACTCAGGTTAATCTTAGCGCATATTAATAGAAAAAAATATATTTACTGTTCTAAAAAGAAAAAAAGGTTTAAAGAGTCCTTGGCTATTATGCCATACAAAGTCTGTATGTTTATGCAATAGCATGTGTTTGAACTACACTGTTTAAGTTTTTGATTGAGGTATAGTTCACGCTGTTTCTGGACCCAGTTTAGACTTTTGCTTTTTATTTCTGCTGAGAAAGAAAACTTGGGGAAAAAATCAGAACACGGCACAACAGGAAATAAACCTAGCATTTTCTGTATATTTCTTTTAATCTCAGTGCCTTTGAAATGTTTGTATGCAAACCTGTAACACTTTCTTTCACAGCAACAGATCTTTGATCTCGCCAGTATGAAAATACACATTATACGAGATGTCTATAGCTTGGCTCTTTCAAATCCACACGTTGTGCAGACAACCCCACATGACCTGGAGCTTTCTGAGCTGCTCATCATGAACTGAATGTACAATAAGACCTGGGACGACATTATTGTTACACATTTTATGTTTTGTCTCCTTATTTCTGGGTTTAATGGTTTTGTTTGCTATATCCATTTCTATTTCATACTGCTCACTTTTCCCAAACACAAAGGGCACCTTCTGACAAAACATTTGGCACTGCTATTCTGTATAAATATTTAGAACAAAAATAGCCCTTTGGTTATATATTAGGGTGCCATTTATTGTTCAAAAGCAAAAAATGTTGTACAACATAATATTACAGAATACAAGTATTACTTTATTGATATTCCCAAGATTTCCATAACATTGAAAAAAAAGATGTATTCAAAAACAGTGTTGCCCTTAAGCACATACTGTAAGGTTATAGGCTTTCCTTGAGATCAATTTATTCCCTTTGGTTCAATTCGTCTAATGATCTGCAACCCCAGCCCAGTAGATCCTTTGTTCGTGCGAATCGGTTGAAGTCCAACTCTAAGGAAACATGAAAAATTGAATAAGAATAAAGTGTAAGTTATTGAGCTGTTATACTTACATTTTATACAATCATTCTTATTCAAATGGTGTTCTGCTGTGTTTCGACTGTTTATTGTGCAAAGCCTTCATGTCAATAACATTCCTAAATGATGGACACCAATTTCTATGTATGGGGCTCAGGCGTCAAAGCGCTGAGGCCTGCAAAGGCTGCTTTTGTGGTAGCTGGGTGCTTAAAAAAAAGATTATTAGCCAAATAATCACAGAGGGAGCAAATGCAACTTGAAGTTTGCTAAATAGGTGCAGTTAGAAGCAATAAAGCCAAACAAGTTTAGGATAATAAAAAAAACATGAATACACTGCAGAATCTGTTTATGAAAGCTGAACATGCATGGACTCTTTACAGCAATGTCTCTGTGACTCAACCAGAGTAACAGGGCTGTATAGCATAGTATCTATAAGATGTTAAATAACAGACAGTGAAGCTGAGAATCACTCCTCAGTAAAACAGTTCAGAACACAGTTACTTGCCTTTATCCCTATAAACAGAATTCCTCACAGTGAAGCCCAAAGTATCACAGGTAACTAGTGCAAACAGCTTGAAGGATCTGAGCCCCAAGAGCTAAGGGCCACCACTCTGGAACTTGAGTTCTCTGGTAGCAGTTGGAGAGGGGCTCCCCACAGTGCTAAAATAAATAGAGATATATAACACACCAATTAATAATGGGACAAAAGACAAATGAAAAATCAGTTGCTAACATCACCAATGGGGATTCAGTCCAATCAATTCCAAAATTAATAACAAAAAGAGCACAAGACTAGCACACTACACAGTTTATGTACAGTACATTAATGAAGTAGATAGTAGGATAATGTGTCATTTCATCAATGCTCACCCAATTTACAGTAAGTCATACACAGCCCAAGTTACAAGTACACATATAAAAAGAAAAAAATCCTACATAAAGCTAAAGATTGTGTATTCCAGTGCAGCAAACATGCAGTGTAAAAAAAAATCATGAAATGGTACAATCAAATAAAACATTGTTGCTCTAAAGAAAATACAATATGAAAACCAATCATATAAATTACTTAATATATTACATCTATTGATGTAAAGTACTAAAAAAGGTTATTATGAAAAAAATATATAGCGCAAAGATACAGTCTAAGAACAGTTCAATATACACCATTTATTTGTGTAAGGTGCTTGAACAATAGGTGCAATGAACAACGCAAAAATTCAAAGTGCAAAACCATCTGTATTTTATGTGAAATGCTGATCTTGATCTTTTAAATTCACTAATCCTGTGATTACAGTCTGGGAGACCAGTCTGGAGGGATATCCATCCCTGCTCAAGGTGTTTGATGTGGAGCCTTAATACTTTTTAGTTTAAAGGCACACGCTATGTGACCTGTGGTGAGCGTCTGATATTAAAGTTTAGAGCGCACTCAGAAGGGAGGGTGATGGGTCCACAGGGAAAATACCTCTTAAGCATAGTGTCTTAACAAAGGGATTATGGACAGTTTTGCAATTTGTATTTCTTGCTCTGTTTGTTGCACTTATTATTTAACCCCTTCCTGCCACTGCCTCTTGGCCCTTGAAGAAGTTTTAAATGCCAGGAGGTGGAGACAAGCACTCTAGTAACATGTCACTGTTATTGGCAGTCACAGCGGTCACATGATCGGAAAGCTCCCATGTGCAAGTAGGCATTGGGAGCTTTCCAGTACCTACTGGTAACAGTGCTGGGAACACAGAAAATGTTTACAGCCCACCTGCATATATGCATACAGTTGACAGGAACAGTTTACAAACCTTATATGAACAAATGGTGTTTATTGGTCAGTTCTTAGATTTTGTATTTTTGTATTTTTGCACCACATTTTTTAATTTTTTAGCACTTTACATCAATAGATGTGATATATTAAGTGATTAATTTGTTTGATTTTCACATTGTTTTATTAAATTATACATGCATCATAGTGGTATATACAAATATACAGAGATAACATGGGAGAGTAGATTACCATAAAAGACACTCAGATAATGGCAGGAGAGCGTGTGGACTCATGTCCGACATTTCAGGGTGAAACCGCTTTCTCAGGTAAGACTTGATTGTGGCTGCCCCATCCTCTTTAAAAAGACCGCTAATGCCATGGCCCAGCCCATGTGAAATGACACACCACTGAAGTGACTTACAGGTGAAGCAATTCATCACTTTCTGAGAGACAAGGTCCTGGCCAGTGCCAACCAGGGCATCTGGCATCCAAGAGAATTCCTACAAGCCCCAAGATAGCTAACAGCGTAGGAACGCTGAGCCCCAAAAACCTTGGAATGCAGAAATTAAAACACGGATTTATGTTTGACAAATGGGGGAGGAGGGAGTGTGGCATGTTTCTGTAGGTAAGAGAATGCTTTCTAGACATGGTTCTCAACTGCCAGGATGTGGCATGCTGTTGGGCTGTGGCCTGCCTCCTTCTGGGTCTTCAGCCATCTGCAGATCCCCTAACCTTCCACAGTGCCTCCCAGCTCCCATAAGTGACCCCAACCTCCCTTAGTGGCCCTTAGTGCACTTAACCTCCCACAATGCCCCCAGACACCTCAAGAGTCCTCAGCCCACACAGTACCCTCCAGCTGCCCACAGTGCCATCCATCACTCATAGCGCTCTCAACTTCCAACATTCATCCCTCACAATTGTTTCCAGCTCCTTCCAGAGACCTCGTCCCCTACAGGACCACCAAGTATTATGCAGTCTCTTAACTCTCTCCAGAATCTCAATACCATTAATGTGACACCCAGCACTATCCAGAGCCTTCTAGCAATTTAATACATATTTTGTATTCCCATCCATTTATTGTGTGAATATACACTTGTTTTTTTTATTGGCCATAGAAGGTTTTGAAAGAATTCACCAGCCCTGGTCTCAAATGAAGTGCATACATTCTTAAAGAAAGCATGACAAATAATTCAGCAAAAAAGGGGGTAGAAAAAGGAAAGAGAAAACAGAGAAATCAATACATGTTACCAGATAAAGCAGATATGCAATAAAGAAACTATAGAAAAATCAATAGATCACATTCGACATTAGAACCTTTTAGGGTATATGGTATTTAATAGATAAATTTAATATAGCTCTGTCTGGGTGAGTTTATCAGGGAAATTGCCACCTATCTTTGCTTTGGTCATTTTTTCAATAACTGTGAAGCATAGCAGAGATGGATTATGCCCTGCCTCAGCAAAATGGCTTGCCAAAGGAGTTGTAAATTTAAAGGTGCATATGTGACTTCTATGCTTATTGATTCTTGCATGCACCTCCTGTGTGGCCTGGCCAGTGTAGACAAGGATTAATCAGCATGCACAAGTTGGTTCTGTAGGTCCCTGGACCTTTCTTATGCCAAAATAGAGGGTCCTCAAAAGGTTCCTGAGAAGTAGTTGTTGCTAGTAGACATGTGCATGTCGAACATTTTCATTTTGTTTTTTGTGCATTCGTTAATTGAATAATTTCTTTTATTTTCATATTGTTATGTTGAACAGATTTGTTTTTGGAGTTCATTTCTTATCTTCAGCATTCGCTTCACATATTCATTAGTCTGGGTGGATTTGAAAAATTTTGCAGTTTTTCCAGAAGATTGCTATATATTCCATATGTTATCAAATCGGACAGATTTGAACAGGAAGTAATCAATATTTTATATTATATTATCATCTGAAGGAAAACTGTATTAGTTACAAATTCAGATTTGTTTACATTTGCTACCATGTCCATTTGGAGATTCATATACATCAGAATCTCTGAAAATTACATTTTTGTTCTAAAATCGAATCGTAATGAAATGAAATGCGCATGTCTAGTCGCTAGATAACACTTTCCAGTGTCTATAAAGTATCATATATGCTGCCTTATGGTGTTATTGGACTCCCGTGAGCCTGCACTGTTAGTCATCATCAGTTCTCTTGGCTGTCAGACATTCTGATTGGCTCTGACCAGAACCCAGATGTGCCAATAGCTACCCATTGTGTTGCTGTGATGTCACTTCCAGCGACACATGTGTAAGTCTGCAGCCTTTTTTAACTGCTTTCAAGCCAACCACCACACTTAAATGGTTGGGTGTGACAAGTACCGTTCTGGGCTTGCGGGCAGCCTCACAACCCTTGAACACAGATTGGGACTGGTTCACTGCGATTGGCCCTCCCGATCGTGTGATGTCTGTGTCCAATCACAGCCATCACACAATGTAAACAGAGGCACGTGCCTCTGTATCGGCTCTCCTCGCTGCCGGCTCAGTGGTAGCTTAGTGAGGAGGGGGAGAGGGGTATCACAGCAGCCTGTCAGCAATCTGTTTATAGCTTCTGATTTTACTGTGCAGCTACACACAGATCAACATCTGCAATACTGTTCCACTGCAACATCAATATCTGTTAGTGCCTCTAGTGCACCATCAACATCTGTCAGTCTCCCTAGTGAACTGTCACATCTGTCAGTGTTGGCCGTGTCCCATCAACAAATTTCACAGTGTACCATTGCCCCATCAGCACCTGAAATGGTGTCCCATTGCAACATCAACATTTGTCAGTGTCCCTATTGGATCTTTGACATCTGTCGAAGTCCCTGTTGGATCATCAACATCTGTCAGTGTCCTAATAGACCATGAACATCTGTGTGTAAGAACTATCTTTTAAATTGACAACTTTGTGTAAAAAAATACATTTTCACATTCCCCAAAAGCTTGTGGCAAAAAAGACATGTTCAAAAGACTCATTATGCCTCTTAGAAAATATGTTTGGGTGTTTGCATTCCAAAATGTGGTAATTTTGTGGGTGTTTCTACTGTCTGGGTACTCCAGGGTGTTATTTATACTCCTTTAATGCCTGAAGGTGTTCCTTGGATTTTGGGCCTCTCTATGTAGCTAGGCTGTGAAAAGGTCTCCCACATGTGGTATCGCCATACTTACGAGGAGTAGCAGAATGTATTTTGAAGTGTTTTTTTTTAGTATGTCCATGCTGAGTGTTAAGAAATATCTTATAAATTGACAACTTTGTGTAAAAAAAAAAACACATTCAATTTCTTTCCACATTTTCCAAAAACGTAGCAAAAAATGACATGTTTAAAAGACTCATTATGCCTCACAGAAAATACATTGGAGCAATTGCTTTCCAAAATGTGGTCATTTTGTGGGTGTTTTCATTGTCCTGTTGCTGCAGAAAAATTAGATGTAGTAGCAGAATGTGTATTGGGGTGTAATTTAAGTATACCTATGCTGTGTATGAGAAATTTTGTTGGAAAAAAAATCAATTTTCATTAAATATTTTTATTTTGCAAAGAAGTGTAGGAAACAATTACAACTTCAAAAAATACACCATGCCTCTTACAAAGTCTGCTTTCCAAAAAGGGTTCATTTAGGGGGTATTTGTACTGTCCTGGCATGGTAGGGCCTCAGGAAATGAGGCTGTCAGTACATCAGGATTGATCAATTTTCATATATATGTACCATAGCTTGTAGCGCTATACTTTTACACAGACTAAATAATATGAACTGGTTTGATTTATTTTTACCATAGGCAGTTTTGGCCTAAATGTAAGAAGAACGGTTATTTTATAACAGAAACAATGAAAAACACATTTTTTTCAATTTTGTTTTTCGTTTATGTAGTAAAAAGTAAAAAACCCAGTGGTGATTAAATACCACCAAAAAAACCTATATTTGTCTAAAAAAAAAAAGATAAAAAATGTATTTGAGTACAGTGTTGCATGCCTTACTAATTGTCATTCAAAATGAGCACTGAAAGCTGAAAATTGGCCTGGGCAGGAATGGGGTGAAAGTGCCAGCATTGAGGTGGTTTAAGAAGCATATGGCAGCCACAATCAGCTCTCACCTGAGTCAGGGGTTTTACATCGATGAACATGAAACATGCATGAGAATTCCTTCCCGACCATTCCCTCCTGCAATTGTTTGAGTGCTTTTCAGTGTGGCTCAGCCCTGCCCCCCTCTTTCTACTCACAGGCTGTGATTGATAGCAGCAGGAGTCAGTGGCTCCCACTGCTGCCTCCATGGCCTGTGAGAAGAGAGAGAGCGGGCACAGCTCTGGATCAAGATTGGGCTCAGGTAAGTATAAGGGGGGCTGGGGGGTAGAGCTAAACAGAAAACTTTTTTTACCTTAATGCAGAAAATTTGTTAAAAGAGAAGTAGGGCTTTTTTTTCCCATTTATACTTACCTAGGTGCATGCAGCTTCAGTCCGATGTTGCATCTGTCCCCCTCCAGCTCTAAGGGTGAGAACTCAGCGATCACATGATCGCTGATCGCTGAGTTCTCACAGCCGCTCTGAGCAGAGAATGGGACTGTCAGTCACCGCTGGACAGTGATAGAAGTCACAAGACTGCTCTAACTGCTGAGGAGAAAAGGTATTTAGCAGTTTATATTTACTAAAATAATTGCATTTCTATGTTCTGTGTGGTACTAAGGGAGACCAGACATAGTGAATGCAGGTGTAGTAACACTTTAAGTTCTATTCAGCACGGGGGTGCTGCAATGCAGTGGTTTGAATTGCAACCAACTGCACTGCAAAAATGTACTGCATTCAGTTTGTTTTTCTTCTGCGTATACCACCGCAACACAATGGCGTGAACTGACAAAGGTGGAAACAACAAAACAAATTGATTTGACTTTGGGTTGGGACTGTGCTGGGCAAGGCTGCCCAATGCTACCCAATGCAAATGGTGTGAATGGGCTCTTAATCCAGCAATAAAACCTGATATAGGTTCTAAATCCTCAATAATCTTATCTAAACTTCAAAAGTTTAAGTTTTTAGGGCTCATGTACACGGGACATTTGGAAAATTCTTCTCAACGATGGAAACTGAATGCTGGAAAACATAGGTTAAAAAATGTCAGCTTAGCCGCGTTTGCATACCGCATTTAGCCGCGTTTATGCACGTTTGCGTTTACAAGTGTTTTTAAAAGATAACCTCAGGAGACCCTCCCAAATGCCCAGAATGCACTGAAAAATAGTGAATTCACTAAAAAAGGCTACTAAAATACCGCATGAGTTATTTTATCAAGTCATGCGGTATTTTAGGAGTAAAAAGCATGAATCATGTTTCAGCTGTCAGCGAGATTCCCACTGACAACTGAATGAAAAATAAAGAATTGCCAGCAATTCAAAAATAATAAAAACACGGCGTAGGGTCCCCCCTCCCATCCATACCAAGCCCTTCGGGTCTGGTAAGGATTTTGAGGGGAAGCCCCATTCCAAAATGAAAAAAATGGCGTGGGGTTCCCCCCAAAATCCATACCAGACCCTTATCCAAGCATGCAGCCCGGTAGGTCAGGAAAAGGGAGGCGAGCGAGCGCGAGCCCTCAACATGGGGGGGGTGCTTTGGGGTAGGGGGAGCAGAGCAGCGATTGGTGGTGCCCCATGTCCCTGGGACACAGCAGATCACTGATCAGCGGAAAGAGCCAATGACTTTGTCGCTGTCATGTGATCAGCTGTGTCCAATGACAGCTAATCACATGTAAATAAGGAAATGCCGGTTATCAGCATTTCTCTTCACACAAGCTATCACGCTGACAGCTCGTGAGGAGAGGAAAGCTGGCAATCGGCATTCCTCAGAGGGGACATCTACACTGATCATCAGTGCCCTGATGATCAGTGTAGTCCCATCAGTGCCACCTGTCAGTGTCCATCAATGCCACCTGTCAGTGCCCATCAGTGCACATCAATGCCATATATCAGTGTCCATCTGAGCTGCCTTTCAGTGCCAACTGTCAGTGCCATCTATCAGTGACCGTCAGTGCCATCTATCAATACCCATCAGTGCCGCCTATCAGTGCCCATCAGTGCCACCTAACAGTTCCAGTCAGTGCCACCTAACAGTGCCAGTCAGTGCTGCCTATCAGTTCCGTCTATCAGTGCTGCCTATCAGTGCCATATATGAGTACTGCCTTTCAGTGCCCATTAGTGATGCCTGTCAATGTCCATCAATGCCACCTACCAGTGCCTCCTCATCAGTGCCCATCAGTGCTGCCTATAAGTGCCCATCAGTGCAGCCTCATTAGCGTACATCAGTGAAGGAGAAAAATTACTCATTTACAAAATTTTATAACAGAAACTAAAAAAAACCTTTTTTATCAAACTTTTCAGTTGTTTTTGGTTTGTTTATCAAAAAAAAATAAAAAACCCAGTGGTGATTAAATACCACCAAAAGAAAGCTCTATCTGTCTCAAAAAAATGAAAAAAATGTCATATGGGTACAGTGTTGCATGACCGTGCAATTGTTATTCAAAGTGCAACAGCACTGAAACCTGAAAATTGGCCTGGGCAGGAAGGAGGTGAAAGTGCCCGGTAGGCAAGTGGTTAATTAAAGATAAACTAGCAAGCTTGGGCAAAGGATGGCTTAGGATAAAGGGCAAAACAACAACCTGCATGAATAGTGTGTGGTGTTTTTTGCATGCAGTAGCATGTACTTGTACAATTTTCTGGCTATGAAACCATTGCCAGACAAACTGGAGGGAGAGGTGACTTCTCTGAGAACATATAACTGTTTTACCAGTATGGCCACGGCTCAACAAAACAACATGACACTCCCTATAGTTCCCTGAGTTTACAAGAAGTTCACTTGAATTATCATCATTGTCAATGTCTTCTATCCATAACAGTGGATTCCTTTATTTTCTTATATGGTAAATATTCAGGGTGATGGATTCAAGGCTCTTTTATTACACTTTGCTGGAAAGTACTTTTTTGGAAAATTATACTATTCCTGAATATGGTGACAATGTTGTAAGTTGTAAAGTTACTGATAAAAACTATTTTATGGTTTTGTTCAGGCCATAATTTTTGTCCAAAGACAACTTAATTTTCAAAAGAGAAAATATGATTTTGTTTCAAAAAAGTGATTGCTTTAAACTATATCTTTTGAATACTGAAATGTTTTACTGTGCACGGGTATACTCTGTAAGATTTTACATTGCAAGTGAAAAAATGGCGAATGCCTTCTGCCTCAGAGGAACTCCTAGTCTATTAACCAAATGATCTCTGTTCCTGAGGCCTGAAGAACTGAAGATCAGGAGGACGCTGCCAAGGTGCCTGCAGTATACACTCTACATAAAGGAAACCCGCAACCCATGCATCCTGAACATTTGCTTCAGAGAAAAATGAAAACATATAATTAAAGAAATAAAACCCAGCAGCATTACCATCTTTCTTCTATGTCCACCTCCAATTAGAATCCCGGGTTTAAATTGTGTGATCTTTCACCTCAGATGAAAAAAAAGATAAAAGCACTTAATGGGCCAACAAGGAGTATACAATGAATATATATTATTACACAAACAATGCATTTTAGTCAAGTTGTCATAGAGGTTTAAACTGTCTCACATATATGGTGGCTATTGCAACTGCTATAATAATATAAAGTTGCTGTGAAGTAATTGAGAAATTCTATAACCATAAAAAAACAGATGATGGCAGGTTAAGGTGATTGCAAACGCTCACATTGTGAGGCCTGATTCACACCAATGCATTATGCTTCTTGTATAATCAAAGAATAAATGGTGAGCGCAAGACATAAAAGGAAAAAGTAAAGCAGCTAGCACAACGTGGCCAAAATTGTAGTATTTCAAGTATATGTCAATATATTTTGGAAGAATATTTTTAAAATATATTTCAAATATATTTTTCTTCCATATGGGTTATTTCCATAATCATTAATAATAAACTTTGGCGTATCCAAGGCGTTTTAGGGTGTTAACAACTCATTAATTATGCTATTAGATAGATTGTGAAATCTACATTACATAAAAGTGTGTTACTACTAAAAACTGTCTTTGGGTCACAGTGACCCTTATTTACAGGATGTAGCTTGAGTGAAAATGTATATTATCAAAATACAGAAAGAAGGAAAGAAGAAAGAGAAAACGAGTTAGACTGAAGTATAATAAAACTAGTATCCATTTTATATCTTATTTAAAGCAGTACTCTAAATGTTCATTTTTCTCATTCTCCCCCCTTTTTGATGATAACATCACCCAAAATAGAAAGGTATTGCATAATATCCCAAGGTATGTCTGGGTAGGAAGGTACCAGGCGTCTCCCTACTGGACCTCCAGTCTTCTCCATCAGGAGACCATTTCCTTGGGTTGGGGTGTATGGTTGCAAGTGTCCATATATTGCAGGTCTCCGTTACACATAATTGCAAACATATATAATCATTATGAAAGCAATTGATATTCTGTATCACTAGAAGAATTGCATTTGGGATTGTGTCTAGAAGTAAGAAAACTTTCAATCATTTTGCTATGGAGTCCCATCAAACAGTTAGCTCTGTGGCTACTTTGTTTTCTTCAGTCCCCCCTCCTTGTCCTAACAGATAACCCACTAAAACGAATACTGTCAGTTCCTTTACTAACCTAACACTTGCTTCAGGCTCTAGATAGCTCCACTTAAAGTGTTACTAAACTCAGGACCCTGCATTCACTGTATCTGGTCTCCCACAGTACACACAACATGGAAATGGTATTATGTTAGTAAATATAAACTGCTAAATACCCTTTCTCAACAGCAGTTAAAAGCATTCTTGTGACTTCTATCAATGTCCAGCTGAGCACATATTAAAGCTTGTAGGAGGAGTTTGCATTCTCCTGTAGGAGGATGCAGGACCCCTGAACTCTGTCTGGACAGTGCTGATCAAAAGCACTCTCCCAAGAAAAAAAAAACCTCTCTAGCAATACACACACACCAAACTGAGCATGTGTAGAGGTACTCCACATGTAAGGTCTTATCAGGAGATCAGATGGGAACACTGGAAGAAGGGGAGGATCAGAGAAGTCAGGATCAAACTATTTGTTTTACACAATGCAGAGGATTAACCCCTTAGGTTCCATAGTGAGTATAACAAGCATGCTTTACTGCATATACAGACCAATTTTACTGTTGTGGGTTTAGTAACACTTTAAGGCAAATCCTGGACAGTGACCATGCTCAAATCACTACACATTTGCAGAACACCTTCAGTTGGGCTGATCATTAGTTAATTGAGTGTAGAAATGTTTTAATTGTTTCTGAACCGAAGAACCAATTTTTAATATATGGCAGATTACTAGTCCTTAGATTTGGTGGCTGCATTCATTTTTTTCAGTAACATACTTTCTGCCCTGTACTGTATCTACAGAGAAGCATCATTGCCACCCTAGGACAGAACTAGGGTCCTCTTCTCCATATAATGGGGGCAACATGTTTTGCAGTCCATAAAGAGAGCTAAGCAAAATGCAAACTGATAACAGTCAGCAGAGGCAGAGTTACAGCTTGATTTGCTTTGTTTAATAATAGAACAGACATAATAAAAATGCTTTCAAGTGTTTATTTAACAGACAGTACGGGAGTTGTCAACAGACTTGAGATTCACTTAAACCACTTGTCCTCCAGAAGATTTACCTCCCTTCCTGACCAGGCCATTTTTTGAGATACGGTGCTTCGTTACTTTAACAATTGTGCGGTCATGCAACGCTGCACCCAAATTACATTTATGTCCTTTTTTCCCAGAAATGGAGCTTTCTTTTGGTGGTATTTGATCACCTTTGCGGTTTTTATTTTTTTGTGCTATAAACAAAAAAGACTAGAGATGAGCGAATCGAAGTAGCCGAAGTGGAATTCGAGTCGAATATCGGAAAAATTTCGATTCGCGCCGAATCCGAAAAATAGCCTAATTCGGACGCGCGAATCGAAATTTTTCCGAAAATGGCGGCTGACATGTGCGGCGACGGAGCGGGGATGTCTGGGAAGGCGCGCAGACAAGGCGCGCTGACCCATAATGCATTCCTCAACGACATGTGATCGCATCAGCCAATCAGCAGCCAGCCAGCTAGCACTGTGTAATGGTCGAGCTATAAATAGCGGCCATTTTGGAATTCTTCATTTGCCTGCAGTCATTGAACAGAGGCAGACCGCTCTGTATTAGGGACAGGGACAGAGTTAGGGCCACAGAAACGATACTTGGGGACAGAAAAACGATACTTAGGGACAGAGAACTATTACTCAGGGACACAGAATTGTTAATTAGGGCCACAGAATCGTTACTTAGGGACAAAGAAACGCTAGTTAGGGCCACAGAATTTATACTCAGGGACAGACAGAATTGTTACTGAGTGCCAGAGAATTGTTACTTAGGGCCACAGAAACGTTATTAGGGCCACAGAATTGTTACTCAGGGACAGACAGAATTGTTACTGAGTGCCAGAGAATTGTTACTTAGGGCCACAGAAACGTTATTAGGGCCACAGAATTGTTACTCAGGGACAGACAGAATTGTTACTGAGTGCCAGAGAATTGTTACTTAGGGCCACAGAAACGTTATTAGGGCCACATAATTGTTACTCAGGGACAGACAGAATTGTTACTGAGTGCCAGAGAATTGTTACTTAGGGCCACAGAAACTTTAGTTAGGGCCACAGAATTGTTACTCAGGGACAGACACAGAATTGTTACTGAGGGCCACAGAACTGTTACTTAGGGCCACAGAATTGTTACTAGCACAGACACAGAATTGTTACTCGCACAGACACAGAATTGTTACTGAGGGCCACAGGACTGTTACTTAGGGCCACAGAATTGTTACTCGCACAGACACAGAATTGTTACACAGGGACACAGAACTGTTACTGAGGGCCACAGAACCGTTACTTAGGGCCGCAGAATTGTTACTCGCACAGACACAGAATTGTTACTCGCACAGACACAGAATTGTTACTGAGGGCCACAGAACTGTTAGTTAGGGCCACAGAATTGTTACTCGCACAGACACAGAATTGTTACTCGCACAGACACAGAATTGTTACTGAGGGCCACAGAACTGTTACTTGGGGCCACAGAAACGTTAATCAGGGACACAGAATTGTTACTGAGGGCCACAGAACTGTTACTTAGGGCCACAGAATTGTTACTCGCACAGACACAGAATTGTTACACAGGGACACAGAACTGTTACTGAGGGCCACAGAACCATTACTTAGGGCCACAGAATTGTTACTCGCACAGACACAGAATTGTTACTCGCACAGACACAGAATTGTTACTCGCACAGACACAGAATTGTTACTCAGGGACACAGAACTGTTACTGAGGGCCACAGAACTGTTACTTAGGGCCACAGAATTGTTGCTCGCACAGACACAGAATTCTTACTCGCACAGACACAGAATTGTTACTCAGGGACACAGAACTGTTACTTAGGGCCACAGAACTGTTAGTTAGGGCCACAGAATTGTTACTCGCACAGACACAGAATTGTTACTCGCACAGACACAGAATTGTTACTGAGGGCCACAGAACTGTTACTTGGGGCCACAGAAACGTTAATCAGGGACACAGAATTGTTACTGAGGGCCACAGAACTGTTACTTAGGGCCACAGAATTGTTACTCGCACAGACACAGAATTGTTACACAGGGACACAGAACTGTTACTGAGGGCCACAGAACCGTTACTTAGGGCCACAGAATTGTTACTCGCACAGACACAGAATTGTTACTCGCACAGACACAGAATTGTTACTCGCACAGACACAGAATTGTTACTCGCACAGACACAGAATTGTTACTCAGGGACACAGAACTGTTACTGAGGGCCACAGAACTGTTACTTAGGGCCACAGAATTGTTGCTCGCACAGACACAGAATTCTTACTCGCACAGACACAGAATTGTTACTCAGGGACACAGAACTGTTACTTAGGGCCACAGAACTGTTAGTTAGGGCCACAGAATTGTTACTCGCACAGACACAGAATTGTTACTCGCACAGACACAGAATTGTTACTGAGGGCCACAGAACTGTTACTTGGGGCCACAGAAACGTTAATCAGGGACACAGAATTGTTACTGAGGGTCACAGAACTGTTAGGGCCACAGAATTGTTACTCGCACAGACACAGAATTGTTACTCGCACAGACACAGAATTGTTACTGAGGGCCACAAAACTGTTACTTGGGGCCACAGAAACGTTAATCAGGGACACAGAATTGTTACTGAGGGCCACAGAACTGTTACTTAGGGCCACAGAATTGTTACTCGCACAGACACAGAATTGTTACTCGCACAGACACAGAATTGTTACTGAGGGCCACAGAACTGTTACTTAGGGCCACAGAATTGTTACTCGCACAGACACAGAATTGTTACACAGGGACACAGAACTGTTACTGAGGGCCACAGAACCGTTACTTAGGGCCACAGAATTGTTACTCGCACAGACACAGAATTGTTACTCGCACAGACACAGAATTGTTACTCGCACAGACTTATAATTGTTACTCGCACAGACACAGAATTGTTACTCAGGGACACAGAACTGTTACTGAGGGCCACAGAACTGTTACTTAGGGCCACAGAATTGTTGCTCGCACAGACACAGAATTCTTACTCGCACAGACACAGAATTGTTACTCAGGGACACAGAACTGTTACTTATGGGCCACAGAACTGTTAGTTAGGGCCACAGAATTGTTACTCGCACAGACACAGAATTGTTACTCGCACAGACACAGAATTGTTACTGAGGGCCACAGAACTGTTACTTGGGGCCACAGAAACGTTAATCAGGGACACAGAATTGTTACTGAGGGCCACAGAACTGTTACTTAGGGCCACAGAATTGTTACTCGCACAGACACAGAATTGTTACTGAGGGCCACAGAACTGTTACTTGGGGCCACAGAAACGTTAATCAGGGACACAGAATTGTTACTGAGGGCCACAGAACTGTTACTTAGGGCCACAGAATTGTTACTCGCACAGACACAGAATTGTTACACAGGGACACAGAACTGTTACTGAGGGCCACAGAACCGTTACTTAGGGCCACAGAATTGTTACTCGCACAGACACAGAATTGTTACTCGCACAGACACAGAATTGTTACTCAGGGACACAGAACTGTTACTGAGGGCCACAGAACTGTTACTTAGGGCCACAGAATTGTTACTCGCACAGACTCAGAATTGTTACTCGCACAGACACAGAATTGTTACTGAGGGCCACAGAACTGTTACTTGGGGCCACAGAAACATTAATCAGGGACACAGAATTGTTACTGAGGGCCACAGAATTGTTACTCGCACAGACACAGAATTGTTACTCGCACAGACACAGAATTGTTACTGAGGGCCACAGAACTGTTACTTAGGGCCACAGAATTGTTACTCGCACAGACACAGAATTGTTACTCGCACAGACACAGAATTGTTACTGAGGGCCACAGAACTGTTACTTGGGGCCACAGAAACATTAATCAGGGACACAGAATTGTTACTGAGGGCCACAGAATTGTTACTCGCACAGACACAGAATTGTTACTCGCACAGACACAGAATTGTTACTGAGGGCCACAGAATTGTTACTTGGGGCCACAGAAACGTTAATCAGGGACACAGAATTGTTACTGAGGGCCACAGAACTGTTACTTAGGGCCACAGAATTGTTACTCGCACAGACACAGAATTGTTACTCAGGGACACAGAATTGTTACTCAGGGACACATAATCGTTTAATTAAAGAGTATGTCAGACAACATGCAGAGGAGTGGCAGAGGAGGCAATGTTTTAGGAGCGAGCAGACGTGGCAGCAGAGGAAGGGGTCGAGGCAGCACTATTCGCAGCCAGAGGCCAGTGCTCCCGGTGTCATCCAGCGGTCGTGTCTCCACCGACAACCCTGCCGTCATCGATTGGTTGGCTCGGTCGTCTTCCTCTTCCCAGGTCACCTCTGACACCTACAGCCAACGGTCGGTGGGTACGTCAGACACAACCGTTAGTTGGCATGGCCCGGGAGCAAGCCCACTGAAATCACGTGTCCTCTACCTGCCCCTGTCCTTTGGTGTTCCCTCACCAAGCGAAGTATCGCATGCTGTGGGCTCAGCCCCACTGTACAGTGAGGAAGAGCTAACAGAGGGCGGTCAGGAACGGGGGGAGACATCCGCCTTTTCAGCAGCCAGGCGAAGAAGTAGTGGCGAGGAGAGTGGCCCGGTAGCCGGTCTAGAGACAGGTCTGTCTCCTGACCCAGACGCAGCCGAGGGGGCTAGTAGTGAGGCGAAGACCCTACTTGATGATGAGGAGGTTGATCGCACTTGGCAGCCTCGTCGTCATCAGGCAATTTCTTCCGCATCATCAGGAGAAGAGGGTGGCAGCTTGGCAGTGAGCGAAACAGTCGGTGGGTTGCCCAGGAGACAGCAGCAGGGTCGCAGCAGTGTCAGTGGAAGCAGTGTCAGTGGAGCCAAACGGCCACGGAGTAGAGCACCAGCTCCACTGCAGCCTACCACCACGGCCAGTAGTGGTGCCGGTGTGCACGGAGGAAGCAGCAGTCAGCCAGTGAGGAGTATCGGGGGCAAAGTTTCCTACTCGGCGGTGTGGCAATTTTTCGTCAAGCCGCCCGAGGAAGTAAACGTAGCCGTATGTCGACTATGTGGCCAGAAAGTCAAGCGTGGCCAGGGGGCCCATGTTGGGACTACAGCGTTGCGGCAGCATATGCAGCGTCGCCATTTGGTGGCCTGGGAAAACCGTGATAAAGATACGGCGGTTCTGCCCGCCCCAGCCCCCGCTCCATCACCCGCTCCGTTACTTGCTCCGTCACCCGACGTCAATCGCCCTCCATCAGCCAGTCAAGGATCCAACACCTCTGCTGAGGGGAGTTGTCGCTCGTTGGCATCTTCCGCTCGTTCAGATGCTCCTTCTCCTGCTACTCCTCTTCACGGATTCCGTCAGCAGTCTTTCTTGGAATCCGTTTCCAAGAGACAACAGTTTGCGAGCACGCACCCGACGGTGCAAAAGCTGAACGTCCTCCTGTCCAAGTTGCTGGTGCTGCAGTCCCTCCCTTTCCAAGTGGTGGACTCAGCACCTTTCAGAGAAATGATGGCTTGTGCCGCGCCGCGGTGGAGAGTGCCAAGCCGTCATTTCTTCGCCAAAAAGGCAGTGCCAGCCCTGCATTCACATGTAGAAGACATGGTGGGCCAGTCTTTGAGCATGTCGGTCTCTGCCAAAGTGCACGGCAGCGCCGACGTGTGGAGCTGTAACTACGGTCAGGGACAGTACATGTCATTTACGGCCCACTGGGTGAACGTGGTGCCATCACAGCCGCACCAGCAACTTGGACAGGTCACGCCGCTTTTGCCTCCACGTTTGCACGTCCTTGGTCCGGCAAAGATGTCCGCCTCTACCACCTCTTCTTCCGCCGTGTCCTCAGCCGCCACCCCCGTGCCAAGTCCCATTACCCGACCGGCATATCACATGTGCAGGGCGCAACGGTGTCACGCTGTTCTGCACCTGGTATGCCTTGGCGAACGTAGTCACACAGGGGAGGAACTTCTGAGTGTAATGAACAGAGAAATCGACAGATGGCTGTCTACGCGCAAACTGAAAATCGGAACCATGTTGACCGACAACGGATAGAACATGGTGTCTGCTCTGCGTCAAGGAAGGTTGTGCCATGCGCCATGCATGGCTCACGTGTTCAATCTGGTTGTCAAGCGGTTCCTAAAATCCACCATCCCACTGCAAGACATCCTTAAAATGTCACGTAAACTTTGCATGCATTTCAGCCATTCCTACACCGCAAAGCACACCCTCCTTGAGCTGCAGCGGCAGAACGGAATTCCACATCATCGCCTGATCTGCGACGTTGCAACAAGGTGGAATTCAACCCTACACATGTTAGACCGCCTTTACGAGCAGCGAAAGGCCATCACCGATTTCCTGATGTTACAAGCGGATAAAGGTACTCCCCTGTGTAACTTCGATGTCAGCCATTGGCAGCTCATGCGTGACACCTGCCGCTTGCTCAGGCCCTTTGAGGAGGCCACGCTATTCGTGAGTCGGCAGGACTATGGGATGAACGACGTCATTCCTCTGTTGCACGTCCTTGAACAAATGCTGTTAACAATGGCTGGTCAGGGTGCGGTAGACGTGGCGCACAGATCTCAACGCCACATGACCCCTGTGGGGGCAGGACAGGAAGAAGAGGAGGAGGTAGAGGAGGACATTTGTGCTCAGGAATTATTGAGTGAAATGGGTGGTTTTTCCACTCAGCGGACAGGAGTGGAGGAGCAGGAGCATCTGGTAGAGGAGGAGGAGGAGGAGACAGAGGACCCAGACGCAGCGTGGCAGTATGCTGTGGAGATGGAGGCAGGGAGTCCCTCGCATTCCTTGGCACAAATGGCCCATAGCATGCTCGGTTGCTTGCGTAGCAACAGCCGAATAATAACCATCAGACAGAGGGATGACTTTTGGCTGTCCACCTTGTTGGACCCTCGCTACCGTTCAAAAATGGTGGCCTTTTTCACACCTGCTGAGAGGGAGGCCAAAATAACGTACTATAAAAACCACCTATGTAGTCAGTTGGTCTCTGCCTTTGTGCGCCAACGTCCATCCTCAGACACTGTGGGCCCTGTGTGCTCGCGTTCCGCAGCCATGGCAGCAGGGGAGGGGTGGGGTGGTAGGAGCAGTGGCAGCTCCACCAGCAGCGGCTGCCTCAGTCTGCAGTCGATGATGAGTAGCTTTCTTCACCAGCGCAGTGAGGAAACTACTAACCAGCCGCAGCAGCAGCAGCAGCAGCATCAGGTGGACCTGGAGCAGGACCTCAAACAACAGGCTTGGGCCTACTTGGACAGCACCCTGCCAACCGAGGTAGACAATCCCCTTGACTACTGGGCAACGAAACTTGACCTTTGGCCCCAACTAGCTGAATTTGCCCTTGAAAGGCTGTCATGCCCGGCCAGTAGCGTGGCATCGGAGCGCGTGTTTAGTGCGGCAGGAGGTATTGTAACTCCGCGGAAGACACGACTGTCCACCCAAAGTGTGGAGAGACTCACGTTTGTGAAAATGAATCAGGCGTGGATTAGTCTGGATTTCAAACCACCAGTTCCTGACACAACTGACTAAATCCGCCATGAATCATGCCTCAAACATGTGCCACTTTGAGGTCTCCTCACACACTGCTGGTGTGTTGAATTTTTTGACATAGGGTGCTGGCAGATTACGGGCCTCCCATTGCTGCTGCCAGGCCCCTAATCTGCCATGGGCCCCTATACCGCCTCCTCATGCTGCTGCCAAGTCCAGGGTCTCTCATGGGTCCCTGTACGGCCTCCCATTGCTGCTGTCTCCATCGCCACACTCTGCCATGTGCCACTTTCAGGTCTCCTCACACTGCTGGTGTGTAGAATTTTTTGACATAGGGTGCTGGCAGATTACGGGCCTCCTATAGCTGCTGCCAGGCCCCTAATCTGCCATAGGCCCCTATATACCGCCTCCTCATGCTGCTGCCAGGTCCAGAGTCTCTCATGGGTCCCTGTACGGCCTCCCATTGCTGCTGTCTCCATCGCCACACTCTGCCATGTGCCACTTTCAGGTCTCCTCACACACTGCTGGTGTGTAGAATTTTTTGACATAGGGTGCTGGCAGATTACGGGCCTCCTATAGCTGCTGCCAGGCCCCTAATCTGCCATAGGCCCCTATATACCGCCTCCTCATGCTGCTGCTAGGTCCAGAGTCTCTCATGGGTCCCTGTACGGCCTCCCATTGCTGCTGTCTCCATCGCCACACTCTGCCATGTGCCACTTTCAGGTCTCCTCACACACTGCTGGTGTGTAGAATTTTTTGACATAGGGTGCTGGCAGATTACGGGCCTCCTATAGCTGCTGCCAGGCCCCTAATCTGCCATAGGCCCCTATATACCGCCTCCTCATGCTGCTGCCAGGTCCAGAGTCTCTCATGGGTCCCTGTACGGCCTCCCATTGCTGCTGTCTCCATCGCCACACTCTGCCATGTGCCACTTTCAGGTCTCCTCACACACTGCTGGTGTGTAGAATTTTTTGACATAGGGTGCTGGCAGATTACGGGCCTCCCATTGCTGCTGCCAGGCCCCTAATCTGCCATGGGCCCCTATACCGCCTCCTCATGCTGCTGCCAAGTCCAGGGTCTCTCATGGGTCCCTGTACGGCCTCCCATTGCTGCTGTCTCCATCGCCACACTCTGCCATGTGCCACTTTCAGGTCTCCTCACACTGCTGGTGTGTAGAATTTTTTGACATAGGGTGCTGGCAGATTACGGGCCTCCTATAGCTGCTGCCAGGCCCCTAATCTGCCATAGGCCCCTATATACCGCCTCCTCATGCTGCTGCCAGGTCCAGAGTCTCTCATGGGTCCCTGTACGGCCTCCCATTGCTGCTGTCTCCATCGCCACACTCTGCCATGTGCCACTTTCAGGTCTCCTCACACACTGCTGGTGTGTAGAATTTTTTGACATAGGGTGCTGGCAGATTACGGGCCTCCTATAGCTGCTGCCAGGCCCCTAATCTGCCATAGGCCCCTATATACCGCCTCCTCATGCTGCTGCTAGGTCCAGAGTCTCTCATGGGTCCCTGTACGGCCTCCCATTGCTGCTGTCTCCATCGCCACACTCTGCCATGTGCCACTTTCAGGTCTCCTCACACACTGCTGGTGTGTAGAATTTTTTGACATAGGGTGCTGGCAGATTACGGGCCTCCTATAGCTGCTGCCAGGCCCCTAATCTGCCATAGGCCCCTATATACCGCCTCCTCATGCTGCTGCCAGGTCCAGAGTCTCTCATGGGTCCCTGTACGGCCTCCCATTGCTGCTGTCTCCATCGCCACACTCTGCCATGTGCCACTTTCAGGTCTCCTCACACTGCTGGTGTGTAGAATTTTTTGACATAGGGTGCTGGCAGATTACGGGCCTCCTATAGCTGCTGCCAGGCCCCTAATCTGCCATAGGCCCCTAGATACCGCCTCCTCATGCTGCTGCCAGGTCCAGAGTCTCTCATGGGTCCCTGTACGGCCTCCCATTGCTGCTGTCTCCATCGCCACACTCTGCCATGTGCCACTTTCAGGTCTCCTCACACACTGCTGGTGTGTAGAATTTTTTGACATAGGGTGCTGGCAGATTACGGGCCTCCCATAGCTGCTGCCAGGCCCCTAATCTGCCATGGGCCCCCGTACCGACTCCTCATGCTGCTGCCAGGCCCGTAATCTGTCATGGGCCCCTGTTGTCGCTTGTTGGCATATTCCGCTCGTTCAGATGCTCCTTCTCCTGCTACTCCTCTTCACGGATTCTGTCAGCAGTCTTTCTTGGAATCCGTTTCCAAGAGACAACAGTTTGCGAGCATGCACCAGACGGTGCAGAAGCTGAACGTCCTCCTGTCCAAGTTGCTGCTGCCAGGCTCGTAATCTGTCATGCGCCCCTGTACCGCCTCCTCATGCTGCTGCCAGGTCCAGAGTGTGTCATGGGCCCCCGTACCGACTCCTCATGCTGCTGCCAGGCCCGTAATCTGTCATGGGCCCCTGTACCGCCTCCCCATGCTGCTGCCAGGTCCAGAGTGTGTCATGGGTCCCTGTAATGCCTCCCATTGCTGCTGCCAGGCCCGTAATCTGCCATGGGCCCCCGTACCGACTCCTCATGCTGCTGCCAGGCCCGTAATCTGCCATGGGCCCCTGTACCGCCTCCTCATGCTGCTGCCAGGTCCAGAGTGTGTCATGGGTCCCTGTACGGCCTCCCATTGCTGCTGTCTCTATCGCCACACTCTGCCATGTGCCACTTTCAGGTCTCCTCACACTGCTGGTGGTTTCCATTTTTGTCATAGGGTGCTGTATGGCCTCCCATTGCTGCTGCCTCCATCGCCACACTGTGGCTCCACACTCTGGTTTTGGCCCCGTGACTGCCCAAATGAGTGAAGTGTGCGGTGATTCTAAGATCGACGGCACTCATCTGCATGTCATACTGACTGACAGTATTATTTCTCTTCCCCAGCAGACTCCAAGGGCATTTAAATTAAAGGTACAGTGTTCAGCACTAATATTAAGTCTCTCTGAAGCCTAGAAACACCCTTTTTTAAGTTAAATTCACAGCGAATATATTCGACTCGAATCAAAATTTTTCCACGAATTCGCCGAATCAGTCGAATCGAATTTTTGAATACTTCGCTCATCTCTAAAAAAGACCAACATTTTAAAAAAAAACCAAAACAATATTTTTGACATTTTTGTAAAAAACATATCTAGTAAAAAAAATTAAAACATCAAATTTTGTCATAAATTTAGGCCAAAATGTATTCTGCTACATGTCTTTGCTATAAAAAATCCCAATACGTGTAAATTAATTGGCTTACGTGAAGTTATAGTGTCTACAAATGGCGGTATATATACTGGATTTTTTTTTTAATACTATTAATGGTGGCGATCAGTGACTTATAGCAGGACTGCGAGACTGCCACGGGCATTCTGACACGGGGGGGGGACTAACTAACTACCACCGACAACCCACTGACACTAATACAGTGATCAGTGCTAATAGAAAGCATTGACACTAATAATGACATTTGGCAGGAAGAGCTTAACATCTGGGGCGATCAAAGGGTTAACTGTGTGCTGTTTTACTGTGTTGTCTGTGTGTGTTTTACTGTGTAAGCACACTGCTTTGTATTGCTCTGCTGTGCAGACAGGTGCTGATGGGAGAGATCTGTATTGTTTAAATACAGACCTCTCCTCTGTCAGTATTCCTTGGCGATCTCCGGGTGCCAGCGGGGAATCTCTGTCTGGGACCCGGTGATCAACAGCTGTAGCCGCCAATGGCAGAGTGCGCATGCCCCCTACCCGGAAATACAAAATAACACACACACACGTGTGTGCGTGCGTGTGTGTGTGATTTTGAGCAGCCCTGCCGCCCTGTAGCAGTAGTTCTGCTATAGGGCAATCGGTTAAATGGACATGCACAGACATGTAAACACACATCTTTACTTATAGGTGGGTAATTTATGAACCTAAAGAAGGATTGCTGTAAAATAAAACCTAGAATAGAAATATAAAGGGTGAAATCTTCTGAAAAATGTTATGTTGATCCCTGACTTCAGCCTGGGAAAATTAAAATACTGATGTTGGAGGCTCACCATGACATCAAGGCAACTAATATTTTCAAATGGAGATCAGCAATGGTAAGCCCAGTATTTTCTTAGCTTGGTTTTCATTTAATGTATGCAGAGTATTACCCATTTAGGGGGTTCATGGTAATTACTACTGTTGGCAGCTACATATACTGTTATTATCAGGAGTTTATGTCAACACAGCTGACAACCATTTGCAAATTTCTGTATTCCTGTAGTGTTCACTATCCCAGAGCAGTTGTTAATGTGCTGCTATTTATTCAAGTATTTTGTTCTCTTCTGCTATCTCACTAATATGCACTGCTGCTGGCAAAACTGTGTCCTTCAATACATTTAGTTCCAGCAGTTAACAATTTAATAACAGATATCAGCCAAGTTGGTAAATTGTAAGAAATGTACAAATGTTCTATTTAAAATGGCTAATGCTTTGCCAGGATAGCCTGCCTAGGTTCTATGCGGCTGAATTTAAAGTGATACTAAAGGTTCACACTTATGTTCATACTTGCCTGCTCTGTGCAATGGTTTTGCAACTCAAGTATTGGGGGAGGGGCTTCAGTTGCACAAAGTAATGAAGGTAAAAAAACATTCAGCCTTCACCAGAGGCGTCCCTAGGGTTGGTGTCACCCGGTGTGGTAACACGTGGTGTCACCCCTCCAGAGAGAAAGGAGCGGGGCCGGTGTAGCGGTTAAATGAGTATCCTGGACCCGTGAAGATATGTATCCCTTGAAGCAACTGTGCATGTGCTGGTTTCAGGCTGAAAAAGCCGATCTCTATGGATTGCAAGATCAGTTAACCCCGTATAGGTTGAAAATCTGTTATATTAAAAGCATAATAAACCTTCATTGATTATGTAGTTTCAATAGTAGAGAAAAGAGTTTCTCTTCTGCCATTCCCACAAAGACGGGAAATGATGGTCAAGTTTCAGAGTTATCCCTTTTAGTTGGGTAAACTTACATTGCAAAAGTATACCTATGGCTTTGTTTTGGTGGTCTGGAGGACCAGCATGCCCAGGACTACTTGTATATTTGAATAGTTAAGTTTTTTGAATAAGTAATGAGCAAGACACACATTTGGAGTAGCGTAGCTGGTTGGTTTTATTCAGATATCATATTTACATGTCCACTTGGTTATTACACAATAAATACAAATGTACATACAATATACAGTATATACAATTTCAATATGAAACCCTGCTTTTTAAAAAAAATATACACTATATTGCCAAAAGTACTGGGAAGCCTGCCTTTACACACATATGAGCTTTAATGGCATCCCAGGCTTAGCCTGTAGGGTTCAATATTGAGTTGGCCCGCCCTTTGCAGCTATAACAGCTTCAACTCTTCTGGGAAGGCTGTCCACAAGGTTTAGGAGTGTTTCTATGGGAATGTTTGACCATTCTTCCAGAAGCACATTTGTGAGGTCAGGCACTGATGTTGGACGAGAAGGCCTGGCTCGCAGTCTCTACTCTAATTTATTCCAAAGGTGTTCTATCGGGTTGAGCGCAGGACTCTGTGCAGTCCAAGCAAGTTCCTCCACCCCAAACTCACTCATCCATGTCTTTATGGACCTTGCTTTGTGCACTGGTGCGCAGTCATTTTGGAACAGGAAGGGGCCATCCCTAAACTGTTCCCACAAAGCTGGGAGCATGAAATGATCTAAAATGTCTTGGTATGCTGACGCCTTAAGAGTTCCCTCCACTGGAACTAAGGGGCCAAGCCCCCAAATAACGACCCCACGACATAATCCTCCCTCCACCAAACTTTACACTTGGCACAATGCAGTCAGGTAAGTACCGTTCCCCTGGCAATCGTCAAACCCAGACACATCCACCGGAATGTTAGACAGAGACGTGTGATTCATCACTTCAGAGAATACATCTCCACTGCTCTAGAGACCAGTGGCGGCATGCTTTACACCACTGCATCTGACACTTTGCATTGCACTTGGTGAGATAAGGCTTGGATGCAGCTGCTTGGCCATGGAAACCTATTCCATGAAGCTCTCTACGCATTGTTGTTGAGGTTGTGGCGACTTCTGTGCACTGTGTGCTTCAGCATGCATGGACCTCGCTCTTTTTACGTGGCTGAGTTGCTGTTGTTCTCAGTTGCTTCCATTTTGTTATAATACCACTAACAGTTGAGCGTGGAATATTTAGTAGCAAAGAAATTTCACAGATGGACTGTGAAATTTAACCACACTATCAATGAGCGTGGAATATTTAGTAGCAAAGAAATTTCACAGATGGACTGTGAAATTTAACCACACTATCAATTTATTGATAGTGTTACCACACTATCAATAAATTGATAGTGTGGTAACCTATCACGGTACCACACTTGATATCACTGAGCTCCTGAGAGCGACCCATTCTTTCACAAATCTTTGTAGAAGCAGTCTGAATGCCTAGGTGCTTGATTTTATAAACCTGTGGCCAAGGAGGTGATTGGAAAACCTGAATCCAATGATTTGGAGGGGTGCCCTAATACGTTTGGCAATATAGTGTATATTCATATGCACTTACATATTGGCTACCCATAGATACATATTTAACCACCTGGGTTTGGACAGAGATTTTAGTTTGAACATTGTTGCATTTACTATATTTTTAATACTCAATTATACCAAGCAGTACTATTACCATTCAGTTGTTCAGATCTCCTGGGTCCTTGTGTGCATTCTATTACCTATGCAACTGTCCAGGTGTTCTCCAAGTCCACAAGCTGTGACTCTTAAATATTGCTTGACTATTAAGTATGATTCTCCCTTTGTTCTTTGAGGGGTTTTGGTTATATGTAACATGTTGGAGATTTTATTATGAATTATAGGCTTAATTACTGATGTTATGTATACTCTATAAATAGGAGTATACTCCAGCCACTGATAAAGATTTGCTTGCAATATGTTGGGTACTTTCCACATATGCAAGTTATTCACAGCATTTTACTCAAGTGTGGAATATGGAAAACCTTTATGGAAGAGATTATTGTAATACGATTATGTCAGCCAATGATTTATGTTACCATTGTTTTATTATTGTATCAATAAAATATTGAAATTTTTATATAATTGTTATTGTTAGATATGTGCCTCTAAAGTCCCACAGATACAGAAAAAAATGTGTTAATGATCCCACAATCCCCGGGTCTCTTAAGCCAGCCTAGATGGTTTGAAGATTAGCTGGTTCAGCAGGGACCAAACAAGATTTGATCCATGTATGATCAGGCTGATTGTACCCAAGTCGATTCACTGATAACAAGCAGCATGTCGGATTTTAAGCATGCAATTATTGCCAGCAGCTATAGCTCCTCATGCACCCCCTACCGGGAAAACACAATCACATTATCTATGGCCTGCCTTAGTCTAGCACTGATACAGGTGATAGCTAAATAGTAATGGGATCTGACACAGACCCAAATAGGCAGAGCAATTAAAACAGAGTTCACCATGTTGGAAGAAGTATGTATTTCTCTCCTAAGTTTGTGATGCAACACAGCGGAAATGGCAAGAAAAGGATTAGATACTGCATAACCCAGAACAAGAAGTTGCCTATCCCTTTAGCACATAGGGACAGGCTAGGTGAATGAATATATGGAAACAGGGGAATCAATCAAACAACAGCAACAACATGTAAACCCTTCATTACAAAGTAAGGCAAACAAATGACACAGGGAATATAACTACATTATTGCCTAGATACTGCATAACCCAGAACAAGAAGTTGCCTATGCCTTTAGCACATAGGGACAGGCTAGGTGAATGAATATATGGAAACAGGGGAATCAATCAAACAACAGCAACAACATGTAAACCCTTCATTACAAAGTAAGGCAAACAAATGACACAGGGAATATAACTACATTATTGCCTAGTTATAAGAAAAAAAGATCAAGCGTATAACATATGTAATAGTATTGATTTATTTTCTAATGTTATTATTATTACCAAGGGACAAGTTTAGGAAAGCATTTGATATTCCTTTAAAGGTACATAATGAAAGCCTCAAGCTACCCAGCTCTGCACAGTTTTCAACAAATTTACAGTTCAGAACCTGTGAAATGATATATAGGCATCCTGCAAGTTAACAGGCAGGAAGTGGAAATTGAATACAATTATACCGTAGTACCAGTGGTAAATTTGACATAGAGATATGATTTTCCGAAGGATTAAGGTGTCCTATTACTAAAAGCCAATAACACACTTCACACATCACTGGACACTGCAGAACATTGCAATTTGGCTGTGTACCTTGTTTACTAAACTTCCGTTCCTTTGAAATCAGATGTAGCAGCCAAGCATTTATAAACTTTCAGTATTGTGGTGTGCTGTGTTATAATGTGAAGTGTGGTGCAAGGGCGCATGAGAACACTTTTTAAAGAACAGTTTGTGGAATTGGGACATTCTTAAAGAGAGCTTTCAGAAAACAAGTGAAATCAACCAGTGAAGTCTGGAGGCTATCTAGCAAGCACTGCAGCTCTGCGAAAGTCATAAAGGCCAAAGGAAACTTATGCTAAGAGAAACATGTAAGCTATCAATCCTGATCTTTTGGAACTAATCTGGCTCTGGTAGGTAGATCAGTGTCCAGACAATTAGTTTCTGCTTCCTAACCCCTGAGCCAGCAACCAGACCATTCTATCAAACTAGTGAATTGGCATTTTTACAACCTATTGTCAGGTATGGGCCATAACAATCACCTGCTATGGCTGTAGTTACACTCTTGCCTTAAAGTGATTGTGTCACAGTTTTTAAAGGAGAAGTATAGCCAAAGCTATGTTGGCTAAACTTTTCCTGTAGGTCACAGGAATGCAGTTTGTTCTGCATTGCTGTGACACGTTTTCAGCTGACAGCAGGCTATAGCAACTCAGCCTGTCCAGGCTCTGAAAAGATCCTGATCATATAGTCGAGATCCACCTAGAGGCCTGGACCAGCAGCTGGCTAAGCATTGGAGAGGTAGAGCAGAGAGCCAGAGACTGACAGTCATGGCTCTCTGTTCTGAGTGGAGGGAAGAACTGAGCAATCATCACTGTCTGATCATTCAGTTCTCTCTGCTGAGATTGATGCTGCATCCACCTTGATACTGCATCCACCTTGGTGAGAGTAAAGTCCATGCTTCTCTTTTAAAGATGACATTTGCCTATAAATCAAACAATTAATTTTTTTACCTGACCTGCTACCTATGCCTAGGAACTTCACTGCATTAAGAACCTTTCTGAAAGATCATTAACATCTGGCACAATTTCAGGAATACTGTATTCCTGGTTTCCCACTGTGTATTACAGATCCTTTAGTGGGCCCAAACTTCACCATTGTGCCCAAAAGTAACATAAAGCCTGGTAAAGGAATCTACAGAGTGCAGCAGGGAATGCAGACAGCAACCCTTTCTCTTCAATGCAAACGTATTCGGTGGTGTAGGCAGCAGGACATGTAAAGGTTTGTAGAGTGCATTTCTTTAAACCTTTAAAATGTTGACAGAATTACCTTAATTCTGGCAGTAGTGCAGCAATCCACTCCACTTCTTTTTTCAGTATACAAGTGGTCTGGCAGCCCCGCTTGTTGTCAAACCTCCTGCAATTGCCTTACTTTCTCTCCCATACATAAGGTCTGGTGACACCTCAGTACCAAAACGTTTATTAGAGCCACCAAACAAATTAAAAGCTGTCTAGGTAGTGGGGATGTGATTAATGATGCAACAACTTATATATTGCAGTTGACTAGCCAGATGAGCACCTGTGACAGCAACCAAGCATGTTTGAGCCAAACATGGAGCAGAATAGGAGTATTACATAATATCAAATAATCAACAGTTGATTTTTGCCAGTAATTGCTATTGTAGGGAACTGTTATTTTATACACTAGTTGTGGTTTGTTTACATCCATATACAGCCACTACCATAGAGGTCCCCTTACAGACAAGTCCCTAGGTGTGCTTCCTGCCCCTACAAGGAGGTCAAGAAACCCCAGGATGTTATATAGTTGTTTTCCAGGAAGTATCAGGCGGAGGGTACCAGCCTGCCATGTGCTGTGTATCTGGGGAAAACTGTATAGGGATTCTGTGAGTACTGATCCAGATTAACAAGGCTGCTATCTATTTAGTTGTTACTGAAGCAGATTAGGTCTGCCTCTGTTATATTTCAACTTCTGTAATATCTCTGTAAGAGAGAGATTTGTGGTTCATTATCATTATTCTATTTACACACTGCAGAATCCTTATAGTTGTATATATATATATATATAGATCAGTGTTTTCACCTGCATAAGACTGTCAGGTGAACTTTCTGTTAATTGCAGTGTATCTTTGCAGCCTCTTTGCTTAAAGAGCCTTATTGGTCTGGATCTCTCTTTAGCTAGGATTAGCATAGGGAGCGTTGGATAAGATTAGGCTAGAGGTAGGTTAGGCATCCGACGGCCACTTAGACAGATAGAGGCCCGGTTGCAGTGACAGCCCAGTTTAGGGATAGGGACTAAGAGTGAGGATAGATAGGGCATTTTATCCTTTTAGGTGATGCATCGCTGATCTTCAGACAAGCAGTGCAATCATCCGCATGTTACTTGGACGCCATCACAGCATCTAAAGTGGAAGCGTGCATCTTATTGACTCTCACCTCTCCAGGGGCCCCTGCAACCGGACTGCGCTATAACCCATGGTTGGAGGTATTCTGTATACTACATGCACATATACCCGGGTATAATTGCAACCTCCCAATTTATGGTAAATTGTAATTCCTGAATGTTATTCTTATGCATCCTGTTTTATGTGGCTGCTTTATATAAACTTTGCATTAATCTCATACAGGTGTGGTGACGTTTTCATGTTAGAAATATAAGCTGGGTGCATTAATACTGCTATGTATAGTTACTTTAAGTTGTCTACCTGTTACATTCCTAGAAAGGGGTGAGTCTCCTCAATTGCAGGATCCCTATTCTAGGTGGAGGCACTGCCATTTGTATTATCACAACCCCCTCTTCCATATAGCGAAGGCTCAGGATTGCCTACTCGTATACAGGTTAGCGCCATAGCTTGTTTGGTGTGGGCCATTTCACATAACCCCCCCCCCCCCAAAACAGGGCTACACTATTATGGCTACAATTAAACTAAATGTGCACTTTGTTTCGTTACGAATCAAAATTCAGATGCGTATCGACGGGGGAGACGCAGCTGTCATTCACTAACATGCTCTCAATGGAATATACGGGCGCCAGGATTTTTTGGGGTTTTTTTGTGCAGGTCAGTGTTCATCATGATTGACACTGGATTTACATCAGGGAAAATGTTTCTTTTAACCCCTTCACGCCTAAGGGTAAAACAAATCTAAATGCTTAAGCACAATTCTGCAATGTTGACATGTGTTAGTAAAACCGTACATATCATCACAACTACTTTGTACATCCAGGTGGATTATACCTTGATTTTTTTCAGGAGAAATTGGGCTTTCATTTGGTGGTAAATGGTAATGGATAGCTCCTAATTTTTTTTATTATCAAAGGAAAACTGGCCCAAAATAGTAAAAAAAAAAATAGTTTTTTTTTTAATATAGCTGTGTGTTTCTTGTTACGACCATAACCTACCTCCATAGAACAACCCAAAATAAATTCTCCAGCTCCTGACGATCGCAGCTATACCATATACTTGTATGTTATTTGTTGTTGGTACCCGTAGTACAGCCCAGAAACAATAGTGCGCATTTTGTTTTTGTCTTTTTTTTTTTACCTAAAACACACTGACACTGACATTAACGCTAACTGACACTGATACCAATTTTTTTTAAAATCCTGGCCTTTGACCCTGACATTTGACCTTGACCTTTGACCCTGACCCTGACCTTGACCCAGATACTAACCCTGGCACTGAACTAGATCAAACCTTGATCTAGGTATTTTTCTTTATTTTTTCTTTTATTTTTTAATATTTATTTATCTTTTTTTTTTTTACAAACATTTTTTATATCTCTCTATGTCAGGAGTTAGAGAGATACAATGTATCTTTCTTCTCCATTCATAGAGAGAGAAAAAACAAGGGGGCCGATTTTGATAAATAACCCCCATCCCCCACAACCACAGCCAGGGTTGTGGGGAAGAGTAATGACTGCACGTGTTCATGTGAAACGCGTTTACTGTTTCTCTGCTCAATCTTGGAGCTGTGATGTTCTTATCATACTGTTTGTCAAAGATTCCAATAAAGGATTTTATCTAGTGTGGCCAACCTTTGTTTCTTGGCATTGTGCAGAAGAGGCCCTTGTCCTCATCAACATGGGGACAAGGTGTTTTGGGAGGATAACCCCCCCCCCCAAAAGCACCATCCACGTTGAGGACATGTGGCCTGGTATGGTTCAGAAGGGGGGGCTGCTCGCTTGTTCCTCCCTTTCCTGGCCTGCATGCATGGGGTCTGGTATGGATAATTGGGGACCCCACACTTTTTTTTTACATGGAGCTCCCCTTAAAATCCATACCAGGCCTAAGGGCCTGGTATTGATTTTGAGGGGACCACATGCATTTTTTTGGGGAGCTTGGAATCCCCCTTAAAATCCATACCAGACTCAAAGGGCCTGGTATGGATCAGTGGGGGACCCCTATTCTGTTTTTTTTGTTTGCATTCTGTCAGTGTTAGGCTAGGCTAATATAAGTCACACTCTGTATTGTTAGGATTGGTCAAAGTCCCAAGCAAGTTGCATCAAAAACTTTCTTGCATTGAAGTCTCAAGCAAGTCACCAGAATAGCATAAGGACATAAGGAATGCAGCCGAAAAATACAAATCAATTCAGAATGAATACTGTATATGAAACAAATCTGAATACACAAAACAAATTCAAAATACAAATCATTTTAACATAACAAATATGACAAAACTAAATTATTTGGAGACTGGGACATTTGATATAGGAGATCCTGTTGTTGGTTGTCCACATCAATGATAACATAGCCTATTTTTCTGGTGAATGAGCCATTCACGTATTGCCTGCATGGGGTGAAAGAGCACAATTTTGGTCCATGGGACTACATCTTTTTGGGACTGTCACTATAATGTTCACTATATATTGCTTTGTGTATATCTGAAAGATGAGGTAGAGAGTTCACTGAATTATTTATATGATTTTTTTATAATATATTCTATGCAATTGTCATAGCGCCTACCTATTCACGTATTCTGTTGTTTAAGTGTGTTTCACTTTTTAGGGGCAGCTGTTAATTTTTTGCCTGGTCTATGCGGGCAACACACTAAAAAGTTTGGTTATTTATGCACCACAATATTCTAAATGTTTAAAACAAAATTATTAACTAAATTAAACCAAAACAAAATGAAACTATTTTTTGTCCTGCACATCTTTAATAAAACCTCAATAATTATTGTTAAATAAATAGCTAACCAGTCAGTGGAATTTAAACACAGGTTCACTTGGCCACTGTAAAGACTAAGGTACATTGATATTTGATCACCTATGAACTGCTTTCTGCTAATGTAAATATAATATCAACTCAGCATCAGCTTTAGGCTACGTTCACATTTGTGTGGGTAGCTGCAGCTGCGGGTCTGTACCTGTTCTTGCAACTGCAACCACCCAAGTAGAAAAACACAGGAGATGTGTGTGGGTACCATTAATCCCAAGGAAATCCACATTTGTGGTTCCTGTGTGGGCTCCAGTTCCAGAAAAAATGCAGGGATCTTTTCCCGACATTTCGGCAGCAGTAAAACTCTGACAGGGATTCTAATACCTCTCCACTCTATCCAAAACTAAAAAAAAAGTTTGCCTATAGTTATACAGTACTTTAACCACTTGCCTTCCTGAGGATTTACCCCCCTTCCTGACCAGGCCTATGGTATAGATACTGCAATTTATGCCAATTTTTGCTATACAGCGCTGCACTAGTTTAACTGACAATTGTGCGATCATGCATTACTGTACATAAATGAAATGTATGTCCTGTTTTTCACACAAATAGAGCTTTCTTTCGGTGATATTTGATCACTTGTGCATTTTTTATTTTTTAAAGGAAAGAAAAATATGTTTTTCTTCATTTTCCAAACACTTGCGGCAACAAACGAGATCTGCAAAATACTCACCATGCTTGTTATCAAATTCTTTGGGATGCCTACTGTCCAAACATTTGGGGAGGTTTGGTGCTATCCTGGCATTTCAGGGCCTCCAAAACTGTGATAGGTAGTCAGGAAGTGTAATAAGGAAATAAAGCCTTTTAAAAGCCTGAAGGTGCTTATTGGATTTTGGGGCCTGTACTTGGCTAGACTGCCAAAAAGTCTCTCACATGTGGTACCCCACATGTGGTACACACACTTACCTGTCCCAGGGTCCAGCAATGTACTCACCCATGCCATCCCTTCTCTCCTTCTCTCCTCCACGGCACTGGCATCTCAACTGTGGGCACCAGGCTGTGACAGCTTGTGGCTTCACAGCCTAGTGCCCACTACGCATGTGCAAGTTGCACCATGCCTCCTGATTTGTCCAGCAGTCTTCTGGGACCTGTGAAAGTTCCCAGGAGTCTGCGGGAGGAAGGAGGGGGCCAAAATTCTGGCTCACTTTACCGTGGTGGACGGAGTCGGAAATGGGAGCGGGTACCTGTCAAAACCAGGTACCCGCTCCCCTTAAAAAGGTACCAAATATGGCAGATGAGGGGAGGAGGAGCCTAATAAGGTACTTTCCACTTTTGGGTGGAACTCTGCTTTCAGCAGGACATATGCAAGTTTGAAGAAGATCAAGTGCAAGCCAAATATATCTGTCAATGAATTCTAAATGCTCCCAGAACAATCTCAAACTTTTGTCAAACTCATGTGATTGACAAAAGCACAAAGCTAATTGAAGCAGGACCTTAAAGCAACTCCTTGAATACCTGAGTAAAGCACAGTCAATCAACACAGAAGTACCTGAAAGTACAGTATAGTGCACTTGACTCACTATGGAGCACTTTGAAATCCTTTGTTCTTAGTGAGTAATTGTCCAAGCAGCATGTATAGTTTTTTAGGTTTTTTTTTGTTCTTTTTTGGGGGGGAGGGGGATCAGTAAAAACTGTAAGATTTAATATTTTCTTAATAGTTTAGATTTTAGTTTCAACCACAGTATTTTCAGGAGTATGTCTTTGAAATCCAGTCCTAAGTACCTCATAGAATTTTGCATTGCTGTACTACTGTAATAACAGCATTCCCTTGTTCTCACCGATCAGAAATCAGTTAGCAGTGAAAACCCCTACCAGTAAGGAACACGTCCTGCAGCAAACTATTCCCCACTTTCACAAATAAATCAGCTCATTGCCAACTGCTGGCTGCTTACTCTGTTGTGGTGGGAAATATGTTCCTGTTTAAAAAAAAATCCCTAGTCGGTAAATAGAACAGATGGCAAGGGCTTAGATTAAAGCTTTGCAGTGGTAAAAAAGTAAACCCTAGTGGATTTGGCGTGCAATTTTCACAATGGGAATGTAACCCTTCTGTCGCTACATTGCATTCTTGAGCAATATGCTGAACACCTTAATCTTGGTCACAATTAACAAGGTGGGCTCCTCAAAGTGTCCTAACTATCCTTGCATTCCCATGTAATGTGCGTGCTAGAGGAAAACAAGCACATCTCCACATTAATCTGAAACTAACCGTAGAAAACAGAGACTAAACAGCTTGCATTATTTCAGGATAGCAACATGTAGTCTGTGTAAAGTGGTCCCATAGATTAGTAACGATTAACCACATTTCAGCAAATAAAAGGTACATATAATAAAATGTGTGTATATATATATATATATATATATATATATATACACTGCTCAAAAAAATTAAAGGAACACTTTGAAAACACATCAGATCCCAATGGGGAAAAATATCATGCTGGATATCTATATTGATATGGACTTGGGTAATGTGTTAGGAACGTAAAGATGCCCCATTGTTTGATGGAAATGAAAATTCTCAACCTACAGAGAGGACTGCATTCAAAGACACCCCGAAAATAAAAGTGTAAAAATGATGCAACAGGCTAGTCCATTTTGCTGAAATTTCATTGCAGCAACTCAAAATTGTACTGAGTAGTTTGCATGGCCCCCACATGCTTGTATGCATGCCTGACAAAGTCGGGGCATGCTCCTAATGAGACAATGGTGTCCTGGCATATTTCCTCCCAGATCACTAAGTTCCTGGACAGTCTGAGGTGCAACCTGCTAGCGTTGGATGGACCAAAATATGATATCCCAGAAGTGTTCTATTGGATTTAGGTCAGGCGAGCGTGGGGGCCATTCAATGGTATCAATTCCTTTATCCTCCAGGAACTGCCTGCATACTCTTGCCACATGAGGCTGGGCATTGTAGTGCACCAGGAGAAACCCAGGACCCACTGCACCAGTGTAGGGTCTGATAATGGGGCCAAGGATTTCATCCTGATATCTAATGACAGTCAGGGTGCCATTGTCTAGCCTTTATTGGATGCAGTGGTGTAAAGCAGTGGTGTAAAGCACGCCGCCACTGGACTCTACAGCAGTGGAGACATGTTCACTGAAGTGACGAATCACGCTTCTCTGTCTAACATTCCGGTGGATGTGTCTAGGTTTGGCGGTTGCCAGCAGAACAGTACTTGGCTGACCGAAATTGTGCCAAGTGTAAAGTTTGGTGGAGGGGGATTATTCTGTGGGGTTGTTTTTCAGAGGTTGGGCTTGGCCCCTTAGTTCCAGTGAAGGGAACTCTTAAGACGACAGCATATCAAGACAATTTGGACAATTTCATGCTCCCAACTTTGTGGGAACAGTTTGGGGATGGCTCCTTCCTGTTCCAACATGACTGCGCACCAGTGCACAAAGCAAGGTCCATAAAGACATGGATGAGCGAGTTTGGGGTGGAGGAACATGACTGGCCTTTACAGAGTCCTGACCTTTACCTGATAGAACACCTTTGGGATGAATTAGAGTGGAGACTGCGAGCCAGGCCTTCTCGTCTGACATCAGTGCCTGACCTCACAAATGTGCTTCTGGAATAATGATCAAACATTCCCATAGACACACTCCTAAACCTTGTGGACAGCCTTCCCAGAAGAGTTGAAGCTGTTATAGCTGCAAAGGGTGGGCCAACTCAATATTGAACCCTACGGACTAAGACTGGGATGCCATTAAATTTCATGTGTGTGTAAAGGCAGGCACCTTTATGTATTTTATTGGGATTTTATGTGATAGACCAACACAAAGTGGCACATAATTGTAAAGTGGAAGGAACATGATAAATGGTTTTCAAAATATTTTACAAATAAATATCTGAAAAGTGTGGCTGCATTTGTATTCAGCCCCCCTGAATCAATACTTTGCAGAATCACCTTTCATTGCAATTACAGTTGCAAGTCTTTTTGTGTATGCCTCTACCAGCTTTTCAAATCTAGAGTGTGAAAGTTTTGCCCATTCTTCTTAGCAAAATAGCTCAAGCTCTGTCAGATTGGATGGAGAGCGTCTGTGAACAGCAATTTTGAAGTCTTGCCACAGATTGTCCATTGGATTTAGGTCTGGTCTTTTACTGGGCCATTCTACATGAATATGCTTTGATCTAAACCATTCCATTGTAGCTCTGGCTGTATGTTTAGGGTCGTTGTCCTGCTGGAAGGTGAAACTCAGTCCCAGGCTCAAGTCTTTTGCAAACTCTAACAGGTTTTGCTTTTAGGCCAGAAAGTTCAATTTTGGTCTCATCTGATCAGAGCACCTTCTTCCACATGTTTGCTGTGTCCCATGGTTTCTCGCAAACTGCAAACGGAACTTCTTATGGCTTTATTTCAACAATAGCTTTCTTCTTGCCACTCTTCTGTAAAGGCGAGATTTGTGAAGTGCATGACTAATAGTTGTCCTGTGGACAGATTCTCCCACCTGAGCTGTGGATCTCTACAGCTCCTCCAGAGTTACTATGGGACTCTTGGCTGCTTCTCTGATTAATGCTCTCCTTGCCAAGACTGTCAGTTTAGGTGGATGGCCATGTTGTGGTTGGTTTGCAGTTGTGCCATACTCTTTCCATTTTTGGATGATGGATTGAACAGTACTCTGTGAGAGATGTTCGAAGCTTGAGATATTTTTTTATAACTTTACCCTGCTTTAAACTTCTCCACAACTTTATCCCTGACCTGTCTAGTGTGTTCCTTGGCCTTCATGATGCTGTTTGTTCACCTATATTCTCTAGCAAACCTCTGATGGCTTCACAGAACAGCTGTATTTATACTGAGATTAAATTCGACATAGATGGACTCTATTTGCTAACTAGGTGACTTCTGAAGTCAATTGGTTCCACTAAATGTTAGTTAAGGGAATCAGAGTAAAGGGGGCTGAATACAAATGCAAGCCACACTTTTCAGATATTTATTTGTAAAATATTTTGAAAACCATTTTTCATTATCCTTCAACTTCACAATTCTGTGCAACTTTGTGTTGGTCTATAACATAAAATCCCAATAAAATACATTTACGTTTTTGGTTGTAACATGACAAAATGTGGAAAATTTCAAGGGGTATGAACACTTTTTCAAGGCACTGTATATATATATATATATATATATATATATATATACAGTACACCCCTTATCCTATCCAAGTTAATAACTTAATAACCTCCCCTCCCCCCAAATAAAAACAAGCTCAAGAGCTGTTAAATGTCTCAAGTGTGCAAGCTCTGAAAGAAATGCGTGTTGCTTGGCTGTTCAGGACTACAGGGGGACCCAAATTTTCAGCAACCCATAAGGGGGTAGTGCTACATTTGGGATATATTAGATTGTAGGCACCTTTGTAATCATTTTATGTATGGGTTCAGGAAATAAACAGGCTTTAGACTACATTCACATGAGTGCTAGTTACCTGTGTGAATGTAGCCTAAGATGACCATACATGCACTGAATTCTGGTGGTTTCCTACTTTATAACCCGAAATGTGATCCACGGGTGGCCCTGCAGGAACCACCCAGCTCAACAAATTTTATCGAAGGAGCTGGCCAGAAAATTATCAGCAGGCAATCATTTGCAGTCACTATTTAGATATTCTGACAACAATGGGCACCTGGTGTCAGAATAGAGTAGCCGGGGTGGGAGATTCATCCATCAGTGCAGGCTAAATGAAATCTTTGTGTGTATGGCTAGCTTTAGACACCAGTGATTTGTTGATGTGCCACAACCGCTTCATTTGATTGTAACTAGTAAACTTATAAAACAATTTATTTTAATAGACATATACAGTATATATGACTACTGGCTGATATGTAAATAGCTCATATGTAAATATAGACATGTAGTATGATATCAGTGACAAAAATAAATTTGTTCTTAAACATGTCACAGTTAGTTACTGTGTATAATGCAGTGCGCTTCCATTTAAAAGAGCTAGTTTGCAAGATAGTCAAGGTTGCTATGGAAACTTCAAAGGATTTGATAGCCCATTTCAAATTTAATTACAGCGCATGGTTTATCTTATGTGAAGTTATGTTCAATATTTCAGATTATCTATATAGCTAACAAACAAACTATGATAAGGGCAGCACATAATTCTGGATACACTCGATTGGTGCATTTTATCCTGCCATATTGTGTACTCATTTTCTTTATGAGGATAGACTAATGAGAGATTAACTTATTGCTACCTATTAAGCAGCTATAAATGTTATTTTGTCTTAATACATTCCACCCACTTCACTACTAACAAGTAACATACACAGCTATAGTTTTGCATACAATGTATCAGAACAAGCCAACCGTTCTGCATATTGTTACTAAAGCATGGGCAGCACAGTGGCTAAATGGTTAGCACTTCCACCTGGCAGTACTAGGGTTGTTGATTAAAATCCCAACTACAGCACCACCTGCCTGGAGTTTGTATGTTCTCCCTGTGCCTGCGTGGGTTTCCTCCAGGTACTCCAGTTTCCTCACATACTCCAAAGACATGCTGGTAAGTTAGTTGGATGCTGTCTAAATTGTCCCTAGTATGTGTATGGATGAATGTGAGTTAGGGACCTTAGATTGTACACCCTTTGATGGTTAGGGACTGATGAGAATGTGCAATATATATGTAAAGCACTGTGTAAATTGACGGCGCTATATAAGTACCTGAAATAATAAAGTAGAAGTATACTCATCTGCCTGTTTGTAACTCCAACCTTCATAGATCAAAGCTGTCCCTCCCCCCATCAGTCATCCCTACCATCTTCTCTGCCATGTCTCCTAGGCCTTGCTTTGCTGATCTCCTCCCATAGGTGCCCACTTCTATGTATGCACAAGAGTTACATTGTCCTCATCACCCAGCTATATTCCTGGCATCTTACAGATGCCGAGGATGAGCCAGGGTGTACACTGCATTGTGCATTCACCGCAGACAGTGTACACTCTAGTACAGCAATGGGCAAACTACGGCCCGGCGGACCTTTTAATCCGGCCCACGGAGCTAGGCTCCTACTAGGCTCCTCTCACAGTCCACCCTGAAGACCGGTGTAGCATGAAAATCTGTCTCCTATGAGGATCTGTCCCCCTCGACGTATCATGCGCACATGCGCAGATACGTCGAGGGGGACAGATCCTCATAGGAGACAGATTTTCATGCTACACCGGAACGGCATGGGAAGACGGCGAGAGGAACGCGCGGAGCAAAGGTAAGTGAATTGACTCAGGGGGGACTTGGGGACTTAATATGGGGGATGAATTACTATATGGGGGATGAATTACTATGGGGGATGAATTACTATATGGGGGATGAATTACTATATGGGGGATGAAATAATATATGGGGGATGAATTACTATGGGGGATGAATTACTATATGGGGGATGAATTACTATGGGGGATGAATTACTATGGGGGATGAATTACTATATGGGGGATGAATTACTATATGGGGGATGAATTACTATAGGGGGGATGAATTACTATAGGGGGGATGAATTACTATATGGGGGATGAATTACTATGGGGGATGAATTACTATGGGGGATGAATTACTATAGGGGGATGAATTACTATGGGGGATGAATTACTATGGGGGATGAATTACTATAGGGGGGATGAATTACTATGGGGGATGAATTGCTATAGGGGGGATGAATTACTATATGGGGGATGAATTACTATGGGGGATGAATTACTATATGGGGGATGAATTACTATGGGGGATGAATTACTATATGGGGGATGAATTACTATGGGGGATGAATTACTATATGGGGGATGAATTACTATGGGGGATGAATTACTATATGGGGGATGAATTACTATATGGGGGATGAATTACTATGGGGGATGAATTACTATATGGGGGATGAATTACTATATGGGGGATGAATTACTATGGGGGATGAATTACTATATGGGGGATGAATTACTATGGGGATGAATTACTATATGGGGGATGAATTACTATGGGGGATGAATTACTATGGGGGATGAATTACTATATGGGGGATGAATTACTATGGGGGATGAATTACTATGGGGGATGAATTACTATATGGGGGATGAATTACTATATGAGGGATGAATTACTATGGGGGATGAATTACTATATGGGGGATGAATTACTATATGGGGGATGAATTACTATGGGGGATGAATTACTATATGGGGGATGAATTACTATTGGGGATGAATTACTATGGGGGATGAATTACTATAGGGGGGATGAATTACTATATGGGGGATGAATTACTATGGGGGATAAATTACTATATGGGGGATGAATTACTATGGGGGATGAATTACTATATGGGGGATGAATTACTATGGGGGATGAATTACTATATGGGGGATGAATTACTATGGGGGATGAATTACTATATGGGGGATGAATTACTATTGTGGATGAATTACTATGGGGGATGAATTACTATATGGGGGATGAATTACTATTGGGGATGAATTACTATGGGGGATGAATTACTATGGGGGATGAATTACTATATGGGGAATGAATTACTATGCTTACTATGGGGGAATATTACTATACTTACTGTGGATGACACATACACATCATTCATCTACTCTTGGTCCGGCCCTCGGGTCCAATATATGAACCCATTGCGGCCCTCAAGTCAAAAAGTTTGCCCACCCCTGCTCTAGTAAAAAATGACTAGTAAAAAGGATAAAGGATTTTTGGCGAGATATGCAAAGTCTCTTCTGTTAAAAAGAAAAAAACTTTGAATCTTAGCAATATTTGAGAAATCATTTAAAGTTCTGATTTAATATGTCAACCACTCAAATTTATTCTGCCTGGGTTTAGTTCACAAAATTATTTCACAAATTTTAATTAAAGTTCGTAAAACTTGCAATGAACCTTGTTGAATCTTGTTATTCATTAGACATGTGAACATCGGAAATTTTCATTTTGTTTTATTTTGGATGCATTTGTTCATTGAAGTATTTCATTTCATCATATTCGTTATGAGCAGAGCCCTCTGATCACTCATGTATTAAATTTGTATTGTAATTGTACTGTCTGCCCTTATGTTGTAAAGCGCTGTGTAAACTGTTTGTGTAAACTGTTATATTCGTTGGTCGGGTAGATTTGAAAAACTTTGCAGTTTTTCCAGAAGATTGCTATATATTCGATATATTATTGAATTGGAAGGATTCAATATTTTTGGACGCTAGTCCAACCCACCAAGACAAATGGAATGGAGTGATTGGATATTGATATGTGCATCTTAATTAATGAATGGAATGAAATTCAGATTAATTCATTATCCAAATCTGAATGATCGAACGAATTTGAAAATTGAATTTATTTCCCCATGGGCCCAAACTGCTATCGCATCATGTAACGTCATCTGAATGAAACAAATGCATTTGTTAAAGTGTTACTAAACCCAGGACCCTGCATTCACTATATCTGGTCTCCCATAGCAGACACCATATGGAAATGCAATTATTTTAGTAAATATAAACTGCTAAATACCTTTTCTCATCAGCAATTAGAGCAATCTTGGGACTTCAGCAGAGCACTGGTTAAAGCTTGTAGGAGGAGTTTCCTTTTTGCTCTAGGAGAATGTGAAAGTCCTGATCCTCTGTCTGGACAGTGCTGATTGGCCCTGTGCTGATCACAAGCACTCTCCCAAGAAAAAAAAAACCTCTTTAGCAATACACACCAAACTGAGCATGTGCATGTGAATATGAATTCAGTCTGTATCAGGTGGTCATTTCAACAAGAGGAGGGGCAGAGAAGACAGGATCAAACAGCCTTTTGTACACAATACAGAGGATTAACCTCTTAGGTTCCACAGTGAGTGTAACAAGCATGATTTACTGCATATACAGACTGATTTTACTGTTGTGGATATAGTAACACTTTAATTTCTTTATTCATTTTATTCAGATTTGTTGATGTTTGTTACTATGTGCATTTGGAGATTCGTATACATCTGAATCTCCAAAAATGAAATTTGTGTTCGACAAATTAATCGCAAAAAAACGAAACACACATGTTCATTATTCATTTCTGGTCAGTCCTAGGACTAGGGCTAATAAGGAAGTTATTGTTAAAAATAAAGCATGGGAAGTAAGGCACTGCCACTGGGGACATGCACCATTTTCAACAACAAAAGCACAGTAATCTCTCTCCCTATGCAGAATCACCACCTCTGCGGCCATGACACACACTGACAATATGGCTGCTGGGAGTCCATCCATTCTTTCAGATTATTGGCTCTTGTGACTGCATCATGGGTTGTTCCTTACTTCTAGTGGCCAGTTTGCCAAGTTTTCAGACACAGTAGTAGTGGAAAATCCGAATTTCATCCCTAATAGCAACAAATCAGAAATTTAAAGCCACCACAGATGGAGAGATTCTCTTTCCTGCCACCACAGGTTGTAAGAAAGAAAATCGCTTGATTCCCTCACCAGCAGAAACAGTGTTGATGGGGGAATCACTCTGCTTAGCCATTGTGTTATCCCAGCGGGGAGGGGGGGAGCCCGCCCTGCCGGGAGAACACAGTGATTGCTACTAGTGGCTATAATAGCTGCCAGCAATACAGGAAAACAGTGTAAACTATCTGCGCAGTTAATAATAAAAGTTAATTGAATAAATTGTTACTATCCAGAGAGCACTATTATGGTCCCATTCTATTTTTGCACGTGATGTTTCCGTGGTGATGAATACTGAGGAGGACGGAGCGAGAGGAATAGCTGATGCCTCATATGCCCAAGGAGGGGTGTTATGACCTTGATCTGTAGTGAGGTATATTGCACAAGGTGAGCGCATATTATCACTGGGTGTTTGCATGTGTCACAGAGCTTGAGAAAAGAAGAAGGAAGAGATAAATCCAGGGTCGGACTGACAACTCATGGGGCCCCCGGGCAATAGGGGATCATGGGGCCCCTGTGTCCTTGCCCAAACTCAAAAAAGCTTATGAAAAAGGTACCAGGGGCATCTCATGGGGCCCCCTACTGACCCCGGGCCCTCGGGCAGTGCCTGAGTTTCCAAATGGTCTGTCCGCCCCTGGATAAATCACATCACGACGGTGGAGGAAATACAGCTTTATTGGATACTGAAGGGCCATTATATTGTTTTGAATTAAGGACTGTCATGTTATTTGATGGGATTGCGCAGCATCGTGGAGGATGTTAGCCACTGGCAATAACCACATGTAAAATCTGACAGGCTGATTGCTGAGTGAGCCATCAGCTTGCCCATACATGGCTCAAATCTCAACCGGTCCCTGCTGAATGGTCAAGATTCAAACCGTCTATGGCCATCTTTAGTCACATGACTACAATGAACTTAAATCTGATTAGTTGCTATGGGGTACTAATCAGATTTCAGTTTATTAAGTGTAGGGTTACTGTGCTTTGTACCTCATTGCTACTCTTTACAATGTTTAAATAAATACAACACATTATATGTATAGCATAAGGTTAATTATTGCAGATTCTCATATATTAGCCAGCCTGAATGTGGCATAACTCGTCCTGCATATTATTTTAGACTACTTTAAAAAACACTTCCTGTCTGCCCTATAGCAGAAGTACTACTACAGGGTGGCACGGGTGCACAAAATCACGTGTATATACTTGCCCTACTTGCGCTGCCATTCACGACCTCAGCTGCCAATCACCAGGTCCCGGCTGGTGATTACTCGCCGGCGCCTGGTAATTGCCGAGCATCTCCGATGGGGGGGAGTACTGTTTGTAAACAATACAGTTCTCTCCCCTGTCAGCTACTGCACACTGCTTTGCACAGTCATGCAAAGCAGTGTGCTTACAGTGAAGCACAAACACAGCCACACAGTGTAAAACAGCACACAGTTAGCCCTTTGATCGCCCCACATGTTAATCCCTTCCTGCCCAGTGCCATTAGTACAGTGTCAGTGCTTTTTATTAGCACTGATCACTATATTGGTGTCACTGGGGATGTCAGTGACACCAAGTCAGTTCCCCCCAGTGTCAGAATGCCCACCGCAGTCCCGTAGTCCCGCTATAATACGCTGATCGCCGCCACTAGTAAAAATGTAAAATAAAAAAAATCCCAGTACAGGTGTACCTCAGTTTACGAATTTAATGTGTTCCCCGGGACGTTTCATATTGTGCAAAATTCATAAACTGAAACGCGGTTTCCCATAGGAATGCATTGAAAACCAATTAATTTGTTCCAGAGGTCAGAAAAAAGTAAAAAAAAAAGTCGCTGTCACTATAGGTCAGTGCCCGGTTTAAAATGTAATTACTGACTTTTTTTTTCTTCACTATAGCTCAGAGAATCAGCTGTCACTTTCCCCCCAGCTAAAAGAAAGTTTCCTTTTAGTTTATTTCCCCAAGTTAAAAGAAACAATGTTTCCTTTTAGTTTGTTTCCCGAGATAAAAGAAACAAAGTATCCTTTAGCTCCGGGAAAGAGACAGCTAATTCTGTGAACTATAGTGAAAAAAAAAAAAGCAGGCAATTACATTTAAAAATCGGCACCGACATACACTTCGTATTGCGAAAAAAATGCGTTAACAGAGGCATTATTTTCAATGGATTTTCATTCGTAAACCGAAAATTACGTTAACCGAGGTGTTTGTAAACCAAGGTAAGCCTGTATATATAGTGTAAAAAATAAAAAAGTACATGTGATCAAATACCATCGAAAGAAAGCTCTAGTCGTGGGAAAGAAAGGACGTAAATTTCATTTGGGTGCAGCGTTGCATGACTGTGCAATTGTCAGTTAAAGTAACGCAGCGCCGTAACGCAAAAAAATGGCCTGGTCAGGAAGGGGGGTAAATCCTCTGGAGGATTTAAAATACAAATAAATTCCATATGGAATATGTGCGCAAGATGTTCTGGAGTAAAGAAATGTTTTGACACTACACTGTTCATATTTAGCCCCAAAATCTCCATTACTGACTGTACTTTGTAATGTCTACTGAACTGTATAAATGGTCACAAGACTCTGAGTTAAGTCTTAATATCCTTAATAATTTACCGCACTTTTTCTTATAAAACACTAAAACTGACACTCAGGCTGACAGACACCGAGGGACATGGCTTAAACCTTGACAAAGAGTGATCTGACAAACAATGACAGGCATTGCTGGATGAATTGGTACACAGCCACTGTATTATTTATATGATTCCTTTCAGCTCTTCATCCTTGCAAGTTTACATAAAAAACAAGATGTAAAACAACGCATAGACATCTTGCTTTCGCATTAACAATTGCTGCTGGTGACCTAGTACCTCTGTGGGTTTTTTCTCAGCTTCTTCCCACCCTCCCTAAAGCCCAATTTAAATGTAATGACCATGCAATTATGAGTTAAAGTAGCGCAGTGCCGAACAGCAAAAAATGGCCTGGTCTTGAAAGGGTAAAACCTAGCTGAAGTGCTTAATAAATATTAGATATATTACCAGCATTCTCATTTTTCCATGTACATTCCTGAGTGGCTGCTGATATAAATGGTGGAGTGAAGTGGCGACATCATATTTCCAGGATTTGATCTATTCACTTTGAAGTGTTATATGACTTCTTCCATTCCGGTAAACCTCTGACCTGGGCACTGGTGTGGGAGCACAAAGCGTGTTTTTTTTCACTTGGAGGAGTTATTTACAGTACATTATATAAAGAGTTATTCATTTACAATTCATGGTGGAGTTCATTGATTTGCATGGATATTCTACTATGGACACATATACTGGACTGATATGAGTTTTGTTTTTCTTTTATGAGTGCCACACTTGCGTTTGGGTTTATTTGATATTACCATTTTTTATCTAATGGTGTGCTAGCTGCTAATTTAGGGATTTTACTTTTTATTATATTTTTAAAATATTAGCATATTTTTAAAATGGTATTTTAAAGAAGTACTCTAGCTAAAGCTACAATTTTTAGCTTCAGGGCAATAGATTTTTTTAAACGAAAACAGGAACTTCTGTTCTAAGGAGAATAGGACATGTACTCCATTATAGTGATGTGACGTGTATACAGTAATGTATATCCCAGCTCCCCTGTACTCCATTATAGTGATGTGACATGTATACAGTAATGTATATCCCAGCTCCCCTGTACTCCAATATAGTGATATGACGTGTATACAGTAATGTATATCCCAGCTCCCCTGTACTCCATTATAGTGATAGGACATGTTTACATTAATGTATATCCCAGCTCCCCTGTACTCCATTATAGTGATATGACGTGTATACAGTAATGTATATCCCAGCTCCCCTGTACTCCATTATAGTGATATGACGTGTATACAGTAATGTATATCCCAGCTCCCCTGTACTCCATTATAGTGATATGACGTGTATACAGTAATGTATATCCCAGCTCCCCTGTACTCCATTATAGTGATATGACATGTATACAGTAATGTATATCCCCGCTCCCCTGTACTCCATTATAGTGATGTATATCCCAGCTCCCCTGTACTCCATTATAGTGATATGACGTGTATACAGTAATGTATATCCCAGCTCCCCTGTACTCCATTATAGTGATATGACATGTATACAGTAATGTATATCCCCCCTCCCCTGTACTCCATTATAGTGATGTGACGTGTATACAGTAATGTATATCCCCCCTCCCCTGTACTCCATTATAGTGATGTGACGTGTATACAGTAATGTATATCCCAGTTCCCCTGTACTCCGTTATAGTGATATGACGTGTATACAGTAATGTATATCCCAGTTCCCCTGTACCCCGTTATAGTGATATGACGTGTATACAGTAATGTATATCCCCGCTCCCCTGTATCCCATTATAGTGATATGACGTGTATACAGTAATGTATATCCCAGCTCCCCTGTACTCCATTATAGTGATATGACGTGTATACAGTAATGTATATCCCAGCTCCCCTGTATCCCATTATAGTGATATGACGTGTATACAGTAATGTATATCCCAGCTCCCCTGTACTCCATTATAGTGATATGACGTGTATACAGTAATGTATATCCCCCCTCCCCTGTATCCCATTATAGTGATATGACATGTATACAGTAATGTATATCCCCCCTCCCCTGTACTCCATTATAGTGATATGACGTGTATACAGTAATGTATATCCCCCCTCCCCTGTACTCCATTATAGTGATATGACATGTATACAGTAATGTATATCCCCCCTCCCCTGTACTCCGTTATAGTGATATGACGTGTATACAGTAATGTATATCCCAGCTCCCCTGTACTCCGTTATAGTGATATGACGTGTATACAGTAATGTATATCCCAGCTCCCCTGTACTCCGTTATAGTGATGTGACGTGTATACAGTAATGTATATCCCAGCTCCCCTGTACCCCGTTATAGTGATATGACGTGTATACAGTAATGTATATCCCCGCTCCCCTGTACCCCGTTATAGTGATATGACGTGTATACAGTAATGTATATCCCAGCTCCCCTGTACTCCATTATAGTGATATGACGTGTACACAGTAATGTATATCCCAGCTCCCCTGTACTCCATTATAGTGATATGACGTGTACACAGTAATGTATATCCCAGCTCCCCTGTACTCCATTATAGTGATATGACGTGTACACAGTAATGTATATCCCAGCTCCCCTGTACTCCATTATAGTGATATGACGTGTACACAGTAATGTATATCCCCCCTCCCCTGTACTCCATTATAGTGATATGACATGTACACAGTAATGTATATCCCAGCTCCCCTGTACTCCATTATAGTGATATGACATGTACACAGTAATGTATATCCCAGCTCCCCTGTACTCCATTATAGTGATATGACATGTACAAAGTAATGTATATCCCCCCTCCCCTGTACTCCATTATAGTGATATGATATGTACACAGTAATGTATATCCCAGCTCCCCTGTACTCCATTATAGTGATATGACATGTACACAGTAATGTATATCCCAGCTCCCCTGTACTCCATTATAGTGATATGACACTGTCCCCTCTGCGGCGGTGCTGCAGAAGCCGGAAACCGGAAGTTGTAAACTGGAACTCGGCTTCACAATGAGGCTTGGAGCGCAGGTGCAGTCGCTCCATGCTTCATCTGTGCTCGCCACAGAGGAATTTCTCCTCGCATTTGGCGAGCGGGCGAGCTGTCCATCTAGTCTAACACTACCCAAACTGACAATGCTGCTGTCCAAAGGTGTCTGCTTTACTACTTCGTCCAGAATGTAGACACCTTAAGACAGGAAGTTTGTTACTAGCAGCAGGGCCAGATTTACCTCTCAGGAGCCTATAAGCAGATGAAGCTCCCCTCCCAAAAAAAAGACAATAAGACATACTTTTTTTCCTTAACAAAATAGTTTTATATATAATATGTGTGAAGGGAAATGCTGCAGCAATTGATGTAAAGGGGAACACTGCCAAATGCGATGTAAAGGGGAACGCTGATGTAAGGGGGTCTCTTGTCACCAGAGCCTCCACTTATGCAAGAGTCCCCAGAGTTCCCTGTACATCAGAGTCCTCAGAGTTCTCCTTTACATTAGATTCTGCAGGGTCCCCCCTTACAGAGGGAACCCTGCAGACCCTGATGTAAAGGGGAACTCTGTTGTGAGGGGGCACTGCAGACTGTGATGTAAAGGGGAACTCTGATGTAAGGTGGTCTATGGTCATCAAAGCCCCCTCCCCCCTGCATCATACAGTGGTGTCGCTATGGGGGTGTGGGGGGTGCAGACTGCATCCAGGCGACACCTGACAGAGGGGTGACACCATCAGGTAGGAAGCAGAGGTGGACTGGCTATTTGGGCTGGGCGTAGGGGGCCCCATAAGCATTGCCATCTGTCAGCAAATACAGTGATGTTGTTCTGCACCTGTCACAGGGCTGAGTGTCTGTTTTCTGTTCTTAATTATCTCAGGCACCACAGCTACACCCAGGAAATTTTAAATCAAGCAGCCGACAGCCATATGAAGCCGCTGACTGAGGCTCTGGGGACTGAAGTGAGTGAGCAGTTGAGCTCTGTGATCGGACTCACCCCCCCCCCCCCCCCTTCTCTCTCTCCCTCCCTCTCCTCTTTCAAATTCAAATTCAAAAAAGCTTTATTGGCAGGACCAAATAACATTTAAGCATTGCCAAAGTAGTCTGTATGGGAAAAGGGGGGGGGGGGGGTAAAGGGTAATATAAAGGGGGATGGTGGAAAGGGTTCATGTAAAGGATGTTTAAGTCCTCAGTTTGTCATGTCCCTCTCAGTCTGTGCCATGCTGTCACATGTTATGCAGCTAATTTCACCACTGACTCCTCTTCTCCCAGTAGAATTTGGAGTTTCCCCCTCTCTTCCATAGAAGTGAAGTCCGGGGTGAGAGCGGAGAGTCTCTGGAAGTGAGTGTCCCTCACTGATGAGTACTTGGGGCACTGTAGCAGGAAGTGGTTCTTGTCCTCCAGGACCTCCTGATCCCATTGCTGGCACAGTTTACTCTCCCTGGGTTTGTTGGTCTGTCTGTGCTGTCCTGATTTGATTTCCAGGCTATGGGCACTCAGTCTTTACTGGCCCAGGGTCTGTATGTCTGTGGGGTCTTGTAGCACTTCCAGGTACAGGGCCAGTTTATAGTCTCTCTGCAGTGATTGGTAAACAGAGCTTGTTATTTCATTTCTCTATTCCCCAACATATTTTTCTTGGGAATCATTCATTATGTTTTTTTATTTGAGATTTAGTCAAACCAGATTGTTGGGCATTTGGGATGGACAAGGCGCTGATGAGTTGTTGCAGGCTACATGGCTTTGACTTGTCCTTATTGGTCAAGAGGGCCTTTTGGTGGTATGAGTTAGGACTGCAGTTTTGCAGATAATCAGGTTTGATAGCGTCATTTTCTGTACTATGAGAAGCAAGGGAAATCTGCCCAGCTCAGACCGGCAAGCACTGTTGGAGGTGCTCCGATGGACTTGGAGGAGGTGCTTGCAGAATTCCAGATGAAATATTTCTGGCGGGCTGGAGTCCCATTTGGATTGGTCTGGGTAGGTGACAGGACCCTAAACTTCACTGCCATAAAGGAGGATTGGGGCGATAACGCTAGCAAAGATTCTAAACCAGACTCTTTTACCAGTGGTTTTAGGTGGTGCAGCTGTCTCCTAATGACGTAGAAGGCTCTGCATGCCTTTTCTTTCAGGGCCTCAAGGACTGGCTTGGAACTTTCTGATTGGTTAATGTTTAGGCCAAGGTGTATCTATGGGATTCATCAAGAGTGCAGTTGTTTAATGTAAAGTAATGTTTTGTGTTCTTCCTTTGGAACACCATGATTTTTGTTTTCTCTGAATTGATAGGTACTGCCTATGTGGCACTGTATTTCTCTAGCACTTCAATGCTGTCTTGTAGGCCTTTCTCTGTTGGTGACAGAAGTAGGAGGTCATCCACATACAGCAGAAACTTCACCTTGGTGTTACGTAGAGTCAGTCCAGGTGTCGGGGAGGATTCTAGAACTGCAGCCAGTTCATTGATGTAGATTTTGAAGAGGGTTGGACTTAGGCTGCCTCTTCCTGCCCTCTCTCTCTCTCTCTCCCTCTCCCTGCCCTCTCTCTCTTTCCCTGCCCTCTCTCTCTCTTCTTGCCCTCTCTCTCCCTTCTCTCTCTCACCCTGCTCTCTCTCTCAATTCAATTCAAATGAGCTTTATTGACAGGATCAAATAACATTTTAGCATTGCCAAAGCAATATTGTCTTGCAAAAAAATATTTTATTTTCTAACACAAAAAGTTTTTTTCTTTAGTTAGTTTAAAACTGTGAGAGATACAAAAAAATGCCAATTTTATTCAATCATTTGTCCAATTTAGAACAACACTAAAATGATTTTTCTTGTATAAGTCATGGCAAAGTAATTTACAAATATAAAAAAGGCTTTTTGTAAAACGTTTCACAATTATAAATGGATTATTAAAACAAACAAAGAAAAAAAAAATCAAAATAAAATAAAATAAATTTTAAGATCAATGGCGAACATAAATATAAATAAATAAGCTTTAAAGTAACAGCTAAGGAAAGAAGATCCACACAATCCTGTGTTTCTAGTGTTACTTTAGGGTGCATTCACACCTGCACCTGAGGCCACTCGCATGTAATTGTTTATGCAGCAATCACATAGGAGTGAAAGGCCCTGGATGCAGATTGCCTGTTTCTATGGCCGATCACTTTTTATGTGATTGCAGGCATTTCTGTAATGTTCATTGTGTCTATTTCAGTTTTTTATGTGTGGTGTGGTGTGGTGTGGTGCTTTGTGCTCTTCATCCATGTCCAGGGGCTAGTTCTGAGCCACATACAATGACCTTTATGCACATTAGGAGAAACTATTTGAATACATGAGGATGTCGGTGTCAAGGCCAGCTCTGATGCTCATCCTAATGTTCTAGTTCTTGTTTTAGTTCTTTTGTTTAAATCCTGTCCACTAATCCCAAATTTTCATTTCACATAGTTTAGATGAGTTGCTGGGTTTGCAAAATATGTCTAGGTATAATATAAATTGGGACTCTGAATGTACCTCCAGAGGTATAACATCAACAAATAATGTCAATATCTAAAAAATATATTTCATTAATGCATTATACATATATCACATATATATATAATCATCATAAAAGATTGTAATCTTAAAAGTATATAAACTTTATGTCCTTTTTGTATAACCATGTATCTGTTCCTGAGATCCTATTCTTATGTGGCTGATGTGTTTCACAGGAAACCCTCTTCCTCAGGTCCTTGGATCTCACTATACAGAGATTGGAACAAAATATGTACAATTATTAAAATCGTATAATATAACGCTGCAAAACAATATTAAACATCAATTTCATAACATAATTTGTTGATATAATTATCTCCAATTCATAAATACCCACCCTGCGGAATAAAGTCAGGGAAGCGCAGGAGGAGGGAAAAAAAATATATACATATATTTTTATTCACTCCAAATATATGTTACCTTGTATTTGCATGTGCAACAATATGCCGGATGACCTTGCCTGCTGGACCCGTGGGGAGGGATCTAATTGTAGAGAAACAGATAGACAGAGTTTGCTGCTGGACAGCTGTATGTCCCACCTGGATCTTATTACACCACACGATGAGTCTTTTTAACTATATATCTTGTAAGTGCAATTTATCTATTGTTTACTAAATAAATTGTCAATACTGCACTTAGAGGCGCCTTCCTCTCCTTTTCATGTTATTGCATTAGAGCCTTGCTTCCACTCTAAGAAGAGCTGCCTCAGTGTTACTGCCCCCATCCATACATCCATCCATCCCTGATATCCATCTGGCACCTTTATCCTACAGCTACATAGGTTGGGCTCTAACAAGCGCGCCCTATATAATATGCATCTAATGGTAGAGTACCGCACTATTTGCAACAATTTCAACAGATTTCTGCACAACAAATTTAAAAACTAATGGAACCTTTACCACATATATCGCAGCCACTTTCAAAGTTATACAAACATATAGCTATCCTTGAAACCTTACCTCAAAGTCCAAAGTTCTACAACACTCCAAAAGTCAAGAAAGATGTCCTCATCTGTGAGTCTAAAAGTTAAAAAGAGATGCAACCATAGATCCAAATATTACCTAGGACTAGTGTTGTTGACAACAAATGCAGAAAGTATAATCAAAACTCACCTATAGTCCAGTTGCTATATCACCACCCCACACGAAGCACATGGTCAAAATGGCGACAGAGAGAAAGACCCCCATAGGTTGTAGGCCATATATAGTGTGACGGCTCCAAGATACTTCTCTCTGAAGCCACCTCCACCCCCCGGGAATACCATCATGCCCCAGGTGTGGAGGCAAGCTCCTCTCCCTGCTCAAGGGGTGTGGAATAATATTCACACCCTACCCCAGCCGCTGGGGCCAAGTTCTGCCTTCACCACCTCCTTCCCCAGCATATAGGGCCAGCAAGGCAGCTCCAGACCATGGAAAGTGCAACCGGAAGTGATGCAGGACCCAGTCCTTGTGACCGGAGGTGACGCGCGGCATTTGTCGCAAGCATCACTTCTGGGACCAGCACCACTGTGCTCCAACCTTGAGCACATCCAACAATACTATAAAGAAACAAAATCAGTTGATAACCAAAATTTATCCAACTACAGCACGGAAACTAAACAAAAAGAGAAACACTACAAAATTATAACAAACACATACAAACCAAAAGAGAAGCGGGGGGGGGGGGGGCACGGACCCGACATGGCAAGCTAATTCCAAATAAACACAGTGTTGCGCAAATATTCCAAAAACACTAATCATCAAATCAAAAGAAAAAAAAAAAATATATATATATATATATATATACAGTATATACACTATATTGCCAAAAGTATTGGGCCAGCCCTGCAAATCAAATCATTGGATTCAGGTGTTCCAATCACCACCATGGCCACAGGAATATAAAATCAAGCACCTAGGCATGCAGACTGCTTCTACAAACATTTGTGAAAGAATGGGTCGCTCTCAGGAGCTCAGTGAATTCAAGCGTGGTACTGTGATAAGTTGCCACCTGTGTAATAAGTCTATCAGTGAAACTTCCTTGTTACTAAATATTCCACGGTCAACTGTTAGTGGGATTATAACAAAGTGGAAGCAAATGGGAACAACAGCAACTCAGCCACCAAGTGGTAGGTCACGTAATATGACAGAGCAGGGTCAGCGCATACTGAAGCGCACAGTGCGCAGAAGTCACCAACTGTCTGGAGAGCCAATAGCTAAAGACCTCTAAACTTCATGTGGCCTTCAGATTAGCACAACAGTGCGTAAAGAGCTTCATGGAATGGATTTCCATGGCTGAGCAGCTGCATCCAAGCCTTACATCACCATGTGCAATGCAAAGCGTCGGATGCAGTGGTGTATAGCACACTGACACTGGACTCTAAAGCAATGGAGACATGTTCTCTTGAGTGACCAATCACACTTCTCTGTCTGGCAATCTGATGGACGTGTCTGGGTTGGCGGTTTCCAGGAGAACAGTACTTGCCTGACTGCAATTGTGCCAAGTGTAAAGTTTGGTGGAGGGGGATTATGGTGTGGGGCTGTGTTTCAAAGGTTGGGCTTGACCCCTTAGTTCCAGTAAAGGGAATTCTTAAGGTGTCAGCATACCAAGACATTTTGGACCATTTCATGCTCCCAACTTTGTCTGAAGAGTTAGGGGATGGCCCCTTCCTGTTCCAACATGACTGCGCACCAATGCACAAAGCAAGGTCCATAAAGACATGGATGAGCGAGTTTGGGGTTTAGGAACTTGACTGGCCTGTACAGTGTCCTGACCTCAACCCGACAGAACACCTTTGGGATGCATTGGAGCGGAGACTGCGAGCTAGGCCTTCTCGTCCAACATCAGTACCTGACCTCAAAAAATGCGCTTCTGGAAGAATGGTCAAGCATTCCCTTAGACACACTCCTAAACCTTGTGGACAGCCTTCCCAGAAGAGTTGAAGCTGTTATAGCTGCAAAGGATGGGCCAATTCAATATTGAACCCTACGGACTAAGACTGGGATGCCATTAAAGTTCATGTGAGTGTAAAAGTAGGCGTCCCAATACTTTTTGAAATATAGTGTATACATAAAAGTATAATAATTAAATAATTCAATAATAAATAAAATGTCATTATTATGATTTCTTACCATATATATTATACCAATATCCCTTCCTCTCTCCAGTGTACCTCCCAAAGCTACCCCGCACCTCCAGAGAGGATATACAACAAATATCAACAATCATAATATCAGACATTTTCATATACAGAACAATATGTTATGTGATAACCACCTTCAAAAAATGTTAATGTTCCCCTGTGTTAGGTTCGAACTGTTAACTCTTATTATGTATATTCTTGATATTCCCTAGAAAAGGTGTGGTATGTGCAATGGAAATAAAATGTTAGATCAGTACCTATGTCTACAGAAAGGGAGCAAAGCTAATTGCATCATTAAGACCCAGTGGGTGAGTTGCTTGTAATTTATAAATCCATTTTGCCTCTATTTGTTGAACCTTTTTATCATAATCACCCCCTGTAGGGGAGGGATTAATCCTTGACTGGTCTTGAAATTGAAGAGGATCAGTTTTATAATAATTGTGGTATCTAGCAGCTGGCTTTTCCGCGATACCACATCTTATGTCTGAAACATGATCCTTAATTTGTTTCCAAAAATTCTGTTTTGTTTTGCCCACATAGTAGATATTACAGCTGCATGTGAGCAAATATACAATGCAGATTGTCTTATTTTTCACAAAGTGTTGTGCCTCAAAGGTCTCCCCATTGGGTAGGGTAAAGGATTTGCCTTGTTTGATGAACTGGCAATATGTACATGTCCCATATCTAAAAGTACCCCTTGGAAGAGAACCACAAGGATCCTTTTTAGGGTCTCTAATGAAGTGATTGGCCACAAGTAAATATTTTAAAGGGGTACCTTTAGATGTGGGACTTGTACATATTGCCAGTTCATCAAACAAGGCAAATTGATATTACTCTAGACATATTTATGTTATAGGGATGGTACCTCCCGAGATAAAAAATATTTTGTGTCCATCCTCCACATATGCCCCATAACTACATTGCTGGGTATGCATAGTAGCCACTTAGAACAAATAGACATGCTCTCGAGAAATAGTATTTTGCCCCTGGAAAGGCTAAATATCACATTGCGGTAAGTGTAGATCTGATGAATGTGTTTTAAATATTCTGACATTTGTGCACCCATGTTCCCCTTCTAACCCCTGAAAGTAACCACCAAATGCTGTCACAATACCAGATACAGTATAATCTTATAAAAGTAACAGTGATGTCATTACTGTTCTGTACATTGTCTGTGCAAAGAGCAGAATTGTAGGAGGGACCAAGCAGGCCCAACCACTACCAAAAACTACAGAAAGAGGGGGATATAAGACCAGTCACCCTGAACCAAGACAGAGAGATGCAATGCTCACCAAGAATTCAAGTAAGCACTGAATGTATGCCTACTTTCTCAAACAGGTGGATCACAAATGCTGGTGTGATTGGTGAATGGTCAGAATTATTAGATGATATTGCCATATTCAATGCCTGTGAGCAATGTCTGGGTGAGTCCTTGGAAGGCCAATTAGTAGATAGATATGGTGAGAAAGGTTGGGGCATGTAGTAGTGGTACTGTGGTTCAAAACATCGTGTTGATGGTGGTGGGATGTGGTAATGTTTACATTTCCCTGTCCCACAGTCTGTAAGGAGGTGGTGGTTGTGAGGATGGGTATGTTGGATCCTGACCAGAAGTACAACTGGATGGTGGAATAAATGTGGCAAAGTATCTAATGAACCCTGACCCCATATCAACCTGGAGCTTTCTGTAATGATGCAATCGCACCAGTTATATGGCAGGTAATAATGGGAAACATATCTGCATTACCAAGGCAGCAGAGAGTGGCAGTTGGGTTTTATTAGCAGTGGCTGATGCAAATTATTGCTTTAGGTTTGTTGAAAAGGGGGAAATATGGAAGCAGCTCCATTTAAAGAATTTCCCACCATTCATTTGGACAGATGCTGCATGCAGATGCACTGGACCTTTCTGAAAACTGTCCATTACCAGGAAAAACTAGTCCAGCCCTACCACATGTATTTTTGGGGGACGAGGCATTTGCCTTGGGTAAGCATCTACTAAGGCCCTAAATTTACAGAAAGTGGAGTTAAACTATCACCTCAAGAGAGCACACAAAGTTGTGGAATGTGCATTTATAATGCTTTCCAATAAGTGGTGTTTTTTGCGCACTTCCATCATCTTAAACATACAGAATGCTATCAGTGTTGTTAAAGCAGATTGTGCCCCGCAGAATGTTGTTCACCAGCATGATGGCTTCATTTTTCAAGATTCAATAATCTACAACATGGAAAGAGCCCATTGGACAGTAGCTCCACCACCAATCAAGGTGCACAGTTTAGGAAGGCATTTGCATCCTTTTTAATGTCTCCTACAGCACAGCTCCTATGGCAGATTGAAGCTGTAGAATAATTTTAATAAGAAGGAAATGGAACAGTTTATTTGTACTCTGTACTGTACATTTTGGATCTTTACAAAATTATCTCTGTAACCAAACAATATATTTTGATGGTGATGTTATGTTATAATATGATCTTTCGTAAATTGTTTGGCATGCCATCATTTTTTATATATGTGTGAAATTTGTATGGAAAATAAAGATTTCATGCCTGTATTCATGCCTTAAAAGTCCCATTCTATCTAGAGGGTCCCTTCTATATGTTTATCCAATATTCTAGGGATGGTGGCTGTTTATCATGAATCTTTTTCTTCTTTTTTCTCTCTTGTTTTTGGGTAGCAAATACCCCATCCCCCAAAATCTTTTCTTTATATTTTTTCCATTTTTCCAAGAACTGGGGGATCAGTACCTTCTATATCCATAAGTATCTTATATATCGTAGAGGTGCCCTGTTTCGGGGCTATAATTACATTCAACAATTTCTCAAATGGGTACTGATCCTCTAACGTCCTCAGTGGTTGTGGGAGTGTTGAAACAAAGTGAGCAAGTTGAACATTCCACCACTCATCTAAAGTTAAAAATAAATCTTTTTTTTTTTCTTTAAATAAAAAAAGTGCAAATTCCCCTTATTCAATATATCTTTTAAACGTATGTTCTGATTTTTTATCCATTTCCCAGAGATATTGTCCTTCCCTGGTGGGAAATACTCTGTTAAGAAATGTTCTAAAGGCATGATGAATTTATTGATCGTAGAGTATAAGAGCTAGATAAATGCTTTCAACAGGGACTGAGATCGCCTAAATGTACAACTATAACATCTTAAAGTTCAACCGTCATATGGTGAACATGATAAGAATTTAAGGGAGCATTTAGAGAAAGTCAATAAAAATATTTTGATTAAAAAGAAAAAAAAAATTTGCAAGAGACAAAATTGCTTTTCAAGAGGGTAGAGCCTATAAGTGGAATCAGGATTGTAATAAGTATAAAACACAACACAAGCATATGCCTTTTTCACATGACCATCGTTTGAATGTTTTTCAATCATCTTTGTCATCATCTGTTTCCTTTCCCTCACGGGCCTCTAGCAAGTATAACAATACATGGTGAATTAAAAAGACACCGACATGGTGGTGGACCACCATGGCAATTCCCAAAAAAACCCTCTCTAGACCAAACATCTGAGATGGGTAAACCTACACCTGGGTGTTCAACCATAATTGTGTCAGGTAACTCACAGGATGGTGGCACACGCTCCTCCTCTTCCTCCAAAGATGAAGCATTTTGGGATGTTTAGTTTCTGATATGGACAGAAACAATTCCACTGAGTCCACTGTGACTTTGCATACACAACCTAATAAATCTTGTTTTGTAGTACAAACTCCGGATCTTTCAAATACAAAGGACACAGGAACATAGAAACATACATGAAAAAAACAAATAGAGAAATAGATCTAAATGTTGTTAACCTATTCACTTATCATTTATCAATAGAAGAAAAAAATGTTCTGGCTAAGGGTCTAAGTTTTTGTCCTGTAGAAAATCTGGACAAATTCTCAGCAATCAAAGATTTACAATTTTTCGCTCGAAATTTGATTCTAAAAAGTATGTATGACAAATCTAAGAATATGTCCCTCAATAGGGAGGACCAAAGATCCTTGGACAATCTTTTGTCCTTTTTGGAGGAAAATGATCCCCCAGATTTGATCGATCATATTAATATTGTCCAGCTCCTCCAACAAATTGACTCAGATGAACAACAGTCCTCTACATATACATCTATGCTAAATAAATAATCTGATTTGTTTCCTCCCCCAAGCTCTAACTCTTATGTCGTAGCTTTTTTGAAATTAGTATGTGAAGAAATTAAAAATCAATCAGAAAGGAAATAGTAACTTAAACCCTAGTGAACAACAGGCTTTGAAACTCTTAGCAGCCAACACCTCCGTTGTCATTAAACCGCCTGACAAGGGAGGTAACATTGTTATAATGAACAAAGACCAATATGTGTAATAAGATCCTTTCCAACAGAAACTGGTATCGCCGAATCTCATCTGATGTGATTGATAAGTTTAACAATCAACTTTATGAGTTGGTTGATACTGCTTATCTGAATAGTATTATCACCAAAACCACCTGGGACTTTATTAGAACTAGTTTCCCAAGGATTCAAACCTTCTATTCTCTTCCAAAAATTCACAAGAAGGTAGATAACCCCCCAGGTAGCCCAATTATATCTGGCAATGGAGCCCTAACTGAAAATTTAAGCCAATTAGTCAATGAACATCTTACACCTCATGTAGCAAGCCTCCCCTCTTGACAACTTGACAACTTACATATACCCAAAGGGGATTTTCTTGTAACAATAGATGTAGAAGCATTATATAGCTCCATTCCCCACAATAGGGGAGTAGCAGCAATCCAACATATTCTAGCACACAAAGTACCAAGAGCGGGCCTATAATTACTTCATTGTTTCAGCTCTAGAATTCATTCTTAAGCATAATGTATTCACTTTTAATGGATCCCAATACCTCCAGGTGCAGGGGGTGGTGATGGGGACATCTTGTGCCCCATCGTACACCAACCTGTACCTGGGTGAGTGGGAACAGATGTTTCTGGCCAATGAGGATTTATTGATGTTATGGACCACATTTGTATGTGGAGCTGATACACTGATGATATCCTATTGGTATGGGTTGCCCCAGAGACTCTTTTGAGTGGTTGTTTGGAGAGAATGAATAAAAATGAGTTTAATCTCACATTTACTATGACCTATGACAAAAAGGAAGTTACTTTCCTGGATGTCACTATTCAAGTGAAAGACGATGGTAGTTTGGTTAGTAGACTATATTGTAAACAAACTGCTGGTAACACCATTTTGCATGCTTACAGCTTCCATCCTAAAGCATTGATCTCATCCATTCCTTATAGTCAATATCTGAGAACAAGGAGGAATTGCTCTGATGAGCAATCGTTCAAGGAGGAGGCAGATGCACTCCGTAATAGACTGTCGGAGAGAGGTTACACCAAGTCCTATTTAAAAAAAGCTTATAAATGTGCTTTCTGCAATGTGAGAAATGATCTCCTACATAAAGATCCTAAAAAGAAAGTATAAGATGGTCAGACCAGAATCATTATGAAATTCTCCAATCAACATAACCAAGTTAGAAACATCATTCAGAAATACCGGCACTTACTAACGATAGATCCTCTAATAGGCAAATTTGTACCTTCCATCCCTCTAATTACATTTAGGAGGGCTACATCTGTAAAAGATTGAATCATACAAAGTGAATATAAGGGTGACTTATCCAGAGATCTTTACAAACTAAAAGGCACTTTTTGTTGTGGGGAATGCGACTATTGTAGATACATGTATATAGAGGCACAACCTAGATTACCAAATGGGGTTCTCTTTAAATCTAAACATTTTGCCAATTTAGGAGGGCTACATCTGTAAAAGATTGAATCATACAAAGTGAATATAAGGGTGACTTATCCAGAGATCGTTACAAACTAAAAGGCACTTTTTGTTGTGGGGAATGCGACTATTGTAGATACATGTATATAGAGGCACAACCAAGATTACCAAATGGGGTTCTCTTTAAATCTAAACATTTTGCCAATTGTCGAACTGCATTGGTGATATACTGTATCTACTTCTATGTGAATGTGGTTGTTTTACGTGGGCAAAACAAAGTTGGAGTTTTGGAGGCGAGCATACAGACACATAACAAGTAAGCGGGCAGGTGACCTTGAATTACCTCTGGGGCGCCATGTCCTTATGGTACATAATGGTAATTTTCCAAAAATTTAATTTCTTATTCTTGATGGGTACATCCAAACCATAGAGGGGGTGACTGGAATAAATTGTTGTAGCTGGAGCTTAGATGGATTTTCCATCTACATGCTACCTCATCCCCCGGCTTGAATGAATCGGTCAATTTTAGGCCCTTCCTACAGGGGTTCGTCTCTGGTGGTATAGAGAAATAAGTTTACACAATGAGCCTCCTCTTGTCTATGTGCCCTGCCCACCTGTGCTGCTTTGCTTGATACTTTGCTTCATATTCTATATGATGTTGCATCAATGTCCTATATGTGAAATGTATATTCTTTTCTATTCTGTGTAATTGTATGAGATCTCCCTGGTTTGTTTTATTTTTGGCCTTGTATTCTGTATGTCTCTTTGTACAGTTTTGTTGTATTGTACATATGGCTTTGCATAATACAAATTAATTAGATGCATGGCTCTGTTTTGTTGTCTCTCCAGCTATGGGATTGGATGGGGTTCAAACCTGGATGCCTGGGCCTTCCCTTTCGGTGCCTGGCACACTGGGGGGTGCACCACTGGTCTTTGTTTGGCCCGGTGACTGCAGCAATGCACAGCCATCGCAGCCTGGGGTCCTAGCCTATGCCGCTCCTCTTTTTTTCTTCCCCAGAGTGTTAGCGGTTTGTAGATGCGTGACGGCACTCCACACAATGTGGCGCGGTAGGTGCACACTTCCGAGCCAGGGGACGGAGCCTGATGGCTTTCCTCGTTGAGGCAGCATGGAACTGGCATTTGGGTGCAATTTCCCTTCCCTGTCTGCCCACCTGGAGGCTGTTTGTTGCTGCTAAATGATTGGATGGACCTCCTAATGAGGTTCTTATATATTTGGGGTCTACCTCTTCACATTTGACACTTCTTGTTCCTTGTGTGCCAGTGCGGACTCCTCTAGATTGCGGAAAAGTGTTGTTTTTCATGGTGAGCATTATGCAGTTTTTTACACCCAATAGGAAGTTTTTTTTCCTCCTCTTGGGAATTAGGGCTTTGTATCTATGCTCTTTTTTTCATTCTGGTTGGTTCAGTGATAATTATATTTATTGGTTCTTCCATTAATATTGCCTTTAAAGGTTCATGTGGCTTGACCGGATATACATTTTTGAAGATTTATACCTATACACCCTCTGGCTCATCTATATAGATCTGAACAGTTTTTTGGAATTATCTAGCTCACAAGTATAATGGTGGATTTATTCCAGGGATTATATAATGGTTTTTTCTCCATTGTGTGAATTTCCTTTTGGGAGATGCTATCCAAGCCCTTTATTGCGTGATCTGGGTGGCCCTTGTTTGGGGGGGTCCCAGGTATCCGAGGCCCGCCAGTGCTCTGGCTGGGAGGTGGCAGAAAACTGGCGTTTTGCTTTTAAGTTCGGTTGAAGATTTGTCCATATGTCTTTTTACTTTTCTACGTTGTGAGCATATTCATATACTTGGCGCTATGCAAATATCTTTTATGGACATATATTGTGTGTTCTAAACAAATATATTTTTAATCTCACAGATTATGTCACCTTTATGCAGAGTTTTCTTTTCCCTGAGGAAGGATTAAAAGTACTCCGAAATGCGTCGGATCTTTACAAAATTATCTCTGTAACCAAATAATATCTTTTGATGGTGATGTCATGTGATCTTTCGTAAATGGTTTTGCATGCCATAATTTTTTATATATGTGTGAAAATTTAATGGAAAATAAAGATTTCATATTCTTAGTCTCCAATATATTTGTACTCTAATGTTCTTTTCTAGGGAATCTAATTTCTGTGGTATACTGTTTTATTAAATTGCCTAATAAAATAAATAGCAATAATAAAAGAGATATTGCAAAGCCACCCTTTTGTGCAGTTATTTTAAAAGATCCGTGTAAGCAAAATTTCACCCAATTCATTACAACTGTCAACACCTATACCATATCTCAAATGTGTATAAAACTTTAAAACCAAATAAAGGCATAGTGCTATTATCTTTCTAACACAACATCACACAATTAATCCTAAATTATTTAGCAAAACTATAATCTTTCAAAATAAAGTGTCCATATACATTGAAGTCTTTTACAAAATCTTTAGTGCTTCTTATAGCGCTCTCTCTTCCTATAGTGCTCATTTATTCACCTCATGTGCAGCCTCCACAAGTTGTGCTCACCTTAAAATTATGACCCACACATAAAATGTAAGGTCATAGATAGTTTGTGTCCTTTTAAATAGGATCCTTTACACTCTAGCTTTTTCTCCTTTTTCCCACTGTCAAATGCATCCAGTCCCTTTAAGTGCAATCCTCCAATAAGCATTCTTATTCGTCCATTCCTCCAGGATAATTTTAAACAGGTTATTCCTGTCCACTTCACATACAATGTGCTCACCTTTCAATGCCATTTCAATGTGCATAAGCACATTGATAATAGATACTGCACTTCCAGGTTCCATACAACTTGCTGACCTCATCCAAATGCTCCGCCCTGACACACTTCGTCACAAAACCACAAGCCTTCCTCAGGATTTCACATGGTGTTGTAATGAAATGCATTAGGACAGAGCTTATGATGGCAATATCTATTATTTGCTGAATATCAGCAATAACATTGTGAGGATATAAAAAGTAGTGTGTTTATGCACGTTGAAATGTGACTGAATTGTATGTGACGTGGGCATGAATATATTGTTTTTTTAGAGTGTTGCAGCCAAGGCTTCATATTGCCTTATTGATCTGTGTAGTGATCTTCTTGGACATATGGTCCAGGGCCCTTTATAACAAAGTTTGAATTTGTCCAGGGTCGGGCATTCATCCAAAGGAACCAGGGGATGTATGGGGTTCAAAGTGTAAGGGCTGGAGGATTCTATGTCCAGCAAGCTCTCTCGAGAAAGGTGAGACATCTTGTGATTTTGTAGTGGCCAACTTTGTGGTAGCTCATGCAAGGGTCTGCTTGATAGATTCGCGACCATTTTTCCCTTTAGCCTCTGGTGCAAGCTGTTGCGCCAGGCCAACACAGCACACCTGTCTGGCCAGATGGGTATACAATTGAATTAAACAATTGGGGTGAATTCAGACTCACATTTTCAGTTAACATCAGCAAATGTGCTCAGCTGGTGCAGAGCATCATTAAGCTGTTACCATCACAGTTGCCATGCAAATGTGGGATCAGGAAGGATTTTTTTCCCCTGCAGGAGAAAAGTGGGTTATGCTTTGCTGGGTATTTTGCCTTCCTCTGGATCAACTGTGGGTGTAGAATCATAACTTGTTTTTTGATTTTTTTTTATGGTTGAACTGGATGGACTTTTGTCTTTTTTTCAGCCTGATTAACTATTGCAATAATGTGCCCTTTACCCCAGATGGTGCTTCTCACTGTAAATTCATAATAAAAGTTTAGATTTTAAGCAAATAAAAACATCATACCTAAAATGAATATTAGTGAGTAGTTTTGATGATAATAAACTGTGAAGTAAACATCTACACATATTTAAGTGATAATGGCATAATGTATCCTTTCCAAGGGGATTAATTGTATTCAGGTATCATACACCATGCAGGTCTGAGAAAGCACTATGTGTTTTTTTAAATGGCACATATTATAATAAAGCTGCTGCTTTAAATTGATATTTGTTATTCCACTTATAATACTTTTAGTGCTTGCATGAGCTAGTTATTTAACCCAAGTCATTCTTGTGTAATGCATCTATCTACTTATAATTCAAAAATTATGATTTCGCTATTGTTAACTAATTGGAGTCTAAAATGTAATTTACACTATAATACTGTATAATTGCTATAAACCCTCCAAGAAGATTTCCAACCGCAATCAGACATGTATTCTGTTAAGCTCTCTTCCTGACTGGTAAACTAGGAGGAAAACAGCCAGAAGGAGCCTTTGGGATATCTGAACTATGTGGTTATCATGACCACAATCTCAGGTTACATTTAAAGTGCTACATTCATTTGCATGCCATCATCGATCTATCTCAGCAGAAACAACAGATTGAGTATATAGGAGGAAAACCTCAGATAAACCTGAAGCACAACCACATCCATCAGTCAGCTCCTAAATGGGAATGTAGAAGAGACTTTTAGACTGTTTTATACTTGAAGAGATCAGCTTGATTTCTTTATCAGTGTTATTATTATTATTATTATACAGTATTTATATAGCGCCAACAGTTCGCTCAGCGCTCTACATTACAATGGGAGACAATACATGAGACAGTACAATAACAATACAATGCGATACACGAGGGATTCGAGGGCCCTGCTCCTTGGAGCTTACAATCTAGGAGTTAGGGGATAGTGGTACAGGAGGAAAAGCTGTGGGGGATGGAGTGGTAGGAAGAGTGGAGGAGATAGGCAGTTAGCAGAGGGTGGGGTATGCTTCCCTGAAGAGGTGGATTTTTAGGGTGCGCCTAAAGGAGAGGAGAGTGGGTAATAGTCTGATGGATTGGGGTAGGGAGTTCCAGAGGATGGGTGATGCCCTGAAGAAGTCCTGGAGGTGGGCATGGGAGGAGGAGATCAGGGAACTGGGTGGTTTTGGGTGGTATTTGGATATTAGGTTGGTGATGTAGTTTGAGGCAGTGTTATGGACAGCTTTGTACGTCAGTGTTAGGATTTTGAATTTGATCCGTTGGGCAATTGGAAGCCAGTGGAGGGATTATCAGAGGGGGGTGGCAGAAACGGAGCGGTTGGTAAGGTGGATGAGTCTGGCCGCCGCATTCAGGATCAACTGAAGTGGGGATAGCCTGTTGTGAGGCAAGCCAGTGGAGGAGGGAGTTTCAGTATTCCAGTCGTGATATGATGAGGGAGTGGATGAGCTGCTTAGTAGTTTCTGGGGTTAGGAATGGGCGTATTTTGGCGATGTTGCGGAGGTGGAGTCTGCATGAGTTTGTTAGTGATTGGACTTGGAGCTGGAAGGATAGATTGGAGTCTAGTATGACACCAAGTACTCTGGCTTGCGGGGTGGGCTTGATGGTGGCATGGTTGGACGTGATGGAGAAGTCAGTGTGGGAGGGTGCACAGGCTGGGGGGAAGACTAGGAGCTCGGTTTTGGAGAGGTTCAGTTTAAGGAAGTGGAGCGACATCCAATCTGATATGTCGTTCAGTAGGCTGGTGATTCGGGTGGAGACTGAAGGGGTGAGGCGAGGGGTCAAGAGATAGATTTGCATGTCGTCAGCATAGAGGTGGTAGTTGAAGCCGTGGGAGTTTATCAGTTGGCCAAGGGAGGAGGTGTAGATGGAGAAGAGAAGGGGCCCGAGGACAGAGCCTTGAGGGACCCCAACAGAGAGGGGGAGTGGGGTTATGATTGATGAGTGTGATGTGTGTTAATGTTTTTAGAAATCTTGTGTCTATATATATAGTATGTAATTCTATAAGTACACAGAGGTAGCCATATTTGTTCATTACATATGCAGGTTTTGATTATCTGCAATATTTCAGCCTCATAGTGCCTCATAGCACTCTCTAACAATGTAAGACGATGGGCTGACTTCATGCTTGCTACATGATGGACAGGATCCTTTTCCTCTTTAGATCATATCCCAGCAGTCTTATATGATGATATCACTGCTGCTCTCAGCATCTTTACATTGTGAGTGCAGGGTACAGTGATGACATTCCCTCAATAGACAGGTCCATAGTACTCTGCACTCTCAGAATGACCTCAGTCTTCTGGGGAATGACAACACAGACTAAGGCCATCTGGTAACAGAAAGGAATTATGGCAGGGAACAGTGCCTGAGAGATGGTGAACACTGCAGCCAATGCTGCTTTTTCATTTTGAAACCTCCAACGAACCATTAAAAAAATAGCCTGGAGTTGGGCTTTAAAGTTTTTTTGTATGTATAATATAACTTAATATTGCATACCAACCAGAAATATCAAGTGGCTCATAGTCAAAGATAAATTAGACAATCTACTGTAATACTGTTGTGTGATTTTTTAACTCAGGTTCAGATACCTGACATCTGTCTGTGATACCCAATTCAAGAGATAATATGTAGCTACATAACGACCAGACAGACTCAAGTATGATGAATAAGCTGTTCTGTTTATTTCAGCACATTCTTAGATTAAAATGGTTGTAAAGGATCAAGGTTTTTTTACCTTCATGCATTCTATGCATGAAGGTAAAAAACTTCTGTGTGCAGCAGCCCCCTGAGCCTTCCTAATACTCTCCTAATACCCCCAAGTCCCATCATGATCCAGAAATGTGCACAAGAGCCTCAGCTCTCCAGGGACTCTCCTTCCTTATTGGCTAAGATAGCAGTGGGAGCCATTAGCTCCCGCTGCTGTCAATCACAGTAATTCAATGAGGAGAGAGAAGGGACAGGGGTGAGACACGGCTCTGTGTGTGAATGAACATGTATTGGATTGGGAGCAAGCCTGCTCAGGTGCTTCCATAGCAAGCTGCTTGGCTCTGGAGGCACTTGGCAGGAGGGAGGGCCCAGGAGCACCAGCGGGGGACCCGAGAAGAGAAGGGCTGGGTCTGCTCTGTGCAAAACCATTGAACAGAGCAGGTAAGCATGATGTTTTTTTTTAACCACTTCCCAACTGGCCATTGTACATAAACGGCCGGATGGTGGCACTGCAGGGTCGGTGCCCGCTGTGTCCTCCGGACACAGTGAAACGGGACCTCTGTACGATGTCCCGATCATGTGATCACTGATTGGCCAATCAGTGATCACATGCAAAGTAGTAAGCAAGATGTCACTTCTGACATCATTGCTTACTACGTGTGAAATCTGTGAATGATCACAGAGGTCACATGGTACAAGGCTATTCACAACAGCCTTGTACCATGTGACAATCTGTGACCAATCACAGCTCACTCAGTAGTTCTCAATGGCTGCAAGAATGCAGACAGAGAGAAAGAGAAATTATTGCTTTTACATCCTATATGGGTGTAAAAGCAATCAGTGTAAAAAAAAAAAAATCTTCATCACCCCCGAAAAGTAGTACAGTGACACTGTACTGCTAGGGTGACAGTATGTAAAAAAAAAAAAATAAAATAAATAATAATAAAAAAAAATTATAAAAATGTAAAAAAAAATGTTTAAAAATTATAATTTTGGTTATAAACTAATTTGGCTTATTTTTTTGTTTACTAATAAAATAACGGAATAGATTTTGGCCAAGATTTATGATGAAATATTATTTATTTGCTAAATTTTATAAGAACACTTTTTTTCAAAATGTTTGGACATTTTCATTTACATGGCAAAAAAAATAAAAATCCCAGCGGTGAATAAATACCACCAAAATAAAGTTATATCTGTCTCAAAAAAATGGTAAAAAATTCATATGGATACAGTGTTGCATGACCGCGCAATTGTCATTCAAAGTGTGATCGTGCTGAAAGCTAAAAATTGCCCTGGTCAGGAAGTGGGTAAAAGTGTCCGGACTGGAAGTGGTTAATTTGCCTTTAATATCACTTTAAGTATATAGGTTGACATATGTCTTGTAGGTTGGTATAACATTGACCAATTAAAGAATAATATAATTACAGAAAGCATTAAATTAATTGTCTTGTGATCATGGTTCATCTAAAAGGTATCATGAGGATGGTTATATCTTGTGGTTTAACGTGCCGTTCAAAAATAATGTCCAGATGTCGATTTCCTGGAACTTTTTGCCTTGGGTTCTCCAAACATAAATCGCACATTTTGGTAAGTCATGAGAATTTATTTTTGCAAAATGCCTAGTGTACATGTAAAGGAAAAACAAGCACAGATTAAACATTTTATAATGAATCCATTTTGTTCCTAAACACCCATCCTTGCCACCTCACTACTAGGACATTATGGCAATGTCCAAGAGCTAAAGAGCTAACACATCTTCTAAATATTGAGGGGAACCACAGAATATAAATGTTTTATAGTTAAAGAATGTCACATTTTACGGCTAATTCACACTGAAGCTGTATAGAGACATTTGACAGCTGGTACTGACCCCTGCCAAGCACCAATAAAATGATGGACCTGAATGTGTGCTTAGTTCATGGGTATGGTGAAGTATTGCAGCATAGAGGCCAATATGCTACAAGTCGAACTGACTCCTGATTTTAGTAACGTCTCTTCGCAGGTCCCCCAAGGACTGGTTTAGCTGCAGGTGGAGTGTAGCCCACACATTCTGCACTGAATGCTCTTCTGCTTCTAAAACAATGTGATTATAGCCTAAAAAAAAGTAATCAAGGTTTATTTAGTATATAATGTAGGTAGGCAAACAGATATCTGTCACCATAGGACAATAATATTTCTACCTGACTGATAGCGCTTTCATAAAGTAAAATCACACATACTCTACAAACAATTGGAGCAACATCTGACTCTGCCGAAATCCCAAGTATTAGACCACAATAACCTGAAGCCTATGTTTAACAAGCTGTATCCTGCTGTTGTGCTCTACACAACACTAGCTTGCTTTTAGTGCAGACAATGCTTGAAAAAGTAAATGATTTGTAAAATATATCATTATGCTTTTATATGGAGAATGAGAGGTTAGTATTAATGTGTTCACTTTTTATAGTCAGGTCTATTGTGGCTAATCTACATTCCTGTGTACAGATTCAACTTTATTTACACAAAGACTACACAATATAATTAATACATTCACAAAACCATTCAAGATTAAATGATCACATACATTGATAAATTATGTATACTATAAATACATTAAAGTAATGCTTTTAGCCATGGCACACAAAACAGTTTCATAAATGATGGACGAAATTCTGTGGTAAATGTTGACAAATTTTTGTAGTGAGGTTCACATGGTGAATTAAGGCAGAAAAGCGCCATCATTAATGTTGCTTCAAAATTCCATGCAAGTAATTGTCACTGAAACTCACTGCAATACATCATTAAAGTATTCAAGCAATCATCATTAAAGTGTAATGTAAGAAAGTGTATATATATATAGTAAAAATTATATAGAAAGTGCATCGCTTAAAAAACAAAAATTGACTATATAATTAGCACGTTTAACCACGGACATTGATGTAGAGTTTTATCCTATTTATATATCTCAGATTTTATATTGTAACATCATTTACTACTGCACTTTACTTCATGGATCACCACGGACATTATTGTATATAGATTCTGCCCGTGATACACTTTACTATTTGGCATTTGCTGTTTTGAGCTGTTTAGCTGATATTTTCATGCTTTTACTTGATGCACTTTACTGTTTCACTCAGCTCATTACATTCATGCTGTACTTTACCATATTGTTTGATTTTTAGATTTCGCATTTACTAATGTGTTTTGCACTTTTATGTGTTGCACTTTTCCATTCCGCAATAATGTTTTTTTTAAGCGCTGCACTTTCTTACATTACTATTGTACTGGGCAGGAAGGGGTTAACATCTGGGGGGATCAAAGGGTTAACTGTGTGTGTTTTATTATGGGGCTGTGTATGCTTTTCACTGTAAGCACACTGCTTTGTATGGCTCTGCTATGCTGACAGGGGAGAGATCTGTGTGGTTTACATACAGTTCTCTCTCCCGTCTGTAATACTTGGCAATCACCATGTGCCGGCGAGTAATCACTGGGTCCCAGCCATTGACAGAAGAATGGTGCCACAGGTAGGGCGCGCGTGTGCCTGTGCATGCCCCCTACCTGGTAATGCAAAATCACATGTATATATATGTGATTTTGCTCACTCCTGCTGCCCTGTAGCAGGATTTCTGCTATAGGGTGGCGGGAAAGCAGTTATTTACACTAATAAACGTCTTATTCTGAAGTTTCAAAAATAAATAGTAACAACAACAATGTAAACATGAAAGGAAAATAAGTGCTTTACATCAATAGGGACATCAACGCTGAGGCACTAATTCTCCTAGTGACACCAAAGCTGAGGCACTATTCCTCCCATTGACTCCAACGATGGGGCACTATTCCTCCCACTGACACCAATGATGGGGCACTATTCCTCCCACTGACACCAACAATGGGGCACTATTCCTCCCACTGACACCAATGATGGGGCACTATTCCTCCCACTGACACCAACAATGAGGCACTTATTCCTGCTACTGACACCAATGATGGAGCACTATTCCTCCCACTGACACCAATGATGGAGCACTATTCTTCCCACTGACACCAACAATGGGGCACTGATCCTCCCACAGGCACAAACAATGGGGCACTATTTCTTCCACTGACGCCAATGATGGGGCACTATTCTGAACACTGACACCAACGATAGGGCACTATTTCTCCCACTGACATCAACAGTGGGACACTATTTTTCAAACTGACGCCAATGAAGTGGAATCATTCCTCCCACTTACACCAATGACATGGCATCATTCCCCCCACTGACACCAATGACGTGGCACCATTCCTCCCACTGACACCAATGATAGGGCACCATTCCTCCCATTGACACCAAGCATGGGGCATTGTCCCTTTTACTGATACCGATTATAGGGTACAATTCAACCACTGATACAAATGCTGAGTCCCCACACAATGATTGTGTGTCTCCACAGTTCGGGGCCCTGGAGAGGTTCTTACTTGTGTTGTCAGTGGCTGTCATCCATCCGAGTGGAGTGTCCTTCGTCCTCTCCCCGAGTACCTGGGCTCCTCATCCCTCCTTCAGCTCCAGGAACAGAAGTGCCATGCGGGGTGACACGTCTGGGTCCCAGTGTCCGATTCTCGTGATCAGAGTGGCCACTGCATGCTAAGTCACACCCATCTTGTTCCCGTACACCTGAGTGGAGCCCACCCACTGCTCTAGAATTGGTCAGAGAGTCAGTGGAGCTCATGGCCCCGCTGCTGCCTGTCTCCTGTCTTGTGCAGAGTGTCAGCACACACTCGCCCCCATATTATTTTCACTCACCAAATGCGAGCAGGCAAGTGGAAATTTCAAGGCCTACCTTACATCCAAATGGTTAATAACACCAGACAAATACCATATCATTTTAGATGAAGTGACAGCATACAAAGAGGCACTGTAGTTTGATCATAAGCCTATCAGCTTCAATATATAATCTCTGTTAAGGAAATGGAGTTTTTTATATATTTGAATAAAGGTTATATATTTGTTATTTCAGGTTAGGGGGTCTACAACCAAGACCTTTCAGATGAGATAGCGAGTCCAAATGATAAAGAAAGGTGCATTTATTACTCTCTTTCTTAAGCTTTTGGCTAATGTATATATAGACATAAGATCCAGGCATGATCGTATAAAGTCCAGGCGTGTTCATATGGTCTTAATCTAATCAAATCCTCATATGCTTAACAGCAAACTCATAGTTAAGAGCGGGTTAACATCACATGATCAGTCCAAAATAGCATCCATCATGACAGTTGCTGGTTCAAACTGGTTTGACCATAAGATGCTTTTCTGATCCTTGAAAGAGGAAGATAGCATTTTCTAGCTGGCTAGGTGTTTACGTCACATGCATACACTTCAAACCACATTTCCCAAGGAGAATAAAAGGGAAGTAAAAACTCTTAAAAATGACTGTATACATATACAGGTGAAACTCGAAAATATTAGAATATCGTGGAAAAGTTCATTTATTTCAGTAATGCAACTTAAAAGGTGAAACTAATATATGAGATAGACTCATTACATGCAAAGCAAGATAGTTCAAGTCGTGATTTGTCATAATTGTGATGATTATGGCTTACAGCTCATGAAAACCCCAAATCCACAATCTCAGAAAATTAGAATATTACATGCAATCAATAAAACAAGGATTGTACATAGAACAATATCGGACCTCTGAAAAGTATAAGCATGCATATGTACTCAGTACTTGGTTTGGGCCCCTTTTGCAGCAATTATTGCCTCAATGCGGCGTGGCATGGAAGCTATCAGCCTATCAGCCTGTGGCGCTGCTGAGGTGTTATGGAAGACCAGGATGCTTCAATAGCGGCCTTCAACTTTTCTGCATTGTTCGGTCTCATGTCTCTCATCTTTCTCTTGGCAATGCCCCATAGATTCTCTATGGGGATCAGGTCAGGCGAGTTTGCTGGCCAATCAATCACAGTAATCCCATGGTCATTGAACCAGGTTTTGGTGCTTTTGGCAGTGTGGGCAGGTGCCAAATTGTGCTGGAAAATGAAGTCAGCATCCCCATAAAGCTCGTCTGCAGAAGGAAGCATGAAGTGCTCCAAAATCTCCTGGTAGATGGCTGCGTTGACCCTGGACTTAATGAAGCACAGTGGACCAACACCAGCAGATGTCATGGCTCCCCAAATCAACACAGACTGTGGAAACTTCACACTGGACTTCAAGCATCTTGCAGTGCGTTCCTCTCCATTCTTCCTCCATACTCTGGGTCCTTGGTTTCCAAATGAGATGCAAAAAGTTGCTCTCATCAGAAAAGAGGACTTTGGACCAATGAGCAACAGACCAGGTCTGTTTTTCTTTAGCCCAGGTAAGACGCTTCTGACGTTGTTTGTTGTTCAGGAGCGGCTTGACAAGAGGAATACGACATTTGAAGCCCATGTCCAGGATCCGTCTGTGTGTCCCCAACACTTTTGAATGGCCTTTTCCTGACAATCCTCTCCAGGCTGTGGTCATCCCTTCTGCTTGTGCACCTTTTTCTTCCACACTTTTCCCTTCCACATAACTTTCTATTAATGTGCTTTGATACAGTACTTTGGGAACATCCAACTTCTTTTGCAATTACCTTTAGAGGCTTTCCCTCCTTATGGAGGGTGTCAATGATGGTTTTCTGCACAACTGTCAGGTCAGCAGTCTTTCCCATGATTGTGATTCCTACTGAACCAGACTGAGAGACCATTTAAAGGCTCAGGAACCCTTTGCAGGTGTTATGGCTTAATTAGCTGATTAGAGTGGGACACTTTGAGCCTAGAATATTGCACCTTTTCACAATATTCAAATTTTCTGAGATTGTGGATTTGGGGTTTTCATGAGCTGTAAGCCATAATCATCACAATTATGACAAATCATGGCTTGAACTATCTTGCTTTGCATATAATGAGTCTATCTCATATATTAGTTTCACCTTTTAAGTTGCATTACTGAAATAAATTAACTTTTGCACAATATTCTAATTTTTCGAGTTTCACCTGTATATGTGTATATTAGAACATTCATTATCAGACCCCGTATATTTCTACTCATATTTTAGATTCATTTTAGATTGGCCAGATAGTGCATAGGGAAACACACCCTTGTCCAGTATAGATTTGTTATTTGCCAAAGATGATGATTTACAATTAGGAGTTCAATAGTAGAAAAAACATATACACATATTGCATAACTGAGAACAAATGCTAAGCACTATATGTGAAAAACTGGCACATTTTCATCCATTTCTAGCCAGCAATAGGTACACAAAGTAAAGGTGGCCTCCACTATGTACAGATGAGAGAAACACATTAACCACTTCATGTCCGGACACTTTTACCCCCTTCCTGTCTAGGCCAATTTTCAGCTTTCAGTGCTATCACACTTTGAATGACAATTGCGCGGTCATGCAACACTGTACCCATATGAATTTTTTAGCATTTTTTGAGACAGATAAAGCTTTATTGACCACTGGGATCTTTATTTTTTTTGCTATGTAAATGAAAATGTCCAAAAATTTAGAAAAAAAGTGTTTTTCTTATAAAATTTTGCAAATAAATAATATTTCATCATAAATCTTGGCCAAAATTTATTCCGTTATCTTTTTAGTAAAAAAAATAATGACCCAAATTTATTTATAACCAAAAATTATAATTTTTAAATTTTTATTTTATTTTTTTATACTGATTGCTTTTACACCCATAAAGGTTGTAAAAGCAATCATTTCTCCTTCTCTCTGGCTACATTCTTGCAGCCATTGAGAACTGTGTGAGCTGTGATTTGTCACAGCTTGTCACATGGTACAAGGCTGTTGTGAATAGCCTTGTACCATGTGACCTCTGTGATCATTTACAGATTTCACACGTAGTAAGCAATGATGTCAGAAGTGACATCTTGCTTACTACTCTGCATGTGATCACTGATTGGCCAATCAGTGATCACATGATCGGGACCTTGCACAGAGGTCCCGTATGACGATTGGTGTTCCACTGTGTCCGGAGGACACAGCAGGCACTGGATTGCGGCCAGGGAGCACGCACAAGCAGGGGGCGGAGAGGCCATTTATAAATGTACTCTGTTAATGTTGGTCTCTCTCCTCTCATTTCTACTTTTCAGGCATATTAAGGCGGTATTAAACCAAAAGCCAAAAAATGCCTTATAATGGAACTTACCAGTCATTAGATGTGTTGGCTGCATCAGTTTTCTTTTCTTTGGCTTTTTTCCCCTCTGTTTTCATGATGATTTGACCAGTAACACACCTTCTGTGTTAGTGAGACACAACACTGGAGGAATGAGATAGGAGGCACAGCGGAAAGCAGCATTGTCAGTCTGGGGGGAGGGGTGTTAAATGTATTAGCAGATTTAAATAAACTAGCAAATTGATGCCAAACTCCAGATCATACTTTATAATAAAGGGTTTTACATGAATAAATAAAAACTAATCATTTTAATAACCCTTGCAAATGTTGAATGGTCTCATCCTTGTAAACTTATGCATTCTGGTAGAGAACTTGAACTTTTGAAACACAGCAGAGTTCCTGGCTGGATTACCAGATGAAAATAGAATAAAAAGCCTAAAAGAATAAATAAATGCAGCCATCACATCTAAGAATTGGTAAGCTGCAATATAATAAATGTTTGCTTTTGAGTTTAATACTGCTTTAAAGAACATGGTTAGAACTTGCAGTATATATGCAATACAATAATACCTGAACTTCAGCTTTAAAGTGAGGGAAACTACAAAATTTTGAGTTGGATCTTAAAATAGGAGAGAGCGAAACCTTCCAATGGGGGATACCCAGGGGCAGACTGACCATTTGGAAACTCGGGCACTGCCCGAGGGCCCGGGGTCAGTAGGGAGCCCCATGAGATGCCCCTGGTACCTTTTTCATAGGTTTTTTTGAGTTTGGGCAAGGACTCAGGGGCCCCATGATCCCCTATTGCCCGGGGGCCCCATGAGTTGTCAGTCCGCCCCTGGGGACACCTGTTTCCAAAGATAACCATCTAAGAGTAGGTTTCCTTAATTTTGGAGAGACTTCCTCTCACTTTATGTGGGGTCTACAGGACAGAAGGTTAAGAGATACCATCCCAGTAGAACAGAACTAACAAAAAATAAAACTTTTTGTGAATTTCTTACTTTAAAAAGTTTTGGTTGTAGACACAGTTTTAGTTTAACCACCTCCCGCCCACCATATAAGGAAATGATGGGAGCAAGGTGGTTCTCTCGTTCTGGGAGGACGTCATATGACATCCTCCCACTCTAACCGTGCATGCGCGCGCCCCGAGGGCGTGCAGTGCAGCGATCAGTGGTGCGCTGTGTCCCTGGGACACAGTGGATCACAGATCAGCGGAAAGAGCCAATGACTTTGGCTCTGTCATGTGATCAGCTGTTTCCAATCACAGCTGATCACATGTAAGGAAATGCCAGTTATCTGCATTTCTCTCTTCATGGCATTTCTCTCTCTGACAGACATGAGGAGAGGACAGCCGTAATCGGGACAGAGGGGACATCTACACTGATCATCAAGGCACTGATGATCAGTGCCCTTATGATCAGTGTAGCCCCATCAGTGCCACCTGTCATTGCCCATCAATGTCACCTGTCAGTGCCCATCAGTGCACATCAATGCCACATATCAGTGCCTACTTGTGCACATCAATGCCACATATCAGTGCCCAGCTGAGCTGCCTTTCAGTGCCACCTATCAGTGCCAGTCAGTGCCACCTATGAGTGCTGCCAATCATTGCCACTTATCAGTGCCAGTCAGTGCCGCCTATCACTGCCAGTCAGTGCCACCTATCAGGGCCCATTAGTGCCACCTATCAGTGCCTGTCAGTGCCACCTAACAGCTCCAGTCAGTGCCACTTAACAGTGCCAGTCAGTACCACCTATCAGTGCCAGTCAGTGCTGCCTATAAGTGCCACCTATCAGTGCCATATATGAGCACTGCCTTTCAGTGCCCATCAGTGATGCCTGTCAATGCCCATCAGTGCCACCTACCAGTGCCTCCTCATCAGTGAGAAATGTTGTGCCTTTTTTATATAGATTAGTGCATTTTAATATAAATGCTTTTTAATGCATATTGATGGGTAATATAACATTTTTGACACACATTTTACATGTGCTTTTATTGAACAATGTACATCATCAATGTGCGTTGATGAATTTTACAGTACCTTTTTTTTTCACAAGGAATGTTGGCACATAGCATGGATCTAAATGAGCAGACGTGATGCAAATTAATTGATCTTTTTTGATGATCTTGGTTTAAATCAGATAAAAGAGGCCATTTTGACTTTGTAGATGTTCCTACACTGATAAAACTATCATTCTTCTGCCCCTATTAGATCATTTGTCCAAAAGGGATAATAGAATTAGCCCCTAGGTGTCACTGTTTACACTGTTGTATATGCAGAGATCGTATCCAAGGGGTTCAAGTTTTTTTGTACATGGACAAATAAAATACGCAGGAGGAGTATTAAAGAAGTATGATTTCAGTCTACATTTACAAAAACGGAAATTAAGGTAGTGACTTGTTGATATATGTAAATATGCTTATGTGGATAGCAGATTATATTAACAGTACAAATACGAAAAAACTGGAATGGAATCTAATAGATCGTTTTGTATTTCCAAGGTAGATCCAAGATTTTGAAATATGTCTAATTAATATACTAATATGTCTTATTTTCACTATTACAGTACTACCTTGCCCAGGGGCGGACTGACAACTCATGAGGCCTCCGGGCAATAGGGGATCATGGGGCCCCTGTGTCCTTGCCCAAACTCAAAAAAGCCTATGAAAAAGGTACCAGGGGCATCTCAAGGGGCCCCCTACTGACCCCAGGCCCTCGGGCGGTGCCCGAGTTTCCAAATGGTCAGTCCGCCCCTGACCTTGCCCATCCATGATATTACACTGTAGTCACCAGCTCATGCAACCCTGAGGAAGGGTCTCAACCACTGCCCATACATACTTATAAATATTATGGACATTTACAGAGCCTTATATTTATACACATATTTTATCTCACAACAGTGAATATCACAGAATGCATTTGGGTTCAAAAAATGCAAAAAAAAGTGCAAAGCATGGAAATTGCCAATTTTCCAGAATAAAGTGCTGGTACTCTTCAGAGATCACTGATTTGGTACATACTGTATATGAGCTTGTACAAATGAACAGGCAGTGGTAGAATGAGAGTCATGACAGTATAACCACACTCATGCCTGTTTCCCGAAGGGCATAGCCCACCTCCCAAAATTACTGTAATATCTTTTTGTTTATTATCAGTGAAATGTTAGAACATGGAAGCCTTTTGCTGATCAATAGTGATAATCAAATCTTAGCAGATCTGCTCCAGCAATGATTCGGCAAATATCAATATTTGCTTTTCTGGATGTTTATTCACAATCTGCCTATCATGCAATGAGCTGCTATGTTTTTGGACCCCTTACAGGCTAATAAAACAGGACTTTGGTTAGTGAATGAGCAAGCAATATCCAATATAATCCCACATTTATTGATTAGTAGAAGACACAAAGGACTATAGGGCTGCACAAACCACAGAGGTACCACAAGGGGAGTCATATTACTGTAGCTGATCTCTTTTGCCCAATGCTGATCAACAATAGCTGAGTGGAGATAAGAGGAGATGTGGTCTCCCAACGTTAGCTGGAAAGCAGTCCAAAATACCCCTTAACCAGTTCACTTTTTTAGTGCATTTTCACTTGATGGATTGCTAATCCATAATAAACATTCACTTATTATGAATTGGACCAGTCTAGGTCAAAACCCACCTTGGGTTTTGCTCATTGCTACTAACAATATTTTTCTGCTGTTACTTTCTTTGGTTCAATCGGAGGGGAGTGTTCAGGAAATTCAGTTGGCATTAGGCACAGGCAACTGTGAATGTGAGCACTCTGTTATGTGGCTCTTCACTTAGGGTTGTGACTGGGTGTGCTTCTCTACACATGGGTGTAAGCATTTGTGTGCATGCTTCATAAAGTTTCATGTGTGTTCCCACATGCTTGTCATTGATGTGCACTTGTCCAGTGCCTATTCTGGCACCAAATGGACTATTTAAGGCCACTTCTACCCTTCTGTTCCTTTACTAACCTGATGCTCTGTTATTGACGTAGTTTGTTTTCCCTACCTGCTCACTGGAATTTCTTCTCCTTGTTGCCTGGACTATTTTGCTGCCTGCAAGTTACCGATCTCAGATATTCACTAGACCTTCTCTCTGCCTGCTGTTCCTGTACATCATTGACTACCTGTTGCTGACCTTAGCACATCCATGAAAGTTGCATTTACCTGCTGGCTCCTGGACATCTGCCAGTGACTCCTTGCTGACATCTGGCTGTCTAACTTCAGTAAATTCTGTACATCTGTACCAACTCTGCAATCCTTTATGCCTTGAGATACACATGGGGGATGTAGTCCACCTACTTAATGTTCTTCATACATAAATTACTGTAGTACACCAGTCCATCCAACTGATGATTCTAAAACACATCTGCTTGTGATTCTAGGACATCCAGCCACCTCACAGTCACTAATTTAATTCAAATCTGCCTTGGAAGTGTAAATGTTACTGGCAGTACAGGAAGAGACAAAGAGGACGTTACAGAGCAAAATGAAAGTGTAACAGGTGGGAGGAAGCGGCCAAATGATCAGACAGGGGTAGCAGTAACTTGAACTTCTTTAAACAGGTTCAGAGTAGAATTATAAGAGCAATGTCTCTGCCCAAAAAGGAAACTAGGTGGCATTACTGCATAGTCTCTATAAGGCCCTATAGTCAGAGATACTAGAGAATGGCCACTACTACATTAAACAGTACAGAATATAAACAATTACTTGCGCTTAGCCTCTGCAACATCGTCTCTCACACTGAAGTCCAAGATAGATTTTGGTACACAGGTGAACAGCTAAAGGGATCTCTAGTCCAGCATTACATGCAAATGGTTGGAGGAGTCCCGGGGCTGGTATCACAGACGGGCAGCTGAAGATGCAGGGCAATCCCACTTGAAGTAAAGTAGCAATTGGCATGGTGTTCTTCGCAGTGGCTGGGTCTTCCTTGGGAGTTGCATGCTATTGGGCTCCAGCCCAGTTGCCTCCATACAGCCCATGCACCAGGATTTAACGGTGGAGGACCAAACAACTGTCAGAAGACAGCCATTAGTCCCAGCAGCCCACACACCAGGACTAATGGTGGAGAACCAAACACCTGTCGGCAGGTGACATGCCTAGATAACTCTGTCTCATCAGATGTGGTCTCTTTGTGCACCTGAATGTAAGAAGCAGGGAAGCTTACATCTCCTGTAGTCCAGTATCTTGTGGAAGCCCAGGAGATTGTGGCAAAAGGCATTAAAGGGGCCTGCATCTGCATCTGAGCATCTGAGCATTGTAATTTTGCAGACCAAACAAAGCCATCCTGCACAAAGCACTTAGGGGGTCTCCCAAAGTTACGTCTCTAGGAGTGCTACAGGAGGTGAGTTCCAGCCTTAACTTCTGGGAAAAGAGGAGATGAGTCTCTGCCTTCAGGTGCATTAGTAAACATGGAGCTCAGTTGGGTAGCCAGCAGGTTATGTAACATTGTCAGTATCCATGACTTTTAGAGGTAGTGGTGGATGAGTATGACACAGCCATCAATAAACCCCTAGTGGCCAAGATGCTTGTAGTTCATGAACTTGAAAAGCTTCTTCAAAAACCCCTTATGGAATAGGCTGTAATGACAACTAAAAAGACTTATCCCCATGGTGTTTGAGGTTTTCCTTGGTGTTGTGTGCCTTTGCATCAGACTCACACCCTGTTCTCAGGTTGAAGGTCAAAGTCTGATGCTTCTGACTTCCCTTACTCCATGTATAGCCAGTCTTTAACAGTCTGGTAGGCTTCATCCAGGCATTGTTTTCATTGCCAAATCCAGGAATTCTGAGTGTGCTCCAGTTCTGCTGTGGAGACTGTGGCCCAAAGATCTGTGCCACCCCCCTTTCCCAGAGTACTGCCAAGCATAACATGGTAGTGCGAGTGTCCTGTCACATAGTACACCATATGACTGTATTTCCAGTTTCATAGAGGACCTGGGCTCTTGACAATGCGACCTGGCTGGGTCATGTGATCAGTCAAGGGGGAACATTACTCTGATGAACAGACCATTCACTCAGCAGTTTGTTGGTTTCTGGTAATAGTTTGGATCTTTCTGTGGGACTGGGCCACTACTGTAACTGCATCACCTCTGTTAGGGGGCAACCAATGGATCCTATCTCTGTTTCTCTACCACGTTATGCTCTTACAGTATATAGATATTGTTCTACTGGGTCCTTTCTCCAGTCAAGACAGAGATTTCTCACTGTTCTTCTTGGTTCTTGGATGGAGGGCCATTACATTTTTCCACCCCATGGCTTGATTTCTGGCAGAAAGGAGTCTAGTTTAGTGGCTTCCTCTGTGTATGTTTGGGCAGTCTCTCTGAAGATGGCCTAACTCAACAGCCCCAGCCTGGAGATGGTGACCCTGCTTATCTTGGCTGCCTTCTGAGGCAAGATTCACTTTCTCCCCAAGGGGGAATCAACTCCTTGCCCCTCAAATTAGTATTCCCTTCTGTGCTTTAATGTAGATAACTCTGTTTAAAACTGACCTATCACCTCCATCAATTGACAGATGGAAACTTTTTATGAGGCTGTCTGTTCATTTGTCTATTGGTTTCACTCCAGCTAAGGCAATGGGTTCATTCTCTCTGAGCACCTAAGGATGGGAAATAGGGAACTATACAGTATATCCTCTGGGTGTGTCCAGGGATCCAGGGGCATGTGGGAGCCCAGAGGATTTTGGGAAAATGAGTAAAAGAAGCCTACATCAGAGCATGATAAGTAATGGAGCACTTTGTTATGGAAAGGCTATCCCACTGGCTTCCCACTGAAGCTGTGAGATGGTCTGATAATTTTAGTAGAGCTGTAGTACACTGCAATGTTGGATTATTAGGTTGGTTTCACTTGCCTGGAACTGTGTTTTATCGTGACACAGAAAGCTGAAGAAAACTCAAGGAAAGATTATATTTCCAAGAAAATGAAGAATGTGGCCTTGGTATGGTAATGAACCACATTGGTATACATAACCAAACATTGTTATCCTTTTTTATTATGAATTTTCTTGATCTGCTCACGTTTACTCTGTCTGCCTTTTTTCTTCCATATTACTTTACTATAATACCCATTTAGTGCTTAATGCTAAAATACAAAAACATAACGAGAGCAAATAAATACAGAGTAATGAAAATTAAGAATTATATTCTAATCAAACATACTGGGATGTTCTATTAAACTTAATTGTATTCAACATATCTAAAATGACATTTTGATTATGTCACCCTGTAAAAATGTTTACGTTTCACTGACTTTTCTCTAGACATTTCTTATAAATTATATCCAAGATATTATCCTTCTGTGACCTTTTAACTAATGTGTGCATTCAGATGTGGCTGAGAAAGTGGACCTGTAAAGTACACCTATGCTAACAATACTGACAAAATACAGGTACTTTGTAGTGACAGAACATGCCCTTGATATCTCTTTTTACTGATTGTTGTATGCCTGAGGTACCATAAGGAGAGGACAGGGCTGGAGAGCATTTGCCCTCAGGGCCAGAACGTATAAGATGTATTGGGCTTGTAGCTGGAGTGTAGATAATTCACTATTCAGACTTCAGTCATGCTTGGTATTATATAATTTCCTGCTTCCCTTTCGAGCTACAGCTGTCTTTGATTTAAAGCATATCTAAACTTTTAAAGAAGAAGTATTATCACAAAAAAGTGCTCAAACTGTATTTACCCTCTCCATGTTCAAGTGATGACCCCAGCTTCCTCTTTCAAGGAACTCCGGTGCAGCTCATGTGTGTACTGTAGGTATCAAAGCAGATGTAAGGCACTCACAAGAATTTGTGGGTGTAGCATACACTTTAGCATAACTTTTAATGCTCTGATACTTCAGAGAGGTACTACATAACTAACAAACCATGAACAAAGCTATTCACCACATTGCACCTAGCTACATCACCAGTCTTATCTCAAAATATTATCCGTTACTTCCAAGACCTCCTGCTCTTTAGCTGTCTTGTCTCCTGCTCCCATGCTCATCTCCAGGACATCTCCAGAACGTCTCCCATCCTCTGGAACCCTCTACCTCAATCTTTCTGGCTATCTCCTACCCTATCACCTTTAGGAAATTTCCGAAAACTCATCTCTTCAAGGAAGCCTATACTCCAACAACTAAACTTTTAATTCTTTCATCAGCTCATCCTTCACAGTTATTACCACCCCATTCTCCTGGCTGGCTGCCAAAATGAGGTCATGGGCTTGTCTCCTCCCACCTATTCATGTTACGCCATATGATTGGGCTCCCTAAGTAGAAGCCTAGCCCATGATGTCATTTTGGTGGCCATCCAGGAGAGCGGGGTAGCGAGCTACGGATTGTGACATTTGTTATATGCTAGAATTATCTTATATCCTATGAGTGTATTTTTATTTGGACGCTAATAGTTTTAAAATAAAGAGCGCTATGGTTCTACCTTTTCTTTTTTCCATAATATATGGTGCATGAGAATGCCAGTTGGGGGAACAGAGATGTATAACAGTGCTAAGGTGAAGATTGGAGGAAGACCAGACTGGGGGTTCACAGGTATATGCACAGTGATGAGAGCATTTTGACCTGTATATGAGGTCTAAAAGTGAGGTGAGCAGGTTTTTCACCTATTGGTGGAGGCACGTTTATAGATAGAAGATTTTTGTCACAAACTGCACAGTGGTGTTTTATGTTAAGAGACTCTATTGGGACTTTTATTTTATGTTGATGTGGTATTGATTTATTGTTGTGCTACACTATATATTTATTTATTGGTCCATATAATGAACTCGGTGTAGAGTTATTCACTTTAAGGTTATCACAGAGGACAAGGGGGACACTTTTTATGGCTGAAGGAAAAGAAATCTAACCTCCAAATGCAGAAAAAGCCTTTCTGCATTTGGAGGTTAAATTTCTTTTCCTTCAGCCATAAAGAGTGTCCCCCTTGTCCTCTGTGTCACAGTAAGAGCTCTGAAAATGTGGAATAGACTCCCTCGAGCTGGTTCTGGCCAACTCAGAAAATTGTTTTTCTTTTTTTAAAAAAGGCCTGGATTCTGATACTAATATGTATAGATAAAGATGATTGAGGGAATATCCGAATGCCTCTTAGGGGATCAGGAAGGATTTTTTTCCCCTGCTGGAGAAAATTGGATCATACTTTACTGGGGTTTTTTGTTCTCTTTTTTTTTTCTTCCTATGGATCAACTGTGAATAGTGGATAGTGTATATGGAGGTTTTCTATTTGTGTGTTGTGTGGTTATTTTTTTTGGTTGAATTGGATTATCTTTTTTTTTAACTAGATTAACTATGAAACATTCAGATGGGCTTACACTATACAATCAGACTGTACCCTTTTCTTTAGATTGACCAAAACCATGTAATAAAAGGACAAATTTAAACAATCCATTTAGTTTCATATCTGGCAGGTCTTTGCACTAGATGATGGTAGATCTAACAGAGACTGTACCATCAACATAGTTTATGGTCAGCTTTATTACAGAGTGAGTAAAGCCATTATTCCCCTTCACTTGAGCTCAATGGCTCACACAGAGTATTGTAGGCATACAAGTGATCAGTAGCTTGACAAGGGAGCGCGCTTCCACCCTTAGAGGTCTAGCGCATGCTCCAAAATGTGTCGCTATGCATGCTGGTCCACATACGTCATTACACTGACTCCGTCGCGCCTCAAGGTGCGTTCCAGATGTCATCTTTAGGAGACAGTACATGCCGTCTGGCTATCTTGACACATCCACGGTCTTCATAGTGCGTAAGCGGCTGACACAGCAAGGACACAGCCGTCCTCCCACCCAGTTGAGCTTGCTTTTATAATACAAAATGTGAGTTGTTCTACATTGGTTGCTAATTAAAGTTGTCTTATACTGCATTTTCTTTCATTTCCATACAAGTAATCAGCGTATGAACTACCAGACCAGCTCAATCCAACACTCTGATGATGGTACAAGGACCAAAGCCACTGCTGGTCAAGTTGACAGTAAAGGTTGCATAGAAAGTAAAGTCAGCAGCAGGTAAACGGTAAACTGCTTAGGGGATATAAACATTGTTCTGTAAACAGGCATACAAACAAACAAATCTAACAATGTTTGAGCATAAAATTCAAAGAGAAGTCAATATGTAGGCAACGCTTCACTTCTAATGATGCACAATCCTAATTAAATGATCACAGAGCAATATACAGTATAAGTGGCTAAATGGTTAGTATTTCCGCCTTCCAGTATTAGGGTGATCAGTTCTAATCCCAACCATATCCTCCAGGTACTCTGGTTTCCTCCTACACTCCAAAGACATGCTGGAAGGTTCATTGGATCCTGTCTAAATTGTCCCTAGTATGTGTATTTATGAATGTACGTCAGGGACCTTAGATTGTACACCCCATGAAGGTTAGGGACTGATGTGAAGGTACAATATACATATGTAAACTGCTGCGTTGATGGCGCTATAAGCACCTGTAATAAATAAATAAATATGCATATACTGAACAAAAGTGGCCTCTTTTAAAGTGTTACTAAACCCACAACAGTAAAATCAGTCTGTATATGCAGTAAAGCATGCTTGTTATACTCACTGTGGAACTTAGGGGTTAATCCACTGCATTGTGTAAAAAGGCTGTTTGATCCGGTCTACTCCACCTAATCCTCCCCTTCTTCCACGTTCCCCATTTCATCTCCTGATAGAACACAGCCTCAGGGACACTCCGCACATGCTCAGTGTGGTGTGTACTGCTAGAGAGTTTTTATTTTTTTGGGGGAGGGTGCACAGAGGGTCAGGGGTTATGCAATCTCATAGGGCAGTGAGAGGAGAATGAAAACTCCTCTTACAAGCTTTAACATGTGCTCAACTGGACACTTATAGAAGTCACAAGACTGCTCTAACTGCTGATGAGAAAAGGTAATTAGCAGTTTATATTTACTAAAATAATTGAATTGCCATACCCTGTGTACTGTGGGAGACCAGATAGAGTAAATTCAGGGTCCGGGGCTTAGTAACACTTTAATTCAGGGTGCAGTCCGATTTTAACAGGAAGTGATGACTTTACCCACTTTGGCTGTCAGATACAACATCCTGGCATGTGTTTTATTTCTTTATGATACAGTCTAGTTATAGCAATAACACTTAGGGCCAGTTCACAGGAATGTGGTCCACGTTCCAATGTGATTTCCTGTGTGATTCAGTGCGGTGCGGTTTTTCATCCCATTCAGTAGAATGGATTGCAGAACTAGATTGCATGAAAAGTGGTGCATGCAATACTTTTCAAAAATGCACTGCGGTGACTATAACCTATACTTCTGTATTCATGCAGTATTGAAATTACTTCTATTTTACCTTTCTTTTTTCCCTGCCCTATTGGATGACGATCTGTGCTACAATGGTAATGTACAATGATTGTTGGTATATTTTCCTCTATATTTTCTTCACTTTTTGCTGTTCAGAATGGGGTGCCTAAAAAGATCTGAATATATATATATATATATATATACACAGTTGTGTTCAAAATAATAGCAGTCAGACATCACTAACCTGATCAATCACTGTTTTTGGTAGAAATAATATTTCTACATGGCAAATAATTTACTAGCAGGTGTAGTAGAGTAATAGAAATCCAACAGACCCAACAGTCATGACATGCTTGCTGCTGATTCTGTGTAATTGAATCACTAATTGAAAGGGGCATGTTCAAAATAATAGCAGTGTGGCGTTCTATTAGTGAGGTCATTCATTCTTTGAAAAACAGGTGGCAATTATTGCCCTTATTTAAGGAAGGAAGGCAGCAAATGTTGTACATGCTGGTTACAGTGCATTTCTCTCTGAAATTCTGAGGAAAATGGGTTGTTCCAGACATTGTTCAGAAGAACAGCGTACCTTGATTAAAAAGTTGATTGGAGAGGGGAAAACATATAAAGAAGTGCAGAAAATGATAGGCTGCTCAGCTAAAATGATCTAAATGGCAACCAAAACCTGAAAGACGTGGAAGAAAGCAGAAAACTACCATTCGAATGGATAGAAGAATAGCCAAAATGGCAAGGACTCAGCCAACAATCAGCTCCATGAAGATCAAAGAAGGTCTAAAGTTACCTGTGAGTACTGTTACAATTAGATGTGAAGCCAAGCTATCTGCAAGAAGCCCCCGCAAAACCCCACTGTTGAAAAAAAGACATGTGCTGAAGAGGTTACAATTTGCCAAAGAGCACATTGACTGGCCTAAAGAGAAATGGCGCAACATTTTGTGGACTGATGAAAGTAAGATTGTTCTTTTTGGGTCTAGTGGCCGGAGACAGTTTGTCAGACGACCCCCAAACACTGAATTCAAGCCACAGTACACTGTGAAGACAGTGAAGCATGGTTGTGCAAGCATCATGATATGGGGATGTTTCTCATACTACGGTGTTGGGCCTATTTATCGCATACCAGGGATCATGGATCAGTTTGAATACATCAGAATACTTGAAGAGGTCATACTGCCTTATGCTGAAGAGGAAATGCCCTTGAAATAGGTGTTCCAACAAGACAACGACCCCAAACACACCAGTAAACGTGCAACATCTTGGTTCCAGACCAACAAGATTGATGTTATGGAGTGGCCAGCCCAATCCCCGGATCTTAATCCAATAGAAAACTTGTGGGGTGACATCAAAAATGCAGTTTCTGAGGCAAAACCAAGAAATAGAGAAGAACTGTGGAATGTAGTCCAATCATCCTGGGCTGGAATACCTGTTCACAGGTGCCAGAAGTTGGTTGACTCCATGCAACACAGATGTACAGCAGTTCTCAGAAACAGTGCTTATACAACTAAATATTCATTAAGTGATTCAAAGGAAAGCAAAATCTTCAAAACATTTTCAGTTTATATAGTGAATGTTTGAGTTTGTATAGAAGAATACAAACACTGCTATTTTTTTGAACAGTCCAATATTCACTTTTCTTCAATTTTTTTAGAGGAACAACACAAATTTGATATATTTTTCTTCATGTTTTGATTTGGAATAGAATGTGTAGTGTTCCCAATGCATTTGTGTGTATGGAAATAGTAGCTATTAGAAGGATTTTGAGCTTTATTCACTTTTTTCAACACACTGCTATTATTTTGAACACAACTGTATATATATATATACTCTGTACACATTATACTCTGTACTGTTGATTGGACCATGTAGTTCTCTGGTCTAATGTTAGACCTTTTTTCTTGTAATATGTAAAAATCCTAATAAAAACTATTGTTAAAAAAAAATGCACATGCGGTACCATGTGATGTGGTGCAGGTGAACGCACAGCATTTTGTGTTTGTGGTGTCATTAGGATTATACTTACACCCGCCACGCCCTGTGCATTTTGAATGCGGTGCAGAAAATGTGCACGGAACGCGGGTTTCCCCTACCACATTCTGGTGTTAACGAACCCATAACATGTTTAATTGATGTCCGATGATGGGACTTTGTTCATTTGTGTTATCACTTTGGGAGAGTTGAACAGGTGTAGGTCAAGTCATTAGTGGGTTGGACTGGGACCCCCATCTGTGTCTATTTGTAGCACTTTTTTTGTCACTTGTGATTTGCCTTGAGAAAAGTTGGCTGTGCCCCTCTGAAGCAGGCAATCTCACATGTAGACTAAATATTTACGAGTAAACCCAAGAACACAATGTAATGTATTGCAGCTTATCAGACCTTAGTTGTGGTGACTGTATCCTTTCCTTTTCTATGCATTTTAACTTTATTCTCACTTGGTGATCCTGCCAGTAACACATTTCCTATCCTAGGATGATAATGCTCTCTCTACTGTATCTATGAAAGAGAAGCGCTGTTGTCCTACAGGACTACAATAACACCTCCCCTTCTCCTCTTCTCCATAACAAATGGGGGAAATGTTCTGTAGTTCACAGAGCGAGCTGGGAACAATTTATCTGCTAACAGTGCATCACAGGCAAAGAGCACAGTTATCAGGATTTCTGGAAGGATCAACAGGTATTTCTGCACTGCCAAATGGATGAAATAAAAGAAGTTCTTTGTTAGGGTTTCCAGAAATGCCATTTCAGAAAAGACAGCCTTTCACATCCTCAGCCTTTATTTACTGTACAGCAGCTCTGTTCTCATCACACTCTCACACTTGAAATGCAGGTCACAAATCCCATCTTCCTTATGTCCCTAAAAGCATGCCAGATGTGAGTGAGAGAGAGGAGGAGGCAGCCATTGTCTCAAAATGCTTTTTTTTTAAATGTCAGGATAGAAATATAAATGATGCCATTGCTGACTTGGTTGTGACATATAAGCTCCAGAGCTACCATCTTTAGAGCCTATGTCTGGCTTATGTTTGCTTTATAAGGGTTTCACATTCCCATACAAGTCTATAGCAATGCAAGACCCGCTTGAAGCAGGTCAGGTGTCAAACTGATGCCACTGACATGAGCCCAGAAGCCATCAACGCAGGCCCTTAAGCTGGCCATACACATCAATTTCTTCCATTCAGCCTGTGGGCTAAACGAAAGAAATCAAACAGATTCCTCCATCCACGCTGTTAGCAAATCTCCTGCCGGCTGTCAGAATACCCAAGTAGTGCCTGTATCTGATTGGATACATGCACTGATCAGCTGCCAATTTTTGACCCAGCAAATTTGACAAAAGTCAACTGAAATATCAATTTTTGTCAACCTATTGTATTAATTTAAGCCATTTCAGCATGAATCAAGCAAAATTCAACATTTGTTTAGCCAGCTTTACTCAGAGAGTTACTGACCCAAAACAAGCATGCAGCCAATGATTCACAAGGAGGAGAACCATGGGAAGCCCTGGGGCTTACATCTTCAAATCCACTTTAATATTGCTAGCCACACAGATTCTCTTTAAAGTGCTTGTAAACCCGGTGAAGTGACTGGCTTCAGGTGATACACAGAGATGAAACAAATCCTCCTACAAAGGTTGTACCTGTTGCAGAATTTGCAGGATGTATACAGCATGTATGAGCTTTCAGAAAGCAGGGGGAGGGAGCTGAAGTTACACTCTGAAGGAGAGCTCCAAGAACGGACGGGAGGGAAGGGACACCTCCCCCCCCCTTCACACAGGAACAGAGCTGAGACTGTCACTCACAGGTTGTGTGCTGGAGATCCCTCCCCTGTCACCTTTTTTTCTCTTGATGTCAGGAAAACCTGTCAGAAGTGACTTATGCTGATAGCAGAGGAATGAAGCAACAGGCAGAAATGACACTAGGGCTATTCCACACATAGTGTGATGATAGGCGTTTTACTGCATTGTAAAAAGCCTATCACCGCAAGGACACACAGAAAACAGTTGTTTCCTTTTTATTAGCACTGATCACTGTATTGGTGTCACTGGGGATGTCAGTGACACCAAGTCAGTTCCCCCCCAGTGTTAGAATGCCCGCCACAGTCCCACAGTCCTGCTATAAGTCGCTGATTGCCTCCATTACTAGTAAAAAAATAAAAGTAAAACAATTCCAGTATATATACCCCATTTGAAAGCGCTATAACTTTCACGTAAAGCAATTAATTTACACATACTGGGATTTTTCTTAGCAAAGACGTGTAGCAGAATACATTTTGGCCTAAATTTATGATGAAATTTGATTTTTTAATTTTTTTACTGGATACATTTTATAGAAAAAATTCAAAAATATAGTTTTTTTTTTTCAAAATTGTCTGTCTTTTTTTGTTTATAGGGCAAAAAATGAAAAGAGCGCAGGTGATCAAATACCACCAAAAGAAAGCTCTATTTGTGGGAAAAAAAGGACGCAGCGTTGTATTACCGCGCAATTGTCAGTTAAAGTAACATAGCGCAGTACCACAAAAAATGGCCTGGTCAGGAAAAGGGGTAAATCCTATGGAGGGCAAGTGGTTAAATACATATAATGTAGGTGTGAAATTGTTACATTAGGGATCAGGGGCGGACTGACAACTCATGGGCCCCCAGGCAATAGGGGATCATGGGGCCCCTGTGTCCTTGCCCAAACTCAAAAAAGCCTATGCAAAAGGTATCAGGGGAATCTCATGGGGCCCCCTACTGACCCCAGGCCCTCGGGCAGTGCCCGAGTTTCCAAATGGTCAGTCCGCCCCTGTTAGGGATAGGCACAGAGAAGCCCACAAAGGGGTATATATGACACTCTAATAAAAGAGAATAGCTTGACGACACATCCACTTACTAAGATGATTAATTACATTTAACTTTCCAACATCCCCCCTCATTAAACTACCATTTTACTGGTTTTATTAATAAAAAAAAAAAAATATGAATGATAATGTCAGATGAACAAGACCAGCCATCCTTGATCCTAGAGGAAGCCCCCTTTATAAAGCATAAGTGGTTTGATGACGCAACTTCTGCTGACGTCATTTCTGCCCTTTGGAACGCACGCTGGAACACGGCAGCCATCTTGGTTCCTATTCACAGGCAGAAAGGCTGAATACTCCGAGTGCCAGGTTATGGGCACTTATTTGTGAGTTTTATTCTTATAATTTCTCCCCATCAATAAAGTTTTTTATGGCTTCACACTATGGGATGTTTGCTTTTGTTTCTGTTCACATGCTGAAACTTGGTTTACTGCCTGGGAGGAGAGGAGAAAGTTTAAAAAGGCTCTATTGAAACTACACTGTCATTTACTTCCACGCTGGTCATCATCCTATTGTTTACTATCAGCCAGATCGCATAATTCCCAGGAATGAATATTGGTGCCATTCTTGCCATCACGCATTGGGCTAGTCCCAAACCAGGTGCTTAAGGCCAACCTAGAGATAGGTGGTCCACGGCTAATGGTGAGTGAACATCCATGTGGGGCACCGATTGAGCACAGAGGAGCACCTGTCATTTTTGCACGAAGTTTACCAATTAGTATTCAACACCTGGGCACTTTATTTTTCCGAATTGGGACTGAATGTTACAATTATTCACTTTGTATATGTGAAACAATATTACTCATTTATTGTCAAATTTAATGCACTTAATTTATGCACGGTCCACATGGTATTTTGTTTGTTTTTGTGCTTTTGGTTCACAAATTAGGACTGCAGTGTATACTTATCAAAGTTGCATGAATATCTATTCCTAAGTGCAACAGCACTGTATCTTATTTAAATACATATAATGTAGATGTGAAATTGTTACATTAGGGATAGGCACAGAGAAGCCCACAAAGTGGTATACAGTATATGACACTCTAATAAAAGAGAATAGCTTGATGACACATCCACTTACTGAGATGATTAATTACATTTAACTTTCCAACATCCCCCCTCATTAAACTACCATTTCATTGGTTTTATTAATAAAGGAAACATGAATGATAATGACAGATGAACAAGACCAGCCATCCTTGATCCTAGAGGAAGCCCCCTTTATAAAGCATGGGCGTGAGTGCATGTCCCCTATTGTACAGCAGTGTAAGTATATGACTGCTTAGAGGTTAAAACCTTATATCAGAGAGCATGGCCATGAATGTATGTATGTAATAAACGGACCTGTAAGTATTATTCCTGTATGTGAAGAATGCATCAGCGCAGACCCAAAACTGGCAGGAATGGAAGTATTTAATTTAAATTCAAATTTTAGTGTCTAGAGCTGCATATTTCTAAAGATGAGGTTACAGCAATATTGGCTCAGCCATTATGCAGAAGTCATTTACAAGGTTGACACATATGGCTGGGCTCTGAATAAAAGGTTGATTTTCTTGCAATATACACTGAAGGTCAGCAGGGATTCAAACAATAACTGACTTTAGGATTGGAACAAAGCAGATGCCTGAGGCAGTGCTTAGTAAGGGGCAGGATAGTATCCAGGGCGGACGTGGGATGCTGGAGCATACATGCATCTGCTTTATCTGTACTCCGAGGACACCCCATGCTGGGGCCATCACTTTTTATTTATACAGAGACACTGACAGGTTTTCAAAAATGTTCATGTAATCTGCTGCCCCTGAATATCTCCCCATATTTATAATTAGACACATCTCTTACAGCAAGCTAGCTTTTAGCCTACATTTACAAACTGTATGTGTCTAGTGGTGTGCCTGCTGTAACCTTAGTGCAAGCACATCTTCCATAGGGGATTATGGTAAGGCTCCTAAAATGCAGCTGAAATGCCCTGTGCTGCATATATTTAGACATGTGACTGTAGATTTTTGTATGTTATGGTGGCACGTTTCAGAAAACAATTGAACAGGCTTGCATCCCTTCTGATAGATTTAGACCAGATTCAATAAAATGTGAATCCCCAAGTTGATCGTCCAGGGCAGAAAATGATTGGTTGATTTGCATCAATTAGCAACTCTGAAGTACTGTTGTCATGAATTCAATTGTATTTTGATCGATCAGATTATGAGATTGCATGGGGAGAACAGACATATGATTGATAACTTACATTCATATCTTCCAGCTATCAAATGAACTCCACTTTCTCTTGTGTGGCATATCGATCAATTGGATTTTTTTTTCAACTAAAGATTGATTATTCCTAGAGTCAGAGATTGATTGATAAATAAATTGATTATTTACCAAAGCATGCATGATCATTATTAGATTCAATGTCTTACGTTTTTGCTCCTCAGCATCTCAAAGGCAGACTTGATTTATTTTTTTTTTCCAAAAATACTTTTATTAGAAGAAAAAAGGCATATGGCCCTCGAACCCCTCGTGTATTGAATCGTTTTGTTACTGTATCTTTGATGCAAAGCACATCTTCCATAGGGTATTATGGTACCACACATAAAATGTGTCTAAGGTGCATATAAAACACTCTGTGCTGCAAACATTAAGCTTAGACATATGTATGGTGGTCATACAATCAATGGTGTTACGGTGGTCATACAATCAATGGTGTTATGGTGGTCATGCAATCAGTGGTGTTATGGTGGTCATGCAATCAATGGTGTTATGGTGGTCATGCAATCAATGGTGTTATGGTGTTCATGCAGTCCATGGTATTACGGTGGTCATACAATCAATGGTGTTATGGTGGTCATACAATCAAGTCAACCAACAATCGATAGGCAACTTTCCTGCCAATGAATTTAGACTCTGTTTAGATTAGATTCAATCAAACTGAGTCGATGGGCCAGTGAGGAAAGGACTACATTGATCAACAGCACTGAGTTTTGCTTATGAATTTGATCAGAATATAAGACTACATGGAGAAAACAGAGATGCAATCGATTATTTACAAACATATCTTCCAGCTATCAAAATCCAAATCCACTTCCCCATGTATGGCATTATGATCGATTGGGTTGTTAACTATAGATCAAGTTATTCCTACTAGAAGAGATCAATCAATAAATAAATTGATCATTTATTGAAGCATGTATGACCATCATTAGATTTAAAATAACTAAAGACAAAAGACACAGATTGCAAAAAAGCCCACAAACTGACAGGGGTTATAATCCTCCGATTCACACTATAGAAACTCAGTCCAGATGTGTTTCAGATGGGTGTCTGCATGCACAATTTTGGCACGTTTTCAATATGCATTTGACACCCTCTGGTGCATTTTTGATGTTTTCTGGTTAATTTTTCTCCCTTCTCTTTTTCTTTAATTTAAATAGGGACATGTGCGTTCCAGTGTGTTTTTGGTGCATGTTGGTGCATTGCAGTGTGTTTTTGATGCATTTTACTTTATTCCAGTACAGTTCTGTGCAGAAAAAATACAAGCACTAATGTGAACTATGACATTGACAACCATATAACCTACTTTCTGTGCATTTTGTATGCAGAAAATAAAGCACACTGAAGGGCATGTAGTGTGAACTGGCCCGTACTCTATCCAAAATGAAAAAAAAAGTTTTGCCTGTAGATCTACTGTAATGTCCTATGTTTTTCTTCCACAGCACCTCAAAGGCAAACTAGGATTTTAGGAATAAGACTTGATTTAAAGGACAGTCAATATTTTGCCTGATTAGCAGCGACATGGAATCAGCCTGAAACAAGTGGGATACAAGGGTGCAAAGGGTTAATAAACTGCAAAGTCAGAGTGGAGAGCTCTAAAGAGTTGTGCGTCAAAAATCCTGCTTTCTGTATCTCTGGTGCAAAGTACTGTACATCTTCCAGTAGAGTATTATGCCATAGGCCAGTGGTCTCCAAACTGTGGCCCGGGGGCTGGATGCAGCCCTTTGCTTGCCTTTATCTGGCCCTTGAGGCATTATTCCAGCCACTGACACCAACAATGGGGCACTATTTCTTCTGCTGAGTACCACCAATGATAGGGCACTATTCCTCCCAACGACACCAACGATAAGGCACTATCTCTCCCAATGACACCAACTATGTTCTCCCTGTGCCTGTGTGGGTTTTCTCCGGGTACTCCAGTTTCCTCCCACATTCCAAAAACATGCTGGTAGGTTATTTGGATCCTGTTTAAATTGGCCCTAATATGTGTATGTATGAATGTAAGTTAGGGACCTTAGAATGTACACACCTTGAGGGTTAGAGACTGATGTGAATGTACAATATATGTGTATGTAAAGCGCTGAGTAAATTGATGGCGCTATACAAGTACCTGAAATAAATATATAATAATGTGGTTTGACCATTCCAAATCGCATGACAAGTTGCACCCTATTGCCAGCAATGGAACTGTTCAAACAGATGCGACTCTGACGGAGTTGGACCGATTTTGAAAGTAGCTCCTGCACTATTTTATGGCGATTTCAGGAATGACTTGCATAGACATCTGTGCATGAAGTTACGATTTCAAAGTCACATTCAGTGTGAACCAAGGGTAAAGGGCATGAAAATATCACCGTGCTGCATATAAAAATCTGTACCTGCGTATGTCATAGTGGCCATACATACTTCGATTTAATAATCTGACCGATGCGTGATTCAATCAAAATGATCAAATCAACAACCATTTATTAGGCATAACTTCCATTCCAATCGATTAGACTCGATTTAGATTGGATGCAATCAAACTGAGTCAATCAGAAAGGCAGAGAATGATCAAATATTTTGTATTATTTGGCAGCAATGAGTAGCTTTGGTCATAAATCTGATTGTATTTCAGTCAATCAGATTGCGGGATTGTATGGTGAAAACAGAGATGCAATTGATAATGGACGATCAATCCTTGCAACCATCGATCAAAAACCGCTTCCCCATGTGTGAAATATTGATCAGTTGGGTTGTCAATTGTAGATTAATTATTCCTATCAGGAGAGATCCCATGGAAAAGAAATCAATCTTATTTTACTTGATTTGCTGTGATATGGAATCCATCGCAAAGTGTACCTGAAAGTCTTTTTTTTAAATATGGACAAGTGCAATGTAAGTGCAAAGGGTTAATCAAGTCAGAATTCAGAGCTCTGTCGGAGAAATGACTCATATTGTTTTTCCTCAGCCATGTCTCAAAGGCAAACTAGGATTTTAAGAGTAAGATTTGATTTAAAACTGAACTCTGGAAAAAGTAAATGTCCTCCCTTGCAGTGGGGCTGTATCCATGCTGCAAGGTTTAACTGCTCATTTATATCTAGGGGAACCAGGTAAAGTATTTATTTACTTGATCATCCGCTCCTGCAGGCTCCTCTGCATTGAATGGTCTTAGCAAACTCTTCTCCCCTGCACTCTGGCATCATATTAAGGCGGAATTCACACTGTGTGCGGTGACCAGCATTTTTCTGCATTTTTTCACAGCACAGTGTACCGGTTAGGAAGCCACTGTATTGCACCTCAGTGCATCGCACTGCTGTACATTACCATGAATGAAGTGTACATTTTATACAAGTCATATAAAGTTTATACAAAACAAAAGAAATATAAAGGAGCCGTGTGATGCACTGAATCCTGCAGCCAGGAACAAACAGCTGCCAGAGTGGTAGATCGCCCTGGCAGCTCTCTGTTCCCAAGTGAATTCACCCTTACCCTAGGTTCACACCGAAGCATTTTCTGCAGCAATTTGCAGTGCAGTCCATTTAACATGATTTCCTATGGGACATGTTCACATCTTCCCGTTTTCACCCGATGCGTTTTTTTGGAAAGGGTCAGGGACTTTTTCAATGCGTTTTTGGTTCTATAGACTTCAATGGAAAGAAAAGCATGTAGTGCATTTTTGCCACGTTTTTGATCTTTTTAAATTTTAAATCTGCCTAGCAACAAGAAAAATAAACTAAAATGGGGAAAAAAAAGCAAAATGCATCAAAAACATGTCAAAACGCAGGTGCAAAAACTCAATACAAAACGCAATGCAGACATGGCTCAAATGCAACCTGCATAGATGGAAGTGGATTTCAAGGCTAGAACTAACTAAGCCTAAATCTGCTCTCATCCCCCCTTATAACTCCTATTCTGACTACTCTGTAGAAGGTAGATGCTTATACTTCCCTACTGTTGGGACGCTATAGTCTGGTCACGTAATCGGAAGCCTGGGTGTTGACGTCACCCATAGGCCTATTATGGGATCTGTTGTCACCTTTTCTCCCTCTCCCCTTAAAGCGGAACTGCACCCTCAAGGGGAAGTTCCGCTTGTAGCCCTTCTCCCTCCTCTTTTTGGCACTTTTTTTTGGGGGGGTAGTGGGTACCTGGTTCATCCCCCCCACCTTCTGGGACACTTCACAGGGTCCAGAACGCTGTGGGACCATTAAAAAAGGGTAGTGTTGTCCACGCATGCACAGTAGGCAGCCACAAGGAATCACAACCAGCTGCCCACAGTCAACATGCCAGTGCTGGGGACTCGAAGACTGGCAAAGAACCGGTTTGGGTGAGGACAGCACTGGACCCCTAGACAGCTGAGTGTCCTTTTAATAAAAGTCAGCTGCTACAGTATTTGTAGCTGCTATTGTTTAATTTTTTTCAAACCGCTTTAAGCTGCCGCTGGAAGCCAATCACGTGAATGGACTGGAGCCCCCTGAGAACAGGTAAGTGTAAGCAGCTTCCCTCTACAGGGTAGTTAGAATAGGAGTTAGAAGGCGGTGGGAGCAGTTTGAGATTATTTAGTTTTAGCCTGGACTTTAAAGTGGTTGTAAACCCTTATATACCCAGTGAAGTGACCGGCCTCAGGTGATACAGAGATGAAACAAATCCTCCTTCAGGTTGTACCTGTTTATCTGCAGTCTTCTCTTATCTACATTCGTTCAAAGTCCAGAATTTATACAGCTTGTCTGAGAGTTAAAAAAAAGTGGGCAGAGAGCTGAAGTTACACTCAGCAGAGCTCAGTGAGAAGAGTTCTGAGAGCTGATTGGAGGGAAGGGACACACCCCCTCCACATAGCTCACAGAAACAGAGCTGAGTCTGTCAATCTGCTGGAGGTACTTAATCCAGCGTTGCAGATGTGCCCAAGAAGGCCACATTTCTTAGAGTGGTTGTAAACCCTTACATATACCCAGTGAATTGACTAGCCTCAGGTGATACACAGAGATGAAACAAATACTCCTATATAGGCTGTACCTGTTTATCTGCAGTATTCTCTTCTCTACATTTGTTCAAAGTCCAGAATTTATAAAGCTTGTCTGTGCTTTTAGAAAGTAGGAGGTAGAGAGCTGAAATTCCACAGCGAGGAGAGCTCTGACAACTGATTAATGGGATTTAAGTGTAGTTATTGGTATCTGTAAGGGCCTATGGCCTTATTGCTTGGCAACTTGATTTACATTTGACAGTGATAGATTTAAGGTGGGGATCAGCAAAAATAGATCTCGGCCAGTAGATCATGGTCAGGGCTTGCTGACCTGCCATCCCAGAGCATCAAGCAGACTGCAATGCAGAGGGACTACTTGTAAAGTTGGAGCTGTAGTAGGGAGCAAGAACTGCATAAGTTGATGTGTCCTCTGTAGTGCTGGCTGCTATGTCCTGCCATGGTTAATGGGTGTAGCACATGCCAAGCGCAACCTTGTGCAGTACAGCAAACAAGGGGTTAAAGTAGGGAGCTGTGTGTTGCATTCTCACCGCCTGCTTTAACCCCTTGATCCCTGCAGAAGAATGCAGTTACAGGGCACTTGCAGAGTGGCCCTATTTACTTGAATGGGTCTCGATTGACAGGTGGTTGCACCCACCAAAAGCAACAGGGGGTGTAATTCCTGCTGCAGCATGTGTACACCTTTGGCTACTGCGTCAGCAGCTAAAGGGGGAAGGGATTGGGGGCGGTTAAACCGCGATTCAACTCAATATGTTGCTTCCTCACCACCTGATTTAAACCCATGATTGCCGTGCAATGCACGCGATTGTGACACGGTAGTATGACGATTAGAGGTTTCAATCAGCTGTGAGGAGGTGACACTGTGCCCGGACATCTTTGACTTTTCCCATGTTGTTCAGGTAGATCTCCACCTCTTTAAGGATGCCTACCCCTGATTTAAGGGGTATGGCAAGCTGCTTGGTTAGCCTAATGGCCTTGATGAGGATCGTTTCAGTCTTTATACCCCACAAAGGTTTTGATGAATATATATATATATATATATATATATATATATATGTATTTTTTTTTTTTTTAATGAGACTTTTTGATCTTGCCTGTAAAAGCTGAGAACTGTTATGCTGTAACTAACTGTATAACCCATATCACTATATTGCGGTAATAAGTTGTTTTGGTTTTTCTTTCTTCTTTTGTTTTTGTTGTGGGTGTTATTTACAATTTGAAAATCAATAAAATAAAGATTACAAATAGAAAGTAGGGGGAGAGCTGAAATTACACACTGGAGAGCCCAGTGAGGGTAGCTCTGATAAATGAATGGAGGGAAGGGACATGCCCCTCTTCAAACAGCACACAGGAACAGAGCTGAGGCTGTCAATCACAGGATGTGTGCTGGAGATTCCTCCCATCACTTTTTTCTCTTGGTGTCTTGAAAACATGGCAGAAGTCATTCATGCTGAGCAGAGGACCAAAGCAGCAAAAAAAAAAAAAAAGACACTTAGTGCTCTTAATTGAGACGAGTATACACTATAGAGAGCTATGCTTTGTTCATATGTCATCTCTAAGATTTACAACCACTTTAAAGTGTTACTAAACCCACAACAGTAAAATCAGTCTGTATATGCAGTAGAGCAAGGGTATTGAATTCAAATTCAAGGAAGTCCGGTCACTAACATTTTACATTTTCTTCTGGCCGAGGTCCGCATAGCCTATGTCCCTTCAGTGTGCCCCCTTACATTAGGTGTCGCCATCAGAGTGCAACTTTACATCATGTATTCCCATCACATCAGGTGTGCCTATCAGAGTGCCCCTTTACATCAGTTTTCCCCATCACAGTGCCACCTTACATCAGGTATTCCCATCAGAGTGTCTGCTTACACTCAAAGTACCCCTTTCCATCATATTTCCCCATCAGAGTGCCCCTTTACATCATATTTCCCATCAGAGTACCCCTTTACATCATATTCCCCATCAGAGTACCCCTTTCCATCACATGTGCCCATCAGAGTGGCCCTTTCCACAGTATGCACCCATTTGTGCCCCCTTAACATAAAATGTGCCCATCAGAGTGCCCCCTTAATATAAAATATGCCCATCAGAGTGCCCCTTAATATAAATGTGCTCATCAGAGTGACCCTTGATATAAAAGATGTCCATCAGAGTGCCCCTTAACATAAAATGTGCCAATCAGAGTTTCCTTAACATAAAATAGGCCCGCCAGAGTGCCCCTTAAAATAAAATGTGCCCATCAGAGTGCTCCTTAACATAAAATAAGGGGCATGCTGATGGGCACATTTATATTAAGAGGCACTCATTTTATGTTGTGCCCATCAGAGTGCACCTTAACATTAAATGTGTCCATCTGTATTACCCTTTAACATCAAATGTGCCCATCAGAGTGCCCCTGTAAGACTACACTCTACCATAAAGGCAGATGTGATATCCGCCCTGCTGAGCGGCGGATCTGTCTTCCAGTCTGGCAGGCTGGCGGTCCAGAAGGGAGTGCTGCTCGGGCTGTTCTTGGACCGTGGTCTGCCATTTAGTGGCCACGGCAGCAGAGCATGCTTGTTATACTCACTGTGGAACTTAAGGGGTTAATCTTCTGCAGTGTGTAAAAAGGATGTTTGATCCTGTCTTCTTTGATCCTCCTCTTCTTCCATGTTCCCCATTTCTTCTCCTGATAGAACACAGCCTCAGAGACACTCTGCACATGCTCAGTTTGGTGTGTATTGCTAGAGTGTTTTCTTTTTCTTGGGAGGGTGCTTGTGATCAGTACAGGGCCAATTATGTTCAGACAGAGGGTCAAGGGTTCTGCAATCTAATAGGATAGGGAGAGGAGAATGAAAACTCCTCCTATAAGCTGTAACCAGTGCTCAGCTGGACACTGATAGAAGTCACAAGAATGCTCTAACTGCTGATGAGAAAAGGTATTTAGCAGTTTATATTTACTAAAATAATTGCATTTCCATGTTTTATATACTGTGGGAGACCAGATATAGTGATTGCAGGGTCCTGGGTTTATTAACACCGTGCCCATAGCCCTGCATTGGAGCTGAGGACCCTGAGGGACAGTCCATAGCCTTAGGCTAGCCTTTCTGAACCAGGGTGCCCAGGCAACCTGGGGTGTCTTGAGGTTTCTTCAGAAGTGCCTTGGCAAAGTGTCTACAAATCGCCCAAAACGTGTATGCAAGCCAGCGGGTGGAACAAGCCTGCCTTTTAGTTACACAAAGCAACAGGTTTTCATTGTGCACCATTACGACCTTCTAGCTGCCGGTGTCCTGACAACCAATGACATCAGTTGATAAGGAGGATGTCAGCTGCCTGCACAGTATCCCTGTATGACCCTCCCCCACCCCTCTCCATCAGTGCTGGGGTCACATTAGCTCAGTGATGGAGAAAAACTGAAGGAGAAGAGAAATACTGGAAACTAGTCAGTACCAGTGTGGAAAAGTGTATTTGCTTTAGAAGAATAAATCACTGCTAATGTTGGGTGTCCTACATGTGTGGATGTTGCTGTGTTATATAAAACTATTAGAATAGTTATTCATAATTTGGAATAGGGTGCCCTTTTAAAATTTTGGACAGTCTAGAGGCACCCCATTTTAGAATGGGGTGCCTCCAGACTGTCCATAATTTGAAAGGGTGCCTCGGGACTATCCATAATTTGACAGGGTGCCTTGACTGGAAAAAAGGTTGAGAAACACTCTTAGGTAGTAAAAAAAAGTGCTTTTACTGTCCCCTAGAAAGAAAAAAATCAATTACCCCTTGCGCCAGTTCAATGGAGGACTTTTACTTTTCCCAGAGCTGGGTGTTAAAGGACAATCTATAATTTACCTGATCAGCTGGGATGTGGAATCCGCCTCAAAAGTCTTTTAAATCTGGAGAAATGCGCTGCAAGTGCAAAGGGTTAATAAAGTGCATGCTCAGAGTGCAGCCTTGTGTGATGAGAGCGGACTGAGCAGTGTATTGTGTTTTCCACCCCCCCTCCTCCCTTCTTCTGGGTCATTGCTGGAGTGAACCTTGCACCATTATGCCAGGCACACGCTTGGCCTGCGGGCTTTTGTTATGCAGATGGTGCAGGCCTGGGAAGCAAGCACTTGTCTTCTTCTTCATTTTTTTTTTCCTAATACAAAGGGAGGGGGGCAGTAGGTGGAATAAAGGAATTAAAGGGAGGGAAAGGCTGAAGCTCTGCCAGCCCCTGTTTAGACGTCATAGGAGACAAAACAAGAGGCTAGACTTGGCTTTCCTCTCCAGTCCCAGTCTAAGGTGTCCCCTTGTCCCTGCAGCGGCTCTGTAGGGCGATGCTCTCAGGACCACACGCTGAGCAGGCGCTGGTTAGTGCACACAGCCTGGTCCAGCGATCAGCCCGGGAGGGGAGGAGTCTCCGAGTCCCCGCCACGCCCCCAGTGTGTGCCCAGCGGAGTGGATTCAGGACCGCCAGCATTTGGACAGCTCCCGAAGTGTGATCGGTGCGGCGGCCGCTCTCCTCCTCTCCCCTCCACTGACTATGGCCGGCGTCCAGCAAGGGGAGAAGCAGCTCTTCGAGAAGTTCTGGATGGGGACTTTTAAAGCCGTGGCCACCCCGCGGAGGGAAAGCATCATCGTAGCCAGCATCACCTCTCGGAAGCCCATAGCCAGGTAGGACCATCTGGGAGGGATGCTCAGTGTGATCCCTACAAATCCCCAGAGCTCGTTGTTACAGATCCCAGCAGGCTGCCTAGTTTGAGGTCTCATCTCCTGCCATCTTCTATTTCTTCCAAACTCTCATTTGTGGTCATTGAATAAAGACAATCGGTGGGAAGGCAAGTCTTCCTACAATGGGAGCCTATGGCAAGGAGGGATTGCTACTTTTTGTAGATGGGGAAGAGTTCGTCAATGGGCATCAATAGGCATCTCCAAGCTTTGTGTGACAGGCTCTTTGTCCTGGAGCTCTCACTCTTATTAATGAGAAGCAGCATGCACTCCCCATTCACAGACAATGCATGGCCAGCCAGGATCACATGTACACACAGCTGTCTGCTCAAGTGTCACAGCTTTCCGGGATGTCCTTCTAACAGCATGGCATTACATGATGTCACTGCGCCTAAATAAGTGCTACTATGTACAATCACCCGTATTGCTGTATATGGCATGTCTCTCTTAACCAGGGTTGCAGCTAACCCTAGGGTTCCTTCAGAGGATTGAGAAATGTCCGTCTCCCTGATAAGTAACCACTGACAAGGATGATCTTTTTATATATCTGTAAAGGGAGATTATTCCTACCGACCACACATATGAGGAGTGGTCTTCCTATTGACCACATATATTGGGAGCATTTTTGCTGCTGACCAAACATAAGGAGCATTCTACCCATTGGCCACATATATAAGGAACCTTCTTCTTACTGTCCACATATATAAAGAGAATTCTTCCCACTGACCACATATAAAGGATCATTATTCATACTGACCACATATATAAGGAACATTCTTCCTACTGTTTACACATAAGGAGCATTCTTCCAACTGACCACATATAAGGAGCATTCTTCCCAATGACCACATTTATAGGATCATTCTTCCTACTGACCACATATATAAGGAACATTCTTCCTACTATTCACACATAAGGAGCATTCTTCTAACTGACCACACATAAGGAGCATTCTTCCCAATGACCACATATATAAGGAACATCTTTCTACTGACCACACATATGGAGCATTCTTCCCACTGACCACATATATAAGGAACATTCTTCCTACTGACCACACATAAGGCACATTCTTCCCACTGACCACATATATAAGGAACATTCTTCCTACTGACCACACATAAAGAGCATTCTTCCTACTGACCACACATAAGGAGCATTCTTCCTACTGACCACACATAAGGAGCATTCTTCCTACTGACCACACATAAGGAGCATTCTTCCTACTGACCACATATAAAGGAGCATTCTTCCTACTGACAACATATATAAGGAACATTCTTCCTATTGACCACATATATAAGCAACATTTTTCCTACTGACCACATAAGTAAGGAATATTCTTCCTATTGACCACATATATAAGGAGCATTCTTCCTACTGACCACATATATAAAGAACATTCTTCCCGCTGCACCACTTATATATGGGACATTCTTCTCACTGACCACATATATAAAGAAAATTCTTCCTACTGACCACATATATAAAGAAAATTCTTCCTACTGACCACATATATAAAGAAAATTCTTCCGACTGACCACATATAAAAGGAGCATTCTTCCCATTGACAGCATATGTAAGGAGCATTTTTCCCACTGACCACACATTTAAGGAGTATTCTTCCCATTTACCACATATATAAAGAACATTCTTCCCACTGACCACATGTATAAGGAGCATTTTTCCCATTGATCACACATATAAGGAGCTTTCTTCCCATTGACTACACATATAAGGAGATTTCTTCCCATTGACTACATATATAAGGAGCTTTCTTCCCACTGACCACACGTATACAAAGAGCATTCTTCCTACTGACCACATATATAAAGAATATTCTTCCCACTAACCACACATATATAAGGAACATTATTTCTACTGACCACATATATAAAGAATATTCTTCCCACTGACCACATATATATAAGGAACATTATTCCTACTGACCACAGATAAGGAGCTTTCTTCCTACTGACCATCATGCTAATGTTCAGTGACCTGTAGATATAGTAATTATTAGTAGGGGTTCCCTGAGGCCGGAAAGTTATTTAAAGGGTTCCTCCATTCTAAGAAGGTTGATAAAGGCTGATCTATAGAATAACTTTGATCACTGTCTGAGTTTTGAGTCAACATGAAAGTTGTAAGATGGCCACGAGTCGTATCAATTTGGTTTACTATATTTAAGTCAGGGAGTAATGTAAAAATAAAGGGTTGTAAGGTAAACCGGATGGATAGTTTTGTTAGAGGTGATGTGCTGTGACCATTTGACAGCATTTTGTGTTGCAGGGTAGTACATAGCATCAGATCATTAAATCCTTTCAAGGTGTTCTGGAGTGAAATATTTTGTGCTGAACTTGAGAATTGCACTCATTCATCATGATCGGGTAATAATGATCACTGCTAAGCAAACTAGCATGTATTATTGCATTTTTTACTGTGTGGAAAATCCAACAGATTTATGTTTTGTCCAGTGTGGATCTTTATTGGTTTTTAGTGAGCGAGACCGTGTCAGAATTTGACTCCGTGGAACTGGTAGTCCTCTAGATGCGCAATGGTGCAGCTAGAGCTCTGTCACTGACTTAGCATATTGGAGGGAAATGAATTATTTAAAGCAAATGTGAGACTGTTCCTATGCTCAGCACTCATTACTTTCTTTTGTGTTTGCAGCAAAGCAGGCGATTTTATTTTGTGCTTGCCCCAGGGCCCATTGTTCATGTATTGAATGAAGTATATGAACTGTGCAATGGAACACGAAACCTTTCATAAACTATAGGGACATTTTTACAGGTGCCTGGTGAAATGCTTCTTTACCTTGGCAGCTATAAAAAAATTAGCAAAGAAGGCATGAGCAGCTTTAAGACTTTGCAATTAGCTAACTTGATTGGCATGCATTTTAAATTCAAATTAATCTGAACATAAATGTAATGTATAGACATTATAAATTCATAAGTAATGCATGTCAGTAAAATTGCAAAACAGATTTAACACTCTGCTGGCAGTAATCAAGAATTGCACCTTTACCCATAGACATCTTGTCTTTGTGTTTTCTGTGATCCATGTGTTCCTGTCTTTGTGCTTGATCTCTTATAAAAGGGTTACCTGGCTTAGCAATTTGCAATCCTGGTATTACTTATCAAACGATGATGACCATGACACGTGCACAGTGCAGTAACCCATGATAACCAGAGATCATCAGTTTTCTGTAGTTAGAACAATGTAAGCCGATTTCTGATTGGTTGCCATGGGCTATGCCATTTTGTGCACCACTCTATGCGTTAATTAATAAGCTCACTGGTGTAACTCCAGATGCTCAATAAATGTTATATACCAAGTTAAGGCTAGTTTAGAAGGGATCATTACCTAATGTCAAAATCACTAAACCACGAGTACCTAAAGTCATCAGGTTATGTCAGTAGGACATAATAAAATATGTAGTAATTAACGGCCAGTAATGTGAACATTTGATCCTGACAAAGTCAGATCTGCAGCAGTAAATGGACGGTATTCAGTGCATGTGCTAGCTGAGGTGAAAAGGACAAACATTCTCAATTTTACTAGTTTAGATAGAGAATTACAGAACACTGTTCTACACAGTAGTTTGGGCACCAAGAGCAATGACTGCAGATCGATCTTTGATGACCTCTTTCTTTTCCCTTAACACTAGAAAGTGTAATTATATACTTTGCTTCCAGTAAGTCTTGTGCATTCTCTTATGTGATTACACTACTGATTAGGTAGCTCTATAGACCTTGCAGTTGGCTGACACCCAACTGACAAGATGTTTGTCCCAGAACGACTTAAGCTAAAAGCTGCCATGTGCTGAAAAAACGTTTCTAAGATAAAACACCGTGCCAAAGAAATACAGCTTAATCCATGAAGCATACTAAATATATACCCTGCGTGTATAAAAAGGGCAAGCCAAGTATCCCTTTCAGTGGGAAAACACACATAAATTCCAATATTTAGACTTTAATCTCTTACCTACCATTGACGCGCTGAAGCTGACCATTAATTATTATCCTGTGCTTTGCAGTAATTGCCTAGGCATTTGCATTATATTCTACACCAGCAATAACTGTCATTAGCACAGTATGGAATAATTGGTCTGAGTATTAAAACAACAATAATGTTTTAGAAACACTGCTGGATAGGAACATGTGACTGTTTAAATGAACCTTTTATAGATGGATACATGCTAGAAAAAAAAGGATGCGTCTTATCTACTCCTGTTATACTTATCCTCCATCTCTGTTGTAGGCTTTGGAAAAGCTCAAATGAAAAAATAGCTGTGTGGCTCATTTGTGTAAGTGAAGTAATTGAATTTTGCAACGATGTAGGTTCTACTAACTGAACCTGCAGAGATATTTCGATAGCTGTTTCTTTAGAGGTAAAAGGGGTCACTGAGAAAAAAATGAATGTCAGGTAGAGGTCTTTGAAACTTTTCCCATTAGCTTTCAGATTTTGTAATCTTAGTGTAAGATGACCTGAGAAAGGCAAAAAGACGCTTCCACGCTCCAGTAATCAGCTACAGTGTATGGCAATGGTCTTAGAGGACACAGTGAAAACAGACAACTAGAGGGTACACAGTGAGCACTAACACGATTATTGAAAAGGATAAGGTAAATTAATATCCACATTCTGGGACCACGAAAGGACAAGTGTGAATACAGAGGGCATTATAGCTCTGTATTTGAAAGGGCAAGAGCCTAGACCTGTTTAATCAGAAAATAGGCAATTTGTAAATGGCAGGGCACATGGGGATTGATTTATTAAAACTGGAGAGTGCAAAATCGGGTGCAGCTGTACATGGTAGCCAATCAGCATCTAAATGTAGCTTGTTCAATTAAGCTTTGACTATAAAACCTGGAAGCTGATTGGTTTCTTTGCAGAGCTGCACCAGAGTTTGCACTCACCTGTTTTAGTAAATCAAACCCCATAACACCATCAGACCTTTCATTGATCTGACCATAGTCAAATGGAATCTGATTTGATACTATCTGCATTTTGCACATCGTCATTGCGCAAAGCACAGCCAGTGGGTTCACTGGCTGTATATCAATGTTTGTAGATACAATGGTACATGCAAATGTCTTCCTTGTCCCTTTGTATTCCATCTACTCCATCAGCTAAAACAAAAACAGATAGCTTTTCAACAGCTTCCATTATGAGAGCACATTTGCTGCGATTTGCTGTCATGGGAGTCTTGTGTAGAAGACAACCATGGACAGTTGTGCATTGTGATTGACCAGATATTATTGCAATATTGTGACCATAGGAAACATGTTGGAGTGGTGGATTTCAGGAATAAATGAGAGGTAATTTCTTGTTCTACCATTCATGCAACTGGAAAACAAGGCAAAATAACTTATATGGTTTGTGTCTGAAGTAGTTATTACATAAACATCCTACAGGGTATAATACTCTAGTTGGGGGTTTTGAATGTACAAGCTTAAAGCTAGACCTGTGAACCTGTGTTCCTTTATAGTCTATAAGGCAAAAGGAAATGTTACTACCACCACCTATTCCTGGCCAGACTTTTAAAGGGAATAGTAGTTCACAGATCTGAAAAATAGATTATGTTAAATGAGGATGACAAACTCTTTCACTGGAATGGTGCCAGTAATAGCCCTAGTTCAAAACAATCCCCAAGCACTCGTAACAGTGGTAATTTTTTTCCTCTCTATAAATTAAGGGGGTATTTTTTATCCTGAAATTTTATGCATCGGCCATGGAATAATGACCCCTTTAACATTGTTAGACTGCATAAAGAAGGCTTTTATATTCCTAACTGGACAGTGACAAATTAATTTCCTTATCAAAGATGCTATTAGGAATGCAGGCAAGCATTCTTAATAAATATGTAAAATATATTGAATTATCATAGCCAAGCCTGTTCAATAAAGCATTGTAAAAATGAGTATTCATGGGTAATGTATAGTAACCCACGCCGTAGTATACATAAATCTGATTGATTGCTACTAGTTAGTACACTTTAGATCAATATCACATTTTTACTTTGTGCCACCTTATTGAATAAGCCTAGTAGAGTATGAGAAGTTATCTAGTATGATGGAATCTGTGACGATGGGCAATCTCAGGGGACCAACATGTCTACAGTTTAGAGTCCAGCTCTCGAGATTACTACTATTACTTATTCTCTACTGCTACAGCTACAACTACTATACAACCACTTTTTGCTACAACTACAAATAAATTTACTATATTTCTACTACCAGCACTACTATTTAAAACAGGGTTTCACAGCCAAGGTTTCTTGGAACCCTAGAGTTCCTCCAAATGTTGCTATGGGTTCCTTGAGCAATGAGTAATTTCTGCTCCTCAGATAAGTTCCTACTGACACCACTGAACTTTTTAGCTATCTGTAAGGGGGTAATTCTTTCCAATGACCACAAGTGTAAGGAGCATTCTTCCCACAGACCATCACACTAATGTGTTAGGAGTTGTAGATATAGTGATTTTTAGATGGGCTTCCCTGAGCCTGGAAAGTTAATTAAGGGTTCCTCTATGTTGAAAAGGTTGAGAAATGCTGATTTAACCACTTGCAGACTGCCCACCCGCAATGTACTGCGGATGGGTGGCCCATGCAGGCAAAGTGATGTATTGGTACGTCGCTGCCTGCTTCCAGGTTTAGCGCGCGTGCATGCACGCCCCCCCCAAAGACACTTGCACCGACACTTGCACACAGACGGAGTCTGTCAGCAAGTCCCAGCCAATGATTCTTGGCCAGGACCTGCTGATTGGCTTTTTACAATCACAGTCCAGAGCCCTGTGTTGACACTCAATACAGGGGTGCATACAGAGGGAACAATCTCTCTGTTTCTCATCCCTGAAAAGCAGTGATGAAAACCAAAGAGATCTCTTAGTAAAAGCAACACATAATACACACATTAAACATTGGTAGGCACACATTTAACCCTCTGATCACCCTAGATTTTAACCCTTTCCCAGCCAGTGTCATTAGTACAGTGACAGTGTATATTATTATTACTGATCACTGTATTAGTGTCACTGGTGATGTTAATGGCAGTTAGTTAGTTCCCCCCAGCGTCAGTTAGTGCCAGATTGCCCATCACACTATTGCAATCCTGTTATAAGTCACTGATCACCACCATAATGTGACGTATAGCAACAAGTGGACTGGTCATGAAGGGGGTAAAACCTTCTGGAGCTTATTTTATGAACTTGTGTTGTCATTAAACAGTTTTGACCAAAGGACTCTGATACATTTCATGTGTGCTTTTACTAACAATTGCCATTGATATCTACCATTCAGCATTTTAGACATCTTTGCTTTTATTTCTCAGATTGTATGAAAATATATTTTTTATTTTATTAACCTCCCTGGCGGTATTCCTGAGTGTAGCTCGGGGTAAAATTTCAGTACCAAGAGCGGTAACCCCGAGCTACACTCGGGCTTACCATGCGGCGTTGCTCAGGGAGTCAATGCAGCGCTTACCTTGTCCTTCACTCCCACGATGTGTCCCCTGCAGCGTCCCCGGCCATCTCCTCCAGCCGATGCCGGCATCCGGCTTCCGTGTTCCGGCTTCCGTGTTCCGGGATGTACAGGCGCCGGAACCAGTGGCAAATTTGAAATTTAAAAAAAATTTTAATTTTTTTAAAAATTATTATTATATAGTAAAACATTGCTGTTTCAATGCATTTCACATATATTTTGTCCCTACTGCTTTGTCCTGTGCCCTGCCTACATTTTGACTGTTCTTTCTGCCTGGAAACTTAGAAAAGTCCATGGCGTCCAAAAAGCATCCCTTTAGGTCAACAGCGGTTTTACACCAGCTAGAGAACAGCGATAGTAATGATTCGTGGGGAAATTCGTCATCAGACACTGCAAACGATTTTGCGACTTTGCTCAGCGATGTGCGAATTTGCCTCTGTATTTCAAATTTCAGTGTTTTTGGTTTGATTATATTATTGAATTACATTTATTATTATATTATTATTTTTTATGATTATTAATTAAATTATAATTTATGATTTCGTGTTTCAAGTTTTATCATATCCGGAATGTTTACTAGACTCTTGTTCGGACAGATTTCAGTGAGTTATTCCTAAAAATTGCAGCCTACAATAAAAAACTACATATTTCCATGCAAAAAAATGGTACCGATTTCAGCACCAAAAATTGAAAATAATCATACCGCTAGGAAGGTTAATATATGTGTAATTATTGTGTACACTGGTTCAACAATAGCTATGTATAACTTTCCAATTTCCCATCTGTGATTCTTGTGTCTGACTACCTGTTGCAAACTGTAAAAAAAGAGGAGCAATCTCTAAAAGACCCATATATAAATAATACATGCATGACTGTTTTTCTTTTGGCAACAAACAGACAAAATATATAAAGCAGGCAGACACATTGAGAAAGAAGATGACAGGTACAATGAGCGTGTGGGAGAGACACTCTACAGTAAAAAGATGAGAAATTGGGAGACAATATAATGCCGGATGTGTTTGTCACTGAATGACTGAAATTAGGAAGAAGATAGACAGGTCACATAAACAAACAAATAGATGGAAACATTATACATGAAAGGCAGCTGTGGGAGGGTGAGAGGAAGATAGGTCTCAGGCATGGGGAAATGTCATGAGATAAAAACTACACAGTGTAATTAAACATATAAAAAACACCATTTAATGTAGTTCTTTATTTCTTTAAAAAATAAAATGTATTTTTCTACAGAATAAGTACCCAGATCTGTCTTGGTATCAGCCTCCTATCATCCTCTGTACAGAAGCACTCAGACTGGGGGGTTGCACCACTAGGAGCTAAGCAGTATATTCTGCATGCACATGTGCTGACAGGAAACATGCTGACAGGAGGAGGGAGCAGACCCTACAAGTGATTTATTAGTGTATTGATGTTCCTTCATTATCGGGTTTGCAGGCTGAAGGAAGGTAGGTGGCACCACTATAATCATTAACTCTAACAATGAAAGTGGTGTCACTCCCCTAGTTGTGCTGCTTAGCAGAGGCGTAATAATTACACAAGTGGCTGAACAGAATTATAAATCCTTTGGCACACAAATCAGTTTACATACAGGTATGTGTATTAACTGTGTATTTAGCTGTTTGCCTGTGGTTAATCTTTAAACACTAAAAAAAAAAGAAAGAAATTCACAATCAAAATGCAATCTAGAATACGTTTTCTGTGCGTTCTGTAGTATGTGCAATGATAGGTACAATATATTATCTATATCCTTTGTAAAATGGCATTTTATGAACCTGCTTGTCCACCACAATGTATGAACTAACATCACTGGTCATGTACTGAGGGTGCTCGAGCTTGTCTTCAATTTAGTTCCATTGTACATGGAAATGACTGTGAATCCTAAACCGAAGCTTAAAGCAGGACTAAAGGTAAAAATACTTACCTCTGTTCCAATGGTCCAATGCCCACAAAGTCTCTTCTCGGTGCTAGCATGTTCTTCTTGCTTCTTCCGTGTGCCATCTTGATTGGTCGGCACAGGATGACGTCACTCCCATGCATGTGCAGCACATAGGCAATGTGCATATGCGCAGCTCTGAGTACATTCACAAGGTGACTGTGAACAGGCAGTCTCTTCAAGCTGATTCACACAAGTGTGGTGCGGATTGAAGCTCAGGTTTCACAGCTAATTGACACAGTAGTTGTTCAGCGGTTCAGGTCAGGTTTACATCAGGTTCGGGACAGGATTTCATCCTGTTCACACGTGCGGCTTAAAAACAGTTCCCATAGAAGTCAATAGCCCGTAATCCACACCTGAACCAGACTGCACTAATCAGAAATCATACAGGACTCTTTTTCAATCTGCACTGAATCTGCACTGCCAGTGCACCAGACATATGTGAACAGGCACCATAGGAAGCAATGTTATTTCACATGTCATGTGGATTCAAACTGCATCCAATCCACATATATGTTAACCAGCACTTCTACAGAAAATACCCTGCCTATTCACAATTTGTTTTATTTTGTAACTAGTTCTACTTAAAGATTTGATATCTCTTCAAGTTGAGATAAAGCTCTACCCCCTTATCAATGTTGAGTCATGCCACCACCATTCAAGTACTAAATATCGGACTTCAACAAATGGTGACCTTCTGCACACAGACACCAACTCCCTGTTGCATGACTGTGAATAGAATGGGTAAAAGATGGCTTCAGCTCCTGTTCTCCACCTGTAGAGAGCTTCTGAGATGCATTTCATCCTTTTTGTGGCTTAATCATAGAGGCCTCTATGATTAAGCCTCAAAAAGGATGAAATGTGTCTGAGGAATTTTGCACAGGTGGAGAACAGGAGCTGAAGCCATATTTTACCCATTCTTTTCACAGTCATGCAACATGGAGTCAGTGGGGGAGATTTACTAAATATGGTGCACTCAGAATCTGGTGCAGCTGTGCATGGTAGCCAATCAGCTTCTAACTTCAGTTTGTTCAATTATGCTTTGACAATAAAACCTGGAAGCTAATTGGTCTGTATGCAAATCTGATTTTGCACTCTCCAGTTTTAGTAAATCAACCCCAGTGCCTGCGTACAGACAGCTGCCATTTTGTTGAAGTCTACTGGAGCCTGACAAGCCAATCCTGTCTGTCATGCACCAGTCGATTCACATGCTGATCTGACTGACACAGGTTTAAGGGGGCATTTGAGCTGTGCTATTTTTATTGTTTTGGGCTACATGTGTCAAAAATCAGAACCTCTGTGGTTAACAATGGCTTTGGCATTTGACAGTTTAAAACCAGGGTGACACTAGAATGCAACAGAGCATACGCTCAACTTGTAGGGAAGTCAAGGTCCTTTTTAATCTGAAGTCTAGATTCCAAAGTCATGTGAAATCTCTGAACGCATACAAACACACACATACAAATTGCACAGTTCAATGACAATTTAACAATTTTGTTGTGTCAATGAAGGAAACCAAAGACCAATAGCTGAAACAGGAAATATAGATAAAAACAATATATCTATTTGCTGCTTAGAAAATATTTCTCTTTTATCAGTCTCAGCTACTGTTTTTGCAGAAAGTCTATGTTTGTTGTGAATCAGCCAAAGAAAGAAAGGTCTAAAATCAAAAACAGCAAACAGCAAATAGTTTAACCTTCCACCTTTCACTTCTCAGTAAATGCTTGCCACATGTGAAGTGTTATCAAAGGCATACAGTTGTTGTATTGCAGCTGCAGTGTCAAAATGCTGAGTCAAAAGACAAAAAAAAAAACATCTACGGTTACCTAGATTTTTCAGAATAAGTAAGCCAATTGTGATAAACATAGTACAGTAAAACTGATCTACAAGCAAAATACAAACACAAAAGACATATATGGGAGCTGTGTTACCTGCATTATTGTCTATTCGGTTTTGAGATTTACAAAATTCTGCACCAGCACAGCTTCCCCCCACCAAAAAAAAAAAATAGACATCACCTGGAAATAAAGACACTTAAACATTTGACAATTCTTTTATTAAAATGATTAAAAAGACCCAAAAAAATTAAATATCCCTCATTGTAAATCCATTGTCAATCACGATACTCCCTAAAAAAGACAAAAAACAATGACCTGGTGCACATGACTGATCCCAATGGAACACTAGCTGAATAATAGCTCCCTGAGCTGTCAATAGCTATGTATGAGGGAAGGGCCGGGGATAGTAGTGACATGTGGCCATATTTAGGCAATGATGTAACCCCTCTGATCCCCACCCATTTTGTTGTGTGACTGGGGATACCAAAACATGTGTTCACATAGGTGCTATCTAAAACTCTGGTACAATGGAAGAAGTATGCTCACTGAAGTTCCGAATACAATAGTGCTACCAAATCAGTGAGCCTGCATTGGTGTGCACACATTAGAGCTAACTAAAACATGTGTATACAGTACATGTAATGGTGCTATAAAACATACTACCTACTTTTGGTAAATTTTTGAAAATTTGTATTACAACTACTACTCTCATTATGTTTAAGGCCACATTTAAGGACGGGTCACAATAAACTTGATACGAACATCTAAAAACAAAAAAAGCTTGTATTTGCAAGAATGAAGCAGAAGTCTTTAATTATAATCCATTGGAGCTATGACCTTGTAGAAGAAAGAAAATGCCCAGAAGCAGTCCACTTAAAGAGCCTGATGAATCACTACTCACCATCTATGCCAAGTAAAATGTTTGGACAAGTCATTTATGAAGTACAGTGTGTAATAAAGTCACAGTTTTGGTTAGACACTCCAATTGCTCAGATCCTAATTGTTTGTAGAAGCTGCCTGCCTTTTTGTGTTTCTATCTGACAACATCCCTTACTGTTCATTTAACACTTTCAACTGTCTACTGTTAACACAGACATTGCACTTTATGAGTTTAATGTGTTTATTTTAGACTGTTGCATCGGCTAAGTCAAAAAACATATTTAAACATTTCCTTATGTTGTTCCATGAGTATGGTTTTTAAAAAGAATTTTGCAAGCACAGTGGTAGCATATCTAACAATATATCCCATCATAAAATTGTTAAAGGAAGCCACTGTCCTAATCACTGCAGTGCTTTACTTAGACTAGAAAGCCATCCTTCAACAGCAAACACCAATGCCTCTTCCTTATAAAGATCTTTTATTGGGTCATCAGTGATATAGATGCTTCCATAGTGTCCCTTGACCAAGGATCATCTTTCCTTGACACATTTAACAGGTGAAATACATCATGGAACTGTGATCCTTGGGCAAGGGACACTATGGAAGTGAATATACTCCTGATGACTCAATATAAGATCTTTAGAAGGAAAAGACATTTGATGAGTGGCTCTTATTCATCTATATTTTCAGATTGCATATGGAGATGGGCTTTGTGAGCCAGCACCCTAGATGCCCATGGAGATTGCATGAGGCACAGGTCTGGAGTGGTGCAGTATGCTTGGAGGTTTGAACAGACACTAGTGCATATACCCAAACCATGCTAAGCCCAATGAAACAGCTATTTATTTGCACCATTACTGCTTCTCCAGAAATGCCTCAATGCTTGACATGAGAATTCCTAATCTATGCCATGGTGCCCCTGTGTGTCATGTTGCTTGAAGACTGTTGCTCAGAAAGTACATGAGCTTCTTTGATCAGTTATGCATTTTTGGTCCCTATAGACATCAATAAGAGCCTCAAAAACTCATGAAAAGTAACATAACACCCATTTGTTGAGCAATTTCTTGCCTTTCCTTTTCCTAGGAACTAGCTTTCCATTGGCTAAAACAAAATGGCTTGTCTGAAAATGATTGAAGTACATCTGTACAAAAGTACATTAAACAACACCAAAAATGCTTGAAAACGCTCAAGCTCAAGTGCTAACCTAACATATGGGGGGGTTAATAAAAAGTGTCTGAGGCACGTTCTAGCTCAACTGGTGCCATTGATCATAGCAAACAATCAGTTCTATCCAATCTATCTCGTGATTTTCACACAGCTTAGAAAATGGAAATGTATAAGTTGATTGGCCGCGTTCCAGCTGAGACAAAGTTTGTCTCAGACACCTTTTTAGAAAATTTCCTTACTGTTGCATTGGAGAAAACAGTGGAATGTGCATTAACTAGGATGAATATTGGTATTTTCCTAATAAAGGAAAGTTCAAACCAATCTGTGAAGAGTCACAGACACGGCAAGTGTTCTGGCAGATGCCAATGTTGGAAAATTGCCATTTCAAACCTGAACAGCAGGCAGTAGGAGAATACAACAAATATAGCTTACAGCTTTGTCTTGCTTTCATCATAGACCTGAATATGGTTTGGTACAGGGATCAGAAATACCAGTGTATAAGTGTACAATCAGATAACTGTATTGAAGCGTAGCAGTCTTTGACCTTGTGAGCTTACAGCAGTATTAAGCATTGTATAGCCAGATAAGAAAACTACAGGCTGCAGTTTTGCTGGCACTGATATACATACAGTACTTTTCTCTTGCCAGCCACTTATTTTCAGCACCAGGGTCAGTTCAGAATTCTCCGCAACATGAGAAAAAAGGACTGCCATTTAGTAGTGATTGTATTGCCCATCTGAAAAGAAATCAAATGAGCAGTGTGTAAATTGCAGTAACAACAATCAACAATCATAGTTCAGTGTTATGAAACCCACAGCATGTTTGCGGGTGTGGGAACCGCTGAGAAATCGCATAGTGCAAAAGCACCATTCGATTTCTCTGGGGCTGCATTTGGAAAAAGGTTCAAGCACTTTTTTTTTTTGGGAAACACAGGTACATCAGCTCATTCAAATGAATGGGCTGCTGTGCCTGTGCAAACACGGGCTGCAAACCCGCACAGTTGTAAACCTAGGACAAAATAGAAATGAAAGACAAAAAATTTGTTTATCTATATAAAAGAAAGTATAAACATTATGCATACTTTTTCTCTCTCTCTTTTTTTTTTTAATGAGGCTCCATGCACACCAGGTGTTTTAATAACGCTGGTAAAGTTAGCTGTGTTAAGACACGTTAAAAACTTGAGTTTTTAAGTGGTTTTTAGTGTTTTTTTGTATTAGCGTTTAGCCGTGTTTTTTGGCATTTGCGTTTTTTAGAATTTGTTTTGACGAAAAAAGGAGTTCTTTTCATCAAATAAAGTAAAAAACTGCTGGTTTGCCATGATTTACCACGTTTTGCCACGTTTTTCAGTGTTAGAGCATTTTTACATCTACAAAACTCCTAGAAACCCACTAGTTCTGGGTTGTTTTTCCAGCTAAAAAACGCCCCTGCCAAAAAAATGTTGATTAGTCTATATGTGCATGGACACATAGGATAACATGCTGGTGAGTTTACTGGCTGTAGAAAAAAATGTCAGAAGCCAAAAACAGCAACTCAAAAAATGTCTAGTGTGCATGAGGACTAAGTGATCACATAATGTCTGTTCCCAGCTGCATAAGGGGCTTGGAGAGGTGAAGGTGGAAAAGGTGCAGTACACTGATCTTCCTAGTGAATGGCTGTGCAAGGGACATGTCAGCACAAGTTTGATCATTGGAGGGTAGGCAGGCCGTGGCTCCAAGCCAAAAAACTGACCACACTAGGATGGATGTGCTCTTAATGACTAGTGTGGTCAGTTTGAAATAGGGGAGCAAGATGACTGGCAGGAAGACCAGGTAATTCACATAAAGGAAGCAATACAAAGAGAGCAGAATACTTTTTAACACATGTATATGGTATAACAGACCCATATCAGGAATATGAAATGTTGGGGTAACATATAGCCAGTGTTGTGAGTACTGTTAATGTAATTATTGTATTGTATGACAAGGTACAAATACATAATCGTAAAGCACCAACATGTTTTAATGCATACCTTACAAATCACTTAGTTATTTCAGCAAGAGAGGACACATGATACATTTGAATGGTGGAGGAAATGGAAAACGACTTGCTTTATGTAATAAGGTTGTGGCTTTCCTACATTTTTAAAGAAAATCTGATTTGTGCTAAACATATAGTCCTTTTAAATGACAATTATAATCAAAAAGAATGGTCTGCGCTCTTTGTGGCTTTATTTTATGGCGTATTTGATCATGAAGGTCAAGATCTAAATGTTATAACTAACCTGTCATGGGAGAAATATGGGGCTGTCATTGCTGGCCTCCCTATAAAATGCTAGTTCTCTTACTGTCATGGTTTCCTGATCTGCATAATTCTTAAAGCTGAACAACCAGCATTACTTTCAGCCTTGCTCAGATGTACAAACCCCTCTCCTGTACTAAAATTGCGTACTTTGATTTTGCTGCAATGACTGCATCACAACGTGCATTATAAACTGCAGCAAGTCATAGGCAACCCCCCTCATCCAGTTCTTTTTTAAAACAATCCACTGAGTAGGCCAGAACCAGGAGGATGTCCAGTATCTAGTGCTTTTCTCCTCAGCCTTACTGTCCCTGACCCCCATTTTTCATTTACCAGATTTAACATTTTTCAATCATGGAGGCTAAGCATCACATGTGGGCATTATCTAAGGCAGTCTACATGGACGTACTGCCTGCCTAGGAAAGCCCAGACCCTCAAACTGACTTTGCCCTCTCAAGGCATTTGTATATGTGCATAACGTAACCAAAAACCAACCTATTGCTTGTATCTTACTCTTGAGAGGAATACTGAAGCAGGGTGCTGTGATCTTTTAAGAAAATGATGTGTATGTACTGTACACGACTGGTTCTGTAGCTCCTCTCCTACCTCCTCTACCATTCTCCTGTCTGCTCTTATGGCTAAGCATCCTCCCTGCAAGACACCCTTCATAGGTATGTTACCTCCCGTTGATCTCCGATAGATACTAGTTGCTTGGCCTGGTGAGAAGGGGTAGAGTACTATCCCCGACTACTGGGGTATCCCCACAAACTCCTCTATGACACATCCCTAACATTCCTGAGCTATTGGGTCACCCTAATTCAAGTTGGTGGTGCCATCTTGGTATGTACATGTATTTTTGAATGTTGTTTTTATATCTTTGGATGACCTAAAGATCTGTTATAAGTTGGCCAATACATTTTTTAAAACAATTTTTGCTGCTATGTCAAGCTATGCAGGCACAATTTGGGCCTGTGACTCTTGAGCTACCGGAATCATCCTTAGAATTACTACTATTAGATCCAGATATTACTAAGTTGGTTACCACTATCTTTTCCAGTCTTCAATCAGCCAGGGCCAGCCTCTTCCACATTGCTAAGCATACGTGGGTGGCGTTGCTTCCTAAGCTGCTTGAAGAGGGTTGAGAGGAAGCTACAGAGGTCTGTTTTCAAGACCTCATTAGTACTGCCAATACATTTACTCAATCCCAGTTTGTTCATCATCTTCACTATGCCCCAGCTAATATGGTTCATATGGGTTCCGGATCTGCAGCCTCTTGTCCCCATTGTGGCCTTGAGGGTGTAGATCTTCTGCACATGTTCTGGATCTGCCCGGCTCTTACATTGTATTGGCAGGATCTTTATGTCTTTTTTGACACTACCCTACATTTTCCAGTTCCTCTTACTCCAGAAGTGGGTCTTTTTGGAAGTTTGAATGATTTCATACCACAGACTCATCTCAGAATTTTATTACGTATGTTCTTGTTTTATACTAGAAAAATAATCTGAATTGGAAAAATGCTAATCCACCTTCCATACAACAATTCTTTCCTTTGGTTAACTTTGATCTGCCTAAATATACATTGATATTTAAATATTGGGCTTGCTCTAAAAAGTTTGCAAAAGTGTGGCAACCTGGTTAAACATCTCAGATTCCTTCTGGGGTGATACTCTATTATCTCAATCACTATCACATGTCTCCACAAATTACCAGTAAACTGGTTCCTACATCACTGCTGTGGTGGCTATAGGCTCTCTATATCTTCTGATGAATATGGAGGAGAAGGTGTTGTATGGATGCTTGCTTTTCTATGAATGTGTGTTTGTTCTCTGAACCCATCTTGTTAATTTCATGCGCATAGCTGTAATATTGTTAAAATTTGGGCTCTGCGTAGCACCTGCACACTTGGTATTTATGGTTCTTGCAGTGTACAATGTATTCTGACGCTGCTTTTTTGGGGCTCCTGATTGCATATGTGTCTATTTGTAACGTTTGTTAAAAATGAAAAAAAACCTCCTAAAAAAAAAGAAAATGATGTACAGAACCCTGTTGGCCCCTTCCACCAGCCATGATATACCTGCATTGCATAAAGAAGTACAGAGACCCAGTCATACTGTAAAACGAGATATGGAGAGAAAACAGTGACAATGCATCGTGAGGAAAAATAGGGGAAGCCATTGCTGGCCTCCTGACAAAAATGCTTGCTGCCTGGCTGTGTCTGACTTAAAGTGTAAGTTCACCTTCTTAAAAAAATTGAAAAGGGACTACCACCCTACACCCCGCCTCTCCCCTTGGTCCCACTGTACTTACCTCTGTAGGTGATGAGCGGCCTACGAAGTCAGTGTAGTGGTTTGGGAATTTGAAATCCCTGCTCTTCTCCCTTTTCTTTCTGCAGTGATTCTGGGAGGAATCTGAGAGAATCTGATTGGTCAGAGCCAACACAGAGAATCGCTCTGATACGTCCCAAAAGCCCTTCAGAAAGAAGAGAGAGATGAGCGGGAAATTCAAATCTCTGGACCACTACACTGGCTGCATGTGCACTGACAGCTCTTCACACATGGAGGAAAGTACAGCGGGGACCTAGGGATGACACCTCATCCCTTAAAACACGAACAAATATTAATCCCACAGCTTCTGAGGCTAATATAATGCAGATAAGGCACTAAGTGAGTTTAATTAGCACCTTAACCTGCCACAGAACCTGTGTAATTAATATGTGTTTGGTTTTAAAGGGATGAGGTGGCATCGTGACGCGATGCTAACGCTTCAGTGTGAACAGCACTGTGTGCTGCCATATGTAGAATTTTCATAGGCATTTGAGAAGCATTAAAAATGCTTCCCAAAAGCTTATCTGACGCCTGCTGACAAAGCTAATGTGAACTGAGCCTATGTGTGCATGGACACATAGGATAACATGCTGGGGGGTGTACTAGCTGTAGAAAAAAAAACATCAAAAGCCAAAAACAGCAGCTGTAAAAATGTCAAGTGTGCACAAGGACTGATACCAGGGGCAGACTGACTATTTGGAAACTCGGGCACTGCCCGAGGGCCCGGGGTCAGTAGGGGGCCCCATGAGATGCCCCTGGTACATTTTTCATAGGCTTTTTTGAGTTTGGGCAAGGACACAGGGGCCTCATGATCCCCTATTGCCCGGGGGCCCCATGAGTTGTCAGTCCGCCCCTGACTGATACTTAATAACATATCTGATGTTTTTTTTTTGTTTGTTTTTAATGAAAAAGCAACTGCACTTTTTATATCAGCCTACAGTTAATCTTTCTGTATGCCAACATTCATCTGTTTGTGGGCAAGGAGCTCACAAGTGTAAGACTGTAGAAAACATGCACAGACTGAAAAACATAACACAGTCTAGGAGACAGAGAGAGACAAGTGGGTTGCAGTTTGTGTATTCCCCTAGGCAGGGCCATCTGGGCTGCAGTCATTTTGCTACAAGCTGTGGGCTCTTATTGTTTCTGCTATCCAATTTCAGCAGAGCATTAGGACAATTGCCGTTTGCTTCTCTGCTGAAATCCTCTTAGTGTTTGTGCTCCTTGTTAAAGCTACAGTTTGACTTAGCAGCATGAAGTAGAGCTGCAGTAATGTGATCAGTCATGCATGCTCAGCTCCCCTGCTTTAGTTGTTGTTGCATAATTTAAAATATATTTAATAGATTTGCTATGGTTTCTACAAAATCCCCAAAAAACAAATCATATTACAGAACATGCAACGTATTGCTTTCATTTACTTCTTCCTTTTCCCAAGCTGATTAGTGACATATTCCGTAAACAGAGTAGTAGACTTCATTATACTTCTGGAAAGTCACCAACAACCCAAAGGTGTTAGTCAATCCATATTCCACAGTGAATGCACTGAGCCTCCTCCTTGTGCACTGCTCATTAAATGACAGTTAAATGACAGTTATTAGATAGTACATTGAACTCTCATTTACATCCCCGTTGCGGCTTTGTTGCCCATTATGTTGGAATTCGTATTGGCATGTTGGACTACTACAATGTGAGATACTTCAAATCTTTTGAAGTTTAGAAACTTTTACATAATAAACTATGAATGTTATTAACGTGTGCCAGGCTCATCCACCTTACCAACCGTTCAGTGTCTGCTACCCCTCTCTGCCGATCCCTCCACTGGCTTCCACTTGCCCAACGAATAAAATTCAAAATACTAATAACTACTTACCAAACCATCCACAACTCTGCCCCCAGCTACATCACCAACCTGGTCTCAAAATATCAACCAAACCGCTCTCTTCAATCCTCCCAAGACCTTCTGCTCTCTAGCTTCCTTGTCACCTCCTCCCATGCTCGCCTCCAGGACTTCTCCCGAGCTTCTCCCATCCTATGTAACTCCCTACCCCAATCTGTCTGCCTATCTCCTAATCCAGTCTTTCTCAACCAGGGTGCCTTGAGGTTTCTTTAGGGGTGCCTTGGCAAAATGTCTAAAAATTGCCAAAAACTTGTATACAAGCCAGCAGGTGGATCATGCCTGCCTTTTAGTTACACAAAGTCACAGGTTTTCATTGTGCACCATTATGATCTTCTAGCCACTGCTGTCCTGACAACCAATGACATCATCAGTTGATAAGGAGAATGTCAGCTGTCTGCACAGCATCTTGTTTGAACCTCCCCTGATGCTCTATGTCAGCACTGGGGTCACATTAGCTCAGAATGGAGAAAAACTGAGGGAGAAGAGAAATCCTGGAATACTAGTCAGTACCGGTGTGCAAAAGTGTATTTGCTTTGGAAGAATAAATCACCTCTAATGTTGGGTGTCCTACATGTGTGGATGTTGCTGCTATTAGAACAGTTTTCACATATTAGAAAGGGGTGCCTCAAGACTGTCCATAATTTTAAAGGGTGCCTTGGGGCTGTCCATAATTTTAAAGGGTGTCTTGGGGCTGTCCATAATTTTAAAGGGTGCCTTGGGACTGTCCATAATTTTAAAGGGTGCCTTGGGGCTGTCCATAATTTTAAAGGGTACCTTGAGACTGTCCATAATTTTAAAGGGTGCCTTGGGACTGTCCATAATTTTAAAGGGTGCCTTGGGACTGTCCATAATTTTAAAGGGTGCCTTGGGGCTGTCCATAATTTTAAAGGGTGCCTTGGGACTTTCCATAATTTTAAAGGGTGTCTTGGTACTGTCTATAATTTTAAAGGGTGCATTGGGGCTGTCCATAATTTTAAAGGGTGCCTTGGGGCTGTCCATAATTTTAAAGGGTGCCTTGGGACTGTCTATAATTTTAAAGGGTGCCTTGACTGAAAAAAGATTGAGAAACACTGTCCTAATCTATCCACCCTTTGATGATCCCTGAAAACCTTTCTCTTTAAAGAATCCTATCCTGCTTCTAACTACTAAACTTCCTTTTATTTCCTCCATCAGCTCATCCCCCCATAGCTATTACCTTTTGTATTACTCAACCCTTCCTCCTAGATTGTAAGCCCTAACAAGCAGGGCCCTCTGTTTCCTCTTGTAACAAATTGTATTGTAACTGTAATGTCTGCCTTCATTTTGTAAAGCGCTGCGCAGACTGTTAGTGCTATATAAATCCTGTATAATAATAATAATAATAAGAAGAAACTTATAAAGATGAACCCCAGCCTTACCTCCAGTCTTGCACAGTTGTACAGACTCCTCTCCTGTACTGAAATTGCTTACTCTGATTTCCCTGCACACTGCAAGCTGGACGACATCCAGCATCATTTAGCATGGACGTTACCTAGGGCAGTCTTGCATGCTCAGGAATTCCAACTCTTCCAGACTGACACCCATCAAGAGTTCTGGCAAGATTAACAGGTATTTTTTGCAGTTATCAAAGTGGAATAATGAAACTCTTTCAATGGTATATTTAAACCCAAAATGCAACCTGTCATTAGATGTAGTGGTTGCATTCATTTTCTTTTTTAATCTTTTTCCCCTCTATTTTCACCTGTTGAACTGGCCAGTAGCACAACCCTTGTATTAGTGAGACACCACTCTGGAGAAATGAGCAAACGTGGCACAGCAGTGTTGTCAGTTTGGGGGAAGGGTTTTTTAATGTATTAGCATATTTAAAGACAAACTACAGCTCAGACTGAGGTTGACTTACTAAAACTGGAGAGTGCAAAATCTGATGCAGCTGCGTATGGTAGTAAATCAGCTTCTAACTTCATCTTGTTCAGTTAAAGTGTTACTAAACCCACAACAGTAAAATCAGTCTGTATATGCAGTAAAGCATGCTTGCTATACTCACTGTGGAACCTAAGGGGTTAATCCTCTGCATTGTGTAAAAAGGCTGTTTGATCCTGTTTTCTCATCTCCTCTTGTTCAAAGATCCACGTCTTATTTCCTGATAAGACAGACTGAACCGTAGCACATGCTCAGTTTGGTTTGTATTGCTAGAGAGGTTTTGGTTTTTTTTTTCTTGGGAGAGTGCATGTGATCAGCATGGGGCCAATCAGCAATGTCCAGATCTGTCAGGGGTTTTGCATCCTTCTAGAGCAGAAAGAAAATTCAGCTACAAGCTTTAACCAGTGCTCAGCTGGACACTAACTGAAGTCACAAGATGTCTCTAACTGTTGATGAGAAAAGGTATTTAGCAGGTTATATTTACTAAAATAATTGCATTTCCATGTTCTGTGTACTGTGGGAGACCAGATATAGTGAATGCAGAGTCCTGGGTTAAGTAACACTTTAAGCGTTGGCAAAATAACAAGGAAGCCGATTGGTTTCTATGCAGAGCTGCACCAGATTTTGCACTCTCCAGTTTTAGTAAATCAACCCACTGCATAATCTGTTACAGCAAACAGGTTTTTTTTCCTTTTGGGGTAAAGGTTTTGCATAAATAAATAAACTGATCATTTTAATCACCACTGCCAGTGTTAAAGCGGAGTTCTATCCAAAAGGGGAAGTTCCACTTTAATGCCTCTTTCCTAGTCTATGGAGTCCAGTGCTGTCTTCCCCAAAGCTGATTCTTCGCAGGGTATTGCATTCCCCAGTGCTTCCATCTTGAATTAGGGAGCCAGCTGTGACTTCTTGGTGTCTCACATCTGGCTTCTCATGAGATTGCATTTCCCAGGAGTCAAGAGGTAGGGGGGCTTCCCAAGTTGACACAATTCTAAGCTAGGTGAGGAGCTAGGTTAAGGAAGTGGGAGTGAGTACCTGTGAAAAAAAAGAAGGTTACATTCAGGTATAGGCTGGGAGGGGGAAACAATGAGAGGCACTTTAATGCTTGGCTGAAGTTTCGTTTTTAGTCTTGATGGGGTGGCATCTACCGAGCTTGAACTCTCCGCATTCTCCTGACAAATTCCCACCTACTATTAGAGTATTATTGGCATTATTTGCCTTGCCAGTGTGTTAATGACTTTTTGTGCTTTCTGGGCCTTTGGTCAATGATATGCTTGTCGAGAACAAATGTTTAGGACAAGTCTGTGAGTAAAGTTATTATAGTTCATTGCTCACAGTTCATGGATTTTTTTTTTAATGTTATAGGTCTTAGCTTGGGTTTTTGTTTGAATTTTAATGTTGTTTTCGCTGTTGTAATGCAATATTGTGTGGTGTTATTAACCCTGATACAACTTTGCCCTTGTCTTTCCCAGCATAATTGTTTTTCTAATCCTATTGGTCCTTTTGGTTTGAGACCCAATTATGGGTCATGGCTATGGATCTGAGCAGCTATGGTAGTATTAGTACTATTTTATACTGTATATAAATTAATATTATTAGTTTTAGTCATGATAGTGTTAATGTACCTCTGACATTGGTGTTATTAAACATCTTGCATAGATGGTCCAGGTTAGCAACTTAAGGTGTTACTAAACCCAGGACCCTGCATTCTGGTCTCCCACAGTACACAGAACATGGAAGTGCAATTATTGCCGTAAATATAAACTTCTAAATACCTTTTCTCATCAGCAGCATATAGCAGTCTTGTGACTTCTATCAGTGTCCAGCAGAGCACTGGTTAAAGGTTATATGAGGAGTTTTCATTCTCCTCTGCCTGTCTTATGAGGCTCCATGACCCCTGGCCCTCTGTCTGGATAGTGCTGATTTTCCCTGTGCTGATAACATGCACACCCCCCCCCAAAAAAAAAAAACTCTGCAGCAATGCACACCAAACTAAGAATGTCCAGAGTGCCTCCTAGGGCTCTGTACTATCAGCAGATAGATCGGGGACAGTAAAAGAAGGGAAGGATCAGAGAAGACAGCATCAAACAGCCTTTTTCTACAGTGCAGAGATTAACCCCTTAGGTTCCACAGTGAGTATAACAAGCATGCTTTACTGCATATACAGACCGATTTTACTGTTGAGGGTTTAGTAACACTTTATCCCTGGCTTCATTAACGAGAATAGAAAGTTGCCAACATATAGAACTATTAAAGTGGATATAAATTCTCTCAATCAACATTAACTATTTTTAATGCTTATGCTGCTAGCATTATAGATAGACGGGAAGGTATATTATATTCACTTGGTTTCTGACCTTCGCCAAAATGAAGTCGTACATCCCAGGAATCTTCATTAGGGGAGGATGGACTTTCTCAGCTAAGCACACCCTCCTGCCTGCATGCCTGAGCTTAGGGCAGCAGGATTCCAGGATGTAAATGCTGCATGAGTCATCTGCCAGTACTCAAGGTGGCCGCGTCTAGAAATGCTAGGAGGAAGTTTTTCAAAGTGATTTCTCAACAAAATAAAGTATGGAGACATGGATGGATGGGTTAGTTTGCTTTACGGTCTTTCATACGTTGTATGTTTTCTATGGTCTGTGACTCAGATGTACTGAAGCTCTGGTCCCAACCAAGCAACTAGCATTTTCAGAAATAGCCAGTAAGGTCAGCCCTCCTGAATTTTTCTCATGACATGATTTAAAGCATATGTGAACCCTTACCTTGTAAAACAACCCATTCAGTTTAAAATAGACAAATCTTTGTATATGTATATTACAAAAAAAAAGAAGAAGCTAAATACCTTAGTGTTATCACATGACTTCTGTTCTCAGCTACATGCTTGAGATGGGGTGGTGACTACAGAGGGACATGCCAGCAGGAGGCAAAGAAACAGCAGTACACTGATCTTTCCAGTGAAGGGCTGTGCAGGGGGCTTGTCAGCAGAAGTCTGTGCTCCCAAGGAGAATGCAGAGAAGAAAGTTGCCTATGCTGGGATAGATGTGGATGGATGGGTTAGTTTGCTTTGAATATTAATAATGAATTAAATAGCATTTTCATTTTGTGGTACTCAGATACAGTTTAAGGTCCACTTCAAAGTGCTATCTTGCTTTTCCTTCTTAGAGCTGGGTGTGCAATGGCAGACACCACTTGCAAATCTGAAGCCTTAAGATACAGATTTACAGATAAGAAGTATGTGAAAGAATCTTTATTCTTATCTATTTATTACTCTTTCTTTTCTACATACATCAGGTGAGCTAATGAATTCCTGGAAAAACAGCAGGAATGTTGTCATAAACGCGCTGGGTAGCCGTGCTTCAGTGACTTTGATTTTTCCACCATATTTTAGCAGCGTTAAAATAAAAGATCACATCTGTAAAAGGGAAGCAAGGTGTCAGCAGTGAATAAATCATACATAAGGTGTGAGCCAATTTACTCCGGTAAAAGTGCAAGGCATAAGCAGAGCTCCCAGTCCAGCTTGCAGAGTTAACCCCACCTGTCCTAACACAGCAACATCCAGAAAAGAGACCAAGCCCGGCAGCCTGAAACCCTAACCCATAATGTAGCACAGGAATAGAATTACACAAGTAGCATATGGCCCCTTGCAGCCTGCTCACCTTAGTCCATATGGTAACTCAACAATGAATATCTGCCATCTGCCAGAAATTCTAGCGAATGAAAATGACGTATTCTATATGTTGTTTTCAGCATTTTTTAATGCCGAAGTCTGCAAACCTAAACAGACAGTTCTGCACTTTATACATCTAGTAATTATCAGCACGCACCTGTGCCCATAGCATGTATGGGCTTAGTAAGGCTAACAGAAATGACTGGCAATAACCTATAGCAACCAATCAGAATTATTCTTTCATCAATTTGGATATTCCAGAGAAAAATCTGATTAGTGACTAGATATTGATTACTGTACTTTACATATTATAATCTTCTCTTTGGACTTTATATATATATATAGTATATATTTTAGTCTTGTAAAAAAATGGTATTGTCTTTTAAGGCAGTAATGATGTTGTTAGTGTTATTCAATGTAGATGTTTTAGTTGTGTTGAACCTGAAACCTGAACCTGAAGGCAAGGCCTTATTAACAGTCAAGTTAGACCGTTTAAGACCTAACATGTTGATTATCTGTATTTACATGGGGAAAAAAGCTATTCTGTCCAATGAAAATCTACTTTGAATTACAGTGATGGGCAGCATGTCCAAACTGTAATGGTCGTATATGTGTTTTGGCATTGTTGGCATTTTACAAACAACATAATCTGAATTTAGACACAAGATTTCCAGAATTATCAACAATGCATGGATGTACAGAGACAAATCTTTGAAAATGCCATGAGGATGTCATTGACACTTCTGAGCGCTTAGGAAGGGGGTTACCTCCGAAATGCATCGGTTTTCCAACTGCTTGGTCTTTGGTTAGGTGATGTTGCCTACGGCAGGAGTTGTAATCTGATACACCTATTATTATTATGTGTTTGTGAGTATGGAATTTTTATAAATCCAATAAATGCTGATGGTGGTAATGCACTAAGCGTCCGCACCCTTCTGTGTCTGTTTTTGCAGTTTGATGATTACCTGATCTGACGAAAGCTGCATCGCACTAAGCATTACTTGCAGGGATCTATAGGAAGCATCTTTGTCTCAGTGCAAGTTTCAGATCTTTTCTGAAAATGCCTTTTGTCTAGCTGTCAGGGTGATGCTTGTCCTCAATATCTCTGAGTCACTGAAACAAATATGGATTAAAAAGCTGTTGCCCCTTTACGGTCTTTCATACGTTGTATGTTTTCTATGATCTGTGACTCAGATGTACTGAAGCTCTGGTCCCAACCAAGCAACTAGCATTTTCAGAAATAGCCAATCTCTTTGGGGTCTACCAGTACTAGAGAACCTGGAAGGACAGTGTCAACGCTCTGGCAGGTGTCACCCGGGTGCGCTGTACACCCCCATAGTGATGCCACTGTATTTATTTATTAATTATAGGTGTGTGTGTATGTGTATATATATATATATAAAAATATACATATTTAGAGAGAGAAAGATCTATAGAGATAGATAGAGAACAGAATAGTTTTAGCACAAGTACATGGTCCACCAGGCACATATCAGGAAAATGAAATGTTGGTCTAACATGCCATTAAAGGCTATACTCCAATGTCTAGTCATTGACAGAGTACTAAAGTTTATATGATTGGTTGTTTTAGCCTTTCACAATCTCATTATTGTTCTTGACTGTAATAAGTGCCAATACTAGCATGTGGGAGTCTAATATCCACCATGGAAAAGGTGTATCAAGGCTCTTTAATAGGATACAAGTCAATTTACCAGGATATAAGTCAATACATTAAGCCATATTGTCATAAGGATAATGTGTAGTGTCCATGCAATGGTATACAGCAGGAACAGTGTAGTCACTTATTTTTAAATAAATCTGTCTTTGATTATACAACCCCACCTAAAGCAGAGAAAAAAATCTAGAATTATTAGAACTGTATGAATTGCAGTAATGTCAGTTCTATGTGCTCAGGCATGGTGATGATTGATGATGGTTGTCATCATTTGGAAAGTCTTCATGAAAAATGCCATGTTGGAGCACCTGCATGTTGTTTCCAAGTGCCTGCAAATCTCCACAAATACAGCATGAAAAACCCTGAATAGCGATCATCCCTTTTCCTTGAAAAGGGAAATCACATCTAAAGGGATGCAGACCCTGCAACTTTCCTAATTAAAACCCTGAAAGTGCAGCAACTTATTGATAATTATAAAGATGTTTGCATTCACATTCACTTTGCACATGGACAGAGACAACGAGCTATTTCTCCAGAATAACAAAAGTGGAGTTACCCATTAAGTCTACATGGTGCTCCAAGATGAAGATGGCTGAGCGATGACATTGTACCATGATGCTTTGATTTATCCTGCTACACAATCTGCTAAATCAGCATGCATCACATCTCTTGCCAGTTCAATTGAAATGTAATTGAATAGACAGAGAAGAACAGCGATTCCATTAATGTTACATAAATATACACATCGCTATTTAGCAAAGGTTGAGTTTTTTTTCAATTCACCAGATAAAAGGGTTTTACAGCAGAGGGAAGTAGAGGTGCAATAATGAGCTGCCATTAAAAACAGCTATGAAGAGGCACCTGGAATGCTCAAAGAAATAATTCAAGAATATGAAACTTGGTACTAAAAGGCACAGCAGGAGGAACTAAATATGTCATTTTTGTTTTGTCAATATGTGTACACTGATTCACACTGGTCATTATATTACCAGGGGTTGGTACCAGAATAGTTCATGTAAGTTGATAGGAGTATGTTTTCCTTTTAATGTCTGGAAACCATTAAAGTTGAATGGCAGGCTGACATTTAAATACACACTTAGGCTCCATACACACTAGCATTTTTTAAGCTCACAAAATGCTGGTTACAAAATGCTGATAATAGTGGGGTTTTTTGGTAGCTTTTAGAAGCATTTAGGAGCATTAATATTTTATTAGCGTTTTTACTGTACATATATGAAAAAAAATGCTAGAAAAAAAGCTGTTAGGAGCATTTTAGTATTAAAGAGTGTTTAGTAGTATTTAGCTTTTTTTTCTGCTGGAAAAACACTCCCGAAAACGCTACAAAAACTTTTTTCTGCTCCTAATGCTGAAGCTTGAAAAACACTACTAGCCTAAAATAGTGTGCATGGCAGAGGTGTAACTAGGGGTGGGCAAGGGGGTACATATATACCCGGCGCCAAGGTACAGGGGCACCAAAATGAGGCTTACAACGTTACATTATTACACAGCCTGTCAAACGCCTTCTGTTTGCTGTGCATGATTGCAGGACTGGAGGAGGAGAGTGAGAGGAGTGGGAGCTGAGCCGGGACTGTGGGCCAAACTGTACAACACATGGACCTGACTTCACCCCACCAACAAATAGGAGCTGGGCACCGGTGGATGGGCGGGCTCCAATCACAGGCGGCGCCTGGTGTTGGTGTCCAGGAGAAAGCATCCCTGCAGCGACAGGCAGGACAGAGGAGACGGAGCCCGCCAGTGCCCGGGTTATGGAGTGCTCACGGGGGCGAGCAGGGAGAACTGCCTCTGAACACAATGGTCAGGACAATGGCACACCTTTAATGTCTAATTAGAGGTGTCAGGGATTACCAGTGACACCAGATGAACCCCCCCCCCCCCGCAGAGGGGACACTTCACACCCCAGATAAACATCACTAACTGCACATTCACAAGTTGTTGCTGTCACCTTTGTCATTTGATGGCTGCTGATAAGGAGGACATTGAGCACCAAGGAGGGAGGGAGGGTGAAGCGATCATTGCAGCACCTACTGATCTACCTGGATGGGGTCAGGGGGTTCTAAAAGAGGGGGGGACATTGCTTCATCTAATCCACACCGATGCTCACCCAGACCCTTAGAATTAAATGTTTGTGGTATAACATGATGAAAGGTAGGTGACCCTGCTTCTCAAGATGCATTTAATTCACAATCAAGCACCACAGACCATATAGAATAAAACGGTGCAGGGTTTGCAGTATACGTGTGATTAAACGGGGAGGGGGGCTGGGGCGCCAATTTTATAGTTCGTCCCCGGGCGCAAAATATCCTAGCTATGCCTTTGGTGCATGGACACATAAGATAACACTATTTAGCTTTGAGGAGCACAAAACATACTGATAACAGCTTCTAGGAGCTTAAAAAAACCCTAGTGTGCATGGAGCCTTAAAATGCATATATGGGAACTGTTTTACCTGGTAAAAGATTTTTTACAGCAGTGGTGTGATGCTGCAGTTGTCCCACATCAGCTCTAAGCCTTAGAACTGAGGTTTTTTTTTGAGGTGTTTATTTAGTTTTTAACAAAAAGACAAAAGTCCATCCAGTTCAACCAAAAAAAACCCACAGATTATAATCCTATACCCACAGTAAATCCAGAGGAAGGCAAAAAAAAAGCAAAGCATGATCCAATTTGCTCCTGCAGGGGAAAAAATTCCTTCCTGATCCCCCGAGAGGCAGTCGGATATTCCATGGATCAACTTTACCTATAAATGTTAGTATCCAGTTATATTCAGTGTATCTAAGAAAGAATCCAGGCCTCTTTAAAGCAATCCACTGCGCTGGCCAGAACCAACTCTTGAGGGAGTCTATTCCACATTTTCACAGCTCTTACTGTGAAGAAACCTTTCCATATTTGGAGCTTAAATCTCTTTTCCTCCAAACGTAAAAAGTGCCCCTTTGTCCTCTGTGATGACCTCAGGGTGAATAATTCTACACCGAGTTCACTATATGTATTTATACATGTTGATCCTATCCCCCCTTAATCTCCTCTTCTCAAGAGAGAATACATTCAGTTCCTCTAATCTTTCCTCATAGCTGATCTCCTCCATGCCTTGTATCAGTTTGGTTGCCCCTCTCTGTACTTTCTCCAGTTCCCCAATGTTCTTTTTGTGAATTGGTGCCCAAAACTGAACTGCATATTCCAGATGAGGTCTTACTAATGATTTGTACAGGGGTAATATGAGATCTCTCTCTCTGGAGTCTATACCTCTATTAATACAAAAGAGGATTTTGCTTTCCTTAGAAACCACAGCTTGGCATTGCATGCCATTATTAAGCTTGTGGTCTACCAGAACTCCCAGATCCTTCTCCACCATTGATTCCCCCAGTTGTACCCCCCCTAGTATGTATGACGCTTGCATATTCTTGGCCCCCAAGTGCAGAACCTTACATTTATCAACATTAAACCTCATTTGCCACATAGTTGCCCAATTAAACAGTGCATTGAGGTCGGTTTGTAAATTGGAGACATCCTGTAAGGACGTTATTCCATTGCACAGCTTGGTGTCATCTGCAAAGACTAAAATGATATTTTTAATCCCAGACCCTATATTGTTTATAAATATATTAAAAGGTAAGGGTCCCAACACTGAACCTTGGGGTACACCACTGACAACCCTAGACCATTCAGAGTATGAATCATTAACCTCTACTCTCTGAATACAAATTTTTAGCCAGTTTTCTATCCATTTACATACAGCTTTTTCCAAGCCCGTAGACTTTACCTTACACATTAGCCGTGTGCGGGGAACTGTGTCAAATGATTTTACCAAATCCAAGTTTACTACGTCCAGAGCCACCCCTCTGTCCAAGGTTTTGCTCACCTCCTCATAAAAAGAAATCAGATTTGTTTGACAACTTCTGTCTTTCATGAATCCATTGCTGTCTGTTGCTTAAAATATTGTTTTCCAGCAAGAACTTATCTACGTGGTCCTTTATTAAACAATAGACACATATGCAATCAGGAGCCCTAAAAAAGGAGCGGTAGAATAAATTGTACCCAGCAAGAACCAAAATTAACAAGTGCGTAGGTGCTATGCAGAGCCCAAATTTAGACAATGTTACGTGTATGTGCATGAAATGAACAAGATGGGTTAAGAGAACAAATACACACATATACACATTCATATAAAACCAAGCATCCGTATGCCACCTTCTCCCACATAATCATCAGGAGAGATAGAGAGCCCATAGCCACCACAGCATTGATGTAGGAACCAGTTTAGGTGTCCGTTTATGAACCAGCGGTAATAGATCGCTGCTCAGTTCTCCGGTATTCTCAGAGAACACAGTTCTCCTGTGAGTGCAGTTTATGAAGCAGTTCTCCGAACGAAGGGAGAACGGTCTCCAAACGCTGGAGAACGGTCTACAAACGCTGGAAAACGGCTGATTTTACTATAATCTCGCGAGATTACAGTAAAAGATCAGTTTGCTAAGCAGAGGTAAATTATCTCTGCTTAGTTTGCGGTCCCTCTGATTCTCCAGCTCTTGGCTGGAGAATCTGGAGGGAGAACACAGATCTCCAGAGAAGGGCTGAACATATTCTCCTGGGTGTCATAAACTGTGAATGACCAGAGAATAGCTGAGATCCGTTGAATCGCAGCTATTCTCTGTGTCATAAATGGACACCTTAATTCGCGGAGACATGTGATAGTGATTGAGATAATGTGGTATCACCCCAGAAGGAATCTGAGATGTCTAACCAGGGTTACCACACTTTAAAGGAGAGGTGCATTTTTTTGCCGTTTTTTTAAACCTGCACCAAAAATGCAGCAAGCAGGATTAAAAAAAAACACACCAGACCAGCAATGGATCAGTGTGAAGAGTTCCATAGGAATACATGGTCACACATTTCTTCCGCTTTTTCTAACGCAAAGGCAAAAGAATAATGAATCAGAGTGAAAGCAGTCTAACTAATGGGAATTATACCTGTGGTTCTAACTTTAGGACAAGACTAGGATTCTGAACTCTGAATATTATGTTTAGCTTGGCCTGAATAACAGAGATTATTTTGATCAAAATTTCCCACATTTGGTGCCATTTTTATGAGATTTTGAGTTTTTTTTCTAAAGTCATGTTATAAGATTAATCCTGGCAATACATACTAAAACAGTTTTAATAAAAACTGTTCATCAGTCCGCAGAATCTGTGTTCAATCACGGATGGGATCAGGCCATGTATGCAGTCATCTGCAGATACTTGCACCAAGATTGTGTGGGATAAATTGCAAGTCACAAGGACTGAACCCAACAAATGTTTCCATTTGCATTTAAACCTGTCTCGTATCATACTGCAAGTAGTATACTGTAGATGGTGGATGGATTACTGCTGCAACTTCTAAGCCTTCAGGAAATAACAGGGGGCTGTTTTTGATGGTCTCATTTTTGCTTTGTTAATTGTTACATGCATTGCTTTCTACAGAAGGATGTTCTCCCCCTTGTTCATGTGTAGAGGCAAGAGTGATTTCAATTAAAAACTAACACAGGTGAAAACAACTTTGACATTTTGCTTTAAAAGGTGCAATATCATATACAAGCATCCAATTTTAAGTGAAGCCCAACATGCTTATCAAAACTAATCTATATTCTGGAAACTGGGGGGCAGCTGCTGCATGTAATGTAATTCATCTACTGACTGTAGCCATTACATTTACTAATCACATACAGTTATCTGAATACAATATTGTTTGCGATGGTGGTCCTTTACGATGTGTTTTAATTACATTCAAATCATAACATGGTGTGAGTTTTGACATGCCTGTGTGGAGTACTCATCACAGTAACAGTTATGTATCTCACCTCCCGGAGCACTCCAATCCACAGCAGATGGAGGTCTAAATGGGTCAGCAAACAATAATATGAGCGGGATTAGTATTAACCCTTAATCCCCCACACTTGTGCTAACTCAGCTCTGGATTTAATATTCAACAGAACAGGCCAAAAGAAAATTACATTTTTCAGAGTTTTGCTTAGACTTTGAATGACATTACTGGGATGCGGGGTACAGAAATTATATATTGTATGTAGTTTGTAGAAGTAATCTCTACTGTTGTATAATACTGATACACCACCATAGCGGGGGATTTATGTTCAAAGGCTAAGAACTAGAAAGTTGTATATTAAAAACAAGGCTAAAGACCCCGACAGAGATGATAATACTGCATCTGCTAATGAAACCAAACTAGTGATAAAGTATAAGTAAAGGCAAAACCTTTTTTTTAGTTTTGAATGGAGAGGCATAAGAACAACTGTCAGATTTTTATTGCCATCTGTGGCCCTATTAAAGGGATTCGCCCTCTCTATTTTTCCTATTTACCATTATCACCAAAAGGGAAAGAAAATCCCAAATTTTGGGTTGTTTGTTTTTCAATAGGGACACTGGTTCTGGTGAAACCCTGGGATTTTCTCACTTTAGAGGGATTTCTTCTCACTTCCTGTTTTGGCTATGGGACATGAAGTAAAGGGAGATATCCCAATGAGACAAAGATGGCAAAAAATGAGAAAAAAAAAGTTTTCCCTTTAGTTCTACTTTAAATCAGTGTAGTGCATGTACAGGACACTCTATACAGACATCTACACTGTCACAACATCATCTCTGAAACACTGGTTCATTTACTAAAATTGGAGAGTGCAAAATCTGGATCACCTGTGCGTGGTAGCCAATCAGCTGCTAACTTCAGCTTGTTAAATTAAGCTTTGACAAAAAAAAAACCTGGAAGCTGATTGGTTTCCAGGCAGAGCTGCAGCGGATTTTGTACTCTCCAGTTTTAGTAAATCAACCCCATAAATCTTCTTGAAGTCTAAAGTTTATCATATCTAAAACCTTGGATATGGTCATGTTTGAGTAATTTATGTTGTATGAAAACAATCACTGAAAAAGCACATTTCCACATTCACTATTTCTAATTTTTTTTTTTCTGAAACAAACAGTTGTTTAATTAGATGATATATTGTAGTTTATTCTTGAATTGTATATCTAGAGGTAAATTTAATTCTAGAAAATAAAGTAACATTGAGCCTATAGCCTTCTAATCTCTACTTTCAATAAGGGCAGAACCAGGAGGTCATGGCATGCATATTCAGCCTTTCTATTGGAATAGCACATGAAGTGATTGGGAAGAACTAAAAAACGACAAAGAACGCAAAACTTAATAAAACAACATGGTGGCCTAAAGAACAGCTAAATAATTACTAATAATATATTTCTCTGTGCTTTGCTGTATTTGATTATTGAGAAGTGTTACCTGTTTTTCTGTTATAATCTTTAAAATTTGTTTTGAAAACTTGCAATGGCAAAGGTATAACGAAAAAAAAAATATATATTCATAAACAGTATATTTATTATTATAATTATCCATTATTTATATAGCGCCAACAGTTTGTGCAGTGCTTTACAAAGTAAGGGAAGACAGTACAGCTACAATCCAATCCTAGACAAAAGGGTTAGCAGGTTGTGAGAATTTACAATCTAAAGGATACATATATGCACAATATACTGTATATACACTATATCGATAAAAGTATTGGGACGCCTGCCTTTACACGTACATGAACTTAGTCTTAGTCCATAGGGTTCAATACTGAGTCAGCCCACGCTTTGCAGCTATAACAGTGTCATCTCTTCTGGGAAGGCTGTCCACAAGGTTTAGGAGTGTGTCTATGGGAATGTTTAACCATTCTATAAGAAGCGCATTTGTGAGGTCAGGCACTGATATCTTACGAGAAGGCCTGGCTCTTAGTCTCTGCTATAATTCATCCCAAAGCTGTTCTATTGGGTTGAGGTCAGGATTCTGTGCAGGCCAGTCAAGTTCCTTCACCCCAAACGCGCTCATCCTTGTCTTTATGCACCTTGCTTTGTGCACTGGTACGTATTCATGTTGGAACAGGAAGGGACCATCTCCAAACTGTTCTCACAAAGTTGGGAGCATGAAAATGTCCAAAGTGTCTTGGTTTTGCTGATGCTTTAAGAGTTCCCTTCACTGGAACTAAGGGGCCAAATTCAACCCCTGGAAAACAACCCCACACCATAATCCCCCCCTCCACCAAACTTTACACTTGGCACAATGCAGTCAGGTAAGTACCGTTCTCCTGGCAACCGCCAAACCCAGACAAGTCCATTAGGTTGCCAGAGAAGCGTGATTGGTCGCTCGAAAGAACATGTCTCCACTTCTCTAGAGTCCAGTGGCAGCGTGCTTTACACCACTGCACTTGGTGATTTGGCTTGGATTCAGCTGCTCGGCCATGGAAACATATTTCTACGCACTGTTGTGCTAATCTGAATGTCACATGAAGTTTGGAGGTCTTTAGCTATTGACTCTGCAGACAGTTGGCGACGTCTGTGCACTGTGTGCTTTAGCATGAGCTGACCCCACTCTGTCACTTTACGTGGCCTACCACTTTGTGGCTGAGTTGCTGTTGTTCCCAGTTGCTTCCACTTTCTTATAATACCGCTAACAGTTGACCGTGGAATATTTATTAGCAAGGAAATTCACGGATGGACTTATTGCACAAGTGCCAACCTCTCACTGTAACACACTTGAACTCACTGAGCTCCTGAGAGCGACCCATTCTTTTACAAATGTTTGTAGAAGCAGTCTGCATGCCTAAGTGCTTGATTTGGCAATATAGTGTGTATATATTTTATATATATGTGTATATATATATATATATATATATATATCCAATGAAGCCACATTTATCCTTTCAGCTATCTACAAAATACAGACAGTTGCCACCATTGTGTGAGTACCACACAGCCTAGTCCATTCTTTCTTGCATGGACTTCATGTCCCAGTGAAGCCAACATTAGTTAACTGCATTTTACCACTAGTGAACCACTTAGATGTGAATGGAGCCTATCTGGTTTATTTGCATACAACTGGCTGCAATCATTACAAGCCCTTTTTTTTGGTTAGCGTCAGGAAGGGTTAGACCCACTGTCCTTTTTATTGCTGTCTGTGTCTCCATTGGGGAGGTTCACCCCTCCTCTTGTACTCATGACCATTGTCACAGAGAAAAAAAAGTAATTGGAAATCCAACATTTTAGAATTGCACCCAGAACAAGAAGTGAAGGGAAGTCTTCCAGTGGGGACATCTATTTCAGGGACATTATTCTCCTCTTGGAAGATTTCCTCTAACTTCCTTGCAACTGTAAAATAAGAAGCAAAATTAAATGTTCCCAATTGTACATAAACAGCAGAAATAAAATTACTGATTTTAACCCTTTACCACTCTATCCAAAACTCAAAAAAAGTTTTGCTTATACATACACTTTAATAATGTCCTGAAAACATGAACACATTTTATCTTATTTATTATGTTATATTTTCACTTGAAATTTAAGTCCAAAAACTTGCTTTTGTTGGTTTTCTTTTGTTTCATCTTTTGTTTCGCTACTTTTTTCCAGCATGCCTCTTTTTATTAACAGGCATCCCATTACTCGGAGTAAAGTCACTTTAACATCTGTCAGAAGTGGAATTGTTAATCCCCTTGTTCCCACCCTCTCTTCATTGAGTAGGTCCCTTGCTCGCCATCTGCTCTATCTGTGTCCTCTTCCTGCTCCCATAAGAGGGAACGTCTTCTATGTAACTAACCACCGTCCGCCCTAGTAACAAAGGAATACTGTATATCCACCCCCTCTCTCCCACAGCTACTCCAGCTGCACAGAGATTTCTACTGCAGGGAGGGGGCTGGTAGAGCTCTGAATGTCACTGGGACAGGAGTGACACCATAGGTATAAGGGCCAGGTGCTGTAGAATGAGAAATGAAAATCTACATGAAATAGAAAGAAAAAAAGCAATTAATTAATACAAAAGCTCATGCGGACAAGGTAGATCCATAGTGACAGACAGAGTCATAGGGTTCACGGTACATGAGTTTTCAACACAGAAAGTCCGACTCGTGGGAATAATGTCTTGCTCTATACAGTGTCTCACTTTAATGGAAACCCCTGTGGTGACTAAGAGAAAGGAACAAGTAAGTGAAAGAAATGGAGATAGGAGAGTAAAGAACAGAAAGGTTTTAATTCCAGGTTTAGAATGAACTTTAGTAGACAATGCTGATTTATTGTATTACTTATTCCCCAAATGTAGTAGAGGACAAACTACCAAGAACCTATGGGCATTACCTATTATTAGAAAAACAGGTTTGATATACTCCTCTGAGCTTACGAATATACAAACATCAAAATACGTAAGTATATGCTTGTTCTCTAGTTCCTGGAATTCAGCACATGTGAAAATGAATTCTGTCAATGAATTATTAACGCAGGAAATATTCAGTGGGGTTAATTTACTAAGGAGTAGAACATGATTACGTAGTGAATGGGAGTTTTTCTATGGAGAGGAGTTAGATGCATTGAAAGGTTTTTATTGCTGTCCCCACTGGTTAGATGTGTCCTCTTTATTTGTTCTGGTGATCACTGTCTCTGGAATAGAAGGTTGTGGGAGATGCAAAATTTTACTAGAGCTAAAATAGAGGGTCCGTCTTCCAGTAGGGGCACCTGTTCTGCAGACAACTGTATAAGAGGGGCAGGCCCTTTTTACTTTAGACATTTCTACTCACTTAAGGGCAATTGCACATTTGTGTCCATGGGAAACCATTTTTCTGTGCCAAGAGTGCTCTTACTGCATGTTCCCAGGACATTGACTGAGCTGTCATGGACATCTTTGAGTCATTGTCACAAGCAGGAGCTCCTGATCATATGACCCATGTGACAATCATTCACAAGGGTCACATGATTGGGATGCCCACCTCAGTCTCCTGGTGTTACGACCCTCCTAAAGGATCATCCAGTAGTGGCAGTAAGGAGTTCATGAATAAAGCTGCATTCACTTTGAACACCTGGTTATGTATAGGGGGAGCATAAAAATGTGGATTTTGCTCTGCACTTGATTGAAGTCACATGTTCCCCATACCCAGAAGGTCCAGGTTTTTTTTATTCCTTTAGAGCAACAGGAAGGTGGGGAACAGAAGTATGTGCCACCATGATAGTTAACCTTTTACTTCGGTATGTGAAGTATATCAGTCCCTTATTGATGGTTTGACCTGGCAGCCAACACATTACAAGACCCAATTGAAAGATGTCTGTAATCAAGACTGATGCAGTTTAAAGAGCTTTCATGAGTTTATATGGGCCCACTAATGCACTTGGGTCCAACAGTCATTCAGGCAAATGCCTGATTTGCCCACATGAGCCTGTCTATTGCATTAGTTGCACACTTCTGTACATTAATTAGGTCAGAATTTGGTTTACATATAACTCCAGTCACATAAACAAGGTGGATGGAGGAATCCCCCCTCCCCCCAACCAGACTGGCTGCAGCTGCTGATCAACAAAAGTTTTCCAACATACCCCTTTGACAGAAATTGATCAAGCAGGGATCACTGATCAAAATTCGTCCAGTCCATTCTAAACCAACCAAATTTCAATCAGTGTATGGCCAGATCATTGTTAAACAAGCCATATGTGTTTTATATTTTATTTCCTGAGGAATGTTATATACTGCATCACTTATAAGTCAATAATATTTCAAAATGGCAGCTCATAAAATATGTAGAGCTGCATAAATGAATTTTTGGAACACAAAGGCTGGTTGCACTAGCATAGTGCCAGTTAAATATTATTTACTGGTAATACAGCACCAGTAATACTTTATTAACCATCTTTAATTACTTTAACCACCTTGCACTTTTACCCCCTTTCTGCCCAGGCCAAATTTCAGCTTTCAGTGCTTTCGCACTTTGAATGACAATTACGCAGTCATGCAACATATGTTTTATCATTTTTTTTAGACAGATAGAGCTTTCTTTTGGTGGTATTTAATCACCACTGGGGTTTTTATTTTTTGCTAAACAAACTAAAAAAAGGCTGAAATTTTTGAAAAAAAGTTTTTTCTCAGTTTCTGTTATTAAATTTTGTAAATAAGTAATGTTTCTCCTTCACTGATGTGCGCTAATGAGGCTGCACTGATGGGCACTGATAGGCGGCACTGATAGGTGGCACTCATGAGAAGGCACCTGATAGGTGGCACTGATGGACATTGACAGGCATCACTTGTGGGCACTGAAAGGCAGCACCAGGGGCAGACTGACAACTCATGGTGCCCCCGAGCAATAGGGGATCATAGGGCCCCTGTGTCCTTGCCCAAACTCAAAAAAGCCTATGAAAAAGGTACCAGGGGCATCTCATGGGGCCCCCTACTGACCCCAGGCCCTCGGGCAGTGCCCGAGTTTCCAAATTGTCAGTCCGCCCCTGGGCAGCACTCATATATGGCACTGATAGGCGGCACTAATGGGCACTGATAGGTAGCACTGACTGGCATTGATTGGAACTGTTAGGCGGCATTGATTGGAACTGTTAGGCAGTGCTGACTTGTATTGAGAGGCAGCACTGATGGGCACTGATAGGTGGCACTGACTTGCAATGATAGACGGCGCTGCCTGGCACTGATAGGTGGCACTGATTAGCAGCACTGATAGGTGACACTGACTGGCACTGATAGGCGGCACTGACTGGCACTGATAGGAAGCACTGAAAGGCAGCTCTGATGGGCACTGATATGTGGCATTTATGTGAACTGGTAGGTGCTGATATGTGGCATTGATGTGCACTGATGTGCACTGGTATGTGGCCATGATGTGCACTGATGTGCACTAGTATGTGGCATTGATGTGCACTGATGTGCACTGGTATGTGGCATTGATGGGCACTCACGGGTAGCACTTATGGGGCTACACTGATCATCAGGGGAATGGCATTTCCTGTTTACATGTGATCAGCTGTGATTAGACACAGCTGATCACATGACAGAGCCGATGTCTTCAGCTCTTTACAGTGATCGGTGATGTGCAGTGTCCCAGGGCCCCCGAGGGTACTCATATGACGTCCTCCCAGAACAAGAGAACCGCCACCTTCCCATCAGTACCTTATATGGCAGGCGGGAGGAGGTTAAAGGGACATTTAATTTGTATGCAAATACTGTAGCTGCTGAGTTTTAAAAATCAGGTACTTACCAGTGCCTGGAATCTAGCCCTATCTTTCTGCAGCTGGTCTTTCTTACTGCTGTGAGTTCCCAGTGGCACAGTATTGGATATGGGAGCTGGTTGTGACATCCTGAGGAACCACAGCCACATGTCCACTGCACATGTGTGAGCTCGTGCAGTGCTTTATGAATGGTACACCAGCCACCGAGGACATGTGATGTGTCTCAGACGGATGTGGGAGGGTGCAGGGCAAGGGGCATCATCCTCACCTAGCTGACTATTGCTGAAATAGAAACTTGTACAGACAAAAATTGGTACTTGCGCCCCCCCCCAAAAAAAAAAACCTGGGGGGGGGGTACGAATTAGCAGTACCTCAATTTTTGAATGAAACTACTCTACTCTGTAAACTTTACATACTTTGAGATTGTAGCCATTGCATCACATATTTGTTTGCTATTGAGTTTTTTATGATCATGTGTATATATACAGTATGTGTATATATATATATATATATATATATATTTCAGTTTTATAGTTTCTGATATAAAAAGGAGAGCTTTGGTGCTTTTTTCACCAATATTCTTCCTTTATCCTGGCTTTTCAAACTAACAAATGCAACAATTGCAAAGCTGGATGATAGGTTCAATGCTGTATAACTCTTTTAGTAGTTAAATACAGCATTATTCATAGCAGTATATACATCAGACCAAAAAGAGGAAAAACTAAGAAGGGAAGAGGAACAAAGTGATTTGTTTCCAGAAGAGGGGCATTTTCTGCAAATGATGCACAGTTAGATGCTATGAATTTACTGAGCTAATGTCAGACCATTTGCAAAGTTTGAAACTTACAACCCCCTCCAAATGCTTTTACAATGAACCTTTAACCAAAGGATAGAGAATCCATACAATAGGAAGACAATAGCAGGGAGTAGGAAAAGGAGACATGTGGCCTGTACACAAAGCAAGACAGATGAATAAAGGAAATGAATGAATCCTGTAGCAAAAGCAGTCATTACACTCTGGGTACTAATTAAACTGGATCTTATTTCACTTTATGTTGGTAGAGAACAGGCTGACATGTTTTGTTATTGAAAAAGACAAGTGCATTTTGCTTTATAATTTACCTGAAATTACCTCAGATTGCAGGGCTTCTAAGGTGAACACATGGCAAAAAGAAAGTTTTAATGGACCTGTTGCTGATGCACATAGAATGCAGACATTTTGTATGAAGAGTTTATGAAAATTGAGGCCTATTGCAAAAAAAAAGGGTTAGAAGTATAGGGCGAAGATGTACATGACAGAGTATAAAGGAAACTGACAGATGTAAAGATAATAGTATAGAAAATGTGACACTTAGGCTCCATGTACACGGGGCGTTTGGAAAACACTTCTGAACGCTGGAAAACGTAGGTTAAAAAACGTCTGTTTAGCTTCATTTGCATACCGCGTTTATGAGTGTTAGTGTTTTTTAAAGATAAATATATATTGATGGTGAAGCGCTGAGTATAAATAAATGTTATAAATAAATAAACATTGTAAAGTGCTAATACGTGACACTACAAAGTAGTATTGTGCAAGGAAATGGTCACAACCAGGACCCATATAAAGTGCAAAAAAACACACTTATTCCCAAATACAAACTAACTGAAAGTGACTAAGTGCTGTGACTATCAATATAAATAAACATCAAGTGTTAATTGTGCCAATACAATAGGTCCCAATGGCTGGACCCACATAAAGTGCAAACAATATTCCACAATCCCAGATGGGGATAAAGTGATGATTCACAATCAACTAAAATAAAATAAATCAAATAGTGACTTGTGCTGGTTGCATACACAAAGTGAATAAATAACACAAAAAAGACAAAATATTCAAAAATGCAGTCCAAAAAGTGCAAAACAGCATGTGCAAAAAATATTGTGCAAAAATCGCAATATTGTGCTTCAATTTTCATTCCAAAATATATTCGTGCTTGTGCATCACTCAGGTGGATCAATATCCATAAATGGCCAGATTGCTTCCTCACCTCCTGAAAATGGCTCCAATGGCTCCCCTCTATCTCTATTATGGTAACAGTGTAACTCATAGGAATATATCATATTATAATATCAGGGCCATAAAAGATAAGCAGAAGAGACCTCCATAGTGTAACTCCATTTTAATAGGACAGTAGCAAATAAAAACGTCAAATGAATACTCACAGTAAAGTCTATTCAAAACAGCATTGTTCCCATATGCTATGGGTGTATTGCAAGGCAATGAGTGTAGCAAGATGGCGTCTACCGGAAGTGCGTCACCGTGCTGTACGCGTTACGTCACGATTTGGACACGTGACTTCCTGAGGAAGCAGCTGAAAGCCAGTAGGAGGGAGAGGAGAAGAAGCCAGCTTTCAGCTTCTGCAGAGAGAGCCATACAGGGGATCGTTTTCAGTAATTTCCCCCCACCACACCATGCCGATCACCCTCCTTGCCCACATCCAATTTACCCACCTGCCTGGGCCCCTCTGCTGTCCTGGGCCCCATACAGGAGGACTGGTGGTATCCCCTTATCCACGGCCCTGGTTACTGTGTTGAGAGCAGGGGTGGACTGACAGATCATGGGGCCCCTGTGGGAGTGCGCTGTCAGCACAGTAAAGTGCCTACATTGGGATGCATACATGTGGCCGCTCAGCGTTAAAGCCCACTGGCCGACGGGCTGCATACATGTGTATGGCCAGAGGGAAGTGGACAAATTGCAGTGACGGATCCACCTGCAGTGAATATCTCTTGTCTCTCATGAATTGAGCAAAAGATTTTCTAGAGGAGTTCTGTGGTCACAATATACACTTTCACTTTACAATATTAGCATTGTAGTATCAATACAAACAATAGTTATATGTAGGCTAGAAACAATATGAAAATGAATACATGAGTTTATATTTTGACCATAAATACGCTTTTTGCTTTATGTATGAAAAGTATACAAAAAAGAACAATTTCTTGTTACCCTTAACAGTTTCTTTTAGCATAGTTTTCATACAGAGTCACCTAAACAGCCACTTTAATAGGGAACTTTGATTTGATTTTAAATGTTCTTATTTTCTACATGTGTAGTGAAGTGTTTCAAATACTTAAAGAGGACTTCTAACCATGGGGTTTATTTACTAAAGCTGGAGAGTCCAAAATCAGACTCCCTTCTGCATAGAAACCAATCAGCTTCCAGGTTTCATTGCCAAAGCTTCATTGAACAAGCTGAGGTTAGAAGCTGATTGGTTTCTATGTAGAAGGGAGTCTGATTTTGGACTCTCCAGCTTTAGTAAATAAACCCCCATGTGTCTTCTGTGAGTCAAATAGCAGGTTCCCACTCACAAACATATTATGTCTGTACACAATGTCAGCCTGTAAGATCTTAAGATTTCTCCTCTAGTGTCACCTGCTGTTGATGAAATCATTGATTTCTTGAGGATTTGCAAGAAACCTCGCTGATTTAGCCTGGTTCACACTGAATGCAACTTTGAAATCAAAGCTGCAGATCAGTACGATTTGTACCTCCAATTTTGCTGTGTCTTGCAACTTCATTTAACAGAAGTCAATGCAAGTTGCAGTGAAATCAGAAAAAAGTAGTGCATTGACTATTTTTGAAATCGCGCTACTTCAAACCGCATTAATTAAGATGGTGCCATAGAAATACATCAGATACAACTTTTAGTATGATTTGTAAATCACTTGTGGCACCTGAAGTTGCACCAGTGTGAACCAGGGCATAAATAAAAATAAACAAAGCTGCCTCTATACTATTAGAATTTTGTTTGAAATGTTTTGTTTTAAGAACATTCAATTGCTAATTATTTGAGGGTCAAATTGATGTTTTATGTTGCTATGCATGGTAGCCAATCAGTTTCTAACTTCAGCTTGTTCAATTAAGCTTTGACAATAAAACCTGGAAGCTTGACTACCTCTGTGACCAAGCCCCAGTGGGCGGGGTGAAACGCATCAAAGGGCGTAGCCAGAACGGCAACTGAGGCCATTCCTTAACAATCCTTAACACTGGACTCCTGGGGTCAGTTGAGCAGCGGCCATCCCTTAACATGTATTGACCAAAACCTGGAAGCTGATTGGTTTCTATGCAGAACTGCACCAGATTTTGCACACTCCAGTATTAGTAAATAACCCCCATAGTGACAAGAAAATTCAAAGGAGACAGAAATCATTTCTCGAAAGAAGTGTATGTGCTTTTCACTTGGGAAAGTCCATTAATTTCAAAATCAAATGTTAAAAGCAAACAAAACTTTTTTTAAAAAAATCATAATAACCTAAGTGTTCCCCACCAGCTCTAAAGGTGAGAACTGAGTGATCACACACTGCTGATTGCTCAGTTCTGCCTGCCACTCTGAGCAGAGAGCTGTGACTGTCAGTCACCGCTGTGTGTTCTGCCCCCTCAGCACACACTGGAGCGCTGAGCTGTGGAGGGGGCAGGAGCAACTGGCTCAGGCTCTCAGCAGCTCGTTGAGAGGCAGAGCCAGGTGCCGCTGCAAGCTCCTGGGTGGATCCCAACCATATGTTTGGGATCTTTCCCCAGCCTAGACTGGCTGAGTGACATCAGCTGACAGCAGACTTTAGCGGAATGTCGGCTGAAAATGGGTTACAGGAGTTCAGAACGAAGTGCACGCCTGTGATCCACAGGAGAAGTACAGCCAAACAAGCTTTGGCTGTACTTCTCCCTTAAGTACCATCAGGCAAATTGTGTTCTACTAGCGTAAGGCCAACGTTAGGCAGCTATAATTCGTGACTTGTAGGATTTTCTGCAGACTGTACACAAATACATGCATAGAGTTCAAAAGAATATAACATTTTGGATCAAGCTATTTTGCTAATGAGCCGATTTGCAAGGCAATAGGCTTATCACAAGTTACATCAACTAGCAGCCCCCTGACGCTCTGGCCATGCTGGAAGATCAGACACAGAGGGTGGCGGGGGTGAGGGGAAAGGTTAGAATCAGGGAATAAAGGACCCTTGACCCCCCCCTCCCTCCTCCGAGGTAAAGGGAGCCTTGACTGCTAGAAGCTTGGCAGCTACGTGGGAGTAAACCTAAACAGGGATGTTAAGTGGCTCCAATAGGATTGGCCACCAAGACATGAGGTGACTGGGTAGATCCTGAACTTTAGAAAAAGGCTATGCAGGGGCACATCCCACTAATCTGAAGAGATTCAGACGTCACAAGAGTTGCCCACCCGCCTACCCACCCGTTGTGAATTTCATCACAGCTTTACTGGCGGTTTTACCTTGCCAGTAGTTGATATTGCTTTATGGGCTATGCCCTCAACTTTAATTCTGGGGTCAGATTAATGCCTGTCTAGTACTGATGGTGAAGACAGGCCTCTTAAACTATCTGTGTTTTTTGTTATGGATGCTCACGGTATAACCGCACTGTTATATGGTTTCTTTGAATGTTGTTACATTTTGGAAGGTTCAATAAAGCTGTTGCCTTGCCCTAGTTCCTACTTAATCAGCCTCTGTCTTTTTGGGGTGGGCAAGGTTTTTTGTTAAGTTAGTCGCTCCAAGGCTTCTCAACAGTCATGCTGTTTAAAAGTAGGAAACCTTTATAAGGTACATATATTGCTTTTTGTACTCGTGAGAACATTACATTGTGAAATTGGGTTTCTGAACCAATAAAACCCACATTTGTTTATGTACTACTATGACGTAGCAATAGGAGTAGCAGTGACTGCAGACCCTTCCTTGGAGGGTGTTGTGTGTGGGAGGGGGCCACTCTGACTTCAGAATGTATGCAGCATCACAAGGTATATATTGGGTGCCATTGACATGCTAACAACTTTTATGTGTTGCATGAGGAGATCTTATAGACATTGAACACATATTACTTAGGGGTTGAACACTTACTTATTAGGGGTTCAGAGGAGGGGCTTAAGACTGCCATCAACAACTTGATTTTCTCTCATTTAGTATCTAACAGCATGGAGGAGGATTCTCCACCTCCAGCTCTTGTATTTAGGCAGCCACAGGATCTGATAGAAGGCAGCTCATTTTTGGCCAATCATTTTCCACTCGACTCAGCCTATTTGTAGATCAATTTTGGTTTGAGCCGAATGTTGCTTACAGGGAATCAAGCAGGAATGAAGCAAAAATTGGCTGCAATTCTAGCTGTCTATGGAAGCCTTTAGCTGCAGCATTGATAACTGACCCCAACAAAATCAACCTTATTGCAGTAGACATTCACTAAAAGCAGGCATTGCATTGTCCATCGATATGGCTACATTCTTTACACGGAAAAAAAAGATTAGACACACAGCACTGAATATTTGACAGTGCTATGTTCTCAATGTAATCTATTCTTTGAAATCGATATAGAAGGTGTCATATAAACATAAACATATGGGCTATGGGAAGACAGTTTGTTGCAAGGTTAGCAATCAATATTCTGCAGAGAAGCCTATGGAGCATCTGTCACTGTCAGCATTAGGAAGATTACGGTATATGGAATTCTTTCAACCGATAGATTTTGCTTTGGAAAAAAGAAACACCTAACTAAATTTGTGTGTATAGTGCTATAACAACAGACTACAGTTAACATTTTTATATAGATAGAGACTTGTGGTCAGGAAACATCATGTGAATGGAGAGGAAGTCTCCCTAAACTAAGCAGAAATTCCATATTTGAGAGGTAACACTGGAATAGGTCCTATTTCCCTTATATCTTGCAGTGGTGAAAGATTTTATATTTCCTCTCATTTTTCTGTCGTGAGCAACCACCCTGGATCATAGGCAGCAATTAAAATATGATAGAGGTTCTAACACTTCCCTAGTCTGAAATAAGAACGGTTCTTATTATTTTTGCACAAGAAAATTAATATATTCAGAATAGTTCCTGTGCTTCTCTATTATCAAAAATGTAAAACATAAAATCATCACCCATGCAAGGATCCCCCCAAAAAACAAATACCTGCGCAATATTTGGGGTAGCTGCGTGTGAATAACACATTCCATGTACCATAGATATGAATAACAGGAGCTGCGCTTACAAAAAAGGTGCAAAATGACATATATATGACCATGCCTTTTAAAGTGCATTTTTTAATGAACGTTGGCACATCATAAGATATGGTTACATTTTGTTCATTTTGCACCTTTTTAACGTGGTAATTTTGCTTCCCTAATATCGACTCAGTAAGCAAGTGATGATAATTGAACTAATCTATTGCAATTAAATAATATTGTAATATTAGCATATAAAATAATAGCACCTCTGTATTTGATCTATAAGAAAGTAAATTGCTCTCTTATTAAGGCTTTGTTCATACCATACCTGCAGAAAAACTGATGGAAAAAACACGCAGATTTCACTTGCAGAGACACAAATCAGTTTTCATATGCGTATCAGTGAGTTTTATGCATGTTGCAGATTTCTGCACAGAAATAATCCACATGGGATCCTAATGTTGTGGTGTGAATAGGGCACATAGAGAACAATTGTTTACTTTGTGCCCCTGCAGAACACATGCAGAAAAACTCACGTCTCTGCACATGGTGTGAATGAGGCCTTAAGGACTTGGAGCAAATATTTTTAGGTAATATAAACTTCACCAGGTTGTGTGGTCTGTACATTTCCATGTCCATTCTCTAAGTACTATGTTTTATTCTGCAAAAACAATACATTCCTTTCCCAGTATTTCATTCCTGTAGAAGAAGGCCATTATATTGTCTTTATAATCTGAAAGGGGATCAGTATCTTTTGTAGTGTACCCCATCAGTGTAATAGTTCTCGAATGCAAAATAGCTAATTTGTAATAGTTTACAAAATTAAAAATTGTAGCATCCCTCATATCCTATACCATTATTTTCAGGATTCATGTCAACCAATCACAGTGCATCAGCCTCTTTATTTGTCAAGTAATACATTCTTCAATACAGCTTTACACCATGGAGCCTAATGGAACTAATGCAATACATACAGTGAGAATGGTGAAGACAATTGCTTTGGGGATACATAGACATATGCCATATGATCTTATTTTATATTTAATGGGAGTAATTAACATGATTTTAAATAATGAACACGTGTATGTAAAAATTCATCATCTAATGGTTAAACATCCCTTGAAAAATTGTCCTATTCAGTTTTGACAAATTGTTGTAAATCTTCGACTAGTATGAAATATTGATGTTGCTGCACCAGTATCACAAATGCTTTAGTATGAAGGTCACTGAACACATAGAACAGCTAAACTGAACCTTCAAAGGTGGAGCCCTTTTCAGGGGAAGTACTGCCACGCTCCTGATGATGTCATACGACGAAACATATAGAGCGGGGCTTGATAGCGCTACACTTGTCCACTGAGAAGGAATTGCTTTTTTGCTGGGATTTAAAGTGCCATACACATAGTTTTTATATAAGTGCAATTTTAAATGTTTTTTACCTAATAGATATGGTGTTATGGTGTTGAAGTTTCCCTTTGATGTTTTTATGGTGGTGAAGGAGTACTGTGGAGGTTCTGGAGGAGTTTTGTCGCAAACAATTGCTCTAGAGGTGTTTCCACTATGGAGTCTGTCATTAGCATATAGAGGTGTCAAGACCACAAGGCGGCCAACTTTCCTGCAGGAAAGCGCTGCAACATCTTATGCGATATTTGATCTACCATTTCAGGTGGTCAATTATCTGTGGTGAGTGGGGCTCTGGAGGGGGAACACTAATTGGATCACTACGCGCAGAGAATTGCTATGGATAAGAAGATTTACTACTGTATCACTTAATGTTCACACCAGATGTGGATGGGGGTTTCTTTGGGTTTTTTTTGGAACTTTTAATTTTTTTGGAACTTTTATATGTTTGCACAATTATTGGGACTTTAATATATATATATATATATATATGTATATATATTGTTTATACAATTTCACTGTATACACAGTTTCATGGCATTGTATATGTGCTATTTTTAGCAATATGGTTGTTTAAGCACCTTGTATTTACCTATTGGTTTATTTGGGATTTAGTCACTGGGGAGGAGGGATATAATTGCCAGCCCATGGGGCATTATAGCACATTCACATTTGTGGGGACCTTTTGTGTAGTAGGGAGTTCATTAATTTATTTAATTAATTAATGTAGTTTTGGGGAGAGGCAGCTCAGCAATTTTTATGTCTATTTCTAAAAGTTCTGGCTGTCATGCTGATTGTCTGGAAGCCATACTTGCTAAGTCCTAGAAAAAGAAAAAGTAGGATCACCAGGGCTTCTGGCTGCACTTGCTAAATGTTCCTGGTTAATGACGCTGACCAGCTTCTTACAAATCTTGCCTTGGCTGTCATACTGATCCTCCAGCATCATACTAGGGGGTTGATTTACTAAAGGCAAATAGGATATTCATTTTGCAAGTCAAGTTTCAATTTGCAAATACATTTTCCCTTGTGGTGAAATTTCACTTTGCAAGGAATACTCAATCACCTGCAAGTAAAAATAAAAACATAGCAGAACTTCACCACATTCACTAAGCTCTGGGGTAACTTCCTTTGCAAAGTGAACAGTCTATTTGACTTCAATAAATCAACCCCTCTGAGTCATAGATCAAGCAAGCAGATCAGGAGTTCTGTCTTCATTTGATGAATATGTGTGCCAGTTCAGGGACCCATAAAATACTGAGGACAAGATCAGCAGGTCAACTAGCATTTCAGGAGGTCAGCAATGGTAGCCCTTGTATTTTGCCCATGACATGTACTTGAAGATATAAACAGAAAATGAATCAAAAGAACACAGCTGCCCTAAAACTACTCCTATAATCCACTTAGTGCTTATATGAATATAGGATCTGTTGATAGTTTATTCCCCAAGTCTAAATTAACTAACTAATTATTAGCTGTAGGACAAAGCCAAGAATGCAGTCACCTCCCACGCAGTCTCATTACCACTAGCAGTCATTTTTTATTAGTGTCCCTTTCATGGCCTTTCACTTGGGCACACAATGTGACAGATGGTAGAGTCTGCTGAAATAATTCTGTCCTGCAGTTAACTCCTTTCTTGCTGTGTTGCTTTGAAGGGGCAATTGAGCATAATTCAGAGTATAAAAACATTTCTAGTTTGCCTAATGCTAAAGTTTAGCCAAATAAAAAAAAAATACATTTCTGTATAACTTTAGTGACCTATCTTATGTGTAATGAAATATGTGCCAAGTTGTGTAGGTAGTTGGATCCTGTAGACATTTTCACTGAAGAGATACCCTGTCCTCTTCCTGTCTCTGACCTTCCAACACTACATTGGTTAATAGCTCTTCTGTGAGTCTGTAGTGAAAAATCTCATGTTGGGAACCAACTCCCTCCTCCCTTCTCTATTGGGAAAAGATGATTGCATGTAACATGATCTCTCAAAGAGGGAAAGTCAGGTAAGTCACAGGATTCCCTGCCCCTTTCCCCGATCGTGTTACATGCAATGTACACTATTAAGCAACTTTTCTCAGTGGAGATGGGGTGGGTCCCTGTCAGGAACGTCTTCACTGCAGCTTCACAAAAGGCTCAGAGCTATTAACCATTGGAGCATGAAAGGTCAGCAGCCAGAACAGGATGGGGCATCCATACTTCATTACAGGTAAGTTAGGTCTCTAAAGCTATAGAGAATTTTTAAAACTACATTTCAGCTGTAAAGTAGATGTAAATCCTGACTGTATGACATTTAGGTTTCTAGAACTATAACAACACTATATAGTTTGCTATCAGAATTCATGTGTTTCACTTGTTTTAATCCTTTGATGCATCTCAGTGCTGTTGATCTATTGTAGCCTCTTTGCAGCCACTTCATGTCACCATGCGTGCACTCCGGCAATGAATGGATAGCATTTTATGGGATGGGCTTGGGTTGTAAACCTCAGACGTGAAATTTGAACAAAACATATCCCTCTATATTAGGGGTATCAACTGCAACCCTCCAGCTGTTGCAGAACTACAAATCCCACGGGGCATTGCAAGGCTGACAATTACAAGCATAACTCCCAAAGGCAGAGGCATGATGGGAATTGTAGCTCCTTGACAGCTGGAGGGCCAAAATTTGTCACCTGTGCATCTATAGTGTGTACTTTTCTCAATTAAGAGCACTAAGTGTCATTTCTGTCTGCTCCTTCATTGTACTTCTGCTTGTGCCACTTCTGACAAGTTTTCCTGACACGAAGAGAAAAATGGTGACAGGGGAGGGATCTCCAGCTGATTGACAGCCTCACCTCTGTTCCTGTGAGCTGTGTGAAGGGGGGTACTGTTGTTTGCAGCCGGCGGTCGACTTTCTTGTAATAGCAATGAGAGCGGCTAACTAGCCGTACTAGTCATGGAGATGAACAAAGACCGAATTGGATTTGTTCAGATCTGTTAAACAGTAAACTGGAAGCGATGACCTGACATCACTTCCAGTTTACTCGGAGATAATTGGCACTATTTAAAAATAATAAAAGCATTCAATCACACCGATATTGGTGTGACTGAATGCCTTTAAGGGCAGAGGATGGATTTGGGGTCTTATTGACCCCAGATCCCTTCATAAAGAGTACCTGTCACAGGCCTATTGCTCTCACAAGGGATGCTTACATTCTTTGTGACAGCAAAATAAGTGATAAAAACCATTTTTTTTAAAGGGACAGTGTAAAAAAAAAAATTAAAGTGCTGCACAAAGGCGAATACATGCGTGAGGTATCACCACGAATGTCAGATCCTAGGCAGTACTTCTAGCACCAGACCTCCTCTGTAAATCTAAAGTGGTAACCTGTAAAGGCTTTTAATGTGTCGTCTATAGATAGTAAAATTTACACTTGTCGCCATTGCATGGGAGCGTGCAATTTTAAAGTACAACATGTTTTGATATCTATTTACTCTGCATAACATCATGTTTTACAATAATATTGGGTAATGTATTGTGTTTTTGCATTAAAATGTAAAAAAGTGTATTTATTCCCAAAAAATAGCATTTGAAAAATCACTGTGAAATAAAAAAGTTGCAGAACATATCAATTTGTTCTCTCCTTTAAAAAATGATATAATGTTTGGGGGTTCTAAGTAATTTGCTAGAAAAAAAGCCCTGATTGTTACATGTGAACAAAAAGAGACGGAAAAATTGATGTCAAGTATATTCTGTATGATAGTTCAAAGTGCAGTAACTTGTGGCAACTAGTCAGATTCTACACTATCATGCTCAGCTTATTTATAAATTGGTTCCTAATATATTGCCATGGTATATTTTTGTTTGCACATCCTAATAGCTTGTCTTACTGGATTAGTGGGGATCTGTACCAGGATATAAAAAAGTGTGACAAGGGCCCAACCATTGCTTTAAAATTAGTGGTGTAGGAACATATAAATATAAATAATCAGCGTTCAGAATGTAGTTTGGAAAACCCTTGAAAGCTGTGTGACTTCAAAATAAATTGTTCTACTGTGTGTTTGCAGTACTCTGCATAAGCTTTCAAAGCTTCAAGATTTCTTGGTGCTAGGGACCCTTCTTTATCAAAGGACTTTATGCTCTTCATATTTTGAGTTGTTTAGAACATATATAGTCTGTAAAAGCACAAAGAAGCAATCAAGAAAATGAAACAACAAACAATTTGTGGTGTAGTAGATGTACTTATCTATCCCAGCGAGAGATAGTTTTATCAATATGGATCAGTAGAAGGAAATATTGTGTACAGTATCTTTCTCTTACATTTTCCAGAACTAGAATGCTCCATTCCATTATGTTAGCCATTATGAGCCAGAGAAAAATTCAGCCCCTCGCATCCAGGTGGCCTGGCAAAGGGGGTAATTTGACTTGCCAGGTAGCTTGGCTGGCGAAGCCCCTAATTAAGATCTCCAGGTGGCTCCACTGGCAAATGTTCATTTCCCATGTCCATGCTCCTCATCCCTTTATGGAGGATAGCTACATCTGTCTGTGTCTTAACATATGATAAATATTGATTTCATTTCTTAGAAAAAAAAAATTGCAAAGAAAATGAAAGCGATACTTTGCAGATAGGCTTTTTTGAACAGTCATTATGAGATTTCCAGTTTGTTGACAGCTGTGGGATTTTAAAATGGAAGTATCTTAGTTCTTTGAAAATTGTTCTGACACTTATAGTACTGAAGTCCTACACTGAGCTTTCAGTAAATGAAAATGTACTTGTTGGGATGAATATGATAATCAACTTTGAATTTGATATGCCTTGTTTTAGGTCAGGGCATATAAGGACATCGCTAAGTTTGACAATTGACAACACTTCAGTGGACATGTACAGAAAAAGTTCACCTACTGTGCAATAGCCAGCTGGAATAAACCAAGTTCCCTTCCAGTGAACATAAGGTCTTAAATGTTATACAATACAAGCTTATTGTTGCACAAGCAGATGGACAGTGGGATTTTGTTGGCACATTTCCTTGAAAGTTTAAATGATAAGTGAAGCATGATGAGCCAAACTTAGGAACTGTGTTTGCTGGTCTGTGTCTCTAAGGAAAGGACAGAGAACTAAGCTTCTCTACCATTCTGCCAGGTGATGGAATATATAAAAATGCCAAAGACAAGATGGTTTACAATACATGTCATTACCAAATACAAATGTTTTCTGGCAGTCAGGTTTGGGTAAAGGACTAGTCCTCTTTATTGCCTATGGTTTCCCTGCAGCTGATGTTTCCACCATCACTGACTTACCATGACTTGGTCTGCACTATGTCGATGTGTAGAGGTGACCATCTTTTAGATGCCTGGAGTTTAGCTTTACATGCATTTGACATAAATACCTAAATTTCCTTGATTTCAGCATCTATTAATCTCTTGTAAAGCTACACTCAGACTGAGAAAGGGTTGGGCAGCAATTGGGATCTTTCAGATATACTGCATCCACATTAACTTACAAGGAACATGTCAGAAAGTCGAGGTCAGAGAAATGACCTCACCAGTCTACTGATTCTTGACTGTGCCCCATGCAGCTGTAAACGTGTTGGCTTCACATTTGGCTGCATTTGTGAGTCACAGTCATCCAATTGTATTTTCAATTTAGAATAGAATAGAAAAGTAGACATGATCAAGCCTACTAGGAAATCTCAAAATCATAATAATACAACTGACTGGATTTACCCTTTAACCCATAGCATCAATACTTATCTCAATGACATCATTTAGGTTTATAGAGCAAAATCTGTTGCAATTTATGTTTTACATTTACTATATATATATATATATCAGGTCTCTGCATTGCAGGATTCATTGTAAAGTGGTAAAAAAAATGTTGATCCATGTCCTGCATATCTCGCCTTTGCTTGAAACCACATAATGTATGGTCCTGCCAAGGGCGTTAGCTTTGCGGCTGCTCGCTAACCTTCAGGTGACCCCTGCGTGCTCTCTGCATAAAAATTACTGTAACATTCACTTGTCCTTCAGTTGTCTGCATCAAAATCAATGATATGGCTGTACACCTGCTGCAGAGCATAATGCGCACACAATAATGAATAGACTGGAGTATTCCTTAGAGCAGGTACTTGGTGAATGCTGAACGATTCTCTATGTCCTGCTTTGTGTTCATCTGTACTTAGAAACTGAAAATAAGTCTCATAATCTGTTCTGCAGCAAATCTCTATTAACTCATTCAAGCATTGCCAGAAGTGACTGTTTTCCTTGAGCAAAATAGAAAACACTATTCTGTTTTTCTCATGGGGGTATAATATCTACTGATAGACAATAGTATTGTATTCAATCCTACCTGTAGACTCTTACAGTCTATAAACTTGGGTCTATGTCTACTGTACAAGTAAGCTGTCCTTACAATACTAGAAGATTATACTGCAGATATTAATAATCCAATCCATTTGGTAGAATTTACAGTATTCATTTACAATTTTCTCAACTTTGCTGAGGAACCCTTGAAATATTTTTCTGGTTGTAGGGAAACCCTACTAAAAATCATTTTACTTACAGTTTGCCATACAATAATACGATCACTAAATTGTAGAATGCTTTAAATAAAGTAAAAGAATAAATAGTATGGCATACTTAGCACATTTGACACCCTTTGATCATTCTTTACACCCTTCTCCTCTCTACAGCCTCCTTAGTAAAAATTGTAAAATTGCATGAATAATAATACCAGAAAACAAACACAGATGGTAAAAATGGTGGTGTTCCCTAACATTAACCCCTTCACGCCTAAGGGTAAAACAAATCTAGATGCCTAAGCACAATTTTGCGACGTTGGCATGTGTAAGTAAAACCATACATATCATCACAACTAATTTGTACATCCAGGTGGATTATAGCACATTTTTTTCAGGAGAAATTGGGCTTTCATTTGGTGCTAAGTGGTAATGGATATCTCCTGATTATTTTTTATTATCAAAGGAAAACTAGTCCAAAATAGTAAAAAAATAAATAACTTTTTATTTAGCTGTGTGTTTCTTGTTACTACCATAACCTACCACCAAAAAACAATCCAAAATAAATTCTCCAGCTCTTAACGATCGCAGCAATACCATATATGTGTATGTTATTTGTTCTTGGTACCCGTAGTACAGCCCAGAAACAATAGTGCGTATTTTGTTTTTGTCCTTTTTTTTTTTTTTACCTAAAACACACTGACACTAGCTGACACTAGCTGACACTGATACCAAATGTTTTTTAAATCCTGACCTTTTGACCTTGACCTTTGACCCTGACCTTGACCCAAACACTTACCATGGCACTGAACTAGATCAAACCTAGATCTAGGTATTTTTTCTTTATTTTTTAATATTTATTTATTTATCTTTTCTTTTTTTTTTTTAACAAACATTTTTTTCCCTCTATGCCAGGAGTTAGAGAGATACAATGTATCTCTCTCCTACATTCATAGAGAGAAAAAAAAAACAAGGGGGGCCAGGCTGTACAGTGACTGATCACTGTGATAGCCAATCAGAGGCTATCACAGCGATCATGTGACCTGGAATCGGGAGTCCCGGGTCCCGATTGTTAGAACGGGATCCGGGGCTCTCAGTGACACCACGGTCTTTGTGCTGGGAGCACGCTGTGTGGTGCTCTCCCAGCACAAAGACAGGTACGCAAATATGTTGCCCCATGGATATAAGCCCAGTTCTGTGAGGCCGCATATTTGTGTTACGTTGGCGTCAAGGCGTTAAAGGAGAAGTATGGAGAAAGGTTTTTTTGACCCTACTTCTCTTACGGATCACAGGAGTGCAGTTCGTTCTGCACGCCTGTGACCTGTTTTCAGCCGTCACTCAGCCCGTTCAGGCACTGGATCGATCCTGGCTTTACAGTCAGGATCCACTCAGCAGCCTAGACCAGCAGCTGACTCAGCCTCTCAGCAATCCGCCAAGAGCCCTAGCCAGCAGATCCCACCCCCTCTCCAGCCCAGCCCTCCAGTGGTCACTGGAGGGGCAGAGCAGAGACCCTGTGATTCACAGTCATGTCTCTCTGCTCAGAGCAGAGAGGAGAATTGAGTAATCATCGTTGTTTGATTGCTCAGTTCTCAGTGTATAGGCTGCAAGGGACAGATCGAGTCAATCTTGCATCCACCTTGGTTGAGTATACATTTTTTGGGGGGGGGAAACCCATACTTCTCTTTTACTAATCAGTGTAGAAATTACCCCCTGTGTCAGTGTAGATAGGAGATCATTTCACCATTGCTCAAGGAACCTCTAGCAACCTTAGAAGGATTCCTAGGGTTTGAGAAGGGCTGCGCTAGAGCATACCTGAGACAAATGTCATTCATTCAATCTCACCAATCTATTTTTTTTTCCTTTCTGTCATAGTAAACAGTGCAGTGCTGGAAAGTGGACCACCCCTGCTGCACTAGGCTGATGTGATGGTGAGGGTATGATACTGAAATCCACCTTCACTCATAGGTGTTTTTGTTAAAAAGAGGATGTTCAGATGTTTTAGAAGTCAATCACATTACAGCATTTTAAAGCAGGGGTCGCTAAACTGTGGCCCTTTGGTTGCCTGTATTTGGCCCTTGGGGCACTGTTGCTCCCACTAACACCAATTATGGGGCACTATTCTTCCCATGGACACAAAAAATGTTGCATTGTTCCTCTCACTGTTACCAGTTATGAAGCACTATTCGTCCCACTGACACCAATGATGGGGCACTATTCCTTTCACTGTATTTGTCTGTATAGTCTGAATGGTAGTAAACTGGCCCTGTTTTGAAAGTTTGCAAATCCCTATTTTAAAGCAGTCAGAATAAAAAATGTCAGTCCTCGTTTTTGAACACTCTTCTAAATCCCCAGTGGATATCCTGTCAGGACCTTAGTTTGAGAAAAGGTAGAGTTTTTTTTACTTTTTTTGCTCTCTTTGTCGCCGTTGGGGAAGATTTCAGCTTTTCTTTCCTGTTCATTGAAATGTTGATTCAAAAAGCAGTGGAGCTGTGGGAAGCACAGTAATCCACAGTAACCAATCAAATAACTGCAATCAGTTCATTTATGGTATGAATGTTGGTTGCTACGTAGTCTTTCATTGCGTTTTGCATCGGCATAGACCTTATTGGCTGTAAATAAGGACTTATTGGGAATTTCCATCCTCTGACTTTGCTAATTGTCACCTTTGTACATGTGTCAGTGGTCATAATCTCCAATCTACTGTTTGGGTCATGGCTTGTTCCCCACAGCAACTCCTGCTGAAGGGATGTTGTTCAAATGCAGGTTTACATCCAGTTCTCCATCCAAAACCATGTGAAATTACATTCACTGAATAATTTTGTCTCTAATCTCTGGGGAACTAATTTGCCATTTTATTATACAAAATATGAAATACCAGCTTCAAAGAAATGCAAAAATGAAAACTCTGGCATAGGTTGCTATATTAGAGTATTATTTAGTACAAAAAATATCATTTTTAGAACAGTGATCTCAAGATAGTTTAGACAGGTTTCCCTGTCCAGCCAAGCTTAAACTGTAGATATTAGTGACACAAAGGGAAAAAGTGACTTATTGAATGTCACAAGGACCTGATATATGGATTTCAACAAGGGTTTCTGGCAAATCCTTTTAAGTCATTGTCAGGGCATAGACATGGCCCTTAACCCAGCCTGTCCCTTACCCCAACAATAACATCTTAATCAAATGTCTGTCAAACACCAATCTGCAGCACATACACAGAAAATGTTAAATGAATGAAAATGTTCAGTATTTTGAGGGGGTCAACACCATGAGCTATTTATGAACTTTCGGTCCACAATCCTTATCTAGTCAGAAACTAATTTCAGTGATGCTGCCATAGTTACAACCATATTAATATAAATATACATGTAATGTACAGTTTGTTAGAGGATATTATTTGTCCACAGTTTAAGGCAAGTTAAATGTCAATGACAGCAAAAATTTCAATTTTAGTTTTTGTATAGAGTGGGGAAGGGCTATATTAAGGAGATTTTCCTTTCCTACTTCTCTATTTGATGGACCCCAGAACAAGGGAAGGAAGAGCCCCTAACATGATATTGACAGTAATGAAAACAGGTTTTAAAAGTTATGTTAGATTGCCTGTTCCCTGAGTCCAGATTGAGAGATATATCCCTATTAACGAGGACTCTAAAAAAGGTAGAGAAATCTCTTCAACATTAGCAGATTTTCTCTCTAGTGCTGTTGCAGTGACAACTGAAAATTTTGGATCTCCACACCACTTTCATTGCCACTAGGACAAATAGAGATGGTGTCTCCTTAATGGCACACACAGAGATCCCTCACCACTTTATAAAAGAAAAACAAACGTTTTGACTTTAGATACACTTTAAGGCAGGAAACTTTTTCTGTTCTCTCTCTCTTTAGCTAACCCATTGTGTTATGAGAATCCTTGGTCAAAGAAGTACCTGTATTACATCTTTATTTAAAACAAACATGGTAATATTCTGAAAAAACTAGGTGTAAAACAAGGCAAAAACAAATTAACCATTTGAGTTTCAGCGCCATTTTTAAATGGCACTGGAATAGCGACTAGTTATGGTTGTGGAGATTGGTGGCTGCTGCGGGTTCAAGTTGTAGTAATTGCTGGAACTGCCGGTTGTGACTGGCTGTTTGCTTCCATGCAAACTAAAAAAATCTACTTCAGAAAGAAAACATATCTCATCTTTTTCATTTTTTATGTGGTCGAAGTCAACAGTAAATTGCTTTTTTTTCATAATTTTCACTATTTTTTTCTCTCATTTGTCAAAAAATAAACAAAAATAATTTAAAGTAAAGTAAAGAAAATACTTTTTTGTCCCCAAAAAAACAATTTATAGATTGGTTTGGTTGACTGCAAAACAAACCAGCAATTGTTAGACAATTTATCACATATCCAAAACCTGAAAAAGCTCTGGGACTCAGGATGGCATATATGGGTTAAAGGTGTTGGGAGCAATTAACTTAAAAAAATAACCTTAAAAAATATTCACCCTTAAAATAAAGCAGCTTTTTAATGCACAAATAATGCAAACCATAAAAAAAAATTAGACAAGCAGGTGCTATACATGTGGTTAATAGGCAGTCAAAATTTTGTGAAGCACATTTTATTATCCAATTTAGCATAAAGCGAGGGACCCCTAAGTGTCACATAAATCCATGCTAAATCAGAACTTATATGGCTGCTTACATTAAAGTATGAGCTGACTGGGCTCTTCATCCATATACCATTCAGCAGCAAAGAATTCAATAACCTAACCCCTTCTATAGCTTTTATTTTACACCGTGCTGTGCCAGCCTTGAGGCAAAATGCATTGTGTTGTTTTATTTTTCTTTTAAGGGAAACATTTTTTTTTAATAGCCTTTGCTGTATGTATAATGCAACACTGCATTTTAATTTAATTAACATGCTTTGCTTCCTTATGGTTATGTCAATTATTTTATTATTGTTTCTTTACTTTCGGGTGTGCTGCGGGTTAAGCTGTTGATTATACCTATGTCTTTAGTTACTATATGTCAAGCATTGTATTATTTCTACAAACACAATATGTGAAAACACTTTGAAGAAATAGTAGCAGCATCCTGGAACAAAATCTCTCTGTCCTTGAACAGTGTATCTATATGTCAGTTCACGCTTGCTTGTTTATTTAACATGGCAGTATACATGTGCTGTGGATGAATGCTTTCAGGCCCACTTCTGTTCATTTGTAAGTGATCCTGTGCCTCAGAATTAAAGGGAAAAATAAGCACTGTAAAAGAGAACCACTTTTTAATTTTTCTTTTTGGCAGCGTTTTCAGTATGTTAATGTTTTAAAATGCTTGTTCCTTTGTATAATTTGTAATTTTATACACAGGGGCAGCTGTTTATTTGCTTATTACATATGCAGGCTTATTTTCATTAAGTGTTACACAACAGTTTGCTTTTCTGTACCTTTTAATAATACAGATCTATGCATTGACTGACACATTGATATCAAAGCACTCTTTATGAGCATGATACCTCAATATTTTTTAGCAGACAAAATTTTGTTTTATCCTTTTCTGTTTCACTGTTGAAGGATTTCAAATGATATTCTATCTGGACAGGAAATGATCAGGAAATGACCTCTATGGGAGCAGAAATTACAATAAAACCTAACATAGGCTCTAACCCTTCTCCACCTATTATTATTATACAGGATTTATATAGCGCCAACTGTTTGCTCGGTGCTTTACAATATAACGGGAGACAATGCAGCAACAATACAGTTCCATACAAGAGGGTTAGGAGGGCCCTGCTCTTTGCAGCTCTAAGAGGGAGGGGCTAGTCTTACAAAAGGTAGTAACTGTGGGGGATGGAATGGTAGGAGGACTAGAAGATTCCATTATTAGCTGAGGGCAGGATAGGCTTCCCTGCAGAGATAGGGTTTCAGAGATTGCCTAAAAGTGAGCAGAGTAGGCGATAGTCTGATAAATTGGGGTAGAGAGTTCCAGAGGACGGGGGAAGCTCTAGAGGAGTCCTGGAGACAAGCATGGGAGGAGGAGACAAGGGAGTTAGAGAGCAGGAATTCGTGCGAGGAGTGGAGAGTACAGTTTTGGTGATATTTGGAGACAAGAGTGGTGAAGTAATTTGGGGCAGAGTTATAAATGGCTTTATATGTTATTGTTAATGTTTTGAATTTTATCCGTTGGGCAATTGGAAGCCAGTGGTGGAATTGTAGAGAGGGGTGGCTGATACGGAACGGTTAGTAAGGTGGATGAGTCTGGCAGCAGCATTCATGAAAGAGATGGTACTTAAAGCCATGGGAGTTTATCAAGTCCCAGGAATCTCCAACCAATGGGCCACATCCGGCCCACTACAAAATTTAAATTTTAGCCTGCAGCTAGGGTTAGTGGCGTATCCTCAATGTGCACAGGTTGAAGATTAAAGCTGTTGTAAAAACCTTCTGTGTATAGCAGCCCCAGCCCCCCTAATAGTTACCTGAACCTCATCCCAATCCAGCGATGTCCACGAGAGCCTTAGTTCTCCTGGGACGCTCATTCCTGATTGGCTGAGGCCACAGCGAGAGCCATTGGCTCCCATTGCTGTCAATCACAGCCAGTGAGCCAATCAGGAGAGGGAGAAGACGGGGCTGAGCCACGGCTCCATGTGTGAATGAGCACGCAGAGCCGCAGCTCAGGAGTGCAGCTGTTTAGGTGCCCCCATAGCAAGCTGCTTGCTCTGGGGGCACACCCGACAAGAGGGGAGGACTAGGAGCACTGGCGGGCGACCCGAGAAGAGGAGGATCCGTGCTGGTCTATGTAAAACCACTGCACAGAGCAGGTAAGTATAACATTTAGTATCACTTTAATGTGTTCAGAGGATGCCTATGGTCCCAACTCCTGGTCTAAAAAGAGTCTCTAATGTAAAGGGGATTCTGATAGGGATTTTTTTTAGCTCACAAATATTTGTAAACAAATGATATGACCCTTACTGAAAAATATGAAAGACCCCCAGTCTATATAAAATGACAATTATTTGGAGTTGGACCTTAAAGTAAAAACTACTGCATACTCCAAAATATGTGTTAACTGAAACACATTATATTTGTCATTTCATGGCCCATTCACATGCGTTGCGTTAGGGCAGCTTATTATTATTATACAGGAATTATATAGCACCAACAGTTTACGCAGCATTTAACAACATAAGGGCAGACAGTAAAATTACAATACAGATTAATACAGAAGGATTCAGAGGGCCCTACTCGTTAGAGCTTACAAACTAAGAGGGAAGGTCGAGAGATACAAAAGATAATAACTGTGGGGGATGGGCTGATGGACATGTACAAAATACATGTACAGTTGTTAGGTGGGGGCAGGATAGGCCTCTCTGAAGAGATGATTTTTCAGGGTTCGTCTAAAAGTGGACAGAGATGTTAATAGCCAGACACATTGGGGAAGGGAGTTCCTGAAGATGGGTGCAGCTCTGGCAAATCCTAGAGGAGAGCATGGGAGAAGATGACAAGGGAGCTAGAGAGCAGGAGGTCTTTGGAGGAACGAAGAGAAGCATATGGTTGGTATTTTGTGACCAGGTCAGTGATGTAACTAGGGGCTAAGTTATGGATGGCTTGTTGAAAGTATCTTGAATTTTATTTGTTGGGTGAGCGGGAGCCAGTAGAGGTATTGGCAAAGAGGGGTGGCAGACACTGAATGGCTGGTAAGGTGGATGAGTCTGCAAGCAGCATTCATGATGGACTGGAGGGGGGATAGCCTATGCAAAGGCAAGCCAGTGAGGAGGGAGTTGCAGTAGTCAAGGCGGGAGATGACCAGGAAGTGAGTTAGAAGCTTTGTGGTGTCATTGGTTAGGGAGGGGCGTATCTTGGAGATGTTGCGGAGGTTAAGGGAACAGACTTTAAGCAGAGATTGGATGTGGGGCCGAAAGGATAGTTCAGACTCCAGGCTTACACCTAGCACCCTAGCATGTGGGGACGGGTTGATGGTGGGATTCATTTAAAACAAGGATAAAAAAAACATCCAAAAGGCACAGGGACTTTGATGTGACTTTATATAAAGTAGCAAAGGACAAAACATTTGGAGGGCTAACTGTCTCAGGTTAGGCTGCATACAACAGAAAAGGCTATCCTCCAGCAGGTTACCAGGATAAAACAAATAAAAACCTAAAGGATAAAAGAGTCCAGATTAATTTATTAGTTTGTACTTAAAACAGTCAACATGTTTCAGGGGGCTCAGAAACTCCCCATTCATCAGGACTTCAGTTAAAATATGAACCTTAAATGGACTCAAAATATGTGCAGGGAAGCTAATTGCTGGATCAGGAGAGTTACTGACCAGCAGTATTTATGTGAGCAATTAAGTTGCTCCTTCCATTTGTGCATGCTTCATTCATTTGAATAGACTGACTAATGCAATGAAGTGGACCAATCATGAATGCAGCATTTTCGGCAGCACAGCAGCACACAGCAATGCTGTGAATGGGTCCAATGAGAAAACTGTGCAAAAAATAACTTAGGAACAATAACCAAATTTAGTTTGCAGGTTTGTAATAATTCCTCTTACAGTTGAGCTGTAGGAAATCACTTAAAGGGGAATTCGTTTTGTTGGTCTCAGGTCAGAAAAAAGGCTGATTTCAAGCAGTCCACATTGTTAGAGTGATAAAATAATCAAATCCTCTCAATTAATCACATACCTGTAAAAAAGAGACTAAAAACCTTTCAAAACACCCGCTATGTGTCAATCTCCTTGGTTCTCTGCAGCTCTCACTGGTTACTCCTTCTAACCTCTACATCATTGCCAGTGAATGCAGTGACAGGATCTCTTTAAAACATAGCTCTGCCGTAAAAATGGTGCACAAATAATTTAAGCCAGTTTGTCACAAAACAGATATGGAGAACTGGAGAAAGTGCAGAGAAGGATAATCAAACTGATCAGCTATGAGAAAAGATTAGCTGAACTGAATTTATTCTCCTTTGAGAAGAGGAGTTTCCATATAGTGAACTTGGTGTAGAGTTATTCACCTTCAGGTTGTTACAGAGGACAGGGGGGCATTCTTTTAAAAAGATTTAACTTCCCCATCCAGAAAGACTTCATCACCGTAAGAGCTGTGAAAGTGTGGAATAGACTCCCTCAAGAACTAGTTCTGGTCAGCTCAGTAGATTGTTTTAAATAACCAGCTTTATTCCTCAGTCTGGTTCACACCAGTGCAGTTTTAAAGTTGCGCTACTTCATGCAACTTTAAAGCTGACTATTCAGTATGACTTCTGTGTGACTTCATTTAACAGGTGTCAATGCCAGACGCAATGAAGCCACACTAAAATAGTGCAGGAACCTTGAGTTGTACCAATTTGAAAGGTTCCATTGCTGCTAATGGAGAGCGACTTGTCATGCGACTTTGAATTCTTGAGATGCATGACAAGTCACACTGGTGTGAACCAGGGCTAAATACACAAAATATTACTGGATATTGACATTTATAGATAATATCACCAGAGATGTTGAACCAGAGAATATACAATATCCTCCTAGGGGATCAGGAAGGAATTTTTTTGCCCCCGCTGGAGCATATTGGATCATGTTTTATTGGGTTTTTTTGTCTTCCTCTGGATCAGGTGTGGGTATAGGATTATGTACAGTATATGGAGAATTGTATTTATTTATTTTTTTATTGGTTGAACTAGATCGTCATTTTTCAACTTGACTATGTACAGTGTGTAACTATGTATGTAGCACAGGGCACAGGGCGTACATACATGCTTACAGACAGATACATGTGCATACACAGAAATACACATGCACAGACACATGTACATACACACAGACACATGTACATACATACACAGACACATGTACACACAGACACATGTATGTACATACACACACCCACATGTACATGCACACACACAGACACGTGTACACACATATACATGTACATACACGCAGACACATGTACAGATACACACATGTACATACACACAGACACATGTACATGCATACACAGATACACACAAACACACACATATACACACGCACGCACGCTGTTAAGTGCTCTCTCCTCTCCCCTGAAGCCACCACTGGCTGACATAGAGGATCATGTGACCAGAGTGAGCTGAAATTAGGAAGGCACACACACACACACAGCCCTATAAAAAGTTGCAGTACTTCGTTGTTCACTCGCAGAGCCAGGTACTGCACTCTAGGGGGAGGCAGACAGCACAGTACACACTCCTTCCTTTACTTTCACTGCGCTCAGCAATTGAACAGTCTGACGGCTCCCAGTGACAATGACAGGTCCGGCCTGAGCTCTGAGCCTGCTCAGCAAGACGGCCCTGGGGGACACACTCGCCCCCACCATAATTTCCACTCACCATTGGCGAGCAGGCGAGTAGAAATTTCAAGGCCTGATGTAGCATGACATCAGAAGGGTGTGAACAAGTACAGTCAATGCACATTAGGCAATTAATGTACACATTTTACAGTACAATTAATGATATTAATATACTAGACCAAGTGGGTTCTTTAAGGGTTAACAATAGATTACATTTGCACATGTGATTCTTATTCCAGCTGTAGGATATAGCAGTGCACCCTTCATAGAGGAGTATATATAGATTTAACCTCTGATGCAGATCTAATATACTTAAATTATTGTGGCAGTGACACTGTGTCCTTTGTCTTTGGTCAGCCTCCTCTAGTGAATCATCCTCCTGACATCTCTTTTAAGTATAGGGATGTTTGGATGTCAAATATCTGTGCAATTTCTGTGCTTGGCCTATAAAAAAAAGCAGCTACACCCACCACATTTAATATATAATGCTTAGCTTTCTTCAAGGATGTGGTACAAATCTAAAAGAGTAGCGTCTGAATTTCCCATTGATACACCCAGCTATGGTGTTGAAGTCTTCAAGCAGGAAATTTAACTTATTTAAGTTATCTCTTAGATAAATGGACTGATACTGGTCACAGCCATCACAGAAAAGGTTATTTTGTAGTTTTTTTTTTTGTTAAAACCCAATTTCCAGTAAACCCTCAATTTTTTTGTTTACATACATTTTCTTCTGTCTTCTTCAGTCCATTCTGCATTTTCCTGTAAGCCATGGGCAACTTTTTAATGTACCCCCCAGGGGTGCGTGTCCTTGACACTCTGAGCACAAAGCAAGTGAGTTAAATGGTGTTGGGTGTCATATAAGCTCCAAAGAGTATCAGCGCTGGATCTATCCATGGGGGAAGGTGAATATTGTAATAGTATTTATGGCTAAATGCCAATGCAATTAATTTAACAAAACATCGAATGCTGAAGTGGGACTTTCATAGTACACTTTTAGCAAAATTGATCATTAACCTTGAAATGCACGAAGCACAGTCTCCAGTTTTCCAGGAATTCCCATAGTACATCTAAGGCAGGATCTGGTGATCTAGGACAGTGTTTCTCAACCTTTTTCCAGTCAAGACACCCTTTAAAATTATGCACCATCTTGAGGCACCCCATTCTAAAATTCTATACAAATAGTTTTATTTAATGCAGTTACATCCACACATGTAGGAAACCCAACATTAGAAATAATATATTCTTCCAAAGCACATCCACCAAAGCAGGGGAGGGGAAAACAAGGATGCTGTTGTAGTGGTGCACAATGAAACCTGTGGCTTTGTGTAACTAAAAGGCAAGCTTGATCCACCCACTTGCTTGTATACAATTTTTGGGCAATTTTTAGGCATTTTGCCAAGGCACCCCTGAAAAAACATCAAGACACCCGAGGGTACCTGGGCATCCTGGTTACAAATAGCTGATCTAGGATGCAGGAAAGCTATTCCCAAACACTCAGTACATGCTGCTTGCTGTCTATCACATAAAGAAAGCCCAATGTAAACAAAAAAACGTACTCTCCAAAAAACAGTCTCAACTATACCTCTTTGTATGCTTCACTCCTTTAACTTACATAGAGGTAATGTTGAGTGCCCAACAGACACACTGAAATCTGGCAAAAAGGATATTATAGAACTCAGATGAAGATACAACATAGAGTTTTTCATTTTAGCAAATGTGCAGTGTTTATTGCATATTGTTAGATTATCACTAAAAACACTTGTGAGTGTTTCTTCAGGTCAGATGGGTAAAAATTTAATTGGGAAGTTAGATTATGTTTCTCTCCTTTTAAAGGAGAAAATGAAATGCAGCTCTAAAATAGTGAGAACATTTATTAATATTGGTAGACGTTTAAGTGGGAGGTGGATCGCAATAGATCCATCCCCCTGCAACAATGGGCTATCTCCCTCCATTAAAACTATACTGCTTCACATTGCATTAATCATTGGGAGTTGACTCAAAAGGTAGTAACATGATGATACAGGACTCTGCATCAACTGGCAAAAATTTTCCACTCGAACTCCTCACTTTGTTGTAGAAACTGTGGGTAGTCTTCCACATCTGGACATGCAAGAATCTCACCAGTTATTAAAGGAAAATATTCAGGATAATTTTGGATATTACTGGTATTTTATTAACCCCAGACCCAGCACTAGCAATCTTACATATAGGTATTGACAATTATCCCCCTCATTATAGGATAGTAATAATTCATATACTAATAGCAGTCAAAATGATTATTGTTAGACACTGGAAAGGTAATCTATCTTCAAATCCATCTGAAGTTATTGCACAAGTAAATCTTAATTATCAACATGAAAAACTCTTATCTCCTAGAGCAGCCTCTTGCTCCTTCTTTGATTAAAAATTGGAATACTTAGGTTTATTGGTACTTTTGAACTGATTATGCTGGTATACTAGCATGCTCCTTGAGTGGTATGTGCATCTATTTATCTGTGTGTCATAATTATGTCCATTTAGACTTGACTGCAGGCCCTGCATGGAACACTTTTCTTGTCTGTTGGAAGTTTTGTATGATTGTTTATGTTTGTTTTGTTGGAAACTCAATAGAAATTTACAATTAAAAAAAAAAAATATTGGTAGAAGGTATTACCATGAACCATGTAATGGGAGCATTTCAGTTTATACATTAGCTAAGGAGAGATTCCTTACATTGAATGGCAGTATAAAATTGCTTCCTTGCCTTGGTGGTCATTGCAGGCTGTTAATGAATCTGCTCAAGCAACCCCTAACAACCTATGAAGGAACCATGATCTAAGATTTAGGTAGAACTGGGCAGTTGACCGAACTAACCAGACACTATCTATAAATGAAATATGTCTTGGACTGATTAGTGGTTTGCTTTCTCTCTTTATCCAGATCATGTTCCTCTATAAACCTGGTTAAGAGTCTTGAGAGTGCTACAAGTTGTCCTACTTCCATTAACTAATTGCAGGTTTATTTTATATGAGATGTTTCTTGTTTTCATTGTTTTGGGACAGTGCAGAAGGGAGGCCAAGAACAGTAAATTAAATGACACTTAATAGTTCATACAGTAAAGTTCGTATTTTGCGTAACTGGTGTGTTTCAGCAGAATGTCGTTTATTGATGTGAAAACACAGTTTTGTTTACCAGGCATCTGTACTCGGACCTTACATTTCCTCATTGAATGTCTTATGATCATTGACTTTTTATGGAAATAGAACATGAGGTTAATGAGTTTTAATTCTTACTAAGCATTTCTGTTGATTGGATCTAATTATCTACTTAGTTCGCTCTCACCTTATCAGCCGTGCAGACAGGTGGAACATTTGAACAGACTTTCAAACTTACATCATTTCTCACCACTAAATGTCAAAATAAAATAGGGAGCAGTTTAAACTAAGATTCTGAAAAGTCTGTCTCATTAACTATATGGTTGTATGTGTAACACTGCACGTTTGGATCTCTATTCACTGAACTCAACATTTCCTGTGGACAAACAGAACAGCACCAATGTGGATATTGTTGCTGAGGAAGCAGTATTAAAAAAAGCACCCATGAAAAAATGGTTGTGTACTTGCCACAAATTGTTGAGACACAGAATACATGAGTCACCTGGAAATTCATTATTAAACTCCTCCACTCTTCCTACCACTCCATCCCCCACAGCTATCCCTCCCGTACCACTATCCTTTCCCTCCTAGATTGTAAGCTCCAAGGAGCAGGGCCCTCAAACCCCTCATGTATCACATTGTATTGTTATTGTACTGTCTCATGTATTGTCTCCCATTGTAATGTACAGCGCTGAGCGAATTGTTGGCGCTATTTAAATACTGTATAATAATAATAATAAACTGACTCTTTTGGATTCTAGGAACAAGGAGCATTGCTTAATTGTTGTCCTATGTGTCCACTGTGCTGCTGGCTCCTGGTTTAGTTGACATCTTCTTTCTTCAGTCACCCCCGCCGCCTAAATTTTCCAGTGCGGTGAAGGTTATTAGAGCCAAAGAAGCTGTTGTGTGCACAAACATCGAGAATGACAACTATGCTTGCCCTTTCTGCCCCCTTTCTTAATTCATAGATGCTGCACTAGAGCTTCTACGAATGAAGAAACATTTATGAATTGAGGATGGGCCGAAGAATGGAAGGTCCGCCTTCTTAATTCATAGATCATTTTTCATTCATAGAAACTATAGTACAGCTTCTATGAATGGAGATGGGTGAGTGTACATGACAGGTCCCTGCACTCTGTTAACCCCAGTCACACCAGAAGATTATGTCAGCAGAAGTAGAGAGGGAATCGAATGAGAAAAGATTTCAACTAATGCCTTAAAAATAGTGCAGTGCACGTTGTAACTACATTTGAATCATGCTGAATAGGCCTCAAAATATTAAAGTGGTCTTAGTAGATCATTAGCACTCAACACATTCTGTATATACAGCAACATGGAAGGGTTTTCCTACCATGTAAGTCTACTGAGTGAAATAACAAAATAAACCGACCACAGTGGCTGATATTAGCACATACAGTAGCAAACACAGGTCTTCAAGGGAGATGTGTTTTCTAAATTAAAATTTAGGATTTGAGGGTTAACACTGAATCCAAAGAAACTCTTTTTTTGAATGGTCTCTTAACATGACTTGTAGCCAGCAGCAGTGGTCATCATTCCTGCCGACTGACTCCTTGCCCTTTAAGAGTTCTAAAAGCTGGGAGGTGGACATTTGAGTCATGTGATCACTGTGATTGGCTGTCACAGTGGTCACATGATTGGAAAGCTCCCAATCACAAGTGTGCTTGCAGCATGGTCAGTTGTTTATACAGGGCTGCATATATGTGGCCAGTCGGTGTTAAGGCCCACCAGCTGACCAACAACCCGCATATATGCGTATGGCTGGCCTGAAGAGGTTAAAGAATTTGGCCTTGTTTACCTATAAAGCAGGACTAACTTAACATAGAACTACACTTTATCTGAGCACCACAAACCAAAAATGCTATTCAATTCATTTTTAATATTCATAGCAAACTCACCTATCCATGCCTCCATGATTTATTTTGCTGTTAAATCCCTTTAAAAAACACCCACCTAGCATTTCTAGCTGTGGCCATCTTGAGTAAGGGCAGATGATTCATCTAGCATTTACTTCTTGGAATCCACCTACCCTTAACTCAGGCATGCAGGTAGGAGGTTGTGTTTAAAAAAAACCCTCCTCCCCTCCTGTAGGTTCCTGGGATGTATGACATCATTTGCCTAGGCCTGGAAACCAGGCAGTAACTCAAGAAGTGTAAAAAAAAGTTTATAACAAGTAAATATGATATACTTTCCTATCTATCTACTAATCCTAGCAGCATAAGGATTAAAAATAGTCAATGTTGTTTGAGAAAGTGAAGTTCTGCTTTAAGGCTGATGTCAAACAGGCGACTTTTTTCACATGCCCTTCCCCTTTTTGTTTAGATTGATCACTAAGAAATGTATAGTTATTTTCTCTGGAATTGCTAACCAGCTAAACGTATAGTGCAGGGGCAGACTGACAACTCAAGGGGCCCCTGGGCAATAGGGGATCATGGGGCCCCTGTGTCCTTACCCACACTCAAACCACATCCATAAAAGCCTATGAAAGGTACTAGGGGCATCTCATGGGGCCCCCTACTGACCCCGGGCCCTCGGGCAGTGCCCGAGTGCCCAAATGGTCAGTCCGCCCCTTGTATAGTGAGTTGTAACTCAGTTGCTCAGAAATTGGGTTTAGGCTGTTTTTCTTGTCAGCAACAAGTACTTCTATGGCATGGGATTATCTACAGATCACTCCTTTTAGCTATAAATCTCTGAAAGAGTGATTTTTAACAAAGCACCCCAACCTAATCCTGTAGCATATGTTTACCCTGTAGGTAAACTTAGTGACAAGTCACTAGGTACAATCGCTAGCGATTAATCTCTGGTACTAAATTGCCCATCAGACATCAGCCTAAGAGTATGCATAGCATAATATACTGCATAAATATATTGCAGTACTGTTACATTGTAGCAGATTAACCCTTTAATGCAAAATATGTGCTTCACAGATGTCGTTAGTTTAACTTTTATTGATTTTTCTTCATTATAGAAAACCACTCAGTCACTAGGTTCAAAATTTTTGTGTTTTTTAATGAAAATTTAGCTTCCATAACCATTTGTGCAAATATCCTAGGGATGTTCAGAATAATGAATTTAATCATGTAAGTCACTAGGTTGTCTGCCTTCAGATAATATTTGATTTGAGGGTTGTGTAAACAGTTTCCAATCGTCCTCGTAATATGTGTTTTACTGTGAACATAAAAAATTAAAGAATAAGCCTGGGAGCTAGAGGGTTAAAGATCAGAGCAGTATAAAAGTAACAATGAATCCATCTGTCACCTGTGCAATAAGTCGGCAGGAATCAGTGATACCAGCATGACCAGCGAACAATGGCGCACAGAGGAGGATGTCTTAGTAAGAGATAGCTGTGTTTAAACAGCATGCTTAGGATGTGGGGCTGATTTACTGCTGGCACAGTGGCACTGAGAAAATTGGAAAGGTCATAGTAACTTTTCCCATACTGTCCTTTATGACTGGATGCAGCTGACAAACCAAGATAATAAGCAAAGTAGAGCAATGAAAGGTTATGTTATTTATGACTTTATTAGGACACGATACTCTACAAAATGCTTTTAAACTCATTTGACTCATAAAAACAGGAACGAAGGAAAATACATTTGCTTTACCATCCGTGACCTGAAGAAAAACAATATTGGTTATCCCTGCAGGACTATCTATCATTGGTGTCAGTGTAAGTTATCTCTCCCATTGGGCTGGTTTTCCCCAGAGTTAATACATTCTATTGATCCCTGTTGCTAGGCATTGCTTATTGGGCTTCAGTGGAGTGGGGAGACAAGTCTATAGTTTATAATGCACTAATTGACTAATTGCCAGGGATTAGCATCAGTGAGATTTAAAGGTGATAACTGATTGAGGATGTTTCTGCTTCAGCTTCCCACTGCTTACAGATGTACCGCTATAGCATGTGAGCAGAACAGTCTAATGAGGTGACATGACAGTGTCTGTCTACAGCATAATACATGTACAATCTGCATATTCGTTACTGTGAGCACAGGAATGATAACTTCATCTACGCGTTCTTTTTTTTTTTTTTTAGCTGCTCTTTGTCATATTTCCAAGGATACAATATGAAATGACCATGACAACTGTATAGGTTGATCATGTAGTTCTATTAAACTTTGAACTGAAATAGAAATAAATAGCTTTATTTTCCTGTTCTGTAGCGAGCTGAAATACTAAATCTATCCAACAAAGGCTGACCACAGAAATTATGGTAATAAAAGTCTGCTCTACAATTTAAACGTATTACAGCAATAATGAACATGTTCATAATATAGTTCCATTGTATTCTGAACAAACGCAGGCACTGCATCTACACATTACCACATTACCTGATCATTGAGTGCGATCTTAAAACGGAGGACCAGTCAAAATTTAACAAAATAAAAGTCAGCAACTACAAAAACTGTAGCTGCTGACTTTTAAAAAACAGACACTCACCTGTCCCTCGATTCTGCGGTGTCCTCATATTGGCTGGTTCACCTGCCATACTGTGTCCCCGGTGATAGCATCTTCAGTATGGGCTCCTGTCTGTGGCAGTTTGTGGCTTCAGAGCCAGGTGCCCACTGTGCATGTGCGAATAGTGCTGTGCTTCTTGAATGGTCCTGTAGGCTTCTGAAGACTATAGGGAGGACAACTTCAACTTCCGATCACCTAGGCAATCGCAAAGGAAGTGGGAGTGGGTACCTGTGAAATTTGGGTCCCCCCCGCTCCCCAAAAGGTACAAATCCTTAACGAGGTGGGGGCGGGGGATGAAGTCTTAAAGCGGAACTTCCCCTTTTGGGTGGAGATCTGCTTTAAAACGGTTATATCTGTATTGTAACACACAAAGAGACAGCTACCCAAAAGACTGTGATGAATTTATACTACACATCATTTGGTTATAGAATGATACAAGTATCAAAAATATCTGATCAGAAGTAGATATCATGTATTTCTGTTACAGTGTATTTTTTTGCAACATCGAAGTATCAGTTATGGCAAAAAAGACTCTATGAGGTTGATTTACTAAAACTGGAGAGTACACAATCTGGTGCAGCTGTGCATGGTAGCCAACTAGCTTCTAACTTCAGCTTGTTCAATTAAACTTTGACAAAAAAATCTGGAAACTGGAAATCTTGCACCAGATTTTGCAGTATCCAGGTTTAGTAAATCAACCCCCATATATACTTTATAACCAAAAGTTTGTGGACTCCTTTCCATCACACCTATATGAGCTTGTTGGACATACATATCCTAATCCGTGTATACTACTATAGGGTTGGCCTCCCATTTTTGCCTTTAGCCAGACTCTTCTGAGAAGGCTTTCAACAAGATTTTGGAATGTATCTGTGGGGCAGATACTCCAAAATATCACTCAAAGAGCATTTGTGAAGACAGGTGCAAATGTTGGATTAGAAGACTTTGCCCACAATCAGTATTCCCAGAGTTGTTCTGTAGGGTTGAGATTAGGCCTCAGTGCAGGCCACTCAAGTTCCTCCACATCAAACTCGATAAACCATGTCTTTAAGAAGCTGGCTTTGTGCAGAGGAGTACAGTTGTGCTAGAACAGATAATAGGCTTCCCCAAGCAATTGTCACAAGATTGGAGGAACATAATTGCCTAATATGACTTTGAATGCATAATCATTAACAGTACCCGTTTCCTTATTTTATAGGCTATTGGCACCATATTAATTATCACATCCTACTAACATATCAAAAAGAAAACAAAAGAGAAAAACAGGCTTTACTGGTACTAAGGAACACACGAATGTGTAAAATATATTTCAGTTTTATTCTATGATTAAAATATACAAAAATTAAAATCATGCAAGGGAACAAGTCCTATACATATGGTTACATCTCTCATGATCTTATTCATACAAATATATAGTTGACATGATGTTACATAACTCCATAAAAACTCCAAAAGTACCCTTTTCTTGAAATATCTGACCACAGTTGGAACGGTGTTAACATGCTCATGCTCTCAAAATAGTAGGTGTGATGGTTAGGTGTCTACAAACATTTAGTGTATAAACGTTTCCACTGATGCCTAATACATGTGACAATGAAAGCTTGTCAGAACTTTAGCTATGAGAAAATAATCAGTATATAATTTATGAAAACAGGTGGGGATATGGAATTAAGGAGATTCCCTGATAATTTTCATAAATCAACTGATAATCTGAGTTCTTTATTTGCGCAAATTTGAAGAAAAAATAAAAAGCAACAATGTGCAAAAATATATATATATTAATAACAAATTTCAGTGCAAAATGGTAATAAAACATGGGTGATGATAAATAACAAACAAATCAAAATAACAGTACAATGATCTAATCACAAATAATGGTTAGAAATTCGAACCAACAGTTATTTTCAAATATTAATGAATTAGGGCGAACTGTCTAAAAATTTAGCATAGGAAACTTTCAGTAACTCAGCAACATATGACAAAATATGAAAATCAACCACATGATCTCTCTTTACAACCAGATATTCAAACCTTGACATGAACTGGTTTAGAATAACATATACAGGTCAATCCAATCAGCTTAGAATCTATCTGAAACTTAATTATTTATAATATTAAAAAGATAATATCCACAATATACCAATATGTAGTAATTGCTAAAACCAATTAATATAGCTAAATACATATGTATATGGAGCTAGAATATAGTAATATAAAACCAAAATTACTTAAGTAAGCAATTAGTAAGTTCATGCAATAATAGTAATACAATTGATATTTTTGGTTAAAAATATTTCTGTCAAATAATAATAACACAACAATTTTAATATGCACTCTTTTTCCAGAGATTTATGGAAAAAAAATCATTTTGAACAGTTCTTTTGTCCTTTGTTCAATCCAGACATGAACTCATCCATAAATCTTACAACTTGGTATCATGTGTAGTCTTTATCTTGTAGCTGTCTGATACCACAATTCCCCCTCCCCCCCCAGATTTATAACCTGGTAACAGAAGCTGTAACCACCTTGGAATGCTCTTATAACCTGTGTTCAGAAATCTTGTATACTAATAGAATATACAGAACAAAATGGCTTCCAGCATGCCCATGTAGAGACGATAAGTTCAGGCTGTCCTGTTTCATTCTTTGAGCCCAGAACAGTTCCGACAAGCTGCAGATTTAAAAATAAAAAAATTAAGTTTGACATTAAATTTAAATATAAAATGTATATGACATGTTAGTTATTGGGTCTGCATTCTGTATGTCTCAGTACATTTGTAAGTTTAATTTTTTTTTAATTGCTTCAGTACAGTTGGGTGTTGTGTACTTGTATATTAATTGAAAGTGGCATGCTGTTATAGTTTTGAGCACACCAATACCTTCACATCATACATTTCCTTTCTGCTTTAAACCGGTGACACATTTTGGAACAGGACCTTTCTACACCAAAGGCAATAGAAGAATGTCTGCATGGTCCATTTTTCATTATACGCGTGTGCTTTGATATTTCATGCATTGTCTGTTTCACCTGACTGGCACTGTGTATGCTGGACCCTGAATGTCAAATCAGTTTTCACAATAGCAGCGGTGAATACAAAGAATAACCTCAGTGTCGAAAACAAGAAAACTTGATCTCTAGCAAAATAGCCACTATTTAATGTTTAGCTCCTTATTGCTTTTTCAGGGAGCTCCTGCTCATGTAAAAGAAAAAAACAAACCTTAATTTTTGGTACACCAATCTTTGCAGTAACATTTGATGAAGGCAACACATCACTATAAAAATGGTACTGCTTAGATTTAAAGAGGCATTCCTGGCAACCAGTGGAACCGATTTGTGAACTACTATGGCTCCACTGTAATCTGGCTTCATGTAGTAGACTCTTTTTTTGTGAACAACAGTAAGGTGCTTGCAGTGGGTGTATTTGAGAATAGCTCTCTTGTATAACAAACAGGTGTTCTCAGATTCCCAGACGCTTGACAAAAAGTAATGAGGTGGACTGGAGCAATTTAGAAATACTGGAAGGAAACCTACAGTACTGAGCAGATAGGCTGGGTAGGTAGGATTATTTCTTTTAATTTACCTTCACTTTTTTATTATTGCAAAGGTAGCATTTTTTCTATACAGTACATAGGAATTTGTAAATGGGATTTTCCTTAACATGCATGAGGACTACTACTTTTAAAAAGGTTTAAATTTAAATTTAAAAAATCAGTTTATATATATATATATATATATATATATATATATATACACTATATTGCCAGAAGTATTGGGCCGCCTGCCTTTACACGCCCATGAACTTTAATGGCATCCCAGTCTTAGTCCGTAGGGTTCTATATTGAGTTGGCCCACCCTTTGCAGCTATAACACCTTCAACTCTTCTGGGAAGGCTGTCTACAAAGTTTAGGAGTGTGTCTATTGAAATGTTTGAACATTCTTCCAGAAGCGCATTTGTGAGGTCAGGTACTGATATCGGACAAGAAGGCCTGTCTCCACTCTAATTCATCCCAAACGTGTTCTATCAGGTTGAGGTCAGGACTCTTTGCTTTGTGCACTGCATGTTGGAACAGGAAAGGGCCATCCCCACAAAGTTGGGAGCATGAAATTGTCCAAAATGTCTTGGTATGCTGACGCCTTAAGAGTTCCCTTCACTGGAAATAAGGGGCCAAGCCCAACCCCTGAACCCCCTCCCCCACCACACACACTATAACCCTCCCTCCACCAAACTTTACACTTGGCACAATGCAGTCAGGCAAGTACTGTTCTCCTGGCAACTGCCAAACCCAGACATATCCATTGGATTGCCAGACAGAGAAGCGTGATTCATCACTCCAAAGGACACGTCTCCACTGCTCTAGAGTTCAGTGGCGGCGTGTTTTTTTTAAAATATATTCTTCAGATTTTTTATAACATATTAAAAATTAATTTTAACATATATTTTTACATATATTTGTAAATGCATTCCAAAAATGTAGATTTGTATTTTTAAAGACATACAGTATATTTGAAATGTATTTTAAAAAATATTTTTAATATATTTTGTAATAAAAACGCATTTCAACATACAGTGTATATATATATATATATATATATATATATATATATATATATTTTAATATATTGAATATGCCAAAATTGTAGCATTTCAAATGTATGTCAGTATATTTGGGAAGAATATTTTTTAAATATATTTCAAATATATTTTTCTTCCATGTGGGATTACACCACTGCATCCAACACTTTGCATTGCACTTGGTGATGTAAGGATTGGATGCAGCTGCTCGGCCATGGAAACCCATTCCATGAATCTCTTTGTTGTTGTACTAATCTGAAGGCCACACGAGGTTTGGAGGTCTTTAGCTATTGACTCTGCAGACAGTTGGCAACTTTTGTGCACTGTGCACTTCAGCATGCGCTGACCCCACTCTGTCATTTTATGTGGCCTACCACTTCATGTTCCTATTGTTCCCAGTTGCTTCCACTTTGTTATAATACCACTAACAGTTGACCGTGGAATATTTAGTACAGGGTTTGAAAAAGCCTCTCACCCGCTCGCCAAATGCAAGGAGAAATTCCTCTGTGGCGAGCAGTGAGCACAGATGAAGCATGGAGCGACTGCACCTGCACTCCAAGCCTCATTGTGAAGCCGAGTTCCGGTTTGCAACTTCCGGTTTCCGGCTTCTGCAGCACCGCCGCAGAGGGGACAGGTGCAGGAGAGAGGAGACACCCTCTCCACCGCCGCGGGGAACTTGGAGGGACTAGGAGTAAGTACTGTATACAACATGTCATATCACTATAATGGAGTACAGGGGAGCTGGGATATACATTACTGTATACATGTCATATCACTATAATGGAGTACAGGGGAGCTGGGATATACATTACTGTATACATGTCATATCACTATAATGGAGTACAGGGGAGCTGAGATATACATTACACAGTAACAGGGATGGACTAACAACTCATGGGGCCCCCGGGCAATGCCCCTGCTCAGTAATGTATATCCCAGCTCCCCTGTACTCCATTATAGTGATCTGACATGTATACAGTAATGTATATCCCAGCTCCCCTGTACTCCATTATAGTGATATGACATGTATACAGTAATGTATATCCCAGCTCCCCTGTACTCCATTATAGTGATATGACATGTATACAGTAATGTATATCCCCCCTCCCCTGTACTCCATTATAGTGATATGACATGTATACAGTAATGTATATCCCAGCTCCCCTGTACTCCATTATAGTGATATGACATGTATACATTAATGTATATCCCAGCTCCCCTGTACTCCATTATAGTGATATGACATGTATACAGTAATGTATATCCCCCCTCCCCTGTACTCCATTATAGTGATATGACATGTATACAGTAATGTATATCCCCCCTCCCCTGTACTCCATTATAGTGATATGACATGTATACAGTAATGTATATCCCCCCTCCCCTGTACTCCATTATAGTGATGTATATCCCAGCTCCCCTGTACTCCATTATAGTGATATGACATGTATACAGTAATGTATATCCCAGCTCCCCTGTACTCCATTATAGTGATATGATGTGTATACAGTAATGTATATCCCAGCTCCCCTGTACTCCATTATAGTGATATGACATGTACACAGTAATGTATATCCCAACTCCCCTGTACTCCATTATAGTGATATGACATGTATACAGTAATGTATATCCCAGCTCCCCAGTACTCCATTATAGTGATATGACATGTATACAGTAATGTACATCCCAGCTCCCCAGTACTCCATTATAGTGATATGACAGGTATACAGTAATGATTACTGTATACATGTCATATCACTATAATGGAGTACAGGGGAGCTGGGATATACATTATGGTGTACAGTTTTATATTTTCGACTCTTTATTCTAAAGAAAAATTTAATTGCATAAGCTTTAAGGGGACGTGGTTGGGGGAAGGCCGGGGGTGGGGTTTGGGGTGGGGTGGGGTTGGGTGCGTATCTTGGCAAGGTTGGGTGGGGCAACTGGTGGAGAGTAAGTTTTATGACCGGCTAGTAGGTCTGGACTCTAAATTTTAAACCCTGATTTAGTAGCTATTTCACGGATGGACTTATTGCACAGGTGGCAACCTATCACGGTACCACGCTTGAATTCACTGAGCTCCTGAGAGCGACCCATTCTTTCACAAATTTTTGTAGAAGCAGTCTGCATGCCTAGGTACTTGATTTTATACACCTGTGGCCATGGAGGTGATTGGAACACCAGACTCCAATGATTTGGAGGGGTGTCCCAATACTTATGGCAATATAGTGTATATATATATATATATATATATATATATATATATATATACACACAGCGGGGGAAATAATTATTTGATCCCCTGCAGATTTTGGAAGTTTGCCCACTTACAAAGAAATGACGGGTCTATAATTTTATCATATATGTATTTTAAATGATAGAGACAGAATATCACGCAAAAATCCAGAAAAAACACATGATACAAATACATACTTCACATTCTTGTGCAGATCTGCCAACACATTGTATATGCATGTCTTCCCTGCACCACACCGGAGACACATAGCAAGTGCTCTCCGAGTAGTTCATTCTGTATACATTGATACAAAAAAAATCATTTACACAATTCTCCACTAGAGGGCAGTAAGTATTAATTTTACAGCCATTATTACTAGTGTAGCAGAAAGACTAACTACCAGTTCATAGTCTGACACTTTAATATTTAGTAATGAATTGCCTTTGTCCACCGACTGGAAGGGAACGCTTAAGTAAAATTTTAAAAAGTTTGCTTAGATGTGTGAGAATTTACTCATTCGGACTGCTGCTGCTATACAAATACTGAATAATAATAATTTTAAACATTATATTACATAAACAAACATGACTTTAATACTGAGGTTCAGAATAAGTGCAGTAACCTCAGTGAACCAACAACAGCACAACCTGAAAATATCTAATAACACCAGGCTTTTGAAAGCTCTTCTTTGATTGGCCATTTATGGGATGCAGTACTGCTTGGGTCTTTTGTAAAGCCCTAATGACACAAAAATGGACCAAAAAATTATTTTAAGTTATTCTATTTTAATTTCCTTACCTAGTTGTTTCTGAAAATAAGTTAAAATGATTATTTCTGACATGTAGTCTTGAAATTAGAGTTGTCGTGTCTGATATGATTTCATCGTAACCTTACCTACAAGGTGTTAATATGAACTTTGGCAGCCACAACCACTTTTCGAGTGCTGTGATATAACACCTGCAGTGTGGTAATTAAACCTTTTTAGAAAGTTTCCAGGCTTGCATTCCCTTCAATTAAATGCTGATTTTGTGAAATTTGAAGCAGTAAAAGAATTGATGCTTGTATTTTCTTTTGAATCTTCCCTTTTGGCATGTAAAATCGTTGCTGGCATCTAGCAGGTTTAAATAAGCTGCTGTGAATATCTCAGCACTTTTGTTAGTAAGCAAGCAATAGAAGCAGTATAGCTTCTTTATGTTGTGAAACCTTTTTTAACAGTGTGTCAGCTTTCAGTATAATAGTGTTTGCCATACTGACTTATATTTGTAATTAGGGCAAGATTAACCTCCTCAGTACCACCATTTCTCACCCCTTTTATTACAAAGCCGTTTTTCAGTGCTGTGATACTTTTGTCTTTATTCAGCCAGACTAACTATGTAACTATTTTACGTCTGGAGGAAAAGAAATGTAATCTCCAAACACGGAACGGTTCCTTTGCAGTGAGAGCTGTGAAAATTTGGAATAGACTCCCTCAAGAGTTGGTTCTGGTCAACTCAGTGGATTGCTTTAAAAAGGCCTGGATTCTTTCTTAGATACACAGAATATAACTGGATATTAACATTTATAGGTAAAGTTGATCCGGGGAATATACAATTGCCTTTTGGGGGATCAGGAAGGAATTTTTTTCCCTGCAGGAGAAAATTGGATCATGCTTTGCTGGGCACTTTTTTTTGCCTTCCTCTGGATCAACTGTGGGTGTAGGATTATAACTTTTTTTTTTTTTTTTTTTAAAGGTTGAACTGGATGGACTTTTGTCTTTTGTCAGCCAGACTAACTATATGTAACTATGATACTTTGAGCTACTCTTTCATGCAACACTGTACCCATATGATTTCCATATCATTGTTTACAGCTTTTCTTTGTTTTTGTTTTTTTTTAATTTTTTATAAAAAGAATAAAGACCAAATTAACTGTTTTTCCTGCTTTTTGTTTTAAAACATTGCACATAGAAATGCCAGGACAGTAACCCCTCCCCCAAAATTATCTCTTTTCGGAAAATAGACACCCCAAGGTGATCTGACTTTTTGCAACAATTATTTCGAAATGAAGAAACATGCCGATAATGCCGGTCTAAAAACAGGGAGCTTGGTAATGGTGAACTAGGTACAATAAATGTGCAGGTCATACATAAAGAGATCAAGAGGTGAAGGAGTTCATGTACAGGTCACATACAAAGGGGTGTGCAAGATAAAGTAGGTGAAGGGCTAATTTACAGGTCAGCACAGAGACAGGATGGGGCTGTTATATACTGTAGAGGGGTAAATGAGGTGTATTTTATACTGTTAGCACTGTATTGTATTGCACTGGTGCTGGCTGGTGGTCGGGAAGGTTTTATTTCCTCTTACAGACTTATCACCGGCCATTAAGTGATACATGATTGCTAGCTGTAGCCTATGTCTGTGATGCTTTGAATCTTTGCAGTGATAACATGGTACAGAGTCACTCATACTGGCTCTGTACCATTTGCCTTTGACCCGATCACAGTGCGATCACAGGAGTTCAGTTCCTGGAGTATTTGCCGGTATGTCCTCCCAAAGCAATAGGGGATCTGACTGGCTGTTTATATATATTGGGCAGTCCAAAAGAGGTTAAGTTTCTAATCGCCAGTACTTATTAGATATAAATTGTTTATAACTTAAATGCAGCTTTTTTTAAATCAGCACAATGGGAGGAGCTTACATTAAATAAAAAGTGTCCCTTGTACTGGTGACTACTAAGTTCCTTGAAATCTACTTTCCTTTGCACTCCCAGATACCTTCCTCCTCCCAGTGAAAAGAGCTTTATGAATAGAGGAGGCAAACATTTCATTCATTTTCTCATCATCCATTCATGGAGCACTTTACATTGCGAAGGGCTGGCTGAGTCTACCATGCTCCACCTAATACGAATTTGACTGTCTCTTTAAGGCATAATGTGAGGGTTAAGTGTTAGCATCATGTTATGGGTCAGTTGGGTTGATTTACTAAAACTAGAGAGTGCAAAATCTAGTTCAGGTGTACATGCTAACTAGAGATGAGCGAATCGAACATGACGAAGTGGAATTCGTTCCGAAGATTTGGAAAAATTCTATTCGCGACGAATCCGAAGATTAGCAAACTTCGGATGCACGAATCGAATTTTCCCAAAAATGGCGGCGACATGTGTGGCGATGGAGAAAATGGACAGAGAAGATGGGGCGGGGATCTCTGGGAAGGCGCGCAGACAAGGAGCGCTGACCCATAATGCATTCATGACATGTGATCGCATTAGCCAATCAGCAGCCAGCCAGCACTGTGTAATGGTGGAGCTATAAATCGCGGCCATCTTAGAATTCTCCATTAGCCTCCGGTCATTCAAGAGAGACAGACCTGTGTGTATTAAGGGACAGAGTTAGGGCCACAGAGACTTTAGGGCCACAGAATCGTTACTCAGGGACACAGAATCGTTACTCAGGGACACAGAATCGTTACTTAGGGCCACAGCTATCAAAGAATCGAAAATTTAAAGTGACATACACCCCTTTTTTTTTTGGTGGCTGTCGTGCACAGTTGGTGCTGCAGTTTGCCGATTGTGCAAAATAAACTGACTTTCTGCTTCAAAACCACTATTGTACGTTCAAAGAGTTAAATCCATTTACACGCCGTCTGGCGGTAATATTTTTTGGGTGATTAGTGCATTCCAGTGACACAAACGTACAGTTTCCAGCCAACGGCAAGCTGCAATTGACCGATTGTGTACAATAAACTGACTTTCTGCTTCACAACCACTATTGTACGTTCAAAGAGTTAGATCCATTTACACGCCGGGTGGCGGTAATATTTTTTGGGTGATTAGTGCATTCCAGTGACATAAACGTACAGTTTCCAGCCAACGGCAAGCTGCAATTGACCGATTGGGCTAAATAAACTGACTTTCTGCTTCACAACCACTATTGTACGTTCAAAGAGTTAAATCCATTTACACGCCGGCTGGCGGTAATATTTTTTGGGTGATTAGTGCATTCCAGTGACAGAAACGTACAGTTTCCAGCCAACGGCAAGCTGCAATTGACCGATTGTGTACAATAAACTGACTTTCTGCTTCACAACCACTATTGTACGTTCAAAGAGTTAGATCCATTTACACGCCGGGTGGCGGTAATATTTTTTGGGTGATTAGTGCATTCCAGTGACATAAACTTACAGTTTCCAGCCAACGGCAAGCTGCAATTGACCGATTGTGCTAAATAAACTGACTTTCTGCTTCACAACCACTATTGTACGTTCAAAGAGTTAGATCCATTTACACGCCGGGTGGCGGTAATATTTTTTGGGTGATTAGTGCATTCCAGTGACATAAACGTACAGTTTCCAGCCAACGGCAAGCTGCAATTGACCGATTGTGCTAAATAAACTGACTTTCTGCTTTACAACCACTATTGTACGTTCAAAGAGTTAAATCCATTTACACGCCGGCTGGCGGTAATATTTTTTGGGTGATTAGTGCATTCCAGTGACATAAGCGTACAGTTTCCAGCCAACGGCAAGCTGCAATTGACCGATTGTGTACAATAAACTGACTTTCTGCTTCACAACCACTATTGTACGTTCAAAGAGTTAGATCCATTTACACGCCGGGTGGCGGTAATATTTTTTGGGTGATTAGTGCATTCCAGTGACAGAAGCGTACAGTTTCCAGCCAACGGCAAGCTGCAATTGACCGATTGTGTACAATAAACTGACTTTCTGCTTCACAACCACTATTGTACGTTCAAAGAGTTAAAACCATTTACACGCCGGCTGGCGGTAATATTTTTTGGGTGATTAGTGCATTCCAGTGACATAAACGTACAGTTTACAGCCAACGGCAAGCTGCAATTGACCGATTGTGTACAATAAACTGACTTTCTGCTTCACAACCACTATTGTACGTTCAAAGAGTTAAATCCATTTACACGCCGGCTGGCGGTAATATTTTTTGGGTGATTAGTGCATTCCAGTGACCTAAACGTACAGTTTCCAGCAAACGGCAAGCTGCAATTGACCGATTGTGTACAATAAACTGACTTTCTGCTTCACAACCACTATTGTACGTTCAAAGAGTTAAATCCATATACACGCCGGGTGGCGGTAATATTTTTTGGGTGATTAGTGCATTCCAGTGACATAAACGTACAGTTTCCAGCCAACGGCAAGCTGCAATTGACCGATTGTGCTAAATAAACTGACTTTCTGCTTCACAACCACTATTGTACGTTCAAAGAGTTAGATCCATTTACACGCCGGGTGGCGGTAATATTTTTTGGGTGATTAGTGCATTCCAGTGACATAAACGTACAGTTTCCAGCCAACGGTAAGCTGCAATTGACCGATTGTGCTAAATAAACTGACTTTCTGCTTCACAACCACTATTGTACGTTCAAAGAGTTAAATCCATTTACACGTCGGCTGGCGGTAATATTTTTTGGGTGATTAGTGCATTCCAGTGACATAAACGTACAGTTTCCAGCCAACGGCAAGCTGCAATTGACCGATTGTGCTAAATAAACTGACTTTCTGCTTCACAACCACTATTGTACGTTCAAAGAGTTAAATCCATTTACACGCCGGCTGGCGGTAATATTTTTTGGGTGATTAGTGCATTCCAGTGACAGAAACGTACAGTTTCCAGCCAACGGCAAGCTGCAATTGACCGATTGTGTACAATAAACTGACTTTCTGCTTCACAACCACTATTGTACGTTCAAAGAGTTAAATCCATTTACACGCCGGGTGGCGGTAATATTTTTTGGGTGATTAGTGCATTCCAGTGACATAAACGTACAGTTTACAGCCAACGGCAAGCTGCAATTGACCGATTGTGCTAAATGAACTGTCTTTCTGCTTCACAACCACTATTGTACGTTCAAAGAGTTAAATCCGGTTTTATTTTTGGGGTGCTTATTGAATTAAAGAGTATGTCAGACAACACGCAGAGGAGTGGCAGAGGAGGCAATGTTTCAGGAGCGAGCAGACGTGGCAGCAGAGGAAGGGGTCGAGGCAGCACTAGTCGCAGCCAGAGGCCAGTGCTCCCGGTGTCATCCAGCGGTCGTGTCTCCACCGACAACCCTGCCGTCATCGATTGGTTGACTCGGTCGTCTTCCTCTTCCCAGGTCACCTCTGACACCTACAGCCAACGGTCGGTGGGTACGTCAGACACAACCGTTAGTTGGCATGGCCCGGGAGCAAGCCCACTGAAATCACGTGTCCTCGACCTGCCCCTGTCCTTTGGTGTTCCCTCACCAAGCGAAGTATCGCATGCTGTGGGCTCAGCCCCACTGTACAGTGAGGAAGAGCTAACAGAGGGCAGTCAGGAACGGGGGAGACATCCGCCTCTTCAGCAGCCAGGCGAAGAAGTACTGGCGAGGAGAGTGGCTCGGTAGCCGGTCTAGAGACAGGTCTGTCTCCTGACCCACACGCAGCCGAGGGGGCTAGTAGTGACGCGGATCGCCACTCAGCCATTAGACTCTTGATAGTCGTCTCCCCACACTGCTGCTGGGGGGACTTTTTAACCTAGGCCTGTGTATGGCCTTCAATTGAAGCTGCTTCCGCTCCGCCACTCTGCCATTGGACTCTTGATAGTCGTCTCCCCACGCTGCTGCTGGGGGGACTTTTTAACATAGGCCTCTGTATGGCCTTTAATTGAAGCTGCTTACGCTCCGCCACTCTGCCATGGGCCTCTTGGGTATCCCAGAAGCTGCTCAGCGGGTCAGGGCAATAAAGCTCCCGGTTCGCAGGTTGTTCCGTCTTATGGATGGAAGTACGACGGTATATGATCTTCTTCGCACCCACGGCATTACTTCGTAGAATTTCTGCATTGCATCTGCAATCACAACGCTGACTTCCCGGATCGCCACTCAGCCATTGGACTCTTGATAGTCATCTCCCCACACTGCTGCTGGGGGGACTTTTTAACCTAGGCCTGTGTATGGCCTTCAATTGAAGCTGCTTCCGCTCCGCCACTCTGCCATTGGACTCTTGATAGTCGTCTCCCCACGCTGCTGCTGGGGGGACTTTTTAACCTAGGCCTGTGTATGGCCTTCAATTGAAGCTGCTTCCGCTCCGCCACTCTGCCATTGGACTCTTGATAGTCGTCTCCCCACACTGCTGCTGGGGGGACTTTTTAACATAGGCCTCTGTATGGCCTTCAATTTAAGCTGCTTACGCTTCGCCACTCTGCCATGGGCCCCTGTACCGCCTCCTCTTGCTGCTGCCAGGTCCAGAGTGTGTCATGGGTCCCTGTACGGCCTCCCATTGCTGCTGACTTCATCGCCAGACTCTGCCATGTGCCACTTTCAGGTCTCCTTACACTGTTGGTGGGTTCCATTTTGTGATAGGGTGCTGTATGGCCTTCCATTGCTGCTGCCTCCACCGCCACCCTGCGCCATGTGCCTCTGTTGTCTGCTCACGCTGCTGACGGCTTCCGCTTTTTAACCGAGGCCTGTGTTTGGCTTCCGAATACTGCTGCATCCACCGCCACCCTGCGCCATGTGTCTCTGTCGTCTGCTCACGCTTCTGACGGCTTCCGCTTTTTAACCTAGGCCTGTGTATGGCTTCAGAATAATGCTGCCTACACCGCCACCCTGCGCCATGTGCCTCTGTCGTCTGCTCACGCTGCTGCCAGGTCCATACTGATTCATGGCCCCCTGTACCGGCTCCTCATGAACGTGGTTCAGCGGGTTTACATCACTTAACGGCAAATCGTTGACAAACGCTGGGACGTTCAGTGTTGTGCGCATTAAGCCAGACACCAAAGGGCAGCACAGACCTGTTATTACTCGCTCAAGCATGGCTGAACAAAACCAGTCTCTACCACAAATTGGACCCAGACCTGCCCAGGGTCTCGTAAGTAGATTGCACGGAGGAGTAGAGTTCGTTATTGGAATTAACTGTGAGGGACTTTTAAACCTAGGCCTGTGTATGGCCTTCAATTGAAGCTGCTTCTGCTCCGCCACTCTGCCATTGGACTCTTGATAGTCGTCTCCCCACGCTTCTGCTGGGGGGACTTTTTAACATAGGCCTCTGTATGGCCTTCAATTTTAGCTGCTTACGCTCTGCCACTCTGCCATGGGCCCCTGTACCGCCTCCTCATGCTGCTGCCAGGCCCGTAATCTGCCATGGGCCCCCGTACCGACTCCTCATGCTGCTGCCAGGCCCGTAATCTGTCATGGGCCCCTGTACCGCCTCCTCATGCTGCTGCCAGGTCCAGAGTGTGTCATGGGTCCCTGTATGGCCTCCCATTGCTGCTGTCTCCATCGCCACACTCTGCCATGTGCCACTTTCAGGTCTCCTCACACTGCTGGTGGGTTCCATTTTGTCATAGGGTGCTGTATGGCCTCCCATTGCTGCTGCCTCCACCGCCACACTGTGGCTCCACACTCTGGTTTTGGCCCCGTGACTGCCCAAATGAGTGAAGTGTGCGGTGATTCTAAGATCGACGGCACTCATCTGCATGTCATACTGACTGACAGTATTATTTTTCTTCCCCAGCAGACTCCAAGGGCATTTAAATTAAAGGTACAGTGTTCTGCACTAATATAAAGGCTCTCTGAAGCCTAGAAACACCCTTTTTATAAGTTAAATTCGCAGCGAATATATTCGGCTCGAAGCGAATTTATTCGGCGAATTCGGCGAATCAGCCGAACCGAATTTTTGAATAATTCGCTCATCTCTAATGCTAACCAATCGAAGGTAGGCTTCTTCTAGCCAATGGTAGTCTTCTAACTTCAGTTTCTTCAGTTAAGCTTTGACAAAAAAAAACTGGAAGCTGATTGGTTTCTATGCAGAGCAGCACCAGGTTTTGCACTCTTCAATTTTAGTAAATCAACCCCAGAGATATTTTACAGAAACCCTGTAGTGGGAACTTTCAATCAAGCAAGCTTCCTCTCTTTTCCTCTGTGGATAAAAGTGATGTTTTATTGCAAGAGCACATACAGTTGCAAGAAAAAGTATGTGAACCCCTTGGGATTACATGGAGTTTAGCATGAATTGGGCATAAAATGTGCTCTGAATGTCATCTAAGTCACAACAATAGAAGAACACAGTCTGCTGAACATAATACTACACAAACATTAGATGTTGCCATGGTTTAATTGCACATAACATGTAAACATTCACAGTGCAGGGAGGAAAAAGTATGTGAAGCCCTAGCTTAATGACTTCTCCCAGAGCTAATTGGAGCCAGGAGTGAGCCAACCTTGACTCCAATCAGTGTGATGATATTGGATGTGTTGCTGACAGCTGTCCTGCCCTTAAAAAACACACACCTGTTTTGGGTTTACTGGTTTCAAGAAGCACTGTCTGATGTGGACCATGCCTCGCAGAAAAGAGCTATCAGAAGACCTACGATCAAGAATTGTTGACTTGCATGAAGCTGGAAAGGGTTACAAAAGTATCTCCAAAAGCCTTGATGTTCATGTGTCCATGGTAAGACAGACTGTCTACAAATGGAGAAAGTTTAGCACTGTTGCTACTCTCCCTAGGCATGGTCGTCCTGTAAAAATGACTGCAAGAGCACAGCGCAGAATGCTGCATGAGGTAAAGAAGAATCCCAGAGTGTCAGCTAAAGACCTACAGAAATCTCTGGCACATGCTAACATTTTTGTTGACACATCTACAATAAGGAAAACATTAAACAAGAATGGAGTACATGGGAGGACACCACGGAGGAAGCCATTGCTGTCCAAAAAGAATATTGCAGCACGTTTGAAGTTTGCAAAAGAGCACCTGGATGTTCCACAGCACTACTGGCAAAATATACTGTGGACAGATGAAACCAAGATTGAGTTGTTTGGGAAGAACACACAACACTATGTGTGGAGAAAAAAAGGCACAGCACACCAACATCAAAACCTCATCCCCACTGTAAAACATGCGGAGGGAGCATCATGGTTTGGGGCTGCTTTGCTGCCTCAGGGCCTGGATGGATTGTTGTCATTGATGGGAAAATGAATTCCAGAGTGTATCAAGACATTTTGCAGGAAAACGTACGACCATCTGTCCACCAACTGAAGCTCTGCAGAGGATGGGTGATGCAACAGGACAATGACCCAAAGCATACAAGTAATTCAACAAAACAATGGCTGCAACAGCACAGAATACGCCTTCTGGAGTGGCCCAGTCAGAGTCCTGACCTCAACCCGATTGAAATGCTGTGGCATGACCTAAAGAGAGCGATTCACATCAAACATCCCAAGAATATTGCTACACTGAAACAGTTTTGTGAAGAGGAGTGGTCCAAAATTACTCCAGATCGTTGTGCAGGTCTGATCTGCAACTACAGGAAACATTTGGTTGAGGTTATTGCTGCCGAAGGAGGGTCAACCAGTTATTAAGTCCAAAGGTTCACATACTTTTTCCTCCCAGCACTGTGAATGTTTACATGTTATGTGCAATTAAACCATGGCAACATCTAATGTTTGTGTAGTATTATGTTCAGCAGACTGTGTTCTTCTATTGTTGTGACTTAGATGACGTTCAGAGCACATTTTATGCCCAATTCATGCAAAACTCCACGTAATCCAAAGGGGTTCACATACTTTTTCTTGCAACTGTAAGTACTTGTATGAAACAAGCTTTTATGAAGAAATGAGAATATAAATGCCTGTCCAAATGGTTGGATCATTTCCTAGATCTTCATGTCATGTCTATAGATAGTTGTGTAACTTAAACTGCATGTAAAGGCATGACTTTTTTTGGGTTTGGATATCCAAAAGACATCAAAGCCAGGAGCGATTAAGACACCTAACTAGACTAGAATGGATGAAACATAAGTAGATAAGGTGGTGTAGCGCTAATAACGTGATAATTGACATAAACTTTTTTTTTAAAGGACTCGATATTAAATGAGTGAATACATAAATTATATGAATGAATATAGGTGTACAGTGGTGCACCAAATGTGTATCCCCAAAACATGCCATCAAGAATGTGACTAAAAATAAGTGATAAGTGATTTAAGTGAAACAAATATTAATCAAATATAAATACATGTGATCATAAATGAACAATATTCATAAATGATATAGCACAAAGTCCCAAACGTATAACTATGATGAATCAATCTTCGACCTTGAAAATTAATACGTGCTCAAATGCATCAAACCATCTGTCGCCGTCTAGCGTGCGCGCTTACCTCCACTCTTTGATCCTCAAGGAGTCATAAGGCATAACAAATCACCAGTTAGTCACAGGTGAGATGAATCTCACTCTCTGGATGGACACAGGATCAGCCTCCACACAGCCCATGGTTAATCAACCATTACAATGGTAAGGCACCTTTACAAAACTCCTCCACTCTCCCAATGGCTCATAAACAGGGAATCAGAGAAAAAGCCACCATAGTGTAATAGAGTAAAGTTTATTATACTATACACAAATGCCAAAGACCGACTCACATATAAAAATCAGGTCATAGACCCACCAGGCATGAATTGTATAACCCACAGTCAGGGTGCTTGCATAGGGAGTCCAAAAATATGTGAATAATTCCAAGCACATGTTCTAATTCCACTCTAGCTGAAGAGCCACGTAATAAAATCCTCTGATTTAGGCTGTAAAAAGCAGATAAATTTCACACAAGTTCAAATGTAGCCGTGTCTCCTGGTCTATTTGTTCTTAAGTGACAAGGCTTTGTTTCACTTATACCAGCAATAATTCATTTAATTAGTGTCAGCAGCTCAACATTCTGAGCTTGTTGGAACGTTGAGGTATGACAATAAGGTACGCACAAGTAGGCTTTAAGCCAAAGGCTTGAACATAGCGTTGCAGCTCAGACCTTAATGCAAGTGACAGGGTCATGTATCCAAAGACATCAGGCAACAACAGTTCTTTTTTATGGCGGAGGAATGTTTAACAGGTAATCATCCATCCATCAGCAGCTATGACAGAACATAAATTATAGTCATCCTCAGAACAGTAGTTGCCGAGCTGCACTCAGCATTTACTGTTCACAAACCATGATGATGTGCAGGAAAAACATTGCCCTTATGTGCCTATATGACACATTCTGCAAAGACTCTTCTAAAAGAAGTTAGGAAAGTTGAATATAGTGTAGAAACAAAATGTTAATCAAATTTCTCATAAAAAAACACAGTTTCACAGAGTTGGAGGTAGAATTACAAAATGTAGTTAGGGTCTTGGTGTTGCACAGTGCCCTGTACATCTAAATTTTAAGCTCTACATTCAGTTTTTTTTGTATTAGTAAGGGCTCACACTCTGATGGTTGAGAGGTGGAAAAACCCCTCTGTTGAGCAGCGTTTTCACTGCCCCACCAACTGCTCCCCCTTTAGTGTGTACACATGCCAGGATTGCTGATCGCTCTTCAAAGATCAAAGCAAGTGTGAGCAAGCCATAACTGAGCATAAATATTCTCATGTAAGCTCTATATTATACTGTTCAATATCTGAAAATGAATTAAAAGTATATGAAAACCCAATCACTATAATCTCATATAAGCTTTTACACACTAAATTAAATGAAAACGTATTTTTAGATGATTATACTATAAAAATAATGTCTGCAGATCTTGCCATGAAGGTCAGAGGGAAAGGTACTTTCGGGTATAGGATGACAATGCTCTATCTTTGTCTCTCAAGTGTGCCACTGTGTTGTCACCCTGTTACACAGTCTTCCAGTGGAGACTACAAGTGGTGATTTTAACAACATTTTAACCATTACTCAGGTAATGGTTGACCATTGCTGCTATAAGAAAACCAGTCCAGAGCAATGGCGTGTGGCTGATGCTGGACTGGGTGGAAGGCTGCAAAGAGGCTGCAGGAGAACGACAGCACTGGGATACTGCAAAGGATGAAAAAAAAGGCCGCAGTATATTCAGACTTGGATCCTACTTCAGAGTTTGGCCATTTCACAAAGCTACCACACATAGAGAAGTATACATATTTAAAAAAAATAGAATGCTTTTTAACTTACTGAATTCTCTGCAATAAGGTAAAAAAAACTTTCTGCACTCAGCCCCCCCCTTTACATTTATGACCCCAATCTTGATCCAGTGATGTGCACAAGAGTCTCTCGCCCTCCTCACTGGCCAAGACACAGCCGTGGGAGCCATTGGCTTAGCCAGTGAGGAGGAAGCAGGGGGTGGAGCTGAGCCTCACTCTGTGTGTCTTAATGGACACAAAGAGCTTTCTCAGGAGCAAGCCCGCAGGAGTGTCCCCACACAAAGTAGCTTGCAATGGGGGCACTCAGCAAGGGAATCAGATCCAGTATTGCCAGCGGGGGACCCCAGGAGAGGAGGATCTGGGCTACTCTGTGCAAAACCATTGCACAAAGCAGGTAAGTATAACTTTTTTTTTTAAATTACAATCACTTTAAGGTAAGATAGCTAAAGCAGAAAGCCCTATGAGCCTTAAATATCTAACATGTGTCCCATTGGATGGTGTGAAACATACTAAACATCCCATGTCAGCGCCATATGTGAAAGTTAGGCACATACCAAATTTATCACTTAGCACAGTCCAAATCCCTTCTCCATCTGCTCTCCCAGATTTGAGTATTAGCATCACATGGCCCCAACAGGACTTGACAAAGTCTGCCATAGCAGCACTGTCAAGGTTTAGCTTCACAGGTGTCCATATGAAAGATTCTATCATGATAGTAGTACAGTAATTCCAGTGCAGTGCTGTGGTTGATTTGATGCATTTGTTAAAAGAGAAGTATGGGCAAACCTTTTTTTACCAAACTTCTCTTTTGGGTTACAATAGTACATTTAAATGTGACCTAGAGTAGGCTGATAGTTAACTATTGCCCGCTAACAGGTGACAGGGCAGAGCCGCGCCAGGTTCGGGAAGAAGGTGGATCCACCTTTCAGCATGCAGCTGAGAGACAGAGCCAACTTTACCTGATGTCTCCCCAACCTGACGTTCAAGTGAGACCTAGAGGAGCAGAGTAGAGAGGCAGTGACTGGTAGTTACTGCTGTCTGCTGTGAGCAGGCCAAAAGTTACCGTATTTTCTGGCATATAAGATGACTTTTTACCCCTTGAAAATCTTCTCAAAAGTCGGGGGTCGTCTTATACGCCGGTATACGGCATGCTGACACTTTTTAGGGGGGCGGCGCGGTGCCACCACCGCTCCCCCCCCTTCCAACGGAAGGGATACTAAGTACAGGGGTGGGCAGGGGCTGCTGTTTCTTACCTGGCTCCGGTCCCACGACGATCCGGTCCAGGAAGCGCGGCTGCTCCTTCATTCAGTTCAGCCACTGGATGTTCGCACGGCTGCTCGGCTCCGCCTCCTCACCGGTGATTGGCCGCTAGAACTGTAGCTCAGTAAAGGCACACAGGCGGCCAATCACCAGCGAGGAGGCAGAGCCGAGCGGCCCCGCGAAAATCGAGTGAAGGAGCGGCCTGTAAGTGTGCTGTACAGAGGTGCTGCTGCAATCACATATGCTGGCTGCAGCAGCACCATACTGGAACAGGGGTCAGCAAGTGTCATTGGTGTCAGTGGGAGGAATAGTGCCCCATCATTGGTGTCACTGATAGCAATGTTGGGGCATTATTCCTCCCACTGACACCAACGATGGGGCACTATTCCTCCCACTGACACCAACGATGGGGCACTTTTCCTCCCCCCCCTGACACCAACGATGGGGCACTATTCCTCCCCCCCCACTGACACCAATGATGGGGCACTATTCCACCCCCCACTGACACCAATGATGGGATACTATTACTCCCACTGACATCAATGTTGGGACACTATTCCTCCCACTGACACCAATGTTGGGACGCTATTCCTCCCACTGACACCAATGATGGGGCACGATTCCTCCCACTGACACCAAAGATGGGGCACTATTCCCCCCACTGATACTAATGATGGGGCACTATTCCTGCCACTGATACCAATGATGGGGCACTATTCCCCCCACTGACACCAATGATGGGGCATTATTCCTCCCACTGACACCAATGATGGGGCACGATTCCTCCCACTGACACCAATGATGGGGCGCTATTCCTCCCACTGACACCAATGATGGGGTGCTATTCCTCCCACTGACACCAATGATGGGGCACGATTCGTTGCTCTGACACCAATGATGGGGCACTATTCCTCCCACTAATACCAATGATGGGGCACTATTCCTCCTATTGATACCAATGATGGGGCACTATTCTTCCTATTGATACCAATGATGGGGCACTATTCCTCCCACTGATACCAATGATGGGGCACTATTCCTCCTATTGATACCAATGATGAGGCACTATTGCTCCCACTGATACCAATGATGGGACACTATTCCTCCCACTGACACCAATGATGGGACACTATTCCTCCCACTGACACCAATGATGGGGCACGATTCTTCCCACTGGTGTGCATTAGAAGAGGGGTAGTCTTATACAGCGAGTATAGCCCAAACACTACATTTTAGCAGGAAAAGTAGGGGGTCGTCTTATACGCCCAGTCGTCTTATACCCCAGAAAATACGGTAACTGATCAGTCATCACTGAGCTCTTAACATGGGACAGCTGCATCGTCACATGGATGCTGCAGCATAGAGGTAAGTATGTATGTTTGTGCTTTTGGTAACCCTATAATTCTCTTCTAAATCAACTCTGCTTCAAAAAGAAAAACACAGTAATAATACATACCAGCTGCATCACTAACATGTGTTTTCAGACCCCAGGGACACACTAGTGACATAATGAAACAGCGGAGGGGAGATGCACCATCCAACATACCTGAAAGTGTTGGATGCTGACAATTTTACTGAAGGGCATAGCACTCAGAAAGAGTGACGTTTCCGTTCACAGGCAGTTGGTTTCATAAGTAGTTTTATTATTATTTATATATTTTTTCTTGGCAACAGTTGCTTAATTGCAGGTTTTGTACTTCAGCAATGCAGTTCAATGCACAATGGTATATCTATCCGAGTGTAGCTTCCTGTATCTAGATTATTTCTGATTAGTAGTGTTGATTCCACACTACCTATTGCTCTTTGTAGCAATAAATAAGTCCTGTTTTGTTCATTAGTATACCAGCAGACTAGTTTGCACCAGACGATAGGCTGCAAAAAGATAATGGAGTGCCTAATATAATATAACATTGGCCCCTGCGTAAATATAAAAATATACTGATCACTTGAGAACACAGTGCGATAAAATGTTTTCTATTATTGTATTACCATATAAAATAATGTAATGGTTTATTCAAATGATTAAATAAAATAATCCTTGGAAACAGTCTTGAAATAATGAGGGATGGTTGTCATCCAGCTGTGCACACCGGGAGGTCTGACCATGCTGGGATTTTATGAAAGCTGGAAAGCTGCAGGTAGTGCGAGCTACAGAGCAACAAATTTAACTCTAGCACGTTTATGGAACCACAATAGAAATTATACTGCATGTTTTTTTTTTAAATCACAGCATGCATTAATGCGATTCCCCCCCCCCAAAAAAAATGCAACCCCACATGATTAATAGATGAATAAAGGAAGGTTTCTATACAACCCTCATTCCAAAGTAGTTTGGACACTGTAAAATCTACATAAAAACTTTTTTGAGACATGTTGCTGCCATCAATTTCGAAATTACCATATTTTTGTTCTTAAAAAGGTAAATTTTCTCATTTTAAACATTTCATAGGTTTCTTATTTACTATAGTGAATAAACTATGGGTTAATGAGATTTGAAAATCATTGTATTCCATTTGTTACACAGCAACCCAGCTTTTTTGGAATTGGGATTGCATAGTGTGCAAACCTTCCTAGATTCATCTATTAACTATTGGTGCTGTTAGATTTTGTTATAAATATTTCCTGTATTAGGAAGTACTTGGTGATCCTGGCATTCTTAGGTCTTCTTCCTTCCTAGTGGCAATGATCTGCAGGCTCATAGAGCCTCTGCAGTGTTGCCACAACAGTATGCATGCTCCTCATTTAGCTAAGTAAGCCGTGTATTACTATGCATGACTCACTTACAAGATCCTGTGATCGCTGATCTCATAACTACAGCACGGCCCGGGTTGTGAATTTTTAAGTAATTTATGTGAATAAACAAATTCTTTTAAGAAAAGGGGGATGGGGTACCTATACAAAGCAGAGAGTAGCTAAAAAAAATGGGAACCCCCTACATTTTAGAATGCGGTGAGCAACTAATACAGTAACATAACAAACAATTATTGCATTGTATAAACTACACACAATATTTTGGATACACTGTTTTACAAGCCACTAAATGGAGAAAAAGTATCATCTAAGCAGTCAAGGTCTTCAAAAATCAGTACATTACAATCATTTACACGTCTGCGATCACTAAATACAGTTTATTGCTGTTAAACACATATCAACACTCATGATAAAACAGCAAAAATAAATGCAAAAGGAAAACGAAAAGAAAAAAAATATTTTTCGACAGATTAGTTGTTTGGAAACACAGCATGACCAGTATATTAAACCAAGCAGTCAGGATCATACATGTTATCCTACAGATAAAGACCAGTCCCATCAACACTCATGTGGCACTCTCCAATCCCATCACCACTCATGTAAGCCTAATATGATCAGCAAGATCTTTTGGGTCATTGAAACAGATTCCTCTAAACCCCTCAGCATGCTATCCTATGTGTCCATGCACACATAGACTGTAATCATCGTTTTTTGGCTGGAAAAGAAACCCAGGACTAGTGGGTTTCTAGAGGAGTTTTTAGCTGTAAAAATGCTGTACCACTGAAAAACGCGTTAAAACGCAGTAAAATGCCACAAACCGGCGTTTTTGTACTTTTTTTTACAAAACAATGCTAAAAACCGCAAACACAGGAATACGCCGCTATAGGCTAATGCAAAAACGCTAAAAAAAGCTGAAAAACTCACGTTTTTAACTTGACTTTCCACAGCTAACATTACCAGCGTTATCAAAACACCCAGTGTGCATGGAACCTTACATATGCTAGTAAAAGGAGCTTCCTCAGATTTTGGTTGTCATTGGGCATACCCTCCTTTATTGTATTTTGTCCATATTATTCTTGACAATTATTTGTTTCCATGCTCATATATTTTACCTAGCACCTAGTAGGTTTTTCTGCCCAGTTCAAGTTTTCTTTATATTCTTTTTGCCTTGTGTAACCACTTTTGAACATTTTTTGGCCTATCTTTCTGTTAGGAAGAAAATGTAAGATTTTTTTTATAGCTCTATCTTTGCGTAAAAAGTAATAAAGAAAAAGTGCAGTATGTTTTCTCCAAATGTCTTCCAAAATTGAAGGCAAAGGTGCTGAAGACTATAGAAAGGACTGTTATTGTTTTTTTTTTATACCTAGTTAAATCCTGATGACAGGGTTTAAGAGATTTTTATCTAACATTGGGCTCAATGAAATTTCTCACCAACCTGGTTGTGTGTGGCACAAGAGCATTTATGGGATTTTTTTATATAGATATAATGAAAAGATTGTCTATCTTTGGCAGAAATCTTGACACCTGTAGGATGCTGTGCAAATTCCTACTGTTCAGAACTGCTACTGTAATCCATGTAAGGCCTGATTATCTTAAGCAGCCTAAACCTGTCATATTCCTTGAAAATGTTAAGCCACATATGTCTATTCTAACTCATAGTCTAATTATTATTAAACCGATAGCAAATTTCCTAGTTTGTAGAGTTGTAGTGTATATACCCTTCCTACACAACACTCCCAGTCAAAAACCATTACATAAATACCCATTTCATACATGCAAGAAATTATATGTGAGTAGTTCAGCCAGTGCATTACTTAGCCCGGAGATCTTTGCCCACCTTGTGTGTATTCTGTATGCTAGGTATGATTTGCCATAGAGTTAGATAAGGTAAACGAACGTGAGCACTGAGTTTCACATTGAAACCAACCATGTTGAAGACTTACCAAGCCCCAGTTGGTGAGTCGAAACAAGGCCATCTTTACAACAGAATTCCACAAGCGGTTAGAGTGGCGTCCTTCCTCACATCGCGCTTGCAAGACTGGAAACATTTGTGGACACCGCTTCCCCTTCATACCGGTGAGGTGATTATCGAGCTGCAGCTTGGAGCAGAACCATCACGCTATACACATGCTCAAGACTTAATTGCAACAATTGGTCCAGCATTCAGTGTTGAGTACAAGGGGTTGATTTTAAAGGCAAATAAGCTGTTCATTTTGCAGTGAAAGTTGCACTTGCAAGGGAATTATTCCCAGAAGCTTATTGATTGAAGTTAAGCACACACGTGCACATGTTTGGATATTCTTTGCAAAGTGAAAACTTACCACATTCGCTAAGCATTGTATAAAATTCCCTTGAAAAGTGCAACTTCCCTTGCACAGTGAACAACCTGTTTGCCTTTAGAAAATCAACTTCCAAGTCTTGTATATTTACTAAGGTCTTATCTGAAAGTGAACTGTAACCACCTGCTTGTAAAAACAAAAAGAGCCAACGCATTTTTGTGCACTTTGGCTCAATGACAGCACTGCCTAGAAGTCCTATGATAGTTTTGGGGGACCTGAAGATTTATAAACTATATTTTTTGTAATCTATCCGGCTGTTGAAATGATTTAGCTGAAGTCTGCAGCACTGTGGAAATGGCTCATAATATATGTATCCAGAATGATGACAGAATTAAATTAGCACAAACAAATTAGAGTGGGTGAATGAAACTGCACCTTTTAACTGCGCTTGCCAAAATGTTGCAGCTGGTGTTAAAACATCCCAATAACGCAGCACAAAAGCTTCTGACATAATCAGAGCCACTTGTGAATCAGTGTAATCACAGAGAAAGCCTCTGCCTGATTTGCTATTATAATTTTCCATAACAAACTACAGGAATCCACATGATTAATAATCACAACTCCGTGGAGGGGTTTCCTTTTTCCCTCTCCCCCTTTAATCTGCACTTTCAAAACTGCCTTGTCGGTGGGATTTATTCTAAGTAAATGCAATCAAAACATCGTGCTTTCCGCCCCCAGACTTTAAAAGCTAAATTTAGCTCTGGAAAGAAGGTGTTGGGTGGAAGCATCACTGAAGTGTTTAACTCCTTCAGTCTCTTTCCAGCCAAGACAGCTAAAAAAGCAATAGGAATGTGCAAAGTGAAGTAATCCATGGACACTAGTCAGAGATCGTGTATGTTACTAAATGAAACTAAAAACTGATCTGTGACTATGGACACCTACACTTTTTAAAACTGTACTGAGGAATACAGATGGAACCTTTGGTAAGTGTCTAAATATCACCGTTCAGCACAGCGGTCTAAAAAGTTGCATCAAAATTGCAAGTTAGATGATTCTTAAATAGGACATTGCAGCGTGTAACTATGACCAGTCTGACCAGTCTTATTTCTACAGTTGCCATTCCCACTTTGAAGTTCCTAGTCAGTTAGTGACAAATATCTACTATATTACTAGGGACCTCAAAGTGAATATGGCTTTACGTGCTGCAGCTTTGACATCTGTTCATTTTATAAAGGCCTAGCCTGTTCATTAGAGAATCTAGGACTACTATTAAAGTTGAATAAAAAGGCACAACCACAGGCTTTAGTGGCTATCTTTAGGGCAAACACCAGCTTAAATGTAGTTTTTATTTTCCATTGATCTAGTCAAACTAGAGGAAAGATCTGCTAAAGGAAAGTTTGTCGAGCCTATACTGTGGACTGGGATGTCTCCAGCTACCATACTGGAGAATACCATTGAATTTGCATAAGCAACCTCTCTAGTTGTCCACCGAACTCTTTAGAAGAGGAAACTATTGGAATGTGCACTGAAAGGTTAGCAAAATTCTTCAGTTGATAACAGTTGCTGGTATTTATAGTCACCAGAAGATAGCTGCCTGCTATTGACTCTGGGACTGTCCAGAATTTTTCCCCTTACCCTACTGTCCTATGTTAATATATTGTCCTGGAGTAGTCCCAATGTTACCCACTGATAGGGGGTAAAGCTGGCCCTCCTGCACTAGGCCTTAACCCTGTTAGTCCAGTACAGGGGCCCATAGACAGAGAGGGGAACTTTTATTTTCCATGGGATATTGGCAGAGTATTTCTGCCTGCTGTGGCTCCCAGCATTTATAGTAAAGGTCCCTTGACCTCACTAGTTCAGCAGTAAGTCCTGGACCAAAGAGGGTAGCAGGTGAAGAAATATTAAGTAACTTGGCTCTAGACAGTCACTCCTTGCCCCTGCATTCCTTATGTTGCATACTCCTGAACCCGTGTTCTGTGTACTCGTGACACCTACATGTAGGCTCAATTTTTAAGCCACTCCCACTGTTGGTACAATGTAGCCATACTAGCAATTTACCATGGCATGCTTGACTTGCTGCTTCATTATTGTCCTCTGGATGTTCAAGGGGGCCCTGTCAGATAGGCTATACAGGGCCCTGGTTACCCAGTTAGTACTGAGGCATCAATTGCCACTGGGAATTGGAGGGGAGGTCATTGGTAATACTGCAGTTGATAAGCCAAGACTTACCCTGCTGCTGTTGATCTGAAGTCGTGTATTTATTTTAGCCTACAAGGTCTACCTACAGTTAGGTCCATATATATTTGGACACAGGCACAATTGTAGTTTTTTTTATTCAGCAAAACATATTCAAGCTATAGTTATATAATGGATATGGGATGAAAGTGCACACTCTCAGGTTTAATTTGAAGGTATGTGCATCAAAATTGGAGGAAGGGTTTACGAATTACAGCTCTTAAGAGTAGCCACCCCCCTTTTTCAAGGGACCAAAAGAAATTGCACAATTGAATATAATCATAAATAAAATGTTCATTTTTAATATTTTGTTGAGAATCCTTTACTGGCAATGACTGCCTGAAGTCTGGAACCCAAGGACATTACCAAAGACTGGGTTTCCTCCTTTCTGATGCTTTGCCAGGCTCTAACTTTAGCTATCTTCAGTTCTTTGTTTGTGGGTCTTTCTGCCTTAGGTTTAGCCTTCAGCAAGTAAAATGCATGCTCAATTGGGTGTAGATTAGGTGATTGTCTTGGCCATTGCAGAATAATCTACTTCTTTTACTTCAAAAGCCCCTGGGTTGCTTTTACAGTGTGTTTTGGATCATTGTCCATCTGTGCTGTGAAGCGCCGTCCAATCAACTTTGCTGCATTTGGCTGAATATGGGCTGACAGTATATCACTAAACACTGCAGAATTCATCCGGCTGCTTCTGTCTTCTATCACATCATCAATAAACACCAATGACCCAGTGCCACTGGAAGCCATGCATGTCCATGCCATCACATCTGGCACAGATTAATCTTAATTTCATCTTTCCAAAGAATGCTTTTTCAGAGCTGGTCTGGCTTTTTTAGATGTTTTTTGGCAAAGTCTAATCTGGCTTTTCTATTCTTCAGGCAAATCGTTTTCACCTTGTGGTGAACCCCCTGTATTTGCTCTTGTGAAGACTTCTGTTGATTGTAGACTTTGACAATGATACACCCACCTCCTGGAGAGGGTCCTTCACTTGTCTGGATGTTGTGAATGGGTTTTTCTTTACCATAGAGAGGATCCTGCGATTATCCACCACTGTTGTCTTCCGTGGACATCCATGCCTTTTTTATGTTGCTGAGCTCTCCACTGCATTCTTCTTTCCGCAGAATGTACCAAACTGTTGATTTGGCCAAGTTTGGTTTAGTTTTTGAAACCTTACAATGGCCTGTTTCACTTGCATGGGCAGCTCCTTTGAACGCATGATGTAGGCTCACAGCAATAGATTTGAAATATGAATACCACACTTAGATTCAACTTCAGTCCTTTTACCTGCTTCATTGATGAAGAAATAATGAAGGAGTAGCACATACCTGGCCTTGAAACAGCTTTTAATTCAATTGTCTAATTACTTTTGGTCCCTTGAAAAAGCGGGGATGGCCACTCTTAAAAGCTGTAATTCCTAACCCTTCCTTCAATTTGGATGTACATACCCTCAAATAAAACCTGAGAGTGTGCACTTTTAGCCCATATCCATTATATAACGATAGCTTGATTATGTTTTGGTAAATTCCTGAAAAAAAAACTAAAATTGCGCCTGTGTCCAAATATATATGGACCTAACTGTAGTACAATATGAGTAGGCTTTAGGATTGGTTAGAGTATAGCATATACTTTCATAACATGGCTTAAATGTACTGAATAAACTTTTTCTAGTAAGTAACTTAATATATGAGGACCAATTAAATAGAAGATTTCTCTGATTTAAAAACATTGAAAAATATTTTGATTTAATATGCAGAATAAAGCTGGCTATCCAGCCACTAATACATCTGAATATTTTTGCCAGTATACATATAGGAATTGTATATGATAAAGTACATATAGTTTTGACATGTTTTCATATTAAGAATCTAATTTTGGTGCATTGTAAAGAACCCATTTGAACTGGAAAATGACTGAGAAAAGAACACAAATACAGTACCATGTGCTCTATTTTTAACATCTTGTTTTCCTGTGACCATTAAGGAAGTTTGATTCTTTCATATAAACATGTTACCAGCATAAAAAAGGAAAGGAAAACACATCTAGTGTGAATAAGACCAAATATCCTTTCTTGGCCAATTTATTTTATCGTTAGAAATAATATTGTGTCTCAAAATGAATTCATTAGCAGCATGAGCATTATTAGCAAGCTATAAATTTAGCACTCTATATCCACCCATCAGCAGATGCCCAGAAAAGCTACTTCCTTTTTACACATGTGAAAGGTTCATGTTATAGAAAGCAGAAACAATTATTTTTATCCAACAATTTACAGAAATAGGTACTGTATAATTATTAATAGAAAGTATGCAGTATATGCTTTTGTTTTATGCCTGCTTGCTTAGGAATAAATTGTATTATAATAGCGGCCACAAATCCAGATCTGAAGCTGAACACAAGACGCTTTAACTGTATTTCTGCTTATAGTAATGTAGAGTAACAGATGTTATGGGACTTAAATCCATATGACAACCCCATTAGCTAATGCCGGTTTTTGAAGACTTAGGCTAATCAATTCACAAATCCATATGACAAATCTATTAGTTAATAGTGATGTTTAAAGACTAACCTTCTGAATACCAAATCAAAAAGGATGCATAAAAACTTTAGGAGATGGAGAGAAAGTTGACTAAATAATACAAGGTATGGGAATCAAGTCAACTTTTTTTTTTTAAAGGGAGGCCTAAATTGTATGCAGAAATAGAAAAAAAAGACAATCCCAAAATATTTAAATCTATTAAAGCATATCTAAAGCCAATAACAAAAATGTGATATTTGCTCAATTTGGTCTCTTAACCACTTGCCTACCAGGCACTTATACCCCCTTCCTTACCAGGCCAATTTTCAGCTTTCAGCGCTGCCGCATTTTGATTGACAATTGCGCGGTCATGCAACATTGTACCCATATGAAATTTTGATCATTTTTTCCCTCACAAATAGAGCTTTCTTTTGGTGGTATTTAATTGCCACTGGGCGCTTTACTTTTTGCGCTATAAATAAAAAAGTGCAAAGAATTCGAAAAAAAAAATTTTTTCTTTGTTTCTATTATAAAATTTTTCAAACAGGTATTTTTTCTCCTTCACTGATGTGCGTTGATGAGGCAGCACTGATGGGCACTAATAGGCGGCACTGATGGGCACTGATAGGCAGCACTAAAGGGCACTGATAGGCAGTACTAATGAGGTGGCACGGATAGGCGGCACTGATAGACAGCACTAATGAGGTGTCACGGATAGGCGGCACTAATATGCAGCACTGATAGGCGGCACTGATAGGTGACACTGATGATGGGTACTGATAGGCGGCACTGACTGGCGGCACTGACTGGCACAACCCCTGGGCACTGACTGGTGGCACTGACTGGCAGCACTGCTGGGCTGCACTGGTGGGTGGCACTGGTGGGCACCACTGGTGGGTGGGCACAGGTGGGTGGGCACAGGTGAGTGGCACTGGTGGGCACCGGTGGGTGGGCACAGGTGAGTGGCACTTCTGGGCACAGGTAGGTGGCACTTCTGGGCACAGGTGTGTGACACTGCAGAGTGGCACAGGTGGGTGCACTGCTGGGCACAGGTGGGTGCACTGCTGGGCACAGGTGGGTGATCTGCTGGGCACAGGTGGGCGGAGCTAGTGGGCGCACTGCTGGGCACAGGTGGGCGGAACTTGCGGGTGGCACTGCTGGGCACCGATCATCAGGGCACTGATCATCAGTGTCCTGATGATCGGTGCCGATTCCCGCTCTGACAACTGCTGGTTCTCGGCAGTACTTTCCTCATGATCTGACAGCATGAGGAAAGTGCAGCCGAGAACCGGCACTTGCATTTCCCTGTGATCAGCGTGTCATTGGACACCGCTGATCACGTGGTAAAAGGCCGCTGGGATCGGCCTTTTACCACATCACGTGATCAGCTGTGTCCGTAGGACACAGCGATCACGGAGATCGCTGGGTGCGCGCCCCCTGGGGCGCGCAGGAGAGCGCGTTCTGGGGGGACGTCATATGACGTCCACCCAGAACTGGCCGGCCGCAGTGAAGCCGTCATTCGGCTATCTGCGGTCGGCAACTAGTTAAATATACCAATGAAAGCAACCCCCCCCTCCAAAAAAAATCAATGCATACACAGGGGCAGACTGACAACTCATGGGGCCCCCAGGCAATAGGGGATCATGGAGCCCCTGTGTCCTTGCCCAAACTCAAAAAAGCCTATGAAAAAGGCACCAGGGGAATCTCATGGGGCCCCCTACTGACCCCGGGCCCTCGGGCAGTGCCCGAGTTTCCAAATGCTCAGTCCGCCCCTGTGCATACATCATCTGATGGCTGCAATATATTGTTTTTTGTTTTGTTTTGGGGTTTAGATAAGCTTTAAATGCACAGTGAAAGACAGTAGTGTGCAGGGGCAGACTGACCATTTGGAAACTCGGGCACTGCCCGGGGTCAGTAGGGGGCCCCATGAGATGCCCCTGGTACCTTTTTCATAGGCTTTTTTGAGTTTGGGCAAGGACACATTGGCCCCATGATCCCCTATTGCCCGGGGGCCCCATGAGTTGTCAGTCTGCCCCTGGTAGTGTGGTACTTGTAGTTTAGAAGAAAGCAGGTTTTTAGGATTATTTGCTATACAAACCATAATTTCATGAAATAGTGTTTCAAATGAACCATTTGGACATCTAAGTAGGATGCTTCTCAATTTGGACAAAATGATCATGCTGTTAAAAAGGTTGTTTTCATTACTGGGCTTTTAAGTATAAAAGTCAAACTATTTTCTTAGTAAGACTGCACATAATGGACATTTATCTTTTTTATCCTAAGTATATCACCAACAATATACAAGCTATAAACAATTTAGTACGTTTTGAGAATAAAATATTCCCAGTAACATTAAAAGTGTCGATATTTACAGTGTTGGAGAGGAAAGTAGCATACAAAATGATTGTCTTTTCTCTGGGCTTTTAGCTGCCGTATGAAATTGTGACAGACGCTGTTAGTCAATGTTTTGACAGTTAGGAAAACAACATCAGAGAGCGTCAAACAGAAAGTTGTCTGTTAATAGAGTGCTGAAAAGATGTGTTCAGGGATGGCTGCTGAAATTCTAGGCACGTAGTGATATTGCTCTGGCACCCTGCTAGTATTGGTTTCTGTATTATCGAACATTACTGATATGTTGTCTTTAAATGGTTTGTAGCTAAGTCTTTCTCTATAAAAAAAAGAATAACAAGGCTTTTTGTGTAACTTTCACATAAAGTACATTGTAATTGCTTGTTCCAGACAATTCTGAAATTAGTCAATGGGAAGTGCAATTAATGTTAACAATGAGTATGCCAGTTCTAATAATTCTGTGAAGCATCCATGGAAGCTGACCGTATGAAAGTTTTCCCCCAAAATTCAGGGTAACCACTCTTCTTCAGTGAACATTGGAGCAGCCAATATCACTGTCTGGCACTGTGTTATGGACAGGACAGCAAAGTCTCAGCTGTCTGTGTCCCTGAACCATGCCAGACCTCTGGAGGAAGGCAGTTTTGAAGATGTTATTTACAAACTCTTCAAGAATCAACACAAGCAGCACCAGGAACTCTTTCTTCAGAGGTTTTCTGCCACTTATACATTATGTTCATTACCAATTGCATTGCAGACATTAATGGCAGCTTTCAGGACAGTAGAGAACTCAAGACATAAATGGCTTTTTTTTAGCACAATGCAAATACAGTCAAGTGTTCCATTAAAACAATGGAAGTTGGAGGTGAAAATTAGCATAAACCCCACAAGAAGCATTTTATATTCTATCTGAATGTAACAAAAAAAAAAACATTTAACACTTCTCAAACTATGAAAAGTACAAATTTGTTTAGTGATAATGCAAATTTTAATTTTAAGAAGTTGGATAGCAAAGTGGTTTTTCATAGAATACTGTGTCCAGTTCTGGAGACCTCACTTACAAAAAGATACTGATACTGATAAGACCTCACTTACAAAAATATACTGATAAGATAAGTCCAGAGAGGGGTAAAAAAAATGGTGAAGGATCTGGGGGATAAGACATATCAGTAGAGACTTCAGGAACTTAATATATATGGTCTGGAGGAAAGAAGGGAAAAAGGAGACATGACTGAAACCTTTAAATACATCAAGGGGGTGAATAAGGTTCAGGAGGGCAGTATTTTCAATATGAAACCAAGATCAAGAAGACGGGGACATGACCTCAAGCTAACCGGAGGAAAGTTCAAAACTCATCTTGGAAAGTATTATTTTACTGAGAGGGTAATTGATACTTGGAATAGACTTCCAGCAGAGGTAATGAGTCAGTCAACAGTAAGTGGTTTCAAACATGCTTGGAACAAATATAGATCTATACTCTAGCTATATGTATAAAAACAAACAAAAAAATAAAAATAAAAGGGCAGACACGATGGACCACTTGTTTTTTTTTCTTCCATTACTTTTCTGTGTTTCTATATTTATAGATGCTACAATGTACAACATTGATCCAAAGTGTTATCTAAATACATTTAGGGCTTAGGAAAAAGCTTTTTTTCTCTTATTGGAGCATATTGGATAATTTGTTATATAGATGTGCTGCATTAAATACAAAAAGGGTAAAGGACAAATACAGGACAGACAAAAACTGAAAGGGTCAGACAGTACACATATTAAGGAGAGACAAAAACAAGTGCAGCACTCATAACAGGAAAGCCATTCTGTGTCAAACCTGGAGTCCATCAGCTGGTGCTCTGGCTCAAAAAGGTCCTTCAACTGCTATACACAATGGAAATGCAGAGAAAAGCAGGCAACTCCTGAATCCATATAAACTGCTTTAATTTAAAAGCTTTTTTACTAACTACAATGTAGAAATAAAGCAGTTTATATGGATTCAGGAGTTGCCTGCTTTTCTCTGCATTTTCAGTACACAGACTAACATCTCACAAAACAGTCACACTAAACTCTGGAAATGTGCTGGCAGTGACTGGTGGGGGCAAAATCCTTATCCAGGCTAGTCAGGCTTGAGATCAAATGGAAAGATTTATTATGATAGTTTTAATAATGTTATAAAAAAATTCTAATAATCTATTTATTTTAAATTACAGTGAAGAAGTGAAGAGTTCACCATCTGCTGACCAAGAGGATACCAAACACAAGAAGCAGAGTGGAGACATGGAGAATGGGCGTGCAAAAGATCGGCATGGGAGAACACTTAGCCCACGCCAGCACCATAGGTAAGCATTGTAAGATCTCTAGGGAAATAACATTTTAAATCACTCACTGACCCTTCCAAATTCAGCAATTAAAAGCTGTCTCAGCTATGACATGTCTTGTATTGAATGTGCTTAATTATATAAAAAGTCAATTTGATGACCTGACAGTGAAACATGAAATAGTGTTACAGCTTAAGTGGTATTGAAAACACATGAGTTCTAAGCCCATCAATCTTTATGACATTGCTGAATGTCAAAAAACCTTTTGAGAAAGCGTCGGATAAAACAATTTCCTTGATAAGCCTCTAAAGTCAGCTATTTTTTGACCTCCGAGTCGAGTGTGGTAGGGGAATTCAGTGTACATGATCAAGACTGCTATGTGAGCACTCTGCTGCAGGCTTACCAGACTGAGAAACACAACATAAACTGCTTTTCCTGTTGTTATAATGTTCAAGACACTTTTGAGAGTGGCTGTGAATGGGACTTTCGGAAAGAATGGCATTAACTTTTGAAACATGACAACTGTGATTTTAGCAAAGATTTGTAGGCATAAATTTCCCTAAGGATGTTTGAAAATGGTATTGTGTGATTTTGTTGAAACATCTATCTGTGCCTCCATTTGACTGAAATTCTCCACAGAAAAATAGACTACAACTCACACATAGGTTTGGCTACAAAGAGTACGTAAAGGAACGATCCACTGAATGGGTATGGGAGGTGCCAAGTGGGAATTTTCTGGGACAATTATTGATAGAAAATAGGGCTTCACTGTAACTGCAGGCAACATTCATTGTGACTTAACACTGCATGAATACGTTCATTAGTGGTTGCCCAACAATACCCATTCAGGTCAATGTACAGTAGATACATACAGTTGCAAGAAAAAGTATGTGAACCCTTTGGGATTACGTGGAGTTTTGCATGAATTGGGCATAAAATGTGCTCTGAACGTCATCTAAGTCACAACAATAGAAGAACACAGTCTGCTGAACATAATACTACACAAACATTAGTTGTTGCCATGGTTTAATTGCACATAACATGTAAACATTCACAGTGCAGGGAGGAAGAAGTATGTGAACCTTTGGACTTAATAACTGGTTGACCCTCCTTTGGCAGCAATAACCTCAACCAAACGTTTCCTGTAGTTGCAGATCAGACCTGCACAACAATCTGGAGTCATTTTGGACCACTCCTCTTCACAAAACTGTTTCAGTGTAGCAATATTCTTGGGATGTCTGGTGTGAATCACTCTCTTAAGGTCATGCCACAGCATTTCAATCGGGTTGAGGTCAGGACCCTGACTGGGCCACTCCAGAAGGCGTATTCTGTGCTGTTGCAGCCATTGTTTTGTTGAATTACTTGTATGCTTTGGGTCATTGTCCTGTTGCATCACCCATCCTCTGAGGAGCTTCAGTTGGCGGACAGATGGTCGTACGTTTTCCTGCAAAATGTCTTGATAAACTCTGGAATTCATTTTCCCATCAATGACAACAATCCATCCAGGCCCTGAGGCAGCAAAGCAGCCCCAAACCATGATGCTCCCTCCGCATGTTTTACAGTGGGGATGAGGTTTTGATGTTGGTGTGCTGTGCCTTTTTTTCTCCACACATAGTGTTGTGTGTTCTTCCCAAACAACTCAATCTTGGTTTCATCTGTCCACAGTATATTTTGCCAGTAGTGCTGTGGAACATCCAGGTGCTCTTTTGCAAACTTCAAACGTGCTGCAATATTCTTTTTGGACAGCAATGGCTTCCTCCGTGGTGTCCACCCATGTACTCCATTCTTGTTTAATGTTTTCCTTATTGTAGATGTGTCAACAAAAATGTTAGCATGTGCCAGAGATTTCTGTAGGTCTTTAGCTGACACTCTGGGATTCTTCTTTACCTCATGCAGCATTCTGCGCTGTGCTCTTGCAGTCATTTTTACAGGACGACCTCACCTAGGGAGAGTAGCAATAGTGCTAAACTTTCTCCATTTGTAGACAGTCTGTCTTACCATGGACACATGAACATCAAGGCTTTTGGAGATACTTTTGTAACCCTTTCCAGCTTCATGCAAGTCAACAATTCTTGATCATAGGTCTTCTGAGAGCTCTTTTCTTCGAGGCATGGTTCACATCAGACAGTGCTTCTTGAAACCAGTAAACCCAAAACAGGTCAGGACAGCTGTCAGCAACACATCCAATATTATCACACTGATTGGAGCCAAGATTGGCTCACTCCTGGCTCCAATTAGCTCTGGGAGAAGTCATTAAGCTAGGGCCTCACATACTTTTTCCTCCCTGCACTGTGAATGTTTCCATGTTATGTGCAATTAAACCATGGCAACATCTAATGTTTGTGTAGTATTATGTTCAGCAGACTGTGTTCTTCTATTGTTGTGACTTAGATGTTGTTCAGAGCACATTTTATGCCCAATTCATGCACGTAATCCCAAGGGGTTCACATTCTTTTTCTTTGCAACTGTAAAGCACGGGGGAGGGGGGGGGTGTTATCAGGATAGGAAAACTGTGTATGATTGAGATATATATATATATATATATATATATATGATACTAGGATAAATACTGTAATTGTGAGCTTGAATAAAAAGTATATACTTTAAAAGCTTAACTTCAGTCTGCAAAATAAATATGTGGTGTATTACACTGACATACAATAGGTTAAAAACTTGTTTAGTTTAAGGGGGAAAGGACGGTGAAATACTTACTTTATCCTTCACTTCCTCAGACTTCCTTCTCTTTTTACAACCAGTCTCAGAAAGCCACTCCTCTTCATCAGTTGTGCTAGCTTGCCTCCTTCCATGTTATCATGTACAATACAGAATCAGCACTAATGCATTGTATGTGAGGATGTCAAGGGCCTGCCCATTTACCAGGAGTGGATCTGACTGTAGTTCAGCTTTATTCATGTGCTCAGATGACTTATTGATGAGATGGCTTTCTACAACGCTCAATGACAAGTGCTTATGACATCAATTTTGTTGTTTAGTGATTGCCTCCCAGAAGCTGGAAAAGTTAGCCCATCACCACCTCCTAAAGCCAAAAAGAAGAAGAAAAAATCAGAACGCAAAAAGAGAAAAAGGTTAGTTTGTCAGTTTTACAAAAATATTTATTCTTGTACAAATTCACAATATACCAGAAAACAACTTGCCGACGACCCATACCTTGAAAGGTAACAGTCATATACGTACTTGAGATTGGTGTTACAAAAACATAGACAAGCCTAGCACAATAGTACTTTTCCCTTCCAAATGACAAATACAACAGTGTAGAAAATTGTATTAAATTGCTTGTCTCATGATAATCAATAAAAGGGATAAGGAAGAAAAAGGGTAGGAGGATAATCGGGCAGGTATGGAAATGGGGAGGGACAAGGGGGCTTTCCTGGGGGGTCTGGATGAAAAAGGCTACACCTCTTGAAGATATATGGCTAGCAGCATTGTATCCATCCAATATTTATTTCAGCTTTGTATCATTAGGGATAGGTTAGAACCTTTTATGTGTCCCCATTAATGAGATTTTATAGGACTTTCTGTTTCATTGAAAGTCAACTCTTACTCTGCGTCCTCTGCCGCCATCATTGTTCCATGGTGAGTAGTCTCTCCTCTACCCCATGCCATGATCATTTTCCTCTCTGCCTACTGGGGCAATAAAAGACGGTTTATGGTTCCATTTAAAACTTTACTAATGAACATTTTCCTTAAATGGATGGAAAGTTTTCTTTCTCCTGCACCCTAAATATTTGCATTGGGGCTGGCCAGCTGTATTTAAATTTCTTAGCTCAGCCAGTGGAAGGCTAACTTTGTACTGTTTCATCCTCAATTTTGCTGTCAGTAGGATCCATTTCCCAGATTTCTTAGCATTCATATTGCATCTAAAATGTAAGAAACATACTGAAGTTTGTTTTTCCATATGAAAAGAAGGAACGGGAGTGCTTAATTTGGTTTTACTCACAAATCATTGCTGGTTGTAAATGATCCTAGTCCCAATCACCTTTACTTATAACATTGCAAAAAATGTTTTTTTTTCTTAAATGAGCAGTAGACACAATTTCTAAATAGAGTTTCTGATAAATTGTATTTTTGGTGCATAAATAATAAATATTTTTCAATATACCTTGATCTTTAGGTCTCAGTCCTATAGTCCTTCCCCAGTGAAAAAGAAGAAAAAGAAGAGTTCCAAGAAGCGGAAGAGAAACAGGTATAACACTAATTTACTATGTCATGGGATCCTTTAAAATTGGAACCGTGGCCAAAACCTTGTTCTAGTTTTGCATAGAGTTACAAACACTTTTAGGTTTAGGTTTTTGTTGCTGTTATCAGAATGGTAGAGTAACTCTCTCTTTTTATACCTGGCAGCTGTCCAATAGATAAAATATATAATACACTGTTGCTGGTGAGATGTAATGCCAGTAGCTTTAGCAATGTAATTCCTGCACTCATTGTCTTCCATGCTGGGCAGCTAAATATGTATTAAACGTTTTAAGGTTATCAGTATATTAGGAGTGTTCATTAAACTTGAGAACACCACTTTTATACAAAAATCAAGTAAGATTTTTAAGAGGTGGCTCTTTATACATGGGATTTATATGTTCTCCTTTCCTGAAGCAAATCCAAACATATACCTATTAATTGACTACTGACCTGCAGTTTCACAGTCAGAATTGGCTTTTCTTTGGAGAAAGGTTAAAACTAGATGCAACAGTGTTGCATCTAAGACCTAGAAAATGAAATCAGCTTGTTTAATAAATGTTTCACTAAAGAAAGAAATACTCTTTCTTCCCACAGTATGTTGAAACCAAAGAGTAAATATGTATAATAGTGGTATAGTCTTTAGCAGTTTATACATCTCTTGCTTAGGTGACAGGTCTCATGTGTGAGTAGAATAACTTAACACAACAGGATTGTGTTTAGCAGCAAGAGATAAAGATTACAGAAAAAAGAGAGAGAGGCCCTGACCACGTAAAAAGGAAAGTTTACTTTTACAGAAACCACTCTGCACACTGTAACATGCAGTAGCATCCCTGGAGCCTGTAAGCATCATAATGCTCGCAATGGGTGAGCAGTCAGTGGTCAGTCCAGGCAGGTGACCATGGCCGTTGCAAGCATTATGATACTTTCAGGCTCCAGAGCTGCTAGTGCAGTGTACTGGGCATGGATTGTCTTCTCTAATAATAACCTTACCCTTTAAGCAGAAGAAGAATCAAATACACATTTAAACATCTACAGTTCCAAGTCTGAGTTAGTAACATTAGTGTGGACCAAAGGCACTCCATGACTTAAAAACGACCAATCATTTGGTTAGTCACTGAATAATACCCAACGTGTTTTGTTTGCAAAGACTTCATCAGGGAAAACCCAGTAACATTTTTTTTCCAATTATATAACTATTTCCTGAAAAGTTGAACACTCTACACCCTTCCAACCCCCCAGTCCATTTACTGCATTTACTTCCATAGGTGATTAGCTGTCACTGTGCATCAGAGGGAATCTGATTGGTCAAGGTGGTCGCATGCCAGTGCATGACCAATCAGAATTGCTGCATGGGCAGGGACAGCTGATCACCCATAGAGGTAAGTGCAGTAGGGGTGGGGAGAGTGTAGGGTGTTCACCTTTTATTTTTTTGAGAAAAGGTGAACTCACACTTTAACCATTTCATCATGGTTATCGTCATGAGCCAGTGTTGATGGGCTTTTGTCCATGTCAAAACTGCTTCCTTCCCCACACAGGTCTATGGGAATGCAAAAGCAGCCAAAGCAACTGCTGCACCTCTTAATGATCTCAGAAACATTTCAAACTGATGTTAAATACAAGCTGAATGTGCCTAAAAGCATGCTGCATTCATCCATTTACATAAGACCAAAGCCCCATCCACTGGCAGCCAGTTTCAACTGAATGAGGCATTCCAAAAGTATATTCACACCAGTTTACCAATGTGTATTCAGGAAAACAGGGATATTTTCAACGGATTCAGAGATTTAAGTTCTTGCAATGATCAGCATACATGTGCACTTCAGAGCAACACTGGGCAAATGAATGTGTATGGGGTGCAGTGTAGGATATAGAAATGTTTTTAGCTAGGTAGACTTTGAGCTCCTATGGCAGCATAAACACATGCATACAGTCATCATAAATATTAATATGCTGGCTGTAAAATATATTTTACTATTTCAAATAATACCAAAAGAAAATTATGGACTAATATGGAATATTTTGTTATCTGACTGCAGAGACCTGAGAAACTGAGGTTCGTAAGACCTCACTTCTGTAAGACATCCTTCAATTTACTATGAGAAAAATGTACAGGGTATCCCTAAAGTCTGGACACATAGCAAATATCACTAACTATATGTTTTCTCTCCCCAGATTAAATTTTCCTGTGTCTAGACTTTAGGGACTACTTGTATACTCAAGCAGCTCTCGACAGCAGTTTCCATGGAGAAATTCAGGTGTTTGGATGTGTAACTCTATGAAAGCAAAACCTATTTATGGAAGAGACTGAGCTCCCAACATATACTAAAATGAAGGGTTCTGTTATCTGCACCCACTGATTTTTAAGGGCCAGATATAGCACTTGTTTATCTAAACTGATTAATTCTGTCAGCTATAGCAATAAAAACAGTGCAGTCAAGATTCTGTGTGTGGAAGGGGGGGGGGGTGCAAAAAAGACCCTGAAGCAGAAAGTGGGAAATCCAATTAACTTCACGTAGTTGTTTCCATTCAATGCAATACATATCTTTGGCATGTGTAAATTTAAATCTGACAGAAAGTATATGTGAAATTAATCTCTGCCATACTTGAAAACAAGTTCATGAATCCTGATTGTTCCCAATCTTTCTAGGTCTTCCTCCAAGAAACGAAGACATAGGTAAGCCACACTCTTGTCTTCTGTACATGCATGTGATATTTTGTTTGTTTAGTCTTTTCTTTGCAGAATGATTTATGTTTTGTGATGTATGCTATGTTTTACATACAGCATTATTTTTATCTTTACAACCATTTGCAAATATATGTGCAGATTTAATGGCATAAAGATGCCTTTGTGTCCTGTAGACCTATGTTAATCAGCAAGGTAGCAAGAAAAGAATAGACAAGTCCTTCTTTCTGGTTGCTGGTAGTTTTTTTTAGTACTTCGTGACTACCGCTCTACCAGTGCATCACCCATATACATTTCAAAGCAATGTGACTAAGCAAGTGACACTCTGTTTGCTCCATGTACCCATCCTTTGTAAACATAAGGCAGCCCTTAGTTGTCCTAGATGTGCAATTTAATGCTGAAATCCAGGAAAAGTTAAAGTCCACCCTTGCAGTAGAGCTGTGCATGCACTGTGAAGGTTGGCTACTTGTTTATGTCTAGGGGACTGGGGAAAGCAGTTTTACTTACCCAATCTTCCACTCCTGTAGGGTCCTCCATGCTGCAAAAACAGCTTCTGCAAACTCCTATCCTCAGCTCTCTGGCAGTTGAATGCCTTTAGACATCATCAACACCAATGTAGGGACCATAGCCCCTTATTGGATGTGAGCATGTTAAGGGACAGTCCACTGTTGGAGCATAGGAGAATCCCTTTTGCTGAGCCAGTGGAGGATCAGATATGTACAAAATCGACTTTTCCCTGAGTTAGCTTTTAAATGTTACATTGCCTAATTATTTTAGTAAATTTCTGAATTAAGAGAGGTTATCCGCTGTTGGGATGTATAATAATTAGCCTCTCCAAATGAGGAAAAGCTGTTTTTCTACATATGTGCAGAAGAAGCTGTAAAGCAGGGATACTGTGCTTTTTGGGGCTCTCAGCAGGCCTTATAGCCAAGATCTTTATTGTTCTGTTTAACCAATGGTTAAACAACAGAAAAGACATAAATAAGACAAATAAACTGATATTCCCATCCACACATTCAATGGGGAAATAGCTGAGCAGGGAGTGCCTCCTGAACTGGCTGAATTTCAATCCATGTATGTCTGGCTTAAGACTTTGGAGAGGGGTTCTGCAGGGGAAGGGCAGTCAAATGATAACAATACTAAAAGTACGACTGTCATCTAAGCCTAAACAGTACAGATTACTTGTTATACTGTATAGGAACTGTACGGTTATGATTTCTTTGAACAAGCCAGCATAAGTATGGATCTAGCTAAGAGTACATTTCAATTAGCACATTAGTACATACATTTGGTTCAAAGATCTGATTACTATGAAAGTAGAAATTACAAATGTATTACCAGTTCTGTTAGATAGAACTCAGGAATGGGATTTCCTGTACTGGTATGGTTTTGTAACATATTACTATGCTAGATCAACACATTGGCTTGTGGTGTACCTACAATTTACCATGCTTGGTTTCATTAAAAAAAAAGTCACTAAAGATGTATGGGTATATTTTGACCTGACTCATCATTTAATTAGTATTTATTATATTGCCTGAAATGTTCACATATAGTACCAAGCCAAGCCAATAATCCTTCCTTGCATTAATCTGTTTGAAACATTGACAACCTGACACCATTTCTGGCTACATGTTATGACATGTTCCCAAGTCTCTTCTTGTTCATGTGAATATAGGGCAGCCTTCAGTTGTTTAGGTCATGTATGATGAACTAATATTACCTTGGATATAGATGATGCAAGTTGCTTCTCACATTTACACACTTTAACAGCTAGTCTAAAGGGCACTTATACCCCCTTCCTGCCCAGGCCAATTTCCAGCTTTCAGCGCTGTCGCACTTTGAATGACAATTGCACGGTCAAACAACACTGTACCCATATTAAATTTTCATCATTTTTTTTGTGACAGATAGAGCTTTATTTTGGTGGTATTTAATCACCTCTGGGTTTTTTTTTTCTTAAACAAACCAAAAACCACTGAAAATGTAAAAAAAAAATGTTTTTTCTTAGTTTTTGTTATAACATTTTGTAAATAAGTGATTTTTCTCCTTCACTGATGTGCGCTAATGAGGCTGCATTGATGGGCACTGATAGGCTGCACTGATGGACACTGATAGGTGGCACTGATGGGCACTGATGAGGAGGTACTGGTAGGTGGCACTGATGGGCATTGACAGGCATCACTGATGGGCACTGAAAGGCAGTACTGATACATGGCACTGATATATGGCACTGATAGGCATCACTGATAGGCAGCACGGACTGGCACTAATAGGCAGCACTGACTGGCACTGATAGGCAGCACTGACTGGCACTGTTAGGCAGCACTGACAGGCAGTGATAGGCAGCACTGATAGGCAGCACTGACTGGTACTAATAGGCGGCACTGACTGGCACTGATAGGTGGCCCTGATTGGCGGCACTGATAGGTGGCACTGACTGGCACTGATGGGTGACACTGAAAGGCAGCTCAGACGGGCACTGATATGTGGCATTGATGTGCACTGGTAGGCACTGATATGTGGCACTGGCACGAGACACTGACATAAGGCACTGATGGACACTGACAGGTGGCACTGCTGGGGCTACAGTGATCATTAGGGCACACTGATCATTAGATCCCTGATGATCAGTGTACATGTCCCCTCCGCAGAAAGCCGATTACCGGCTCTCCTCTCCTCTCGAGCTGTCAGCATGACAGCTCGAGAGGAGAGAAATGCCAATAACTGGCATTTCCCTGTTTACATGTGATCAGCTGTGATTGGACACAGCTGATCACATGACCGAGCCGACATCTTCGGCTCTTTCCGTGATCGGTGATCCGCTGTGTCCGAGGGACACAGCACACTGCCGATTGCCGTGCTGTGCGCTCCCTGAGCCGGGCATGCGCAGTGAGAATGGGAGGACATCATATGATGTCCTCCCAGAACGAGAGAACCACCTTGCGCCCATCATATTACTATATGGCGGGCGGGAAGTGGTTAAACAGCATCCTGTACCAATCACATTTACAATATATAGTTGAAGAAACTACCAGCTATAGACAATGAAATAATAAGTCACCAATAGCAAAAAACATTGTAGCCTTATTACACATTGGCAATACAAAACATTAAAATATATTAACATATTTTAATACCAGCAAGCAAGAGAAGTAAGATCCACTATACATGTTTATGGTGGAAATACATTTTAATATTGATATACGCAATCACTGTTAGTCGTATCAGTATAAGTATTTGCATTAGTGAATTAAATAACCCCTAAGGAAAAACATTTTTTTAGAAAGACACACTAGGGTTGGTGTAGAGGCAAGTTGCAATTAGAACACACATTACAAAAATAACCTATGACCTGTATAAAAATAATCCAGAACAGCTAAATTGGCCAAAAATGAAATTTTTAGAAACCAGACATAAGTGTACATTTCTATTTCAGTACAAAAGTCATATGGCCTGTTCACTTTGCAAGGGAGGTTGCCCTTTGAAAAAGGAAAGTTTCATGGGAGAGCTTAGAAATGTGGTGAGACTTTGCTTTGCAAAGAAATGCAAGGGAAATAAAAAAAACATCATTTTTGCTTGCACATGACTGGATAATAGAAGTCGGCAGAGCTTCACCTTATTCACTATTAGGGGAAATTCCTATGCAAAGTACAACTTCCCTTGCCTCTTGTATATCAACAATTATGAGTGGCATTTGCAGGTACTGTTAAAAAATATATTATTTTATTTATTCTCTAACTACTAATCTTCAAACCCAGATACATGTGGTGCCACATCCCTATGATGAATACAAGCATACTTCCTTGGAAAGAGGACTTTTAACGGCACTATATATAGTTGAAGCAGCAACTGTTAAAATATAATTTTATTTATTCTTATCTCATTAAAATAGTTAAAACAAATGCCATACATAAAGTGACAACATGGTATGTACAGTGATGTCAATAACAATGGACACTACTTTATCTGTACCCAGGAGAATTATCTCCAAAAATCTCCCTAGGTGTTTCAATTCACAATTAGAATCTTTTTCAGGGAAAAACAACAAGAATAAGAATACAAGAAGGATACAGCAGAAGCTTCTATAGAATAAGATAGATTGATATAAACAGTATAGACAAACTAATATTTACATAATAAACAATCCTTCTCATATATCCAAATTGATTTACATAACCAATTGTCAGCTTAAAAAACAATCTTTTCACGGAACTCCTCCAGCGTCCATGGAGCATAAGGAAACACTAGTGATCCCTTGGCAAGTGGAAGCTAGTGAAAACAAAATCATGGATGCTAATAATTACCAAAAATATATATAAATCATAATCTGGCCAATAAGTATCCAAATACATGAATACACGTACATTTTAAAGCATTTATCCATTAATGGTGGACTGAAATAGACTTAGCTCCTGAGACTCAACTGGGAATTTAATAAAGGTGGACATCATAGGGTCCTAAAGGGCAATGAAAGAATTCATAATTACGATTAAACCACTTATGTAAGCAACATTCATATAGTATACTCACTGTAGTGTATAACGAGATTATATAGGGTGGATTTAGTAGGTCCCACATAGACTTAATGGAATGCTAGAACTTGGCAGGAAATATACTGATTACATAAATAACACAAAACAGGCACTCAAACCACCCTTATATATATTGGTGATGTTACTTATAGCCCCCATGAGATAAATAAATGATCTCAATGGCACTCACTAACTCCATTGAGGAACTTTACCTGAGGTTTGAGCAGGTCTATATGGGAATTAATACCCATAAAGGGGAAAAAGATGTAGTTAGTTTCCCATCTTGGCACCAAAGCATCAACCTCCTTAAAAAAAACATAAACTGGAATAAGGGGATGCAGACTAAAAAAATAAACAAAGATCCACCATGAAAAACAATTTGTTCATTAAAAAAAATTTAAAAAAACATTCATTCAATTATTATTTTTTTTAATGTGCAATTGGTAATGTTATTTATTGAAAAGGTTTACAGGAGTAAATTAAAAGTTAACCCGAACTTTGGCAATCTTATCCAAGTCGACAGGTTTGTTTTCTAAGAGGCATTATAGTCAGGCCCTCCCAGTTTTCCTCATTGACTTAATCTACAGCTGGAAACACTAGAACTTTGGATGTGAGGAAATAGAGATACTCCCCTGCCTAACAATTACGCAGGGGAGTTTTCTAAGCCATTTTCATGTTTTAACTTACTTGCATTTTAAAGCATTCTGGTGGCTGCAAGAGTGCGAGGAAAGTACCTATAATTCATCACACCTCTCACCTCTGTTCAGCTATCACTTTCATAGACATGAAAAAACGTCTTATGAGTATAGATAAAGTGTGCTCAAAAGGATATGATGATTGCATGACTATCCACAGCATCAGACAGTTGATCCAAACTTCTCCAATTCTAGCATTCCCTGGTGGTTTTATTACATGCACAACATATTATGATATACTCATTATATTATCACATTCCAGTGAGATCCTAGCTCAACAAGAAATACATAATAAATATACTGTAGGTGATAGTAGGATTATGCGTATGCCCAGCTTCACATACAGCAGTGATCTTTAGACAGCATAAAACATAAGTCAATCATACACAAATGAGTCTAACCTTCTGAAATAATCAGATTCTCAAAAAAATCGTTTTTTATGGTATGTGCACATCCAGGATTCAGTGGATGTCAAGCAATTTCCTTATTATTGTTTAGGAGGCAGCACTATACAGTGCCATCTTTCTGATTTATGAAAATGTCCTGCATCATGGGTTCCAGCCTCCACAGTATTTTGTGTGCCTGTAGTTCAACTGTTAAATGATCACTTGTATTGTATAACCTTATTTGTTTCTGTGGTCTTCTATAGGCCACTGAAGGACTGCTCAGTTATTTTAAATATGTTACACATTCAGCATTTTATTAAATTAAGGCTTGATGATTGAGTAAATGACTAGCAGACCAATAGAACAGAGAACTGAAAACAGGGATGTAGAATTTGCAAATTAAAGTCCATGACATCATCTGCAATGATGGTGAAATAAAGCTTCTATTTAAAATAGGGGCATATTAGAGGAGAAGGTTATTTCGTTTTTTGTTCTAGTATTTGCTGCATCTCTTTTTAAGCCTGTTCACTTGTGTCAAAGCTACTACATACATACGGCTCTAAAGGAAATTGACAAGATGGAGGTTTTAAAGCAACCAATGGTTACCTATCCTTCTGAAACTGCTAACTGACTGCATGTCCTTCTGACCTTCTTAGGAAGACTATAGATTATGCATTTTCCTTTAATTCAACCATGGGTTGAAGGAAAGAAAATCACTCAATTCCCCCATCAACACAGTCAGTGTTGGTGGGGGTAATCCTTCCTACTGTCTATTGTATTCTGACAGCAGGAGGTTTCCCCACTGTCAGAATACAATGATCACTTCTGGTGGCTATAGCCAGTGGCAGTTGATCAATAGATTGACTTCAGTACAACCAGCCTGCCTATAGGTGGATCACAATTCGTCCAGTTCCTACTGAACTGGCTGAATTTTGATCCATCTATGGTCATTTCTACACTTTTAGCAGCTTTTCAGTAGCTCAGAACAAGCTACATACCTTCTCCAAGTCTGCGAATCAGTATTAAGATTAATAAGCCAGCGTAAAAGTCAATCAACTAAAATTTTTTAGAAGTAGATCAGCAAAGGTAGCACATATTATTTCGAGTTAACAAATGTTTTATTTACATACATGGAGGTGCTAAACACAGAACATGTACTTGAATGCAGACTCTTTATAGTAGGTCTAGTCCAGCTCATGAGCGCAGTAAACATATCTAAATGCAATCTGACAACACAATATCAACCGAAAAATTAACTATTTCATTTTGTTTAATCTCTGGTGAGTTGGATCATAATTTTTATAAAATGGTGGTTTGATGGCCTGCAAGGAGATGGGACTCAAGTTGTCCCAACTGTACACAGTGTAATAATCATAGATTTTTTCCCATTCTGATTTTAATAAACTGTATTGAAGTTGTCAGTTTACTAACCAGTTTTACAATTGACCAGATTGTAGCTATTCAACAAGTTGCTTAGTTTCTGACTATTGCTTGCAATCATATTTACAATTCCTAGTGGCAGATGTAAAAAAAACATACAGCCAGCATACCTGAATCTGACTTTGTCATCCCTCATGCAACAGTACTTATATAGGGAGAGGGAGGAGCAGTTGGCTATCTAGCATTTTCACAGCAATGGAATTCCCTGTATTTCTGTTTGTACATACTGGAGTGTTTCTAAGCATGTGTAGATATTTAAATGAGATACAGTCAGCCTCAGAAAATGCTCATTTCCCTAGTGATAAAATTGTCATGGCTTCTCCGTGTAATCTATGTTTTCTTAGCAGATTAGTTGATGTCAAAATTTACCTTAAAGAGGAGCTGAACCATTCTATTACAGCCAACAAAGTTGCCATCTTAGCCTTGTTTTGCAGTTGCCCTGGTGCTGCATGTTATCAGTTATGACATCACCCATTTGATGGCTTGACATTTTTGTTGAGAGCACAAGTAACTGTGACAGTTAGTATTCACAACATGCCTTGAATGTAACTGTTGTGGGAAACAGTTAAATCATTGGGTTTAGTTCTGCTTTAGGAATAAATCTATTTTCTACATGTCTTAGCTTTTCAGACCTGTTGTGTGCATTGCTTTTTATGTGTTAAAATATGCTAAGCTGGTTGTTGTAGGTTTAAATTAGTTTATATTGTAAATTATGGTGTTTGTATTTGGAATCCATCCAGTGATGTACATGAGAAACTCTTGTATAAACTGTATCATGATTGTTGCAGTCATTCTTGTCTCAGATTTGGCAGTTAACAGAATGCTCCTTTTCCTAGCTCATCCAGTCCAAAAAGTAAAAGGAAACAAGTCAGGAAGCACAGAAAGCAGTAAGTATTTCCATTTTATCCTAACAGCATAGAATCAAAGTGCATTTTCATGCTTTATTTACCCTTTCATCACAGTACAAGTATCTCATCTATTCCAAATGGTTGGTGAAAGGTTAATTTACTGGTTGGTTAGATGGTGAGTTGGGTCATAGAGATGACCCAGAATCCATAAAAACATTTTTTTACCATCCAATAGAAATAATTTATTAAGTATAAAAATGAAGGCAAATATCGTACCCAAAAAATTGTATTCGGTGCCAACAACCCACACCAGTCCCCCTATGCCACCCTATAATCATTGACCAACAAGCATGCCCATACCCCCCTCCCCTAAACCCCAACTCCCCCCCCACAGTCCCACCCTCCAACCCCCCACACCTAACTTTCCACACAGGAGTTGCCCTAGCACATATGACAGAGATGTGGTATTGAGGACTGACTAAAAATGAAGAGTGCCAGATTATGGCTATGTTACTACTATGGGTGGAGTATAATAACTCCTAAGCTCTCCATTCAGCAATTATTTAATAATGTGCCAAGATGGAATAATCATGAGTACCAATTCCCTGAGCACCCCAGACTGTAAATGGTTCAGTCAGCACCGAGGAACAGACCAACCAGAGTCCCAGGGAAAGCCCCCACCTATTCAATCTTGGGAACCATCAGGTGGACAAAATCTTCACGTGATTGCCAGCCATATACAAAGCCACCAACTCCTGGCAGAAATCGGGAAGTAAATGTAAATACACAATCAGTCCATGTGACCTGAGATGGTACAAGTATATATGCAGTAGAAGTTGATAAAGGGAGGGTCCAATGATCTGCAGATAAAGCGAAAGTAGGCAATAACAGTTTCAAATACTCAGGAATGACATAATAGCGAATGTAAAGTCCAGCAATCCATGACTGAAAAGTGAGGCTGTGGGAGTGAGTGGCTTGCAGACTCAGAGATAAGATGACTAGATGAAAGTGTCTGCTGGTATAAGGCTGGGATCAGACAGTTTAATCTTGACTGCAGTATCTAACACCGAGTCCGTGATGGCATAGGAACCAGAATCCACCTACTCTTTGTGAGCTGTGAACATATAGGTTCCAAATTAATATAGCCACATAGTGAGAACCTTGAATTTTTCTTTGACCCAAAATAATATAGCCCATAAAAACATAGGGCATACCTGTATCAAAGTGTTGCTTCAATTGTCTTTGCCTGACATGAGATAACATAAATGCATGCATAGTATAACTATGTTTTTACTTTGTTTTCATGACACCCTTGGGGGATATCAGGTTTGGATTACGGGCAACTGATGCCCTAAGCACAGCTCAACAATGAAAGAAACTGACAAACTTCTTAGGCGCTGGTAACCAAAAATGAGGTCTTGTAGCTTGTGAAGGCTATAACCACAGCTGCTCAATACCATATGTGAATAGACATATGTGAATAGAACAGTAGCTGATACTGAGTGCTGTTGGCTGAAATGGAGCCAAATTAATAGTAAAATTGACTTGCTGCTGAGGAAACAGGTGCATCCAGACCAGGGTGCAGGAGATGGTGGAGAGGAATCCTGTGGGCTGCTCTGCTGGAAGATAGGTCACCAACTGTGATGAACAGGATGCTGCATTGGATGTTCCTGGAACTTGCACACCGGAAATTAAATCTGCGCATGCCGGAAGTGACGTCAGTGAAGCACAGAAACCAGCAGATGGAAGCTGATGGATAGACAGAGAAGCCAGAGTTCCTGGGCCGGTCCATAACAGGACCTGGTTGCTATGAGTTGGCAACCTATCTTCCAGCAGAGCAGCTCACAGGATTCCTCTCCACCGCCTCCTGCACCCTGGTCCGGATGTACCAGTTTCCTTAGCAGTAAGCCAATTTTATTGACCACATTTACACATTTGGGCTATACCACCCACTTTTTTCCTTCGTTTACATTGGACATATGACTATGAACAATGGTTCCTTTCAAGCGGATAATACAATCTTTTTTACTCTGGAAAACATTGCCTTCATCCTTGCTAATTATTAATGCTTTACTGGTCACTATTAATTTGGCTCTGTACCAACAGAGCTCAGTATCAGCTACAGCTCAACTATGGTACCCCCCCTCAGCTGCTTCATTGCTTTAATGATGAAACATTAGGACTCACTAATTACTAAAAGTAACAAATATTTGAACAGTCCCAGGCCAAACTCCACAGCTTTTTAAATAAAAATTTTTCATTTTATTTATTTAACAGATTGGGCATGGATCAAAATCACGCATCTGACTGAGGTCTTTTATTTACAAATAATAAGTGAAATCACTTATTTGATATATAATAATTAAAATTTTTTTGGAAAGATAATGGTAGACAAGCCTCATAAAAGCCTATTGGACTGTATGTGACTACACAGCCAGGGGAGAAATGACTTGCGGCATGGGATGTTAATAAACCACTTAGGTCACAGCAGTTGGATCTTTGTAAGTATAAATCTGTGGAGGGGGAGGGTGGGATCGGTTATCTCAGGGCAAAAGAGCAAAATAGATAAGTGCATTTATCATTTCAAGGGCAGCACAGTGTCTATATGGTTAGCACTTCTGCCTGGCATCACAAGGGTCATTGGTTCGAAACCCAACCACGGCACCACCTGCCTGGAGTTTGCATGTCCTCCCTGTACCTGCATGGGTTTCCTCCGGGTACTCCGGTTTCCTCCCACACTCCAAAAGTCATGCTGGTAGGTTAATTGGCTTCTGTCTAAATTGGCCATAGTATGTGTATGTATGAATGTGAGTTAGCAACCTTAGAGTGTATGCTACTTGAGTGTTAGGGACTGACATGAATGCAATATATATATATATATATATATATATACACATACTGTATATATATATATATATATATATATATATATATAGCTCTGCTTAAATTGACAGCACTATATACAGTAAGTACTCTTAATAAATAAATGATAACTAGGGGAAAAACTCTGTGGTGCCCATTTCCTTTGGTGAGCATGCTTACTTTGCAAAGTGGTTAATCTCTGGGGGATATCCGTAGATATGAGCCTACACACACATATAGTGAAATTTCCATTGATCCTCATTTAGAGAAATTATATGGTAAAACCTTTCATTGTGTATTGAGGTGCAGTATAGTGAATGGCAGGCCAGTAAAATCTTGCCAACCTATGTCCTCTGCAACAGTTATACAGTGCTACGAAATGTATTGTCATTTTTAATCCTTTTTTAAACACTGTTCTACTTTTAGTCTCTTTCTCCGGCCTTTGCCTTGAAGTGATCAAATTTTACATAAGCTTAATAATGGCATGCAATGCCAAACTGCAGTTTCTAAAGCGAGCAAAATCCTCTCTTGTATTGAAAGAGGTATAGACTCCAGAGAGAGAGAAATATCATATTACCCCTGTACAAATCATTAGTAATACCTCATCTGGAATATGCAGTTCAATTTTGGCCACCAATTCACAAAAAGAACATTGGGGAACTGGAGAAAGTACAGAGAAGGGCACCCAAACTGATAAGAGGCATGGAGGAGCTCAGCTATGAGGAAAGATTAGAGGGACTGAATTTATTATGTCTTGAGAAGATGAGATTAAGGGAGGGGGGGTGTATAATCAACATGTATAAATACATCCGTGGTTCATATAGTGAACACGTTATGGAGTTATTCACCCTGAGGTCATCACAGAGGACAAAGGGGCATTCTTTACTTCTGTGGAAAAGAAATTTAATCTCCAAACACGGAAAGGTTTCTTCACAGTAAGAGCTGTGAAAATTTGGAATAGACTCCCACAAGAGTTGGTTCTGGCCAGCTCAGTGGATCGCTTTAAAAAAGACCTGGATTCTTTCCTAGATACACAGAATATAACTGGATACTAACATTTATAGGTAAAGTTGATCCAGGGAATATCTGATTGCCTCTCGGGGGATCAGGAAGGAATTTTTCTCCTGAAGGAGCAAATTGCATTATGCTTTCAAATCTGTTTAAAGTAAGGACGTTCACCTATGCCCACGCATTACCAATTCATTTATTTCCAACATTGCACATACCTTTTATCCAGGCAAGCCCAGCCCACAAGCCCAGGAAAACCTATCCCCTCCCCCAACACCTCTTCCACTGCATACACTGTCCGGTGCCACCATCTTTCCTTTCCATTTAATTGGGAGCCAGACATCTCTTCTGGGTTCTTGCATTCGGGCCCCTAATGAATTATTTTCCAACACAGTGAGGAAGCCTCCTGAGATATGTGATGTCAGTATCCTAGAAGGCTACAGGAGGGAACTTTACATCAATCTTGCCTTGGAGAGAATGGAGGCAGGGGGCAGGTGGACTATATTTTTACTGAATCGGACAGCTAAGGGATTTGCATTGTTAGAAGCAGCTGTAAAGCATAACTATTGTGTACACTGCAAAGCAAGAAGCAATGGCTATATACAGTCAGGTCCATAAATATTGGGACATCGACACAATTCTAACATTTTTGGCTCTATACACCACCACAATGGATTTGAAATGAAACGAACAAGATGTGCTTTAACTGCAGACTGTCAGCTTTAATGTGAGGGTATTTACATCCAAATCAGGTGAACAGTGTAGGAATTACAACAGTTTGCCTATGTGCCTCCCACTTGTTAAGGGACCAAAAGTAATGGGACAATTGGCTTCTCAGCTGGTCCATGGCCAGGTGTGTGTTTTTCCCTCATTATTCCAATTACAATAAGCAGATAAAAGGTCCAGAGTTCATTTCAAGTGTGCTATTTGCATTTGGAATCTGTTGCTGTCAACTCTCAAGATGAGATCCAAAGAGCTGTCACTATCAGTGAAGGAAGCCATCATTAGGCTGAAAAAACAAAACAAACCCATCAGAGAGATAGCAAAAACATTAGGCGTGGCCAAAACAACTGTTTGAATTACTTGGTTGCAAATCCTTTGCAGTCAATTACAGCCTGAAGTCTGGAATGCATAGACATCACCAGATGCTGGGTTTCATCCCTGGTGATGCTCTGCCAGTCCTCTACTGCAACTGTCTTCAGTTACTTTTGGTCCCTTAACAAGTGGGAGGCACATATGCAAACTGTTGTAATTCCTACACCTGATTTGGATGTAAATACCCTCAAATTAAAGCTGACAGTCTGCAGTTAAAGCACATCTTGTTCGTTTCATTTCAAATCCATTGTGGTGGTGTATAGAGCCAAAAATGTTAGAATTGTGTCGATGTCCCAATATTTATGGACCTGACTGTATGTAAGGATGAAATATAAGTTTCCGTATGTACAAATATAATTACAAATGATACATAAAAAAAGGTTTTTAAAACAATAACAGTAAAACTATAATAATAGTAGTATTGATAAGATTGTTTACATTAAACTGATCTCATTTAGATCTTTAAAAAAAATTGTAAAAGACTATACAATACCATGAAAAAGACATTATTCAGAAAATTGATAATGTGCATATTTCATGAATCACTTTAGCGAGTCTGGTGTTTGAAATGTGATGAAATATATGATAAGTGTCAAAGCCCAATTTACTCTTTTTGTATTCAGGGTAATGGTTTGAAATAAAGAAAACTAGCATTATCATGACAATTGGAGCAGCAAGTAATAATATTCTCATTGTCTATTGCTGCCCTGGTTTCTGTTTCCTAATGTAGATCACAACTCTGAAAAAAAGGATACATGCTGATTTTTTCTGCTTCTTTCTGATTGCAAAGTATATTGGGATGACAAGAACTACAGGGGACTTCCTTCCTATCTTTTCAAGAGCGGCCATGATTATTATTGCTGTCAGTAATAACATTAGAAGTCAGTGACATAGCAGTAGGTGCTCCCATTTCTAAAAATTGCAGTACTTAGGTTCTGCCATGAGATGGGAAACAGACATGAAACAACACGGATTCTCTGTGAACAAAAGAGTTTGATGTACTTTGCAGTACAGCTTAACATGTTGAACTTTATTTTCACGCTATAGGGATATCAAATTTATAAAGAGATGGTAATTATAAATATTTCATTATTTTGTGGATTATTGCTGAAGAAATAACTCAATTTTGGATAGAAGCAAGCTTTATTTACCTGGGCAAAAAATGTGATAACATTGGGGTACTTTTAAGAATTATGAAAATGGCTCAAGCTTGGGAACAATAATCCTAAAAAAGCATGGAAAAATAATATATGCAAATAAATAAATATATGCATAGTGTTATTTAATTTTTGATCTACAAGTACCCATACTGATGCTAAAATTTCAGATGCCAGCAGATGTGCAAAAATTCATTGGTCGTCACCATATTATTATTATTCAGGATTTATTTTCTATAGCACCAACAGTTTTTGCAGCCTTTTACAAAATGAAGGCAGACAGTACAGTTAGGAAGGCAGACAGTACAAGAGGAATCAGTGGGCCCTGCTTGTTAGTGCTTACAATCTGAAAGAGAATGTAGGTCAGTCCTCTTCTGGATTTGATTTCATACTGTGGTTTTATTAGTGATCATATTGTATTTCCAGAAAGCCAATGTTGCTTAGAGATTTCATGCTTGGTCTGGGGTTCACCTTTAGAGTCAACATTTGGGCTTGCTTTACTATGTAAAGTGGCCCTGGATCTGTAAAACTGGTACCTTTTTAAGCAGTTTATCTTTAGGGTAACTAGGAATATCCAAACGCCTAGCTCTTAATTAGGCAATTATTGATGTCACAGCTTCCATTTTGTGAATGGTCCCACCTCCTCTCACCCTCCCCCCTTTTTTTTCTGACTGCAAATTGTGCTGGGTGGTATTGCTGGCCAAGAGGAAGTTACAGGACTAGAAGGAGCCAATTATTGGCCAGTTATGGACCAAGTACCAGATTGGTGTATAATGTGGTAGATAATTTTATGGCTCCACAGCTATCTACAACAGAGAGAACAATCTGGCATTGCCATGCCAAGCTAATCTGAGAAAACTGTCATTCTTATAAGACGGAGGTAGATGTGCCTGACCTTGCCTACTGGCTGACACCTGCTATCTCACTGTTATGGTATTATTTAGGTGTTTCTGAATATTTGTAGACCTGTAGTCCTGTAGTCACTGGGTTTTTTTAATTAGCAGTGCTGCCAAGACAAAAATGCTTATCCTTATTCCTTTAAAAAAATTGCCTGCACATAAAAGAAACAAAATGGCTCAGCATTGCATGCGCATTTACACCTGGAAAAAGAAATAAATCTGTGTGTGTGACGGGAGTGACTTTGAGTGGGGGGCCCATGGAACACAGCCCCCTTTGGAGAGGTGGGGAGACCCCTGTCTCAGCTCTCCATGTTCCTATTATGTGTAAGTCACCCTGTGCCTGTTAAGGGTACAGGGTGAAATGTTCTAATATTGGTGTGGGGGTTGTTCATTGTTCTCTGCCATGTGGTGCATCCCATTGCTCTATTGTGTGTCTTGCTTGGGAGCAAACTATTATTGGATGTAATGTTGCCGGCAGCCCTTCCACCTGATGGGACAGCCTACTGATGTGTTTCCTGTCTGGGTGTGTATTTCCCCGCCCTGTGTATATATCTTGTATCTATGTTAAAATAAAGCAGTCTATTTCCTGTCTTTCATACAAGTCTGGTGCTGTCTCGTCTTGTATGGTCAGCGGTGGTGTCTGTGGATCTGTGTTCAGACAGGGAAGCGGGAGTATAACGGAAATACCCTAGTGCAGACGGGTTCGGTTCCGTTACAGTGTGCTTGTCAATAAGTTGTGCATGTTTCTCTGCCAATATTGTTTGCAGCCGAACAACCTATGTAAACTGGGCTGTGTGCATGCAATTTTGCATGTTAAAGTGCCAGAAAGTGCACAAAGTTAAGCAACAATAGTAAGGAGAGTGTTACTTAGAGGGTGATTTATGGCCTTTCGTTATGCTGCTAGACAACTATCAGGAACAATGATAAGAAAGGGTATGCTGCCTTAACTACCCAATGAAGAAGAAAATAAAGTACATGACAATTTGGAATACCAGTGAGACTGACTCCATTATTTACTGCAACACCCACTTAATACATAACATTAATGTATGTATCAAATGTAAAATACGCATGACATGTGTACTTAGGGTACACAATTTTTTAACTCTCCCTGTGACAGGACTGACAGTCAGAAAGGTAAAATGGAAAGTCTGCATTGACCCTGGGCTCTTGTGAGGAAGTAACTGGTATTCAGGGAGCATTTCTGAACCTAGAATGACTGTACAAAGGTGTTATTAGGTCAGGCAGTTTTGGGCATGAGTTGACGGAACAATGCTAGGTAGGTAGGGGAATAGTGCTCTTCCATTTTCCACATTTGATCTATGTGCTGTGAAGTGGGGATCTAGAGTCTCAGTCAGATTCATATTATCTGTTGTTGGTTGGTATGTCAGATATTCAAACATAGCTGGGTAGATGGTACATCAATGTGATGTGTGCCGAGGACTGTGTGTTGGGATTACCCACATTTTCCAGGTAAAGATCCTGCACTGGAAACAATGGTTGGACACATGTTGTTGTGTTGGTTGTGGTTCTTCTAGTCCTCAAAGGAAATCTGAGGCAATAAATGTTTTGGTGATTGGTCAGCTAGGCCCCTTGAGTAGACATTGTGGGCATCAAGAAGTCAACAAAGGATAAGATTTTGGTTCCATAGTGGGTAATTTGTTGGTGGAGTTTATTCACATCTTTTTTAGGGCTCCCTCTATCCCAAAAGGCCAGGAGTTAAAGTCTGCTCTAGTCTGTGGAGCTGCAAACAGGGCACATGGGTCTCTGTCCATCAATAAAGCTGAGGCTGCAGAATGCTGAGCAGCTTCTAAGTAGTCGGAGCGTTTCGGTGAGCCAGGAGCTGATAGATCTGATGAGAGAATATGAGAGTTATGCACTTCTTACACTTCTGATGTCTACTTTAGATCCCGTGATGGTCCCAGCAGAGGTTCCTTAAGGTAAATGTTTCAGCTTGGTGGTTGTTTTGGTGGCACCATGCGAGATGCAGAGATTTGTGCTTTGTCAACACGTGGAGGTACCAGGAAAGTATGGATGCCCTGCGGGGATTTCTGTGGTTTCCGTTACTTAAGCATAAGCACTCGGTAAGGTTGAAGGCACAAAAACTGTAAGGAAGTAGGTAGGAACAAAAATGTGCATCCTCACTTCTCCATGTTCAGTCACGCCCCCTATTAGACTTGAATCACATTTAAGTGAAATAAAAAGCTTCTGAAAATGTAGTAAGACTTGAACGGTGCACTTCCACATGCATATGTCACTTGTTACTGCAATAGTGTGCTCAATCAGACAAAGTTTGGTCATGGATGCAGCTGTGGACTAGGAACTGCATATGCAGTTCTCTCCAAGAATCATTGAGTCTTTTTTTTTAAGGTGACTTTTAGACTTTTTTTTTTATGAAATAGCAGTAACTAAATATAAGACTGCTTCAAGGACATAATTTACGTGTCTGCTGATGACAATTACATGACACGATGATTGTTATTTGGATAGTAGGTAGAGTAATAATAAATATGGCACTAATGCTGCTGGGCAGAAGCACTGTAAATACTGTGTAAAAATAGAAGAATCTATCTGTAAAAGAATGACATTTATTTAATGGCTGTGCCACAACTGAAATATATAGCAAACATCCAGCAGCTTCTTATGTTCTGTTTTGAGTGATAGATATGCAAATAAGTATCTCCATTACAGGAGCTGTCATTCCTCACACCTCATTTACTTGGCATTTCCTCTAAGCAAAGACAGGATATTTTCCTGCAAAAGACCTGCAGAAGAAGGGAGGTGCACAATATCCACAATATTCTTACAGCTGAAGTGTTACTTGGATGCACCCATTATAATTCACACCATGCAGCAATTATATTTTCTAAATATATTTTGTAAACTAGTGGTTTGTGTAAGGGATCTTTCCATTCTTTGGAACATAATGTCTAAGTAAATATTACATTGTGTTTAAAAATGGCTCCCACCTTCTCCACAATTATTCTGCCTGGCTGAACTAAATCCAGACTGTAGGCAAAAGCTGCTGCCAAGTGTATGGCAGTTTTTATTATTTATTGTGAATTTTAACATTGTATTATTTTTTTTTATACCAACTAAGTTTTGTAATTAAATGTATATATTGTTTAGAGGTTTTTCAAGGACAGTGGGACATTTAACCCCATTTTTTAATAACATGACAAATCCTCCTTTTTTACTGGTGCACAATTGCTACTTTGGTGTGGTATAGTGTAACCTGCAGGTGAAACCTGGTATCACAGCTGACTACTCCTTTGGTACCCTAATACAGTGGTGGGCAACCTTTTTTTTCAACTGAGCCAAATCTCGCCAAAACCACGATTGAAATTTATTTTGAGAGCCACATTTTTAAAACTGAAAATACATAGGATGATACACTGTTTTTAGTTTCAATAAGTTTTTATAGTAATTCATCCCCCATAGTAATTCATCCCCCATAGTAATTCATCCCCCATATAGTAATTCATCCCCCATATAGTAATTAATCCCCCATATAGTAATTCATCCCCCAGAGTAATTCATCCCCCATAGTAATTCATCCCCCATAGTAATTCATCCCCCATATAGTAATTCATCCCTCATAGTAATTCATCCCCCCTATAGTAATTAATCCCCCATATAGTAATTCATCCCCCATAGTAATTCATCCCCCATATAGTAATTCATCCCCCATAGTAATTCATCCCCCCTATAGTAATTAATCCCCCATATAGTAATTCATCCCCCCTATAGTAATTAATCCCCCCTATAGTAATTCATCCCCCATATAGTAATTCATCCCCCATAGTAATTCATCCCCCATAGTAATTCATCCCCCCCATAGTAATTCATCCCCCATATAGTAATTCATCCCCCATATTAATTCATCCCTCATATAGTAGTAGTAAGTAAGTAGCAAGTAGTAAGTCAAGTCCCCCCTGTGTCAATTCACTTACCTTTGCTCCGCGCGTTCTTCTCGCCATGTTCCCGCGCCGTTCCGGTCTTCAGGGCGGACTGTGAGAGGAGCCTAGCTCCTCTCACGTTCGTCACGCTGCCCCGCCTACACACATCCTGACAGCCAATCACTGGCTATCAGGATGTGAGTGGCAGCGAGACTGGCCAATCATTGCATTTGAGCGCGCTGCCCTGGCTGTTTTTTTTTTGGATCACTCTCCGCGGGCCGGATTAAAAGGTCCGCTGGGCCGTAGTTTGCCCATTGCTGGGCTAGCTGCAGAGTCTTGACTTTTGGGGAGGCCGCCCGAGAGGAGGGAGGGGAGCGGGCGCCCGACACACAGAAGAGCCGCATTAAAGTGTGTAAAGAGCCGCATGTGGCTCGCGAGCCGCGGCTTGCCGACCACTGGCCTAATATATCACTGCTGGACTTTAGTTTGCTAAGCAAATTTAAGGAGTGAGATGGGAGCAGTAGGTTACTAGAGTAGGTGTGAAATAAAATATTATTATTATACAGGATTTATATAGCGCCAGTTTGCTCAGTGCTTTACAATATAAAACATATTGTATTAACAAAGAGTAATTGATCCTGGAAAATTCTTGAAAGTAAATTAGTTACAAATAAGGGCAATTCAAACTAAGAGTTTAATTATTATAATACATAAGCAGAGATAACCTTCAGCATCACATTCCTGATAAAGAGGTCCTGCTAAGCTCCAAAACGTTGCTTCTGCTATAATAATATGATTGCTTAATAAAGCTTTGGACCCATTTGGGAGATCCATGGTGTGCTGGTGACATTCTCTTGCTCTGATTGTCTTCGGTTCCATCCGGTGGTTGCCATTTACATACACAGCCGTTTCTTCAGGAACTTGTGAGTTGGGAATAGTGCGTTGGAACCTTCAGCAATAAACTCATGTCAAAACGATCAGTCGATCCAGAGGCATAGCTGAAGTTATGTGAAAACAGTTTTTTGTTTTTTCTTTATTTTGGACAGTGTAGGAGAACATGTTATAACTAGAGCAGGTAAAGTTTGTCCATGGAAACCATGTGTTATGGTGCTGTTCTTGTAGCTAAGTAAGGTAAGGTAGTTATCAGATCTTCCATTGATTTTTAGCAAACCACATACATATATATGAGATGTAGTTTGTTTACACATACAGTATCTGGTATACAGACATGATCTTCTTTTAACAAGTGTATGGTCAGTAATGTCTTATAGCATCTCATTGGGATCTTGTTTGCATGTAAAAGGCAAGTGAAGGGGCCTGTCCCTAAATCTACTTACAGTATGTCAATTAGGGGGTTAGGTTTATACTTCCGGACAGAAGGTGTGTAGTAGAGGACACTGCTAGAAGTTTTGTAGGAGGCTCCCTGTTTTGGCCTGGCATCTTCAGCAAATATTTGGACCTGTGGATATATTTTTTGGAGTAGTACTCGAACCCAGGACCAGCGTAAAAGTAGTTCTTATCCCTCATGAGATCTTTAAAGTGGTATTAAAGGAAATGAAACACAAAATAACAAACATGGTATACTTACCTGCTCTGTGTAATGGTTTTGCACAGAGCAGCCCGAATCCTTCTTTTCTCGGGTCCCCCACTGGCACTTCTGGCCCCTCCCCCCTGCCAGAGTGCCCTCAGAGAAAGCAGTTTGCTATGGGGGCACCTAAGCAGGCTCACTCATGAGCTGCTGCTACATATCCATTCACACACAGAGCTTGGCTGCCCTCTCTCTCTTCATTGGCTCATTGGCTGGGGGGCTGCTGCACACAGAAGGTTTTTTACCTTCATGCATAAAATTCATGAATGTTGAAAACCTTGAGCCTTTAGAACCACTTTAATATGATGGGTCATTGTGCTGACCAGTAGAAAAGCTTAGGCAATGAAGTGGGAAGAGGAAGTTGAAGTTTGTATTGATCGCTTACCTATATGTCTGGGTTTAAAGATCATTTTGCCATGCAGTTGTCAGTAAGGTGACTTTTATGTGTTGCTTTATTATATGCACACTTTAAATGTTTGAGATTTGTGGCAGCTTTACTTTAAAAAATCTTTAAGTACAATCTGTGATGCTTTTGCTTGTAAAGGTGTCTGGCTTTTCTTTGCCGAAACAGTGGTTCTAAAGGAATGTTTCCTGCTTTGATACATTTACGACTTTGTAATTTCATACAGATTCAGTAGACACTCTTTGTTAAATTAAACATTACTTTTGAAATAAATTACAAAAAAACTGAGAATACATTTTTAATTCTTTAAAATATAAGTGGTTGCTTTGAAAATATGGAGTACTGCCAGCAATAAATGCATGTTCTAGTGTTTCTGTGAGATAAACTGACACACACTTTTGGGTTCTGCGACAATCATCTATATGCCTAGTAAGCATTTACTAATGTAAAGCAGCACATAATACAATAAGATAAAGAAATGCTGGTCAAATGATTAGATTAGGAGACTAAACAATACCTTTCCTAAGTGCACTTGTCACTGTGAAAGCAGTTGTTTAGGGTTTATAAATAGGACTTGCAGTAAAGCAAGCCATAAGTGATTCAACATTCTTTGCTTCCAACACCGAAATCGCTCAATTTCCACATCAACACAGTCAGTGTTAAGGGGGAATCCCTCCCTTACTGCTATTATGGTCTGCCAGCAGGGAACTTGCCTGGCTGGCAGAACACAAGGATTACTGCTAGTGGCTGTAGCTACTGGCAGTAATCACATGTAAAAAATCCAACAAGCTGGTTGTACCCAAGCTGCTCGATTGGATTGACAACCAGCCTTCCTGTAGATACATTGAATTTCATCTGGTCTTTGCTGATCAGGCCTAGATTTGATCCATTTATGGCTGGCTTTAGTTAGTTAGTGAATGGGGGGAGGGAGCGCTAAGACGCATCTACCCTGTGTGCGCTTGGGGATGGGCATCAGCAATGGGGGTTAGTAGAAGGTCCATGTGGAGGTGGTGTCCAAGTCCATCTGTAGTGGGGGACTTATAGTAGTATAGACTTGCCTGAGGAGACAGCCGGCTGTAAGAGCTTGTAGATACTCCTAATGCAGGTAGAGAAGAGAGCAGCGCCACTCTAAGTGTAGACGGTTAAAATCAGGCAGATTTAATGGTAAAATTGCACTCACATAGGTAGGTAACAGGTAGGTATGTCAAGTAATGGAGGTCCAATGGGAGCATCAGGTCTATTGGCCACACTCTGGGTGTTTTGCCGTCGCTCTGGTGGTGTCCAGGGCTCAGGGAGTAGCAGAGGGGCGCACCACCTCCTGCGGGAAAGCACCCAGAGCACGGCCAAAGGACCTGATGCTCACATTGGACCTCCATTACTTGACATGCCTACCTGTTACTTACCCTATGTGCAGGGGCGGACTGACCATTCAAGAACTTGGGCACTGCCCGAGGGCCCGGGGTCAGTAGGGGGCCCCATGAAATGCCCCTGGTACCTTTTTATAGGCTTTTTTTGAGTGTAGGCAAGGACACAGGGGCCCCATGATCCCCTATTGCCCAGGGGGCCCCATGAGTTGTCAGTCCGCCCCTGCCTATGTGAGTGCAAGTTTACCATTAAGTCTGCCTGATTTTAACCATCTACATTTAGAGTGGCGCTGCTGTCTCTCTTCTCTACCTTTAGTTAGTTAGTCAATAGGCACCAGCGTTTGATCATGCTGCTCAATGCACTCTGTGATTTAACAGACCTGGTCAAAAACGCTCCCTCTCTTTCACATCTCTACAGTTTTGTGTGAGGATGCTTGTGAAAACAAGTGGTGAGGTCTTGACTCATCTATGCCAACACAGAGTACTGGAGTAGAAGAGCATCTTTCCACAGAAAGACAGAAAGATATTTATAAAGCATTGCAAATGAAACACAATTTAAAACCATAACATAAAGCGGTATATGAAAATAAACAGGGAAAAAAATCTTTATCATTTGAACAATAACAGACTGTGTTTTGTCCAAGTAACCTACATTTTTTCCAGATCCTTTCACTTCAAAATGCAATAATGCATTAATTAATTTTATAATGTATATATAATACATGCCTTAAATATTAGATGCCTCTAAATCACATACCTTCATTTGTGATTGGAACGTTAATCCAGTTTTTCTCTGCATTTTACAAAGCTCTCGCGGGAGGTCACGAAAATCCCACCACCATCATCACCGACATTCTCGCTCAGCAAGTCCTGAGTCCAGATCTTCAAGCTTTGAAAACAGGTAATAAAGCAGTAATACTCAATATACGACAATTTCTTAAACATTTCTGCTTAATGTTTTTGAACATATGGCAAATATATCTTACCATGCCATAGCTTTGTGGTTCACAGCCATTGATCACAGTTATTATGTGAATGACGTGGCCTAACCACAGACTCATCAGGATAGGGACCTAACTATTTGGCTGAAAGAAACTAGATCAGAAAGCTCTCATCTCTAAATGAACAACCAAATCCACTTATAATTGGATAGATTGATGTTTAAGACCAAACAGGATTTGATTGCAAATTAAATTTGATATTAATAATAATATCTTTTTACATGAGTTCATTTGTAAGCCAACTTAATTGTTTTTTTATTTTTTGCTTTCATCTGACTATATTAATGTTGAAACGTTCATAAAGCGACTGTATGTTATAATATAGCAGTGGTTTTAATGAAAGCATGTGCTCACTGATTTTGTAAGTGTTTACATATATGAGAAACGTTAGTATCATACTCATTTTATTTGGTTTTACAGTTCCATTGTAGTTCAGTATTTAAGGGTGACTGTACACATAGGGAAGGCAGCAGCAGCAATGGGTACCCATGCTGTAGTGCTTATGTTCAGCACAGTACAATGCCATGTGACATATTTCTTAAAATACTTTTCATATAACTTATTTTTATAACTTTAATCATGCAATCATGGTCATATAAACTTCTTTAGCAAATTTCTTGCAATAAAAAGAATTGTGAGGTAGTGGACAATAACTATGTTTTTAAGTATTATAAGAACCTAGTATAGCCTATGTACTGTATTATTATAAATCCTACAGAAATATTTTGGTCATTTTTTTATGTATTATGATATTGTTTATCAAGTTAAGCTTTTATCATTTTCATTTTTGGACAGCAAGTTACATGTACAATCTTTACTGCCTTCATAAAATGCTCTGACTGTCAGAGGAAATGTCACAGACTGAACAGGAGCCTCTAAGTGGCACTGGTGATTTTGCTTTCCTCTGTCTACATTCTGTTTTATGACAGCTGTTGGGCTGTTCTGTAGAGATGGCAGGTGATTCTCTCTGCGTGTGTCCAATTGTTTTTGCAGACCTACATACAGGATCCCATAGCCCCGTTTTATATAGAAGTCTGGCAACTGTCACGTAGAAGAATATACAGCTGTGAACACAGAGTCAGTCTTCAACAAGACTGCTAAATCAGAATCACCTCCTTCTTCTGACATTGTCAACAATCCATAAGATAATGATAGTCATTTCTTGGAAACTGCTAGAGCAGTTTAAAACAACCCCCCCACAATTGTTGCTGAAATGTATTCTTATACAGTGGATATAAAAAGTCTACACACCCCTGTTAAAAAGTCCAGTTTCTATGATGTAAAAAATGAGACAAAGATAAATCATTTCAGAACTTTTTCCACCTTTAATGTAACCTATAAACTGTACAACTCAATTGAACAACAAACTGAAATCTTATAGGTGGAGGGAAGTAAAAATAAAAAACTAAAATAATATGGTTGCATAAGTTTGCACACCCTTAAACTAATACTTTGTTGAAACACCTTTTGATTTGATTCCAGCTCTCAGTCTTTTTGGGTATGAGTCTATCAGCATGGCACATCTTGACTTGGCAATATTTGCTCACTCTTTGCACAGCACAGCCATCCAAAGCAGTGTGCTTACAATGAAGCACACAGACACCGCCCCATAGTAAAACACGCCCAGCATACAGTTAACCCTTTGATCGCCCTTCCTGCCCAGTGCCATTAGTACAGTGTCAGTCCTTTTTTTTAGCACTGATCACTGCAGTGGTGTCACTGGGGATGTCAGTGACACCAAGCCATTTCCCCCCAGTGTCAGAATGTCCGCCGCAGTTCCGCTATAAGTCGCTGATCGCTGCCATTATTAGTAAAACAAAAAAAATTCCAGTATATATGCCGCCATTTGTAAATGCTATCACGCAAACCAATTAATTTACATGTATTGGGACTTTTTTTTTTAGGAAAGACATGTAACAGAATACATTTTGGCCTAAATTTATGACGAAACTGGATGTTTAAAATTTTTTTATAGTGCAAAAAATAAAAACAAACAGGTGATCAAATACCAGCAAAAGAAAGCTAAATTCATGGGAAAAAAGGACACAAATTTAATTTGGGTGCAGCGTTGCATGACTGCGCAATTGTCAGTTAAAGTAATGCAGCGATGTAACGCAAAAAATGGCTTAGTCAGGAAGCGGGGTAAATCCTCAGGAGTGCAAGTGGTTAATGTTGCTGTAGGCCTCTTTGCAGCCTCCCAGACTAGTTTTTTTCTTGTCTTTTCATCAATTTTGGAGGGACGTCCAGTTCTTGATAATGTCACTGTTGTGCCATATTTTCTCCACTTGATGATGACTGTCTTCCATGGTATATCTAATGCCTAGGAAATTCTTTTGTACCCTTCTCCTGACTGATACCTTTTAACAATGAGATCCCTCTGATGCTTTGGAAGCTCTCTGCGGACCATTGCTGTAGGATGTGACTAAGAAAATGTCAGGAAAGACCTACTAGAACAACCAAACTTTATTTGGGGTTAATCAGAGGCACTTTAAATGATGGCAAGTGTGTACTGACTCCTATTTAACATGATTTTGAATGTGGTTGCTTAATTCTGAACACAGCTACATCCCCATTTATAAGAGGGTGTGCACACTTATGCAACCGCATTATTTTAGTTTTTTTATGTTTACCCCCCCCCTAAAAGATTTCAGTTTGTTTTTCAATTAAGTTTTATAGTTTATAGGTCAAATTAAAGGTGGAAAAAGTTCTGAAATTATTTATCTTTGTCTCATTCTCATTTTTTTACATCTCAGAAACCTGACATTTTAACAGGGGTGTGTAGACTTTTTATATCTATTGTACCTCAGAATCTTCAACAAATATTGCTGTTTTAACCCTTTTGCTGCCAGCGCTGTTTTTGATAAAAAAATCAATTTAGGCCTGAAGATTACACAAAACCCCCAAAACATTCTATATTTTCTGAAATCAGACATCCTAAACAGAATAAAACAGTGGTAGTTCCAATTTATTATGTCACACAATATTACCACAAAGGCCTAGGAAACCCAAAATAAAAAAAAACACTCTAAAGTGAATGTTAGGGCAAAAAAATACAATAAATTACCCAAATATTTGGTGAAATATAAAAGACAGGGTTGCACCAAGTAAATAGATACCCATCATGTCAAACCTTAAATTTGTGTGCGCCTGTGCAATGGCGACAAACTTCAGTATCCTATATTTTCTATTGGCTTCAAATGTCCCCTATAGGTCATCAGTTTAGTGTAATGTAGAAGGTCTTGTGCTAGAATAATTGCTCCCATTCCAGCATGAGCAGCAGTATGTCACATGTGTATCACAATCGGCAAACGTATACATCCGTGACGTGTTTGTACATGCATATATGTGGGGACCTCAAAATTTCTGGGGGGATTTTATGTGCTTGGGCGTAACTTTTTTTTTGCTTAACTTTTTTATTCATTACACAGGGGACATAAAGTCACCTATGTAATGATTCTTTGGTCACAGGTTCTCTTTAATCAGACATCTACTCTGTGCTCCACTGAATGTATTGAAATGCACATCGAAATGCAATACATTCCTTCCCAGCGATGGGAAAGTTACTGGGTGACCCGGAAATGATGCCATACACATTGCTTTCCGAGTCACAACAAGAAAGGGAGGAACATATGTCTGCTCTCCTCCCTCCCCTCCACCCGTCAGCACCCACCATGTCTTTCTTGAGCCCATAGATGGGCAAGTGGAGCCTGGAATACATGGCAGGGGCACACATAAGGGGGAAGGGTGGCACCATTACCGGGGGTGCGCGGAAGCAATTGGGCAGCAGCGCAGCCGCCTGAATGCCTCTACCTGGCAGGCCAGAGGTTGCAGCCACCAGATTGTGTGTATAACTCCCATACAATGTATGGACCTGGCAGCAAAAGGGTTAGAATTGCACTCTGAACAGGCTTATATAAAAACACTATTTAATCCAGTTATCTGTTCGATGAAAAAAAAACTTTTTTTACGTACGGTAGGTATAGAGTTGCTTCTCAGAAGTTCATCTTTTATAATTAAGTGTTCTTGCATGGCAAGACCACTTACTGTTATCTCACATATATATTCTTATTGTTATAGCCAAATGTACCACCCTAACTCCTCCCACAGTTTTTACACTACATAGACAGTAATATACCGAAACGTGCAGATTGTTCCCAATTGGTGTGCTATTACTTTGTGGAACGTTTCGCCAAATGGTTCACGAAATATCGGCGTTTTTGTGGTGAAATTGGTCCCATAGGAATGAATGGCGGAATGTTCAAAACTAGAGTGGGAGCTGACAAAAGCTAGAGTGTGAGCTGAAAAATCAGGACATGATTTCTAAGCTGCCATCACTCCTTCATTTTCAAGCCCACCTACACCTACATTTTTCTATCAAAATGTTCAGCTATCCCTGCTGCCACTAAAAATATCCACGGCTAAGCCATAGTCCTGATAGTTTTCACAATATGACCATTTGTTTGCAACTCACGCCGCCCATTGACATTCATTGAAACTCCACTTTAGCCACCTCAGATTTGAAGGGCAATTTCTAAACTGCGACTGTGCCTTCATTTTTAATATTTCAGAGACATACTATGCATCAAAATGTAGGTCTGGGTCTTGTGATTCTCACAATATAAAGCTCTTTGGTGTAGGCATTTGAAGATGGCAACCGCCAGTGAAGTGAGCAAGTTGGAGCAGTTTGATTTTAACCGCTCTTCTCTGCCCTTGCTGTAGAGTGAGTTGCCATAGGAACCCAGGTGTGTGAGCAGGCAGCAGAGTGACAAGCCACTCCACCCAGTTACTCCGCCCACTCCAGTTGTAGACTACTGGTGGAGGCAAGAACACTTCACACAATTTCCCCAGAAATTGTTGCTTTTCTAGTTACTATCTATAGTAATTGTTATTTTGTATAAAAAAGCCAACCATGTTTTGTAATATTATTATGCCTCAGTACATAATCCAAGGAGGTGATATACAAAAACTAAAGAAAATGAAAAGCTGATGCATCTTCTTTAGTCAACAGAAACAGAATGAAAGTTTTTACCTAGAGAAACGGCAACTGAAATTTGATTGGTATACTGCCTAGAGTAAAATTATCCAGCTAAGTCGATGTACTTTCCAGCTGAATTATGTTTTTTAAAGCTTCTTTCTTAATGTGGAACTATACTGCACCTGAGCACCACAAACCAAAAACTCTATTTAATTCATTTTTAATACTCAAAGCAAACTATCCTATCCATCTATGTCCCATGCTTTATTATGCTGAGAACTCACTATGAAAAACATCCCCTAGCTTGTCTGCCTGTGGCCATTTTGAGTAAGGGCAGATGATTAATGTAGCATTTACTTCCTGGAATCCAACCCTTAGCTCAGGCATGCAAGCAGGAGGGTGTGCTTAGCTGAGAAAACCCCTCCTACCCTACTAAAGATTCCTATGATATATGACATAATTTGCCTAGGCCTGGAAAGCAGGAAGCCACTGAAAAAATGTGAAAAAAAGGTTTAAAACAAGTAAATAGAATACACTTTCCTATTTGTTTACTAATGGCAGCAGCAAAAGGATTAAAAATAGTCATTGTTAATTTGTTGAGTGAAGTTCCACTTTAACCTTTATAAAAATGTTCATAATCCATACTAGTATTATTTGAAAGGAGTGATGAAACCTTTAGCCAGCAATTTCTATGTTTAGTCTTCTCAAATGTTAATGAGTATTCTGTTAGCAAGCAGCTCCTCTCAGCCATGGCACACCTAGGTGCTTCATCCCAAGGTTTACCTCTGAGCTGCTCCATATTACTGCCTCCTCTTTGGCCTACCTAACCGCAGGCTATCCCCTCTTCAGTCTGATTTGAATGCTGCTGTCAGACTCATTCACCTTACTAACTGTTCTGTATCTGCCATCCCTCTCTGCCAATCCCTCCACTGGCTTCCCATTGCCCAACGAATAAAGTTCAAAACATTAACAATAACATATAAAGCCATTTATAACTCTGCCCCAAATTACATCACCCATCTTGTCTCCAAATATCACCCAAACCGTACTCTCCACTCCTCCCACAACCTCCTGCTCTCTAGCTCTCTTATCCCCTTCTCTCATGCTCATCTCCAGGACTTCCCCAGAGCCTCCCCCATCCTCTGCAATTCTCTACCCCAATTTATCAGACTATTGCTGACTCTGCTCACTTTTAGGCAATCTCTGAAAACCTCTCTCCTCAGGGAAACCTATCCTGCCCTCAGCTAATAATGGAATCTTCTATTCCTCTTACCAGTCCATCCCCCACTAGCTTGTAGATTGTAAGCTTCAAGGAGCAGGGCCCTCCTAACCATCTTGTATTGAACTGTATAGTTGCTTTATTGTCTTCCGTTATATTGTGAAGCGCTGAGCAAACTGTTGGCGCTATATAAATCCTGTATAATAATAATAATAGTGCGGTTGGGAACCAGTTAAAGACTCCAACTCCAATCCAACAACATCACTGGTTTTGCAAATCAGTTTGTTGATTTTGCTGGTGTCAGGCACCCTAAGTCTGCTTCCCCAGCATGCCACAGCATACAGGAGAGCACTGACCACCACAGACTCATAAAACATCTTCAGCATCGTCCGGCAGGTGTTAAAAGATCTTAGCCTCCTCAAAAATAGATACGCCTATGGCCCTTCCTATAGAGCACCTCAGTGTTCTTGCTCCAGTCCAACTTATTATTTATGTACACCCCCAGATACTTGTAATTCTCTACTACATCCACATCCACTCCTCAGATGGAGACAGGAGTCACCAGTGTCTTCCACCTTCTCAAATCCTCAACCAGCATCCTTGTCGTAGTCACATTTAGATACAGGCGATTAGCCTTCACTTTCTGGGCATTACTGTTGACAATACCAAAATATACCTATTCTGGACAGGGCTGTTTTTTATATGGTTTCCATTAGGAGTTAGAGTATATTGAGTCTTTTGAATTTCATAAACACTGACTACTGTATGTATGTCTTAAAATGGAACTAAAGTCTTAGGGCTCATGTACACTGCAGCTCCTAAACTGACGTTCAGGAGCTGTTCAGCGTTTATTATTATGGCGAGTGAAGCAAGTAGTCACTACTTGGCATACAAGCAAGCTAGATCTAATGCTTTTCCATTTGACATACCTATGTTCTTTGAGAAGCTGTAGGTTGATTAGTCTTTGCTATAGGACTGATATTTTTACCCCATTATTTCAGGCCTCGTGAGCAGTCTAGAGAAAAAAAACATCAATCAAAAAGAAAAAAACACAAATACCATCATTCTAGGTCTGTAAATAAGAAGCAGAAAGAAGCCCCTCCTCTGTCTGCACAAAACAGCACGTACACCACCAAGATGACAGTAAGTACAACTTTTCAATTCAGAATAGCAAAGTCCCTTTCTACTTGTGTGTTACATAAAGGAACAGATACAGCTTACTGAAGTTGTTCAATTTAGTGCTGGATGGGTCTAAAAACAAATTGCAATTTAATGGCATTATTTCATTTATCATATGTACTGTATGGTTCAGTAGCACAGTATCTCTCTATGATATTTTAAAGATATAGAACCAGAAACCATCATTTGTCAGTTTTATAAGAAGTAGTCCGCTGTTTTACGATGTCTTCTCAGGATCTCAACCACTATTTTATAAAAAATATGTATCAGCATTGAAAAAAATCTCAGATTAGAAAGAAACATTTGTGCTCATCGGCCAGTTTTTAAGAAGTATAAATAGCAGGTGATTTCTGGTAATATAGAGCAGATAACAGACTTACTTCCAGGGTAACAGTATATGAAACCCCAACACATAATTTTTATTTTCTCTATGTGTAATGCACTGCCCTGGCCCTAAGGCAATTCATAAATGATTCCATTTTCTTTTCTGCAACCAGGGTTTGCAGGTAAGAAAATCGATTGATTCCCCCATCAACACAGTAAGTAATCCCTCCTGCTGCGCTATTGTGTTCTGCCAACAGGGAGCTTTCCCTGCCAGCAGAACACAGTGATTACTGCTAGTATCAGTAATCGCATGCAAAACATTTGACAGGCTGGCTATAATGAAATCAATTGATGGGTCGACTTCAGTACAACCAGCCTGCCCATACATGGGTCAAATCCTGGCCTGTTCAGCAGGGGCACATACAAAATTATTGAGAATAGATCCATCTATGTATGGTCGCTTTAACCAGATTACTACCACAACCCTGACCCTTTTGCTAGCAAAGTCATACAAGCACAAACACATAGACCAGATTAGGAAGAATAATTCACCAGTATACATAATAGCATATTTTCTAGATTTTCAGAGCAGTCTGGAAAAAGTCAGAAACACATGGGGAACACATGTAGACTTCATGTAGTTATGGTATTACTTGGATTTGAACCAAGGATTTAAATGCAGCAATGCTGACCACTGCAGCACGGTGGCCTAATGTGTTATGAACACTTACATTCATTTCTGTTATGTAGCAGCGGAAACCTTTTCAAGTGCATCTGAGCATTTCTGTAACAAAATAAGAAAGAACAATCACAATGAAATTTTGCACAGTATTTAAGGTGGCTTAGAGTAATGTGGGCCTACAGCCCTGAGCTCACTGTACTCAGAGTACTGCACAGGGAGTCTCTGAATTAATGAGAGCAAATCAATGAAAAATATATTGTAGACACGGTAATTTTGGAGGTTTGGCTACAATAAGCAAAGTAAATGAACTTTAGGTTCACTAGTGATGCTGTGTTCATAAAGAGATATTTGGCGAATGACTGATGAGTGACTACTTATTTCTTGATAAATCAGGGGTGACTGTACCCAACTTCACCCCTAAGGCCATTTTAGAACATCTGATGTATGACTATTACATTATATTCACAAAAATGCAACAGACAAGAATTCTGCTCTTCCTAGTACTCCCAAGGGACACTGGCCATCTGCCGGTATTGTCCCATCATTATGGAAAAAATACCCTCCTTTTCTCTTTGTGGTACAAATGTATTTGTAGGACAATATACTCCTTCTGTTTTACTAAACTCATAAATATTGCAAAACTAGCTTTTGAGTTTATGACAAAATCTTATTAAATATGAAGGCAATGGCAACAGCTGCTGTTATAACAGCTGTCACATACTTATTTAAATGACCATAGCATCTCACTCTGAAGTAGTTTAAGAAATAATACATTTCCATTTGTATTAAAGTTTCAGTTTAAATATGGATTTGTTTTATGTTTGCGTGTGCCTAAGTGCCTAGAAAGTGACATTGTCCTTTCCAGATTACATTAAGTCTAATGTACTGCTTGGAGATGCTAGGTAAGGTAAGGTTATACAGATTCCTCATGTGAAACTTCTAGGTAATCACCTAAGGAGACTCTGGAAAAGCTTTAGGTTAGCCAAGGAAAGGTTGGAATCATATGCCAACCAAAGATAACTCTCAGCCAGCCTGGTCAGATATCTTTCATCATGATCACTACCAGATTAAGCAGTCTGAAAATAATGGTGATAGAAATGGTAGCATCACTAGAAATCACACATATCATTTAGCCTTAATTGCTATGCAAATTTTGTAGATTGCTGCAACATGCTTTTGCACATAATTACTTGCCATTGTTATATACAATGTATTGTAACTACTAGCAGCCATCCTGGTTTATTTGATGTGATACATGTATAATCAACAGACGGCAAAGTGTCTGCCTACTCCCTACAATGCTAAGCAGGATTCTCAAGCAGTTAGGGGTGATTTGAGAGATAAAAATAAATGACACTTTAAATGCCAGCGTGGGTTATCAATTTCCCTCTCCCTGATTAAATGAATTGAAGACTGTGTCTATAAAAGAATTCCCTGGAGGGTAAATTTAGCTGGATGAAATACCAAGTGGCTTTCATTAGGTTTATTTCATTAAACACTATGTAACCATCAATGTCTTACACAGTGCACATTAAGGCTCTTTACTGTTGAATGTTTAGAGGTAGGCAGCCTTTATGTACTTTCTGAAATGTATAAGCTCCCTGCTGGGGTTTACAACATGCGGAGCTAGATTTTATCATGGCACCATTACCAGTCTTGCCCATTCAATGTCAATGTGCCCTAAAATTCCAGAAGCATGTAGACTTTCCTGGTAATAAAGCTGTACTTTAATCTGTAGCCCCATATGTTTACTCATTAAATGTTCACTTGTAAATATATACAGTTTATATATATATATATATTGCAAAGCGCTGAGCAAACTGTTGGCGCTATATAAATCCTGTATAATAATATACATACATACAGTATATATATATATATATATATATATATATATATATATATATATATTACCGTGTGTATATGCATCCATACTGTGTATATATATATATACTGTGTGTGTGTATATATATATATATATATATATATATATATACACAGTGAAGTACAGAAGTATTTGAACACCCTGCGATTTTGCAAGTTCTTCCACTTAGAAATCATGGAGGGGTCTGAAATTCACATTGTAGGTACATTCCCACTCTGAGAGACAGAATTAAAAAAAAAAATTAGGAAATCACATTGTATGATTTTTAAAGTATTTATTTGTCTTGCACTGCTGAACATAAGTATTTGAACACCTGAGAAAATCAGTGTTAATATCTGGTACAGAAGCCTTTGTTTGCAATTACAGAGGTCAAACGTTTCCTGTAGTTCTTGACCAGGTTTGCACACACTGCAACAGGGATTTTGGCCCACTCCTACACACAAATCTCCTCCAAATCTGTCAGGTTTCGGGGCTGTTGCTGAGCAACACGGAGTTTCAGCTCCCTCCAAAGTTGTTCTATTGGATTTAGGTCTGGAGACTGGTTAGGCCACTCCAGAACCTTGATATGCTTCTTACGAAGCCACTCCTTGGTTATCCTGGCTGTGTGCTTCGGGTCGTTGTCATGTTGCAAGACCCAGCCACAACCCATCTTCAATGCTCTGACTGAGGGAAGGAGGTTGTTGCTCAAAATCTCACAATAAATGGCCCCATTCATCCTCTCCTTAATACAGTGCAGTCGTCCTGTCCCCTTCGCAGAAAAGCACCCCCAAAGCATGATGTTACCACCCCAATGCTTCACAGTAGGGATGGTGTTCTTGGGATGCAACTCATCCTTCTTTTTCCTCCAAACACGACAAGTGAAGTTTAGACCAAAAAGTTCTACTTTGGTCTCATCTGACCACATGACTTTCTCCCATGCCTCCTCTGGATCATCCAGATGGTCATTGGCAAACTTCAGACTTGCCTGTGCAATGCATGATTTGAAACCATAACGGCGTAGTGTTCTACCGACAGTGACCTTTGAAACTGTGGTTCCAGCTCCCTTCATGTCATTGACCAGCTCCTTCCTTGTAGTTCTGGGCTGATTCCTCACCTTTCTTATCATCAGTGATACCCCACGAGGTGAGATCTTGCATGGAGCCCCAGTCCGAGGGAGACTGACCGTCGTCTTTAGCCTCTTCCATTTTCTAACAATTGCTCCAACAGTTGATCTATTTTTACCAAGCTGCTTGGCAATTGCCCCGTAGCCCTTTCCAGCCTTGTGGAGGTCCACAATTTTGTCTCTGGTGTCTTTTGACAGCTCTGTAGTCTTGCCCATGGTAGTAGTTAGCATCTGACTGACTGTGGGGTGGACAGGTGTCTTTAAAGAGCTCAGACAGGTGCTACTAAGTTATATTATTGAGTGGAGTAGAGGTGGACTTTTTAAAGGCACAATAACAGGTCTTTGAGAGCCAGAATTCTTGCTGTTTCTTAGGTGTTCAAATACTTATGTTCAGCAGTGCAAGACAAATAAATTCTTTAAAAATCATACAATGTGATTTCCTGAATTTTTTTTTTAATTCTGTCTCTCAGAGTGGGAATGTACCTACAATGTGAATTTCAGACCCCTCCATGATTTCTAAGTGGGAGAACTTGCAAAATCCCAGGGTGTTCAAATACTTCTGTTCCTCACTGTGTATATATATATATATACACTGTATATAGGTTTTTTTTGGGTTGGGTTTAGAAGGTTTAGAAATACTGAACAGAAAATATGGACAATGTAACAGGTCCAGAATTGAATTGTGTATTTGTATTTAAAAGTTCCCTTTGTAATTGAAGTGTTACTAAACCCAGGACCCTGCATTCACTATATCTGGTCTCTCACAGTACACAGAGAATGGAAATGCAATTATTTTAGTAAATATAAACTGCTAAATACCTTTTCTCATCAGCAGTTAGAGCAGTCTTGAGACTTCTATCAGTGTTCAGCAAAGCACTGGTTATAGCTTGTAGAAGGAGTTTTCTTACTGCTCTAGGAGTATGTAAAACCCCTGACCCTCTGTCTGGACAGTGCTGATTGGCCTTGTGCTGATCACATCCATTCTCCCAAGAAAAAAAACCCTCTCTAGCAATACACACTCAACTGAGCATGTGCATGTGGCTATGGGTTCAGTCTGTCTTTTCAGGTGGACATTTGAATAAGAGGAGGGGCAGAGAAAACAGGATCAAACAACCTTTTTACACAATGCAGAGGATTAACCCCTTAGGTTCCACAGTGAGTATAACAAGCATACTGCATATACAGACTGATTTTACTGTTGTGGGTTTAGTAACACTTTTAATAATCAAGCTGTTCTACCATTTTAGACTGGAAACAGTGTACGATATCTAATATATCTAACTTTAAAAAGTATGTAAACCCTAACAATGAACTTATCTCATGTGCTCCATTTTGGTCTGTTAAATATATGGTTAATAGACTTGAATTTATTTGATCAGTGCATAAAATACCTTTTCATCCTACTAAAAATCTGGTGTACATATAACTTTATGTGCTGTCTGTTGTTGCTGCGCTCTTATTGGTTAGCATTTCCAACTTTTTTATGAACTACAGAACACCCCCCGCAAATGCCATGGAGTGGAGGTGCTATGAAGAGTTTTTACAGTCCTAACATATTAGGTTACTATATAACATATTAGTCTACTCACAAAATAATTGGGAGTCAAAAAGAAATAATTAAAATACCTAGCAATGACTATTAATTCAATTTGCCTGTTATAATTTCTCTATTTATGCAGCCTTGCAACAGTCTAAATTGTACACTCACCAGCCACTTTATTAGGTATGCCTTGCTAGTGCCAAGAAAATATCCCCCACACCATTACACCACCACCAGCCTGAACCATTGATACAAGGCAGGATGGATCCATGCTTTCATATTGTTTACGCCAAATTCTGACCATCTGAATGTCGCAGCTGAAATCAAGACTTATCAGACCAGGCAACGTTTTTTCCTTATCTTCTTTTATCCAATTTTGGTGAGCCTGTGTGATTTGTAACCTCCGTTTCCTGTTCTTAGCTGACAGGAGTGGCACCCGGTGTGGCCGTCTGCTGCCCTAGCCTATCTGTTTCAAGGTTCTACATGCATTCAGAGATGTTATTCTGCATGCCTTGGTTGTAACGAGTGGTTATTTGAATTACTGTTGCCTTTCTATTATCCCGAACCAGTCTACCCATTCTCCTCTGACTTCTGACATCAACAAGGCATTTTCATCCACACAACTGCCGCTCACTGGATATTTTCTCTTTTTCGGACCATTCTCTGTAAACCCTAGAGATGGTTGTGTGTGAAAATCTAAAAAGATCAGCAGTTTTAGAAATACTCAGACCAGCCTGCCTGGTTCCAACAACCATGCCACGTTCAAGATCACTTAAATCCCCTTTCTTCCACATTCTGATGCTCAGTTTGAACTTCAGCAATTTGTCTTCACCACTTCTAGATGCCTAAATGCATGGAGTTGCTTCCACGTGATTGGCTGATTAGCAATTCGTGTTACCAAGCAGTTGAACAGGTGTACCTAATAAAGTGGTCGGTAAGGTTATATAAAACCACTATATTAGAATCAGTAATATACATTTTAGAAATTGACTTCACCTATACATATTGCTGCAATCAGCTACAGTGTTTTAATCTAAATGGGCATCTTGTTCTCACACTATCTTTAGAAATAAGTAAACAGCTTAATGCAATACAATGATAATATAGTACCAAGGGGAAGCTATGGAAAATCATTTTAACAGATAAACATATTTATGGTCATAAAAAAAACACCTATTTGTGTTAAGGAAAAAATAATCTTGTGTCAACAGCATGCTGGAATCAAACACAGGTTTGCTGATCTGGCAGAGATAGAACTTAGTGTTAATTACTTCCCAATTTTATGCATAGAATAATCCTGTATTTAGATTTAATTTTAATATATCTCATTATATTACTTTCCCCGAGGCTTATTTATACAAGCTACCTGAAGTGCAAAACTGAAGTACTATCTGTACATATTTAGCCTATGTGATAAAGTAATTTACTGAAACCCCTAGGACTTGAGAGATATATTCCCCAGTCATGTCAGATGCAGTAGGTATCACAAACATCAATATATACATTTATATGTTATATGTTAGAAGTGGGCTGTTTCCTGATTTAAATCAAACTACTCATGTTCGGAATTGATTAGGTACATAAAGAGATGTTTAACATGCAGATCCAGTCTACTGACTGTATCAACAGAATATAACTGGAGAATTATTGTCTTCTGTTAATTCAGTTTCATGCGGTTGATCTACTAAAGAAGTATAGAATGTTCAGTTAGCAAAGTGAAGCTGTACAAAAAAGTTCCCAGGTTTTTTTTAATTCCCTTGAACACTATTGGGTATTTAAAGATACCCCGCTACTAAAAAAAAAATTATTACATTAAAATTAATAGAATTTAAAAAAAAGAAAGATACGTTAGCATTCACTTTAAGTGGTACTAATTTTGTAAATCATCCTCTGTATCACTGGCTTGTATAGAGTATTATTTGTATATTGATTGCTAACAATGAAACTCACAAGTTGCTAACAATAGCAACAATTTCTGATATAACCTGCTTAATTTTCCTTTCAAACAATATAACCCTCACCTACAGTGTGGAGGTATGATATTGCAAAACAGAGTGCTGCAGCCTATTTATGGTCATTTGAATTGCTGGTATTTATTTGAGAATTAGCAAATGTCCTTTACAGGATGACTTTTAAAGGAAAACTAGCTTGTTTTTAGAAATTGTGCACTTTAAATTTTCATTTTATAACATTTCCCTGAATTTATTTTTTGTTAGGGGTTTTAGTTGCTGATTGTTCCCTTTTTTTCTTATATAGATTTTAGGTACTCCTTCTATAATTATTTTGAATCAGCAAATGTGATTAGAGACCCTGTTTAATGAATATTATTACTAAGTTGTCCACAGACATAAAATAGCAGTTGCCCATTAAAGATTTTTCTGAATACATTGTGTGACAATCATATGTCCGTGGGAGGAAGAGGATGCCCTCTAGTCTGGCGAACATCAGTTGGATAGTTTACAACATCTGTCCCAATAGCTATTATTCCAACAGATGTAAGTGCCAATGGAAACATCTGCCTATATGGCTCGCTTCCGCCCCTTTATTTCCCTACCTATTTACATATTCAGCAGCATTAGCTTATGCTAAACATTTCAGTTTTTGTGCGTTCTGCAGATGAACTGCCCTTCTATATGGGAATAGTTAATCAGATCTTACATAAAGACTAGCAGAGAGAAAGAGAGAGCACCAGGGAAGTGCAGTCATTGTGTAGTACTACTTAACAGGGAGTAGGGACCAGGAGCAAACATGGCTATCCCCATGTACATGTGTATTTTCATACTTTACAATGAAAGAAGGTTTTCAGAACATTAACAGTTTTTGATAAGTTTATTACATAAAACCCCTTACATTTCACTTATCTCAAACTGAACAGGTCTTTAATTTCCCTTAATTTTCTGCAAGCCTTCCCTTTATTAGTACTTATAAGTCTAAGATCTAAAAATTACCAGTTCTGATCCAAATGAAGTGTGGGTCGGCAACCCGTCAATTGTGATCTACACGTCGATCGTGGGAAGGTGACAGGTAGATAGCGTCCCTTGGTTGCTGACCTTGGAACCCAGAGAGGAAATGTGGTGGGGAGGCATTTATTCAAACTGATGGGTTGTATTCTCTTCCTTGGATGCTGGCAATGCCCGCTTCTCTTCCTCCTCTCCCCCCTACCGGCATTCAGCTACTACAGGGAGGAAAATACAGCTAATCGGTTTTACTAAGTGCTTCCCCCGCCGTCCCTTCTCTTCAGGTTCCTCTTCCTTTTTTTGCTCGGCCCCCCTTGTGCTCCTTTGGAACCCCCCCCGCAGCATTGCCGCGTTCCCCTGCTTCCCTCCCCCAATGGCTGCTGCGGGGTATGTTTCAGGATGTAGAGCAGGGAAGGGGCCAGTAATTGTGTCATTTACTGTCCCCTTACTTTTCTGAATGAACACAGTGATCTGTACCAATCACTGACGGTGTTCATTCACAACCAAAGCATAGAAAACGTTTTACTATGCTTCAGTATGTAAATGAACAGGAAGCTGCTCAGCACAGAGCACTTCCCAGTCATTCACTGTGCAGTACAGCTAAAGCTTCAGAGTAAGGGACTGGAGAATTTTCCCTCAGTCCCTGTCTGCCACAAGTGTGAGACATCAAGAATCTGTTTAGATCCCTAATATTTCGCCAAAGCCCTCCAACAGGGCTCCTAAAAAAATTGCAAAAAATAAAAAATAATATTGTAAAAAATTATAAAAAAATATTATTGTAAAAAAAAAAAAATAATACAAAAACTACAGACATTGTCCACTGCTTTACTGACATGAACCTCTACCCTACTGACATCGTCCTCTGCCCTATTGACACTGTCCACTGCTTTACTGACTAAAGTCATACACTGCTACTGACACTGTCCTCTTCTCTACTGACACTCCCTCTACCCTAATGACACCGTCCACTGCCCTACTGACACTTTCCACAGCTATACTCACTGACACCATCCACTGCCCTACTCATACCAACCTCTGCCATACTGACACCATCCTCTGCTCTACTAACACCATCCACTGCCTACTGACACTGTCCTCTGCCCTACTGACACTGTCCACTGCTCTACTGATTGATACTGTCCCCTGTCCTATCAACCTCTGCACTACTGACATCATCCACTGCCCTGGTGACACTGTCCATACACCATTCACTGCCCTACTGACACTGTCCACTGCTCTATTGACGTTCGCTGTCCACTACTATTTAGTTAGGCATTGACAGTTAATTTCTTTAAACAAATGGCGTAGAACCCTGGTAATCTTTGATCTCTTTCATTCTGTTCAGGTAGATTGTCACCTCTCAAAGGTTGCCTACCTCTAAAATGTAGTATAAGTTCTTACAACAATATTACGTATTAAATTAACAAGGTAAATGACCTTGTAAGGTATAAAAGTTTGTACCTGAGGGCAGTTTTTGTTCTCTTGTAACGCATAGACACACTTGTAAAGCACAATTAAACATTATTAAATTTAAACTGTATTGCTAAGAAAGTAGAGCTAAGCTAAAAACTAAGAAAGTATTAAATGATAATAGGTAATATCTGTGCAAATTAGAAAAAGTAACTGAGCCTAATAATTGACAGACTGAATTGAATTTAATGTAACTTGAACCAATATGTTTCATTGGTGAGTTATGTATTTTATTAATGCTTTTGTATGGAATTTACTGAATTTCAGACCCATCCAGCATGGAACAACTGCAGTTTAGCAGCTCCATTCATTAGAATTGCAACAAGGCAGTTTTAAATGGGGTAAGAAGGAAAACCAAGAACAATGGTCTTATTCTGGCTAAACATCTTAAGATACTGTGGATGATTTACTTAAGAATATATTTTTCACCTAACCCATTCAATGTGTGTGCACCCAATTAGGTGCAAATACATTTAAAACGCTAAGAATTACCTTTGCATTTGATTGGATGATTGAAGTGAATAGAGCTTTGCTGGGCTAGGTGAGAACCTTTAGTAAATCAACCCCATTGTGTTTCATTCAAACCTTATTGCCAAGTCATTGCTGTAATTTTAATATCAGCTCATTCAAAGTCTAGGTCATTGTTGTTGGCCTATGGCCAACATGCTCTTGATGTGCCTCTTTGCCTAAGAATGGAGCTAATATTAAAAAAATATGTAGCTGAAGAAGAAGTGCTATACTACACAAAGTAAGACAAGCCAGGACAATAAACACAAGACTAAGATTTGCCTGTCTTGCCAAAATATCTAAAATCTGTACCGGGTGCTATGACCTACATGCTTCTTTGTATATTAATAACTTTAAAGTGATATCGCTAAACTTTTTTGAAAAAGCGGAATGAAGATGAATTTCTCAAACTGCATTATGTTGGATATTTTAGTTGACTCTGGTAGCTATTGTGCCAAGGCATTTTTTATTTGGGAATTCCACCAGTTACTGCCATGGGCTGTTTTGTACAGAGAAACTTGCCTGAACAGATGGCTCTTTAAAGTCTGATTCATTTCTAATTACCTGCGGTTGGAAAACTCATTATCTGCCATTTCCCTCAAGCCATATGAACCTCACTTAGTCCGAATACCTGAACAAAGCAATGCACATTATTTTATGGGAGGACATGTTGAATTGTGAGTGGTGAAGCAGTACAATGAATACTAATCTTTCATCGATTATATTTGTACTGACACCTCTTTGTACTACAAACAATTGTCATGTCTCAACAGCACAGACTTTCCAAATGATTAGGTGCAGGATTACTATATAGCAAATATGACATTGTTTTTTCATAAATAAATAAATACTACAACAGGGTTTAATTTATTAAAGTGTCTTCAGTATGAATTAAAAACCACAACCGATCATAAGATGAATGTGCATTAGATTTGACACTTGGAAATTGAATACTTTCATTTGATTGGTTGATGTGGGACAGTACATATTGTTTTTATTACAGGCACTTTGATGAATGTAGCCTACTGTAATTTGGTGCTAAAGCGTTAAAGCTTTTATGTAACTATTTGGTCAATGCTTATCTTTAAATCAAGAAACCAACTAGAAATCTTACATTAGCAAGAAAGCTTACATTAGTGATAACTGATTGGCAGCTTGAGTTACTACTAATAATAAGCAAAATTTAAATTGAGTAACTCTGATTCAGAGGTCAGTCTGTCAGGTCTAATCCATTCGTTGTGCTGTACACCATTGCTTATTATACTAGATACCCAATTCACTAAGCTATGAAGATCAGTATTTGCCATATTAGCTGTTATTTTCAACACAAAGATATCATCCGGCTGCAAATATGGATTTTTATACAAAAGAACAAAAACATTATAGCTTAATGAATTGAGCCTGATGCCAGGTAACAACGCTTTTAATGTCCTTTCAGTACACTTGAATTCTTTAAAGCAATAGACCTATAGTATATATATATATTTACTGCCAAGGAACACTGAAGCTAAAATGCAACTTGTTAGTTGTAAGAAGCGTACATAACTAAAATGAAGGTATTTTATGGAAAATATTTTTTGTTAGTGTTTATAAGATTTGAGACTTTGAGCTCCCTTACTGTTAATGTGATGAGACATCTCATTTAAAATGGCACAGAGTGAGATGCCTGCACATTCTTGAACCCAAGAAAACATGTGTAATCCACTATGTGAATTGACCATCATGGTTAAACCTCATTTTCCCTCTGTTTGAATGAAACAGATGATGTGTTGTACATAGCTGTAATAGTCCGACATTTGAATTAGGAATTGGCCTAACTATTGACCAGTTGTTGTAAGTGACACCTGAATTGGCCCGAAATCTGACCGTAGAGATATATTTATACCAACTAAGACTGCATGGTGTTGTCAAAGAGTGCTTAAGGCAGCTGGTAAAATAACAGCAAATTAACTATTTTTCCCCTTCATATTACTAAAACAAAATTCTCAATCTTTAACACAAATCTAAATCTTTACATAAATACTATATAGAGAAGTTAGATATGGAAGTGGAAGTCAATATGGTACGTGACCTTGACATAAAAATATTTTATTAAGCACCTCTCACCTGCAATAGGACATAATTTCCTGGAAAATGCATGGCCAAAACAACTCTCTGCTTAGTAAAACTGAGCACACAAAGTCGGCTGGGAAACTGACACCTCTAGGAGTGACAGGTGTGGAGGACCCAGGAGATCAACAGGGATGTGTTGTTTGCCAGTGAAATTTGCAGGACTTACACTAGTTATCAGAAAAGGGTTTGGTGGCATGGTCATCAGAGAGAATTTTCTGCCTTCTTTTACAGACAAGAGGATCATTTTGACAAGTGACAGGGTCACGTTAGTTAAGCCATAATAGACTTATCTCAAGTATCAAGTAATGATATTGTATGAATGTCCTCTCATGATGATGTCATTGCAAAAGAATCCTCTGTAAACTGCGCATGAATGTAAAATGTATTAGTGTCTGACCAAAATGTTCACAATACAGGTTGAATCCAGTCTAGGCTTTTAAATACACTTGCACTCTATGCAGTCATATAGTTGTATCAATTTAATGTATCATTGGTACTGAGTAGGCCAACAGTTGTATATTTTATAGTGCATGGTTTGCTTTTCTATGGGTACCTTCATGTGTATGTTTACAAGTGGTATAAAATAAACTTTTTCTCTCTTCCACTTTTCTGACAACTGTATTTTAAGCTTCAGTGGTTTTATAAATATGATTAGAATGCTATTACACAAATTGATGTTAATCCAAAATACTGTAGCATATTAATAGTAAAAAAAAAAAGTTGAGTTGTAGTGATATGTAATCAACTTCGAGCTAATTTATTTATGGTTTGTTCTTTTTAAATTTATTGTAATGAGTGCAATATAAAACTGAGGATACACACAAGCTGAGCCCGGCCAGCTGTCTTTCCACTTGCATACATTTCCAGGTATAGACAGTTGTGAGGGAGAGTGAATGTTTGTTTTTGTTGACCTGTAATATGTAATGATGGAATTATGTTACCTTTTTCTTACACCTTACCTACTAAAGGAGGAGTTCCCGCTTGGTAAGTCGCTGATTCCTGACAGATGTTAGGGGTTTTATTAGAGTGAGGCACCTGCTAAATCGGGACTTACAGGGGAGAAAAAAATTTCAAAGCATTCAATTAAGGAAAGTCAATCTGAATATCTGTATACTTTATTTTCATGTTTCTATTGCTTTTCTCAATTTTCATTCTTAGGGGACTTTATATTTTATTTTTACCTCTTTATTATATTGCTTGTCATTTTTTCTTATGTCACAATGGCTTCATTTATTTTTAGTTTAAATTCAAAAGATACTATACAAATAACACTCAATGCTACATACAGATATAGCATTTCCCATATCACAAAAATGGTCTGATTTATGAAAGTCTTTAAAGGGAAGAGTTGTATTAGATATTCTGTAGTTTTCTTTGGGAACCAATCACATTGTGTTTATCAGTCATCCATGCTGGCTGTGGGACTAGAGACTAAGGCATATTTTCCCTTGGATCCTTTCATAAATTAATTATATGTTGTAAAATCAGATAATGACACAGTCAACAAAGTACAAAGTTCAGTGACCCACAGCAACCGGCGTTGATTTTGTTCAGACCAGTTGATATTTCATTGGCTGTTTGGGATATTTTACACATTGCTCTTTGACTTATTACACAATAAAATGCACACACCTAGTTTCAACCGAAATCAGATTTGAGTCATATGTTACAGTTGGGGTCACCCATACATGTTCCATTCATTTGAGAATTAGGTGGAAAATGATCTAATCTGTCATGGACGCTTCTATTTATTTGGAAATATTGTAAAAGTCAAAGAAATTACAATACACAGCACTTGTAAATCTTAAGTATGTTGGAATTATGAGCAATTTATCAAGAAAGTGAGTCACAAAATTAGATGCAAATCAGGCTGCCTCTTATTTAGCAAGGTATATACAACACTTTTTTGTGTATTTACGATCTCTGCGCCTGGAATCCTGGGCAGCAAACTAACATTTGCATAGCTCAGTTACAGATTTAACACTGTAAAATCACCAGCATTCCAAATAGATACAAATCACAAGTTTATTGCGAAGAAAGGCATAAGAAACTGGTGTGCTGGTTTCTTATGCCTTATGTGATGCTGTCTTCATGAGAAACACTTGAAACACATCTATTTGGAGTGCTGCTGACTTTGCATCTTTGCATTTGGTTCTGGAATTGCACAACCTTTGGCATTCACTGCGAGCGCCCATCGTCACAAGTTTGAGTACTTTGCAGAGTGCAGCTCTTCTTTGGACTTTGGAGTAATTCTAAACAAACACACATGATAAGTAGTCAGGGGCAGGTTTTATTCTGCTGCAGTGCTATTTAGAACAGTAGAGGGAGGAATTTATAAATAAAGCTGAGCTCTTACAGTAAGGCTCGGTTCACACTAATGCGACCGAAAACTGTGGGGCAACTTGCTTTCAACTTACGATAAATGCTTAAGGGTCCCTGCTCAGTCTGTCAAGGTCCAATGTATTGGATGCCACTGGCTATTGAGGGTGCTGGCCGAGCAAAGTCTGTCCAAACCCAAAACATGCTGCAGAAATAGAAAGAGATAGCCTGGCCACCGCACCCTTATCACCACAATTAAGCCCCAGGGTGGGGTGAAACATGTCAGAGACGTGGTCTGGATGAAATGAGCTGAGGATGCCTTTACCTGCCAGCCACTCGGGCCAGGCAAGGTGTGCGGACAGGCTATCTCTTCCTATTTCTGCAGTTTGCCTGTGACTTGCTTGCAAATTGCTTGCAACTTCATTGCAACTTGCTTAAATATGGTGAAGCGCTATACAATAAATGTATGACAAAAATAAACAATAAACATATTATTAACCACAAATGGTGCTCTGATCCAATCAGGATCCAATCAGTGAATATGCAAGTGCAAACTGGTGAAAATAAATGAATATCCTGTTTAAATACACGCTTAATGAGCAACTCAAAATTAATATATATAACCATCCCCCATCCCAAATATTCAAAACCAAAAATTATAGTGTTAAAGGTGAACCCCCTATCAGGGGAAAACCAATCAATTGTAGTGATAAGTGTCAATCTTAATTAATGACAAAAAATACCCACTTATAAATCAACCACATGTAAAAATATCCCAAATGTAAATCAATCATAAATAATGCCCAATGAACAAAAAACATATAGCCGTGATCTTCAAACAATTCATGCAGGTGATGAGGTGAATAGTTGATCTTCACACTTGTGAAATATCCTCAAATAGCAGAAATGGCCCCTCACCTCCAAACTGTGACCACAAGGGCCAGCTCGCTTTGTAGGATCACCCCACGATCCTTATGGATACTATCTCTTCACAGGAGAAAGATGCCGCATAAGCTTCCTTCAGCAATACCACTTACTCTTCTCAGTTCCCTCCAGGCACAGGTACCGCAATACAGCTCACTCCCCACTCAGGATCATATTAGTAAGACAGAAAAGAGATCCTCCATGGTGCAATAACATTTATTACTCAATAGATCACATAAAAAACAAATTGCCCACTCACATTTGCTCCATAGGTAAAAAGCATCTAAACCTCATGCTATGGGTGTTCTGCATGGGTTTGTTGGGTGTACCAAAATGGCGCCCACGCCCGGAAGTGCGTCACCACGTCACCGGAAACTGCGTACCAACGTGTTGCGTCACGTTTTCACGTAACTTCATCAGGTATACCCTATAAGTGGGTATTTTTTTGTCATTAATTAAGATTGGCACTTATCACTACAATTGATTGATTTTCCCCTGCTAGGGGGTTCACCTTTAACACTATAATTTTTGGTTTTGAATATTTGGGACAGGGGGGTTGGTTATATATATTAATTTTGAGTCACTCATTAAGCGTGTATTTAAACAGGATATTCCTGTATTTTCACCAGTTTGCACTTGCATATTCCCTGATTGGATCAGAGCACCATTTGTGGTTAATAATATGTTTATTATTTATTTTTGTCATACATTTATTGTATATATTTTTTGTCATACATTTATTGTATATTTATTCCTAGATTGTAAGCTCGTAAGAGTAGGGCCCTCTTACCCCTCGTACGTTGTTTGTTGTTGTTGTACTGTGCCATGTATTGTCCCCCCTATTGTACAGCGCTGAGCAAACCCTTTGGCGCTATATAAACTCGTAGTAATAATAATAGTATAGCACTTCACCATATTTATTAATATTGATTTGCACACACCAATTGGGTAGGTTGGGTGAGAGCAACTTGTATTTAGGAACATCCATATAAGCGCAGGAGGATATACCAACACTTATATATTGCTACTTGCTTGCAACTTTTGTGATTTAACATTGAAGTCTATGGCACTCAAGATGCAGCAAAGTCACAGAAAAGTAGGAATCTTTTTTTGTTGTTCCTGCGTCTTGAGTCGCATTGATTAAGATGGCATCCACTGCAATTAATGTGTTTTGACTTGTCAAGCAACTCCATGTTGCAAGTCTAATTATAAGTCACAGCAGTGTGAACCAGGGTTAAATGACTTAGTCTGTCTCACTGTTCTTGTTTAGTACTGCCTTGCTATGCAACACAATTCATAAATGTCTAATGTTTATTTTCCAGGTTATACTGCAATTTCTGGTAGTAGAGTGTTGTAGTATGCTACCTACCAATTAAGGCAGAAAGTCCAGAGTTTAAGTGATACCCTTTATTGGCTACCTTGTTATTAAAGAAGCAAACTTTTGGTATAACTTAGATCCCTTCTTCAGTCTTTATACAGCCTTAAGAAGGGATCTAAGCTATGTCGAAAACTTGCATCTTTAATAACTTATGTTTGCCAATAAAATGTATCACTTAAACTCCAAACATGCTGCTATTTCCAAAAATATATTTTCTGTTGCAGAATAGCACTGCAGGCATGACTATTTAATACATTCTTTATATTTTAAATGTTCAGAGAAACAGGTGGCATGTTGAACTAACATCCATGTGGTATTTTTAAACACGTGTATATATTTCATTTTAATCAGATAATCTTATTAAGTTATATATTCATTTATTAAGCACAGTGTTTATTTGTAGATAGCTACTGCTATATGCAAAAATATATGATTTGTCACAAGGGATTTAGAAAAACACAGTTGAGGTATAAATGAGTATATCAATCTGACCATTATTCCACATTATCTCACACACCAGGATTAAAAATAGCTGTATATTTAAGATTCAGTTTGCCCAAAGCCCAATTGAAGCCTTTTTTTTTCTTGTTGTTCAGGCAGGTTACATAACACATAAATTAGCTAATATGTGCTTAACTGTACTAAGCTACCCTGTGATGGCCGAAGACTGGAGGCCTGGACCAATGCTCTCACACAGAGTGCAGCAGTTCAGGTCTCCAGAAGTCTTCATAGTAATTTATTTTACAGCGTTGAGTGTTGTTGATTGGAGTACTATGGATGGGTGTGCTGGATTGGAGACTCAGACTGCTACACTCCATGTGAGAGCAGTAGTCCAGCTCTCCAACGTGCTGATCACACAAGGCAGCTTAGTACAGTTAAACACACACATAGTAAAAAGTAGACTTTAAGTTGGTCTGTAAAGCCTTAAATTGGGAGTAAACTCCCTTTTTTTTTTGTACCTACAGGTAAGCCTATAATAAGACTTACTTGTTGGTACTGTAACTATCTCCTAAATGTGAACGTTTAGGAGATATTTACATGTGAAGAAGCCGGTGACATCACTGAGGCCTTAATGAACAGCATGTCGTCCATTGAGAAAGCTGTGCCGAGGTTGTAACTCTTGCAGGCATGTGTGGGGGTGACATCATCCCAGTTTGGCCATTCAAGTGGCTGGAGCCAGCGAACCCCAAAGGAAGACCGGCTGGTGATGGATTCCCTGTTGACGGTGACAGGGCACCAAAGGAGGGATCTGTTTTAAAGGTAAGTTTCATAATGTGCTAGTATGCTGTGCATACTAACACATTATGACTTTACCCTGCAGGTGCCCATTTTTTTTTTCAAACTACCACTTTAATTTTTTTACCTTCTGGTCCTATTTCCAGAGTTAAAAATGGATAGTGCCATTAGTGACCACTTCTGATAGAAAATGTAAGTTGTAAAAGCTTCTAGCTATAGTACTTTCTGAGTCACTTACCCAGAACAGATATCTAGATCAGGAGTTTGGACGTCATTTGCTGCATTATTTTTCCATTCAGATGATTCAAAACGTTTTGAAGTGAGAGACCAGGTAGCTAGCATTTTCAGTAGCATGTCAGCAATGGCATCTGAGTTATTTCCTCTAAGTTTACAGGACAAAGGTTAAAATTGTGGCTGTTTGCATAGAACGGACAATTTAAAAATAATCACATAACTATGCTTTATGCAGAATAATATATTGAATGTTATGCCTAAGATTCTGTATATTAAAGTATAACTAAATACAGAAAAAATGTTGATATTTTGTAAATACCAGTCATTAGATGTGGTGACTGAGTTAGTTGCCATTTCACAGGATAAGAACATTTCAGCAAGTACAGATGATACTTCTTGATCCTATCAAGAATGCAGTGTCCTTGCCACTTCTTGTGAGCAAAGCTAACCTTATATTTCTTCTGTAAACTACTAAACATAATTAAAATGATCAAAGACAAACATGTTTGAAGTCCAGTGTTACTGACAAACATTGCCATTTCCATAATTGCAGTGGAGGAGTGAGCGTAGCCACCCTGAGAGAGGAAATATGTCTTTTGCAGGATTACCAGATCAAAATAAAGAAAATAAAAAAACCTGAAAAGAAAATTATTGCAGCCCCTACATCTAAGGACTGGAAAGCAGATATAAATGATGATTTCTGCATTATGCATTCAAAGCTTATTTGGCTGTACTTCTCCTGTGGATCACAGGAGTGCGGTTCATTCTGCACTCCTGAGACCCATTTTCAGCTGAAAGCAGACTGAAGTCCGCTGTCGCCTGACGTCTCTCAGCCAGTCCAGGATCTGGAGTCTGGAGCGAATCCTGGCTCAGCCTCTCAGTGAAACGCTGATATCCTGAGCCAGCTGCTCCTCCCCTCCACAGCCCAGCATTCCAGTAAGCACTGGGGGTGCTGAGCAGATGGAGGTGACTGACAGTCCACTCTCTGCTCAGAGCGGCTGTTAGTACTCAGCGATCAGCTGTCATGTGATCGCTGAGTCCTCACACTTAGAGCCGGCGGGGGACAGGTGCAACATCGGACCGCTGCTTCATCCAACTAGGTTAAGTAGAAATAGGGAAAAAAAAGCCCTACTTCTCTTTTAAACCACCAGTTGGGGCTCATACACATACATACACATAGTAGTTTATGATGACATTGGAGTACATTCAGTAAGTGAGTATGGTGATCAATGGACAAAGGTTATTAGAAGGTTCTTGTTCAGGCCTCAACAAACTGTCTGATAATAACTGGATGAGCTGCTAAGTCTGAGTTGAACAAACATGAGTTGCAGATTATTTCTTCCACTGATCTGGCATAGAGACCAACACATAAACAATTTTGCACTCTTTTAACTCTACCTGGAATTGGTTCTGTTTAGTTATGAAAATTTTACCTACCTGTCAGGGCTGGATCTAGCCTATCTGATCTGGAGGTGCAGTAAAAAAAAGTCAGGGAGATAAAGTCAACACTGTGTGAGCCACTGACTGTCACAGATGCAGTAATCCCTGTTCCCTTGACAAGCTTCTGTATCACAAATCATGACCTGGTAAATGTTCAATAGGCAGAGCAGAGGTGGAATGAACAGGGAACACTAGAAATTATAGGGCTGTCATTAGACTAGGATGAATAAACAGAACCTGTACCCCCCTATATCACATGCCCCTAACACAGTCCCCCTTACATCAGATGTCCCCATCAATATGCCACCTTATTTCACATGTCCTCAGACTGCCTCATGAATGAATGCAAAGCAGGGATGAGAAATTAAGAGATCTATTAGTAAAAAACAGCACACTTTACACACATTTTGTGCATGTTACCCCTGGTTTTAGCCACGGTCCCATTGACTTCTATTAGGTTGCGGGTTTTCGCCACATGTCCTGCATGCTGCATCTTTGGTACACTTTCAGAAAACATGGCAAAAACCGGCAGCTTAATAGAAGACAATGGGACCATGGCTAAAACTGGGAGTAACATGCAGGAAAACTGGCGATACACCCACACTACAGCCAAACTGCAGCACACCAGTGTAAACCCATTGAATATCACATGGAACCAACTACAATACCACAACTACAATATCCTGATGACAACATTAAACTTTTTTGGCTGCACTCATGAAAGCTATTGCTGGAGAACAAAATAGGAAAGAGTAGTAGGGAAGGAAGAGATATTTGGGGGAAGAAAAAGACAGGAAGGAAGAAAGGAAGGAAGGAAGGGCTCACTCATTTGGATGGTCCCTTGATCACTGGCACAGTCAGAAGCGACACAATATAGCTGTCAGCTGCTCTGTATACAATTTCCCAACTATACATCCCTTTCACAGATACTACACAGGCTGCGCAGACTGGAGTGTGGCCGGGTACACAAGAGAGGGCCAGGGGGAGGCAGAGCTGATCCAGCCTCTCTCCTCTTCCATTGGTGCGGAGGATGGGAGAGGGACTGGGCTGCTGGGCACTGTGAGAAGATATATGGGAATTTGACAACACAGACAATGGCACCTGAAATCTGAGGGGGTGCAGCCAAACTCTGGGGGGCATAGTACACCCCAGCACCCCCCTAGATCCGGCCCTGCTATCTGTACTCTAGATAGGCCTAAATAAAAATGAAAGCAATACAATAGATCAGGACTAGGTCCATTTAACTGATTTAATTCTTGTGAATGATATCTGTTGGGCAAGTAGCTCTGACCAGATTCTTTCTGCACCTTCCACTAATCTGCATTCCCTGAGCAGCAAATGTAGGCCAGGGCTAGTGTACCTTTGTACTTTTTTAGACATCCATGATTGTGAGGGCTTAAAATATAATTGGTGCAAATGTAAAATTGATGACAGCACTTCAGACTTACTGTGGGTTTTCTTTATTACCTGAAAAAAATGGCATGCCAGGATACTGTTTTATGCCAACCAGCACTTGTCCAAAATTTTTGGTCTCCAAAAATTCTCATGTGCTGAAAATATATATGTTCAATGATCCTCCTTGCTTTAACTGAGCATCACTAAGCTGTCTAACATCTAACTGATGTAACTATGTATATAAAACATGATTATACAACAATTCATTGTAATTAGTACATAAAAATAGGTAAAACACTAAAAAGCACATAAATATATAGGTCACATTGAGTAAACCAGTTCATAACAGATCTACAATTTTTTTTATACTGTACAAAAAATCATATTAGTTGAAAACACATAATCGTAACTTATTAAAAAAATAAGACATGTCCCAATCATGATTTCAACCATACTGAATTTGAATACCTATGATAAAAATCCAGGATAGCTTAATTTTTCTACTCCTTACATTATCAATAAGTCTGTTGTTCCACCATGACATTCATGGAAATGCCAACTTACATTTATATTATCATTTTTGAAATATCATACAAGTGGTTATTCAGATAATCTATCAGACATCTTCTACCAATTTTTCTTTTTCCTTTGGACTGTGCATTGTACGGATCAGTCTGTAAAATTAATGCAATAAGTGTGCCAGCTAGAAAGAGATTTGTGCACAAAAATGTATCTAATTGCATATTATCCCATACCAATCTCTGTTTCACAATGATAGGATAGAAATATGTGAAATAAACCTTCATAAAGTAAAGGCTGATGGAAGGAGATGGGGTAAATTTTGTGTAGGAATAGGGTCAAATCTTAATTTTCCTTTCCCCAAAGCCACCTGACTTGTACCACCCGACTACTATCCAAGTCAACTTCTGAGCCTAACACACTAATAAGGTCATATATCAGAGCCAAATAAAGCACACTGGGGATACAGAAGTTGAAAGATAGTTTGTCCAATCTGCTTTAGTACACCTACATCCCAAGATTGGACTAGCATTCAAACCATTCTCATACCCTGCTAGCGGGTTTGGCTGTAGGGACCCAGACAGCAAGCACACTATTACACCAACTTAAACACAGGTTCTGGAGGAACAGCAAGAATTAGGTACCATTGCACTGGCAGACATGTCAACATTCTAAAGCCTTTAATTGTACAAGAGAATATGTGACTGACCGTCAACAACATGATGTGTGGGTGGCGGTAAGCCACCTCTAGCAGCCCTGTCACCCAAGGCTATGGCCTGTGTACAGGTACACTAAAGTCTCTGCACTATTCCTCCTGTTCAAGTTGGGCTTTTTGACTCTAAACTAAAGTATAGGAAAGCAGAGGGAGTCAAGGGCAACAGATACCTAATATGTTTGACGTAAGCTTTAAAGTGGAACTAAGTTGTGCCTAAAAAGGGCAGGCAGAAGGTATCCTTTGTAGTATTGCCTGAGTATTGCTCTCCTTGCAGCTGATATTTCCCCATTACTTACCATGCTTTCTTCTGCACAATGTATCTGTAAGGAGATGGCCATCTTAGCGCAGGCAGCGCTTAACTTCCTCATGTCAGAGTCTTCAGCAAGGAGAACAGTGATATCCCCAGATCTCCTCCAACTGTCCTGAGACTGGCAGTCAGAGACAGTAGTGCTTTAGATCTCAAGACAAAAGGTCATTTTTTCAGAATACTGCTTGGGCACAATTAAAACGTCTAGATATTCTCTATAACATATCAAATCTTTACTTTCTTTAGTTGAGTTCTACTTTAAACTGGTAAATTAAAAGGTTGGGGGGGGGGGGGGTAATGAGGGTAAGTTTTGCTGTACACACTACACTAAGCCTACCTCCATTTGAATTGAGTGATTTGTCCTATTTAAACTACATTTTCTCTATATGCCAGTCTTCAGGACCATTCACACCTCTCGGCTGTGATGCCTTGCAGTATAACATGTGTGGTAACACAGCGCAGCATAGCATGAAGGTGTGAAAAGACACTTATATAACAAAATACAAATAGAGAGCTAAAGGGAATCACACTTAAAATACAGATATCCACAGGTCTAAAATGGCTGTGACTTTCTTCAGCTCAACAGTATACAACATTTCAGCCAAATCAAGAACCAACTTTCTATGACTGACTCTACGGAATCATTTGTTTCATTTAATCACTGTGACCTCACAGGGTCGTTACAATCATTTGAAGGCTGTGTTTATCGAACATCACACTAATTGTGACTTTCAGCCGCTGTGTATGAAGCTTGTAATTACCATGACCTTGAACAGATTTCAAGGCAGGCCTCAGATTTAAATACACCGCTATTAAATGTGACACATAAATATGGTGAATGCAAACAGTAACTTCAGCCTTCTCAGCAGGGCTCGCAAGACCAATTACATATCAACACTGATTTCAAGAGCATCTAGGCACTGATATAATGCAGTGCTCACTGATGCTGGATGCAAAACATCACAATTACAGAACAAAGATGTTTGTTCTACAAATTAAAGTATGGTAAAAGGAGCTGTCCACTTTAATCCCCACTCATTACTTGCAGAACAGTCTCTGGGCCTGTTGCTCTATAAAGAATATTCTGGCTAGCTACAGTCTAATGATGTATCCTTAGAACGAAACATTTAAACTGCAGGGAAAACAAAATTACATTTGACAATGGTGAGATATTACAGCATTCAATTTATCTATGATTATACAGAATAAATTAGTATTACTACAAAAGACAGAATATCAGCATTAGATAAGGACAGTACTTATGGGACAAAACTATATCTAAACCCCCATAGGCACATTCAATACCAGAATTGTCCTTCAAGTACACAGAAAAGTTTGACTTATAGAAGTGATTTCATCCTTTGCCAAGCAAACAATTTATACATGCAATCTTTGCCTTAAAGAGTAATGCCACTTTTGTTGAGAAAAAACATCTGCATCTAGATGACCTATGTACATTGCAGGGATTTCAACAAACTTTGCTGCAGATTCCTACCTGTTTCTGAAGAAATAGATGTTTGATCTTCTATGTCTTTTGGATACTGATTCTGAATGGGAATTACTTTTGTATTATTGATCAGCTGATGCACTTGCAGAGCTCTAATGAGGAAAGTTGCAGGGTCTGCATTCATCTAGGAGTGATTAACCCTTTGGGAGTATCTCAACAAAATAAAATTTTTGTTGCAGAGGATGCCTACAATCTGATTTGCATCTTAGTGCAGACTTTTTGGAAAATCAGTGAACCAATAACACAAGCAGGAAATTACATTTCTGGGGGCGTTCCATACACCAACTGTAACCATATTGCATTGAATTTTACATTAAAATACAGCTCTGCAGATTGAAAAGGAATATAATTTTTAATGGCGCCCGGAGCTGCCGCATGACCGCCAGCTCCGGCGCCCCCGCACCCCACCCACTGCCATTCGCCACCATCCGGGCCCCTGAGCCTGCTGCCGAGGTCCCCACCAACACCCTGAAGGGGCCCTGGACACTCCGTCCCTCCGGCGGGCCGAAGTGGCTTGAGGTCTACCATGGCACCCGAAGCCGTGGTGTTTCCTGCCGGCCGTGGCCGGAATCGCGGCCACGGTGGGACGCCTCCGCTCCTCAGGGGAAGCTGCCACCATCCCCACCAGTCCTACTGACACCCAGGAGGGGTCCGCTACCATCCTGACGTCCAGGACACCAGGTGCTCCATCAGGGGCACCCACTACCCACCAGGGAGCCCAGCCGCCAACACACCGCAAGCCACCAGGGACACAAACAGGGGCACCCACTACCCACTACCCACCAGGGACCATCAGGGACTGACTGCAAGCCACCAGGGACCTTAAGCTACTATCACACTATCGCAAGCCCACCATCCCACCAGGGATCGCTACTATTCCACCAGGGATTGCAAGCCCACCATCCCACCAGGAACACAAACGGGCACCCACTACCCACTAGGGACTGTAAACCACCAGGGACCCTAGGCTACTATCCCACCAGGGATCGCAAGCCCATCATCCCACCAGGGATTGCTACTATCCCACCAGGGATCGCTACTATCCCACCAGGGATTGCAAGCCCACCATCCCACCAGGGACACAAACGGGCTCCCACTACCCACCAGGGACTGCAAACCTCCAGGGACCCTAGGCTACTTTCCTATCAGAGAGCGCAAGCCCACTATCCCACCAGGGATCGCTAACCCACCACCCCACCTAGGATCACAAGCCCACCACCCCACCAGGGACCATTAGCCCACCACCCCCCCCCCTCCGGCGCGCTGTCCCTCCGGCGAAGATCCGGCGACTCGTGGTTACCACGACCCCTGAAGCCGCGGCCTCTCCTACCGGCCGCAGCAGACCACAGAGGACCGTGAAAACCCCGGAGGGCCGAGGATCGTCGCCGTGATGCCCCGCTCCGGGCCCCACAGATTGAAGGAAGCAGCAACCACCCCCACTGGCACTGAGAGGGTAAGCCGCCATCGGCCCTGACTGGGTAAACCACCGCTGCCACATCTGCTCCCCGTCGTGCTCCACTCAACTGTGCCCCTGCCACCGCCCAGCCCTGAGCCCCGCTCCATCTGACGGGGCACCAACGCCTAGCCCACTCCGGACATCGGCCCACACCACCTCCAGACACCGGCCTACCCTACCTCCTGCCGTTGGGCCTCTAGCACCTCCTGACGCTGGGCCCTCAGCACCCCCCGACACCGGGCCTTCAGCACCTCCTGTCGCTGAGCCGTCTGCACCTCCTGACACCGGGTCTTCAGCTACTCCTGACGCCGGGCCCTCAACACCTCCCGTTGCCGGGCCCTTGACAACTCCTGATGGCAGACCCTCATCACCTCCCGAAGACGAGCCCTCAACGCCTCCCGTCGCCGGGCCTCCAGCACCCCCTGACGCCGGGCCTACAACACCTCCAATCACCGCGTCCCACGGCTTGTCCAGCCGCCGCACCACTGTACCCACTGACGCCGTGCCACAACACCCACGGACGCCGGCCTACAGCACCCACAGACTGCAACCAGCGAGCTGCGGCCCCAGCCGCCCACTACTCCCACTCCCCTCCTATGATTGGACACCGATGAACTCCGACATGGCATAACGGACTCTCCCCATCCTCACCTCCTGACTGAAACCTCCCTCCTCTCCAACCCGACCAGCACTCTGCTCACCCTAGCATGCCACCTGCACTCCTCCTCCTCGTTCTCCTCTCCTCCATTCCCAAACTTGCCTCCCTCCACCCCCCTACTCCCCCAAAACAGTTCTACATTGCACCCTTACTTCTTCCCTCCCCCCTCTATGGCTCTCACCACCTCCTCCTGATACTCCACTCCCCCGCCGACCCACACGCCACCACCAACAGACCCACACGCTCCTGCACATCCTGTTCCCATGCCACCTTCCTCACCCTCCTCCTTCTCCTAACTGCCGGAGACATCTCCCCGAACCCTGGCCCCCCATCTCCCCACTCCCCCTCTCGGCACCCCCCTACTCCCGCCAGCCACCGCAACCCCCTCAACCTCGTATCTGTCCCCCTCCTCCCTGCATCCACCCCTCCTCTCTCGGTTGCACTCCTGAACGCCCACTCGGTTTGCAACAAGCTCACTGCCATCCACGACCTCTTTGTCTCCCACTCCCTCAACCTCCTAGCGGGCACTGAAACCTGGATCCAAGCCACTGACTCCACCTCCCATGCAACCCTCTCCTATGGAGTCCTCATCTGGACCCACTAACCCAGCCTGAGCGGCCAAAGAGGCGGTGGGGTCAGTATGTTCCTGCCACTGCTGAGCACCTTCCAGGTCCTCCCTACCCCCCCTCCCTATCCTCCTCCTTCGAGGCCCACTGCATCCGGCTCTTCTCTCCCACCCCCCTGAGGATTGCAGTAATCTATCGGCCTCCTGGTTCCGCATCCCCCTTCCTTGACGACTTTGCCGCCTGGCTTCCCTTCTTCATCTCCTCCGAGCTACCGACCATCATCCTAGGTGACTTCAATATCCCCATCAACACCAACAGCCCAGCTACTTCCCAACTCCTCCTCCTAACCTCCTCCTTCGCGCTCACACAGCACACACAGTCCTCCACCCACACCAATGGAAACACCTTGGACCTCGTTTTCTCCCACCTCTGCACCCCCCACGACTTCACTAACACCCCCTTCCCCCTATCTGACCACCACCTCATCACATTCTCCATCTCCCCCTCCCTTAACTCCCCCCCCCCAAAGCGTCTAACCATCACCTGCAACTTCCGCAATCTGAACCCAAACCATCTCCATCCGGCAGCTGACCGTCTGTATGACAGTATCCTCCCTCTGTCATGCCCTGACCTGGCCGCTACTAACCACGCGTAACACCAGACCCTGACCGCTTCAACCTTGGCAAAATGACCGCACAAAAAGTCTCAAACGACGCAATCGCACGCTGGAGCGCTTATGGCGCAAAACCAGATCCCCTCGCGCATTCTCCCTCTACAAAGCCGCCTTCCTCACCTACACCACCTCCCTCCACGCCGCCAAGCAAGCCTATTTTGTAACCCTTATCAACACCCTCTCCATCTGTCCTCGTCGGCTCTTCTCCACTTTCAAATCCTTGCTCTCTCCCCCCCACCTCCACTCAGCACCTCACTCACCGCCCACGAGATTACCAATCATTTCCAAAACAAGATTGACGCAATCCGTAAGGACATTGTCAACTCACAATCTACCTCTCCACCCAGCCTCCCGCCCTCCTACAACCCCTCTATCCTCCCCTCCTCCAACCACATAGCCGCACTACCCTCCGCTATGCCTAACCCCCCGCACACTATCACCTCCCCAACACTCCGCTCCTTCAGCCCAACTACCCCTGAGGAGGTCTCTAAGGTCTTCACTGAATCCTGCCTCACCACCTGCCCCCTGGACCCTATCCCCTCACAGCTCCTCCAGTCACCCCCCCTCCATCATTCGCTCCCTCACCCACATCTTCAATCTTTCCCTCTCCACTGGCACTTTCCCCTCCCCTCTAAAGCACACGCAGATCACCCCCATACTCAAAAAACCCTCCTTTGACCCCACTGAACTTAACAACCTTAGACCCATTCACTTCCAAGCTCCTTGAGCGCCTGGCCTACAATCGCCTAAGCGCCCACCTCACTTATAACAACCTCCTTCACCCTCTACAGTCTGGCTTCCGTCCCCTGCACTCCACCGAAACCGCCCTACTTAAAATCACCAACAACCTACTAACCGCCAAAGCTAATGGCCACTATTCTGTCCTCCTGCTCCTTGACCTCTCCGCGGCCTTCGACACTGTCGACCACCCTCTCCTCCTTACTAAAATGCACTCCATTGGCATCAGGGACGCTGCTCTCTCCTGGTTCTCCTCCTACCTTTCCCAACGCTCCTTCAGCGTCACCTATAACACTGCCACCTCCCACTCCCTCCCCCTCTCTGTCGGAGTCCCCCAAGGCTCTGTCCTCGGACCCCTCCTCTTCTCCATCTACACCTCCTCCTTTGGCAAACTAATACACTCCCACGGCTTCAATTACCACCTCTATGCCGACGACACACAAATTTACCTCTTCACCCCCCACCTCACCCCCTCACTCTCCGCCCGCATCGCCCACCTCCTAAACGACATATCAGACTGGATGTCACTCCATTTCCTCAAACTTAACCTGTCCAAAACAGTGTTCCTGCTTTTCCCCACACCCCGCGCCCCCCCCCCCATCCTCTCCATCACTACTAACAACGCCACCATCACTCCCACCCCACATGCCAAAGTCCTGGGTGTCACCCTGGACTCACACCTCTCCTTCCTACCCCACGTCCAATTGCTATCAAGATCATGCAGGCTCCACCTCCGCAACATCTCCAAGATACGTACATTCTTCACCCCAGACACTACTAAACAACTCGTACACTCCCTCATCATCTCCCGCCTGGACTATTCCAACTCGCTTCTCACTGGCCTACCCAAATGAATGCTATCCCCACTGCAGTCAATCCTGAACTCAGCGGAGAGACTCATCCACCTCACCAACCGCTCCACATCCACCACCCCCCTCTGCCAATCCCTTCACTGGCTCCCAATTGCCCAGCGCATCAAATTCAAACTGCTGACCCTGACTTACAAAGCCATTCACAACGCTGACCCAAACTACATAACCGACCTGATAGCCAAATACTACCCTACCCGTGCCCTTCGCTCCTCACAGGACCTCCTACTCTCTAGCTCCCTGGTCTCCTCCTCCCACGCCCGACTGCAGGATTTCTCCAGGACTTCCCCCATCCTCTGGAATTCCCTACCCCAATCCATCAGACTGTCACCTACCCACATCACCTTCAAGCGCACCCTGAAGACCCTCCTCTTCAGGGAAGCCTACCCCACCCTCACCTAACAGCTGACCTCCTCCATTCCTCCCACCACTTCATTCCCCACAGCCATTTCCTCCTGTACCACTTTCCCCTCCCTCCTAGATTGTAAGCTCGAAAGAGCAGGGCCCTCGAACCCCTCATGTATTGTATTGTTTCTGTCTTGTCTCATGTTCTGTCCCCCTTGCTATTGTACAGCAAACCCTTTGGCGCTATATAAATACTGTATAATAATAATAACATTACATTACAATATGGCTTGTGTTGCAATTGTAAAGGCTATATTATTTTTTTTATTTGCAATACTTTTCTTCCATAGAAGCGGAGTTACACTTTAAGGGAAAATATGTGGGCTGCTATTGATTACCTTCTTCGAAAAGTTCAAGATGCTTGCTCTCGTGTTTATGCTTTGGCCTCAATATGTTTGCTGTTCCACAACAAGCATTTACCAAATTAAGTCAGAAGGAAATCAGACCATTTAGTATCATTTAGTGACTCCAAAAATATATGGGTCAGAAGATATGCATAACAGCTAAGCAGTTAGCATTGAGCAGCATAGCATGTACATTTCTCCCATGACAGGTTTACATTGACTGATAGTTTAAAACAAATATAGATTTGTTAAAACAGCAATTAAATTACTTTATTAAATCGTATAGTAAGCTAAATTTGTCACAATTTATTTTCTTCACTTCCAATACAAGTGCCTCAAATTCTATGGTTGAACTGGATGGACGTTTGTCTTTGTTCAGCCAGACTAACTATGTAACTATGTAAATTATAAAATGACAACCACTTGAGGGTCCCATTGGCTGCAACATTTAGTTACAAATATTTTGCAGTGTCAGATGCAGTTGCAGAATGTTGGAAAGGGATCGGTGAAATAGTCTTAAATATATATTGGATTGGACATAACAGCCTTGGTCCCCTTTCAATGCATAGCTCCACTACTCTGACAATTTTACCCTATGAAAAACATGGCAATTATGGTTCATTTAAAGATAAACCAAGTTTATCTGTAAGAATTCTCTTATTACTGATTTTTTTATACCTCTTCTACCTGTTCTAATTATTAAGTATATTGCTAGGTGGAGGGCATGAAATCACCGACCCACCTCTTCACTTCGTCTAATCAGAGAATGCATTGCATTCATTGAGAAAATGCAATGCAGTCACTAAAGGGCCCCCGTGCCAAATGGTAAACCTCCTGTGTTCAGTAAGCAATAGGACAGCCTCTTGGCATGGGAACCAGAAGCAAGTGGAGATCATAGGTAAAGCAGCATCTTCTTCGTTGATTTCCAGCTTCCAGGGGCCTTGGCCAAGCATGGTATATGTGTAGTTATGTTGGTCCAAGCTGGAGCAATGTAACTAATGGGATATGGAGATTGCTTAGCTCATGTGGTAGATACATTTGAAAAGAAATGGAAAGAAAAGCAAACTTCAAACAAAGAATCCCATGCAGGGGTTTACAACAACAAAGTAGTCAACAGCAGATAACTGGAAATACTAGGACACATAGCTTCTCTTGTCTCCAGCAGTGCCACTGGTTTCTTTACTTTTGGTCTTTTAGACCCGTTTTACCCTACTCCTTTTGCTTTACTCAGCCAGAATGGATGCACCCCTGCTACATGGGCTCACTCCCTTGCCTCTCAATATGGGGTCTCTACGCGCCCTGGGTTCTCACACTCACCTGAGATTCACAGACTCCTTCCACATGGCTCAATAAACACCTCAACTTTCTCAGTCTCCACAGACTTGCGCAGCTGCTGACTTTCCCAGTCCTGTGGGAAAGGTTTCCCCCCAACATAGAGTGTACTCTCCAGCATGAATACTCATCCCTCCTCCCTGGAGCACACAGCTATCTCCTGACAGGGCTCTTTCTCTGAATGGAAGCCCTGAGCTATCCACAGATGTGGCTTTTAACGAGCATGCACATCTGCAACTCGCATGGCCTCTAATGAAACCTGGACCCAGAATTGGAGCTCCAAGCTCCATTTCCCCGATCCGAATTACAAAACCCAGAGAAAGTTTAAAACACAGCTTTCTAATTTCACAAAAAACAACCAACTGTAACTATGAGAATTCCATGTCATCTCTATATCCATTTCCATTGTGGCAGGGTCTAGCACTGTCACACTATGTATAAAATATCCATACCTAGAGCTGTCCTTTAAGTAGAATGATATTGGAGGACCTTTGTAAAGAGACTGCACCTGATAGCCCTTGTACAAATTTATAGATTGTTGAATTGACTCTGTACTGCAGGGGTATCAAACTAGTGGCCCACTAGCTGTTGCAAAACTACAAGTCTCACTATACTCTGCTTGTAACTGTCAGCCTTGCAATGCCTTCTGGGACTTGTAGATTGGCAGCAGCTGGAGGCCGCCAGTTTTACACCCTTGCTGTACTGTATATTAGGTCATGTAATGAACATCCCTAGATAATTACTGCTGGTATTACACGATAAACCACTTACACCATATAAATGTATATATTGAGAACACAGCGACAGGTTCTTTGGTAACAAAAAATCTTTACCCACTGATACGTTCATTCTATGTTCCCCTACTACTCAATTGCCAGGCTTGACCCCCTGGTCCAACAGAAAATGGAGCAGTGGGGGAGTGTGGGAAAGATGTGTATCAGTGTATGGAGGCTCAGAAATACTGTAATTTTGCCCTGATTAAACAAGTGACAGTGCCTCTTAAAACTTGTAACATTTACATGCTTATCCTAAAATTACTTTCAGATTACTTTAGATTTCTTTCTACTGATTAAAAAATAAGTTGTGCATGCTGAGGAGTGTTAACATTACTAAACCACGGGTGTCTAAGCAATAAAGCTGCATGATTTTGCTAGCTGAATAGTAGGATATTAATTAAAGATGAAAAACGGCACCACATTATTAAGATCAATTGATATTTTCCATAGCACATTACTAGGTCTGGATTATGTTTTACAATATGTTTGGATTGCTATGGTGACATCAGTGAATAAGTTAAATCTACACATATAATAAATGCATCATTACTGAGTTTGACCTGGTGCACTCTACTGTATTCAGCAATCCAGATTAATAGTTGATGGAATTTAATTTAATAAAAATCCATATCCTATATTTTCCTGTGAAGTAAAGAACGAATCAGATCCTATACAGCAGGTGACTTGTCAAGGCAAACCAGAATGGATGTGAAGGGTGTTTCTTACTGAAGTACTTTAGATGTACAGTATGAGTCATGTGGAAACAAAGGTGTTAGAGCAACTAGCTTTCAGCAACACATTAAAATGCAAAAACTAAAACAATATAAATATCCAAAATATAGATAATGATCAACATTCAGAATAATATTTAAATGCAGCAATTACAGAGCATGTTCTGTTGCATCTTCTTTAAAACTGACTAAGGCTAGGTTCAAACTTCCAATATTGATCCAATATTGATCCACCTTTCAGTGATTTGCATATTGTATGGGGCCTAAATCATGCTGGGATAGCACCAAAGTAGCACAGGAACCTTCTCCAAAATCCCTGCATTGATGCAAACTGGCACCATTGAAAACAATGTAATTTCCATTGTCATGCAATTCTGTGTGACAGAAGTCACATCTGAAGTCGCATCTGAAATCACGCTAGTGTGAATGGAGCCTTAGACATACTATTGAACACAACTGTGATGTTCACAAAGTGACTTATGTATAAAGTGCATACTAAGAAGAAAATTGTTTGTTGGCAATAGCAATCAAGCAGTAGGTATGTTTCTCAGTACTGCTGAAATTACAGTTAGAAGCATATTAATTGTTAAGGGTAATAGCTATTCTTATTATCATGCTTACATAAGCCCTGAAGTGTACATATACGGTAACCCCTACCTTTAATCAAGGCTAGACAATTCACATGCTGCCCTGTCTCTGTAGACACATCAAACCAACATCCAGTTCTTCATAACAGCTACAATAAATATACAGAAATCCTCCTTTACAGTTTGGGTCCCAGTTGATGTGCCAATGTATACCTATAAAAACCATTACATATAGAACAGTTCCTTTTATTTTGTTTCTCACTCTCGGTGTCATTCTTTCTCTATGGGTGCATGCCAAACCATGCATGGTGTCCGCATTATTGCAGCTCTCTATGTCTGCAGGCTCCTCTGTGGACTTATTGTAAAGAGATTTTTCATTTGATCTTTCAGTTTCATTTTTTCACTGCCCGCTCCTTTTCTTTTGTTCTATTTTCTTTTAGTTAATAAAATATACAGTATATGGAGAATGTTAGAAGTTATTCTGAAAAGTAAATGTGGCACTAAGTGAAAATGTGTATTGCAAGCTTTGGGTTCCACATGTGTCAACACTGTCTTGTGTTTTCAGATTTCCCAATCCATCCCCAGCCTTTTGGTCACAGCAGAGAGTAACGGAGGCTATCGGAAGGAAGTCACAAACGAATATGACTCGGGCAATGAAATGTGCTCTCCTCCCTCAACGCAGTCAAGCTCCTCTGTGTTGAAGCTCAGTCAGGAAAAAGAAAGCCCATCCCATCAGGGTTTTGGACATGTCCCATCTTCAGTAAAGACCCCTAATGGCCACAGTGACAACATCTCGGATTCAGGAAATTCATCAGCCAGTTCCTTTTCGTTTACCAAGGAATCGTCACTCCCTTTGGGAGACTCTAGCATGAAGGCTAAAAGGTGATTAAATGAAGATAAAGCAGAAAGCCAAAACAACAATGTATGCAGCTGATTAATTAGAAAAAGACTACTATTGCTGACTTCCTATAAATAATAAACCTGAAACAAGTATAGAGAGTGTTCTGCTATGTTTGTCCCTGATTCTCGATGACATCCAAGACATGCTGGATTTGAGTGGGCATCCCTCTATCGTAGATAGAAGCAGTAATAAAATGCAGCGGAGATAGAGGTCCTAAACCATCTAACTCTACTAAAATTCCCTAAATTTCCTGCACCAGTGACCCAAACAAAATGACAGGATTCATCCTAATGAGGATACAAATAGCATAAAAACCTGACTGCGCTAACCCTTATACATTTTTATCTGTCATTCTCCTAGCACAAGTCAGACCTGATCATGATCTACAGCAATACTAGCTAGAGTGGTAAATCATGACACTCATTACCTTCTATCCTTGATAAATATTAGGACTGGGAGAACTCATCTGTGTGGTCAGTTGTGTAGCAATGCATTACGCTTACAGAGATACTGTACATGCTCTACAATCTCAGATGTATTTCATTTTTAGACCTTCTGGAAATACATGTTACTAGGGGCATTATCTTTATTTAGGTCGACTAGTGTTTTAATCCTTGAAATTTCACATGTATCTACTTAGTTCTAATTTTAATTATGTTCAAAGATGTTATCCTCAGTAGGCTGAAATAGAAAACAAATTAAACTTCTTTTTTAGAAAAAAGCGAACTTTGATGTAGCAACATACTGCTAGTTTGATTTGGTTTTCCTCCCAAAGCAGTGCACATTTTTGTTATCTGCACAGAATAATCACAGTGAGATTATTGAAGATATGAATAATAATAAGAGATGTGTGTAATTCTTCTACAGAGATCTGTCCTCTTGTCTGGGCTGCCTGGGGGAACACAAGAGTGTATCAGACTTAACACCTGACAGAAATTCTTTACGGAGCCGTCGTTCAAGCTCATCATATAGGAGCACCAGGAGCAGGAGGTCTTACTCCCGCAGCTCAAGTCATTCCATAAGTTCTTATTCATCATATTATAGATCTTCTTCAAACAGAAGGTCACGAAGCAGGTCAAGCTCTTCAGGTGCAAGGTACATTTTTGGCTGACTTTACTACATTTACAAATGATGACAAACATTTCTCAAATGATAATCTAGTATATTAATGGCATCTGTGGTTTCATTTTCTGTTCCATGTTGCAGACTTGTCTGAAAGCCCTGTACTTCAAAGCTATAGGCAACTAAGGGTTTAAGTCAACAGGCTTTGAGCTATGCCGATTAACTTGCTTTTAACATTAGGTTAAGACACTTCTGAAATCATTCAGGTGCATCTGACCAGCTTCAAGCTACAATTTTATTTCCTTAGACATGTACTGTATGGGGAGAGAAGCAGTTCTGACAAAAAAGCAAAAGCCCGTTAACACAGATTATTATTGTGCTGCCCCAATGTTCTACAGCTATATTCCCATTTCTGTCCATTTCCTGTTATTGTTCCAAGGGCAGAAATCAATAGAAAATCTTTGAAATGGGAACGGCATTAAAAACTTAGATTCTTTCCCTACTCTATCCAAAGCAAAATAAATGTTTTAGCTGGCCTTAAAATTTATCTCCAGCCACATTTTTTTTTGCAGTTTTGGATATAATAGACCCTTGTCAAATTTTTATTTCTGCCTGTATCCCAGCTGACCCTCTCTATTTATCTTGGGTATTATTGTCACTAAGACAGAAAGTGATGGAAAAACAAAATTTAACAGCTGTTACTGGAACAGGAGGTGAGAGGGTGTCTTTCAATGGGGACATCACCTCAAATAACACCTGTCTAGGAGGGGATTTCTGTTCACTTTGGAGAAATTCTTATCATTACTTGTTGTGTCAAAGGCACAGGTAAATCTCAAAGAGCATGGTAGGAAATGCCAATCAATTCACTCATCTTTTCTGAGAGATATGCAAATATACTAAGTAAGAAATGGATTTTTAAGGTGCCTAGGCACCAAAATAACAATTTAAAAAAGCACAAATTTATTACAAAATTATTACACAATATAAAATGGAGAAAACTATTAAAACAATGAGTTTCCTGCTGATATAGGTAAACCGCCCCAAAGGAAAAAAAAATTCTACTAGGTACAAGCAGGATGTGGTGCCCTTTCATTTGCCAACATACATACTGCCACCATCTAAGAGGTTGCCCACCATTATCCTCCTGCCCTGATTAGACCTCCTTTCCACATAAATTATGAGGATGAAAATTAACAGCTGCCATTTTAATGGTCTTACATCTTCTCTGTGCAATTGGAAAGGAGTTTTTTTGGAGACGAATGGCCTGAAGTGTAGATGAGATGCTTATCTCTGTTGTTTTCATGTCCATATCACCTAACATTATTATTATTATTATTATACAGGATTTATATAGCGCCAACAGTTTGCTCAGCGCTTTACAATATAACGGGAGACAATACAGCAACAATGCAGGTCAATACAAGAGGGTTAGGAGGGCCCTGCTCCTTGGAGCTTACAATTTAAGAGGGAGGGGCTAGTGGTACAAAAGGTAGTAACTATGGGGGGTGGATTGGTAGGAGGAGTAGAAGATTCCATTATTAGCTGAGGGCAGGATAGGTTTCCCTGAAGAGATAGGCTTTCAGAGATCGCCTCAAAGTGAGCAGAGTAGATGATAGTCTGATAAATTGGGGTAGAGAGTTCGAGAGGATGGGGAAGCTCTAGAGAAGTCCTGGAGATGTGCATGGGAGGAGACAAGGAAGCTAGAGAGCAGGAGGTTGTGCAAGGAGCGGAGAGTACGGTTTGGGTGATATTTGAAGACAAGATTGGTGATGTAATTTGGGGCCAAGTTATAAATGGCTTTATACGTTATTGTTAATGTTTTAAATGTTATCCGTTGTGCAATGGGAAGCCAATGGAGGGATTGCAGAGAGGGGTGGCAGATACAGAATGGTTAGTAAGGTGGATGAGTCTGGCAGCAGCATTAATGATAGACTGAAGAGGGGATAGCGTGCGATGACGTAGGCCAATGAGGAGGGAGTTGCAATAATCAAGGCGAGAGATAACAAGGGAGTGAATAAGTTGCTTAGTAGTTTCTGAGGTTAAGAACGGGCGTATCTTGGAGATGAGGTTCTTACTTCATGAAATGAACATTATGGCCATGAATTTAGCAAGAAAAAAGACTGTGCTGGAAGGTCTTCTTGGGAGACTAGGAATTCTCAGCATTCCTAGGATCTCGTGGGAAGGTGGCAACACAACCCATAGCTAAGCACTGGTAGAAGTCAGTAATAGCATTTTAAAATTTTTCTCATATGTGTTTTTTTATGCAGTGTTTTTAGATTGAATTGATCTAATTAATAAACCAACCTGCTTTAGCCAGAGGTAGTCTTTTATATTGACTTTGCAGACTATTTAGTCTATTTTTAACAAAAGTCAACTTCCACTGATGGAAATATCTTTTATTGATTTATAGGTCATACTCAAGATCCCCAAGCTATTCCTCCAAGTCTGGCAGGAAAAGTAATGGAAGCAGAAGCTCCCATGGCCGAAGGAGTCCAAGTTATTCTCGCTACAGTCCTAGCAGGTACTGGTTTGTGTTCATTTTGATTAAAATGGTTTGATGAATGTTTTTCTTATTCTAGCAGGATATCAATGATATTAATTATACAGCTGATGTACAAAATTTCCAGACTAAGATTGTATTATTAGTAAAATTATTTTTGTAAATGTGAAACACTAACACCTACTCAACATTTCTTTACTGTCAATCACCATCTGAGTTATTCCTTAGAGGTCAGAGTGTAACCTACAAACAGCTGATGTGTTTATTGAATTGATAGCATAGTTCAGTAGAAGAACAAGTTTTGTCTAACAATGGACTCTCAGTATTCAGTGTAATCATTAGAATAAATGTACTGCTGTCAGTTTGCTCTCTTGAGACCAGATTCTGAAAGGTGAAATCAAGCCAGAGCTTCATATTCTTCTATTAGGGAAAATGAAGTATCACCATTACTGAAGTAAACCTGATTCACTGGATCTGTTTTCTAATGACTGGAGAGAAGAAAACCGTGGGGTTGATTTACTAAAACCGGAGAGGGTAAAATCTGGTGCAGCTGTGCATGTCAGCAAATCAGCCTTTACCTTCAGCTTAGAGGCTGACTTCAGTTTCAATTAAGCTTTGACAATAATACCTGGAAGCTGATTGCTTTCTTTGCAGAGATGCACCAGATTTAGCACTCTCCAGTTTTAGTAAATCAACTCCTGTGTGTGGTATTTTATAGTAATTAGTCACTTTCCATTTTTCCTGTGCAGGTAAGGCAATAACAACTGGAATCTCTACAGCTCCTGTGCACATCATCTCCATCATTGCTTTTCCCATCTTTCCTGTGTAAATCAGCCCTAGTACATTAAAAATCCCCTTGATAACATTTATTTATGTATTTCTTTAAAGAACACCATCATTATATACTGTTTTACTCCTACAGAGACAGAGGCAGCAAGTACAATGCTACAGAAAATGGGCCTCGCAAAGGACCTCACAGAACGAGACGAAGCTCCTATTCCCCTATGAGAAAACGCAGGAGAGACTCCCCAAGTCATTTGGAGGCAAGAAGGATTACAAGGTATAAAGCATTACTGAATCAGCTGTAAAGATGGACACCTTTTTTTCTAGAGGAGGGTACAACATACCTCAAAAAAGTTTTTTTTTTTAATCAATATTTTGCTTGGAGTAGCCACCTTTTGGTCCATGGAAAACAAAACAGAGTGTGTGTGTGGTTGCCTTACAACAAATAATGGCTGTGGATATCTAATGTGGGCATCGGTTAATGGGGTGTCTTTAAACCAGTATGATAACATTTTATTAAGCATAGTAAAAATGAGCCAGATTTTAATATCATTATGATTACCAATTGTTTGGTTGACTGAAAGTTAACTCTCGAATCTCCTATAGCAAAAGTATATTTTTTCCACTGCAATTTGCCTCTTTTAAAAAATATGTCTTTGGTAAACTTATTTACAAATGAAATGCAGATTTTTTTATTTTTTTTTTAGTGTACGGGTTCAAAATAAACAAGCACTGAATAACATGGGCACAAATGAAGTGTTATTTATAATAAAAAAAGGAAAGGGGGGGGGTGAAGAATTAATTTGGATTACCAAGAGTATATAAATAACCCTTTACAGTTTACAGTTGCAGGTTTACTATCATTGAGTAGATCAAAGGACAGTCCTAACCACTAAACAAATTACACTGTAACAATGTTGTTACAGTGTATTTATGAATTAAATCAGGAGAAGGGTTAAAGTGTTTCTAAAGTTAAAATCCCTTGCATTAAGATAAAATACATTCTACCACTTGTTGTGCACCCCCTTCCTAAACACTTACCAGAATGCTCCACCGATCCAGCGCTGTGCCCCGCTGCATTTCTTTTCTTCCCTGTTCCTGGTCTCTTAGGACACTCAGGCAGTAGCCGGAGCCATTGGCTGTCAGCCAAATCATGTGAGGGATAGTGAGAACCGTAGGTGTGCTTCTGGCGCTGCTCGAGGCTGACAGCAGACAAAAAACACCCCGCCTGCAGCATCCCAAGTGACTCCAGAAATCTGACAGTATAGATGAGGATGAACGCAGATCAAACTGATCCCCAGGAGTCAGAGAGGAACAGGATGTAGTGGGATGGCCTCAGCTGTCACTCTGCCCATGCCCACTGATGCGTTTTATTCTGGGGCTCTGTGACCAAGCCCCCTACGGGCGGGGAAAAACATATCAGAGGGCATGGGCAGAGTGACTGCTGAGGCCATCCCACTACATCCTGTTCCTCTCTGACTCCTGGGGATTGTTTTGAGCGGCATTCATCCTCATCCATGTGAGGAGGTAGCCGGGGGGGTTGGGGGGAGTGCTGAGCCACACTGTGTGTGTATGTACCTTTAAAAATTTGATCACATCTTTCATTTTATCTATGATCCCACTGTGGAAGTTTTTTCTCTTGCCCTGTTCCTGTGACACCAGAAAAAGTGATGGTGGGTACAATTGTTCGTGGAACAAGAAGGTACAGCCATCAATCAAACACTAGTGGTCATTTCCCACTCTTGCAAAATTTATTTTTGTCTGTGTCTGCATTGAACAGATCTCTTCTATCTCTGTCCTGTCAGAAAGTGAGAGAATATCTCCCTGAGACACAGACAGAGGCTCTATCCCTTCTACACCCTGTTTAAAAGTGATCTGTAAACTGTTGCCGCTATATAAATCCCGTATTATAATAAAACAAAATAAACCATTTTGGCAGGAGTTAAGCTTTAAATTATTATTATTATTATTATTATACAGTATTTATAAAGCGCCAACAGTTCGCTCAGAGCTGTACATTACAATGGGAGACAGTACAATAACAATACAATGCGATACATGAGGGGTTTGAGGGCCCTGCTCCTTGGAGCTTACAATCTAGGAGGAAGGGGATAGTGGTACGGGAGGAAATAGCTGTGGGGGATGGAGTGGTAGGAAGAGTGAAATGAAAAGCATAAATTAAATGCATAGTAGTAGGTGGGTAGGCAAATAGTTTTTATAAATATTTATAAAATTGTTAATGTTTTCATATACATTCTGTTTATAGTTAAAAGCCCTGAGTCAGTATTTGTAATCTATAAATATAAATAATTAATTATTGTCAGATTTAGCATTTCCCTTATCTGAAATAATTAATCACCCCTTAGCACTTTGAGGTCAGCAATATTTCATCTGAATCTCCGAGCTTGAAATTCAGCAATGTATAACCTAAAAATAGGAGTTTGGAAAATCAAAGTTGTCCTTACATGCCATTTGTGACCTAAGATAATCTAACAATTGAACACCTATAATTCATAACATGCTGTGATAACCTGTCTTTCATTCTTGTGCACACAGCGCTCGTAAACGCCCCATCCCATACTACAGACCTAGTCCATCATCCTCAAGCAGTGCGAGTAGCGTTCCATCTTGGTACACTCCCCGAAGCAGGTCCAGAAGTCGCAGCTACTTTAGCCACAGGAGCAGTCGAAGCAGGAGCCATAGCAGTAGGAGGAGCCGCAGCAGGGAATGGAAGAGGAGTAGGAGCCGAAGTCCAAGCTGGAGCCAGAGCTCTGACTCATGTGACAGCATAAGGCGCTGAGACATATGTCTGACTGCAAGAGTTTTCAAATCATAAAAAAAAAAGCTCTGTAGCAGGGCTGTTCAAATACATATTCAAACATTCATTTCCAGCTTCCGATAACCAGATAAATGGAAGTTTCCATCTATACGACTGTATACTATAAGTTAAGGAGCTGACTAGGGAAAGCAGAAGAGGTATTGAAAATGTCCAGTACGTATGTGCAGATCATTACTGAAATCATCCCACATAATGGAGTGTTAAAGCATCCAAGCTCTGGAATTCAAAGCACCTGTCACTCACTTGGAGCCTCTATGACTTTCTGACACTATGTGGAATGGCAAGCATGTGACTTTATCACTGTTCAGATGCTAGATGTCATTACCGGTCAGCCACGGGTGCCATCAGAGCCTCTGAAACCCAATACTATCTCCATATTCAACAATTCATCTCTGACAATGCAAACCAGGTTCTCTCCAATGACTTGTTTAAGCAAAGCAATTGGAAAGTTAAGAATGTTTTACTCCCTGATGATAAAGCAGCTGTTAAACATGAAAATCATGGATAGAAAAAGAGATATTCCAATGCATCCTGGTTCCTCTGACCTTTATAAGAAATGGCTTATTTTGATAACTGAAAGGCAGGCAAGCTCAACATCCAAACCAAGCTGTAATTTTCTCATACAACGCTATAGTGAGTACTACCCATCAAAGCAGCATCAAAGCCCTGTGATTGTGTCATCATTTACGATATATGTCGAGGATGTTTGGACATCTACCTGAATTACTCCATTTTCACATTCTCATACTTGTAAAAGAAGATAACTGATATATACTGTAATAACGAGAAGATTGGATAGCAAGTGCTGAAACTGCTAATTTATATTTCTTTAGTAATTTGTGGAATTGTTATATATTTATTTTTGTTATTTATTATAATTGATACTGGTGTTCAAAGATTTGAGATATATATATATATATATATATATATATATAATATTACAAAACCAGTAGACGTTTTTTGGCCTAGAAAGCATACTGTCTTTTTTGAGTATATACAGTTCAAATAATAATGCACAAATAGACACTAAAATCTTGAATGTTATGTGCAAATTGTTTTAAATGTTTGTTCCTGCATAACTATGTTGCTTACATACATACCTGTTCACTGACACATGGTGTGCTATATACACTGTATACTTGTACTGTAATATATAGCATATAACTTCTGCTGTTTAATCACAGTAGAACCATGAAGTATTCCTTAATAATCTTGTCCCAGTGTGAAGATTGGACGTACAAATATAGGCACAGAGGTCACAGTATAATTACTATGGGAACCATTGGTTTTCCAAACACCATCTGAAAAGCATTCTTATCAATATCTATCCCACTGTTGAACAATAAATAACAATGCAGCTTATAAAATGGTTTAAATGGCTATTGGGCCCAGGTGCCTGACTATATATACAGTTACCAATTAAAGTGACTACCAGGAAAAATGTCCATGTCAACGTACAGTGGAAACCATTGACCATTGGCTGCATTTAGCCAGGTAGCATAGCAACAATAGTTGCATGACCAGGCCCAAAGGGACATGTGCTGCTTTTACTTTTCTTAACACATCGTAAGACCCATTCATTTCCATGCTTTTTATACTTACTAGAACCAGGAGCTCAAACTCAAATTCATCTTCAGTGTGATAGAAACTAAAAAGACTCTTGGAGTAGTATGTAAGCCTCTGTTCAGTGAGACTCTAGTAATGCCATAAGTATGCCTGTGGTCAGAAGAGCTCAAGACAAAGCAATGTCTGGTTTTAAGTAAGTGTAGATGGCAAGGGATGGGTGGCAGGTGCCCAGTAAACCTCTGCGCACTAGTCTTTCTTTTGACTACGTTTTGTCAATAGCATGGACAGTCATGGCTAGGATACACCTTTGCACTTTGAAATATGTGATTAAATATTGTAGCTAGCACATCATACAGAACAACAAGGTGTAGTAAGAGAACAGCAGATGTGACTGGAAATAGAATAACAGTGGATCTTTGGTTGGTGTTGGTAATCGTAGTAAAGCCACGAATACTGATTGTAAAACCATGATTTTTGTTAATTTCCTGCTATGAAGTCAAGGCACTCAAAGAACCACTGAGAGGACAATATATGATGACCACTGGACAGAATACTTTTTTAATATTGAAAGTTCAGGATATGTATTTATTTATTCATGTATTTATTTCATATTTATTGAAAGGGAAATATCAGGGAATTTTCACCTATAGCATTACTGATGTCAGAACTACCTTAAGATAAAAGGAAGACATCTCAATGCCAAATAATATATGAATACTAATAAAAGCATTACACACAAGTTTGTATTTGAGAAAGTTGATACTAAATTGATCTCCACTCTGTGCACTTGGTCAGGTAAGGAAAGAAATAGCAAATGTATCACGAAAAAACATACCAGCCAAGAGTGCAAGAGCAAAATAGTTGGGTTACCTGTAGTATACAATCCCTTCTACAGAAAAAATAATTTAATGGTGTTGCCGTTAGCAACCAACCAAATAGCCAGTTTAATGTTCTTACTGTAAATAGAAGGACATGCTTCTTTCTTAGTTTATTATGTGCCCCTGTTCTGATAATATTCTCTGGCTGCTCTTAATGCTGTTTACTGTTATTTATTTGTTGTCTTATTAAAAGGGTTATTTATATATTTATTTTATTATTACTTTTTGATTGTAAATGAAAAATACTACTTTTCAGTATTCAAATACAACCGTGAGTTAACAATGAGGAGAGTCAGCAAAACATTACCTCTTTTAACCTGATATTATTTATTAAGAATCACCGGTATGTTTATGTCAATGTTTTATTGTGTTACTTTTGTATACCTTTTAGATGTTCTTTTCTAATGTTGATGCATGTGAGATTCAAAGAGCAAACTTAAATCTGAATTATATACAATTTTAAACATTTGTTAACAGTTTTAGGGCAGCGAAGACTTTGTGTGTCTATTCTGCTTTAAAACTTCTTAATCTTTTCTCTGGTTTGCTAACAGTTTTTCCTATTATGCACTGACTGCAGTACACGTACAGCTCAGTGTAGAATTTCAACATCTGTAAGAGTTGGGTACTGGGAAAGAGTAACTCCTGTGTGAATGCACAAGAGTTACATCATTGCTGACCAGTCTGTGCAGAATATGGAACACTCCAGACCCAAACCAGGACTGGGAAAGTATGACAAAGGCAGAAAGAGAGTATAAAGATGGGAATTTTGGATGCTGCGATGGTGCGTTGTTGGAGCAGAACACTCTAGGAGGTACGTATGCTATAATATGCATGTACGGCAAGAGCTCAGGGAGCCCACGTTAACTGAAGTTACACTTTAAGATGAAACAGTTTTGGTTGCTAAAATGTTGTGGTTTCCATACAATTTTATGTTGATTTCACCAAATCTTGCATCTAGCAGGAGACAAAATCACTGTTGGGTGCAGTGTCATGTGATGTTGCCTTTTTTTATTTTAACTAGGGAAAACAGGGTTTTGCTCTTATGGGCCATAAATGGGCACGAACGTGTAAAGATATTATGCTGTGTTCTGCCTGTTGTTAATTCATAGCAGTCTATCAGATTTAAGTTAAGTGCAGTCATCTCTGAAAAAAGGTTAAAGTGATGTTAAAATGGTAAGCAGTGCCATTCTTCTGTAAAATGAAAAAATGCAGTGCTAATTATAAAATCAGATAAAAGTCAAAATAAAGCCCATATAAGTCCCCAAATGAATGGAACCAGGTGCATAAAAAGATATTGATCCAAAAACCATCACCATACACCCGAAACTGATTGGCCTCTTACCAGACATTTTGACCGTACAAAACCGGTCAGCAAGCGCAGTGTGGTAAAACATCAATACAGCAAACAATCCTCAGTGGAAATTCTTTACCAGATAAAAGATCATTTCTCCACCTTTAAAGATCTCCGAAGTAGAAGAAACTCACATCCGACAGTCAGGAAATAAGTAAAAAGAAAAGGCAACTCATAGTGCAGTAGTTAAATTAAACTTTGTCAAATTTATTTAGGATCCACGTACATCAAAGTGTAATATAACTAGCATTGAAAAAAACAAAGTTTCAAACCAACAAGATGGCCGCCGTCCCTCCAGAGCACGGTGACGTAACACACCAAGGCTCCACCCAATGCATTTCATCATCAGAAAGACGTCAAGACGTGGCCAGCATGATGCACTGCTATCTATATATAGGGCTCAGAAGGACACTCCCCCTAATCGGGATGCATTCCACACAACGGAAGGCATACCTGAAACAGGAGATGAAAATGGAACGGACCACAAGGGAGCCCGCCCACACACTGGAACGCAATCCAGCGTCAGGAAGCAGATATATAACACACTTTCACAGATTGGAGGAAAACCTTATATGGGAAACAAACCCAATACAAGGAATTAAACAAACAAAAACATATATTATTAATAATACAAAAGAAAAACACCCATGGTTCGATCAATAAAGACCAAACCTTGCTATAAAAACATGCAGGAATAACATTAATATGGAAGGGACAGGGCCATCTTGTGGTAAAAAACAGATTACACTGCAATCCTTTTAAAAGCAATAAAACAATAAATAAAAAAATAAAAACAATATATTCTACTGTTGTTAATGAAAGCATTAACATCCCACTCTATGTTAAGGCCGAAAGGAACGTAGGTCTTAAGGGAGTAAATCCACGAGGTCTCTAATTTAGAGATTTCTCATCTAACGTGGTTACCTCTCCAATTAGGAACAAATCTATCGATAGCTAAAAAAAAAGTACCATCCAGATTATTGTTGTGGTGTAATGCCTAACGTTTTGAAAGACTGTGATTGGGAAAACCCTGACAAATATTTCTAATGTGTTCATCTAGCCTGGTGCGCAACATGCGCACTGTCCGACCCTTATATTGCAACTCACATGGACACCGTATTAGATAGACAAACTTTTTGGTGGAACATGTAATGAAATGCTCAATGTCATATGTTATAGAAGTACAACTAGATTGGAAGGTAGTAAACTTCCTAAACCTCTGAGTATTGATATCACAAGCCCCACATCTCCTACATGAGTAATAACCCTTCATATTTTGAAAAAACAAAGGTTTTTTTTGGTAGGGTCTAAAACATTAGGGGCTACACTCAACCTTAGGGGTGGGAAACCTCTAAACACAATGGCCGGATTATCTGGTAAGAGTGGTCCCAATACTCTATCATTCCTAAGTACACCCCAATGTTTACGGAGAATATTTTTCACTGCATAATGTTGTGTGGAACATGTTGTGAAAAATGCATGGTTGAAGGAGGAATTAACCTCCACTGGCTGTTTAGGTTTCAGCATCTCCTCCTGTGGAATAGTATCAACTTGAAAGAGAGCCTTCTCCAAAGCATCTGATTTATAGCCCTTATCCAAAAAGTGTGTTTTTAAAGAATTAACCTCTCGCAAAAAATCATCGTGGTGGGTGCAATTTCTTTTCAGTCTAGAAAATTGACTCTTAGGGACTGACCTAAGCCACGCTGCATGGTGGCAGCTTTTTACATCAATATAGCCATTAAGGTCTGTTTCTTTAAAAAAAAGGTCAAGGTGACTATTTCACCATTCTGAATTCTAATATTGAGATCTAAAAAATGGATCTTGGTGTTACTGGCCTCATGTTGGAGGTTGATGCCCCTATTGTTAGAATTCAAGTAGCCCATATACTGGTCGAGGGAATCAAAGCTCCTCTGCCACAGGAGGAGGACGTCATCTATGTATCTTTTCCAAAATACCAACTCAGGCCTACGATCCTGATAGATGATGTCCTCCTCTCATTTGGCCATAAACAGGTTGGCCATGCTTGGCAAAAACTTTGGGCCCATAGCAACCCCCCATTGTTGTAAAAAGTATGAACATTTAAAACAAAAATAGTTGTGCCCCATGGCAAAATCTAATAAACAAAGAATAAACTGACGCTGTTGTACTCTTAACGTGGCATCCCTTTGAAGGAAACAATCCACAGCCTCCCTGCCATGTTCATGTGAAATAATAGTATAAAGGGAGGCTACATCGGCCGTGGCCAGAATGTAGGTCTCCTTCCATTCGATAGTATTCCATATGTTAATTACTTGAGTAGTGTCTTTCAAAAGGAAGGGGTAGTGCACACCACAAGCTGTAACATAGAGTCAATTTACCAACCCTCAAAGTGACCAAGTCAATTCCACAGCGCCATTCTTCTTTCTATGCCTATTACAGTTCACATAGAGCTGAATGTGTCTGCACGGGCAATCAGAAAAGGGTTGCTATGTCCACATGCACAAGGGGGGCATGGAGAACAAACATAGGACACCTAGAACAGGAAGTCTGAGAATAGAAGAAAAGACTTGCACTTGATATATGAAACAAAGCAAGAGTGAGATATTCTACCTATATTTAGACATATTGCATTTATTTTATTTAAAAATTTGACCTTAGTGTCACTTTCATTTTGATTGGTTATTCTGGCTGACATGACCAGTGTAGAGTGCATTCCCTTGCTGAACAAACTTGCATAAATTAGCTCTACATTTTCAAACCTGCTCTGGACAAAGAAAAGCTAAAATCAAATTGGTCGCTGTGGTCTATATCTCTGTTGTCCGTAGTTTTGTATGAAAGCTTCATTTAGAAGCATAAAGCCTAAGGCAAAATGAGGATTGGGGCATTTTTAAATGTCAGCTTATTTCAGACATGATTCTTCAAAACACTGAAACTCGATGGAATTCATTGAATCCATAATATAGTTTTCATTTTCCAGATCTCTAGATTATTTATTGCTGCTGCAATGGTGGAAGGTATATTATCTAAATTATAGTCCCTGTGAATATTACTAAAAAAAAAGTAACATTCCCTTTGCCAGCCTGTTTTATCATTTATGTCTCCTGGTATTATTTTGTAGATTATGCATTGGAGGGCTATGTGTACAATTGAAATGATGTTTTATTGTAGATTATTGTAGCTTACTTCTACCTTGTATGACAAATATTCTTCATACGGGCAACTAAGATATTTTCATGCATGCATTACTAAGTTAAAACATGGCAGCTCTAATTGAATACTCTTCTGGATTTCATGGTCACTTAGCCCAACAGCATAAGCAATGAGCGAATGTTACAATTACTTTTAATGATGCATAGCATCAGTGCGAAAGGAATAATATTGCACTACAAAAAAGGCAATTACAAGCATTCAGACTTGACAGTGGAGACAAACTGGTCATTGTGCATTTATCTTCTCATGCTGATGAGACAAAGCTTGAAGAGAACAACTCATCATCAATAAATTTACAAAACTCTGGCTGGTTTACTAAACCCATTTCACCTGCTCAGAGACAGTACATATTGTAAACAGGTCATGTTGATTTTCTTCCTGTTTTGGGAATGTTTCACTTTATTTCAAATGTTAATGTCTACGTGTGTTGAATTTCTGGACCAATATAATGTTGCTATGCATTGTAAATAAGTGAGGATGTAAAAGGAGTGTATTTAATATTTATTTATTGTATTTATTGGATAGTGTTGAGATGATTGTGTGCTAGACTTTGTTCATATTAGGCACACCTGATAAATCAAGCAGCCTCACTGCATCCTATTTCAATTTATGTAGATAATAGTTCTGTAATTTAAAGTAGTGTTTAAAAGATATGTAAAGATAGATACTGAATTCTTTTCCTCAAAAAAAAAAGAAGATTTTATTAGTTACAAAATATTGCTTTGTGATCACTTAAACAGAAGACCTTATAAACAAGGAATCTCTATGGCAGGGATACATTTGTTCTGGGCTTAGGCAGGTCAAAAACAGGTCAGGGTTTTGGGATAGATGGAATTATCTAAGGGAAACATTAATTTACTGTTGTATGCAGGGGAAGACTGGGCAGGAGGACAGGGGAGCATTTCCCCAATGAGCCATTCCAAATAATGTTAGTGACCCTGAGTGAAGATACTCCCTATTCAAACCTCAATCAGAACAGAACCTAGTACAAATATTATATGTTGGTGACTCTAAGTGGAGACATTCCTTTATCAGGTTTCAGTCAAAGTAGAAAGCAGTACAAATAATATGTGTTGGTGGCTAATAGCGCTAAGTGGAGATACCCTCTATCACACTATTCAGACGGGAGCCAAGTAAAAATAATATATGTTGGTGGTTGAAGGCCCTGAGTGGAGATACTCTGTATTCAGACCTCAATACAAATAAAACATGTTGATGGCCCTAAGTGTAGATACTGTACCCCTAATTCAGGCCTCAGATGGGGGGGGCAGTACTATTAATATATGTGGGTGGATGGTGGCCGTGAGTCAAGACTGTCATTCAGACCTCAATCAGTGCAGGACCTACAATTCCAACTTCTGAGAATTATACAGTTATCTGATCTCTGCAATCACAGCACCTGGCAGAGAGAAGTCTTCCATCATCAACTTTCTTTGCAGCTCTGAAATGTTCTGTTGTTGACTGCAGAGCTGTTGATTAAGTAAATGCTGAAAGAATGTAAAACTTGTAATTGTTCTGTTCTCATTTATTAAAAAAAACTAAATGATGGGAATTATTTAGTGTTTAGGTGAGCACAAATCATTTTCTAGAGTAGCAGTCATCTTATTCAGCTCATAAGGCGCTTCTTATTTTACAATGCACATGTTCCTTACAATCTCACTTTCTAGCATATGTATGTGAAAAGGTGTGTTGTAAAGAATTCATTACTACTACTTTCGCCATGGCCATCAATCACTGTGGCACCACAGCACACTTTGTGTGTTGCACCGTCTTTAGCTTACAGGCTAGTGCCCACTCCAAGAAAAGGTTAATTGGTTGTGCTTGCCTTCCTAGCCAAATGGTCCCAGACCTTCCCTGGTCTTGATTGAAGGTGTGTACCTCTGCTCTAAAGCCTAATGTCAGGGCTTCGGGTATGACCAGAGGTGTGTGGACTGACACAGGGAAACGCAGGCTTCAGGTATAGCGTAAACAAGACAATTTATTAAAAGACTAAACAACACAAACGCAGTGCAAGGTAAACATAACATAGTGCAAACAACCCAAACTCCAACAGTAACCATAAATACAAATCAAATGTAGTCGGGCAGGCTGGGTCGGTAGCAAACGGGCAAACAGTACCAGGAGCGAGCGGAAGAGTGGTCAGGAATAGCCGAGGTCAGGACAGGCGGAGTTCGTTCAGAGTCAGGATCAAAGCAGAATCAGGATCAGGCAGGAAGCAGACAGGATGCAGGTACAGGGGCTCATGGGAAACATACACCAAGACCCTGATCACAGGCCTGGTCCTGCTTAAATACACCTTCTGCAATCAGCCTCAGGTGATGGCCTGATTGCAGGAGTGAGATTCTGGCTGTTGAGAGCACCCGCTGGCCAGCCTTGGTACTGCAGCCCACAAGGCAGGTGAGTCCCACCACCATTGGTGAGTCCATTCCTGACAGCTAAACTGTACTGAAGACTGTGTCATCGTGAAAAATAGTCAATACTAATTGTATGTATCAACATCTGCTGGTGATTACTGTATGATACCTGGAAGATTTGCAGGAGCCAGCATCTGTTTTAGAAAAAATAAATTAATCACAACTTTTATGAGCTCTGGATTCTATGTCTGATGATTTAAAACATCAGTACCAGATGCTGAAATGAGCCACAGCCTCTTTGTAGATTCAGTAAAACACAGTGAACCAGACACTTATCTGAGTGCTCATATTTACTGAGCTATTGGGGTCAATAGAACTATTTGAAATTGTGTATCACTAAAAGTTAGCAGGTGCAAGGAAGTCAAGTAGTTTTTTTATGCCCATGCATACAAGCCCTAGAATTTTGTCCGAAAATGAGAATCCTGTTGTAAAAACTTACTTTGGCTATTCTTGGAAAGTTGATTAATTGATATTATGATTTCAAAAGTCTATGCAGAATCTCTGCATTGTGGTACTGCATGGCCAAAGTTGGACACTGCAAACCTGCAATATTCAGTGTTTAATGGCAGGTTTAATTTGTTTAAGTTACCTGATGTTCCAAAGCAATTGAAAGTCACTATTTTAGTTCATACCATGAAATGTTGACAGTAGAACACAAACACTTGCAAAGAATAAGAGTTAAACACATAAATGACATTGTGCAAGTGACATGTCAGTACCACAAATGAAGTAAATGAAAAACTCTTTAGCATTTGATAGTTAAAAGCTTTTCATATTTATTATCTGATAAACAAGAGAAAACTCTATTGTGCAATGCAGGAGCCAGAAAACGTAGATTGGTGGAAACGTAACTGTAACTATTCCATAACTAAATTTGTTAATAAGTGCTGATGAATGCGTACCTGCAGAAAACTTAATCCTAAAAATCAACAGACCTTTTTCGCAGGTATAGTCAGTTTTTTTTTCCAGGCTGCCAAAAACTTGGAAACTAGGTTACCCTATTAAATAAATACTGGCTTTGACCTAACCCTTTACATTGCTTGCTATTAGTGAGACTGCTCATCACATGGTGAAGTGAGACAGAAATGAGCCAAAGCAATGACTACCTATCAGCATCTGGACGATAGAGCAACCTGGGTTACAAGTACTTTTGAAAGAAAATTGAAAATGTGTGTAGACACCAAAGTCCAGATGTCAGTTATTTTAATATAATAGTTCCTGCAGTTTTACACCAGGATTTAAATCCTTTGAGGTAAATGTGATGGACATGGAGGAATAGGAGGGATGGTTCCAGCTTATAGGCACAAATGATCCGAGGCTACACATTTTTTTGTTTTTTTCAAAGCTCTGATATGAACAAATTTTTCCACTACTGTTAGATAATGGATGAAATCCTGTCCACAGCAGAGGAGACATTTATTGCTGATTTTATATCACTGTAAAAGGCTAAAAGCCATGTTGTGTTCAAAAACATTCCATAGTATTTTGTTTGGTAATATGTCCACAAACACTGGAAATAAAGCATTCATATGATAACTGTTTCTGATGGATTGTATGCATTTGTCTCCAAACTGCACTTATATGAAAGATTTAAAGTGAACATAACAGTAACATAACAAATCTGCATGAATACATTACTGACCTGTTAAAATATACAGCAATGGTATCATTTGAAAAAAATAGACCTTTTATCATTTAAAAAGCAGTCATTGAGCTCCAGACAAGTGACTTTGCTTAGGTGGAGATGATATCATCAGTCTGCTGGACGAAACATGTCCTCAGTCTCTTCTTCCCCAGTGATCAGACTGCAACAGTTTAAAGCAGGCCATAGATGGTGCAAATTTTTTCACTGAAACCAAGGGTTGCAGGAAAGAAAATCACTTGATTCTCTTATTAACACAGCCAGTGTTGAGGAGGGAATCCCTACCTCTAAGCTATTGGGTTCTCCTAGAG